>NC_092857.1:52092414-53452515 GCF_039878825.1 Excalfactoria chinensis | reverse complement strand
CTTTCAGTTTTGTAAATCCTTCTTAGTTTGATTCAGATCTTGAGCAATTCACAGTAATTCTAATGCTATTTCTTCCACTTTGGTTTTTGATTACTCTTGATTTCCAGTGGTGAGCAGTGTACCTGTGTTGCAGCGTGGTACTACAAAGGAATACTGTTAGCTAAGCCAAATAAGAAAGGATGGATTAGCCAGAGCAAAATGGTTTTGAAAATCTCATGAGGCTATTTGACAGCATGTTCAAAAGCAAAATGTCATTTGTATTATAACACATCCAGTCTTCATTTGCTCTACTGATATGGTTACAGGAGCAAATGTACCTCATTTGCAGTTAAGAAGGATTGCATAGACAGGCAACATCTGCAAAAGCGAAATGTGGAACTTAGTTCCAGTTGAAACTGGTTCTAGCAAATATCAGCCATGTCCGATCACTTAATTTACTAGATTAATTGACCTAATAGAGATTCTGCACAAATAATACATAGTAGGAATTAAAACTACGTTCCTCTGCATTCTTCTGCTTTGTTTGTTTAGGAGACTTCATAGATGAAATTCCCTTGATAAAGATCATTTGTTCAAGAGGTACTTTTTCAAAATTGTTAATGGAGATACGAACCTTTCTTTTCAATAATAACTGCAGTATTCTTACAAAGTAGAAGTGTAGTGTTATTTTCCTTCTGTTGGTAGAAAAAAAGGAATTAACTTGGTGTAGGCTGTGGTAACTCATTGTTAGGTTGGTGAATGGAGCTAAGTTTTGTAAACTGAAATCTGCCTTCAGTTTACTTGCCTTTGTGGTACTGTGATTGTTTGGAGAGAAAGTTCAAAAGGAAACAGACGGAGAGGTGTACAAACAGCATACATTTTTCATGGATATTTTTCTTCTACTCCTGCAGTTACGAACTGGCACTGAAGAAAATACTCGTACAATGCAGCAATTCTTCTGTTCTTCAGGTTTTAACAATTGTTCTGCTTTTACATATTTCTCTTAATGTAAAAGCTTAATCTTTCAGGATTCAGATTTTTTCCTTATGTGTTTTGTCCTCACTTTCTTGTTACTGTTACTTACGCTGCATTCTTGTCTTTGTTTGTTTGCTTGTTTTTTCCTGTTAGACCAATTTGAGACAGGCTGCAATTATCGTGTCATCAATACAGAACATAACATCAAATGAAGGCTTCAGAAATGATGGTTGGACTAGATGATCTTGTAGGTCCCTTGCAACCTTGTGATTCTATGATTCTATATGATTCTATGATGCTTCTAAGCAGTGGGACTTTGAAAATAACAAGGAGAACTAATTGATACAGAAAGATAATTTTTTAAGCCAACGTACCCATTTGTGGTCAAAACAACATTAAAGTGTCTGCAGACAGAGGAGCAGAGGTCATTATAGTGAAGGATCATATGAAAATGCAGTAAAGAAGTACTGTTAGAATCTATAGCAAATACACATTTATATATCCAAAAAATTAACAGGTTACCATTTGTCTCTCATGTGTCATTAAGCCAGCAAAGCTGTGCTACCACTGTCACGTTTGCTGAAACCTGCAAATCAGAAATCATTTCTGAGTACAGTATCTGAAATATTTTTGTTCAGGATGCAAACTAGATCAGAGCTAAAATTCATTCTATACGTGTAAGTTAGATAAAACCTAGTGTAAAGCTCCAGAATAAGCTATTCCACAAACCTAGCTGATTTGGTATAGCTCTGAAGGTCCACCTCATAAAGAACACTGAGGTAAGTCAAAACTGACAGATACTGGTGTTATGGAATGAGCATTTTATACTCAATTCCTACAATATGTTGTGAACCAAAATCATATAAAGTAACTTCCAAGGCTGTGTTTTGAGAATATATTGTCTTCAGATGATAGGTACAAAGGTCAAGAGGGAAGACTTTCTGGATAGAAAATGACAGGCAAGAACAGAGCAGTTGTCATCTACCCCATATAGAGAAAAGATTTTGAGCTTAACAAGAAGACTCTGAGCTTAATAAGGTTTATTGCAAAAGTTAAGAACTCTGTTATTTAAGGAAGCCAAATGAATTGAAACGTGAGAGAATTTCTTCATGAATTAAGAATAAGTTTTTATATATTTTTAAGCACCTTTTTCTGACCAATCTGATTAGTGTGCTGCTGGTAAAGAACCATCTTATTGGAAGGGAAACCATGTGATCATGTAGTGCCATTGAGGTAGTGCCTGTGACACAAATTACACGATAAATCAGGGCATTAGCCTTACCTGCACTGATGGTACAGCTAAGTGAAAGAAAACAGAGGAGGCATGAAGCCACCTTTCCTCATTCCAGGCAGCTGTTCTCATTTTCTCTGAATGAAATAATCCCTCCACAGCAATTTTCCAATCTGTATCAAGCCTGTTTCCTATCCTGGAATCTCATCCATACTTTTAGCATAAAGTAAACAGCATGATGGGAGAAAACGCATCTTGAAAAGTCTGAATTCAAGTGTATGTGTATAGTTAGTGCATGTTGTATCCCAGCAAGTGTGACTTAATTAGTTACTCATGTCACAGCATCATATGCACATGAGATCCAGCATACCTATAGGCTTGATTTCAGGATTTAAGGGGATCATCAGATGTGCCTTTCAAGGAACTAGGTTGTTTCTTGGTTTGTTTGTCTGGGTTTTTTTCTTTGCAAAACCTCATTTTTCACCCTATTCTCTCAAAGTGGGAAAATAAGTGGCTGTCAGAGAATAATGCTTTCATAGCTGAGTAAGGTCCCAATAGTTTTAGAGTTGCTAAGGGGCTACAGGTGCCCCCAGTTTGCCCTCATAGAATAATGCATGTCAGGATTGATGCATGGTAGTTCAACAGAGGCCTGATGGATGATAGGGATAGTGTTTTTAACAACAGTATGGAAAACATAACAAGGTCTCACACCAAAGTGGTGAAGCCTAATGCTTAATCTCACAGACAAAATTAAGTCCTCCCCAGTACGTTGATACTCATGGAATATTATTTCCATTATTTTAGTAACAACTCATGTCTTTGGTAAAGTGCTTGAAATCCTTTTCTAACTGCGTAGGTAACAAAAGAAAACTGAAAATAGTCTGATCTGTGCCTTCAGAAAACAGACCTGTTAAAAGCAACCAAGACCTGTTAAGTGCAAGTTTATGAATAGGAAGCAGATAGATAGGAGAGACTTCTGCAAGAAAAATAAACTTACTTGGAAGTGATGTTATTAAATTTTTCACAAGTGCAAGTGTATATTGTGGTGATTACATTCCTATTGAGAGTTTAAATCCGCTTTTTGAAAGGTATGCAAAGTGAGTGCAGGCACAAAGTGATCTAAAGCAGGAATCTTGAAGTTTCTGTCCAACAGAGAAAGGATGAATGAATCTGAAACCACATTTAGTGATAAGTGATTTCCTGTCTGGAATGCCCCTTGCCTGTATTTCCTGACTTTCTTTTGCAGTGTTTCAAGAATTAAGATCCATTGTTATGTTGTCTTCCCGTGCCAATGCTGAAAGCCTCTGTTTCATGAGAGTTCAAGTTCCCATACAGAACTTGCACAGTGAAGAACTGGAGCTACCCTTGCACATACAGCTGTAGATCTAGCACTCAGTGAGCCCTGCTGTGGGTATGCACAACTCCACCATCCTCCTTTAGACCTCTCCTCTACATAGTTAAGGCTTTTTAACATCATATTGCTCTTTAGTATCCCTAATGCCATCACCATGGATGCTGAGGAATGAGTCAAAGTGGTTAGTGTCACTTGTTTTTCTGAAATGGCCTCTCCTGTTGCTATTGTCAAAGGTAGACTAGTCAGACCTGGGTCAGCCTAGGTCCATGGGCTGACCAGCTAAGCTGCCTCTGATGTTTTTAATTTCAGCTCCAATCCTCATAGCTTCATAGCTTCTGAATCCACCTTTATCATTCACTCAGTTATGATTCTCAGACACGTCGTCTGTTCTTATTTTCTAAACAGCTGTGCTGTCCACTTGGTTAGCCTTCTGAATGGTATAGCTAAGCATTCTTGTTTGGAAATGCCTGGTAAAGAAAAAAGCAAGTGTTTATTTGGTTTGTTGTAAAATGTTGGAGAAAGGCCCTGTGCTTCGTTGTCTTCATCGACATATGGCCTCCAACATTTTTAGTATATCTCTTTGTCCTACTTACAATAATTCTACCAAGCAAATGGCCTCCACATGATAAGAATGTTATAACTGTTTCTAAAATTACATTTCTTATATAATTGTGGCATATGTTTTAACTTGAGAATATGATAGATTCTCTTCTATTGTCACCAGTCCTGCCTGCTTTCTGGATTTATTTCCAAAAATCAAAACATATTGAAAGCAAAAAACTCAGTGATGGTGCTCTCATCAGGAAATGCAAATAAGCTTTTTAAAAGCTCCGTGGAAGAGCGGTGCATCAATAAGTGGGGAGTTTAACATGTTGGAGAAGTCAGTCATCTGCAGTTTGTTACTTCGTCAGTTTGAGCTGACAAAATTCTGGTTGCCTGAAAAAAAGAAAAAAAAAAAAATTAATATCACCTGCCAGGACCAGAAAAAAACAGAACCTATACTGATAAAATGATAGTTTGAATAGTGAATAATTGTTCAACTGACGTGGAACTATTAATGAAGGATCAATTAACAACCGTGTCAAAGCAGACAGTATAAATACTGGGCACTCTCTCTCTCTTTTTCTGTTCTATTGCTTTTCAGTTTGTTTTTGGCACTTCAGAGTGCTTCATTTAAGACCTAAGTAAGGCAGTCTTGGTTTAGACAAGCCTGAGCTAAACAGAATATGAACTGGAATACTTCAGTTAGCAGTTTGTACCTGGTTAAGCATGATTAGCTTGGGTTGTCCCCAGTCTTCTCCCAAGGTAGCCTCAAAAGACCAGCCTCTGTCCCAGAGATCCTGAGCAGGAAAATGGTTAAAGAAGCATCCTAGAAAGGATGTAGGAATCCTTAGCTGTGACTGAGTTAAGGGAGCTGTGTTTCTGGAAGTCATCTGCTGCCCAACAAAGCAATTCACAAGAAAAATGAGTGGAATGACACAGGGTGCTATTAGCTTGCAGGTAAAGATCAAGATAAAAGTCAATGGAGAACATATAGATCTGGATGATAAACATAGAGGGTGCAGACAATACCTTTGAAAGATTGTCTGTACTGCCAATGCATGTAATACTCCTGAGTTCAAAAATATGCTAGGTATTGACCTGTGCCCATCAGGTTAATTTCTCCTAGGGATATCAAGGGGTTAAAACCTGTAGAGATAGGAGATCATCTACATAACTGGACAGAAGGAACTTCCAGTCTCCTTCACTCTCCTTCTTTGTCTTTAAAATGGGCAGGTTGACCTGTGTGAAAATCTCTATACTAGATTTCAAGAAACCCTCTTAACTCACATTATCTAATATACAACAGCGATGCTTCTGTTAACCCTTTTTTGGACATAGTTAAAGGCCTTTTTCACTCATTTGAATCGTACTCCAGAACAGAATTCAAATCACTGCTAAATTACTGAGATGTTATCAAATCCAGTATACTTTTTTTTTTTTTAGGTTTTAGTTTTGTTTTTTTTTTTTTCCCAGAAAAATTGTACAGTCATTAAGATAGAGTTCAACTTATAAAACACTAAATCATTGAAAAGATCAACTAACACGATAGTTTGAACAATTCTGGAATACTTTCCTTGTCATGATCACAAAACTGCTGCTGGTTGCCCCTGAAAAAATAAGTGCAAACAAAAGTGGAGCTGTAGGGATGTCATCCCATGAAACACTGCCAGTAGTATTTCATAATAAACCATCTTGGTCTCAGTACTCTTTTCTACTCTATTATATGCCTGGTAATTTCTTTCTTTTTGTCTGTGATTCTGAAATGCATTGACCCAATTGACCAAATCCACTCTAGCATAAGAGGCTGTAACTCCACTTCTTTCAGTGAAGTTATATTTACCTATAACACAGTTACACTTTGCTGGAATATTTCCTGCCAGAAGGTGTAAAGGTTAACCAAACTACTTCCAGTCCCCGAGTTTCAGTCATCATACTTAGAGTCATACGCAGCATTTACACAAGGTAAATAATACAGGAAGAGTCAAAGAAAGTCAGGAAGACAAGAGGATGAAGAGCAGACTGTCACTGAAATAGGAATGATTTATTTAATAACACTGAAATAGCACACTTTAGCTTCACCAACTCATCAGTGTCAGCTCCCCTCATCTGTACATGGCACTGACAGCTTCTTAACATAACAATGAAATCCATGGGCCAAATTCTCCTCCGCTCTAAGTCTGCTGCAGTTGATGAAGGTATGTCAGAATTAATTTAGTCTGACAATTATTCCCCATTACCTGGAGTAATTATGGGGCTGCAACACCTGGCTAATGAAAACCTAGTATAATATGGGTACTGTGTTGCACGGTTGACAGCATCAAAGTGACCCTTCTTGGAAATAACTGAGTCACAGTGTAGTCGGCACAGGCCCAGAACTGGAGGCGAAATTACTTCTGTGGAACTCTTCAGGTACCTTTACGTGGTGCTACGAAATGCTGTGGGTCAAGGATGTATTGCAGAGCTAGTGAGTCCTAGAGCGCTAAGGAGCACAGTACGAAGACAGCCAAGTGGAGGAACTGGGTTCATTATAGACAGATTTATTAGATCCATTCCAGAATCAGCCAGATTAAGTTCATGCTGAACCGCAAGATCAGCTGCAAACCGGTGCTCCTCATAGCTGGAGAAGAATGCCAAGACTCTGAGGCTGGATCTGTCTGGAGCTGAATCGGTTTCATAGGGTTTTCTAGCTTATGTACAAGCCAAAATATAGCTTACAAGTGTTCGGTTTGCATATAGCTCTATGCCAAAATTGGCAACATCTGGCTTATAACTCTCCACAGATAATTGATTGAACTAGATATGATTCAAATGAAATCACGTTCAAGAGACACATTTCTTTTCCTGTGATTTTTCATGAAAACAGTGAAATTCAAGAGGAAAACTAAAATAAGATGTAAATTTAGGTTTTAGATCCCTAATGTGCAGTGTGTACGTATTGCATGTGATTTGTAATGTAGAGGCCAGAGAAACAGTAATTTCATATGTAACAATACTGGAATGTACCCCCAAGCACAAATTTAAATGAGACCCACCCAACACCAGTAAATTGGAGTGCTGTGTTTTCCCAGCCTGGTTTCTTTTGTCTGCCATCCAGAACCATGTTCAAATCCAGGTCACTTTCTGCTTAATCCCCTTTATTTCCAACACTTTGTAACTGTTCCTTTCTTCATACCTGCTCACAGTCGAACAATATTGCTTTATTGATGAATGCATTTTGTTACATAAAAAAACACTTTCATTTGTGTCTTCAACAGCACTTATAAATGTTGTCTGTCTGGTGAACATTCCCTTTTTTTGGGAAAAGTGTTTAGACACAGAAGAAGCTAAAAGCGGCGGTTAGCACCCTGGGAGATGACAGCTTTTCATAGGTATCCAGCAGTTTGGAAGCAGCTGCTGTATTCTGTTTTATCAACTACGGGATTACTGGGGGCTAATGATGAGGGTGGGGTCATCTGTTTTCAGATCACATCTGCTTTCATCTCTGCCACTAACTCTTTCTATTAACTTTGGCAGGTTACTTGTTTCTTGCTGTTATTTTCATCTATCTGCAGGATGAGAATGATCGTATAATAGGTGTTTTGAAGATTAACTCAACACTACTTAAGGCCCCTTCAGATACTCAAGTGAAAACATTAGTGTATAGAAAATCAAAGTGTAATTATTATGAAAATGTACATTATTGTTTAGAGCAAAAGTGAATTGAAGACAGGATGATGAGATAATCAAACCACTGGAACTGAAGGATTTTGAGGCTTGATATTTAATAAGTAAAAAGCAGATCACTTAATTGAGCTTAGAGAGGATTTTCCTAGCAAGCAATCTTCATTTCCTTTGTAATTTTTTTGTTTGTTTGTTTGTTTGTACTACTATCTAAGAAAGATCTAAGATTCAACATGATAGGAAACAGAAAGATGTAAAATAGCATTCAAACTGCCCTATCCTGTATGTACAGACTCACAGTCCCAGTGAATCCTGTATGAACAAGGTAAGTTTAGATTTAGGTCTTGCTATTGGCTATATCATTAGATAAAGGTCTAATGGAGACAGTACAAGTTTATTATAATTGCAAGACTTCCAAAGAATTATGCAATAAGAAATTAATCAAAGGTTTGCCATGTTTTTGTTCGTAAGGGATCAAAAGTCTGAAGTAACCTGCATTGCCATCAAGTTGCCGTGCTGCTCCTAAGAAGCCAATGTTACTTCTGTAACTAATGGTCTTTTTCAAAGAGTATTTAGTACTTCATGAAATGGACTATCTACAACTCAATCCAGAAAAGGCTAAAGGGATGACATTTATAAAGCTCCGGTTGCCACAAATCAGATTTAACTATAACTGTACTACAAATGAGTAAAGTCAGACATAAATGAGATATAACACTAACAGAGTGGAAGTTATATTACCCTACATTTCATTTATTGAACTTTCTTTAATTTATAGGCTTGTTTGGATTATACGGTATCGTGAACGCTCCAGTAGCATCCCTCCAGTCGGGGGTTCTATTTATAGCACATCCTCTCTTCATTGGATGCCCCTCTACATTAGTTTCAATGAGGCAGTAATTAGGCCCTTAAAACAAAATTAAGATATCTTTAATAATTGAATTCAGGCAGAAAGCCTACCCAGTATTCTTTCAAAAGACAATCATTTTTATAAAGCTTTGGGGCTGTGAAAACAGATACATTTCTAAATTCTCCTTTTAATTTTTCTTTTCTCTTATTTTTCTTTGATTTTTATGTATTTTGGGGCTACGTAGCCACTATCTCCACAAATTTTGGATTTCACACACACCCATATTTAGCCATAAGGCAATTCTGAACTCTAAAAATCAAGCATACAGCGATTCCCTGTAGGATAGATTACTTTTGCATTCTAAATAAATTCTATCATGATAGCCAGGGGAACTACTTAGCTGTACATGATGCTTAACTGGAGCCGGACCATAATTTTAAAGAAAAATAAGAAATATTCAAGAGCCTTAATCCTAAATGTACTTGCCAGTGTGGCCCTACATGCAGCTTTCACTGCTGTAGTTGATGTTATTAGAAATGTCAGAAGTAGTATTACAGAAAAATATTTCTTCGTCACCATCTATTGTCTGATATTAACCCAAAGACAAGCTAACAAAAGGACACACAGTAGTTTTCACTATGTAATGCATGCAATCTACGTTAACTACCTCACAATCAAAACCTAATTATACAATCAACACATGGACTGTGGTAAAGAAAGTTGCACATAGGTTGGTCAAGGTAAGAAGGTTCAATATGTTGGCTGAGGATGATGAGAAAGATGTGACAAGGTTGTAGAAAGGAAAGCAGTGAGTATATTAGCAGCTGCATTACATAGCATATGCATATTTCTTTGCTCTGACTTTGGGCTGTTTTTTCAGTATGGAAACGTTACTCCAAAATTACCTTTTTTAGAGTGTGAGAATCAGACAGATAGCAATTTTGAGTATGTCTTCAGGGAGCAAGTTGATTTGAGTGATGAAATTCATAAGCCTTGTAATTACAGTAATTATGAGACCATACCTTTACAGGTAAGAACTCATAAGTAAAAACATTAGCATGACCAAGAAGCTCGATAACTCATTCCAGGGCATGTGGTTACAGTGCAGTGCTTAATATAACCTTCACAACTGCACTGGCACCTGGTCTCACCTTTGAAATATATCCATCCTGTAAGCATATACCCCTCTGTGCTCAACTCTTTGAGCGTAGCCTTTTTAAGATTATTTCTTAGTTTCTCTAGCAGATGGTTACAGGTGCTCAAACCTTACCACTCATTTTAGACATCATTTGTCTCTGTGGCTTTTAAAAGAAATATCCTGAAACACTGGAATGTTCTGACTCAGATTTTATTCAGAGAAACGCGTGTTGGAATAAGTATTCCCTCCACAAAGGGAGCTTTTTTGTCCTTTGTGCTTTACTCTAGCCCTGACCTGCTGGCTAATGGGTAAGGAAAGTTTGGTAGTATAGGGCAATGCCTCCTTCCTAGTCATTCTGTGCTCTTTTTTGTTGTTGTTGTATTTGCTGAGCACTTAAGCGCCAGGTATGTCTTCTGTGACTGTCATCTACAACCAACACCACGAACTTTTGGAATGGTACTTGGAGAAGCTTATTAGGAACAAAGCTTCTCATCAAGTAGACATGCTGAGACAGAGATTTATTTATTTGTTTGTTTTTAAGGGTCATTTGACAGGATATTGTTAATATTCTTCAAAGTTTGTGTCCATGAGCTATAACAATAAATGCCACTCATAAAATGAGGGTATCTTGTGGAAACTACAGACGATCCATTTGATCACAGCAGCATATAATATTTCTCAAAGTCCTGTGATGAACAAGTTTGTACAAATTTGAGCTTGTTCCATTCTTTTTATTTAGTTTCATATTGCTTGAATGTTATTCTCACTGGAGAATACCTGCACCGTTCATCATTTAGATTTGTGATGCTAATAAACTTATTTTATCGTTCAGTGATTTCCCTATTTCATTATTACAGTTTTGTTTGGAATTTGGAGCATCCTGGTCATACAAAATTACTTCTAAGTCTCTGTCAGTTTCAGCTGTGGCTGAGCATTTGTACACATTTGTACAAAATGTTACCAGCGAGGAGTGAAAAAGAATACTTGCAATCCAATTAAAACATGTGTTTTAAAAACACGGTGGTCAGAGGTTTAAACAAGAGAAATTCTGGTTGGATACCCTGAAAAAGGTTTCCATCATGAGGATGGTCAAGATTGTCTGAAGTGGTTTTCTGGTTTCCAGCCTTGGAGGGTTTCCAGAACCAAGTGAGAAAAGCCCTTAGCAACCTGGTGTGATCTCACAGCTCACCCTGCTTAGGGTGGGAGGTAGTACTAGAGACCTCCTGAGAGGTCCCTTCCCACATGAATCGTGCTATGATTTGTTTTAGTTATCTGAAATAATAGCTGTCAACAGTGCCAGCACTCTGTGCCATAGGTGAGGATTACAGATCTGAACAACTAGCAGAATAGTCAGACATCTTAAGACTTCTGTCACAGAGCTCAGTTTTACTGTACAGATATATATTACACAATTAAAACATAATTTCTCAAAATAGATTCAGTTCTCAATTACACACAGAATCAGTGCATGTCTTACCAAAACCTGCCAGATGAGGCCAAACCAGCCTCATAATGTTTGCATTATCTATTTCTTTGTACTGATCTTGCATTAAGATATACTTGTCATAGGATTGCAAATACTACTCACCAGATACGGATTTGTTTGTTAATATTAGTAAGTGTTTTCTCATCTCTGGCTATGATTTTTAAAAGATTTTGGTAGAATACGTAAAATATTATTCTGAATTACGCTGTTGTGAAAACATGCTGAAAATTCTTTTTTGTTTGTTTGTTTGTTTTGTTTTGTACTGTTTCATTTTGTCTGAACTCTGGAATCTTTGCTTTAATTTTTGTTGTGTTGGCCTCATTAAGGAGAAATGCCCTTAGTATATTAGAAAGACTTCTGAGGGATTAAAATATATATACACAGTTATTTCTTCATGAATTTTTATGTTTATTATTTCTTTGGTATTATAAAAGGGGGATTTATCCAGGACTTTAAGCGACCCTCCCACTAGTGAAGTGGCCCTCTAAAGAGCAACATTTAAATTAGGAACGCTATCAGCATTTACACATATTGCACACAAAAGGATATGTTAAAATAACATTATTACATTTGCAAAGTCAAGTACTCAAAAGTCACAAAGTACAGAATTAAGCTTCAACTTGTCCCCCTTACACATCAATGCTCTAGCGGAGTTATTAGTGACTGAATTGTAGAGTACTTGCCTGCCTTTTGGGGGCACAGAATGGATGGCGTCCCTTGAATGAGCAACAATATATTTTTACTCTTATTCTCTAATATGGTGTTGCAGGCCTTACTTTCAGTACTTAATTTAAACACCATTTGGAAGACTGAATTACTAATTACTTTCCTGAGCATCTCATAAAGAGAGTGTGGAGCTTCATCAGAGGGATATCCGTGGTTCTTTCATGAGCTGAGGCAGTTCTTGTTGCAAACATACACTGCCTTATAGATGAGAGCTGCAGTGCACAGGGGGAAATCAGAGATATCTGATAATTTGGAATGCCTAGGACATTTTTTTTTTACTTTTTCTTTTTTTTCCAGTGGACTCACATGTGCCATAGAAAGTTCCCACTGATTTTCTTCGTAAGCATGAGCACTTGGATCTTCCACAAATTAAACACCAGAGTCTTCAATCAAACGCCTACAAAAAGAGAACACAGATAATGATTGTCTGTGGTAAATTTGGTTAAACTATGTGCTTCCTTGCATCAGAGACAAGATCCAACTCACCAGAGCAGTATTCAACTGTTTTAATCATTAAAACATCATTTCTGTGTCAGCCGCATCTTGACTCACCAGCCAAATACTTTCTAACTTCCAGATCAAGTAAGAGGTTTCACAGAAAACATTCACCCTCTTACAAGCCATGAATCATCCACAAGCAGGTTCCCCCAAGGCATTTACAAGGGGAGAGTGCCTGTGAAAAATCACTGTACAATCTGTAACTCCGATACAAGAGTGCATTTATAAGTCTAAGTTGCACCTGAACAACTGGCCTGGAAAATTTCAGCAGAAGACTCTTGAAGTTGTCGCAAGTTCAACACTTGTTAGCAGAGATTGTGTCTCAGTAACAGAAGTTACAATCCATACCACTCACAGTAACCTTGTAGTTACCAAACATTGATGAAACAGATAACCTAATACTCACTTCAGGATTACAACTACCAGAATACATAAGCAAAGGGCATTAGCCTAGACTAGAGGAAACACAAGAGTTTTTGTACGCATCAGAATACAGAGCTTACACAGGACAGAGTTGAAGAGGTGTGTACCAGAAAGCAGAGCTGTAGGAACCTAGTGGAGAAAGCAGCCATTTTTCACAGGTAATCAAAATATGAGGTCAGCTTGGAACCTTCTCCACAGACACAGAGATGTTAGGTAAATTAGAGAACTGTCCTGTGACTGAGTTGTAGCAGCTCCTTGGCACTCCAATAACCACAGTGACGTAATGAGATCAGAAGAGTGGGTGGTAGGACCTCAGAAGGTGGGGAACCTGAACCCCAGATGCAGAGGGGCAGTCCCACTGTCCCTTTGGCAGATGGTTTGTCACCCCCAGCCTAACCAATTGTTATCTTCTCATGGCTCTCTAACAAATGTAACCTTTAAAGAAAAATGCATAAAGACTTGAGAAGGAGGATCTAAAATAAAGAATTGCTCCTGGCTCTTTCGTCACTCTTTCACAAACCCACAACATCAGTGTGAATGATCCTGGGTCCACTGGGAATCCTTCTGTCATTGCTGCCCTCCTTAAAGTCTTCAGAACAACTTCCTAAGAGAATCTGTCTTTCTAAGAAAAAGAACAGCACTTATAACTATTGCCTTAAAACAAACAAACAAGCAAACAAAGAAACAAAAATCATATAGATAGATAGGTAGGTAAGAACATAGGTAGGTAAGTACACAGGTGCATGGATAGAGGAACTGATTTACTCCTTTTTTTCCTTCTTTCTCAAATAAAATAAAAAGTTGCCTAAACATTGGTTCTCCAGATTCCTCACACACCCTATTTAAAGAAGTAAAAAGAAAAACAAAAAAACAAGCAGTATTTGCTCTGCTTCAGTTTCACTTCTTCCTCCTCGATCCTCAGAAAAGAGTCTGTGATCACTGCACCCCACTCAGTTAATTTTTTTAAAGGGAATACAACCTACACGGTACAACTGAGCAATCTGCTTGCTGAACACTGGCTGTGTAGTCTTTCATGCTCGCATTATTCCCACCCAGCTTGCAACATGTACATTTTTAGAATACTTGCATAGATATATGCGAGTCTGACGATGTTACAGCCATTTCTTCTCTCTGGCCAAAAAAATATATAAAAAACTAGTATCTAGACATGCCAGTATGGCAATAATAGTAATCATTTCTTTCATCAGAAAAAGAAATCTGAAAGACACAGACAGGACACAGACCGTGCAAATCAGAACAGTAATACGGAGTGGTAATACTGAATAGGTGAAAAACACAAGCACACTAGTCTGCAATAGCTACTTAACCATACAGTCAACACATTTCCTAGTACCAAGTGGATCAATCAGTCCAAATCTGTTCATTAAAAGAAAAAGGGAAAGGAAAAAAAAAAAAAGAAAAAAGAAAGAAAAGGGGAAAAAAAGAAAAGGGAAAGGGAAGGAAAGGAAGGAAAGGGAAGGGAAGGAAAGGAAAGGGAAGGGAAGGGAAGGAAAGGAAAGGGAAGGGAAGGAAAGGGAAGGGAAGGGAAGGGAAGGGAAGGGAAGGGAAGGGAAGGGAAGGGAAGGGAAGGGAAGGGAAGGAAAGGAAAGGAAAGGAAAGGAAAGGAAAGGAAAGGAAAGGAAAGGAAAGGAAAGGAAAGGAAAGGAAAGGAAAAAAGGAAAGGAAAGGAAAAAGGAAAGGAAAGGAAAGGAAAGGAAAGGAAAGGAAAGGAAAGGAAAGAAAGGAAAGGAAAGGAAGGAAAGGAAAGGAAAGGAAGAAGGAAAGGAAAAGAAAGGAAAGGAAAGGAAGGAAAGGGAAGGGAGAAGGAAGGGAAGGAAGGAAGGAAAGGGAAGGAAAGGGAAGGAAAGGGAAGGAAAGGAAGGAAAGGGAAGGAAAAGGGAAGGAAAGGGAAGGAAAGGGAAGGAAGGGAAAGGAAAGGGAAGGGAAGGGAAGGAAGGGAAGGGAAGGGAAGGGAAGGGAAAGGGAAGGGAAGGGAAGGGAGAGGGAAGGGAAGGAAAGGAAGGGAAGGGAAGGGAAGAGGGAAGGGAAGGGAAGGGAAGGGAGGAAGGGAAGGAAGGGAAGGAAGGGAAGGGAAGGGAAGGGAAGGGAAGGGAAGGGAAGGGAAGGGAAGGAAAGGACTCTAAATAAATAAATGAAGTCCTTTGTAATTCCAGCAGAAGCACAGCTCCATACTAAACTTTCCAGTCCTTTGGAGATATACTCCTTTCTACAACATTGTTGCATTTACCTAAAGGCATACAAAAATAACAAGGATCCTGGATAGGTCTTTTTACTGCCACAGAGCAGACAGTTACAGTTAAAGTTGAGCAGGGTGGCAGCTGAGGATGAGCACCTGCAAAGCCCCGCAATAGGTGAGATCTCATGAGATTTTTGTAATCACCGTGTCAACATTGTAAATTGTTGGTACATTTTTGTAACAAAAACTTCACGCTACTTTTCCTGGCTGAGTTCCCCGTCTTCGCACTGTCAACGCAGGTCTCAGGCAGCAGAAAAAGTGATTTTGATTTTTGTGACATCCATAGTTAATACACAACCTGGGAGCATCACAGCACTCCTTCAAAAAATCTAGGGACAAAAAATTGAGACTGTTTTGCAAATGGCATTTATTACAAGGCAGTTATAAAATGATTCCAGCTAATTCTGCGGGAGTTGCATTAGCCAGCACAGGTATATGAAGAGTCATTTTGCACTATTCTGAAATTATCTTTCCCATACCGCTCCACAGCAGAGTACATTTGCTCCTCTTAGCTAGAGACCAGTTCCTATTATGCTACCCAAATGGCATGCTAGCTTCTAGCATGAGCTAGTATTACTGCAGAAGGCTAATGATCTTGGCTAGACTGTCCTTGCTCGTACTGCATCATGCTGATCCTTTCCTCCTGCAAAGGGCGAATCTGCACCACCTGAAGTCAGCACAGAGGTAATCCAAATCTCTGCCTAACACATCCTCCTTCTCCTGACCAGCTAAATGTTACACGTGACCATTTCCTTTTGGTAGAAGAGGACGTCTCAGGACCAGTCTGGCAGATCTCAATATAGTGTGTCTGAGCACAGAGGGAGAACTTGAAATCACGGGGCTCATGGAACCAGATGTGGCCTCAGTGAACGATCAGAGGAACCAAGCACACCATAAGTGCAACCCCAAGTCTGCAGCAAGACAAAACTTGGGCGCAGAATTTTTGGATGTATGTACAAAAATGATTTGAGCACTCAGAAAACTTACTTAACAGGAGCTGTCTCTTGACAGTTCCATTATTCACCTCTTTTCTGGCTTTTGGTAAATTTGTTGTAAATGAAAATAAAGTTTAAGTAACTTTCAACTTGTGGAGCTAAAACAAAACGTAAGCAGATAAAGTGCATGAGGAAAGAATAGCATAGGCTGGATCTTTGTTACCTTAATCCATCACCATGTGCACTGGAGAAAGCTTCTGACCAGACAATGATAATTAATGAAGCTGAGAGCAAGAAGGTTTATCTTGTGTAATGTCATCCAGATGGAGGACTGTGCAGTCACTATCGGCTTCTTTTCTGCTGTAGGTCAGACCTGTACCATTGTAGGAAGGGATATAAACACGGATTTTCAATTTTTACTAAGTTCATTTTCTGACTATATTCATACTTTAGAGAGCCACTGAAATATTAAATCCACCTCCGCTGTGATTCATGGCTAGAAAATTGGTACCCTCTATACTAACAAATAAACTGTTGCCCGAATTAAGTACTGCCAAGGATACTAATCAGAAGTTGCCTATTTCATTTCCTCCATCATTTGCTCTTTCTAGGCTGAGAACTTTCTCTAATACCCAACACAAGGCAATGTGTTCACCAGCAAAAGCATACTTTGAGCCTTTATAATAATTTAATCCATTATCAACTTGTTACCCAAGAATTACATGCATTCTAGAGAAGCACATACTGAGCACACACATATCAAACTCACATTAGCAACTACTGCTGAGTATGTAAGGACACAATGCATTTCATAAAACAGCCACGGATTCCAACGCCAGGTAAAGCATTCAGGGGTTAAAACCAGCAGCAGCGGTGATGCAAAATTACTCACACAAGGTTATCAGCTGCAGTGAAAAAGAACAAAATGCACGAAACTTTAGAAAAACACGAACTTCAGCTGCATGGGTAATGGAATAGTCTGTGTTTGTTAAGTAGTCTGCTCTTTTCTCCTTCTGCTACTATGTTTTCTGTTTATTGGTGTTACTATAATACTTCCAGAAAATTGATCCTGCAGCTGTGAGATCTCTGGGAGTTTTGTTACCAGGAGTGAAAACAGCCATAGCCCCTGCAAAGGTACCCTATGGTTATAGATTTGCTTGTGACTGTTCTGTCAGATTTTTGCACTGTCCTCTTCATTAACTGCACATATACTGCCTTTCTTTGATTAAAAATATTGCAGGCACAATTGTAGATACAAAGAAGTCAAAATACAAGTAATTTTGTGTGAAACGTGGAATCACTCAGATTAGATTCAGAGTAATCCGTTAAGCAATTTCAGAAGTTTGGGACACTTCCTGGTTATCAGCAGGCAGCATGCAGCGTAAGAACGCTACACCTACTGTTTTGAGGACTCTTTCAAAGCATTCATCTCAATTTTGCAGTGCCGTCAATTCCATAGCTGCAATCAAAGAAAGATCTTAGATTTGGCCTTAGCTGAATACACAGATTTGGATTCTAACTTTAAAGTGATTGAGCCATTTTGTTCCAGATACTTCCATCTCATCTATGTATAAAATCTGTATACCGTCTGTGAGCTATGAATATAGTGCACATTTATTTTCCACTTATCTTAGTTGTATGTTCTGCCCCACCACATTTCTTTCATGCAGAGCAATGCAGCACCACATTTCTGCATTCAGTCCCATGAACTGTATTTCTTACACCTGCCTTATTATTAAATATGCATAAAACAAACCCTGCAGGATGGGTAGTATATATGTAAATACAAATATATCAGTTAATTCTGGGTGTTTGTGGCAAGATTTGAAAACTTGCTGCTGCAGAAGAACAAAAAAGGCTAAATTGAATATCAAAAGGTATTATTATTCCAGAGATTTACTTCAACGGTGTTTTCAAAATAAATATTAATATATATTTAATATATATATATATATATATCAAAAGGTGTATATTTAATTGCTAACTATTGCCAAGAAAAAGAAAATGACATCTGCTGTATTACGGTCAGCACTGTGCAAATCCTCTCTCAGTATGAGCTGATCACAAACTTCCATGTTCTTGCAGCTGTAGAAGGGAATGCTTTATAAATGCAGGTGGTATGGTTTATTATGGGTGAAGTCAGGTCTGCAACTGGAATATACAAACTAAGAGTACATCAGACAAACTGTTACACTGAATTTACCTTTCATTCACCATACTTGTTTCATTCTTCCTGTTTACACAGTACTGGACTAAAGTTACAGTTGTTTTTTGTTTTGTTTTGTTCTGTGATATTTTTAATGTGATCTGTCTGACTAAATGATGTTAGAATCTTTGTTCACTCTGTCTCCTCTGTGCCTGCACGACCAGTGCCTACTTGTGTGACTGAAGAGTGCATGCTGCACTCGTATCTCTGTACCCTGCAAACAAAATGGTGGTGCATGGGTGGAGTTAGAGAGCAGGCATCCATTTGTCCTTTTCAAAGAAACTTTAAAGGCAGCCTCTCATATGCCTCAGCATATTTAAACAAATGCATGGGTCATCTTAGCAATTGCTGACAGCATGTACTATATAAGCTAATATGAAAACATTTCTGGTTACAGAAATGTTTCTGTAGATATAGACTGTAGAAGGAACTCCTTAAAAGTCTCAGAAATTTCTCACAATGATGAATGTGTGTCTTGAGACCTCATTCAGAAACAGCTTTGATAAACAGTTTGATTGAATAATTTGTGCCTCTCCAAGAAGATTTAAAAAGTCAAACACACAAAAGTCATTATTTATTACAATGCTAAAGCATTATATTATCCACAGATTTCTTAATAGCAGACCTACTGCAGTCAGTCGAGACAACAGAGTTAGGAGAGCCCAGGGCCCAATCCATCAAGGTGCCAACCACCTCATGCACCGAGAGTGCCACGGGCTCTAGCTGAAGCCAAAAGAAATGAAAACATCACTCTGCCAAACACCTGAGCAGTTTACAAGGTCTCATATTTAAGCAGACAGGCAGTTCGGTGAGAGTAACACAATATCAAGCATGACCATGCTGAATGATCCCTTACTTAATGGTTCGTGTGAGTACGTACCGCATAGGTCCAATGGGAAAATACTCACTAAGATCCTAAAGCCCAAATAATTCCCTATCAGTTCAGACAGCCAGGGTTCATATCCATAAGAAGTTAAGATTTAAATTAAAACCTTTTTTAAACAACAACAACAACAACAAAAATCAACAAAAATCACGTAATTACTACCTGCAACTGATGTGTGACTTCGATACGTAGCAAAAATTTCCAAGAAAACATTTAACTAAGAATGCATCCTTAACATACTCTGCACACAGCCCCACATGCCTTCAGAACTTGGATGTTCCAGTTTGGCCATACACTGACTAGGGCATCTGGTACCGACATCTACACGTTAATGTATTGTTTCGCTTATGAGTAACTGGATCCACATGAATATAGTACTCAGAGTTCTTACACATTGTAGTACCTTTCATGGTAACACCGTACGTTAATGTTGTAGACAAATGTGAGTAACAAGGTAGAAGTACCACAGAAAGAATTAAACTGCGCACATTTCAAATGTATACAGCCATACCCTTACTCATTACTTTCAAGAGTCAGTCAACAAGTTTCGAAGCTATCAAAAATTAGGCACGCTATTCCTCAGTGGTATGGTTTATTATGGGTAGAAATAAGTGAATTGTGGTGAAAGTGACATGTCTGCATCGATGTCTCATCTGCACAACACAGCTGGCAGGTCTGCAAGCATATGCTACAGAACTCCAACTCCATTTCTCCAGAACAGTCATACTAAACAGAAAGATAATTAAAAAAAAAATAAAAGACAAAAAATAAGTCAGCATGATCATCTCAGGCACTACCATGGCATTTTCCTGAAACTTCATGAGAAGAGAAGATCTTTGTTAAAGACCAGCAACAACATTCATGGATTTCTGTTCAGGAGGCTTCAGACATCCCGAAAACATCAGCAATCTTTAATTTGTAAAATCACAGTTAAAACAGCAGCAAGAAGAAACAGCCATGGCCATTTATCAGTTCTAATCGAATTAAGTTTAGAAACACTTAAGGTGTATCCTCTCTATTGCCTCAAAATAAGGAAGCTTTCAATGGAACTGAGGTGTCATGGAGAAGTCAGCCCATCCTACTGAATGAGAAGAATATTCTTTGCTATCATAAGACAAACAGCCCCCGTCAATATCTGATGTATGTGTTCAGGATTATTTTATTTTTATTTTATTTTTATTTATTTTATGTTTTAATGATTAGTGTGGGATATGTAACAGACACTATTTCATTCAAAAAGTTGATGAGGATGGATGGTCTACTGCCAAAAGCACAGGAAGCACAGCATCTCTATCATGTTGGCTACCCTCAGAGAGCCCTGTCATACTTCTCACACAGAACCGCAGGGGTTGGAAGGGACCTCCAGAGATTACTGAGACCGATTACCCTGAAAAAGCAGGTAAGCAGGTTCCCTAGATGGGCCTCCAGATGAGTCTTGAACATCTCCACCTTCTCCCCAGTGCACTAACAGGCATCTTCATTTCAGTATTCCTCTTCTCCTCCTGATTCCTTTTCCCATGTCAGGGATGCCAGGGAGGACTCAACCACTGCTGTGTCCTTATTAGACAGCACAAGACAGACTCTCAGTTTAGGCTGAAAATATGCAGCTTGTCTGGGGCATGGAGAGCAGCAGGATCACTGTGTAGCAGGCAGTAATTCTTGTCTCATGAGACTGTACCGTGCCAACATTACAGGGACCACTCACTTGGTAAAAGGGAAATGTGTCCCCTGAGCGTCTCCTGCACAGGAGCCACACAAATGACCAGCACTTTGCAGACCAATCTCTCAGTTTCTAGGGTCTCTCAGTGCAGATGAGAACACTGCTGCAGGTAGGCTTGCATGCTTGCTGGTCACAGATGAACTGATGCTGTAAAACATAAAATCTGAAGTGAACGAGAGGAAGAAAAAGAGCTGTTGTCAGTAGTTTCAATTGCTTCTGTACAGTCTGCTCTCCTTCCTCCCTAAGTCACGACCCTTACGTATGTCCATGCACAGCTCTGCCAAACAGGCCTGCTGTCTTTAAGAGGACAGCACCGCTAAGGAAATGCACATTCTGAGCCAAACAAAGAGTTGATCTTCCTCCCAAGAAGCCTTCAGAGGGCAGGAAGCCAGCAGCTAACCACCCCCAGAAACTCTCAGCCTGGAGGATCGTGCAGCAGCAACTTCAGGCCACCTTGGCCCAATGTATGGCGAAGGCTCTGACTGAAGTTCGTCAAAAGGTGTCAAAATACCCATGTGTGAGTTCGTGTACCTGTGTGCCTACGCATAAGAACTCCATGCACTTGCATACCTGTGTATCAGCGGGCAAGAACTTCACACTGGCTCCTTGCTCCCCAGATCACAAGGCGAGGGTGGACGTCCTCGTCACCCCTCTTTGTTTGTTTGACAGCCGGCACGGCAAAGGAACATCTCCCCACCACCCCGCCAAGGGACACCCCGGGCAGCAGGAAGCCCAGCCGCTCTCCCCTCACGTTAACACAAACACCACGCCGAGGAGAACAGCCGGGCTCCGGGGCAGGGGCACAGCCCAGCACCCCATCCCGCTGAGGTGTTCCCGCCGGCGGGAGGAGCGGCGGCCATTGGCAGCGTTGCAGGGCGCAGCCCGCCTGTGTCAGCACAACTCGCGGGCGGAGGAGAGCGAGGCGAGCGCCGCGCGGGGCCGGCGGGAGGCGGCCGCGGGGACGGAACAGCAAATGCTATTCAGCCCGAGCAGTTTCAAGCCGCCCATGCTGGGGAATTACTGTAGTCTAGCTACGGCTCTGAGCGCTGGCGCTGGCTGTGTGTGCGTGCGCGCGCGCGTGTCTGTGTGTGTGTGTGTGTGTGTGTGTGTGTGTGTGTCTGCGTGTGCGTGCCCGGCTCACACGCGTCGGGCGGAACGGAGGTACCGTTCCTCGGGAGGGGGCGGCGGGGGGCACACAACTTTCCTCCGGCCCCGCCGCAACTCGGCCCCCCCGAGGGGCTCGGACAGTGTGTAAGAAAAGCACACGCGCGCGCGCGCAATAGAAAATAAAAATAAAACACGCACACGCAGGAAAATAAATAAATAAATAAAATAGAAGGGGAAAGGAAAAAAAAAAAAAAAAAAAAGCCGTATTCTTGGGCAGGCTGACAGCCGGGGTCAAGAAACAGCTGCTGGAGTTAATGTTTCTTCCTCCCACTCCGTCTGATGGCGGTGCCCTGCCAAGACGAAGTGGGAGCCTGAGCGCGGCTCCTGCCCGACCGGACTCCGGGGCGCCTGCCCGGCACACGCCGCCCGCCCGCGGCCGGGGCACAGGCCGAACCGGCGAGGGGAGGCAGGAGAGGTCACGGCGAATCGGAAGCGGAACGTGGGCCTCTCGGCGCCCGTCCTCCCTCACGGCTTTCCGTGGCCCGGGTCCCGCAGCCGGTGCTGGGCGCAGGCCTTCCCGGGGAGCTGGGTGAAGTTTGTCAGGGCGCGGTGGGCCCGAGGGGGCTCTGAGGTGGGCAGCTGTGCAGGATCTCAAGGAGGGAGGAGCGGCTGGGTGTCAGAAGTGGATGTTACCGAGAGGATCACGTCCAGAATTTAGGAAATGGGCGATATCTGTCAGTTCCCACTCACTCAGCTGCTCGGGGCCTTTTGACCACACACTGGGGACATAAGAGGTCTACATCTGGGCATCCTTCTGGAGAAGTTGGGCAGCGCTGGGGAGTAGCAACGTTGCATTGCTCTGGTTTGCCCCCTAAGGACCAGGCTACCCACCCACATCTTGTGCCTGCCCTACCCATCCTGCTGTCTGCAGTGTTACACCCCAACGCTTCATCACCACCCCTTTCTGCCATGTTTTACTGAGTTATGACACAGCCTTATCATGCAAAGCGGTTGCATTGACTCTTATGTATCTTTAGAATATTTCCACATTTGACATTGCCACGGAGATGCCTTTTCATAAATAAAATAAACACAAGCGTGAGTACTATCGACATCCTGTAAACATGGCTTGCTGGAGGCTCATTAAAAGCAGAACTGTCCAGTAAGCCGCAGTGCCTCCTGGCAAGCTGGCCTATTTCATTTCTTCCTTAATTCCCTGTCCAGGATGGTGCACTATTCCAGCCTACTGCTTTACAGTCTTCTGTGAGCTCCGCTCTGACTGCTGCTTTTTCTAGGCTGGTCCACTTTGCTCTTTCAGCTGTATTCTCCACACAGTTCCTTGCCCAAGTGCACTGCTTGCTGCTAATTAATGCCTGATTTTTTGCTATCTAAAGAAGATAACACTTTGATTAGACACACACACACACACATATACCAACATTAACTCTCCTCTTTCTGAACACTAACTGGTGTGAAATCCAGATGTTGAAAAATTCCCATTGACTTTAGTGAGATCATGGTTTCGCATGTGGCACCGAGAGCGATCTATGTGCCTCTAACGCTTACCCATCAAACAGTAATTTCCATTTGCCATAATTCAACCTCCCTATTTAATCCCATAATTCTGATGAATTTTGGACTTATTTTGTTATACTAACCATTAACTTTTTCTGAGCCAAATCTTTACTGTTGCAACCTATACAAAGCTGCATTATGTCTCTTTCTTCTTTTTTTTCTTTCCACCTTTCCTGCAACCTCATAAGAATTAGTATGCGTCGTTTGCCTTTTATAGAGGCTTGTTTCAAGCATTCAAGTTGCAGTTCATGAGAATTAGCACCTTGAGCTTTTCAGCCACCTTCTTTTTCCAGGTGAGTATTTTTCAAACTCTATCTGCCGTCTGTCCAAATCTTTATCAAGGATTAATAACGTGGGGCTAGGGGCAGTACCTGGGGTTCAGACAAAGAAACAGTTGGTCCACAAACTCAAAGAAGCTCCAAACTACCATCTCCAAGGATCCAGAAGGTCATGAGAAGAAACATCTACTTCAAAGTGCTTAGTCTCACGACGTGATGCTCTGGCATATTAAAATAATAATAAATGGGGATTTGCTTCTAGGTCAGATAGGAGCTGGAAAGAAAGAGTGTTTATTTGGATAAAGTTTGTGGAGAGACAAGCTATGACATGCATAGCTTTAATTCTGCTTTTGGAGGAGCTGTTTGCAGTGTTTTAGCAAGGCTGGAAGACCTTTGTCCTACTGAAGCCTGAAGAGCAGTCTACAGCAGGGCAGCTCCATTTGCAGAGTCAGAATGGTATATCTGTAAAGAACTGGTGGACTGCATGTAGGCTGTCTAATTATCTTAAGACAGTGTTTCCAAAAGATATATGATGTTGTTGATGCACTGGTGGAAGCCAGTGTTTTGGGCCCTTTTGTCAGCACAAAGATTGCTCTATCCCTACTTGCTATGCCAATGCTGATTTCATGGCTTGCTGCAGAAAAAAGATTGAGAGCTCCTATTCCCTCATTTGATACGTAAGAATGGTGAAACAGCCACTGAAAAGGAAAGCTTACACACTCACTGGCAATGAAGGAAGATGTTTTATCAAACCAGATTATTTTAGATGAGAGAACACGTTGCCACAATAGAAAACTGAGATCAAGTAGTTCCCACGTTACACAGAAAAACAGTGTTTTTCATGAGTAGCAAGAATATTTGAAACCATAATAGTCAAACAAACAAGTACAGAAGGAGATGGAAAACCTCGTGTCCCAGATCACTATCAAATCTGAGAGAACAACTGAGACAAAGACAGATACCAAGCTGATTACTGTGGATCTTTTCTGAGAATTCCTTGAACGTATATTGGAAACATCTGATTCCAGCAGCTACTGATACAGGAGAGCTGAAGAGAGGAGGAGACATAATCCTTAAACAATACAACTGTTTTGAGCTAAGAAGAAATTGCAGATTAATGAGCTGTTCCAAACTGCATAGTCACTTTCATCTGTTGGAAAATACCTACTAAGGAGACATACTCATGCAGTTGCATTTGTTTGTACTCATGACTTGTGTTTCTCAAACCGAGGGACTGGAATTCACCCACTTTACATCCACCAAAACATTTATTTTCACAGCAGGATCTTGTTTTACACAGCCTTCATTTTTGTGGCTAAGAAGTCATTCATCTCTGTTTAGGGAAAGTGACGTTCTCACTTCCACGGTGGCACTGTTCAGCCTGTTTCCCCTAGGACACAACACATGGTCAAGCTGCTGCAGGGTAAGCTAGCATGTGAATTTACAAGACAGTGTGCATGCATACAAGGAGGGTTAGGCTGCCTTGAGTTACCTTGCTTTATCCTCATGCACACACAAGCAGTTACCATGGAGGAGGCAGCACATTTTAAATCCACCTCTCACCACTAAACTACTGCTGCATGCTTAGTGCTCCCATATCATTCCTCTAGGAATGTCCATAGGAGATTTGTCTCCTGCTGGCTTTGGTTCTGTAGCTGGATCCAGAAGTTGAAATTCTGTCTGTTCTTTTGGGCTGAAATCAGTCCCCAGCATCAACTGGTACAGCAAAGAAGGCACAACTGGCCAGATGGCATGTTCTTTCATTCTCCTAGGGCTATCCCCTCAAGAGAAGATGGCAAATTGTACACTCAGGTGCAACACAGTAATTGTGCTGTACGACTGCCTGGAGATAGCACCTCAAGGAGTGTAAGTGCTTTGTACTGCCACCACATGTATTTCCCTCATGGTTTAAGCATCCCTCCTCATCCCTATCCTTCATTCTGCACCTCCTGCCACATTGTGCTGGCACAGCTGTCTGCCTGGCCGTGGGAGGCATAGGGGTGGGATGAAGCAGCTGGGAGGGCTGCGATGGCTGTTCCTGCAGCTCTGCCACTGTGAGTGCAGCCCTAGCCCAGGATCCCTGCAAGGTCCTTCAGGGGGAAGATCTCCCACGTTCAGGCCCTGTCCGAGCCACCCCCATGTTATTTTGAATGTGATAGGTGATAGCTGTAGTATTTCAGATGGCATTGTATGGAAATTGATGGTAAATGTTGGCTTACTCCTGGCGACTGCAATGTATCAGTTTTCATTAGAAATGTAACATAAACTGGAAGTGCTGAAAAACAGCAACAGAAGCAATTATGCATGTGATCATCACAGAGAGTTTGAAAATCACGCTTCAATAAAGCCTGAGTAGAGAGAAAGCAAATTCTTCCACATAAACATGATTTGCTTTTGCTAAGTGATGGCAATTATCAGTGGCATTAAAATATATTATTTTGATATTTTTCACAGAATTCTGTGACAGTGGGACTTCTGCAATACAAACAGCATCTTCTGCTGATCTTAAAAACGCCACCATTCTCCATCTAGTTGTGTTCTGCAGAAACCTCAGAGAATAGGGGCCTTTCTCCCAGATTTTTAGAAAATTTCCTGCAAAAGCTTCCAAATCTAGACCCTATCATCTATGGAAAATAATAATAATAATAATTAATAAAAGTCCCTCTTAATATTTTATCCAGAGACAGCACTTAAAGGGCTTTCAGAAGACAAAGATTTTCATGCAGCTGATGATTCAATAGAATCAAAATATCCTTCCTTCCTTCCTTCCTTCCTTCCTTCCTTCCTTCCTTCCTTCCTTCCTTCCTTCCTTCCTTCCTTCCTTCCTTCCTTCCTTCCTTCCTTCCTTCCTTCCTTCCTTCCTTCCTTCCTTCCTTCCTTCCTTCCTTCCTTCCTTCCTTCCTTCCTTCCTTCCTTCCTTCCTTCCTTCCTTCCTTCCTTCCTTCCTTCCTTCCTTCCTTCCTTCCTTCCTTCCTTCCTTCCTTCCTTCCTTCCTTCCTTCCTTCCTTCCTTCCTTCCTTCCTTCCTTCCTTCCTTCCTTCCTTCCTTCCTTCCTTCCTTCCTTCCTTCCTTCCTTCCTTCCTTCCTTCCTTCCTTCCTTCCTTCCTTCCTTCCTTCCTTCCTTCCTTCCTTCCTTCCTTCCTTCCTTCCTTCCTTCCTTCCTTCCTTCCTTCCTTCCTTCCTTCCTTCCTTCCTTCCTTCCTTCCTTCCTTCCTTCCTTCCAACATCTGGTGGAAAATGTGCTTTCACAAGATGCTGAAAGACTCTCCTAAATCCCACCAAATTTTTCATAATAGCTCCTCTAAGGATCAGTGGAGCTTCAGTAACCCAGGGAATTTTAATACTACTAAACAGCAGAAATGTTCACGTTTAAAATGATTTACTCAGAAATGGGTCTTATTTTGACAGACATTCCAAGAAACACCCAGAGGTTCCCCAACTCTTTTACATTTATTTTTCAATATAGTTCTTGATGACACTTGGTAAAATTGCATTATTTCAATGAGATATCTCTATGACCTCAGCCAAATGGGTGCTTCAGACTTCCCCTTTGCCACTGCAGTATGCAGCAGTTGAACAAAAGGTACTTACTTAGCAGTGGATAAGAAGGGCCTATTTATCTTATCCAGGTCTCTGTCCTTCCTGATTGTGATCCAGACGTTCATCTCTATCTCATTCTGGTCCCCCTGAATAAGTTCTTCCATGCAAAGGCTCCCTTCCAAGATACTTACCAGGTTTGCTAGATATGCGCTAGTCAGCCCTTTCCTTTCCTGCTTTAGGCCACCTGCAGATTAGCAGAAGAGGAGGAAAATTCTTTAAAGAATGTCACAATTTGTTAGCTGTGATAGCATAGGCTTGCAACCTCAGTTATGTGGACATTATATCAGAAATCACGAGAATTTCTAACAAGAGTCCATGTGTTAGAAAAAAAACGTTCAGCTAAAAGGTGTGGAAGTAGAATAGGTATGGATATTCCTGATGGATTCATAGGAGACTCGAGAAGGAGAATGCAGCCCTCTACTCAGTACCTTAGAATTCGGAACAGCAAAAAGTGCGGGGATTAACAGGAAGCTCTGAAAGTCTCAGTGCGTGCTCAAAACTGCAAGTTAATTGGCATAGCAGGCACTTGTTCAAGTAATTTACATGACTAGAATATTAATATGCAAGAGTATAACTTGCTCAGTAAGGGTAGGGAGGGCAAAAGAGAGGTAGTGTTTTATTGCACTTCTGGATCGTACAACTCTTGTTCTAAGGCCCAGGGTGAGAAACAAGAGAGATGGGTTATAAGTCTGTGGGTAAAAGTAGCAGGGAAAAAATGAGGGCATTGTCACAGTGAAGGCCTTTGTATGCCGCTGAACCATGAAGATTAAGTGAGTGAAGTTTTTGAAAGCTGATGAAATTCTTTGAAGGCATCAGGCTTGGTGAAATGCAGAAATTTAACTCCTCTGGACATGTGGTAGGAAACCAGAAAAGTAGGAGACAAGCAAATTCTAGAAATGTAATGTATTTTAAATAATTTTACACAGCTCGGAGGAAAGAAAGGAAAGGGAAGAAGCTGTTAAGCAGTTGTGGATTTTTTTCAAGCCATGCAGCTGGAACTGGTTGAGAACATGAAGGTGTGAGGCACATTGGGTGAGGCTGACCATTAAATGTCCTCTAGCCAGGAAAAACACCCAAAACTAACAGATTTAAAGAACAATTTGTTTAATAAATTCACTGAATTGGGAAGACTTTATAAGAAATAAGTCTGAGATATCCCACAAATCTGGCAGTTCGTTTTAAAAAATATTCTAAAGGCAGAACCATAGACTCTTCCAGTGTGGAAGTATATCGAGAAACAAATTTAGCTAAATCATGAGTTCATATAATCATAAAATCATTTGAGTTGGAAGGGACCTTTAAAAGTCATTTAATCCAACTCCCCTGCAATGAACAGGGACATTTACAGTTACATATGTGTGTGTGTCAATATACATACAAAAATATAAAGACATGGAAGTGAATTAAAAGGAGCAAAAAACCAAACAAACAATCAAATAAGGCAGCTAATGAAGAACACAAAGTGTAGCAGGAATCTATTCTAAAAATATTTTAGTGGAAGGGAAGAAAATCAAGGAGAAAATCAGCCAGCTTATCAAAAGAGAGAAGATATTGATACTAAAAAGGCCAATGCTTTTTTGTTTCCAGCTGAAAGACAACAACAAAGCCCATGACTATACAGCACAAGTAATTAATACCAAATATGGAGTTAAGAACTGAGACTACATTTGGCAGAGGAGAAAATAATAGAGACCTTAACACCATGAGATGCACCCAAATGGTCTGCGCCTCACGCAATTCAGGCTAAGTATTACATGGAGATCAAGCCATGGTAAGTAGCAGCATTACTGCTAGTTACCCCTGAAAGCCCATGATGGATGGCTAAGGTTCTGAACTACTGGTAAGGGGGAGATAAGTGAAGCAAAAATTCCCAAAGTTCAGCCATTGTAAACTCAGTCTTGGAAGCCTTGGATTCAGTCAACTACTTATGGGTAAAAGATAACAAAGAAAAAAGTAGCAAACAACATGAATTTGTCAAGAACAAATCATGTCAAACCAATCTAATTTTCTTCCATGTCCAAGTAATGGGCATCAAAAGAAGGAAGAAGCAATAGATATTGTGGTATTTTGGTGAGTTTTTGTCACTGTGTCATATAATTCCCAAATGTAAACATGGCTACACGAAACTGCTGTTATTTGGTAAACAGCTTACAAAAGTGTCTTTTTAGAGAAGAGGTATCAGAGGTTCTTTATCAAATCAGGGATACCAATTGTATGGGTTTTCACAAGGGCCTTTTCTGGTCTAATGCTACGCAACAGTCTCAGTGATTACTCAAATGACAGAATAGAAAATGTTTTTGAATCTGAAGAGAACAGCAAATGTAGGGCAGCTGCAGCCGTGTTCAAGGACGAAGTTATAATTCTAAATTTTGTTTAAAATTCCTGAAAAAAAAAAAAAAAAAAAAAAAAAAAAAAGGTCTGAAGAACAAGGATGGCTGCAAAATTTCACTTACAGGCAGTAACACAGTTACACAGAGTAAGGACAGATGTTGTGCTGCAGGAAGAAATAAAGATGTAGTAAAATGAAGTTCAGGAGGCTTGAAATCCTCAGACTGATTCAGAAGGAGGCAGGCATCGTTAATGGATGTGTGTCTCGAAGGGTCTTCTGTAAGATGCGCAGTGCTCCACCACTTGATGACTATGTAGAAGGAATAAAGAGTAGTGAGAATGAGGTCTAGGAAATACCATCTGTGAAGAAAGGGTAAAGGAAATGGGTCTGTGTACTCTGCACAGAAGAAGATAGAGAGAAATGCAGTTAGAGACTTCATATGCCTCAAAAGTAGCCTCAAGAATGGTAATCCATCCTTTCATTGTCTGTCAGATTAAAAAGGGGAAAGACTGTTTACAAGGGTGAACAGTGAAAGGACAAGGGGATATGGTCTTAAACTGAGACAGGGGAGGTTTAGGTTAGGCATTAGGAGGAAGTTTTTCACCCAGAGGATGGTTACGCACTGGAACAGGTTGCCCAATGAGGCTGTGCATGCCCCATCCTTGGTGGCATTCAAGGCCAGGCTGGATGTGGCTCTGGGCAGCCTGGTCTGGTGGTTGGTGACCCTGCACATAGCAGAGGGGTTGGAACTGGATGATCTTTGTGGTCCTTTTCAACCCAGGCCATTCTATTATTTTATGATTCTATGATCACATCTTCATCACTGGACTTTTCCAGGATGAAATTGGACAGACCAGAAATACAGGATGCTTCATCTGGAAATGAATGTTCACAGAGGTACTGCTTCAAAGGAAGACAGCCCACGTATTTCCTATGACCTGTGGAACTGAACTACATTAAGGTACTGTGGGAGAGATGAGGGTAGGCAGGACAATTTGTCTTCAGATGCCTGTTTCATTTTGCTTTGGTTTGGTTTGTTTTTTTTTTCTCTAGTTATTTTCCTTTGGGTTAAACTAATATAATCACAAAATGTTAGAGTAACCAGAGCAACATACGGGAGCTACTGCAAAGTGTTTCCAAATCTGTTACAGCCCACTAAGTGATGCAAGTTAAAATTTAAGAAGTTATATGTTCATTTTTTCCCATACTGATTCTGAGGTTTTAATAAATTTACCTGAGCAAATGCAGCGGTTTTATTTAATCTGGTTATATTAGTCTCATATGAGTGCTGCAGATCTCTACAGCTCCTTCTCATTGACTGTGGTATATGTATTAATGAATAAAAAATTGATGAGCTTTAGGCCTTCTTCCTTGCTTCCTTTCCCCTCTCCCATCAATGACTCAAGCAATGAGCTAATAGAAACATTACTGAGAAACAGAAACCTTCAAGTAAGTAATTGCCAGTCTGCTGCAGAGGGTAGAAACATACGGATAGGCTGGAGAGCAGTATGAGGTGCTGGGAAAAATACCCAGGTGCAGGGAATTCGCGGAAGGACAAAAGCACGTTTGCTGTTGCAAAATCTAATTTTTAATTGTCAGTATTTGCGACACTTTACTGATGTTCAGTGAGAGTCATCATTAAAATGTATTTTATTTTATTTTTTTTCTGTGGTGTCCACAAACAAATTATACGCGTAGAGCCATAAGCCACAAATATTTAGTCTGCTGCCTTTCTCGAATCAGGTAGTGGCTAAAGTTTGTAATCCTGCGAGATTTGCCTATGAGGAGGGAAACGGATGTGGGAGCTGGAAACTCCAACATAACCCCGTTTATTTACCAAGTGTGTACACAAGACAGATGGAAAAAAAAAGACTGTTTCTTGACTTTTCCTGTGCACTGCTCTGCCAGTATCCCTGGCACCGTGCCCCGGGGTCCTTCCCTGTGCTTAGCTTCCCTACTTCTTTACCCACTGCATTTGTAGACAGAAAAGCAAGAACGAGAGATTTCTGATTCCCCCCAGCCTCCACTGCCTGCTTCGCTTTAAGCATATAAGTTGGCAGTGCAGTACAACCTTACTGTGTACCTGCGTTCTACACAGTGGCATCTATTGTGTGGATCGCCTGGTTGTGCAATGGACTTTAGCAACTTCTTTACACTTACGCTTCATGGAAGATGACCATTAAGCTATGTTTAAATGAACCAATAATGTCATGTGATGCCCATATTTGGGTGTGTCTCAGAACTGTTTGCAACAATTATAAAGTGTAGGGAGTTATGCGGGTTCAGGCAAATATACCTGCACTGTTCACCTTGGGCCCCATCCAAAGCTGGCTGAAGTTGGTGGAAGTATCTCTGGTGATGTCAGTGGGCTTTGGATCAGGACCAAGGCTTCTCCAGCCTTTACTCAGATCTTACCCTGGCATTTCTCCCATTGAAGTCAATGAGATTATTCACTGGGATAATAGAGCTCACTGTCAGGAAGATTTTAATGATATTCAACCTACATTTTCCATGTCTTCATATCACCCCATTACTCCTAGTTATATCTCATTATCTTCTTCTTCTTCTTTTTTTTTTTTTTTTTTTAAGGGACCCAGCCCTAACCCTCTTAGTCAAGCAAAACTCACACTGGCTTCGATTAAGGAAGCAAGAGCTCAATGTGATCTTTGCTGTTTGGAGGCTGCTGTTGCAGCCCCCCATTATGTCATCATATAGGCTATCCACGCGTGGCATTCTTGCTTGTAAAGACTGCAGTATTAAGCCTATGGCCGTACTGAAGGGCAGAGAAAAATGAAAAGATTTGTCAGTATAATTTCAAGACATACAGTAGTATGAATTTTTAAATAACATTTGATCTTATAAAAATATTTTATCATCTATCAGGCGTACATCCTCACAGCTATATAAAAATTTGTATTAAAATTATTGTAAGTAATTTCTTTGATGAAGAACTCAACATCTGTGGTTTAGAATAGCTTTATAATTTTCTGCTCACAAGAAGGATAACGTGATACTTCTTTCTCAATAATCATTTATTATGTACAATTTGAGCTTTTTGGATGGTTGCACTGCACCGTGTCCTAAATTACCAAAAGTTAAATACTTTTAATGTACATTAAAGGTGGGTTATTTTCTACATAGTTCACTCTAAACTTGTTTTAAGAGATTGCATTTTGTTTAAAATTAAGATATCATGTATCTCCAGTGATCTTCACACAAACAACTTTTGTCACACTTATTCTGCTAGCTTAAAATGTTAAGATCAGGGATTTGCTCTCTGATGCTCCAGAGAAAAGTGTAGAAAAGCCCCTTCTCCCCTATCCAGTCTCTAATTAAAAGAACACTATGATGGGACACTCCCAGGGCAAGCTGATTAGTGTGGTACTTACAGCTAAGGGGCTGAAACCTGAGTGCATCAATACAGAGCACCACCGAGCCCCCTGTCTCACTGGTTGTTGTACCATTGCCAGTTTGTAAAGTTTTTGGAACAAGCGCCCTCATTTTTTCAGCCTTCCTACAGAAATGGGCGCTCTGTGGTAGGGATTTTATTTTAATACAGTCATGCTAACAATAACACTGATAATAAATAAAATTAGGAATACTAATGAAAAGAGAGAGTGTATGGGCACTATGTAGTGCATCACAAGTACATTCCCAGTCCTGCTACAGGGTGCTTCCCTACTCTGTACCGAAGAAACAGAATTAATTCTTCTCGCATAGATACGTGGGACTCCCTTGCAATGACACAGTTCTGCCAGTGAGAGCTTTAAGGATGTGCAAGTAACCCTAGCAAATAACTATTTAACTTTTTTTTTTTAATCTAAATCCTAGATTTTGCAGGTTTTCTATTGCATACTACTAATTATTCTTTGTAGATTTACGTGTGCATTTTCTTGGCTATTAGTTATATTCATTTCTCAGCAAATGCACAGAAATCACATTTATGAAGATGAAAAATGTGAAACTATTGCATGCTCTTTGTCCATCATTACTGTTCCTATTTGCCCTCCCCACTCCACTGTGATGCGGGTGTATGGCAAATGGAGGTTCAGCTCTCAGGTGACCATTCAGACCTATTTCTTTCTCAGGATAAAAGAAAACAACCCATTGCTTTTGCAGTTATGCATTTCCCTAGGAATGTTCTGTTCAGAATGAATATTTTCAGGAGGCATTTACTCATCAACTGAAGAATGTCACTTCTTCATTCCAGCCCATCTCTCTTTTTCAGACATGAAGTAGCACAGAAAACTAAGAGGTAAAATAGTGCTAAAGAATGGCTTGAAGAGTGATGTATCTTCATTATCTGTTTCAGTTCAAATTGGTTTGCTCTTGGAGTGCATCTACTAATTATCCTAAGTTACTGTTCTTTTGTTTGTATCATGAAGCATGCAGATTGGACTCCTTTCAGACTAAGTTAACCCAAGTTGGATCTCAGGAAAAAATTTCTTCTCAGAAACTAAGTGGTCAGATGTTGGAACAGGCTGTGCAGAGGGGTGGTAGAGTCACTGTCCCTGAGGGGTTTCAGGAACAAGGTAAATGAGACACTGAGGGGCATGATCTAGTGGGCATGGTGGGTATGAGTTGACAGTTGGACTTAGAGGTCTTCTCCAGAACTAGTGATTCCATAATTTTGTGAAAAGACATAAACTAGGATCCTGCTCAACTTGTTTCAATAGACCAGTAAAGCTTGTGGGATCACACATGAGTTAGTCTTATGTGAAATGTCCCCCAAATATCATGTGGACATTGGATCATCAGCAATATGACAAACATAGTTGTTCTGTGCATCTTTCCTGCAGTGCACTGATGCGGATGCACCCTTGACTGCCCATTCAAAGAGATGAGTCTTGTAGTGTACTTTCTACCAATGTTTCTCCCACCCAGTTTCCTGGCATTTAACCTGGTCCTTCCCTGGCAGCATGGTGCAGTTCTTTCAGTAATGTGCATTAGACACAAAGTTGAAAGATGGGGAGAAAAGCTCTTCCTGGAAGTCCAAGCACTGTGATTGCATGCACAACTGCCTGGCAAGGGAGCAGGGATGAAGCTCACCTCTGCAGCCTGGATATCCTTTATGAGAGTGGCAACTCCGGGTTGTTTAGAAACAAAATCAGCTTTGATTAGATTAGCTTTTATTTATAACAAGTGAAATTTGCTATAATTTGTGTATAATTTTGTTTTTGTGGGTTTTTTGTTTTGTTTTGTTTATTTTCTGTAGCTACGCTCTTCTGTGTCATATATGAAAAATTGTCCTGTTAAATTCAGGCATGTTTGAAAAGCATCTGGCTTTTTAATCAGCATGATGTGAGTACTATTTTTATCTGGTATCATATGGGTTTCACACAAAGATGGATGTTGGACTGTCAACATCTCTCATTTCCATTAACCTTCTTTCCCTCATTAATAACTGACCCAGAGCACTAGGAGCCACCCATGAATTCAAGCAAATAAAGCAATCCCCTTTTCTAGGCCCAGCACCTTTTGCTGTATTGAGCCCTCACAGAGTAAGCAGCAACATGTCTGCTGGAAAATACAACTCTACAGACAGCAGCTCTTTACTGCCTTTCCTCGCTTTCAGCCGCTGTCACCCTAATAGCATGACCTGATGCATGAATACCAAAATCCCTGCAATATCCCAGTCCTGAAAAAATATCAAAAATATATACATAAAAACAGGGATAACAGAACACAAATGGTGAGCATGTATATTTAGCATAACAGATCCCAGTATCATTATCTCTTATATATTCTTCCCAGTTCGGACGAGTTTTGTAAATCTCAACTGTGAGGTTTATCTGATTAAACAGAAAAGCTATGGCTAAAAACAATGCACAAAAATGTTTGTAATGTAATATGAAAATGGTGTTTGGGATCTTAATACGCTGTAATTGACCACACAGAATTTTTCAGTGAAAAGATAATTTGGCATTAGAATTGTGCAGTACTTAAATAATATAATTTTGATAATGACAGTAAAATACAATTTCAGTAATGCAAGTGAATCATAAACCTGAACAATATTTCTCATTCAAATGAAGTCTGTAATACGTCTGAATGCTATAACTATTGTACATTTTAAAAAGAACCCTGTCACGAACTGTTATTAAATATTACTGTATTTCAAATATATGGTTGAAACTCATGAAGTTACAATACAAACATAGAAAAATGTGTTACATTTATTTGGGAAATAATGAATCCTGTGGGAGCAAGTCAAACTTCTTCTTCTAGACAGTTTTATTATAGACTTTTTAAAGAGCTGAACTTTGGGAACTCTGCACTCATATTTAGCTGAAAACTGAAACTGTGATTGGTTTTGACCTTCTGAAGATAAACATTAATTCCCTTGGATACTCATGGTTCCCATTTCTTGTTGCACTGTTCATGGTTCTGAGGCAAAGGGAGCTAATCTGCTGGGGATCTGATCTGAGAGAATTTTTTTTGACACTGAAATCCATTCTTTATTTGTGGCATTCACCCCATAGCTTTTTCACAGCTGCTTGTGCAAGAAGTAGCAAGGCACCAACAGTGAGGTACCACAAAAGGTACATGGACTGGAATGAGGCAGGCAACCCACATCACTTATGCAAGCAAGTTCAGTGAGTTTTTTAGTCTTTAACATTCCTGCCTTTTCTTTCCTCAGGGCTCCTTCCTGCTCCTTGCTCAGGAGGGCTGTGAGAGCAGAGCAGGTTCTGCCATCTAGGCATGCAACATGTACCTTGATGCTCACTGTGGCTTACTCCTCACTGAGGGCACATGAAGACTGCACCCACTGCAGGGATCCTTGTGTAAACCCAAGTAAGGGATAGGTAGAACATTACTTGCCTTGCGCCCCTTTTATGTGTGTGCATGTCCACACTGGTTCCCTACATGATTTTCCAGTTGGTAGCAATTCCATCTTCTTTGTCTATGGCAGCAGCTGCCAAATACCACAATGAACTCTTTTTACTCTCTGACATTTTGTCAGACATACATTTAAGTTCCCTATTGTATGTAGGCTGTTCCAAAAGTAATACCTCCTGTTTATTCCCATGGAAACTACAGAGGATACAAGGAGCACAATAACATCATTTGACAGAGCAAATTTTCAGCTACAAATCTGTTTTTTAACAGTCACTAACATCAGCTGTAAGTTTCAACCACCAATATACCAGAGCCTGCATGCTGCACTTGCAACAATCCGACCCAGTGGAGGTGACCCCCTACCACTGTCACTGCTGCTGGAACACGCCAGTCACCACCAGACTGTGCTCACAGACACTGGTTGGCTTTCTTAAACATTCAGCAAGCACCAATGAATGTCAGTAGGCGCTATTTTTTTCCTCATGGAGAAATTCAGTGACACACCTTTGCTTCAAAAGCACTTCCATGTTAGACACCTTTTTGCCAGACTGCCCCTCTGCTGCAATCTGTCACATGGCAACAACATGTAATGGGAAGGTTCACCTTCTACTGCCATTCCACCAGCATCTGCTTCTGATGCTGTAGGCTGACATCATAAGATGGAAGGCACTACTTTTGGAGCAAGCCATATAATATCAGATAAAAATAGTACTCACATCATATTCTCTTATGTATATAACGTTCCCTCATGCTGCTACATTTCATTTGCAAAGAGAGGGCTTATATACTGTAAATTTTACTTCTCAACCAAAAATACATTATCCTGGAAGCAAATTGAGTGAAGTGTTCTCAATGTGCCTGTAATTTCTTTGCAATTGTGTGAGGTGTGAAATTCACTTGACTGTTCTTAGTGAAGGATCTGAAGGGTGGGAGATAAAAAAATTGTTTTACTCCTGCCAAGCAAGCACAGAGAAGTATAGATTATGTATGTCATTTCTGGAAAGAAGATGGAGGAGCTGTGCTTCCAAAAGGCATCTTTAGGCTCAAAGAAAATGAAAGGACCTAGGACAAATATTTTCTTATCTTTTTTTCTCATCATATACATCATAGTAAAGAGAGATGAAGGGTTCATTACACTATAAGTTAAATGGTTGAATGAGCTGAAGTAAACTTTTAAGTGGTAAAAATGCACCTGGTACAAACTTCATGTAACAAAGGGTATCTATAAGTCATGATAGAAATAATTAACAACCCCCCCCCCCCCCCCCTTTTTTTTTGTGGTGAATAATATACATACATATGTATGTATATGTATATATGTGTGTGTGTATATATATATATACATTTAGCAGATCCAACATAATTTTTCCTCTTTATTTGAAAATGGTGACCTACTCATAAAAGTGGACATTGAATTTAATGATATGAAATTTACTCTTAAATTAAACGGGGGACTTGTGAGAAAACACCTGAGTGGGTGGAGGTGATTTGGTATTTTGCCTCCTCAGTCATTACCTTCGCATGGCACTAGGAGGCAATCTGCTATTAGAGGTGTCATCCCTCAGACGTGAAAGTCCCTGAGTATTGAGGTCTTTCAGCACCAAATGACGTTGCTCATGAGAAGTTTTAGCAGTTTCTTTCATGTCAAATTCTAGTCTGCATCATTACCATCTCCTTACTGTCTTCCATACGTTTCAGGTTATTGTAAGTTGGTGACCAAAAGTTTGCTGTGATTCTGACCACAGGTTTGTCCAGATGTGACGTCTGCCAGCGTGCCAAACTTACAAATGTGGTTAAGTGGAGGAATACTTAGACTATAGGTCTTGGCAGGGCCAAAGCCCAGTTGACACTGTTAATATGATGGGTGCATTTCCAGATATTCCCAGATCATCTGAGATAGCTGATTAACAGGGAAACTTCATGGGCCTCTGTAGTGTGCGCCTCCAGTATAGAAAGCATCTAAAACTGGGTTAGCACTGAAAGTGGATAGTATGGATTCGGGTACCAGTCGGACAGCTAGGGAGAGCTCTTAATGGCAACAGAAACAGAGAATAATTCAAATGACAGTAAGAATTACATGGACATTCTCAAATGTCGCATCAAAACACATTAAATTTCTATTTGTCTTAGTTTGCATCTTTTTTGCTTTCATACTTCTTTCGGAAATACAGTGATCAACACGATTAATAATTGTGCCTCCAGATGTTACAACAACATAAAAGTCACAGGAAAACCAATGAGAAAGTTAGCATTTCTTTTTTTCACGACAGGGCCCAAAGTATTCTGTACTACGTCTTAAGCTGTGGCCATACCGAAAAATGAGGTCGAATAAATACCCCATAGCATTTAAATCTGCTCTGTGAACTAAATTTGCAGGTATTCTTTCAAAAGGGTAGCATAACTACATGTTCTGCAAGACTGCATCAACATGTGTGCGGGGAGCAGCCGAGGTCCCCGGTTAAGGGTTGCATCACCTCTTCCTACCCACTGAGTGCTTGACTTTGCCACCTTAATAATTTCATATTTACAACAGTTCTTCTGCTGTTCTTTGGAAGCAAACGTACATTTCTCTGATTTGTAATTCTGTAAATAATGTATTTAGATGATTTAGAAAGATTTGATGCCTATCACAGCGGGACTCCAAGTTAGAGCGAGAAACAAGCTTTTAAAAACGCTCTCCCCGAGTGTTTACCAAGACAGAAAGCTGAATTTGGTTTGGCTCTGTTCATGCGCCTTTTGTTTACTTTTTGTGAATATTTTAACTAATAGGTTTGCTGTTGGGATTGTTTGTAGAAACAGCACATTGCAAGCAAATATTTCAGAAATGTCACGGAAAATATATTCTAGACCCTGAAATGGAAATGTTTTCACTAGGAATCTAATTATAAGATTTACTGTAATGTATGCTTTTTTGTGCAATCATCAAATTAGAAAATATGCCTAGGCACACATAGTTTTACACTTACTAACTACGACCTGCTGGGTTAAATAGCAACAACAGAAAGGGCGTTGAAGATCACCCGTGTGAAGCTCAAGAATTCCAGGTACTAAGTAATTTCAACAATATAATTTAAATCCGTTGACATTTTCATTCCCTTAGATACTGCCCTTTGCATAAGCCAACCTTAAAGTCTGTGTTTCAGTGTTAGGATGCGGTGTGATTTTGTTAGATGGATCAAAACATGCAAGAAAAGAGATACCACTGTCTAAAGAAACAACAATAAGGAGAATCCTGGACTGTGATCACAATGTCTGTAACAGGGGAGGGAGAAAAAAAAAAGTAAGAATTTCAGTTTTCAAGTCTGTTTAGGTGCAATTCTTTGCCTGCAAATTCTCCTGTGGGTTTGAAATCTCACCAAGAATTTTGTCTTGCTTTTTAAGATCTCTCCCTTCACCTTTTAGGAAAGAAAGAATAATCGTGTTTGTATGTCTCTCTAATATAAACATAATTAACATCAGTGGCACATGGAATTAATGCTGCCTGTAAGGGAAGAGCTTCACAATTAAATCATAGATTTGCTGTTGTGCAGTTTGAAGACGTGAGTTTTGCACACTAAACAATGGGTTTATATGCCATATTCCATAGATTCTCATTACATGTCTTGTGTCAGCAAAATTATATTAGGCAATCTCACTACTTGCATCAGCTCATATTAATATTATTTGTAAGACAAAATGGCTCTTGACGTTGTGCCTCTACTCATTATCAGAAATCATTTTGCTCTAGAAATGTTAATAATGAAGTTTAAGTATGGTAACATTACTATTTGTTTTAATAATTTCCAATAAAAACAACTACTGTTTTAGTGACTCATTTTATTTTCTTGTGTTTCCTGGCAAGTACTGCATGCCTTTTTAAGGAATACAAAAATAAGTTGGCTACAGCTCAACTCAGAAGCTGACTCCTTGAGCTGTGCTTAGTGGAGGCTGCCACTGAAACCAGTGACCTGGACAGGACATACAGGACGGGGTACGCTTCCAGCCTCCCAGCTCTGCTCTCCTGCGCCGAAACACCATAAAGCAGCATTAATTGAGACTTAAAATATAATGGAAATCTGTTAATCATGAAATAAAGGAGAGCCAGGAAAAAAGAGAAAGACTGGAAAAAAAAAAGAGGCGGAATACAGTCAACCCCACGGGTGACCTGCCATGTCAACATCAGCTCAGGAAATGGCAGCTGCTTTGGTGCACAGCACCACCCTAGGAATGCACTGCTCAGGAGGATGTCAGGCAGTCAGTTCAGGCTGCGCCTTGGCAAAACTAAAAATACTCCCATCTATGGTTCAAGAACAAATTTTCTGTCTGTGCATAACCAAAGCTCTGAGTGAATATAATGCATGTGTTATATTGCAGCCATGGCGCCCCACGCTGTGTTAATACCTGAAACACTGAAGCCTGCTAACTACAAGAAAATCGTATACAATGCAGTTGGGCTGGTATATTTTGGGATATGCAGCAAGTTGGGAAATGCAGTGGCAGTTTTATTAAAGAAAATTGTCAACCTCGGTATAAAAGTGCATTTTTAATTACCTTATCGAGGGCATTTTATCTAAAATTTGTGTTCCTGACTTTTGTAGACATAACGTACTCCTTATGAGCTTCAGATTTTAACATGGATGTGAATTATGTTTTTTTTTCTTTCAGCATCTATCTTTCTTCCAGTGCTCTTTTTTTGGCTAGTCTTTGGTTTATATTTCCGCCTAAAATGGACAAATTCTACACTCATTTAAATCCATCCAACCCCGCCGACCTCAACCATATTCTTACCCTGATTTACAGCCTCATTAGGATTTTAATGATGTAAATGAAAGCAGAATTTGATCCTAAATCTTCACTCTAAATTAAAGAGTGCATTCACCTCTCAGTGCGGGACGTGGGAGTGTGTGCTTCAGAGCATACGCAGCTGAAACTTGGCAGGCAAGGTCTCAGCTAGAGGGTGTTTTTTTTTCTAATGTCGGGCTCGCTCCTCTCCTCTGATAAGCAGGAGCACGTTCCCATGTATCTTGTAAAATCTCTAACAGTTCTACGCATGCATGTACAAGCGTAGTGCTGTTTTTACAAGATATAAAACAATTCTTACTCACATATCTTTCTGATGAGAGAATGAAGTAATCAGCCTAAATATATTTGCCTATACTTCAGTAGCAAGGCTTCAGAAAGAACAAGCAGTTGCCAACCACTGGTTCCTCCCTGGAGTACCTGCAGCACAGCCACAGGTCCTCCTGCAACGCAGGTCCCAAAAACCTCCAGGTAGGAGGGTGAAGAATGAGAAACGGACATCTTAGTTCTCTGTTAATGTGGAAACTCTAACCTTAAAACAGATCCCAATCTCACAGAAGTCAGGAGAAAAAAAAAAACTCTTATTAACTTCAGTGCCCTGAATTTCTTGCTGAAAAAGAAAATACCATGTACTACATTCGGTCTCTTCTCTAATTTTAAGCCAGAAGACTCTACTGCTTCCAGCACACCACATATTAAACAGCAACTGTGAAGGACTTGATATTTATATTGCCTGAGCCCCCTTGTATCTAAATGCATGTTATAGCACAAGCACAATAAGCAACACATTCGCATGACCCTTATGTTCTTCATAACCTGTGTGTATGTGTGATTCCTAACAGGTACCCACATTACCTGAAATAATTTTTCTCTGACCCTCAAAACTGCAGCTGCTGCAGAGGAAGACAGCTGCCAGAACTTGCTCCAGAAGAACCATCTTCATACCGTCTTCCCATCAACATTTTAGAAGAGCAGAATGCCTGGGATTCATTTAACTGCTGCTGTCCTCATGCCAATAAACTCTGAACAGTGTCACATACATTGTATAGCACTAGCAGAGAAGGATGGTGGGGCCAGTCATGCCGGCACCACGTCTTAGATGTGCTTGGCCAGGGACCACCGCCCCGCCAGGTTCACTAGCACAGAATCAGACTGCATGCTGCATGGACAGCTTTGCGTAGAGCCACGGAACCATGGAATCGCTGAGGCTGGAAAAGAGCCTTATGATCACCAGCTCCAACCATTAGGCTGACATTACCACATCTACGGCTAAACCGTGCCCCTGAGCGCCACATCCACTTGTATGCAGAAGGGAGCAGCCAGGGATTTCTTTCTCCTGTTACCTTGGGGCTGTTTGGTCTTGAGTTTATTTTAAAGTACATTGAAGGTTGATTACTTGTAGTGAAAGGTGAAGTGCTGCGGAGTCAAGAAGCAGAAGAATTTTAAAAGACCTTACATAACTCCGGTGATATTTTTAAGCCTACTAATTGGCAGGTGTTTCTCACAAATCGGGAGGTGACTTTCTGAAAATACATTTGCCCCTTGAGCCAAGCACGGTTAGTTTCATCACTTTTATCACCAGCGGGATTCAACAACTGTAACAATGTAGACGGAAGACAGAAGTCAGCAAAAGGAAGCATTCATCCCCAAAACAAGGTGAAGCAGCGGTCAGGGCAGAGCAGAAAGAGAAGCTCACCAGGGCTGTGGTCACAAGCCCTAATCCTGGACAAGTTTCCCCTCAGCCATCCCACCACCACCTGGTGCTCGCTTGGGGCATTTGCAGGGTCCGGCTGGCAGTGCCAAGCGGTCTTTAAGGTTCCCCAAAGGAACACGGGTTGCCCAGCTGAGAAGGGCAGTTTGCAAGAAGAGCAGGAAAAAAGTGTTTGATAGCAATGTCACTGGCTTATATGCGTTTTCTCTTTTTCGCTTGATGCAGCTACCCTCAGCACCCAGCAGGGAGAAACACTCGGATCACGCTGCATGCTTGCAGCTAGAGGGGAAGGATCTGATGCTGCATGCCTCACCTTGAGGCTGGCAGATGGGACATTTTGCTATGAACACATTCACATCAACTCTCAGAAACCCGTCTTTGTGGGGTTTTTCTAGTTATCTTCCTTCTGCTGATGCAAAGGGAGAGTGAAATTACAGGTGCCAGTTTACAGCACAGAATGCTGATAAACAACTTGCCATTTTGCAGTGGCTGGTCACATCTGGAGCCTTTTGGGATGCAAAAGTACTGGAGGATTATTGCAAAACTTAAAGACACTTATGTTACCATAACTTTTGTTTTTAACCTAAATTTGAAGATTTATTTTCTTTCTTTTGGATTATTTTCCCGGTTATGCTACACTTGCAAAGGTAACCGGCTAAGTCAGCAGCAAAGCAGAGAGCAGTCCTATAGCTCTCATCAGAAAACTTTTCTGATTTGACCTTAGAGTGAGTCGGGCTGGTACAAAACCATGGATCGGTGGATCGCCTTGCATTAATTTCAGCGTGTTATAAAACTCTGCAGCCCCCAACTCTGCTATGGTGGAGCATCCAGCACCATTACACAGCGCTGAAAGAAAAAGTGCAATGCATTTGAATTTCTCCTCTGAGTTATCACTGTCCTTTGGTAGCACAGACAGACGCACGGAGACAGACAGATGGACGCAGAGCACTCAGCACGGCGGTGGCAGTGCGATTCCCTCGCTCTGGTGTTTTGTTATTTTTATAGCTATTCCAGCACAGGCTACAGTGACACAACAGCCAGTGTGGTCCAGTGCATTACTGCAGTCTTTCACCATTGTGAAGCCCCAGCTACTCTCTGTCGCGAATCCCTGCTGAAATCCAAGAGGCTGTGAGAGTCTGATATTTCTCCATAATATTACTGGTCATTTCTATTTGTTAACATGTGCAGGGAAACACAAAGGGAAGGTCTGATTCTTCGTGTTTCTGGTATGCAGCAGTGCTTTGAAACCCTGGCAGAATTTCCATCAGGTCACTGTAGTAATAATTATGCATGTATGCAGTTAATGTTCCCTGACTGCTTCTGATCCGCTACGTCTGCTCCCGCTCCGCGCTCTCCTGTTGGGATCACACGCTCTGCGCTCTGTGCTGCAGGCTGGTGGCAGCCCGGTCAGCCAGCCCTGCTCCTGCACACAGCTCCCAGCCCATGAAGATAGAAAAACTAAACCTTAATTCACGCTTCTTTTTCCACCCCCATTCCCCTCCTCACTATTAGCTTCATGTGTTTCTGTTGCATTAGAAATATCTGAGATGTCTTTGATGTATTTTCTGCGATTATCCACAATTTCCTGTTATGTAAGGTATCTCTCAGGAGACCTGATACTCAAGAACAAGTTGCACTGGGAATTACAGCTGAGATCTGGCCCAGCCTGGTTTCCTCGCTCACTGAGCACTGCTGGTGTGCAGAGCACTGTATTTTTCCAATACTGTTTAGTGTGTTTATATAAAATATTCACTCTGAAACTGAGAATGCTCCAAATTTATCCTCCTGTGGCACACGTGATCTTCCATGAGAATTCAGTTAAATTTAGGTTGTTTGTTTTTTTTTGCTTCAGAGAAGATATTGTCAAGTCTGGTCTGGCTTTCTTCCCCCTTCCATTTGAAGGTCAGTGGTCATTTAGGACAGTTTCCTATTGTGCATTTCAGATGTGAAGGCAGTGCTTTTTGTAGGATATGGGCCGTAATTTATCAGTGATTCTCTGTTCTTTACCCAAAGCGGTGCTTCTCTGCACAGTGTCGCCGGGCTTCCTGCTTGGTGGTAGTGACACCAGTAAGGCCAAACAACCTTCCATCCTGCAGCAACAGAAGGCGCACTGCTTGGATCACAGTGCCCAGTACTAGTTGTGTAAAGTGGAATCTGATAGTCTTTCCCCTGCGCCACCCCGGCCAGCTGCAGGTGACACCTCTGGTGTCTGTCCCAGGGGGAACAGTGTGGGGACACAGCACTAAAGCTGGGCACACGTCTCCAAGTTCCTTACCTTTCCGCCTCCCCCATCTAAGCATCTCATTGTCCTTCTCTCAAGCACCCACTGCAGCATCTCTACCTCTGCTTCACAGTGTCCCTGACTTCCATTGTTTTCCTCTTAGTGTCCTCTTAGAGCTGCTGCTTGCAGAGTCTGTTCTGCTCCTTCTTTCATCCTGAGCTTCTCCAGCACAAAACCACTCTGCACAAAGAGTATATGGGTGTGTTTCTAAATGTAAATGTTTAGAAATATCAGAATATATAGGATTTTTTCCCCATTGTTTCCTGTACCCAAAGTTGCCCTTTCTGCCCTTCTTGACATTTTCTATGCACAAAACATCACAAGACATTCTCACAGCCACGTGGCTCAGCACAGATATACCTCTGGCCTTAAAATTCTTCCAATAAAATATTTTAAGAGATATTTAAACCTTTGAATGTGTCAAGTATACTCAGATTTTATTAACTGAGCTGCTTAATAACATACAGATTTCCTCTGTCAGCTTGTCCCTGGCAATCTGCACACCATAGGGTCCCAGCCGCACTCCTTGTCGGCATCCCTGTGTCCCTGCACCCACAGAGGGGAGCCCAAAACTCAGTGCCCCTGACTGAGGCACACGTACTGTCTCCATGCAAACAGAACAGAAATAAGAAGTAGCTGCCTTGCTGCATTGTTTAGTGGAACCAGTTGTTCGTTTTGTTGTGCTCAGCCAGCTGACGTGACACAAGCACAGCCCGTCTGCCTCCTGTACTACACTAGCTTTGTTGATTCACTCCCACAGGAAATACGGAGTTTGTTCTAAGCAGGGATCCAGCGGTGCCCTCACAACACGCAGCACCCCTGGGAGCATCACCCGCAGAACTCTTGGGCTCTCTACATCAGAAATCACCTGTAAATTTTCACCCACATTTTTACTCTTGTTTGCAGGTTGGAATTCTGTAACCCGGCTTAAAATGCAGTGCTCAAGTACCTTAAAATATGAATGTGACATCACGTTTGTGGATGGAATGAAGAACAAAAATTAAAATAAAACACTGCTGTTCAACTGAGATGCATTTCAGATTAGTCCTGTGCAGGAACAGCTGCACCCTGATGGATGGTTTCCTATCACCATTTATTTGAGCAGCTCCAGGTCTGGATGCCTACCTGCTGCACTTGACCCTCAAGTCTTTCCTGACAGTTGTCTGCAGTACTTCTACTGTGTTGGTAAATTATATACTGAATATTGTTAAAAGGAGAGGGATACAAGTGTTAATGAGCTGTTGGCTTATCTCCTCTGCCTTGCGGTCTGCTAAGTGCACAGAATACCTTCATGCCAAATTCAGTGCATTTGGGAGTCCTTATCAGAAAGAATCTCGACTTGGGCACAGAAGGCTTATGGCGAAAAGGGCATCCCTCTGAAAAGATGTGGTTTCAAAGAATCCACTGTTACTGTGACTATTCCTGCCAGGAAGAAAGAATTCCCTGCAGCTTTCCATCTCCATCCCACAGGGAGGCTGGGATCGGGCGTCCAGGCAGCTGGAATCCAGAAATCTGGGGGCTCTGATCTCCCTATTCAGAGGTTCTCCCCCCTTGGTTCTCCTGGCTGTCTGAGGCAGCACACTGAGCCACCCACCCACTGTGAAGCCCTGATCCGTGGGGTTCTGCTCCTCTAGGCTGGGCTTTTTTTCCTTAAATGTGGAGAACAGTTTCGCACACCAAGGAGATGGTGGGTCTGCCTTCCCCACAGTATGGACAGAGAAAGCAGATGGAGCTGTATTACTGGAAGGGTCAGATCCTATGCAATATACATGCTGAGAACACTTACTGGGGCAGCAGGGAGAACCCAAACAGAAAAATGTGAGGCTTCTGCAGCAGCACTGCGGAGCTTCAGGCAGGAGATGACAGCCAAGGCGTTGAGCTGGTGAGTTTGTGGTTGCCACCAGTTTCAGGTCAGTGCATTTTGCTTCGTATCTAGCTCCAGCCAGGCCCCCCTCCTCATGCATCCCCTAATGAAACATACTCACAGATTCTGTGTCGAATTTTGAAGAATTAAAATCTTGTGCAATCAGTATTGGTGCTGTCATAGCTTGGACAGGACGAAGGCTTCTTTGTGCTGAGCTCTTTTCAGGCAATAAAAGTCTCCAAGCCATTAAGTTGATGAGGCTGTAGTGGAAATACAACAGGTAAAGCTGAAAAAAAAAGGGAAAAAAAAGGCAGAGAAAGCTGCAACGACAGATTTGTCTACACAGGAAAGCTGAGAGTGCATCTCTATGGCATGAAGGGGACAAGGGAAGGTGGCTCTGCTTGGCCTCCCAGAGCACTAACTGTTATTACACTCACTATCAAAGTTAGAGGAAATTGCATCCATTTTACTGTTGAAACGCACAAAATGCACAACGCTTTCCTAACATCTATAAACAGCGAAATATATGAGAAAATAGAGGACATAAGGCTTGCTGTTGTTCTTCAGTCTCAACTTGTATTGCTTTCAGTGGCCATTTAACCTTGATAAAGATAGAAGGATCCAGGCCCAATGTTTTTAATTACAAGTGGCATTTCCAAGCCTTCTGTGGTCTGCACCTCCTCCAAAAGAGTGACTTCATTTTGTACTCCGGCAGTATGGGTGCTCTGTGTAAGAGGCAGACTGCAAACTAGTTTCCATCCTGCTTTTATAATAGGTTCAAGATCCAGAAAGGAACTTTAAACACTTTATTTTTTTCTTTCTTTCTAATAGTCAGGCTTAAAGCTTTCCCTCTGCAAAGGGGAATATAACCTAGCAATAAAACTGTGTTTCTGAAAGTTGACTTAGAAGGTCTTAGGAAAGCAGTGGTTTGTTAGATTTAGGCCCTCAGTGCTTACAAAATATTAACAGTTGAACAGAGATGAACAAATTGGTAGCTTACATGAGCAAATCTGCCCCAGCCAGGTGACAAACTCAACCTCTCTTCCATAGGCAAAATGTACAGGATGTCCCAGTGCAGGAACACTTGTAGCAGCACTTATCACACAGTGAACCAACGGATCTGGATGGATGCTGCTGGGAAAAGGTTTACGCTTGCCCTTCTGCACCTGCAGAGCTAGACCTCTCAGCAACAAGAGAAAAGGCATGCAGAACAAATGGGGAGACAGAGATGTAAAGAAAGAACCAAGGCAAGCACTAAGATCTGGTTTCTACATGGCAGAGAGCCAGAGGAAATATTATTCTACTGGGTGGATAAGGGCTTGTCTTCTGCTGAGGTGTAACCAAGGCCCACTGAGACTCCTGTGAGCTTTCAAGGAATTGGCAGAGGCCAGGGGAATCCGCATGGAAAAAACACAAACAGTTTTTCTCCAAACGACATGTAAGAGTCTTGATGGATGAGCTGTTTTCCATTTCCACCGAGAACTTCACGAACCCAGGATTTTCACTGTTCAGAGTTCAACCGTACTTCAGCTATGATTTTTTTTCTTTAACTGATTCCATCCCAAGCACCCTGTTATGCCACTCATTGTGCACCCAGCCATTCTGCACTGAATGCACCAGGACTCTCTAGTGCATACTCTGTGGAGTACTGTGTACAGGCCTGAGGACCCTTGTACAGGAAGGATGTGGAGCTGTTAGAGTGGATCCAGAAGAGGGCCTTGAAGGTGATCAGAGGGCTGGAGCACCTCTCCTGTGAAGCAAGATTGAGGGAGCTGGGCTTGTTCAGCCTGGAGAAGGGAAAACTCGCCGAGGCCTTCCAGTACTTTAAGGGAGCTTATAAACTGGAGGGAGACCAACTTTTTACATGGTCTGGTGGTGATGGGACAGGGGGAATGGCTTCAAGCTAAAAGAGGGTATATTTTGGTTAGATGTTGGGAAGAAATTCTTCACTCAGAGAGAGCTGAGGTCCTGGCACAGCTGTGAAGAGAAGCTGTGGGTGCACATAAATTCCATTATGTCAGCATCCGGACATGTTGGTGTCCTGACACGCAGTCAGGCTATCCTGGCCTGCTCACACCCACAGGCCAAAGCCAGCTCCAGGCCTGGCCAAGGCTGAGCACAATTCAGCCAGGTTTCTCCTGCCCTGCGGTGCTGTCCTTGTTTGTACCTCATCCCACGTGATGCTGCTGTAGTCGCAGCTGATCTGGAATCATTTTTCAATAAGACTTCATGAGGCCGTATCAAATGCTTCCCTGAAATTCAAATATATTACATCTACTGCTCTCCCATCATCTGCTAATTTTGTAATTCCATCAAAAATGCAATCAGGTTTGTCTGGCGAGGCTTATTCTTTATAAACCCTATGATTCAATTTACCTGCCAGTGAAGGATGAAGGGCTGAGTCAACCTTTGCAAGCTTAATCAAACTCATCCAAACCTCTGTATTCAACAGATTGATCTGGAAGTTTTGCAGGAAGGAGCTTGCTCTCAGCATTTGCCTCACTTTGTGGTTTCTAATGGGATGGAAATACTGGAAGAAAAGGCTTTGGCACTGCATTTTAGTACTACTCCACTGCTTGAAAATAGGAGAAAACACAGAATATGTGTTTATTTAAAGTAGACCGACACCTTTGGACTGAAAAGAAGGGTTCTGGAAGGTTAAAAGAGTTGCCAGGTAATAGTTTAGGTCTACCTTTACTCTTAACTACCTGTCTCCATTCCTCTGGCTGAACTTGCTAGAAAACAAAAGCCCAGCCAAACAAAAACTTGCCTGGTTTGGGTAGGATAGAAGCACAGCATCGGATGAACTTTGAGACCATGCTCAGTGTAATTCTTCACACTACAGCAAAAAAATACTTCAAATATTTTCTGAAGATTTATCATTTCATTTTCCTAGACAACAGCTTTGAGAAACCATATCCTTTCACTTGCCTTTCACCTTTGTTTCAATTTTCCTTACAGGTTTTGTTGCTGTTGTTGTTCGACATATACATACATATTCCTGTTTATTTTGACTGCGCTCTCTTTCTTATGTGTAGTGCTTGTGCTGCTCAAAGGAGGAGATTCATGAGATTTCAGTAAACTTGGACACTAAAGCTGGGATACGAGAAAGATTATTTCTATAGACAAAACACTGATGAATTCTACTGTATGTGGGACAGAAACCTAAACTGAACCAGAAAGAGGAATAAAGGAAATGAATACACCATATACGATAGGGGTTACCTTGAGAACGAATCGGGTGCACTTCTACAGGGAAAAGGAACAATGAAGAAAACCAGTCTCATTGATCAAACTGTAAAGTATTTCTTCTTTAAACACTGGCTAAATCACGATTCTGCACAGCTGCTTGGCACCTCAGCTTGCCACTGCGTCTCTCCAAGGGGCAAAGCACTGTGTCTGATCCACTGTGTTTTATGACCACTCCTTCCCCACCCGGCGCTGTGTGTGATGAGATGGTCTCTTATTTGTGATCAGTTCTTCAATGCCTTGGAGAGCCTTTCTATCTGCACCCAGACACGTAGACAGCCCTTCTTTGGAAAAACTGGGAAGTAATTGTATAATCATTTCTATGGTGACAAAGAGCGAGAACATAACTTCAAGACGTTTAGAATAATAATGTGCCTAAGCAAGTGCATATTTTAAAACGTGTTGCTTGTGTACGAAAAGGTCCTAGGCAACTTCTGGCAGTCAGGAGAGACAGTCTACCATAAACGTCCTCACAGCAGGCAGCTACTCAGTCTGAAAATTAATTTCAAGAAACACGACTGACCACTGAGCAATTTTTTTTTGCAGCAGCAGCTTTTTGCTGAATCTTTTGTGGTAAACAATGCTGTTAGCTGTGGACACAGTGACTGGACTTCAAAATTAACAGGCAGGCCTATAGACAAGAACAGAAACACGGCATGGCCCACAGCGCGCTGGAGCATCCTTTGTCAGGAGATAGGCTTGCCCCTGAATGCCCACACTGTGGCCAACAACAAGGCACAAGCAGGTAATGAGTACAGGCAACACCAACTGTATTTATCTGCCTGCTTCTGAAAACTGAACTCCTGAAATATTCCAGACAAAAGGCACTTGAAAAATGACCTCCCTCAAAAGATACGGATAGTTTGCAAGTAGCAAGCAAATGTTTTTGCTAATTTGAGCGTGAATGTAAGACTTTCTTGGGAAATGTACTTTTCTGAATTTAGGTTCAAACTGCAAGACACAAGCAAAGATAAATACTCAGGAAATGATGCATCGGATTATTCTTAAAAGGACAGAAGAGACTGGACTGAATCTTGCCTTCACAATCACAGATTGACTTTTCTCAGAAATCTTAACGTAGAAATAATATCAAGAAATGTATAAATGTATTTTTAGAAGACATAGTGAACTGTAAGAAGCATGTTGACTATTCCTATGTGTCCTGGTCATTTTTAACTCAAATCTCAGCATACCTGGTTTCTAACATACACTTAATCAGTGAGCATCCAACATATTTTAAACATAAGCTTTCCATTATTTAAGACACCTTCTGCATTTCAGATGGCTTGGACAATGCCACTAAACTCACTTCTCATAAGCTAACACAGTGCTGTTGAGTTAGGCTTCATCCTCCTGCAGAGAAATATCCAAATTCTTCCAAGAGACCATTTACATTGACATCAGAGAGGATGGAAAACAAATTACGACATTTGTATTTGTGTTAGGAGACAGATACTGCCATAATCATGGAAATCAGTGGCAATGCTACTACTGGATTCTTGTACTTACAAACTGAAATAGTTTATTAGTCCCCTACTGTTTTGACTTCCATCTGTCCGAGTATTTATTGAACGAGAAAGCAATTGCTGGGTAGTAGCTGCTGGAGAGAGACGTGTGGCAGATTCATTGAAAGGGTTAAGGGTTCTCCTCAAAGTTTCCCTCACGTCTTTCCAAAACTTAGTGTGTTATCTCCTCAGTTCTTAGCAGTAGTGCCTTGTTCTGCACCATGGTCCTTTCTGATTCCATGACTGCATAACAGAGTTGCTACACCTGGATTTAAAATGCGTGTTTTCCCTGGCCATTGCAAACACTTGTGGAGGTGGGAAGGGATTCGTAAAAAAAATATTGGAAGAAAGTGGAAAAAAATGTATTTCTTAAAATTGATTTTAAAAATCAGTATGCAGGGAGGAAAGTAAATACAATCTAAAAAGGGCTCTCCTTCTGGTTGTGTATTTCTTAGCCAGATTAATTTTTCATTGCTATTAACATCGAAGTTACCTTTCATACTGACAGCTTTTTAAAGAAGGAATATTTCTGTCAGTATTGAATACATTCAAACCGCACTGTCAAACCCAGAACAATTGGCATGAGCAGCCACCAACTGATGATGGAAAATGGAGAATTTGGGAAATACGAACAAGTGCCTACTCCTGCTTCAGCTTCATGCGGTAAGAATACAGGGCCAAACTCTACAAGGAACTGCAGTCTCACATGGATATGAACTGGGAGAAAACCTGCACATGGGATTGAAAGGGCTCCCTGATTCCTTGGTATACAGGACAATCACATACATTTTTTCTAGTGAAACATGTTCCTCCCCTTTCACATATGAGATTTTTTTCTACTGTGAGGTGGAGACACACAGGGTTGCAAGAAATTTCAGTACATCACACAGAGAACTTCTAAAATCTGAGTCTTCTCAAGGATAGATAAAATAAAGAATCACTTAAGAGCCATCAATAAATGTCTCACCCACCTGGCATGAGCATGTAGAAATCAACAAGATGGAAAAGACTCGGTATCGGGGTAACCAAAAATGGCTTTAGGAGAATGCAAGGAAATTAAAACACTCTCTTTCAGAAATCATTCTGGGTAGGGCAGACATGCCAGCCTCAGGACTGCTTCGAGGGTTTTCTACCGGGCAAAGAGAGTAATAAGAAACTAAAAAACTTTTGGCATTTCAAGTTTATTGAAAAAGGGTACAAAGGAACCACCTCTGGATATTGTAAAACTCACAAATAAATTCTTTACAGCTGCACAAGGGAAGATAACAATGAGAGCCCGATATTTCATTCCTAGCACAGTAAAAAATCCTATTATAGCCAATGCTGTTATGGGTGCACCAGCTGTATTCTGGGAATTCTATATAACTTCTGTCTGTTTCTGAACCAAAACCCCTGAGGCCAGCTTGTGAGATTAAAAAGTCCTCCTCTTTCATATACATGCCCCTCCACACCTCGGTTTGTTACCAAGGTCTGGAATTAACCAAGTTGTCTTAATCAGACATGATGCCCTTCCAGGCCAGGAAGGATCTCCTCCAGAGCCTCCTTTTCCTACCCCACACTCTTCTGTATTATTCACGGTCTTATAAAAATGCACCTCTTTATTTCTTACTAAAACCTACAGCATGGGATACTGTAGGCAGACGCTGATGCTGTCTGAATTTCAGGATAGTGTAAGCACTGGAGGGAGCAGTGTCCAGCTCTATTGGAAGAAAAGGGTTGTTTCGTTGTATCTGTGTTTGTGTGTGTGTGTATATGTATGTATATATATATATAGGTTTCTTCTTTTATTTTGAGAGAATTAAAAAAAAAAAAGTAAAATAATAAAAAATAATAATAATGGGGAAACTGAAGAAATTAAACCACATCTGCTTCTCAAGCTGCTTTTGAATCCGTAAGAGGATACTTGCTCTCACAAGTCAGGTTAACATCATGATGATGAGCTGTAAATTTTGACCTTGGGTATAAAAAAATAACAACAAAAAAAAGGTATTTAAAATAACACAATTCGCTTTAAATTTCAGGCTTTTTAGCCATATATCCCAGGAAGCCAATACTGCTCTGTCAGCCAGACCATCAGATGTGCAGACCTCAACAGGTGAAACAGACTGGAGGAGTCACGGCTTCTAATGAATTCCCCAGGGCATCTCAGTTCCCTTATTCAGGACTTCACTTGTGACCTTCCCAGTACCAGCTGCTCAGACAGGACTTCTCCTCAGACCCACAGTGCTGTCCTTCATTGGACAGAGACACTTGGGGATTCATACACAAGAATGAATATCTGCCCACATGAACAAATCTCACAAGAGTCAGCGGAGTTCCTTCCGTCCAGCATCCTAAATACCCACCCAGACATGTAAAGGTTAACTTATATCCAGAAAAGAAGAAAAGGTGAACCTTTTGGAGCTCTCTGTTCTGTCCAGTCCCATGACTTCTGTCATGTCCCAGCAGGCTCTCAGATCCCCTTGCATGCAGAGAACAAAAAGAGTTAAATTAATCCTTGCCTTAGACCTATCAGTCCTTGGTGACCCTGGTTTGGGCCTCTCCTCTCTCATTCATCAAGTTGGATTTCTAGCAAATGGCTGAAATGATGAAGCGTATGAATAAATTTCCTTCAGTCTACAAAAATGCAACAAGTTAAACTTTGTCAATTAGCTTCATATCCCTGCTCAGCTTACTTGAAAATGAAACCAGAATGGATCTAGATGCGAACAGCAGTGGAAGGTGTGTCCAAGACATGTCATTAAATGATGGGAGTTAGCGTCAGCTTTAAAGATATTCTTGCTGCACAGACAGCATAGGTGCAGACATGCAACACATTTTCAAACCTGAGATGCTATTTATATCTAAAAGTTCAATCACTTGTGCTTAATTGTTTTCTTCAAGCATTTACTGTTTACCTCACTGAAAGGCCAAAGTGATGATTTCCATGCCACCCCTTGGCATGGTGATGGCACAACATCTCATAAGCCTGCAGGTTCATTTAATATTTCATAGCTGAATAAGTAATTGCAGATACATCGATGAGTAGGATCTTTCCATCCTGACTGTTCATTTTTAAGTTACTGTTCTCACTTAAGTCAACAAACAGGATTTTGAAAAAGTAGGCTCTACTCTTGCTCTGTATTTCCTGGATTTCTACAAAGATGACTTTAGGACGGGGACTGTGGAGAAGAAAATGATGAAGCAGGAGGGCAGAGAGGAAAGAGAAGAGAAAGGAGATGGAAAGTTTGTTCTTTCCATTAATATTAAACTGTCCGTTTCCCAGCTGCAGCCTCATGAAAGGAGACTTCTTGGTGATTACCTACTAATTCAAACCTTACAAACCCACCTCAGAACACACAAAGACAAGGTAAAAAAAAAAAGGATTTTTTTTTATTGCAGTTTAATGAAATGTGATCCACAGCAGACATTGAAGAATTCACTATGCTTTTGAACGTATATGCAGACTGGTATCAATTTCTTGTTTTATTTCTTCCTTACCAGATGAACAATATATAATGAACAATATTGTGTGTGTGTGTGTGTGTCTGTGTGTGTAAACATGAGTAGCTTTTATAAATGAAAATGCCAAAGAATATAAGAATAGTCTGGTTTCTATAAAAGGCTCTGTCTCACAAAACAATCTGCTGCACAAAACCAAAACAAACCTCTAAAATGATTTTCATGTGTTAACATTACAGAGCATAGTTGCCTTTTACCTGTTTTTCTATTCAAAATATTCCACTGAAGATGAACCTAAAGTGCACATTATCCTCACAATCCCCCTGTACTTTTATCACAGAAGATATTTAGAGTTAAATGGTTTCCCCCTTCCAAGCTACTGCATCCTCAGTGCTCTGACATTGTCCATACCCCATAATAACCCTTCTTTACCATTCTGTACCTAGAGACCAGAATGAATAGGTTGTAATTTGGTTCCTCTGGGGTAACTGTGCTTGTAAAGCACAGTTGTGACAGGGTATCAGTTTGTCATTATTCTTCACACCTCTCAATCACTTGTGAAAAGTCAAAAATATCAACAAAGTGAGCTTTGCAGTGCATTTTACCAGGAAAGTTCCACGCACTTTTGGTTTAATGAGCATACGAGAGTTAAACAACATCACTTTGTTGATTCGATACACTACTGAGCATTTTTGATCAATTCGCATGATTTTGCTGGATTTTTTGGGTATGTTCTGTGGGTCATGTTCCCCAAATGCTGAATTTCTGAATCGATGATCTCTAGGAAGGTGAAGAGGAACAAAACGTACATTAGTACGAATGTGTGAATAACGTGTGTTTTTCTTTCCTACTTTTAACAGCGTTATTGGGCAGCTGCTAAACAGTCAGGTCTGATGTAACTTCGATTTGGTGTGTGACAATCATCATCAGCCTCTTCTCGTGCCCCAGGTCCAAAACAAAGTGAAATTTCAGATGTTTTAAGTGTATCCATTCCTAATTGAACATGAATAGTTCATAAAAAGTAAAACAAGAAAATGCTCAAATGTTGGTGTGGAAAGCCAATGAAATAACCCTCAGCTGTTGAGTCCTCCTGCACAGTTTGTACTTGAAAAGAAGAGAAAGACTGCAGAGAACGACTTTATTTCCTGTGATTTTTGAGATCCAAAGAAATTAACTCTTTCAAATGTTAAGCCCACAGCACAGTCTGAAGTGATATCCATCTTTCTTGGGCTATAAACATTCAAACAAACAAACAACCCCAAACCATAAACATTCCATAAAAGTTGAATGTATTGATGTGCATGGCTGATATGGGGATACTGGGATGACACTACAAGATGCTCAGTAATACATGGAAGAATAGAATGAATCATTTCATTCAAGAATGAGCATCTAATGAAAAAAGATATTCTGAGAACCGAGCATCCCCTGTATTTTGTTTTATAAAACGGAGTAAAGGTTTGCCAAAGCTGTCACAGTGTGATAGTTTGGGCCGTTTATTTCTCCAGATCTCCACTGTGCTACTGCTTACTCTGGAAGTACTGCTTACTCTGGAATATATATATATTATATATATATATATAATGAACTGCGATTAATAAATACAAAACCAAAGTGTTCTGGAGAGGTTACTTGTCCTGGTCATGATTAATTGCTGGCTAAAGCCAAACTCTTTTCTACTGATACACTTGTGCAATTCCCAGCTTACAGCCTACAATATGCGACCTCATTGATATGGGCTAACAATATTGCGTTTTGACTCGTCCTGAAGCCCAAAGTAAGAAACACATTAAATAAGCCTGTTGAAGCCAACAGCAGTCTGCACATGTTAAACCAACTCCAGACTTTTCAGCAGTTCCATATGGGGTTCATCATTTTTTGTAACATTCTACTGAGTGTTGTGACCCTCAAAATAAATGCAATTTTGATTTTGCTAAAAGCAGTTTTGATTCTTCTAGAGCCATTTCTGGCTTTGTTGTTGTTGTTATGGCTGTTGTTTGTTGGCTTAAAAATAAATAAATTTAAAAAAAAGTACTGCACTAAGTCCTAGAAGAGGGAGCCAAGGCACTGTAGCAGTAAAGTCCTTACAAATCCTTGCACCCACATGACACAGAAATAGGTCTGCCCATGTGGAGCTCTGTGTAGGGTCCAGCTCCAAATTAGCCTTACATTTACCCAATTTATCCAATCCATTCCCCAGATTTCATACTGCTTTCTTCTAATTTTGGATCCAGGCAACACATAAACTCATATTCTTGACATGACACATCACTGAACCATCAATGGTGTCTTTCAGCAGTCCTTCAAATGATTAGTAACTGTGTGTAAACAGCCTGGTTTGTTTGATAATATGCAGCTTCAGCCTGATAGATTAGAACAACCAGTTTCAGCCATGCCATTGAAAGAAATGAGGGCAATCCCACATACTGTGTGTGCTTACGTATAAGACAGTCAGCATTTTAAGACATTACTAAGTAACAATCAAATTCAGCAGCCAAAAAAAGTAGTAATTCTGTTATTTAAGCAAAAATATATTGCCAAGAAGAAGAGAAAGACCTTATCTGAGCTGCTCTACATGACAGACATTGAGAGTTCAAGCCTTCACCAACATCAGACAACAAGATGCACCGGCGTGTGAGAGCAAACAGGAGATGTTGGGAAAGCCCCTCCTGTGAAAATAACATCAGGGAGATCTGAAACCACATTAGACACCAGAGGACTCAAGAGAAAGAGCTAATGTGGAGGGAAACAATACGTACAAAACACGCCTTTTTCTACTGTATGAACTCAGATTGCATGTCAGAGAGCTCTTTACAGGTAATTTCTGATACTCTGAACTGCACTTGCACACAAACTGGAAAGTGATGTACTTATTTACACTGGTGAGCAACCATATCACTGTCACTGAGAGCAATAAACTAATGACAGCTTTATTTTTGCCGAGTTTTATTTCTAAGTTAAATGCACTCAGATTGTACCTGGTCCTTACACGGGTGTAGCAGGAGGCTGCAAGGAATTCTTGATTCCTCTCCAGCAACAGAAAGAAACTGCAGTTCTCTGGGAGGGAAAAAAAAAAAAAAAAAAAGAGCAAGGAGGAGGCAGGACCATAACTTAGGTTTCATGGGAGAACGAGAGTGAGCAAGCAGCTACAGCCTGTGTTACAGGAGTAATTGTAGCAAGCCAGCAAATTCTTCCAGCTGCTTTCAGTGTACAGCAGTGCCTCACCCCATCCTGTGGCTCTGTGCTGCAAGATGCCCCCAGCTTCCTTCAGTGAGTTGCTCTGTGTCTCCCAGGACAAGTGTCCTTTAACATGAAAGAATTCCAGCAACTAAACACCGCAGAGCAGGACTAACTGTCTGTGGCAGTGGAGACTCCTTCTAGGGGAAGGGCTGAGACGCCTGTAAATGGCATCATGGATACAGAGAGAGCCCTTGCTGGCAGGAGACCTGGGTGACAAACAGGTTATTAAAGAGCCTTTCATGAGAATTCTCTTTATATTGTTCTCCCTGCTGCTGAGCTATAATTACTTTTATTTCCTTCTATTCCCTCCCAATTGGAAGATGGGGAAAAACAAAGCTTCTGTTTAACACTTCTGAACCATGCATTCCAGCTATCTTCGTTCTCTAATAAAGATCTAGGACTCACCTCACTCACCTAAGCAATTCTTAGCCAGCTGTATGGCACAAGAATGAAAGACTGCATAACGAGGTTCATAGTTAGAAACTCCACAGACAGATAAGACATCCCACAGAAGGAAGAAGGATTCTCAGGAACAGCTTCAAAGCTGCCTCGGTCACATATCTGTTGAAAAAGACCAAACAAAAGCTTCTCTTTCCCATGATATCTTGTCCAAAAAATCTTCCCAGCTACACACAGCAATAACTATATATAACTACAATTAAAAGACGGGAGTAGCATTTACTGGCTTAATTTCCTGAATAGGCCTTTGTTAAAAGCTGTCTGAAAGCTGCCAGTTAGATTGATGATTTTGAAAATCAACAGAATGGGCAGAACTGTATATTAATTGCATATATTACTGCAAGTATATGAGAAAAATCATGATTCTGTAATACAAGTTACATTGTTTAAGTAAGTCTCATACAGCCATAGGAGTAATGTTTCACTGCAGGCATTCTTAATGTTAATCCGTAATGTAACTAGCTGCAGCAAGAGAGAGGAACAAAAACCCACACCAACAGTTTGTAGCTATCCCATAACTCCGACAGGGTGATATAACATAGCATATGTTTTAAAATGATAAAGACTTCCAAGAATAAGATGCAGTTCCCAGAGAAATATTCATACACGCCCAAACAAAAGCAAAATCTTGTAATAATTGAATAATTGCAGCATTCTGTACCTAAGGAGTCCAAGAAAAATCCAGCCCAAACCAGCCCTTTTCAGTGGCTTAGCTGGTCAACACTCTTATACACAAAGCCCAGTGCTCTTCCCTAAAACCTAAGAATTAATCAGCATTATGTAAGAGATTTTTATAACACTCTAAAAATACATTGTGAATTCCTTTCCAGTGTTGGACTGAGAAGCTTTAAAGTACAGCCACCCCTTCATCCCCCTTTTAAACAAACACTGGATCTTCCCTTCTGATATTAGAAACTTAAATTTGTCTCAGTATATGAGCCTCAAATCTCATTAATTACAATATTGGCCTCATGAGATACAATTGCTGCCATTAAGTGCAGTGTTTGTGCTTGAAATGATTTGAGCATGGGCACGGATACAGATACTACATGTGCAGAAAGACTTTAAAACAGGACTAACGATACCTAAAACTTCACAAGACAGTAGGATGTTTTTGTGTTACTATACCTGTTCGCTTGGCAAACTTGCACCCACACGACAGCGCTTTGTTTGCGTGGTTCTAAAGGATACTGCACCCTGATAGCATTCCTGCAGAGGCAGATGTAATGTTAGCTTGGCAGATCTACAGCAGAGTCCTATGATTACCTTACTCCTGTGTGCCCTCTGTTTTTCATACTCATGAGTATGAGTAAATGAATATATACTGGCATTATGTCCGTATCTCACACTGAAGGATCTCTAAGCAAAATTACAAAGTCATCACCTGAATGTTAATGGTAGTCGGGTGGCCACACCTGTGCAGAGAAGAAGCTCAAACACTGCCCCTGGGAGCAGACTCACCCTGCTCCATCCATTGCTGCCCTCTAAAAGTTCACCCTGCTCCAATCTGCCCACCAAACCATCATTTGATCTAGGAATATCCAAGGCATCTGCAGTCCTCCAGAACCAAATAAATCATAAGAATGCAAATGAAGAATGGGAACAAAGCATTTTCAGCTGTGAAAATCTTGTCAGGGATGGAATGCATATCCAAAGGACACCGGAGCAGTCTCACCTTATTTTTAGGAAACAGCTCCGTGTAGTTCTTTTCCACATAAAAACTTTTCCCCCTGCAAGAGTGACACACCACTGACACAGCCATCTTCTCAAAATAGCCCCCCGCCCTTCAAACCACAAACAAATCAATCAAAACTGTTGAGGCAAACCAGAGAGGAGATTTTGCAGAAAACGAATAAAGAGGGAAAAGAAGATGACGCAGGGAAGAGCCAGGAACCTCTTCACTGTTGTTACCAGCTTCATGTGAAAGCTGTGCTGATAGCAGGGCTGATGGGTGGCAGCACGAAGCCTTGGGCAGGAGATAGCCAGCATCTCCGAGGGGACAACAACGGCTGTTCCACATGGGTAAGCAAATGGTTAGATGAAAATTATACTCAGGACTGTGGCTATCTGAACCAACATAAGTGTCACCTATCTTACATGCATTTGCCTGAGCGTGCCCATGTTCACTATTTGCTTCCCTTAGACTACCTTTATTTTTTTGTATTTTACCCACAACCCAGGTCCTTCTTTGTTCTCTGCCCTGATTCTTTCTCTGCCTTTCTTTCTTTGTGCCATTTTCCGCTCCCTGTATTCACGCTGAATACAATCAGTCACATGGCTAGCCTTCATGTGAACTCCATGCTACAAGACATGTAAGTATTATTCGGTATGAATGCGGGCAAAACACATCCCTTTGGTTGGCTCTTCATTTACATGCCATTCTCCGATTCTCTCTCCACAGTCCTTTCCCTTTTTTATCACCCACGTTCACTGTGCATTGCTCTTGCGCTTTGCTTCCTTTCTCTCCTCTCCCCCGTGGCCATTTACACCTCCTTCTCTTCCTGTGTCGGCCTCCCTCGCCCTTCCCACCTCTCCCTTAATGCTCATTCTCTCCTGTTGCCCACTTCCTTCCTATTCCCACCAGAGCTCTGTGGACAGCTCTTCCCCCACCGCAGGTGGTGTGACCTGGACGTGTACAGGAGCGGTGGCAGCGCGGAGGCCTGGGCTGATGCTGGAGACCCACCTCCACCTCTCCATCCTGCCGACCTGTATGGAAAACACTGTGGGGCAAAAGCCTGGGGCAGGCAGGCAACTTTGGCAATACAGTGTCCTTTGTTGCAGCGTGCTTTAATCTGGTGATTTACTGCAGCGAGTTGCTGAAGCACAAATCCCACCACACTGGAGTCGACGGTGGGGAATGGTCTGCACGCAGCCACAGGCGTGCAGGACTCCTTGGCGTTCCGCTCCTTCCTGTTGTCTCTACCGCTCCATCACTAATTTGTTCCAGTTGCTCATTAATGCCGTCCTAATCCCCCCACCCCACCCCCCCAAAACAATTTCACCTCCCCAACCGTTTCCTTTGCTCTCGCAGCTCAGGATCCAGAGGACGCTTTGCTGCGGCTCTCACAATGATAAACAGATGCCGGCGGTCTGTGCCGCGCACAACTTCCCGCCCCAGGTGTTGTCTGCTGGTTGGGCACGGCGGGGCCTGGCTGCAGAGCGGTGGGAGCGCTGGGCGCAGCACAGGGAGAGCCTTCGGGCGGCACGTGTGGGTGGGTTTGGGTCAGCTGGGTGTTTTTAAAGGTTACCGGGTACCAAAGGATGGCAGATGTGGGGCTGTACTTCAGAAGGGCAGGACACGTGAGGAGACCGGAGCAATGCGTGACCCCAGCTCTCCCACCACGTCTCCGTGGCACAGCCTTAACGCCCCCCCAAAGCGTTTCCTTGGTTTCCCTCACACCACCGTGCATTCCCCCTCTGTTTCCCCGAGGACACCTCAGGAAGCGCTCCTTGTCGCCCCACTGCCCCCCACCGCCTACGGCAGCGTTGCGGGGCTGTACGCCGGGCCTCGGCAACCCGGCATCGTGAGGGGCGGTCAGGACCGACGGGGGGCAGCGCTCGAGCCCCTCAGTGCGGCGGGGCGTCGTGGCTGAGGGCGACCCGGCTCCGCGGCCGCGGGCAGGCTGTGCGCAGGGAGCGGCCCTGCCGCCGGCTGCGATCCGCTCCGCGTTTTGCCGCTCGCCGCCGCGCTCCCCCCTCGGCGGCAGCGGCGGCGGGCGGGTGTCGGGAGCTCGGAACAGCCAGTTGTTTAAAATCCTTCTAGAACCGTTTCTAATTCCCCCTTGCGCCGGGGAAGGGAGAGCGCGAGCGGGGAGGGGGGAGGAGGAGGAGGGAAGAGAAGGGGCCGGTAGGGGGGGCAGGCGGGGGGGAGGAGGGAGCAGCCCGCCCGGCTCCCGCCTGCCCGTCACGGCGCGGGGGGGGCGTGGCCTCGGCGCCGGCCGGCCAATGGGCTGTGTGTGTGGCGGCGTCGCCATGGCGACGGGGCTGTTCCCGGGGAGGCTGTGATGGGTTGACAGGTGCGTGACAGTCGGAGCTCTCCGCAGGCATGTACGGCAAAGGCAAGAGCAACAGCAGCGTCCCGTCCGACAGCCAGGCCCGGGAGAAGTGAGTACGGCTCCGCCGCCGCCCCCGGCTCCGCGCCCAGCAACTTTCCGCCGGGGGCGGCCGCGCTCGGGCCGCGGGGCCGCGCGGCGCCGGGGAGCGGTCGGAGCGGGACCCGCGCTGTCCCGCGGGGGGCGCGGCGCCCCGGGCGCCGCTCGTCGGGGCCGGGGCCGGGAGCGGACGGCGCGGCGCGGGGACGAGTTGGGAACAAAGCGCGGCGGCCGCGGGGCGCGGAGCTCCGGCGGCGCCCGGCTCCCAACTTCGGGCCGGGACCGCGCTGTGCCGGGCCGGGAGCGCCGCGCCGCCGAGCCCCGCGGAGGTGCGCGCAGAGCCTCCTGCGAAAGTTTTCGCTTTGCGGCGGTCTCGTCCGGCCGGCGCCCGCCTCCGCGCCGCGCGGCACCGCTCCGTAGCCGCGGGGACGGCGGGGCACGGCGGGGCCGAGCAACTGGTGGCTGCCGGCGGTGTAAGGGCGGAGCGCTCCGACGGCCGCTGCGGGCGACTGCGGTGCGGAGCAGCCGCTCTCCGCCGGGGAGTTGCGGGGCGCCCCGCGAGCGCGGGTCAGGGTACCGCGGCGGCAGCGCACCCCGCGCCGTGGGGCAGAGCCGCGGCGCTCCGCTCCGAGCCCGGTGCGGGAAGTTCGCGGAGCCTTCAGCCCCTCCGTTCCCTCTGCGGCCGGGTTGTCTTCCGTATTCCAGCCATCGTAACGTCGTGTGCGGTGCGAAAAGACGCACTACTTTTCCAGGCAGGGCTGCCGAGCCGCCGTATTGCTGAGAAGTAATCTGCCCTGCTCGGCAAAGTTGCGGGGCCCTGCTAGATGGTGCTGTTCGATTTGCGGACGCCGGCTCCCACTCGCGGCGCGGACAGCGGGGTGCGCGCGGACGAGTTCCGCGCTGCGGAGCCGGGATGGGCTGCTGCCACGGCACGGGCACGGCCGGGCGGGGAGCACCGGGGTAGCGACGTGCTTAGCCAGGATCTCAGAAGTAGCCCTTCGACTCCCAGTGCTCCACAGTCGTCTTTTAAGGATGTTTTTTTCCGCTGGTGCCTGATGAAAACCGTTACACAGCGTACCCTCCAGATTTATTCCTTCTGTCTCATCCTTTCAACTTATCCCCTAGCAGAGAGGATTCCATCGTTGCGGTGCTCGTACTTTTCTTGGGGGGTTGCATTATTTTCCCTGTGACGCTGTTCCACAGTTGTACAGTGCTGCTCCCGAGGTGATGCACAAGTTCTTGCTCTGCTCCAAAAAGTCACCATCAGATCTCTGAAAACACAGCCCTGACTTCTGCATAAGATTGGTCCATTTGGAAACCATGGAGAAAACATGCGTGTCCGATGTATTAGGCAGTCACTTAGTCAAGAAGAACAGGACTGTAACTGTGTTTAGTGTAAATTTTCAAAGTTTTTAGATCCAAACGTGCGACTTTGTCATGTCTCATTGAGGCTGAAGTAGCCAAATGGAGCAGCCAGTGGCGTATCTGAATGCACTTGCAATGACTGAGTAAGCTCAATATGGTCTGGGTGCCTCGCTGTGCAGAGCACACGTGTTCCTGGCGCAGACATGTGAGCATGCGAGGAGGTTCCTGAGGAGCATTTTACCTGTGTGGAAGCTGTGTGTGTTGCTTGCTTTTTGTTTCAGAGCCTGAGATGCAATATATCTTGTATTTTACAGACCAGTTCAGTGCCAAATATGTTTCCAATGTGGTATCTCACTGCGTGTCGCCTTTAATATTTATGTCATTTGAGGTTATGTCATCTCTATTAAATAAAGTGAACAAGTTTTGCAAGTCATTTACAGTACCCTCTGGCAAATTATCAGTTCCAAAGCAACGTTCATTTCATAGTCTTTCTCTTTGTCCCTCCCACCCGACTTTTGGGGTGAATTACTTGTACTATGTAGCTTAACAATAAATGTGAAGTTGGGACAGATTATTTCCTGGAGAAATAATACCGGGTTCTGTACCTGAGATGTACAGTATGGCGCTGCTTGAGAAGTGCTGCAGTGAAGGCACCATGCCTGCGAAGAGCAGAGAGGATGAACTGAGAAGAGAAGGTGCTGTTTCTCCCATTTCTCCCATTCTGGAGCATCTGTGCTTTGCTTTGGGCTTGGGCTGCCCCTACCACATGGTGGGCAGGACAGTTGTGTTCCAGCAGCACCTCTTCCACTGTGCAGACTTGGCCAGGGGACAGGCAAGTCTCCATGTATGCTGTGGGAGGAAAAAGGCTAAATTTCTTTATAGCATCCTTTGTTATCTCTTTGTGGCAAATGCACTTTCTTTATTCCATAGAATCTGATTAATTCGGGTTAAGGAATTTGAACTCCCTGTCATTTGACTGAGTAGCTGAACTTTCTAAACTTCTAGTCTTGGAGGAAGAAGGATAGGACCGCACTACTTTGTGTGTCTTGTCATGTGTCCTTTCCAACAGCACTATCATAGGGATTTGGAAATAGAGCTATTCACCTATAGATAATGCCTAAAGTTAGAAAATACAAGTAGAAAACTACCAGAAACAAATAAACAACAACAACAACAAAACCCACACCCATATGCCATAAGCAAATGGTAATTCTGAAAGAAGTGTGTTGCTCTGATCTTTCAATGGTCCTCCATCTTTTTTTCTTTTCCTTTTTTTCCCCCCAAGATGTCTTTGCTTTGTTGGGGCTCAGCAGACAAGCAGATTCTGTTCCAAAATTACCAGGTGACTATCAACTGTGATTTCCTTTAGATACCAAAAGATGCACGATCAAAATAACAACACAGCAGCAACCACTGGGGTCAATGGTTGATTGCTCTTTGGTTTGGCAAGGCAGAAGACCTCAAGAAAGTGGGACCGCTTGGTTGCTGCTGTCACAGTGCCCTTGCTGTGCTGATGCAAACTTCTTCCCAGTTTGATCTCACCGGTTGTGTGAGGGGAGATGGGCATTTTTCTCATTTCTGTCATGCTTGCTGCTTCTTGTTTCCCTCAAGTTTGTGTTGGTTGGTGTGCCTGAATGGCTCTTTTATGAATAGTGTGGTTGCCTGCATGGATTTATATCTCTTCCCCAGCAGGAAAGCAGAGCAAAATTTACACGAATTATGTCAGGTTTCTTTTGGTGCCAATGGGGTTCTCCATAAACAGGGGACAACTGACCAATGATTCTCTCATTTCATTCTACCACTGCTTAGAAAAACAGGTTTCCTGGGGCTTTGGAAGATGTGTAGGTTTTTTGGATATATTTCTTTTGATTTTTGTTTTTCCTTTTTCTTCAGATTTGTAAAGATACCATTGCGTGACTTTACAGTAATAAATTAGTGAGGTTATGCATCTCCACTACAATGCTCACAAGCTACATAAGAAGTAAGATACAGAATGAAATTAATTGTCAGCCCTGATAAATTTTGTGCTCCTCCCTGAGAAATGGTGAGCTAGTTTTTCAGGTTTCAGGTGATGGAGGACACAGTGAACTCCCTCTCTCTTTCTGTCTCTTTCTCTCTCTTTTTTTCTTCTGTTGGAAAGCAAAATTGGTACTTTAGCCTGCACTCCTTCACACAATTCACGTTTGATGCTTGTACACTGGTTTCATCCATCATGTTTAACTCTTGGGAAGTGTTTCACAACTGCGCTGGACATCAAGAAGTTTGCAGGGCTGGCAGTCTGCTTCAGAAGAACATGCTTGTTTGCTGGGAAAGGCGCAGAGGAGAAGGTTCTGGAAGGAGTAAAGGTTTCTCAGTACTTGCTGTTGATCACTGTGTTTTGGATGTTCTTTTGTACTGCATACAGGTTTTTTGGAGTGTATGAAGGCATTCCAAAAGATGTGTATGCAGCACTTCAGGCCCTCTCAGAATAATTGGCTTTGCACTGTAGATTTAACAGATACTGACAGAGCAGTAGCTGGAGTTGCCCATAGAAATGTACATCAGTGTAACTGAAATATGCTCCCAACTTCTTGTTTGCGTATAAAAGTACTTTATTGCTCCTGTACCAAGGGTAAAAAGTTCAATTTCTACAGCGATTCCTCTGCTTGTTTGGTCTTCCTACAGTTTTTATTTTATGTTTTTCCTCTGCTTTTCCTTAACTTTTTTTAACACTGTGAAGCATGCAGTTGCACTTTATTGGGCTCTACCACCACACAAACTTCTGCTGCTGAAGAGCAGGGACTGCTGGAGGCCGCTCAGACCCGCTGGGTGCCGCAGATGCACCCTGGGCTACAGCAAGCATGGTTTGGGCTTGGTTAAGAGATAATTAAGTCTTCCTGGAGGAGACAGTAATTAACGGAAACCAGCATATATTAATAATTCATTGTGCTGAAATTATAGGCATACATACAATAGCTTTGCAAGTACTGAAGTAGCCAAACAAGATTTTTATGACTTCACCAGACTTTACCTGTGGAAAATGTACTGCGGCATATATAAGCCTCGTGTTGCTTTGTTTGATTTCGGTGTTTGTAAAGTTTCAGCTGAAATGCTGAAAATCAGGCAAAGAAAAGATGTATTTTCCGACGTTCCAAAGCTCTCACAACTTTTATGGTGGAAGAGCAGTAGCACCTCTCCTCTTCGACTAACAGATTTGGTTGAGAATGGATGTCGGATTTTATTCCAGGGATGTGCCTTTTCCTGTTTGCATGACAAAGCACCTGAATTTAGCCAGGATGCAGCCTTTCTGAAAGCGATTTGCATGCGCCTAGGGCTTGCGGTCCGTAATCTGCATATTTTATCTGTGCTGGGGGTGCTTCGGGACATGACCTGTGAATGGGTTTCAGTGTGCAAGAGTGCCCGTGCCCACCGGGGTCTGCAGGCACCCTGAGGCCAGGAACAGGCTTCTGCTCAGAGTTGGGACAGGGTGCATTAGCCAGGGATGTGGGAAAGCAGCATTGGTGTGAAGGGTTGGGTATGTGCCCTGTGCTGGAGATGGGGCATGCTAAGAAGGTGGAGTGTGAGGGTGGGCAGGCAGAGAATGGTTAAGGAGGTCTGTGGGGCTGTCGAGGCTAGAATTGGAGTCATAGGTGGATCAAGGAACAGAAGGTGTCTTGAAGAAGGTCAGGAAGTGGAAGGGTTTTGTTGAATTTGGGTGCTGAAGGATTGCTGTTCCTCTGCTGCCAGCAACTGGCTGGGAAGCTGGTGGTGAAATGCCTAAACTGGAGATGAAGCCTACCAACAGCTGTGAAATACTGAGTTACCTGAAGTGGCAAAGGTACACAAACTTGAGGCTTGTACAGGTTGCTATGTGAGAGAACACTGGCACGGGAAGACTGAGCTTGTCTTCCATAAGCAGAAAACAGCATGTCTACTGATCTAAGTTTTGAATGTTAAACTTGCCTTCCCAGTGACTTTCTCATAAATTGGGAAATATGGCTGCATGCTAACCACAGTTCTCACTTTAACCTCATTTGCATGTCCATTGATTTGCTATTTTTTGTCAGAAAGGACTCTGCGTTTTTGTTGTGTAGAATAGAGTATTGTTTTTGTAATGAGTAGCCATTTGATTATTTGCTGCTTCAGTTTCCTTCAATACATGTCTCATAGTTTCGCTTGCCATTTCACTGTACTAGTGGAGGAAGAATATGGAGCTTCTTTGCCCGGTGCCATGGGATTTAAGTCCCACAAACCCAAGAAGGTATGTGTCAACATGGTTTTAGCAGCGGCACTAGGACTAAGAAAGGTGAAAGGCGGAAATACTGATTATTGGCTGCTCAATTTGAGACATGTAGCCTCATATTACTATTATTATTGTCTTAATTTTTGTTTGATCTTGAATTTTTATTTCAGAGCACTACATAAGCTACTAATATGTATATACAGCTTCCACAGTCTCTAATATCACAGGGCTGAGATGTGCCATTTTATGATGCTGAGTATCCAGAAGATGAGGAACAGAAAATTATTCACCTCGTTGTGGGAAGTTTGTTTTAAATGGCTTTCCTGCGATACAGAACAATCCTCTGGCCCACCCACAGGAGAATAGTGTCAGTGATGGATTATGCTGTGAGGTTACTGCAGGAGGATGCAGTTGCAGACTCACAGACTGTCCTCCTGCAGCAGCCTGACATTATACCACATCCTGGAGCCTGCTGTCTGTTTGAGGCTAAAAATATATGATCGTATGATTCACAGTAGCATTGCATTTGGGGAGAGACACTTAATGGTGATCCTTCCATGCACACACAAAGCAGGTGTAGAAAAGGGCACAATCCTGAGGAACATATTGAAGTGGGTAGGTCTTCTCCCTGAGCAATCCCGTTGCTGCAGCCTGAGGGTTTTTCAGCAGTAGTGCTCGTGATTAGGGCCGCTTGGCTCCTGTTCCCTGGATGTGCAAAAGAACAGAAAGGAGGTTGCATTGGAGCTGAAGTTTCTTCTCTGGTGTCTGCCTGGTTGAGGCACAGATGTTTTAAGTTCAAGTTGCTAAAGGTAAATAATGGTCAGATAGTAGCTGTTATTTTATCTACGAAGAGAGGTCTTCCTCAGAGTAACAGCAGGCAAGTTCATTCAGAAATCTTGATCTCTGTAAGCCTTGGGGTATTTCTCTCGCAGTTACAGGTAGGTAACTGGTGAGAACTCAAACCATGCCTATCTAAGTAGAAAGGTGGCAGTGATAAGAGCATGACATCCTATCGTTTTTCTTGCTTATTTCCATTGAGTCTTTGTTTTGGTGGAAAACAAAATGGGATTTTTTTTGTGGTGAGCCTTCTTTTACTCCAAACCTTCAGTTATTCTTGCCAGGGGACTCTTTCTGGCTTTTCTCCATTTTAGAAGTATAATGTTCAGACCAAGGGATAGAACTGAGCAGAATAAAATAATTACCTCTTCTTTAATATAATACATACTGCTTGGTTTTATATATAAACATTGTCACTAATACCGCCTAGAATGCTTGCCTGTTTTTTTCTTTCTTTTTTAAATAATCCATTTTGCAGTCCACATGCCCTCCAGGTTCTTTTTATAATACTGCTGCCTTGCCAATTATTCTCCATTTCATATTTGTGCATTTGATTTCTTATTCCTGAGCACAGTACTTTACATTTGTGTGTATTGAATTTTCTCTTATTAACTTTCCTTACCCATTTTGTTGCCCTGTAAGGGCTCATAATCTTTCCCAACTTAGAAATAGAGCAGTGTAGATCCTACATACAACTCATTAATGAAGATCTTTTAATGGAATTTGTTTAGGACAGCAGGAGCTTTCTTGAAATGTCCTCTCATTTTTAGAAACATACTGATAATGGCTCTTCAATTATTATTACTTTTTCCAAGCAGCTGTGTGCCATTTTTAAATTTTATGGTGGTTTCCTTTGCTTGTGTCAATGTCGTGATAGGCCAAGAGTCAAAACTCTTGCATCCTAACAAGGGGGTAGCTTAATAACAGTTCCTTTTTATCCTGTATTCACCCACCTTTCTAAATAAACAAAACTGAGCTGTCTGGTTCTTTCCCTGGACAGACTATGTTGGTTTGCTCTTATCTTTGTATTTGGAGGTTGTTCTTGAATTTGTTTCTGGAATTGTCTTCTGTAGTAGCAAGAGCGATGTCTGTATCAAATTTCTGAATATATTTTGTGTGTGTATGTTTTTAATACATGCTGTGGCATTTTAAGGTTTTTGTTTCCTTCTTTCTACCCCCCCCTTTCCCTTTCCCCCACTAAAATGAATACAATATGTGCAAACAGGCCAGAATTATGATTTCTGCTCATCATATGAGCACTGTGACAGTGGGACAGAAAAGCTGGGCAGCTCATTTCTGGTGACTTTCATCTCACTTTTCTGTACAGTGGTGGAGGTGTGAATTTGAGTTTAATCTGTAGTGGTAAATATGCTCAGATTCACTGTTTTTAGGCTGTTGCAGCAATGTGGTTAAAATCTCACTGTCATTTTACCAGTGGCAATTTAAGGCATCCAGATTTGGGCCTTGCTCCACAGAGGCACTGTGTCAGTGCTTGAGGCCTCTGTGCTAGGTGAGGCCATTCAGGGAGTTCAGGGCATGTTGTTCTCAAGCCCTGGGTTCCCTGTGGTTCAGGCAGAAAACAAGCTGTGGAGAGCCCAGAACAACAGGTACCAGCTGTGGACAAAAAAAGAAAAGGTTTAGGCAGACTTCACCTAATTGCAATGGTACACATATAGCTCAATTTGTTACCAGGCAGTCCTGGATCTTAGGCCTGTCCCTGCAGCCAGAGGAGCCTAGCAGTACTGCAGTTTCTCCTTTTTTTAAGTTGGACGCTCCTTGAAGTGAATGTTACTTTGTTTCTTTACTTTCTGCAATCCCAAAGGAAACGATCATCTTTGTAAGGCAGAGGGAATTTCTGTCAGGGAGAGAATTTTAAGCAATTAATGTAGTAAGTTACAGTCACACTGTAATTTTGCGCATCTCCTGCTTTATATTCACTTCCAATACCTGCAATACAAACAATTGTGATTCTATAGATACCTCTATAAGCTTGCATCTATATATGTGTATATATATATATATATATATGTTTATATTTATAACTTTATGTTGATACTGAAGATGTCTTGCTGTTAGGAGACGTGCTTTTAAATTCATCTAAGAAGCCTGGAAAATTAATAATGTTCCATTGTTGGGATTAAGTGTGTCTGTTGGTAGTTTGAAGAAAATAGATATCATCTGTACTGTTTGTTTTCTGTGATAACCACCTTAATGTTCATAAAAACTGGCAGCTAGTCTTGGAGACCGTTTTGTTGGTTAAATTAGAGTAAAATCAGTGGCAACTTGAACTAGCCTGTGCTGTCATGTTGGCATATTGCAGGCTTTCATTGGGAAAGTCTGTGCGTTCTGAAGAAAATATTTGAGTTGAGAAACTGAACTATAATTCCTTAATAAATACGTTGTTCTTGACAGTCTCAGGACAAAATGGATCATTTGTCTGACAGGCTGTATGATTGTGTCATAAATATTCACTGATTTATGAGACTGAAAGTAAGGATTCTATCTGTTGCTCATGCTACAGAAGTTGTAGTGCTTTATCAAATATTGGTAATTACAACATTGAGATTTGATTGGAAAAAAAGAAAAAAAAAAAAAAAGGTCCTTTGCTTTCCTTTTTCTTAGCACTTCATTTGCCATTCCTCTCCAACAACTGCTAAAGAGGAGGGGTTTGCTGTGGATGGCTCTGCTTATTTCTGTTTGTGTCATCCTTTGGAGCAAGGTGGTGGTGGGGTGTTGATAAAAGCTATTTGTTAGGTAGGGAGTGTGGGTGCGTTAATGAAATTTCATCAGGTGTGTCAGGAATAATGAAGCACCCTGCTGAATCTGAAACTGCCTGAGAAGTGAAGGTTATGGCTCCCATCGACAGCCTCTTGAACTCTTTGTCTCCTTTAATTGTTTATTATTAAAACTCTCCTGAATCAATGTATATTGTTTAATCTGCCTTGAAATGTGAATTGCAAGTCAAGGCCTTTGAGTAATATAGTGAAAAATTGTCTGAATTTATTGCACCTTCAGGGAGTGCTTCCTAAAACTGGTTAACCTGCAGCTCAGCAGCCGGTGCCTCCTGCATTCATAGTCTCTGCTTTTCTCAGCCCCATCCTGCAGATCAGAAAACTTCTGGGGCGATAGCAGTATTGATGAAATATTTATAGAGTGCTGTATGTGGAGAGGATGTTTTACAAACTTAAAGGCGTATTTCCTGTCCTGGGGAATTAAGTTTGTTTTTCCTGTGTGTTGTGTGTATGTTGTGAAATAATACAAATGGAAGTTGGTTTTCTGAGTTGAAGCAGGAGTTGAAGTACGTGATCAACAAATAAACAGGTAGTGCTTGTGCACAGGACAGTATGTAAGAAAATACAAGGCTCAAAAAGATAAAGGAAAGCTTCACATCAGAAGATAAAACAAACAAACAAAAAAAAAAAAAATCAAAACCCAAACACTTGAGAAATGCGAAAATATGCCTCTAGTAACAGTAATGCTTGACAAGCACATCTGAAAGGTACACATTGGTGTTTTTGACTTCTGTTGCAGTTACTGAAATTCACTGTCACTTTTAATTTTGCTATCTGTACATCTAAGTCTTTATAAAAGAGATGTTTACTCTTATGAGACTAATATCTGTTGAGCTGTGTAACTATAAAACCTACTTTTGTGTATTTTAAAATCTTTTTAGAAATAATATAGTGCAGCAGAACCTGAAGAAAACTCTCTTAGAAGATGCAGCTCAAATGATTACTTGAGTTATGGTTGGGGAACCTATAAAAAGTGAATGAAAAGCACATCATGTTTTCACAGAAGATTTTTAATAGATAATTAATAAAAAATCAGACTGGGATACTGGAGGTGTGTATTTTCACATTCTAGTCATTTTGAAAGCTGCTTTTAAATCTTTCCCAATGTTCTCCAAGCAGCTCTGAGAGCCTGTGGTTAATTATTCAAAATTTGGAAAAATAAAACAGTTTGCAGCTGCCTGGTATTAGTGTCCAATTCTCTGTGTGATTATGTGTCTATTAAAACAAAAATCATAGAATAATGAAATATGCCTTGTTTTCATAACAGTACTTACTGTTACCTGGCATTGCCATAGATCTCTATTGATCAGTGTTTCACTCATACTGCTATTTAGTATCTCTTGTAAAATAGTTTAGAAAGTTGGAAAAAGACTCCAATGTTTTAATATTCAGACTGTCAGCTAAACAAATGCATTTGAAAGCACCATGCACACAGCAGATTTTCAGGATGCCTTCTCTCTGTTTTAGGCTCTTTCTCAAACACATGCTGAAAACTGCAGACGGTATCAACAACTCAGTTTGTGCAGGAGAAGTTTGGATTGGATGTTAGGAAGAATTATATCTCAGGGTGAGCGGTCAGACATTGCAACAGGCTCCCCAGAGAGTGGTGGAGTCCCCAGCCCTGGAGGTAGTCTTGAGGTCTGTAATCCTTAACGACATAGTTTAATGATGGGAACTCGATGGGTTAGATGTGTTGCTCTTTGATGCTTTTTGCAGCTTCAACGATTCAGTGACTGTAGGAGAGTCGTGGCAATGTGTTGGTTAGTCTTGTATACCATCCTGACCCTTAGGTGCCCAGTCAGCTGAAATACACCTCATCCAAAGCTAAAAATCAATTTTTCTTTCTTTGTTGAAACATCCAAGCTGCTGCATACATTGTTTTGGATCTCAGTTAACCAGCAGTGAAGAAAGTACGCCTATAGGAGCCTTTATTTTCACTTCTAAAGCACATGAAATGCTCAGCTCCAGTAATTGGATGTCTTCTGCTATAGCCACATGTTCTGAAACAAATTGGGTCTGTTTATGCACATGCTGAAATTGTACTCATTTTCTCATCTTGCAATGTTACCTCTGTCTGTCATGTCATTTTTATTAGCTATGTGATACACCACTGTGGCCTGGACTCACTTGTGCAGTGATTAAAAGATAGTGTGAGCAAAGCAAAAGAGGTGTTGCAAAGTGAACTTTGTGAATACAAGAGTTAATACGCAGAGGAAACGCTGAAAACTTATTTTGGTGTTTAATTTCTCTTATGTGTATGCAATCAATACACAATGCCCATTTGAAGTTAAGAGCTCTCTGGCATAGCGTATTGTTATGGAGAAGAACTTAGATTCTGAGAATGGTTTTGTACTTAGTTAGGTAAATGTAGTCGTCTCTTTGGGAGAAGACAGAAATTCTCAGCAGTTCCAGAGAGAAGTGGAAATACAAGTGAAGTAAAAGGAAACCTAACCTGTAACAGTGTCATACATGCTTCAGGTCTCTAATACCTTATTTGAGGCATTTGAGGCTGGAAATGAAAACAAGAAGCTAAATTGGAGAAACCAGTGATATAATTTGGCTAAGTAGTTCCTGTGTATCATATAGAAATGTCACATTCATTTTGCTTCTGTGATTCCCTATTGGTGCCAGCTGAGCTTGAAACCATTTCTGTGACTGTGTCCACAGCTCACCTTGAATTCTGTTTTAGCAGTACAATGGCATATTTAAGGAATTAACATGAATGAAGAAAGATGACAATTGCATTTTTACAGTTGAAAGTCGAGTGTACTGTCTTTTCATTTTGCTGTGTGCGTTTATGCTCAAGCTTGGAAGGAAAGTTCAGATCTTTGTCCTCAGAACAGTTAACTGTACAAAATCTGCATTCATTGAATCATAGGAACAGGTTGATTTGAAACATTTTTTTTTTTATTTTTTTTTTTAATTTAAGTATGGAATAAAATTAGTAGAGGCACTGTCATAGGCTGACTGCACTCCTCATCCACTTCTTAGCTTATTCAGTTGTATCCTCATTCTCTTGTCCTGCCTCTTCGTATGGAATCATTAAATTCACTATTCCTACCTACAGCCTGGGTATGGTCTGTTGTGTAATAACTGCAATTACCACAACAAGGCTGATTTTATGTTCAACTCCTGTGATATCATTCTCTTAGGGAGCCATGACTGGAGCAGCCAACAACCAAACTTTTTAAAGCAAAGCATTTGTTCAGACCTAAAGCAATTTGAAAGAAAGCATCTGAAGACAACAAAAGCTGTCTGTATATGTAATTTTTTCTGACTAGGAATGTACAACTCCCCTGATGCTTATCCAGTAAAACAAGCTTCATCTGATTCCTCCGAAAAGCTTTTCTCAGTGTGTTTCCCTGGATAGCCCCTGGCAATTGACACAAGCTTATCCAAAAAAGATAAGAGTTTTTTCTTCCCTTCCGGCAGCCCAGGTGACCTGAAGAAGCATTTGTGCCCTAAAGGTTTCTCCTCTTTTGTTTGCTTGGTTTCCCACCACCCTCCTGCTATGTCAGTTTGGTTTAGTGAGTGATGCTATGTAGAGATATGGTACAGCCTTACAGTGTCACAGAATCATAGAATGGTTTGGGTTGGGAGACACGTGTTTAAGATCATGTAGTTGCAACCCCCCTGCTATATAGGCAAGGACACCTCCCTCTGGACCAGATTGCTCAAAGCCCCATCCAGACTGGGAATGCTTCCAGAGGGCATCCACAGCCTCACTGGGCAACCTGTTCCGGTGTCCCACCAGCCTCACTGTGAAGAATATCTTCCTAATATCTAGTCTAAACCTACCTTTAAATGTTCCCCTTTAAAGCCATTTCTCTTAATCCTGTTGCCACACACCCTTATAAAAGTTCCTCCCCAGTTTTTCTGTAGGCCCCCTTCAGGTATAAGGTCTCTCCACCCCTGAGACCTTCTCTTCTCCAGGCTGAAGATCCCCAGTTCTCTCAACCTGTCCCTGTGGGGGAGGTGCTCCATCCCTCTGATCATCTTCACAGCCCTCCTCTGGACCCTCTCCAGCAGCTCCATGTCCTGCTTGTACTGGAGCTCCAGAACTGGATGCAGTACTACAGGCAGGGTCCCATAAGAGCAGAGTAGAGGAGCAGAATCACTTTCCTTGACCTGCTGGTCACGCTTCTCTTGATGCAACCCTGGATTCTGTTGGTCTTTGGGGCTGCAAGTGCGCACTGCTGGCTCACGGTGAGTCTTTCCAGCAACTGACACCCTCAAATCCTTCTCTTCAGAGCTGCTGTCAAACCATTCTGTGCCCAGCCTGTATTTGTGCTTGAAATTGCCCTGACTCAGGTGCAGTTCCTGTCATTTGGCCTTGTTGAACTTCATGAGATTGGCATGGGCCCTCCTCTGAAGCCTGTGCAGGTCCCCCTGGATGGCATCCCTTGCACCCTTAAGCCTATAACATTTTAGTGACGGTGATCAAGGGCAGCACCTTCTGCTCATCAGGGATCTTCACAGCCTGAGTCCTTGGTCCAGAGTAATTTGAAAGGAACACAAACCAGTTGCTGTAGTGCTAGGTGCTGGGCTTGTTTCCTTGCCTGTTATCATTTCCTAATCCGTGTGTGGGTGTGTGGGTTGTAGAAACAGTATGTTGATGTTTCAACAGTTCACCTTTCCACAGCTGTTTGTGAAGGATATCGTGAGGCCATGTATGATTTTGTCAGGTGGAGAGGAGGTTAATGTGGAGTTTTGTGAATGAAGTGGAACCAGTGCCCGTAAGGGAACAGCAGCTACTTTAGTTAAACATAAGTATTTGATGAGTACATGCCAGGTGTTCGGCATTCTGAAATAATGCATGAACTGCCCTAAATGCTGTGGTGGTGTCTGAGCCCTCTTTGTACCATAGGACTGGAGATACAATAATGGCGGATTTCTGAGTTATCTGGAGATGTGTCTGGCTGCCCATGTGCTCCTTGGGCATCCCATTCCTTTTTCCTTATACCTGCAGTTTAGCTTTGGGAATTTCCCAGCGTTTCTTCTACCTGTTTTTCTGTCCAGCACATAGGAGCCAGACCTGGCTTCTGTGCAATGATAGAAAGGATTCTGGCATTTGTGGTGATTTAACCCAGAAGTTGCTCTTATGGGATCCCGTAGTCTAGATGTAATGAGATGTCACTATGCTGTAGTCTTTTATTTTTACTTTACATCAAAGTTTCAAAACTAATAAGCTGTCATTTTCCAATCCACAAATAATTTGCCTCAATTTATTCTGTATTTTATTACTTAAGGTCCAACAATGCCGCTGACTGAAGTTGTGAAATAGAATTATTTTTTAGAGGAAGAATTACTGCTATCTTGTTTTTTAATGTTGTGCAGTTTGTAAAATTAAGTAAATTTCAGCTGTTTTTTGTTATTACTAGCATAGGTAATGTTTGGTTATGGGATCTGCTAGAGGCCAGCAGGCTTGTATTGGTATTTGCTTTCTTTTCTAAACTAAGATGCTTTGTGTCACTTGAGGACCTACGAAGGACTTACACAGCTGAAAGCATCCTGCATTTCTGTTGGATGGTGCGTGGGAGGAGATACATGAGATGGTTCTGAAAAGTACAAACTTGTTCAAGTGTCTCGGCTGTGGCAGGACTCAGTATGATCTATTGTTACGGGACTGTGAAATATTAATGCAGTATGTGATAGGATTTATCAAGATGATTTCTCTGTATGCTGTTTCTCTAGCATTTTAAGCCTTTTTCATCCAAAACACATATGACTGAATCTCATATCTCAGGTGTGGGTTAATTGTCCTAAAATATCATGGCTGCTGTGTCTGTCTTACAGTTGATGTGAATCAACTCTGACTGTAGAAAGCTGCTGAACAGAGATGGATTTCATTCTTTTCAATACCCTGACTGCTTGCGAAAACAAAAACAAACAAACAAACAAACAAACAAACAAAAACAACAAACCAGAATATGTGCCCTGCAAACCAAAACACAGCTGGCTAATCTGACTTTGAGTTTACTCATTTAACTGCATCACCATAAGCTTGGAAAATAGGTAAGGAACAAAGGATGTAGCATCAAATCTTATTGGGTAAGGAGTTGGTTTTGGATCAGCACCAATGGAAGGTCCTCCAGCTCCTCAGGGGGAGCATCCGATTTGAGCAGCAGCAGGCTCTAGGAGCAGTGACTAAACTCAGCTCTGCCAGTTGCCTTTCAAGTGCTGCAGGGTGGGTAGACTGAGTGTTGCAAGGCTGTAGTAATTGTTCCATGTCTATGCCATGGGCAGGAATAGCATGGTTCGGTGGTGCAGGGAGCCAGGAGCTGCTTCTTTCCTCCCACCAGGAGGCTGTGCTTGAGTTTGCATCCCTGTTTCCCCACCCCACCCTCTGCTCCAGTGTGTACAGTACACTGATAGGAGTGAGTCACCTCTTTTATTATGTTTTGAATACTTTCCTCCCAAATGTAGCTCATTTTCTTCAGGGAGGGGAAAGATTTTATGCTGTCCTGGTTCCTTATTTTTATCAGGGCTCTGCTAACAACTTCCAGCTGAGAGAGTTCTTGGTATTTTTAGCCTCAGATATTTAGCTATTTGAACCTCTTTTACATGTTTTCTCCTTGATATATATTAGCTGGGGAGAAAAAATGGCTCTTGTTAGTTAATATATTAATGAGTATGCTTGCCAAATCGACTGTTCTTACTCTTAGGAATCTGAACGCTTCAGAATTTTGGGGGAAGTCTGAGCCTAGCTCTAAAGTATTTGAATTAGCCACATTACTCCATTCCCTGACTGATGTTGCTATAACTATGTTCTCATGGAATGTTACTCCTTATTTATAGAGGTTGTCTTTAGTATTAAACATATATATTATATATATATATATGAAATTAATATTCCTCTTAAATTCCTTAAGAAGTAAATGGACTAAAAAGAGCATAAAAATTATGATGTGGCAACTCACATCTTGACTCTGTGATGTTCTCCTTGTTCCTTTTTTTCCAAGGTCCTTTTGAGCAGCAGAATCCTCTGTCTTACTGCTCATGCTAGTTCTGTATTGATTGGCTTACGGTCTGATCTAGTCCTTTAATATTCCAAATATTGAACCTGCTGGCACATCTTGTACACACAGCATTTCCAAGTTTCTGGATAAACTTACCCTTCCATGAAATTTGTATGAATGTTACTTTGAAAGAAAATTCTAAAAATATTTTAATATTGATCTTCCGCATTTAAGAAGTGCTTTAACTTGTTTAACCATGACACTACAGATCTTACTGTAATCAATTTTTTTCTCTTGTCCTAACAAATTTTCAGATGAAAGGTGAAAAACTTTAATAGAGCTGATTTTCTGCATTGGAAACAAAGATCTGTTTGGATGTTGGCTGTTTATGTGGCTGAATCTGGATGTTTTTAGACATTGGGTCTTCAGAAACTGCTCTTGAGAATGTCATTGTGTAGCTTACTGGTTATACATGTATCATGGATTTGCCACAGTGGAATCGGTACATTTCACTAAGTGCTCGTGCAATGTCTCTGTAGGACTGCAGGGGGCTGGTGGAAACAACGCTATTTTAAATAAGTATAATTCGGTTTTGTGTATAAATCTTCCCATTGTCACCTCAGAGATGTTTTATTTATGCAGGGTGGTATTATCGTGTTGCTCTACTCATATCCACTTAGCTATCTGATGCAGTTTTGCAGAGTGCGGGAAATGACTTTGTGCCATCTATGCAGCATCTTTGTCCTCTGTTTGCCAGTCTGGGCTGTGGCATAAGTCAGAGCTGCCTGAAGGCTGCCAACAACCACCAGGATGTATCCTATTAATTGGAACCAGCTGGATACAAGTATGTATTGGCAGAATGCAGTAGCTCTTCATCACCCAACTATTCCTTTTGGGAGCTTGAACCTTCCAGTAGCATTTGCAAAGCTGAATTCTTAAATATGCTATCAAAAAGAGTAGCAGCATTTTGTATTTATTTATTTTTTTTTTTTTGTTTGTTTTTTTTTTTAAAATCTTTATTTATTTTTCTGATTTGTTTTTAAATTTGCTTAATACTGCCTTCTTAGCTGCTTCCTGAGGTTGGGCAGTCACTATGTAGACGTGTCTGTTTAGCTTCGAGGATCCAGTTTAATACGTGTGCCCCAGTTTTCTCAAAGCACTGAGAAAATTGTTTCTGTGTGTACTTCTTAAGCACCAGGGAGAATTTTTGTTGATAATTGTAACCTTCTTGGAAACTTGCCATTCTACTGCTGTAAGCCATGAGGCCTCTTAAAGATAGAGTTACCGTGTTTTGCTGTTAGGTATTAGCTGCTTTTTTGTGCTTGTTTGTAGAGAGAGGAGTCTCCGTTCCTTCTTCTAAAAGTAATTTTAGGAAGCTGCTGTTGTTTTGTATCACCAGTCCGAGTGCACCAAGGTGGCTGATGGTGCAGAGAGGCTGTAGGGCAAGCAGGCTGCAGCCCTTAAGGATTCTGTCTGTGCTGGCGGTTTCTCAGCGGGAACACCAGATGAACTAAACAGAGATTTTGAGCAGCTTAACACTTACAGTAAGAGCGGTCAAAATTTCATTACTCTTAATTATTTTGTAATGGGTTAATATGCTTGCATTTTTAGCATCATACTGGACAGTTCCTTGGCTTATTTGCATATCCTATCCTAAATAACTTTATTTTATAGTGGTGACCAAGCTTCCTGCACAGTTTGTTTTAAACCGAGCAGCTGGCTTCTTATCTCTGCCATTTGTACTACTGTTTTTTTTCATCAGTCCTTCTTCAGTCTGAGAAGCAGTTTGGGCAGATATTTGGAGGAAAGGAAGATGTTATAAGCTGCAGCGAGTGACTGCAACTCGGTGTACAAAAAGTATGTAAGTTGCTTCAAGCGTATATTTGAAATCTGCTGCTCTAGTAATGACCAGGCCAAATCTTGCTTTGCTTATGAGATCTGACAATATCACGGTCCATGTGATTTCATTTGTTGTATTCATAGAAGCCCTGGGGAGCGAAATAACTAGAGCAGGAATGAAGCTGTGCTTTCCTTCGCAGCACAACAGAGAACTGTAGCAACTCGGCCACTGGGAAAAAATGGCAGAGATTTCGTATGTGTGTGTTTGTGTGCGCACACACGTGGGTTTGCGCGTATTAGATACAGTCACATACCAACATTACTGTGACCCATTAGCCTTTGTGGAGTAAATAGGCGATAATCATCTGTCCGGTACTGGTTAGGTCGGGCTGAGCTGAGCTCTGGACAATCAGGGTGCTTGGTAAAGCTTTTGTTACTAAATATCCCCTGTTAATCTTCAGTTTCAGTTTACAGGCTTGAATATAGTCCTGCTGTTGTAAAGTTAACGCGTATACATTAGAAAATTTCTATGCTTTGTTCACCTTGAATGAAATGTAAAAAGCCCTTTAGGGAGGCTAATCTTCCTTTCTTATCTGCAAATGTGCTAGAATGCTTGTGAAAGAGAAAAGCAACAACCTAAAGAGCTGCCAGTTGGCTCTGAAAAGTTGTTTTTAGAAATAACACATGAATACTTGTGATAGGAGCATTAAGGGAACCTGTTACTCACTTTAGGGCAGTGTACTGAATGCTTAAGTTTGGGACTGAAATCATAAAAACTAATCACGAAGTTCAAGGGCAGTTCCTCTTATTGCCTTAGTTTCATTTGAGGATTGAGATATTGCTTCAGCTTGGTGTCAGTCGCACCATGTTCAGATCCATACAAAACTATAGATTGTGTAGGCGTTTGACGAGTGTATTAGGCACACCCAAATCATTTTGAAGAATGCAAACACATCGAATCTTGAGACACTGATAACTTTCCAAAACAGTGATTTTGTAAAACTCTGTCCAACGTTTAGAGGGTAAGACCTGCATATCTTGACATTATAAGTGGTAACATACTCTTTTATTTCTTCACTGTGTATAGAAAAAGTTGTTTCCTAATCTTTTGAGTGGAAAAAGAATAGTTTTGAAACAGCAGGAAAGGTCATTCTGGCCTGAGATGAATCATGAGAAATTTCAGTCTCTAGACAACCTTTACTTTTGCATTCCCTTAGACAACATTATTGAAATAGCTATACGGAGGGATATAAAAACAAATCATTGTGACCTCTTGTATTTTGATTCCAGAAAATTTCAAAGTGCTCTCATATTTCAGTGGATTATTGAAATTGTCACTGTACAGGCACGGCCAAACTCATAAAAGAGAAGCAAATGTTGCCTGACTGTTGAATGTGATGTGAGATTTTTATGATCAAGCAATAACCTTTATTCTTTTTTAAGTCAATAGTTAAGATTACTAAGGCAGAGAAAACTTTTTCCTTGCACCTCTCTCTGTTTTACTAATTGGTCCCCCAACTGAAGCAGAGAAATGCAGGTGAAGTTGTTTATTTTTCGCATACAATTTTTAAGTGTTGAAAAGTAAATTAAACTAAATATAAACTTCAGTTTGCTAAAGACTGTTAACAGTCTGAATGCAGACCGCAGCAGCATTCCCCAGTAGTTGTAAGGAAATGTCCTGCTTGTCTAAAAGCTGCAATGTGGCAGGAGTATGGTGAGCAAGCCACCTACAGCACCAGCAGGACGCAGCCTTATGGGCAGGTCCCATGACCTTTGTAGATCTCAGCACTGAGGTGCATAAGAATATGGGCCACAGAATCCTCCTTGTGCCAAAAAATAGAGCTCTGGTCTTAGGGTCTGCCCTGTTCTGTAAGCCCTGGTGGGGAAGCTTATCCTGTTGTCTGTGAGCTGGTGGGTGAATTTGTCTTGAGGAGGAAAAAATGATGGCTGGGTGGTGCCATGTACCCACCACCTAGCACATACAGATTTTACCTCTCCTCCAAAACACATTATAAGAAGCTTGTGAGACAGGATTGCCTTCCTTAGCACCAACAGGGCTGTTACCATGTGTATACAGATGGGATGTGTGCTGTATGGTTGCAAGGAGTTCTTTTTTTTCCCCCTTGCTGGCCACAACAGAGATGGATACTTAAATCGTGTTTGGGATTCTATAGAGAGTATTGAGAGATCTTGTGGAAGACAGATGCTCAGAATGTGCAAGGGCCTGGTCAGACTGCTCACCGCCAAGCGCCAGTCATCACATGGGACTTAAATCCAGTTCTATGACTGATGCCCATAACAGGCTGCTTTGGAAAGAACGTTTTTTATTAAGGATTATCTTCCTGTTCTGTGGTTGTTGTATCTGCAGGGAAGGTTATTGAAATTGCATGGTTCTCATTAGAAATGTTTTATAAATGTAAGTTTCCTGGGGCCACAGACTTCTTTTACTTTCATTCTAGCAGGGCTCACTTTGCTGACTTTTCTCCAACTACTCTTTCCCTCCCCTCTCCCCACATTTCTTGTGATGAGAGACTGCATAGTGTAACAGAGAACACTGTAAAGATCAATTCTGTTTCCAACTGCATCTCTCTGTCTATTGCAAATTCTTGACTGATGAAATTATAGGCTTAGGTACTTTTTGTTGCACCTTGCATTTTTTTTTTCAAGGGCATTTAATTTTGGTCTTGGACTTGGTTTCTTTTGGTTTCTTTGTTGGTTTCTTTGTGGTAGAAGATGGCTGAATTTGTGGGATTTAGGTTGTAACCCCTTCACGTTTTACTGTGATTATCACAGCAAGGCTTGAGTTCTCCTCAAGACAGAGCAGCAAGGAACCACTGAGTAACCGTCTTCTAAAAAGCAAGGACATTCTTATCTAGGTCAGAGGCACAGCAGAGAGAACACATTATAAAACAATGAGCAGCCCTTAACCATGCTGATCTTGCACAGATTGTCTGTCTCACGCTGGACCTGACAGATCTTTATCTCAGTTGTGCTTGTTTAGTTGTTATTCCAATACGTGCATCTTTTCCCCCATGTGTCATTTTACAGCTTAAGGATGCCATCAGAGCTACTCAGTGCTCTGCATCTTTGGGGACTGATCTTCACCCTGGTACTGTACCATGTGCCTTTCAAGCAGGTCCAGACACTGCTCTGAATTGTCTTATTGCCCAAGCAACAGAAATATAAGATTACATGTATAGATAGGGCTATATGCTCTGTGTGGAGTGGCTACTGAATTAGCTTCTAATGTGCTGTGGTAGCAGCGGACCAGAAGATGTCATCAGTAGATGTTGAGTATCTTGTGTTTCGGAGGTTCTGAGTTTATGCTTTGGGCTAGACTTGTCTGGCCCCTGATCTGAATGTTCTTCACTGTGTCCAAGGTTCAAAGCTGCATGAGGTTTAAACCTTGATGTTCCACTCAAGGTGGAAGTGCACTTTCATTGCTGAGGGTGTCAGAACTTCCATTTTGGTTTCCTCTTAGCAGCATCCAGTTCATGCACTGTGTGGTCGGTGGAGATGGCTGGGGAACTGCACAGCTGAACATAGCTCCTGAAAATCTGCAGCCTTCTACTTGTGGCCCAGCTCCTGATTCCACCCAGTGCTGTCAGAACATTTGTGCTGTGTTCCTCTCTGCTGTTGTAACTCTCTGAACCCTCATGTGGGACCTCTGTCCATGCCTGGCCAAAATCTCTTGGCCAAAATACGATGCTGTGTTATGTTACGTGTCACTCTGGTTGTTTCTCACTGTCCTCTGCCTTTTGTGCTTTCCTATCTTTTACCTGAAGCCGCATGTGTATTGCCTTCTGTGTTTGCTTGCTTTTCCATTTTCCTCACATATCTAACAAAACCCCAGAAAAACACCTTCAGGGTGGTAGTCTGTCTTCCTTATGAAACTTAGACTTGTTTTCTCCTTTGTTCAGGTTATGTAGTTGCTTCTTTGTCATCTTTCATGCAAACTTCATATGCACAAGATCTCTTTTTTTCCCCTCACTGTTCCCTGCTTTTGTGTTGTGAGATGGCATAGAAGATGTAATTTAGATCTGAAAAGGACATTTTATTATTTAAGACAGGCATTTTTCACATGCACAAAGAGCAGCCTCGGATGTGATTTATAGTTTCTAATTGACTTAAAATAGATGAGTAATTTTGAGCTCCATGAATTAATTCTGTGCTCTGGGCCTTTGTTTTGTATTTTATTTTCCCCTGGTGCTATGTCTTTTTCCTGAATGAATCCAGACTGCTGGGAACAAGGAGTTAAGAGGCTGTGCAGCGTTCTTTCTGATATCAGGGTAGCGGTGGGGAATTTTTGGCATTTGCTTGTAGTTTGTTGCTGTGTTCTCTGGCAGATCATGCTATCGGAGACAGGCAAAGTGCACTGCAAGCCTACTCACCAGTGATACCCGTGTTAAATGTTAAGGCCTTAACAGTAGGTTACCTCACATTAGATGTCCTAATGTGACTCAAAAAGGACTTTTTTGTTGTAAGGAAAATTCTGAGTTTAACAAAGCAAAGAGGCCAAACCCACAAGTTTAGGCACTGTTGCAAAGCTGTGGTTGATTACTCACTCACTGAGCTGGAGAAGAATCCCAGGGAAGAGGGGTGCAGACTACAGAACTTACCAAAATCTCTTGCTGCTTGTGTTTTGTTGTTAAGGAATTTATCTTACTTTTTTTTCTATACAGTATGTATTTGCTTTAAATTTCATGTAGTTCTTACATGAGGAGAAAAATGTCTGTAGTAAAGGCTGGCCAGTGCTGCACCAGGAATCAACAGAGTGCCCTGAAAATAGTAAATGAATTACTGATGGTAGTATATACAAATGTTAACTACCCTGCAGCAGCGATAACATACAGTACCAATTTCAGCATCTACATTTAATCCATTTAATTTAGTTCCCAAATGCAGGAGTAATGAAACACACGTTGTTCTTAAGATTTTCATGCAGTCAGTCAAGGAGATTCTGGGGAGCTTTGGCTGGGATGGTCTGAGGATAACGTAGTTCTGAGACACCCTCAACCCACACCTGAGGGAAGAATGGTGATTCTGAGTGTGCAGGACCATTGCCTGGAGCGTTGTTGAGGAACTCTTTAAGTGCTGGGGCAAGAAGCACTGGTGTAGTTAGCTCAGTGTGGATGTGAAGAAGATGCACGTGAGTTCTATAAGTAACATGTGGGCAGCAGCCTGTCCTCTTAGCTGTGTACCTGGGGTAATGTCTGCAGGTCGTGCAGCGGAGAGTGGGATTTTCAGGAGAACTTAGCATGAATTTAGCAAGAACTAGCTGCTGCTGAGAAACTGGTGTTAAAATTCACCTTCAGTTCATTGGTATGGCTGCCTGCCTCTGCAGCAGCTCATTTGCTCTCAGAATTGGGTAGTTAGATGTCCTAAGTGGAAAACTGAATTTATCTGATAGCTGCCTGACAGAGGGATAACATTTTATTGTACCTAAGCAGGATTCTAGTTTCGTTTACAGTGGAATCTTATCAAACTCCTATACATTTTTGTAAACTCCATTGCATGCTGCTGAACTTGGAGATAAAGGAATTGCTGTGCTATTTCATTAGGGTTTTATATCACAAAATGCGTATTACTGTTACATTCTTTAGTGTATTAAGTTTTTTGTAAGCAGGGCTTACTTCTTAAATGCAACAGTTAAAATACTGCAGAATGTTTTGTTGTGGAAATAAGCATCTCTGTAAAGCCATACTAGTCACGCTTAATGGTTAGGGTACATTTATAAATTGTTTATAGAGGGCAAATAAATAATTAATGTCCGTTATTAAATAGGTTACAGGCATGAATAGCGTGTATTATATATGGCAGTAAGCTCACCAGTTGAAGGTGTTGGAGGCAGCATTTTGTCTAACTGTTGCACTCAAGTCTGTAAGAAATGACCATTTGTTAAAATATGCATTAAAAATGTAATACGCCATGCACGTTTATAAATACCTTAATGTATAATACCATCCCTTGGATGTAGCCCTCTGGTGAAACCCTGCTGGGAAGGGAATGAGGCAACGGAAGGTTTTCAAGGTGACAGCGAAATCCAGGGCTGTGAAAGCCTGGTGCTGTGCTGACAAGCTGTCTCTTTGTAACATACTAATAACAGGAAATTTGGAAAACGAATTGTTTTGCTTTCTAAATACCTGCAGGATCAAGTTGAGCATCAGTAATTTTGATGATAAAGCAGTGTTTTGTAACTTGAGTGCAATATTTAGTCAAATCTCATTTAGAGAATGAAAATAACAAAGTATTACTAACAGGAATTAATTTGTATTTAAACAGGAAGTTTTTTTTTTTCTTTTTTTTTCCTATTCATGGTTTTTAATGCAATAGAGTTGTGTATGTGTTTGCACTTTGTCTTTTGAACATGGTTTTAGTTTTGCCCTTTTGAGGAGGGAAACTTCTGAAGATGTGCTTCACATCACACTCAGTGAGAATGTGGAGAGATCAAGAAGCTTTCTGTCTTGGTCATGGGGGAGGTGGCCCCATCGTGTTTTCTTTAATGGTACCTGCTGGCTGTCATTCATTTCAAGCAGAGTTCATCTGCTGGCCTGTCTCTTCTAACCCTGACGCAGATTAGGAAACTTCAGCCTTTTCTGAAGGCCTTTGTCTACCTTTTTTTGGGAAGGAAACTCTGCTACTGTTGAACAGAAGAGGGAGATACCATTATCTGATGTTATCCCACTGTTGTCTCCCCTGCTGCATTGACCTCCCTTCATTTGCCGCTGGGGTAGCTCTATAGAGAAACTCAGTTGCTCTTCTGTTAGCAACCCTTCTGTTTGTCGGCTCAGTGAAAGTGAAGCTTTGATGCCGTAGTAAGAATGAAAAGAGTGTTGGTCTGGGAGTTGTGACAGGTTGGCTGCTTTCACAGACAGCCTGCTTGGTAGCAGTGATTTGACTGTCACTCTATCACAAGGAAAAACAAAACAAAACACCCCGAGCCCCACAGGATTTGCAAACCCACCGATTTAAAGTGATTTTAGTGAGGACTGAAAGATATTTTGTCTCTCATTTTGTTTCAAGGGAACATTAATACAGAGAGAAAAGAATTTGCCAGTGAAACACAAGTGTTATCTTTCTTTTCATTTTAATGATATTAATTAGAGGTTTAATATGATTTTCTTGTCATAGCTTTGCAGTAATTTAGAAACTTTTGTTAACGTTAATTTTGGAAAAAAAAAAAAAAAAGACTCAATTTATCATTTAAAATTTTTATATAACAAAACCGTATCATTTTGTAATCATTTCATTGTGATGCTTTGTTAAAGGAGTTATGTTTGAGGAATTCTGTATTCAGCCTTTCTGGATAATTCTGTGCAGGAAACACAAAAGCGTAGTCTCTCTAATTTATATATGTAAACCAGTAAAGAGAAGTGTGTAGCTTAATTGTAAGAACAAGCTTAAATGTAAGAACAGTTTTCTCTTTTTTAACCAGCTGATACTTGAAGCAGGGGGCAAAGTATCTTTGGAGGAATCTTGAAACCTTTCTTCCCCACATCTTTTTTCTTTTTTTCTTTTTTCTTTTTCTTTTCTTTTTGTTTGTTTGTTTGTTTCTTTGGTTTGTTTGTTTGTTAGTGATGACATTAGTAGCCTGGGAAGGACAGTCATAAAAGATGCTCCTTTTCCCTTGGCTTGGCAGGTATGAGTCTTGTTTAGGTTAAAACCAAGCAAGGTGGAGTTCTTGCTCTCTGATATCTGTAGTTCTCACATGCTGAGCGGACAACTGCTTATGTTGGAAAGTGCTCTTAAGAGTTTCCAGAGTAAATCAAGATTATTTGTGTGTTTTTTTTCTTTTCTTTTGTTTTTTTTTTTTTCATGGTAACGAATGGATAAAATGAAGAAATGATGCGGGTAATGAATGAAGCATGGAGTAGCAGCATAACCATTGCAGTGTGTGTGTGTAGCTTTGTGGTTTGACATCAGATGTATTTAATGCCATATAAATAGCTCAAGTGTATTTCAAATAGTGTGTAAACAGCCTCTTAAATGCAAATATTTGCTGAATATCAATATTTGTTTTTAACTATCAAATGAAAAACATTAAAGTTGTTTAAGTCTTTTTAATCATCTTTCCTATGCTCACAGGAAGTTTGATCAAAATTCTTTAAAATGTCACTGAGAAGAAATGAAAAATACTCCTTAGTAGTCTGAACTTGAGCAAGGCAAAGCAGTATTTATATTCAGCAAAGCATTTCTAAGTGCATTTTGCTTGTCAAATTTATTTTGCGCTATTACTGCAGACGATGTTTAGGTAAAATGCCACTGATCGTATTTTGTTAAATGGGTTCTGAAAATCTTGCAAGCCCAAAGTTTTTGCAAAATACTCAATGAGCATTTCTTAGTTGTAAACCTTGGGTTCACTAGGACATCTTTGCTATTTTTCCTTCTAGTAAGAAAGCAGTAGTAAGTGCTCCTTTGCTATGCTGTAGATGGTATGAATTGTAATCCCCATGAGCACTAGTGACTTCAAGATTTGCTGCTGCATCCATCCAGCCTTACCAATTAGGTATGCAGCACTGAGGTGCATCAGCCTACGAAGTATAAGCCTCAGTGATGAATTCTGGAACATGAATTGTTTCATTTCCAAGAATCCATCTGGTTTTGATGTTTCTCTTCCTTTTTGGTTTGTTTCCCTTTTCTGGAGCCAATGCCATGCCCTGGCACCTTTGCCTGTTGAAATCCATCATTTGACTGCTCATTGTTCCCCTGCTTTGGGTATGTGCTGCCACATTGCGTCTTAGTAGTAATATTGGCAAAGTTGGTTAATGTGTTCTCTTTCCTGAGATTCCTACTTGTTAGAAGCCAGTGATGTGAACCTGAAGACTGGACTGGTTTCTGCCATCAAAAGGCAACTGCAATTCTTGTAGTTCTGGTAATGCCAACATACAAAACTGTGAGAATGTAATTTGGGCACATGGAAGAGTGGAATGTAAGATAACTTTCTGAATTGACTATTTTGTACAGAAATGTATCCATAATTTGTGAGAATAAAATGATCAGTGTGTCCTGTGTAGGCAGGACTGTAGTTTTTTGATGCCTTTGTCCTTTAAATTTGAGTTTAGAAACAAGAAGTGGTCAGACAGAAGTTGTCTAAGAAGTAATTCACTTATTTTCTTTTAATTCTTTATCTTTTTTTTTTTTTTTTTAATTATTATTTTTTTTTAACCTGATGTCAGCCATGAGTGTGGAATCAGGTACTTCTACTACTATTGTCTAGCATCTGGTTTCTTCCCTTTGAAGACCAACAAGCATCAGCAATTTGGAGACTCAGCATTAAAATTTTCTTGACTGCTGGTCAAACAGTTTTAGGATAACTTTACAACTGCAGGATTTTATTGTTGCTGTTTTGGTTTTCTTTGGTGCAACGTAGCCTGATTTTCAAGTACCTTCTTTATGTGGACCAAATTCTTTCTGTTTGGAAAGTGTCTTCCTATAAAAATTTTTGGTAAGAAATTGAAACTGGTGTTTTTAATCACTTGCATTTCAAAAGAAAGTATTTCCAGTGAGTTGCCCTTTAGAGTCCATGTGGATTATCTGCAAGTTTCAAGATACGTATGTTTTGGTTAGTAATTTCCCTGAGCATGTTGAGTGAGGAGTTGATGCTCAGCAAACCTGTCATGCGTGAGCCCTAGCCCGCAGCTGGGTGCTTGAGCTTATCTGCTGTAGTGGCTGAGTGGAAATGTTGAGTAAGCTGGGGGTCTTGTATAATCCTTCTTGGCTGCAGTCCAGTTTGGGGAGCAGCAGGAGAACACCTCCATATGCCTATTCAGCACGTTTACATCAGCCAACAGAAGAAACTGCGGGCAAATGCTGGAAACCTTGTAGCAGGTAATCCAGATGTGTGAGAACTCAGCAGACAGGTGTAGCAGGGCTGGCAGCCCTGCGACAGGCGGTTAGTGTGTCTGGCAGTACCTAACTGTGTGCAATTGAGCCACGGATGGGCATGGCAGTGATTCAAGGAGAAATACTGTCTGTGAGGCTTTGGAGGATCAATGTATGCATCCTCCGAGCTTCTGTTTGTATGCTTTTGTTGTGATTGGGTATTGTTTTGCTTTTCTCTTTTAGAGAAATGCCTTAGGTTCTTCCAGTGCAGGACTCCTTGCCTAGCATGGGGAGCAGACTTGGAAGCCAAGGGTCCAGTCCCATTGGTCAGCATAGTAGCTCATCGTTCTGAAAAGGAAACTTCATGGTTCAGTCAGATTGTTCATCTTACTGGATCCCAAGTTTAGCGGGGTGAAACTAACAGCACACCCTTGAAGACCGCTTCTCTAAGCAGTCTTGACAGGCAGCTGTTGACTGAGTCAGCACCATCCCATAAGCCATTAAGCAAGCATGCAGTGCTCATGACCTGTGCAGATAAATTGACATAGGAAGAAATAAAGAACTCCATGACAGTCTATGTCATAGTTGTTGTGTCATCTGCAGCTCTGGAGTCCAAAGCATGCAAAAGCAACAATGTGGCTCCTCAAACAAATAAAGCAATTCTGAACTGGGGGAGGAGGGTTACGGGCTTAGAAAAAGCTTAGTTTTTCTCCCATACGTGCACCCTTGCTCAGAAGTACAGGCCCTACCTTTTGCAGGTCACTGGCAGCTCCTGACGGTACTAAGACTACCAGAAGTGATGTAGTACTGAGGAGACCTTGAAACTGCCTAGGCACCCTAGTTATGCAGCCAGTGCTGCCACTGGGCGCCTCTCTTCCTTTAGACAGGAACTTCTCCTAGCTCTTCTGCATTGAGAACTTGTTTAGTTTCCTGTCTGAGCATGGGTGAGGGAATTGTCCAGCCCTCTTGCCTGTAGCACAGCTATCTTACTAAGATGTTCTTTTGCTTCTTATTTTGTCTTTTATGTGCCTTTCTGTTGTCTTATTCTCAAGTAGTTCAGCTTTCTTTTGTTGCTTTGTAGAAGTGGAAAAGAAGCAGTCACAGAGACCTAAAACTTCTCTAGTTTTCTTTTCTTAGGGCTTTTTGTTTTGCATTTAGTAGTAAAAATCTATTTGCTAGTGTTGGGAGTTTTTTTCTTGTTGCCATCATAACGTCCTTGGTAACTGAAACTCATTTTGCACTTCTGCCTTTCTACTTTCGTCTCCACATGTTTGTATTGTTCCTTAATGCCCTCCTTTGCTTTCTTTTGTGTTTTTTCTCCTTTCTTTTGGATCACTGAGGAATTGTTGATGAAGTCTGAGTTACTTTATATTAATTCCTGTCTTCCTTCCACTGCTGTTTGTCATGGATTTTTTTTTTTTATTATTTTTTTAATAAATAAAGCCTGAATTGCCTTATATTTGTGTTGTACTTTCTCTTTCCACCAGTTCTTTGAATTTGCCTGGCTCCTGAGGTCTGCTGGCTGTACTCTGATGCTTTCAGACCTTTTTTCTCAAGATGCTGCCATGTTGCAGTCATTCATACTTACTACTCTTTACTGATACTTTTTAGATAGATACTGGGGGAAATTCATCCTCAGTTTTGTCATCCCAACTCATTCCTGTAAAATTCATGAGGTGACTCTTTCATGCTAGTCCCTTCTTTTTCACCCTAGCTCTTTGTTTCATGTTTGCCAGTGGTCCCTTGAAGTCAACTGTTTCATTCTCTGATGCTAATGCCCATTACTTTAGCTTGTCATTGAAATAATCTGTCGTCTAAGTTTATTTGCAAAAGAACAGTGTAACCTTTGTTTAACTAATTAATAGAGACTTCCCATGCTATTTAAGAAGTGTGCTGCTTGCTAGTGACTTATGTGGGTTCAGCCATGATATGATCTAATGGAAAGACACCCCCCCCACTATTTTTTTGCCCAGCATTTGCTATCATCCTTGAAAAGAAGATAAAACTGAGTCCTATAGATGTCTTACTGCCTAGAGTCCTCATCTTTCCCTTCTTCACTTCACTTGAGATAAAACTTTCTGCTGTCTCAGCTCCAGCTTTCAGGAGGGCGCTTAGTAATATAATGTTGAGGATCTGCTCACCATATTTAATAGTGATATCAACCCTCTGTTTCCTAAGAAAAGCTAGGAAAGCAACTGGTAAAAACCCATGTTCTTGCCTTTGGCAAGCAGTACTTCAGCAGTGATGTTCTCAGCTGCCTGATGGATTAATGCACAGCACTGATGGATTAATGAGAAGACAGTTGCTGTTTTTCTGCTGGTATATAAACGCAAACTTAACTTTTCTTCATGCATGATGTTAAAGTATGTAAGGCATGAGCACATTCTGCTCATTAATTTTTCTTTTCAGTGCAGCAGGTGAGCAGTAAAGCCCAGTTTTTGTGCTACCATGATCAGCAGCAGCCTAGATGGATAGGGATATCAGCCTTTTAAAGCAGCCTTTTGTCATGCTTAACAAGTGGTACAAGGCCAGGTAGCACCTACTGATAATCCTATGGCAAATGTGTAGCTTTAAACTCTAGATTTTTAAGGACTGTGCTGATGCTTTACTCTCTGCCAGTGACTCTCCTTAGGACATTTCCATGCTGTTGGCTCTGCTTACTGCCAGGGCAGGATGCATTGCTATAAACTCTTTAACTATAGTAAATTATATACCATGGGGAAAAAATAGCATGTAGAAACCTGTTACTATACCATCTTAAAGCAGCAGGGAAGGCCAGGGTTAGCACCTTTATTACTGGGAAGTGGGGAACCTAGTGTATTTATGGCGGTGTTGAATTCTTACAGGTCACATTTTAAAATGTGTTTTGTTGCTTAACGTTTTTAGATGTCATTTCCCATATTTTAAGCTAAGCAATTGGGATGATCTAGCTGGCATGTGGATAAAGGAAGAATGGCTAACCCATGAGAGTGAAGGGAGAGGGTACAGATCCTTCAACCTGCACAGGAGTAGAGGACCCTTTGTAATGTGGCCTCAGAAATGATGTGTCTGAGTGTTGGAGCTTTCTAGATCAGTGACATCAGGTTTGAAGAGGCAAGAAGGTGGGAGAAGAGGCTGCAGAAGCACATGATTTGTTTAGGAAAAAAAAAAAAAAAAAGATAATATCAACTGAACAGACTGAAAGAATGGAACACTGGGAGACTGCGTAAGAAACTGAAAATACAGTCAGTTTCAGCATGTTTCACTCTTCATTTGCATCTGCTGTTTGGAAATGAAAGTAAAAGCTTATTTGTGATGGTTGCAGCTGTTGTTGCATTAGAAGATGTGTAATGATTTTCACATAGCTTTACTGTGGGAATAATGCTGTATAGCTAACATACCAGGAAAAGCGGGCTAGGAGGAGAAGCATATTATTTTGTTACACCAGCCAAGCTGGAAAAAAGTTGATGTTTTTAAGTGCATAAGCCTTGTTTATGGAAAACTGAAATTCAACAGAAAAGCTTTTTGAGGTGTATGAGTGCAAAATATAAGTGGAAATAAACCCAAAGCTTTTGATATGAAACCTTACAGATCACCAAGAAAATCTACATTCTTACGAAGCATTGAGAATTTGTGAATCAATGGAAATGGAAATTATCCCATTCCACATGAAATCTGCAGAAGACTGCAGTATGATAGAATCATAGAATAGCTTGCATTGGAAGGGATTTCAAAGATCCTCTAGTTCCACCCCCTATGCTGTGGGCAGGATTGCCATCCACTAGATCAGACTGCTCAGGAACACATCAAACCTGCCTGCAGGGTTAGGGCATCCCCAACTTTTCTGGGCTTATGCATTTTATTTATTTATTTATTTATTTTATTTGTTATGTTTTGAATCTGTAGTAATCTCTGCAAGCTGAGACCTGAGACAAAAATGGATTCCAAACTCAGCCAGAGTCAAACGAGAGTAACATGCAGAGCGCTATGCAATGTGACATTTTGGCACAAACCAAGAGATCCTTAGCAGATGAGAATATGTGAAACCATGCAATGAATGCTTGGGAGAGACTGCAGATACCACCACAGAGTGTAATCTCTTAAAAAAAAAAAAAAAAAAAAAAAAAAAAAAAAAAAAAAAAGAAAGAAAGAAAATCGAAGATACTTGTTATCAATTCAATATTGAGTTGTGCAGTGGCACATTAGTTAACATATTGCTGGAAGCTGTTAATGCTAGCTCTTGATATCTACAGGAGATTCACCGGTAAGACATGAATTTATCCCACAAAATCTGTGAATTCTGAGTGCATGAGTAAACTAGGAAAAAACCCACAACAGCATTGTTTCTAATACCTCTTGAATAAAAGGGCACTTAGTAAGCTACAACTGTTTTTAACACTTGAAGCAGTACATAAATCAAGGATGGTGTGCCTGGCATTAATGAGCGTGTTTTCAGAGTATCTTCAAGTGGCAGGTAGAAGGGTGACTAGAATTGAGAGCATCTTTCCCAGAGCCGTGACAGTAGTCTTTCCTTATGTAAAACCAGAATCAACAGGGAAGCATCACATTCCAAAAGTGACACCAACCTGATGGAAAACATGAGGCTCCTGTTTGGTAGGGCACTGAGTGTAAGCCCCGAGTGGATATGTACTAGGAGAACTAGGAGAAATGAGTGGATATGAATACAGTCAAGTATACGCACTTCTTTGCTGTGTGTTTGCTGGGCTGTTGTAGCAACTCCCAGAAAAAGGGGGCACATACTTAAACAAACATTTGATATCACCTTTGGGAAATGCTGTTTCCTCAGACCGGTGTTTGTGTTTTGCTTAATACGTGTGTGCTTCTAAGAAAACTGATCATGTTGTAGATAGGATAGGCAGCACTGGCACCGATGTAGATTCTGAGCTGGAAAGAAACTGTGGACTGGCATGGTTAGAGACTCTTGAAAGAGCAGGCTGTGAGCCTCAAGCTAGACAAAGAATGTAAATCACGCGTAGGTGGAACGGCACGCCCAGCAGGGCTGATGCACAAAGGTGTGCGCTGAGGTACCTCTCTGCAGCGCTGACGCTTTAATTGACCTACCTGCCCAAGCAAATGGAAAAGCACGTGTATTCTTGGACACAGCTCTGGCTTGGTGCTGCAGGAAAATATGTAAAAATGGTAGATAGATGATATTATGATATGCAAGTGTGTTAGAAGAATATGTGTGTGTGTGTGTGTCATCTGTGCGATTAAATGATGGAAGAGGAGTTGTTTGGCCATGGAGTGCAAATCTGCTCAAATATTTGATACTTCTTAACAAAGGATGTTTGCTGTTGTTAGTTGAAACTGACCAAAAGCAGCTTCCCAGGAAGAGCTTTAAAGCTACTAAAGTGATGGATTCAAGCAAGTTTGTTCAAGAAGCCTCAAAGTAGAGACATTTTTAGTTTTTATGTTTAAAATACAGATTCAGTGCTGCTGCCTATTATTTCAGGGACTGAAATCTGTATTTCGTCTATTACATCAGTCAGATTCCAAGGGCACTCTGGGTTTGAAACAGTTTCTGCATACCTTTATGGAAAAAAAAGGAAGGGGAAAAGCTGCTTCCCCCTACAGGTCAGAGCAGCTATTCTGGAATTTTGCAAGTCTCATGAAGCAAACAGAAGCTTTCAGGATCTCATCTATGGAAATGCTTTTAAATGTTACTCAGTTGCCTCATCCTTCTTCACACAAACTAAAAATTATGGCTATTGATTTACTAAATTTCATTGGTTTTAATTACAGTACTTATTTTTCCTTTTTTCTTTTTAAGTTTTTAGGGTGTTGTGTTAGAACTTTCCACATGTAACAAGTTTAAAAGTAATGCAAGATTTGTTTTGTGATACTCAGACCTAGAACATTCCAACTATTGATAGTTCTACTTTGCTGTTTACATCCAGCATCAGATATTGACAGCATAATGGCTGCTGCTGGCAGAAGGACATCTCTGCAGTGTGCACTAGTTCACCACTGCGGACACAGTGAAAAAGGAGCACCAGTTGCTTAATGCAGCAGTAAGCTTACCATGGGAGTTGCAGGAGGCACAGTACTTGAACCATGCTTTGACATACTGTCAAATCTGAGGATCTGGAGGTTTTGCTCTACCACATTGATTTTATAACTTTATGGTTAATGGTTACACACAACTGTACTCTCAGTTAAAATGCGTATATTTTAGTTACGATGTGTGGTGAATAAAGCAGTGAAGGTAACTATACTTTTTCTCAACTGCATGAAGCTGTGTGCAATAGTTGCTTATTTCTGGCAGGTTTATTGGGCATCTTACAAGAGAAAGTAGAAGCTAAATTACTACAGTTCCTTGCTCTTCTAAGCTCAGCTTTTAAACATGTCAGAAAAAACGTGGCCCTCATGCTATTATTCTTTGTCTCCTTAGAAATAGCATTATGCCAAACTGAGTGCTTGAACTTCAGTCTTAGACTGAGAGACAGAAACTGTATTGATACGCGTCTTCTTGTAGAGTTAAACCAAGATCACAGTGTTTCACCTGTGTTCTCTCCTGAAAGACGTTTTGCTAATAGCTTCAGACCTTTCGTACACCCTCCACACCAGTGGATCTGACTAGATGTTGTCATTTAAATTTTACTGAAGACTCAGATTTCTCTCTTTTTTTTTTTTTTTTTTTTTCTTTTTTTTTTTTTTTTTTTTTTTTTTTTTTTCCGAGTAGTTCAGGTGTTTACCAGGCAGAAACAACAAACATGGGTGTGCAGGTAGAACATACTTGCTGCTTGCAGTATTTTCTGTAGGCAGCCAACATGTGTTCATCCAAAGAGCCAGATGAGTAGCCCACATAGCGTCAGGGAGGCTTGCTGGGGCGGTGGAGGGAATGTGACTCAGAGCACCAAGTGCCAAAGATAGACCAGGTGAACGTCTTCGTGATGCTTGTGGTTTTCACTGCCTTTTATGGGAAGCTGCGTGTTATAATCTCAAATCAGGGGCACTTTTCTTCCCGATTTTAATCAGTGGTCATACAGATGTAAAGCTTGGATGTAAGTCTTCCCTAAGTTAATTGTGTATTTCCACCCTGATAGGTGGAGCTGTTATTCTTTATTTCTTGGAGATATTCTTGCAAAAATTAGTTGACTAGGAACCCTTAGGTGGTTCTGCACTTGAAAATGCTGTCGTTATTTTTCCTGTAAGATGCATGAATAACTTCCGAAATTAGAGTATCAACTTCATGAAAAACACAACAGCTCACCAAAATGCAGCACTGCAGTAATAAGAACATGACATAACTTTTTTTAATGTAATGAATTTATCATCAGGTCATAGATGAGTGTGTGATCTAGCTGTCTTGGCAGGGAGGGGAGCTCTGGCATGCGGCGTGTCTTTAAGAAGAATTACTTCAGCATTGTCATGAACTGATTAGAAATATTTTCTCCCTACGTTACTCACAGCATGTCAACAAGTATGCAAATATGAAAATTTAACATATGCCTGCTTGCTGTCTTTACACTGTTTCACACATCAGCTTAATGGGTGAAGACTGCCTTTTCAAATGCCACTTCAAACACAAGTCCTTTGGTGCTGAGGACCGCCTCACTACTATTTTCTTAGTCTTCTGCTGAGGTGTGTAGTACTAGTTCGTTAATTTTGCACACTGGGTCTGTGGCTGTTTTTATATTCTCCTTGTGTTTTCTATGGGGTGGTTACAGTCACTGTCCCCACTAGTCCTTCTGATGAGACTTTTTTGACTTCTTCGTTGCCTTTCCTCAGAGCGTCAGTTTCCATTGATCCTCCTGCTGCAACTAATGCAGTAAAACATTAGTATCTTTCTCTTGATCTCTGTGGTAAAAGCATTTATTTCTGAAAGAAGCTGTAATGCTGTTAACTTCTGTGAAGACTTCCTGACAGCATAATAGCTGGAGATGGACAAGGATCCATTTATATCAGACACACACCTGCCAGGTTGATGTGTGTCTGTGGTAGGCCCTGAACCTGGCTCTCCTGTCACTGCCATGCCTAGCACGAGTTTGGAAACTAAGACCTGTAGCATTAATCAGTTTTGAGTGTCCCAGTGCAGTGCTGGCTAAAGCTTTCCAGAGATGGAAGGCTGAGGAAGGTGCTGTCTCTGCAATAAACTCCTGGGTTTTCTGCTTTCTGGCTTGCCTTTGTGGTGTAGAAAGGTTGGGATCACACAAATCCTTTTATCTGGACTGCAGGCTTCATGTTTTGATAAGAACAAAAAGAGGAATCACAGAAGACAAATGAGGTGCTTTAAAATGTTAGTAGGGATTCAAGTCATCCTGGCTGTTGTAGAAAGAGTGCTTCATCTTTCTTAGATCTTAGGTTTTGTCTACAGCCATTTAATGTATAAGAATTGAGTGACAGCTGAACTGGAATGGAGAATCAAGTCAGGGAGAAGCAGCTCTTTATTTATTTGTTTATTTATTTTTGCCAGATGTGGTTATTCTTTTGGGATGAGGGGCTGGACTATGAGGAATCCTCTGTGCTGAACTCTGAAGGGTGCATCCATGTCCACCTTGACGCTGGGAGAATAAAGTAGTGGTAGTACTGCATGTGTGAGGCATAAATCACTAACAAAAACATCCGCTCACAGGCTTTAAAATTTCACTTGTTAGAGTTTACTGAAATAATTACTGCTCTGTCAGTGCCATGCTGACAGTTATCTCATATTGCATAATGTTTTGAACAGTAACAGGAAAGTAGACATTCTCTGCCTCTCTGCTTTGTTCAGTTAAACTACATATTTCAGGATATGAATAGTAAAATGTTCCAGATAGGAACAGCGGTGTATTGCAAAGTAAGCGCACACAGATTGTGCTTCTTTAAGACAGTTCAGCTAGCAACTTTGAAGGAAATACAGTCTGACTTCCTTTTCTTCTCTTGGATTGAAATGTTGTATAGACAATCTTTAAGCATCATTATTAAATCAAATATTCAAATGGGATTTCATTTTGAAAGACTTTAAGCGTACAAGCAGATGGGGGACTCTCTAGAGAGTCAGCTGAAGAATAAGAAGTGTTACTTTTTTTCACTTTTCTGATTCACATCTAGCCCCTATTAACAGAAGCCTTGCTACTTTTGGCTTTCCTTTTTCTTGGGTTTTTGAAGGGACCTTCTCAGCCCGAGGTCCAGTGGGACCTGAGCCCTTCTTTAGCCATGAGGTCTTTTTTACACAGCTGTTGTCATCAGAGCTCAAAGATGCCCAGGTTTGAATAAACTAAAAAATGTGTTTTCTTGAGAGATGTGGTTCTCTTACAGTAGATGCGTGGTTGTACTACAATAGGGATGTGGATTCAAGGATTGCTTTTCTTTCTGCAGCCTGAAGTTTGTGCGTTCTTCCAGTAAATATGAGGTGTTGTTCAAGCCTGTTAACAGTCTGATATGTTCCAGTTGTCCTGGAGAAATAGTGGTGCTGTACGACTACACTGTATTTACAGTGAGCGTGGTGTATTGTGGGCAAATACAGAGCAGCAGTAGGTCAATAGTTAGCTAACTGGGCACCTGTCCAAACATCATTAAAAATGTTGACTCTAAGTAATTTAGGGTTTTAATAATATTTAATTAACCTCTATTTAAACAACTCGGCTCAGATTGACCTATATGTCTAGTTTAAAAGTTCTGGTATAGGCAATAGATTTGACATGTTTGGTACGTATTAGTTTCTGAAAGGAAACAGCATGCGACTCAAATCTCTGAAGTCCTATCTTCATAAAAAGAGAAGCTAACAACTACATGACTCTAAATACTGTCTTTTTGTTTGTTTGTTTTTCAGGTTAGCACTGTACGTATATGAATATCTGCTCCATGTAGGAGCACAGAAATCAGCCCAGACGTTTTTATCGGAGGTATGTTTTCTTTGTCTCTTTATTTTCACTTTCCTTGCACAACTTTTCAGTGTGTGCACAAGTGAAATAAATCTGTGTTGACTTAAAATAAACAGCGGTGACGATTTTGCATATCTGTTTACACTGATCAGCATAGACTTCCGATTTTGCAAAAAGTGAGCTTACCATGTCATTTTGCATGGCTTTGCGTAATTACTTTTGCTGTGATTTGTTAGCCATGCTGTCTGATTTGGTGCTACACTGAAAAAAGATTTATCTGTTTTCTGTAATAAATGTGGGTGGCGGAGAGCACATCCATTGTACTCCTTCGTGATACTGTTGAAATCTCCAATCTGAATGATGTATCCTTCCTAAATACACAGCAAGCAGATAATTTACACTGATATCACTGCATATTCATACCGTGCTTCTAACTACTTAGCTTCTTTTCATCTGGTGAAGCCATTATGTCTATAACCATTTAGGTCCTGTTCCTTATGCACCCTTGCCTTCTGATGCAGTTTTTGCAATTCTTAAGTAGTTACTGTTTTTTAAAGAGTTATATACATATTTTGAAGGTGTAAGTACAACTGTATTTTCTTCAATATTCTACATTTATTCTGGGGTGCAAGAGTACCCAAATATATACCAAATATATCGGTCTTGGGGAATATTATTGTTTTTTAATATGTCTTTGATGAGAACATACAAAACAGTGGTAGTAGCTGAACAGTGAACAAAAGTGAGAAAACCAGGAAGCATGTTTTATTGGGAAAATTTGCTGCTTCAACTGATCTTCCTTCAAAGCTAATAGAATTACAATGCTAGTGATGATGTTTTGGAGATTGAAGATGGGAGAGTGAGTACAGGGGGTTGTTTCTGGTGTTTATAGACAGTTCATGGAACAGGGAGAAGTAAAAGGGGGGTAGGACTGTTGAAGTATCAGTTTGTGTTTAAAAAAATTGTTTCTCACAGTCGTTTGTTTTTTTTCCTCTTTAGTAAAGCAGTGGAAAAATAAGAAATGTCTTGACTATCTGGAAACAGCTGTCATTCGTAAATAATGCACTGTGCAAGATTCATTTTGCTCATTTTGTTTTTATCATTTATGTGCAAAATGAGCAGCTGGCAGGAGTGCAACTGGTTGACATTTGGATTTCAGGAAAACATTCAATACAGTATCTTGAAATTTAGTGTTTAAAACCTATTACAGTCTCAGATTATAGAGGAACTCTCAGGTCTGAGCACATGTAATTTGAGAATATATAAAATCTTCTAAATTCTGTATGATGCTGAAATTTGTCTAAAAAAAGGCAAGAGACCAAATATAGTGTATTGCAATGTAGAGAGATGTATATTAGTAATGTACTGAATTGGTAAAGACAAAGACAATGCTAATAATATTTGTAAATTGCTACATGTTGGAACCAAATGCAGTTATCTTTGTTACAGGGAAGCCTGGAAAATATAATATTTGAGATTAAAATGATACAGTGAGATTCAGACAGAGAAAACTGTACACAAACATGACTGGGAGAATGTAACCTTATACACAAAGTTAAATGGTGAGTGGTGGAAGCAGCAGGAAAGGAAAAAAAAAAAAGAAAAAAAAAAAAAAGGCTTGTTGTTGATTAAATAGAACCTTGCATTGTGATGCCCATTTTGTCCTCAGGTGGAAACCACAGTATAAAAGCTGTAGCCCAATTCTGTGCCCCATGTGAGTCTCTGTTCTTGTTAGAGAAGGAAAATTACAAGACCAGGATGAAAATAACATAACAGATGAACAGTGCAAACAGTGTCTTCATACAACTTTATGGTGATGTGAAACTTGCAGTCTTCCATGTATCTTTGTGTTTTTTTCACGCAGGGCTGATGTCCAGGTTGCCTAGGATGAAATTTGTATTGGCTTGATCACTTCTTAAAAAGTTTGGCTGTTTGGGCTCACTGCTTTCTCTACTCTGGCAGCCTTCACCTGCCAGGATAACTTGGATGGATTTCTTTAAAACTCATTCAGTTCATAGTTGCTCTAACCCAGGGTATTTGGACAAAACAGCAATAAACACATGTGCATGATCTGAGTAGCACAGCTGTCAGTGATAATTAGAGAGTATAAATGGTGAAGATTAATGTTTCTTTCTTCAAGATCTAGCAAGTGGTGTAAGATTAATGGGAAAAAAAAGAGAGAAGAAAATTTAAATGGGATTTCATAAAATCACTTGTATGACTTAGAGATAGTTGTCTCAGGTATGACCTCATTTTTGTAATGCTTTGTATCTGGTATACATTTTGTAGAGCTGGTTCACAGGTCAGTAAGATCTAATCACGCTAATCATTCTTATTTACAGGGCAAACGGTGCTTTCCATTTTGTTGTGGTCCCAATTAAGTACACCGTTCAAAACTTTGTTGCCTTAGTCTCCAAAATGTAGGACCTCCAGTTCATCTGGCCTTTTCCTGTATCTTTGAACGTTGGAAGCACCTGTAATTCCTGTCTTTTGCTCTGCACATTAACTTCCTTTCAGGAGACATGTCACGAAGTAATAGATGGAAGTAACTCAAGAGCTATTTCATCCCCAAATGTGTAATTGTTATACAACTGGCAAAATGGCAAGGCACTTTTGCTACTAGCTAAACCATGCCATTTGCTCCTGAGGATTGAATAGAGCTATTCAGATGAATTACACTAATATTTGAAACAAAATAAAGAGCTCTGCTCCCCAGTCTTTTCTTTGGTGTGGCAACTGCTGTGTTTTCTTGAAGAGGACGTTTACCACTTGCATTTTCTATCCTTGAAGTTAGGTTCTTGTGCTGGAGGAATAATTCCATTTTCTGGGCAAGACTAGAAAGACAGGTGTTTCCCAGCTGTTACAAGTTGTTTATTGATACAGATGACAATAAGAGTATTTTTGTTTTAATTTTATCATTTTTCATAATTTTTTATGTTTGTTCAGATAGACCTGCTGTGTGAGATGTGTGTTTTTTGAAAATAAAACAGAACTTCCGCCTTCCCCTCAGGTTCCTTCTTTGAATACATTTATGTGTTAGTTGTGTTCTATTAACAAGGACCTATGAATGAGGTATTCCAGTCAGCCTCACCTCTGTCCCTGGAAAGGTGATGGAACACCCTGTGCTGGATGCCATCTCCAGACAACTGGAAGAAAAGGAGGTTATCAGGAGTAGTCAGCATGGGTTCATCAAGGGGAGGTTGTGCTCGACCAACCTGGTAGCCTTCTGTGATGTTGTCACTGACTGTCTGGATGGGGGGAGGGTGGTGGATGTAGTCTACCTTGATTTCAGCAAGGCATTTGATACTGCCTCCCATGACATCCTTGTAACAAAGCTGAGGAAGCATGGGATAGATGAGTGGACAGTGTGGTGGGTTGAGAACTGGCTGACTGGCAGAGCACAGAGGGCAATCGTTGGCGGTGCAGAGTCTGGTTGGAGACCTGTAACTAGCGGTGTTCCCCAGGGTTTGGTACTGAGTCCGATCTTATTCAACACCTTCATTAATGACCTTGACAAGGAGATAGTGACCACCCTCAGCAAGTTTGCTGTTGGTATAAAGTTGGGAGGATTGGCTGACACGCCTGAAGGCTGTGCTGCCATTCAGCAAGACCTGGACAGGCTGGAGAGCTGAGCAGTAAGAAACCGGATGAGGTTTAACAAAAGCAAGTATAGAGTCTTGCACCTAGGGAGGAATAATTGCATGCACCAGTACAGGTTGGGGATGACCTGCTGGAGAGGAGCTCTGCAGAGAGGGACCTGGGTGTCTGGTGGGTGACTGGCTGGCCATGAGCCAGTAGTGTACCCTCGTGGCCAAAAAGGCCAATGGCATTCTGGGGTGCATTGACAGGACTGTGGCCATCAGTTTAAGGGAGGTGATCCTTCCCCTCTACTCTGCCCTGCCCTTGTAAGGCCTGGAGTACTGTGTCCGGTTCTGGGCTCCCCAGTACAAAAAAGATGGGGATCTCTTGGAAAGAGTCCCCTGGAGGGTCACAAAGATGCTGAAGGGCCTGGAGCATCTCCCCTATAAGGAAAGGCTGAGTGAACTGGGTCTGTTTAGTCTTGACAAAAGACTGAGAGGGACCTGATCCAGGTCTATAAATATCTGAGGTGTGGGGGGCAAAGTGGTAGGCCAGACTCTTTTCAGCAGTGTGTGGAGACAGGACAAGGGGAAACGGCCAGAAACTGGAGCATAGGAAGTTCTGCATGGATGTGCACAAGAACTTCTTTACAGTGATGGTGACGGAGCACTGGAACAGGCTGCCCAGGGGGGTTGTGGAGTCTCCTTCTCTGGAGATATTCAAGACCCGCCTGGACGCCTACCTGTGCGACCTGGTGTAGGGAACCTGCTTTGGCAGGGGGGTTGGGCTTGGTGATCTCTGGAGGTCCCTTCCAACCCCTATGATTCTATATTTTCAGTGAGCCTTGCTTTGAAAAGAATGAATACATCTTAGATGTAGTGAGGCCTTTCTATGCATACACAAACTTTACTTATAATTCTGTGAGCTGTGGAACTTCAGGAAAAAGAAATTGGTCTTGACTGTTACACCTCTCCATTTTGTTGCTTCTGAAACTTCCTGGCAAGTTCTAAGTCATGCTGAATGCATGTGGGAAACAGCTATACCCCAGAGGAGCTAATTTGAATTGTTTATAAAACTTTGTTGGTGGATTTGGCTTTGTTTATGTCTTTCATTTTACTAACTTTTTTTTTTTTTTTTTTTTTTTTCTGGCACAGTTTAGGCAAGATTTCCATAGTTTCGAAAGTACTTTTTCTATCCTAAGTGCTGTTAAGTGGTGTGGTAGTGGTGGGGTGAAGAGCCATGCAACTGGTTTATTCTGCCAGTTTTATCAATAGAAGTTACAATGCCTGGAGTTTGCTTTTGTATAATATTTGTTAAGCAGCAAAATGATTTTGAGTAGTTCTGAGTATTTGTGTACAAGAGCTACTACAAAAGTAATACTTCCCATTGTTCCTTATGTTGCTTCACAACATTAGAGGTGGATGTTAATGGTATGGCAACAGAGACTGAGTCTTCCAACAGTATCCTGTTATATTTTGTTGCCATGTAACAGATGGCAGCAGAGGAACAGTCAGACAGAATGGTGTTTGACATGGATGCAAGTATGAAGAAAATGTGTGTCACTGAATTCCACCATGTGGAAAAAATGGCACCCACCGTCATTCACTGGTGCTTGCCGAATGTTTACGGAGACCAACCAGTGGATGTGAGCACAGTGGGTTGGTGGGTGGTGCATTTCAGCAACGGCAAGAGTGACATGGAAGACAAGTCATGTTCTAGACAGCCATGCACAGCTGTCTCCACAGAATGAAGAGCACCTCTATCAGCTCGTCCACAAGCGCTGGTGGATTAAGACCAGTGAACTATGTATAGAGCTGAACGTAAGCTTCAGTGTGTTGAAAGCAATGATGCCAGCATTGGACTATCTCATAGGTGAGTGCTAAGAATGTTCATACAGGAGCAGGAAGGGCAACATATGCAAGTTTGTCAGGACCTATTGAGATCCTGACAGTAAGATGCTGAAGGTGACAGTTTCCTGGATCTCAGCATTACTGATAATGAGGCCTCCTGTCACCACTATGAGCTGAAGTCAAAACAGTGGTCCATGGAGTGGCAACATGTGAGCCCTCAGAGAATAAAGAGATGTGCAGAAGGGGTGATGCTTCTGGATTTCCTGGGATTGCCAACTCAGTAGTACGTCATGATGCTGACTAAGCTGAAGGCTTGAACTTCCAGAACCTGGCGAGAGGCAGAGGCAACTTTTCTTTTGCAACATGATAGTGCCAGGCCCTATACCACTTTGAAGACCACGGAGCACTTTGTCAATCTTGACTGAACTGCATGAGCAACATTTTCATAAAGTCATAGCATGGTGTAGGTTGGAGGGGACCCTAAAGATCATCCAGTTCCAATCCACCTGCTGTGGCAGAATGCTGACCACTATGCATACCCAGGATCCCATCCAACCTGGCCTTGAATGCCTCTACGGACAGGACATCCACAGCCTCCAAGGATAACCTGTTCCACCTGTTCCTGTTAACCACCCTTTTGAGTAAAAAATTTCTTCCTAGCATCTAATGTAACTCTTCTCCTCTTTTAGTTTAAAGCTATTCCCGCTTGTCCTATGATTATCAGACAGTTTGTCCTCCTCCTGCTTGTAAGCTTTCTTCAAGTACTGGAAGGCCACAAAGACTTCTTCAGGATAAACAAGGCCAATTCCTTCAACCTTTCTTCATAGATGAGGTGCTCCAGCCCTTTGAACATCTTCATGAGTTCATCTGGGCTCACTCCAGCTGCTCTGCATCCTTCCTGTACTTAGGACCCCAGGCTTGGACACAGTACTCCAGATGGAACCTTACAAGAGCAAAGGGGGACAATCACCTCCCTCTCCCTGCTGGCTAGCGTTCTTCTGATGCAACCCAGGGTACAGCTGACCTTCCAGGCTGAATGCCCATTGCTGAATTTTATCCACTAGAACCCCTAAGTCTGTTTCCCCAGGGCTGGTCTCAGTAAGTTCTCCAAGTCTGTACTCATATCTGGGGTTGCCTTGATGCAAGTGCAACACCTTCCATTTGGTCTTGTTAAACCTCTTTATGTTATCTGCTCACTTTCTGACCTCCCCATGTCCCTTTGCATGACATGTCCTTCTTCTGTTTTGTCATCTGCACCACTCAGCTTGGTGCCATCCGCAGACTTGCCGAGTGTATGCTCAATCTCACTGTTCGTGTCGCTGAGAACGATGTTGAAGAGCATTGGCCTCGAGACAGACCCACTTGTGACAGGCCTTCGCCTGGATGTACAGCCACTGACCACAGCCCTGTGGCTACAACCATCCAACTAATTCTTTATCAACTAATAATCCAGACTTCAAATCCATGTTTCTCCAATTTAGACATAGGGGTGTGGTGCAGGACCATGTCAAAGGCATTATGCGAGTCCAGGTAGACAACTTCAGTTGCCCTTCCTTTGTCCACCGCTGCCATCACTCCATCACAGATGGACAGCGTGATCTGCCCTTGGTGAAGCCATGCTGGCAATGCTGTCATAGCAGCTGTGAAACAGCAGGCCACCTCCACTGTTGCAGATTTTTACGAGTGTGGCATGCCGACTCTTGTTAATTGCTGGCAAAGATGCATAGCTGATGGTGGTGACCATGTTGAAAAATAGTGCTGCGTAGCTAAGAATTTATTATATCAAGTGGTGTTACTGTGCTCTTTGTATCTCTTGCAGTTTCTATGAAAGTGCTTTCAGAGCAACCTATGTAACATATTGAAATTATATTCATGTGTGTGCAAAGAACATTTTTAGATGCATGAAATGTATATTTACTCCTTAAATTTCTTAACAATTCAGAGTGATAATCAAGTCAGAGTTGAGAATCAAAGTTTATTTCTATTTAGAAAAATCTCAGTGTTTATTGCAGTATGAACACTATGTCCACCTTTTCTAGTAAGCTCGTGTTTGCTTTTATGTAAAACTTAAAATACCTTTCATGTAAGACTGTATAGGTATTTCATTAAATTATTATTATTATTGCTATTTTTATTTTTTAGCCACTGCTTATGTCTGTAGAATGGAATATGAATTGTGTTGAAACAATAGAGTTTTAATTTTGTTAATTTTTTTTTTACAAAATTGGACAGGAAATAGTGCTATGTTTGGTTGTAACTGGAGGAATTAGAAGTGTTTGTAATGCTGTGGTTTCCACTCTATTTTAACATGATGCTGTCTTCTGTACAGTCTTTTCTGTACTGCATTACATAAAGATTGTAGAATCTATTTGCAACAGAGCTCCTAAAAAAATTATACTGGGCTTACTGTATTCCAAACTATTTACTATTGTAGTTTAGGACAAACTGTGTAGCATTAATAAAATGACTGTTTGGTAATATTTAAGGTAGAGCATTTGTAAAGTATTGCAGAGAGACAGGATGCTCTCATGGCATGTAGTCTACTGAGCTAGCTGCTAACAATAAAAGTGTGAAGTTAAGGGTGTAAACATTCCTAAATTGTGTTTCCTTTGGAAACAGTTTTGAATAAACAAGACGTCATAAGTGGGAAAAAACTCATAGACAGCGTGTGTCTATTCAAGAACGTTTGCCAGTGCAGACAAAGTAAGCCAAACTAGTTTTACACTTTCACTGGGTGGTGGGAGAACAGGTTGTAGCTGGGGTGTATTTGTCTCACTACCTCTAACAGTAGCAGCACTCCTTGAGGATACTGAAGCGTTGGCTAGCTTTGAATGTGGAGAGAAGACTGCCACCTGCTGAATCAGTAACATCAGTTCTGTGTCTTAAGTTTTTCCTACTGCAAACTGGAAAATGTTTTAGAAAAGCATGTTTCAGTGGGGATCGAAATATGTCCTTAATGAAACTATTTTCACAATGAAAACTTTCCACAAGATAGTTTCCCAAAATATAAGTCATCAGCTAAAATAGTATAAATAATCACATACATAGTATGTCCACCTAGATTGATGATGCTGAAGCCTTTCATAACTACAGAATGTTTTATTATTCCTTTTTATTATTAAGTAAGATTTTTTAGTCACAATAATCATGAAAGTGTACATGTGTGTTTTTATGGCTTTGTTTCAGATAAGATGGGAAAAAAACATCACTCTGGGGGAGCCCCCAGGATTCTTGCACTCCTGGTGGTGGTAAGTGAAATTTTTTTTCCTCTGACTTTTAGTATATAGGAATTGCAAGTTCCAGCAGCTTAAGGCAAGAAATTCAAGTGACCATTGTTAAAAGAATGTGGAGGCGGTCATTTTCTTATAAAGGAATGAAAGAATAGAAAATAAGATTGAGGAAAAAAGCACAGATATTAGATACAGGAAAACAGATACTGCACAGTGAATTGATAAGGCAGCATCTTTGATAGAATGTGCCCTGCACTTCTTTGTTCATCATCTTGCAGTAACCTGAATTCAAACAATCCTAATGCAAATCCTGAATAATTGCACTTCAGGGAAAAAATATGTATTACCTAACATGTATGGACATACATACAGAGACTGTGCATATAGATTTGGGCTTCTTAACTTTTTTGCCTACACCCTACTAATGGGTATAGTGTATGAAAGTAATTACGTGAACCCAAACCAGCAGCCTTATTGAAGTTTAGTGTGTGTTAGCAGGGGCTTGGTGTTGCAGTATCTGCATTTGCATAGTTTCTGTCAGCTCAGCATATGGGTAGACAAATAATTTGCAGTTTTCAATGTATGTTACCACAGAATAATGCAATTATAGAATCACAGAATGATTTGGGATGGCGGAAATCTTAAACCAAACCCAAGTCCCAATGTCTCTGCTGTGGGCAGGCTGCCACCCAGCAGATGGGGCTTTCCATGGTGCCATCCAACCTGATCCCGAGCACCTCCAGGGATGGGGCACCTATGGTTTCTGTGGGCAGCTGTGTCAGGACCTCACCACCTACTGGGTGAAAAACATCTTCCTAATATCTAGTCTAAATCTATCTTCTGGTAGTTTCAAACCATTCCCCTTATCTTATCTCTATCTGCTTATGTAAAAATTCATTGTGCAGAGGCACATTTGTAAGTGTAAAGTTTGCAGGGAGAAAAGAGTGCTCATAATCAATGCTATTTGGCCATGGTATTTATTAATTGTTGCATTGCTTGAATATATCCAATATGTCTGTGTTTACAAGAATACAAGATTATGGAGAATATGTCCAGCTGTCAGGAGTACTATAATCTGTATGTTTTAAAGTAGTTCCATTTGAATGCAAAAACCCAAGTTTTTTATGCACCTTTGTGAAATGTGGCATACTCTTTGTTGACCTTTCTGTTTTTGTTACTTATGTGATGAAAGTCTAATTATTACACCGAGTTTCTTGTACCCATGAAGGTACAAGAATTATCCTTAATTTTGATTTTTGCCAGCAAAGTGTTCAGATTTTCCACTATTCCCTATTATGATGTAGGAGTAGGTAATAAACAATGTTAAACTCTTGACAAATTGTATTCTTATCATTGTTATAGTATACACATATTTTCATTCTAGAAACTTTGTGTAAGGGCAAATTCATTTGTAACTCTGTTTGATGGGGAGTGATAGGACAAAGGATGACTGTAGCCATCACTCTTTCTTTTCATTCCTTATAAACCAAAAGCTCTAAGAGAAGGTACCCATCCATTTCGTACTCTTCTCCATACATGTGTTTCTCTAGGAACTTTTGTTTAGGGCATAGTATTGAACTTTGGAATAACTCTCCAGTTTTTTCTTCAGTTTCATGTCTTTTTATGTTATTACTGTATGTATCTGTTCCTTCCAATGGTTTGTGGAGGTAAATATCAACAGTCACTGACAGTTCAAGGCTAAATGCAGAGCTTTATACCCTTTGACCCTGTATATTAGAATAGCTTCTTGGTTCATACCTTCTGTAGTTTTAAATGGATACAACACTCTTACCTCAGAGAATCAGATAACAGGACTTGATTCCTTAGAGGTGTTTTACCTATTCTTTCATAGAGGTAAGTGCTTTCAGTTGTTGGCAAGGAAGTGATGTATCTGTTTCTACACATAAACGTGCATGTGTGATGTGCACTATGAAATCTACTGGAGTAATGATTTTCTCACTGTATCTGTGACTTCTTCACTTGCAGCGTATTTTGGGATCTCTACTGTGCAGCTCCAGAAAGACGAGAAACATGTGAACATTCAAGTGAAGCAAAAGCCTTTCATGACTATGTAAGTTTTGTCTGTCTTTACCATGCTTTCATTAACTGTATGTGTAAATGTGATACAGAAGTATTTCTGCATTACAGCATCTCAAATGCAGGTTTGTCACATATAAGGAACATTCATGGGGATGCCTCAGAATTAGAATGTTCTATTTGTGTGATTACTTAGTACCACCTGGAAAACTCTGTAACCCATCTCAGAGATCAAAGAGCTGTCCTGCATATTAATTCAGGATGAACTGATAATTCTTTCTCTTCCACATGGAAACATCAAACCAGTAAAAAGGGCACAGGCCAAATGGATGCACAGATAAGTCCTGTCCACATATCCATACTCTGTCAGTTGACTCCCTGGCTTCTGTCAGGACCATGCTGACTTCAAGTGTGATTGTTCTCATTCTTATGTACCACAGAGGAAATGAGACATAAGTTTTCCTGTCCAAGAGAACAGGAGGAATCGTGGGATGTAAAGTATTATGCTAGTTTTGGTATGTTTGGGACATTGTTCAAGACATAGAAGAGAGTTTGGGGATATTTTGCCTGTGAAGACCCCCACCCCCGAAAAATAATACTTTCAGAAACTAGGAACTAATGCTGGAACAGTTACATTCCTTTTTCTCCATTATCATTATGTACATGGAGCAATCTAGAAATCTGGAACTGTGGGACCGCGTTACAGATTTAGAATGGAATTTGGGTTCTGTCACCTGCAAGCTCTTCTCCATCTGTTGGTCTCATTTTCATGAAGGAAATCTTCAGAAAACTGACTGAGCTGTCTTTGGGTCATTCATATGGTTCAAGGGGTGGGGGATAGAGGATATGGGACCCTCATGGCACTGTTATAAAACTCTTAAGAGTTTTCACAGTCTGTCTTAGAAATACTGTCTAGTCCCTGCAGAAAAAAAATATACAAAATTAAAACTAGATTGCAATAACCCAAGGTCTTACAAACATAAATTTGGAAAGAAATTAAATAAATCAGCTATTTAACCATTTTCTTTTACTATTATCATAATCTGAATATGGCTTGGTGTCCTTTAGCATGCAAATGATTAATGACCTTGCCTTATATGTAATTGACTGTGACTGCTATTAATGCATCAACAACATAGAACGGTTAAACATATTTTACTTACAAACCAATAACTCTTTAATACCCTCTCCTTAAAGGTCAGATTGTGAGGCTGACTGGTAAAAGAGCTTGGATTACTTCTCACTGTTTTTTCCAAGCTACATGAATCACTCATTGTAATAATCAGTGAGTTAAAAGCAGTGTTGGAGAAGGGAAGAAAATTATAAGGAAAGTTTCCACTCTCAAAGGTGTTAAAGGCAACTGGTTTGGCAAAGCATGTTCTTTAAGAACAATCTAACTGTTGGAAACAGAACTTCTGATGTTCTTTACTTATCTGTTTTCAGTACACAGTCACGGGAAGAATACAGCATTTCAACTGCTTTGCTGTTGTTTTGAATCCTTGTTATTAAAGCAAGGTTTAATTCCTCGCTGAAGGAGAAATAGTTTCATAAGAATATCTTATGACTGCAGGGAATGACCTTAGCGAATTAATCTGTGGAGATTAGAACCCACAGTGTGACAGTTGACTTCAGTGGAGGCGCTGCACACTTGCAGTGTAATATGTGTAACAAAAGCAAAAAACTTGAAACCTGTTGTAAAATAATTCTGAAATTATTAGCAGTGAGAGTTTAAATTAAAAAGAACTTAGAATCTGAAACAGAATGGAGTCCAAGCTTCTTTAAACTCATGAGAATTCTACTGATCAGTAAATTCACTATTTATCTACGTTTATACGCCAAGAATTTGAGTAGCCAAATCAAAATGATGTCAAATAAAAAATTTTATCTTGACGTCAGCTTTCTAGTAATGCAAACTTCTGTGGATTTTGGATTTACATCATTGTATTGCTCAGTTCATCTGCATTATGGTGGATGTTACAGCATGTTAAAATACTGAGAAAACAGTCAAATTCGTGTGCATGTGAAACAGAACTATGTGATGTTTTAGTTACTGTATAAAGTCATGTTTGATGAAGGAAAGACAGAATGCTGTTCTTTGTTGCACGTATTGGTCTGCATAAAGGAAGATGAATGTTTATGTCAGAAAGAAAACTGGTTTGCTTTATCGATTACCTCGCCAGGCATTTCTGATAGCTTTCTTAATCCTTTAATGTGACAAGAAAAACAAGCTATTGCATTGCTTTCTCACAGTTAAGATAAACTTTTCTAATACCTAGAAGTACTTCTAAGTATTCATTAGTGTCATGTGCTATTTGTAAAGCAGTCTGCATTGTATTAGGTACATGCTGTTGTAATCCTGCATGTATTCAGTTTTTCACAACCACACTGTATGTTCATATTAACAGACTTAACAAACAGTTATAAAATACCATTAAGTACATTTATTACTATTAATTACATTTATTAATGATTGATGAAATCTTGACCCATGTGGAGTGTTGACTCCAGAGGAATCACAATTCCACTTCCAGTGAAACTGCAGGTCAAAGAAAAGTGCATTCATAGCTGTGTTGTCATATTAGAAAACTAATTGCCAAGTACAAGAAAGTGTAGAAGACTTGCTTAGTATTTCATACCAGCAATTTAGAATTTTTTATTAGGTATATGTTTTTCTACTTGACCTGGGAACGTTGTTCTTGCTGAAGGTGTGGTCTTTTTACACTAGATGTATCCTGTTTAATTTGTCTGAATGAGCTGACCCAATATGTTTTCTGTCTTTGCTTTTGTGGAGGAAGAAAGGTTTAAGAATGTTTGATGAAGGAAGAAAGCGTTTGGGGATGCTTTACTAATTTGTGAAATATTGCTGCCTTAAACAACACAGCTGATACTGAGTCTGCAGCACAGATTAACTCATACAGCAAATATGCACAGATAGGTTTTCTTACTTCGAGTTTCACAGTATTTCAACTAGAATTGAAAAAAAAAAAGATAATTATCCTGTACCCCTAATAACTGGACAAAATTTTTTGAACTTTACTGTTTAGTTTGCCATAACATTTTAGCACCTGCTTTTGCTTGTGTTTTAATGCAACTGAATATCTGCAGATGGACTTTGTACCTCTGCAGCACTCTTGAGGAAAACACTAACAGTGCCCTTTTTGGGAACCCATCTGCAACGCCGGCCTGGAGGAAGAGTACATCTGAATTTTGTTCTTAATATCAGTGCTCTGTATTCAAGCAAAGTGAATCTTAGCCTGTGTTTGCCCATCAGTCTGTGCCACTCTGTTCCTGACTATTTGTGTAAAACAAGAAAAACAAACTCCTTTACACAACTGTTTTTTATATTTTCTGACATATCTGTGCATGTTACTCTATACAGTAGCATCCATATTCTGCAGAGAACAGTTGCAGAAGTTCTATTTCCATGAATCCAGAAAAAATTTAATTGTATTAATACTGACTACAACAGCCTGGATTTTTATCAAGCTAATGAAAGGAGCGGGAATGTGAAGTGACTCAAGGTGAAGTCTGTAGATGCTTGCAATACTGACAGTGCTTAGTAAAAATAATATAAATAGAAAAGTAAAAGGCTATAAAAGGCTATTCTTGCTTTGAAATTGAAGGTTTTGTCTCCTCATACTGAGGTTAAACAAAGCTTCTCCATATGATAAAAACGAAATTCTATTTTTATTTTCTATTGAGATTTGCAGTTGGAATTTTTTTTTCCCCCCACAAGTGAACAAAGCTCTGAATTCATTAGTTTCACATTTTGGATTTGAAAAGACAGCTGTATGACATGTAAGTACTGGATCAGGGAGGTATAGAACATGCCTTGAAGTTTAATGAAAATATCTTAGAATTAGAAAAACCTTGTTTCCATTACAGGTAATTCTGGAAAGAAAACTGATGGTTGCCTAGTCTATTAATATTGCAGGCATTTCAGCAGGAATATAGCATTTCAAGCATAAAGAAATAATTGTATGTATGTATATATGTATGTATATATATATGTGTGTATATATATATAAGTATATATATATACACACACACACACATATGTATATATTTTCTAGGCATCTGTGGCTTTTTCTGGAGGAATACCTGTGTGCTGTGAAAAATCATTTCTGTGGTAGCCCTGAGCCAAAATTCAGACTTCACTGTAGAAGTTTTCTTTCTTAACAGTCTCCTAAGTAGATTTCTTTATCTCTCTTTTTAAAATCTTGTTTATCTTGGTTAGAGCTGGGATCTTCTGTTGAGAGAAGCAGGTTCCCATGTGCATATTGATCTGACTTTCTTTCCATCTGTTTATAGGCTGAAAACTTAGTGTGTAAATGCGATTCCTCAGAGCAGAAAGGATTTTTAGAATCATCCCTACCAGTGAGCTTCTGGCCAGCAGAAGTAGCTGCTCTCCAATTATGCTGGCTCAGACACTGTTTCACACCTCTGGTACGGGGATAGTACTTGTGAAATTCTTTCTTGAAAGGTGATTTCCTTGCTTAGTGGTTAAGATCTTTTATAGCATGAATGTCGAACCTTTTGGGCTGCATTAAGAGGAATCCTTTTGCACTGTATATACACAAGTTGCTCCAAAAGTTATGTTTCCTATTCATTTCCATGGAAATGACAACCTGTACAAAGAGTACAATAACAGTTCGATGGAGCAAATTCTCAGCTACGAAACACTATTTTACAAATAGTCATGACTGTTACCTATGCATTTTTGACAGTGATGAAAAAGAGCCTGCATGATGCAGTCGTAGCAGTCTGTGCCACTGAAGGTGATCCACTGTCACCACTGGTGAAACACACCACCCCACTGCCTCACTGTGCTCACATTCACTGGATTGTCTATGTAAACATTCAGCAAGCATTCAGTGGATGTCAGCAGGCACCATTTTTTCCTCATGGTGGAATTCAGTGACACGTCTTTGCTTCAAAAGCACTTCCATGTCAGATGCCATTCTGTCAGACTGCCCCTCTGCTGCCATCTGTCACACAGCAACAACATGCAACAGGATGTTGTGAAGGTTCAGCCCCTACTGCCATACCAACTGCCTCTGATGAGGGCCAAAAATAAAACAGTACGTATTGCTTTCAAAGCAGCCCTCACAAAATGTACAGTATAGTTAATATGTAATTAGCAAAACATGTTAATTTTAAATATTTTTTCAAACACTATTTAAAGACATAAGATGACAAATACAAGCAGAGAGAGGGAACGGCAGACAGGATCTGCAAAATGCTGAATTTGGTGTACTTCATGGGACAAATGCCAAATTGTATTCCCACAGGGTCATGAGACCTATAAATGAGAGGAAGTTGACAGATTTTAGATCTTTATGCAATTTATGGCCTTCCTGTGAACTCTCCATTGCTTTATTCTCTTTGTCTCTAAGGTTCTCCATGTGTCTATGGGCTGTTGTCATTAATAGCAGAGATTCCCAAGCATGGTTTTGTGGTTAGGTGTGATTTCCCTTGATAGGAAGTATGTGTGCTGCACCACGTAGTTTCTGCTTGGCCTGCTTTGCCCGGTAATGTTTAAGGATTGTTCTACTGAAGCAGTGGTTCTGGATGGAGTTACTTGGTAACTCCTTACAGCAGTTCTGCAAACTCATGGAAGGCCCTTTACATGTTTACTATTCATCACTGTATCTGTAATGTTACCCTTAGAGACAAAAGTATCTTCTTCAGACATACAATTCTTCTTACAGTGTAGGTAACTACCCTTGTCCACCTGGAGCACAGATTACTTGTTAAAACTATAAAAAAAAACTTCTTTTAAGTCGTCAGAGAGTTCTTTTCAGAACAAAGAACATCTCTTTTCCATAAAGTCATTGTTAGTACAGTGCATTTTGCTTTTTGTGTAAGGGATGTTCAAGAATGAATGAAGTGCTGTTGTTTACTGCTCTTTAATTCTGCAAACGTATGCCTCACTTCCCAGTGTTTAGATAGAGTAAAATACTATTATATGTGAAAGCTAGAAGGAGACAAAGGAGGTTTCTGACATATACTCTGAAATCCCTTGTCTAAACACAGTGGATTAATAAACCAGATCATTCTGTTTATTAGAAAAATAAAATAATGTAAAAATCATGTTCAGTATAAGATGTCATGGTCAGTATAAGACTGATGTCATTTACCTGGACCTGAGCAAGGCCTTTGACACGGTCCCCCACCACATCCTCATCTCCAAATTGGAGAGAAGTGGATTTGATGGGTGGACAACTAGATGGATAAGCAATTGGTTGAAAGGCCGCAGACAGAGGGTGGTGGTCAATGGCTCTATGTCCAGGTGGAGGCCGGTAACGAGCGGTGTCCCCCAAGGGTCTGTCTTGGGACCGGTGCTCTTTAACATCTTTATTAATGACATCGATGAGGGAACGGAGTGCACCCTCAGCAAGTTTGCTGACGACACCAAGCTGAGTGGTGCAGTCGATACGGTGGAAGGAAGGGATGCCATTCAGAGGGACCTTGACAGGCTGGAAAGCTGAGCTCAGGTGAACCTAATGAGGTTCAACACGGCAAAGTGCAAGGTTTTGCACTTGGGCCGGAAGAACCCCAGGCACCTGTACAGGCTGGGAGGAGTTGTCCTTGAGAGCAGCTCGGCAGAGAAGGACCTGGGGGTCCTGATGGATGAGAGACTCAACATGAGCCAGCAGTGCGCTCTGGCAGCTCGGAAAGCAAATGGGATCCTGGGCTCCATCAGGAGAAGGGTGGTCAGCAGGGATAGGGAGGTAATTGTCCCTCTCTACTAGGCTCTTGTGAGGCCCCATCTGGAATACTGTGTCCAGGTGTGGAGCCCTCAGTACAAGAAGGACATAGAGCTGTTGGAAAGGGTCCAGAGGAGGGCCACAAAGATGATCAGGGGACTGGAGCACCTCCCCTATGAGGACAAGCTGAAGGAGTTAGGCTTGTTCAGCCTGGAGAAGAGAAGGCTGCGGGGTGACCTCATTGCAGCCTTTCAATACCTGAAGGGAACCTACACCCAGGAGGGGAGTAAACTCTTTGAAAGGGCTGATAATAGCAGGACTAGAGGAAATGGATCCAAGTTGAAGGAGGGAAGATTTAGGTTGGATGTTAGGGGGAAGTTCTTGACTAGGAGAGTGGTGAGGCCCTGGAACAGGCTGCCCAGGGAGGCTGTGGATGCCCCATCCTTGGAGGTGTTCAAGGCCAGGTTGGACGGGGCCCTGGGCAACCTGATCTAGTAAATGTGTATGTTTGGTGGCCCTGCCAGGCAGGGGGGTTGGAACTACATGATTCTTCAGGTCCCTTCCAACCCAGTTAGTTCTGTGATTCTGTGATTCTCTGTTAAAGTGCCTTACAAGGTGGTGTGTTCTTGCTTTCTTCTATGTGTAGCCAATGTTTAGTAAATCTGAAAAATGAAGAATATGAAGAATTCTTATATTTTAGTTAGCAATTATAAAGGGGCATGAATATAAAATGGGATGAATTTCTTTCTGGAAGATGGTATTTATTGCTTTGGAGAGTGGTTGCTATTCATGATCTGAGACTCTTATAATGGTGTTGGTGGACTTGTGTACAGTCAGGCTTCACTTTTCCAGCCTTTTGACTGCTCATTTTTGTTGCTTAGTAGATGTTCTTTAAAGTGATTGTTCAGAAAGGAATAATGAAAAGGAGGCTTCATACTCCAAGCCAGGTAGGCCTCACTGTTTGCAAGAAAACTGCATTAACTTGTCAAGATTTGGTCCACATAATTACAGGTGTATCTCAAGTAGCCAAAAGTAGAATTGTGTGTTGTCTCCAAGATTATTAAACTGCTTTTCTTTCTTCTTCAGAAATTGGCCAACTTGAGAAATTGGTGTTTTCACTGGATTACATGGGTACTTTTTGCAGGAAAGCAGGGATTTTTTTTTTTTTTTTTTTCTTTCGTTTTACATCATGCTTAGTTCATGTTAAAACCCCAGAGAGAATTCTCCTCACACTTTCATGGAGAAAGATGTGCCCATTCTGTCCTTGCCCTCCACCTTCATTGCTTCCCATACATTCCTGGATAACATAGTTACTCAGATTTGAACTACATCAAGTCAAATAAATAAACTCTTATTGTTGATATAGGAATGTGTTTTCTTACAGTGCACATAGCTTTTTTTTCCTATTTGTAATTGCATAGGTGAATATATGTTGTATTTCACTTTTAATATGGGCACTGAAGCACTTGTTTCAAATAGAAAAACAGTGTATCCTTCCCAAAATTTCAACTTTCACTCTTTGAATGGAGAGTTCATTTTCACAGAGTTTAGAAGTAAAATGGTTAATTAGTTTGAGTTAACTGGAAGCTTCTGACAGTATAAGGAACTGTGGTCTCCCCTGAAGGCAATTTAGTTCTTCTTTCATTGTTCCCAGAGGTAGGCAGTGGACTTATTGAACTGAGTGCCTCTTCTCATAAGAATGTTTTAGGCTTCACTTTCATTGAGAAGATAGGAAATAACAGCCTTCCTAATGAGGCAAAACTGTGAGGGAATGATCTGTTCGAGAAAAAAAAAAATCATAATTGGATACTAAAAAGAACCTGTGTGCACTATATTTAAAACAATGTCAAATTTATCAAACTGTTTTGTTTTCTTTTGCCTGGAGGTAAGAGGGAATAGGGATTCAACAGGTTCAGAAAGAAGCGGGTGGTTTAAGAGATAGTATGGAGCGTACAGGAGAAGGTGAAAGTCAAAATGAAAGGTGGTGGCTGGAATGCTCAGGCTACTTTGCAGTCTTCCAGCATAATGTAATTTTTATAGTGTGTTGGTGAAAGTTGTTTGTGAGATGATCTTTTAAAAGCTGATAGACAAACTGTGAAATTACTGGGTGTTTTCAGTCCATAATGGATTCCTGCATGGGCTTACATTTCCATCCTCCTAATACTGGCATTTACTTTATAATTACTGTAAGTCTGAACTGTTTCTGAAATTGTGACATATACTGTTGCTTGGATGGAGGCTTTGTTGAACATTTTTGACCAGTTCAGTGGAAATCCCAGAATGCTGCAATTTTATCTCCGCTTGGTTGTCTTGGTGTACAGCTGTTAACTTAACCATTTCTTAGAGTGATGTTAGATGTATCTCACTGCAAAACTTTGTGTAGCGTCCATAATGTATTTGGAATATAACTCATTTATTTAAATTCAGATTTGCATTTTTGGTGTGCTACTAAAGCAAAAGTTGTGCTAGAGTGTAATAATTTGGTGTGAAATCAGTCTTTTTAACTGAGTTTTTAACATGTTTTACTTTTGAGAATGAGAATGTATGTACTACTGTTAGTTTTATGTAGTGTGCATTGAGAAAAGTCCTGTTTCAAACATTTATACATTCTTATATTTACGAACTTTTATCTTCACTGCTGTTGACATACAGATCATTCGTATTCATTGCACAGTGTAAACCGTATGTGTCTACAGCGCTCTAGAAAGTTATTAAGGAAGATTAAGTTGTAGCTTAGTAATGCTGGGAATACTAAATTGACTAACAAATGCTCCGAACTTAGAGTTAAAGATCTTCTGGCATTAATTTTTAACACTGATTGTACATAATGCTTTACATCAGTAAAGTATTGAACAAACATTTGATCAATAGAGAGCAAATGTTGGACTACAGCATTCCAGCTTCCTGTGTATGCTCCCTGTCCCCTCTTAGTATTCTTTTTTCATTTCATTTGATGTTTATCAAATGTAAATGAGGTAAATGAGGGTAGAGATTTTAGGTAGTCTTCTGATAATTTTTTCCATTTAGAGGTTCCAGTTTAGGTGGGGAAATTTCTCTTGGAGGTAATTATGAGGAGGTATTTTGAGAACAAAGGTGCATGCATCCACAGATGCATGTATGTGTATGATATCTATACATATGTATCTACCAGAATAATGCAGTAGAATCCAATAATGCGCTGATCTAAAGTATTTTTATTTTTCTGATAGCAGTATTTAGCTAGATTTGAGTCACTTTGCCTGAGTATGTTCTTTAGCCTCATGAATTGTAAAAGCAAGCATCTTACTTCTGCACAATATGCCAAACAGAGATTTTGTAATAAGCTTGACTGCTCTGCTAATATCTCTAAGTGACTCATTTCAGACTTGCTTAACACATGCCTGGGAAAACCAAAGAATTATAACTTCCATCTGCTCTCTGATATGATGAAAGATGAGTCCTGAAGATCACAAATTGTGGGAGACATGCAGCTCTTAATAAGAACAGCTGAACAACAAATGTCTTGTGAGAGGTGGTGAAAAATGAAGTAATGAGGAGGAAGCCTCTTGAGGGAATGTGGATATCCATGGCTGACTAGAACTGTCACATCTAAACCTTACACTAAATATGAAATGCACATTATATAACACAAGCCACAGCAAACAGATCATAGTCTACTTGAATTTTCTACCAAATTAATGCCTTACTGTTACAGGCAGTTGTGGTAGCGTGGGCTTTTGAGCATGTACTGAATGTTTTAGTATAGGGAAATGAAGTGTAAATCTCTATATTCAGATATCTGTTTAACAAACGAGGTTTTGATATTACGGCTTTTTTAGTCTTCACATTAATACCATTCCAAACAGTGCCAATGTTAACTTAGCTGCTGAAAATATGTAAAATTTCAAGGTATACAAACAGAGCCTTTCATTCCCATGTATAGTATTGTGGAAAATAATATACAGACCTGTGCAATCAGAGAAAAATGCAGACTGGCATAATCAAGGGGAATCAAAATTAAGTTTGGCTTAAAGATGAAAGTTTGCACTTTCTCATTATAGGGTGTTTAAATGTGGCCTCTCCTTAACTTAAATGGACATCTCCATAGTGCTGTCACACTAATGTGCACAAACTACGTTTGTGTCAGTTAGCAAGAAGACCTGTAACAAAACACAGATGTAGCAGCCTGTATCTCCTCAGAGGCTAATATACTCTGCCAAAAAAGCAGTACTCTCCATAATTCACACCAAAATAAGTGCATGACCTGTCACATTTACTCTAGCATGGGAAGAGGAACACAAAGCTTATTGTAAGGTATATGATAAATACTGTGTTAGTATTTAGTGTTACTATGTTAAGTACTATGCTGCTCAGAGTCTTGAAAATATTTTCCAGGTTGGCTTTTAAATGAGATTTCTATAAAAGTAATGTGAAATTGAAATTTCAGCTTATGAAATAACACAAAGTTGTTAACTAATAATAAGCCATGAGGTTTGTTTTAGTATTTTTTCTAAGAGAGAGAAAAGTATACAAATGTCATATGTGCCTATAGTGGAATATGATGTTACAGTTAATAAATCAATTTTACAGGAATGAGATTTGTAGTGAGATTTGTAAAGATAGATGCTTGAATCCCTGTGGAGCATGACCTCATTGACTTTATCACAGATCTACAGGGATTTTGTGATCTGCCTGCGCAGATCTGATGGCAGGATCAGGGACTCTGGCCCTAATCTGGCAAACAATTTCATGGTTGAGTAGCACTGTAGGTGTGAATGCTTTCATTAAACTCAAGTGCGTGTTTTGCAGTATTGGGATTGTAGGAAACAGTAGGAAGAAAATCGGCCATTCTGGTTAGCTGTCTGGTTCTATTTATTTCTCAGTATAGAAACCATCCTTTCATTGTAGTCTTTTTTTTTGTTTCCTTAATATTTGTGCGGAAAGAGGCACTTCTCAGATTTTCTCCTTTGCAAAGAAGAAACTTGAATTTCTATTTAAAAGTTCATAACTGTTGAAGAGGAATCTTTTGTACAGCTCAAGTCACTGCAGAAAGCATTTTACTCAGTCATAGCAGTTTAGTTATAATATTGTGTTTATTTTCCCACTATCTGTATGGTTTTAACATTAACTTTATTGTGTGAAGAATTACTTTTTCTGTCTTCTGTTGCCACTTGCTTCACTTTTCTTGCTTCATCTGCTTTTTCTCTGTTGTTACATGGAGGACATATGAAGGGCTGGCAACTGATGGATGACCACTCCTCAGTCACATACAGCTGCTGACTTGGCTTTTACTCATTTAGAACCACTCACTTTCTGCATTTCCAGTAACTGCCCTCCTCCACTGAAAGCGAAACAAAATTAGAAATAAACTGCCTCTTACCAACTGCTCTTTCTCTCACAGCATGATGGACATCCCTTGAGGGTCAGTGGAATCTTCTCCTTGATGCTGGAAAGAGGGAAGCCTTCCTTTCACTGTTTTCTGGGAAGCTTTCTATGAGTGCAAAGAAGGAAGCCGCTGGTCCATCAGTATTTTGAATTTCTGTGTTACTTTTAGCAGTGGCCTTTCTTGCTGCTTGGTTGTGCTGTTCTCTCAGAGTTTGGCTATTTCTGGCGGCTAGTTGAATGCTCTTAGTTCTTGGATAGTTAAAACTGCATCCTCTGTACTGCTGTGAGTAAATAGGCCAAACTTTGGAAGAAAGTTGCTTCTTCAACCCTCAAGTCTGAGATCCACTCCCAAGTCTTTTCAACAGTGAGACACAGGGAAAATTGCTGATTCCTTTTTGTCTTTCTCTACATCCTTGCTTCCTTTACTGATAATATGCAGAATATTCCTGCAAGAAAAGTGGCACTGTAACTTCTTTTTGCCTCACTATAGTATGGGGGGAGGCTTTTGTTGAAGCATCAGTTCCATGCATCATGTGTAAGGAATTAAGCTTTCCTTACTTTTTTAAAATACCTTTCTCAGCCTGCTTGATTGTTTAGGAAATATGACCTGAGAGAAAGATGGAATGTGATCAGGTTTCAAAAAAAGAGGCTGACCTTGCTTGTATTCTGTTTCCTGGAACATGAATTACAATAAGAAAACTGTATGAAAGGAGTATCCAAAGGGCTGATTTGAGAAAGAGGCTCTGCTGTGGCTTTTAAGACTGATATTAAGTGTAATCTCATCCTGCAGCATTAGTTGTAGGACCTTTATAATTAGTAAATGTACCACATCACTGCACTTTCCATAGAGCTCAGTCTGGAATACAAATGTTTGTCTGATGAAGTTGTACTTTGGATGCCTGATTTTTGGAGCTGAAGTGGTAGAAAGAGCAGCCCAAGCACTCCCTAAAGAGTAATGCTCTTGGAAAGAAGAGAAGTTAAATAGGTAGCAGCTTGATCTCATAGAAATAGACTGTAATGGCAGTTGCACACCTGTAAAGTTGCATGGTAGCAGAGATGGATTTTTCTGGATTTGTGTTTCTGTTTTTTTCCTGGATCTGTTTTTATTAAACAGCTCTGTACTTTTCAAATACTATGCCCAACTTGAAAATTCTTCTTCTTCCACAAGACTGCTTGTACTCTACAGTCATCTTTAAACAAATCTTCAGTGACAGTCCAGGTACATTTCCTTGCATTAGACAACCCTAACTGCTGTGTAGCGACTGTTGACAAGCACATGAATTAAAAACTTCAAAATAAATGGAAGAGTAAAAAATAATCATCTTGATAATTTTGTTTTGCTATTAATTCTTAGTTTGTCAGCTTCCTAAGATGTAAAGTAACTAAAATAAATAAAGAAAGAAATAAAATAGAATAGAATGACACTATGTGCACTGCATTGTACTTTGACTATCTTAACTATTCTGCTCTTGTGAACCAGCAGGGGAGTGGTATTAATGACATTCCTCTTCTCTAAGAGTTGGTTCAAAAACGGGACTGGTAGAAAGAGCAGAGGACAACTTGTTAATAATGTTAACTGGAAATGGCCCAGTTAACGTTATTAAGGTTATTATCCTTAAGCCCAGACTTGAATGATTGTTGAAACCTTTGTGTTACGTGCTTTAGAAATACATCTGAAGATAGCAGGAGCAGAAAGGACTGATACTCTGTGCTCTGATGATTTTGTCACTATGAATTAATTTCAGCTACAAAGGTCTTGTTCACATTGGTAGCCTGTTTTGTTGTTGTTTGGTTGTTCTTTCACTTCAAATTCTCTTCGAGTATGCAGTAAGTTTTTCTGAAGTCAGATGAATTTCAGAGGTTCTCTATCATAAATCAGGGTTCCCATTAAGGAGGCTGAGTATGTGTATAGGCACTGGGATGCCTATCCTTGTAAATCATGAGGTTTATGATATCGCGCTATAGCGTGTTCATTCCTGTTTATGTAGCAGTATCTTTGTTTTGTAAAAATGAGAATTTTTTGATTCAGGAAAAGCACTGGATGAATAGAAGGGATTCCATAAACTGGTTACACAGCAGGCTTTGTGTACCTGATTCTGTCAGATACTGATGGTTTAGGAGAGTAGTTATAGTAAAACAATGATTTGAATACTTGTTTTATTGTGTTTTCAGATTATTTGCAGTTTTCAAAATTTCAGGTTGAAGTCAAAGAAAATATTTTAGTAAAAAGATCATAAAACATTTGCATATTGGATTTCTTATTTACTACTGACTAGAATTGGTGTTTGGAAATGCACTGTAGCTTTATTTAATGGAGCCTGACAAATGTTGCAGTTGTTGAGATGATAGCAGGAATTGAATTATTATTTCTGTGCGTATTGTAAGCAATTATGCAGAATCATAACCTAAGAATGTATACTACATGTTCTCCTGGAAAAAGAATTATGTCAATGAAAACTACATTTTATAGTCATTTCTGTTACGTTTTTGCTGAATAAGCAAACAGTACTGCTACTGAAGCTGCAAAACTGCCAAGTGCATTTTTATTTTGTGGGTAGCATAGCTTGTTTGAACTTTTTAAAACATCGTGCAGTTCTACAACTGCTGTGTAATTCCTTGAGCTGACTTTTAGTTCTATTACTAGTGCCACTGAAGATGTTAAGGCTTAATTTTATTTTATTTTATTTTATTTATTTATTTATTGGGTGAGATCTAACTCCTTCCTTGGCTGAAGGACTGTTTTCTCGTACTGTCTGCTTCATTGAATATGTGAGGTCTGATCCAGATTGCCTTTTTTGTTTCCACTGTTGGGAGCACAGCTGTATTTTGTGGTTTTCAGTTTATCTCCTGAGCGATGGATGTTTGCTGTATGTACATCATCTCTTCCCATTCTCAAGCTGATGGGCTTTGCTTTGAGGACTTAGCTCTGGTTCTCTGTCAGGTTTCTTGCATTGTTGAGTTTCAGTTCATTTCATCCTCGGATTTCTAAGCCTGGTTTTATCGTCTGCTAGGGTTTCTGAGACCCCAGTGCTGATGTTTGATTTCTGTGACTGTAGTGTGCAAGTGGAAATTACTGCCCCACAGGACAAAATACCATTTTATCTTCGTTTTTTCCCCATGTGTTACAAACAATAATTGTATGAGAAATTGTATAAACATGAGTTTACAAACACATTTTCATATTATAAGATGTTGAGTGTGATTGTCTGTGCACAAGTTTCCAAGTATTTTAGTACATAACCAGTTTAAAGCCTTTAAATTATAAGTCTTGCATAAGGGCTGTCTTCCATTAAAAGCCTGATTTTCACTCAAATGTCCTTTCAAATAGGACAAAGTAGGCTCCATAATAATAAAAAAAAACCAACACTCACTATTATTCCTTTTACATGTTATCAGTTCTAAAAATACAGAGAAAGTGAGGCAAAACCAAACCTACACTTGCTCAATATTATTGTTATGGTAACTATTATTATTATCATCCTTACTGCAAGTGTTTATACAGGAGGAGTGATCTGCAAAGCTCAGGAATTAAGCCATTTTTTGTAATTCAGCTAAATAGCACAACTTCTATGAGTATTTATTTATTTATTTATTTCCTCTTAGGATCAAGTGAAATACTGAAAAATAATGATTTGTTCTGAATATTAATCCAGTTAAGAAGTCACTATAAGTAATGCTTTGGGATACGAAAACCAAGTGACCTCTCTGAGTGTTTTTTGTGTGCTTGTGAATAGTACAGCATTCAAGGGTCTGAATCTTCCTCATGTATTCAGTGCTGTGAGATCTCTGTATTTACTTACCCTTACTCAGGGTAATCTTGGGATCACTCTTGACCTCTCTGAAATGCTTTATAAGGTCAAGTCGATATATCAACTTTGATGTGTATAGACAAGATGCTGGTGATGCAACCAACCATTTTTTTATTAGCTGTCTAGGACCAGTACTAGTATCAAATAATACCAGCTAGCCAGTGCAATTAGCATTTCCACTGTCGCATCTATGCTTCTTGGGCTATGCACAACTGAGAAATCTTGATAGCCTTTTCATTCTGTTTTTAACATTCTCTTTAAACTTAGTGTTCAAGTGTATAGTAATGGTAAATCGAGAACAAAATATTGCTCTTGTAAGTATTCTCAAATGTCCTTCTCAGAACTGAGTATCAGCCTTGATGAAACAAGGAAATCTTCTGTCTAGTCTTTTCTCCTCTTCCACTGCAACCCTTGTTCTGGCAATCCCTTGCTATTAAGCGATTATGCTTATTTTTTCCCCATGTTTTGTTTAATGGGAACTTCTTTAACTTTCCCTTTTGGCTCACAGCTGCTATAGGCAAAGATGCAACCTTGCTTATTTCTTCATGAGAAACCCTGTAAGTAATACTCCTTCTGGTATTACTGGCTACTTCAGAGAACAATTCCTGTCAATTCCTGACATGGCAAGACCTCTGCTTTTAATTTTTAATTCTGAATTGACATACATTCAGATTTACTGCCTGTAATCACCCTCAAGTAAACGTATTATTGCATATGTTTGATGAACCATAGAATTGGTTCAAGTCTCTTTTTCTCAGACTCAAGACTCTTTCTTTTCTCTGGGACATAAACAGTGTTGTCAGTATTCTTGGTTCAGTTGCTCAGTAGTTTGCAGTTTCTTATAAAAATCGAGGGGCTTTGCAGCACCTGCCTAAGTTAAACCCTTATTAGTCAGTGGAAGATGTTCAGAACTGAGTCCCATACTCAGTGTCAGACTATGGAAAATATTTCTGTTCTCATTTTTATGTTAGGTGTAGATTAGGTAAAACCATCCTTTCATAGCTAATTTTAATCTGTGGATCTTTTGGTAGCTTTTAAACTGAACAGAAAGACAAAAGTTTATCAGTTTGTCATTAAATCTAGAAAGCTGCATATACTGATTTCCCCCCCCACCCCCCCCCCCGCCCCCAATATCTGAGTTCACAATCTCTTCGAAACACAGAATTGTAGGGGTTGGAATGGACCTCCAGAGATCATCAAGTCCAACCCCCCTGCCAAAGCAGGTTCTCTACACCAGGTGGGACTTGAATATCTCCAGAGAAGGAGACTCCATAACCCCCCTGGGCAGCCTGTTCCAGTGCTCCGTCACCCTCACCATAAAGAAGTTCTTGTACACATTTGTGCAGAACTTCCTATGCTCCAGTTTCTGGCCATTTCCCCTTGTCCTGTCTCCACGCACTGCTGAAAAGAGTCTGGCCTCACCACTTTACCCCCCACACCTCAGAGATTTATAGACCTGGATCAGGACCCTCTCAGTCTTCCTTTCTCAAGGCTAAACAGAGCCAGTTCACTTAGCCTTTCTTTATAGGGTAGATGCTCCAGGCCCTCCACCATCTTTGTGGCCTTCCACTGGACTCTTTCCAAGAGATCCCTATCTTTTTTGTACTGGGGAGCCCAGAACTGGACACCGTACTCCAGATGAGGCCTCACCAGGGCAGAGAAAAGAAAAAGAGTCACAGATGGAGCTAAACTTGGTGAGGAATGTGAAAAATAACAAGAAGGGGTTCTTCAGGTGCATAAGTGGGAAGAGACAGATCACGGAGAGTGTTCCCCCTCTGATAAATGAGGATGGAGAAGTCACTTCCTCAGACATGGAAAAAGCTGAGATGCTCAATAAGAGCTTTGCCTCAGTCTTCACTGGTGGTCAGGCTCCCCGTGTCTGCCAGGACCCTAAAGCAGATTCCATCTCGATGTAGCAGTGCAACAAGTCCGAGACCTCCTCATGAAACTGAATGCATACAAGTCCATGGGGCCTGATGATATTTATCCTTGGGTTCTGAGATAGAAGGCTGATGTGGTTGCCGAGCCACTCTCCATTATATCTGAAAAATCCTGGCTGTCTGGTGGAGTTCCCAGTGACTGGAAAAAGGGAAACATGGCTCCCATTTTTAAGACAGGGAGAAAGAATGACTGGGGAACTACAGGCCAGTGAGTCTCATCTCTGTGCCTGGGAAGATCATGGAGCAGATCCTCCTAGAAGCTCTGTTAAGGCATGTTAGAGATGAAGAAGTGATTTGAGATAGCCAGTGTGGCTTCACCAAGGGCAGATTGTGCCTGACCAATCTGGTGGCCTTCTGTGATGTAGTGATGGTATCAGTGGACAAGGGAAGGGTGTTGGATGTCATCTATGTGGACTTCGCAAAGCCTTTGACATGGTCCCTCACATTTTTCTCTCTGGATTGGAGAGGTATGGGTTTGGAGGATGGAGTGTTCAATGGAGTAGAAATTGGTTGACTCTGGTCTCAGCCAAAGGGTTGTGATCAATGGTTCTTTGTAAGGGCAGAAACCATTCACAAGCAGTGTCCCTCAGGGGTCAGTCTTGGGACCAGCGCTCTTCAACATCTTCATCAGTGACACAGACTATGGCACTGAGTACACCCTCAGCAACTTTGTGGATGACACCAAGCTGAGTGGTGGAGTTGATACCTTGGAGGGAAGGGAAGCCATCCAGAGGGACCTGGACAGACTGGAGAAGTGGGCCCACGTGAAAGGTGCTGCATTTGAGCTGGGGCAATCCCAGGTGTTTATACAGACTGGACAAAGAACCCCTTGAGAGCAAACCTGTGGAGAAGGACTTAGGGGTCCTGGTGGACAAGAAGCTGGACATGAGCCAGCAGTGTGCGCTTTCAGCCCAGAAGGCCAACTGTGTTCTGGGCTGCATTAAAAAGGGGTGGCCAGCAGGGAGAGGGAGGTGATTGTCCCACTCTACTCAGCTCTTGCAAGGCCCCCTCTGCAGTACTGTGTAAAGGCCTGGGGCCCCCAGCACAAGAAAAACATGGAGCTCTTGGAACGAGTCCAGAGGAGGGTCACTGAGATGATAAGAGGGCTGGAGCACCTCTCCTATGAATAAAGCTTGAAGGAACCAGGCTCATTTAGCCCAGTTAGGAGAGAAGGCTCTGGGGGGACCTCAGTGTGATCTTCCAGTACTTGAAATGGACGTATAAACAGGAGGGGGAATGGCTGTTTACAAGGGTGAACAGTGATAGGACAAGGGGGAATGGTTTTAAACTGAGACAGGGGGGGATTTAGGTTAGATATTAGGAGAAAGTTTTTCACACAGAGGATGGAACAGTCTGGCCAAGGAGGCTGTGGATGCCCCATACCTGGAGGCATTCAAGGCCAGGTTGGATGTGGCTCTGGGCAGCCTGGTCTTGTGGTTGGCGACCTTGCACATAGCAGGGGGATTGAAATTAGGTGATCATTGTGGTCCTTTCCAACCCAAGCCATTCTATGATTGCATGATTATTATTTTTAAAAGTGACTTCTAGGTTGTCATTACGAAATGTGTAGAATGTGTGAATGTGTAAATACATTTGATGAATGGAAGGATTATAAACTATATCTCAAAATGTAACTCTCTGATTTCTATGCTTAATTTGTGAAGCAATGTTATACATGCATTTTTGAACTCCAGTACTTGTGTTAAAAAGCAATTACAGGTTGCAGGGCTTGTATTATGCTACCACTCCTAGCATTCAAGTGAAGGAGGAGGCATCTATTAAAGCCTGCAACCATGGTTTATATGAACAGGAACCTCTTGAACACTGACATACTGGGGTGAAAAACTGAAAATTCAGAAATCACTGGTTGCGTTGAGAACTTGTTGCAGTGGCTACTGGGTCAAACCACTTCTATGCTAAGGAACCAGTAATTTGGGCATGCAGTAACAACTCAGAAACCTCCAGTTCTATGCATACGTGCTCTGTGCCATTGGGAAGCTGGGATTCCTCAAATCAAAAGGAGTTTTCCTGGAGATAATTAATACTTTAACTAATAATGTTTCAGTTTTCTGTGTGCTTACCAATCATTTCCATTTTCTTCAGCCTGCAAACAGGACCAAACCTGTCAAATAGCACCTCTGAGGCTTTTGTACAGTCACTGCAAATTCTGTTCTACAGGAGCAAACACTGCAGGTTCTGACCTCTGTTTGTTCTGACTTCTGAGTTTGTCTTGCCCTAATCATATATTTGAACAGAGCTTTTAGTTAAACTACCCTGTCTTCTGTTTTCCCTACCAACTGCTGGCTCTGGCGGTCTCCCAGCATCCGCTTCCTACAGTCCTGCTCTCATGTAGCACATACAGTATCTCCAGCGGAAATCCTGTGACCAGCCTGACTTCCTTTTGCTACAGATTTATCTCTCTCTTTTTTTTTTTTAATCTCTGCCATCTTTGTAGTTGGTCAGCTTTATCCTCAGGCATAACCAGGTCTCCTTTGCTCACCACCTTAGCTGGTTCTTCTTGCTTGCTTGGAATCCCTGCTTGAAGTCAAATTTATCCGACTTCTGAAAACGATGAAAATAACCATGACGTAATGCATACTGTAAATACCCTTATTTGGTTTGCCTTTCTTTCCATCTCTGTCTTTCTTTCCATCTTTTTCTTACTTGTTTTTCTAATATTAAGTATTCAGGAAGGAGTCCTAGTTCTCCTTCTCTAATCCTTTTACTTGCTCCTGTGCTTCAGTCCTCTTTTCTTGCATATATAGTTTCTTCATTTCTCTTGTTGTTAATTGCCATTCTCATCTGATATCAAACTTTATTATTTTCTGTCCCCCTGATCTTTAAGAAGACAAACTCTCTTGGTTTCATTTTTCTTGAACCACATGCTATCTCACCAGCTTTTTTCTACTGTCTAACTTCATGTGCTGTTCCCATGTTGCTAACACCCTTCCTCCAAAGGTCTGAGAGACCTGCCCTGATCCAGACTTAGCTTGCCATGTTACAATGAACTGCAACTCTGGACTCACTCTTGATTGAATTCACCCTGTCCTTTCTTAAGTGCCATTAATTCCCTTGGCTATACACTCACATCTTTCTTCTCCCATCAGATATTATTTCCATGTGTTGCTATGGCAGTTTTCTCATCTTTTGGCTGCCTTGTTCCTTTCCCACCAACCTACTGCTCTTTCTCTGTATATTCACTCTTACTTCATTTCCAACCACAAAATCAGCTACGTATATTTCTCTCTCTCTCTCTTTTTTTTTTCTTTTTTTTTTTTTGTTTTGTTTTGTTTTTTTGTTTTTAAACAGAAATCAAAATGCTAGGTTTTCTCTTGCACTTTTTCAAGAACATTTTGATTAGAAAAGGGGTTTAGAGTATCTTCTTTTTCTCTCTACCCTCTTATTTGACTGGTGGAAGCAATATGCTTTCAGCCCTCAGTTTGTGAACTAGGTGGTCTTATTTTCTAACTCATCTAACCATAACCAGCTTTGTTCTTAGAACTATGTCTTGTAGATGCCGTGTGTATGCCCATTCTGATTTTTATATATTTTTATATTCTGTCTCTGTGCTTAATCAATATTCCAGCTGCTGAATTGTGCTTTCTTCTGGCTGTGAAAAACTTGGTTTTACTGTACCAGTATTCATCCAGAATACTTCTGTAAAGATCTCTCTTTGAACCTGCTGATTTCTTTCTTTGCTACACAGTCTGAGGTGATGCCATGCTGGCTCATAAGGTTTGCCTCACAGAGAAACCTCTAGTCACATACACAGACTCTAAGATGCTACGGAGAGGGACAGAGTTTGAATTCAGAGTCTTAGGCTTACACGGTTTCCCAAAGTGGAGTAAATGGCATTTACTCCATTATGAGCAGTATGCTCATTTCACCATTCTTGTTGACTCAGCTTGGGGTAGTAGAAAGATGTACAAAATATGTTCCTTTTGCTCTCCTTCCTCCATACCTATAAGTTGGCAAAGAAATCTTTGTTGTTTTTTCAAAGTGCATCTGGTTTAATTTATTAAATATAATTTTCTTCTTTTCTTCTCAAGATGAAATTCGAGAAATGTAATACCAGAACCAATTTCAGCAGTTGTTATTAGATACACTCTGACCTGTGCAGACATTTATGGTATCTTGGTATTTACTGATTGCAGGGCTATCGAGGTCAGACTTATTTGCCAGAAATGTTATAGCAGCCTTGAGGCTGTTCTGTAGATATGTGTTGGCAAAATTCTATTTTAGTTATTTATTTTTCACATCTGAGCTACTTGCTTTCCCCAAACTCTTTCCCTAAATATTAGAATATTTCAGAGTTGGGTAACAGAGTTGTGTAAACAACAGACAAACTGATTAAGTGAAGTATGATGATTGTTGCAGTATGATCAGACAGTAATGGTAAGGCCAAAACTTTTGGCGGTAATTACAGATAACAAAATCACTCTTTGTATTTAAACCAGAACATTTAGATGTGGCAACCTTCTTTCAGTTTATTTTCAGTGTCTTGATTAGAAAGCAGTTAAGCAGTATTACTCCAGAGGAAGGCATTTTGTCCTCTTATACCAGTGATGCAGAGGAAGCGCACCAACCCCTTAACATCCTTCCCAATCAGCTTGCATCATCTCCTTTAAAACCAAACTTCAGTTTCCAGAACTTTGCTGTGTCACAGTAAGAAGAGGTAACACAGAATGTAACATCAGCATAACTTGGCCTCATTTTCCAAGTAGCATATTGATAATGGGACTAATCCCTGTGGCATATAGAGAGGATGCAAGATAGTATGGTTTAAAATTTGTGTCTGATGCTCTCCCTTAATCATGTCTAAAGATCAAGGGGAAATAAAAGAGAAATCCCTAAGCATAAAGAAACAGGAACATGGGCATCTCTCCTTTCCTTTTCAGCAGGAGAAGAAGAGTTCACAGAATTGGACCTAGATAGATCTGAGGAAGAAATTCAGGAAGGATTATTCCCCTAGGGTGTACATGTTTGTTTTTTAAAGTGATTATTGAGTTATTTTAATGCCCTGGATATTCATCCTCATGTACTGCTGTACAGGGAAAAAAAAGAAAAAAAAAAAAAGACTAAACAAACAAGAAAATATTTTCCACTCAGCAGCATTAAAACAAAACAAAACAAAACAACTTTCATCCCTTTCTATGCAGATTTAGAAGACTGCATCTGAGTAGAATAAGAACAGAGTAGTACTAGACAACTCCAAACTTGTATTAGTAGGAGACAATTCCAAACTTGTATTTAATCAAAAAGAGTCTCTTAATATAGCTTTAACCTCTTCAGTTAACAGTAGTACAATCTGAATGTAAATTCTCTCCCAGAGATTGAGCTAGCAGAAAGTTGTGCCTAAAACAAAAGCACTAAATGGAAGCAGCGATTTCCATATCCACTCTCAATGTCAATTTTACACTCACCAGAAGAGCTAGAGGAAAATAGTCTTAAGGGAGAGAGAATTGGACATGTATTTGTGTTCTTGTATTGTCTGTTCTCTTAGTCACTTTACACGTGTCATCCATTCTGTGTCCTGGAGGCGAAAGGAACCACAGTATTTAGACAATGATGCTGTTGTAAGTATTGCCAAACTTGTTGTGCCAAGCAGAGTCCCAAGCAGAACTGCTGCGTGCAGTTTCTAAATACTTGGTTGGGGAGCTAAGAAGTGAATACTAGATGCAAATTGAGCTTTGGGGTTTTTACTGGTTTGTTTTTCTAAAGCTGTGTAGGAGTAGAGAAATAACTTCTGCTGCTAATGAATAAAGGAAAAATAAACAACAGATTTTGTGCTTTCCATTCTTCTTTAGAAGTGGGCACATCTTAAGAATTGCAGTTTCTGAGAACTAAGTAGTCAAGTGAAACGGTACCAGCAGTCTAAGATAAATATACAAAGCGGTGATGTTTTACTGTTTATTAAATATTCTTGTTGATAGAACTGAGATAATTGCATATTATCAGTGTATTTCAAATAAGACATTCTTCAGATTTTCTTAACTGCTACAGCCTTTTATAATATGCCTGTTTCCTTTTCCAAGGGCAAGATGTATGTGAGTACTACAAAAACTACTTTTCTGTTTGCTGTACTGGAGAAGGAAATAAACTTCATGACTCCTCTAATTACTGCTCTGCAACAGAAAAATAAATAAATAAATAAATAAATAAAAATAGCAGCATTTCACTTACATTGGTGGGGCTTTTCAGTTAAATGAAAAAGCAGTTAATGTGACTGTTGGCCAAGGACTGAAGTCTATGTACGTTGCTGTATTTATATACCTGTAAAAGCTGATATTTATGAAAGTTTTTACAGCAAAGAAATGAGGGCATCAAATAGATAAGCTATAAATATACAAGTGTAAATTAAATACAGCGTTTAATACTACCAGTCTTGCAGTGTTAAGTAGAACACTGAAACCTGAAAATATGAGCAAAGTTACCCTGCCATTCATTTTACAACAATTGCTTCCTGTGGATGTACACTTGTGTTGCATAACTGCTGATTCACATCCCTTCTGGGATACCTGGATTGCACAGAAATTTATAATAAAGTCCTCTGTGAATGTATTACTGGCAAGTGATATAACAATTTCCAGTTTTCAAAATCAGTGTCTTTGTTGTGTGCTTTTGTGTTACTGATTACCACTTTGCAACCAATGATCGGAGTTGGAAGTATCAATGCCAGTGTATTTTATATCATAAAGAATAGTAAGGTATTATTGCATATCTAACAAGCATTGAATCAAAGGATGTAAGTAAGTCCAGACAATAAACAGAGGAAGTGAATATTGTCACTGGTCTTTTTAAGTGGTGTGAGTGTCAGAATTTCATTAATTTTTTCCAGTGGTGAAAAAGTGCTGGAAGCCATAAGGGAAGGTACTGAGCTGTTGCTATGCATTGTTTTCAGTGCTGACTTATGTTAACAAATTCCCTTCCCATAACTCCTAACTGCTGGTGAAAGACAGATAATGAGTTATATTAAGGTACCACATGCACACCTGTGTGCTTCCTGCTGACTGTATATTGTTTTGCATTTTGTTTGTTCTATATAGCAGGCGCAGCATATTAGTGAAATGTAGTAAAAACACCACAAACAATTACTGTTTGTTTAACAGAGGGTATAAACATGCCTGACTTTGCACATGTAGGTAATCCAGTTTGGTTCCTGTTTTTGTGAGAGGTTATCATCAAATATTAAACCACTCTGTGCATATAGGACATGATTCGAGGGAGGACTTTAAATTTTCTTTACATTACCTCCCATTACATCCAGAAAGGAAGGATAGCTTTGTAGTTAAATGTGTAAATACTTGCATAGGTGTAAACTAGGTAGGACTGAGGAAAGTGGCCAACTTTGAGGCAGTCTTAATGGGTGAGGATCATTAAAGTTTTCTGCCTTAGCTCCTTACTGTAAACTAGTCACAACTGTCCTTTTCTTAGATCTCTTCTATTTAAATTCTGAAATATTTATGGTAAGAATGCTTCCTTTTTATATAATGTCTACCATAATTTGAGTCTTCACTGAATATTTTTTATCAAAGTGCAAGTGATAAGTAGTAATAGGTATGGGATCTCACTGCAAATTAAAAAAAGCCTTAAGGCAGGCTGATACTTAGAGTACTTTGGAGGCAGAGATTGCCAGAGCATACAGGTTTTTAGCCATTCTCAGTATCTGAAGAGGAGCTACAAGACAGAAAAGGACAGGCTCTTTACAGTGTAGGTGGTGATAGGACAAAAGAAATGGTTTTAAACTAAAAGAGGGGAGATTTAGGTTGGATACAAGGAAACGTGTTATTATTTATTTTTTTTTTATGTTAAGTGTGGTGAGGCAGTAGCACAGGTTGCCCAGAGAGGTGATGGATGTCCCATCCTTGGAGACATTCAAAGCCCGGCTGATGGAGCTGTAGGTATCCCTGTTTGTTGGAGAGGAGTTGGGCTAGATGGTCTTTAAGGGTCTTTTCCAACTCTTATGATTATAGGATCCTATGACTTCTAAAGTTCTGATGTGCAGAAATGAAATGAGAGTTGTGACAGTCAGCAGGACAACTCTAACTGGGCTTATTTTTAAATTTCACTGATTACTTTGCAGTGATATTGTTAGTTAGTGGATTTAAAGTCAGTTTTTGGGTTTTCTTCCCCTGCTGCAAGAGGCTAACTATGCTGCATAATTGAATGTCACTCAAGAAAAGGATACTGAGTTTACAGCAAAGAATGATGAAGAGTCTATAAAATCTGTCTAAATTATAATGATGTGGGACTTCAGTTAGTCATAACTGCAGTGTTTGGATAGCACAATATTTTTCAGCTTTTTAACACTTTACAGTACTTTTTTTCAGAACAGGTAGCTCAAGAGCTCACATTCTCAATTTAATATTAAATAGCAAACTAAAGTTAATTTAAGACAGTGTAGCTGAGCTGCCAAGTTAATAATAATTGCAATATAATTAAATTCCATATCCTAGGGGGAGATACAGAACCAAGAAGCAGCAAAGAAAGAGACTAAACTTTAGAGGAAGTGATTTCAATAAAATGATATGGTTAGTCAGAGAGGCCCTGAGGTTAGAAGTTAGAAAAGAAGAAAGAAAAATAAAAAGCCAAAAAAGGAAAAGAAAACCTAGGAACATGTATTAGTATTAGTATTAGAAACATGTATTAGTCGAGAGAAGACCAACAGTTCCTTGGAAGTCAGTGTGCCATTGAACAGAAAGGAGAGATAACCTGAGGTGATTAACCTGTGTAGGGAGGGCTCTTCAGACAGCAAACTAACAAACATGGAAATGTGGAAAAATTTGGAAAAAAAGAGAAAGGAACACAAATTTCACTAAGTTGTACTCGAGGGGGAATTAGAAGGGTGAAAAAAAAATTTCAATTTTATGTGGGCAAAAGTAGGAAACTAAAACAATTCTTAAGATGTAATAAAAGCAGAAAGTACACAAATGAATTACGAGGGTTAGGAAAGCCAAATTATGGAATATTTGATTGCTTATTGCTTAAAAATCAGAATTAATCCTGAAAGTTCTTAGCTGTCATAGCAAACTACAGCAAAGGAAAATAGGGTCTGGACCATTGCAGCTAATTTGGTGGAGACTACTACGTAGCATGTTCACATATAACCGTGGTCCATGAAACAGATTAAGATAAAACTAAAAGCAGAAGAGAAAAATTGCCTGGATTACTTTGGTTTTCTGTCTGTGTCAGACTGTGAAGTTTCACCCAAGCCCCCCAAATCTGTCTAGACTGCATAAAAATACGGGCCATAGAGGAGATCATGGTACTTCCAGAGCTGAAGGGCAGTGGCTAGATAAGACATTCTCAGAGTGCTTCAGCGAACAAACCCTGTTGTGAGCTGCTGAAGATGATGACAGATACCCTTCGTCTGTACCATCTGTCATGTCCTTTCTGGCCCTTAATGTGCAGTTGTGCATCTTGAAGATATAAACAGGATGCACCAGCACTCCTCTGAAAGGTGTTCATGCCTTTCTGGGAGCACTGTTTCTCAGAACCATGTCACACACCGGCCTAGCTTGCTTGAATGGAAAGCACAAAATACATAAGCCAGACTTAGTTATTACTTGCTCATGGGCTCTGAAGGGTTTCTGATAAAGGCCATTTTAGAGAAGATGCCTGACTGTGATTGGAGCCATAACATGGGGTTTGAGGTGTTCCAGGTGTGTTCAGGGCAGTGCATGCAATCCTGTGCCTCCCAGGGCTGAGTAAAAGGAAGAAAGAAGCAGAGCAACTCAGGGTTGCTGGCTGGAAAACAGCATTTAATGTTGAATGCTTTTCAATGTTAACAATGTAATTTTAACTTTGAGCAATTGGATCTTGTTATGAACTTGACAGTAAGTCTGGTAAATCCGGTGTGATCAAAGATTTCCCTGTGCCTGTATCCACAAGCAGGATCAGTTTAAATGCTCTCTGTTATCAGGTGGATTTTTAGTACCATAAACATTTGCTTTATAATGTGTGTGGTTCAGTGGCCAAGTTACTTTTATTATGATCCTTGGGAAATTCCAGTACTGAGTGTTGCTCTCTAATGGTGGGTATGCCACAGTTTTATCACTAAAACATGTAATCCTTCATAATATGTAGATAAACCCGTCCTAATACTATAAATGCATAATTAATATATGCATAACTAATCACAAAAGTAGCACAGTTCCTAATGCTTTCTCCAAAACTGTCCTATTCCTGTGTTTTGCTGTAGAGGAATAGTTACATAAAGCAGTGCTGTTTGTTTTATAATGGAAATTAAACTTCTGAACAGGTGAGGATTTATTCTTGGTTGCCAGTGCTTCAGCTGTTCGGTGGATAATGGTGGGAAAGAGAATCAGTTCTTTGGGTTCAAAAAGTTGTAAAGATGGAATTGGAAGAGGATAAAAAAAGCCTCACTGTGTTATGTTCAGGCTGAAGAGATGAAGATCTCCCTGACATTGGAAATTAACATGCAAGATGTCAAAAGAGATACATTTCTGTGGGTTAAAGCAACATCCAGAATGATAGGTATCAAGCACCTAGAAAGAATGATTCAATCTGATATTTTAGAGATTAAGCAAACATCTAGCACTAGGAAGCCAGGATGACGTTCAGTGCTTTACTTTGAATACTCTTGTCCTCTTGTGGAGTTAGGCTGGGGTCCCAGGGGCTCACTGGTTCATCCATTTTCAGGAACTCTTTTTTCACCTGCAGTTTTGGTAGGCAGAAAAGGCTAATATCTGGTTATATGCTATTTTTTTGCACAATCACAGCAAAGTAATTTTTTTGTCATGCAGCATGTATACACTGAAAGATTCTCTGTGTCTTAGTCCAGCTCTTTTCAAAATAGCACTTCCCAGTTGTGATAGATGAAATGTCATCTTAAGAAAACAACGTTCTCCTTCTCATCCTCTCTCTTTCTGTGAAGTCCTATTTCTCCTTTTCCTTGTTCTCCCTGGTTGTCACCAGACCTCTGTTTTGGCCACACTTTCTGTCATTTCTCCATCGTGTTTTCAGTCAACTGTCCCTCTCCTCACTCTTAGTCCTTCCTACGTCTTCTATCTGTATTGCTTGGATGTGTACCAGACATCCAATACTCCCCAAGATCTTTGTTTGGCTGAAGTCTTTTTACCGCACATCTAAGATAGTATTCTAAGTACTTCACTGCATGGTTAATTTTTTGAGTCATAGGGTTGGTTCTTTAAAAGGTTTTAAAGAGCACAGCGCTTAAAACTAACTGATGCACTGGGGAACACATGTGATTGGTACATCCAGTATTAAAATCTTTCTGAAGAACTGAATCTGGTCAACAGGCATTCTGATAATGTTATCTAAATGTGTGCAGTAGATTTGTGTACTGTGGAGGCATGAAGGTCTCACTTTTACACTTGTTTTATAACAGTTAAGTTTGGTAGGTTGTGGTTATTGAAGTTTGTTAGTATTTGTGAAAAACTACTGTTTTCAAACACTTCTTACTGTAGGTTTGAATTACTGCAATTTTTTAATAGTACAATGAGATGACATTAAAGCTATATTTGATTAAAGCCAGTAAAATAATTGAGTAATGTAAACTTCAAATAATGCATTTGGATTGTTTGAGAATAATTCTGTTATTGGCATCTTAATTGAGAAGGGTGAGGGCCAGTATTTAAAAGTAAAATACAATTTCTGTTTATGATAATTATTTCTGCAGCTTTATCAAAGCAGAAGGAAAACATGGTTTAATACCATGTCGTTGTACCCCAAGAATACTGTCAATTTAGATAAGTTTTGGTTTGGAAATAGGTATTAAAGATGGGAAAATACTTAATTAAAGAAAAAATAAAAGCCAAAAAAGCTGTGATGGAATATGGCTCTTTCAATTTAAAGATACACATTGTCATTTCTTTTCATATTTTGTTCTGAGGAACAAAAGTTGCCTATGAAGTCTTTCTCAAGAGCCACAATATGTGCTCTCTGGAGTTCTCTTTTTCAAATCCAAGTTTACTGACATGGCTGATAAAATTTTTCTACCTTCCAGCCTTCTTAGACGTATCCTTATTGAAAACGTGAAGTATTTTTTGAGTCATTAATATTTAATAGATTAACTAATAGATTAACTAATTCTCTTTGTTTGGTTGGTTGGTTTTTTTTTCATTTTCCAGAAGGTATTTTCTGGAAGCAGAGTTCACATGGGAAGTAATACACTGAACTGGATTTTGATTAGATGCTAGTAGGGTATTAAAAAAAAAAAAAAAAAAAAAAAAGAGGAATTTTGATATTTGTTGTCTGATTGTGCATGTTGTTCTGGATTATGAGTAGTGAAGGAAGAGGTTGACTTTCCAGAAACTTTTATGTGCAGTGCTTGGTGGTGGTGGTGGTGGCTTAACCTACTAAATAATTAACAGTTAGAGGGCTTGAGTAGGCTCAGAGCTCAAGTCTGCTGCTGTACACACCAGTGGATGTTCTTCCATGGAGAACCTAAACTACAAAGAGATGTGGACAGCTTCTTTTACCAGTGTACAATTATCTAATTTTAGTATAAGATTCATTTTTAATGACCACTGGAGAAAAATGTAATTTTCTAGTTTTACTGTGGCACAATTTTTAATTTAACTCCTTTGCTGATGAGTTGTATATGCCTACAGTTGTTTTCTTATAATCATTTGTAAAAATATAATACGATAATATTTTGTAAAAGAAATCATTCCTTGTCATACTTACTCCTAAGAAAATGTGCATCAGACTTATCTTTGCTGTCAGAGTATGGAAAATAAATGGTTAGATTTCTAGTCAGTGGAAACTTCTTTTATGTTCTGTATGACAATATTCATGCTCAAACCTTTCAGATGATTACAATGTAAATACTGTCTTCCAGAGGAAATACCTCCCAGAGAAGAGGTGAGGTGATGTAAGTGAGATAAAGGAAGTAAACATGCTTAATTGCAGTAGTTTGGACAATTTATGTAAGATTTTAGTTCAAGCTCAGGTATGTTAGTTCATCATGATTTCATTGCAGGGATTTTTGCTGTTTCTTCTCATTACGTATAGGTCATGCAGCAAAATACTCTTTTAAAAAATAGAATTAATGTATTACCAAGCCTAGTTTTAGCCGTAGTTATGCAGGTCATTCTGAAAGTAACACCTCCTATTTATTTCCATGGAAACTACAACAGAAAGCACAATAACACAATTTGATAGGGAAAATTCTCAGCTACAAAACACTCATTTTGGGCGTAGCCATCACGGTCAGACAGTTTACATGGATGAGCTGATGGAGACTCTTCATTTTGTGGTGTGTGAGCTGTGCTTAGTTGTCCAGAACATAGCTTGTCATTCATGTCACTACTGCCACTGCTGAAATGCAAAACCCACCACCTCCACTGTTTTGGTCTCCATAAATGTTCAGCAAGCATCAGTGAATGTCAGTGGGAGCCATTTTTCCAGATGGAAAAAAGGTTTTTCCTTTACTTATTCTGCAGCTCCATGTCAGACACCATTATGTCAGACTGTTCCTCTGCTGCTGTCTGTTGCGCAGTGACAACATGTAATGGAATATTGGTAGGAAGGTTCAACCTCTACTGCCCTACCGCCAACTTCTGCCTCTAATGTTGTGTTAATGAAATTGTAGGCATTACTTTCAGGGCAGTCTTCATACTTTGGAAAATCATGTTGTAAAGTTGTACTGAAATACAGGGACAGCCTCTGGATTTTTTGAACCTGACTGTCTTCAAGCTATCATCTTTCTCTGAAAGTGAATTTTCTTCCTTTATGTACACAGTTAATAATATGCCTAAATTTTTTTTTGTTCGAAAGACCAGATTTCATCTCATTGTACAGTAGGTGAAATGTGACATCAAGGTTGGTGCTTGTCTTTTGCTGGTCGAGATTACCCTTTTCTCTGGTTTTGTTCAAGTCTGTTTTACTTCTGTGGGTCCTTGCAAACACATGCTCAGGGGGCTGTGTTATGGAGCTTGGTACATGCCTATAATGCAGATCATGAATGTTCAGAGTTAGATAGGAAAGGTGTGTGTGTGTCACACAAATGCAAAGCTGTGACAACACTTGTTTAAACAATAAAACCAGTTGATTCGTATCTTGCAGTTCTCAAGCCAAAATACTTGCACACAGTTTCAGGAGGAGCTAATGTGGTGAAAAGAGCTTGTTGTCAGGTTGGCAGTCTTGTGGTCCCGTGTCTGCTTCTTGCAATGCTATTGCTGTGGACTTTCTTTCCTAAACATGTGGTATCTTTTTTCTGCTCCTGTAAATGAGGGACGTGAAAATGACCACCTCTAACGATACTTCAGTCTTAAATATTAAAGAGTATACACAAGGAAACAATTCAAGTTCTTTCTTTCTTTCTTTCTTTCTTTCTTTCTTTCTTTCTTTCTTTCTTTCTTTCTTTCTTTCTTTCTTTCTTTCTTTCTTTCTTTCTTTCTTTCTTTCTTTCTTTCTTTCTTTCTTTCTTTCTTTCTTTCTTTCTTTCTTTCTTTCTCTTTCTCTCTTTCTTTCTTTCTTTCTTTCTTTCTTTCTCTCTTTCTCTCTTTCTTTCTTTCTTTCTTTCTTTCTTTCTTTCTTTCTTTCTTTCTTTCTTTCTTTCTTTCTTTCTTTCTTTCTTTCTTTTCTTTTGTTCTTTCTTTCTTTTCTTTCGTTCTTTCTCTATTTCTTTCTCTATTTCTTTCTCTCTCTTTTTCTTTCTCTCTCTCTTTCTTTCTCTCTCTCTCTCTTTCTGCCTGTTGTTCACTACTGGAACTCGGTTTGACACTGATGCTTTAGGGCAGCTTTTCAGCTATGGTAACTCTATGTGGCTTGATCAAAGGCAAAAGAAGTACAACAATATTTACAGTTATGTTTGCTAGGAATTTATTTTGAGTTGTTTTGGTCATGTGAATCTATGAATGGGTTGCACAAGAGTGTTATGAAAATGGAAGCACAGGCATGAGCACCTTAAGCATTTTTTCCATCTTTTCAGGTATATGACATGTATAAAGGAGTAAGAATTTCTCACTAAAACTGAAAAATGTGGGAACTGAAACAATTCAGTATCATTATATTTCTTCTCATCTAAGTTGCTAATTTTTTTTAACCTTTTGATTACAGAGAGGAAGTAATTTTTTTGTTTCAATTGTATGCAGGTGATTTGTTATGTAACTTCAGAAGATGTCAATGTCAATGTAAATATTTTAGAATGTACACCATCTGGAGATACTACATCTTTAAATAAGTTCTTCCAATATTACTAATTCACATCATGAGAAGAGACATGGTTAATAAATGTGTATATGAGCCTGACTAGATCTGCAACATCTCTTAATGGATCTCTTCCCACTCTTGCTTTGTGAAACTAGTGTATCTCTGATTCAGTTCCTGCTTGAATTAATGTTCTTTAGATGGAATCATCAGAATTTTCACAGTGCTCATATGAGACTTAACCAGTGCTTTTTGGCTTGTTATTAATATTTTATTGGGCTTACCAAAATTATCTACAATTCTAGATTTACATTACTTTCATCATTAATTTTATGGTTCTGTTTTTGTAGGTGAGTAGCAGAAACTTTTGATTTTTATAACTACATCCTACATTAAACTTATTAAATTTGAAGATATCCTTTCCATCAGTTTCTTTACATGTTATATCTGAAGCTTTACTGTTGAGACCTTTCAGCTTCTTGTAATTGCCAAACGTTATTATTACTGTTCTCTAAAACAAAACGTCCATAAACACATGGAACATATCTTCTATTCAGCAAGACTTGGACAAATTGAAGAGTTGGGCAGAGGCTAGCTAGACAAGGTTGTACAAGGACAAGTGCAGAGTCCTATGTCTTGGGTTTATGAAATGAATGCCAGATAGAACATGTCACTGTGCTGAACTAAGACGTTGATTTAGATACAACATTATCGTGGATATCAGAACATCAAGCCCTAAGCAGTTAAAAATATCAGCAGGGACTAGCTTGCTGATGCAGTCTTGTAGTTGTTACTGAGGGAAATGATGTCCACTCTGCTTATTTTGAAACATGACTATATGTCTTTCAAGTAATCATATATTAGAGAAATAAGCCTAATCCATTGAAAACAGCAGTTTTAAAGATACTTGCTGGAACACTCTGTGCAGAGAAGAAAAGTCACTTGCAGTTCCATGTTCTGTTGTTTTTTGTGATCCTCTACATTATTTTCATCCTATTATTTTCTCTCTATATATGTCCTTCTTTTAAAAATCTGCAGTTTATAGACGATATTAAATTCACAACTCTTGTTGAGCCTCATTAGGTGTTGTAACTTTGGAATAAACCATTTCTGGACAATGCAAGGGTTATTGATCTCTGCTACAGAAGACATGAACATGCTACACAGCCATTACTATAGTAATAATAAACTTTAATTTATTGACTTTTTAAATTTTGGGCATATTGTTGGGTTAGTTTATAAATTCCATCTGCAATTAGACCAATACAAAGGAAAATGCTTTGCAACTTACTCTTAGGAAACATGTTTTCTGGTATCACTGCTTAGCCTTTTGAACTTGCTCTGCTTTATCATGCATACAGTTCTCACCCATGCTTTCCAAGCCCCACCTATTTTAACTTGCCTTCTTTCATTGTTGTTTTGCAAGGTTCAGTTCTCTTGTACAACAAGAAGCTTTACATTTCTTAGAGTCAGAAGTAGCTCGCTATACAAGTCTGCAACACTGGTATACACTAACTTAGATTGTTCAAACCTCTTCTGGATAATGTCAATAGCAATTGGCAAGGAAGGTGATTAAGACCTTAAGCATGATTAACACTGACGCTTGTTAGTTTATGTCTCCCACCCGTATTTCAGCCTCCTGTTCAGTACTCTTGTCTCTTTCACATTTTTAAAGTAAGCTTCTTTTAACATTTGGACAATTTGAGTTGTAATTCAACCTTGATAAAGTTTCAAGCTGAGAAGTATGAAGGATTGTGCTACACTGGTAAAAGTGTTTCCCCTTGAACTTTTGAGATTACTTTTGTTGTCACTAGAAATGCCTACAAAGTTAAGGGGAAAATATAATTTCTGTTGCTTCTTAGTTGCTTCCAGACTGTGAAGCAGCAAATGTCACATGAGCATTTCCAAATTAAATTCTTCATCTAGAATGCTGAAATGAAAGCTGAGGAATGAAGGGCAACGGTTTGGGTTTCTAGAGCAGCAGCATAATCTAGTGGAAAATACTGGCCCACTGCTGAATTGGGTAGGGGCTCTGATCACAGAGGTGACTGAAATGGCCAAGGTACTCAATGTCTTCTACACCTTGATCTTACCAGTGCAACTTCCCTTTTAGAATCTCGAGACACTGGGACCCATGGAATGGTTTGGAACAAGAAAGTCTTGTCTTAGGTGAAACATGATCAGGAAGGGAATGTTTAGAGAAACTAGTTACCTGAAGGGATATACCCAAAAGTACAAAGCAACCTGGCCAGTGTCACTGCAAACCATTTTTGATTATCTATGAACACAGTGTTCAAAACAGTCTCTTAGGAAAATTCTAGGGAAAAAAAAGGATGTTTCTCCAATTTTTCAGAATATTAAGGGGGATCCATGAAACTACAGGCCAGTCAGCCTTAAATTTCTGGGAGACCTTGCATTTCTGGAAACCATTTCTAAACATACTCTGGACTTAACTTTATGGGTGATACAGGGGAAAAGGCCTCCCAGAGGTGGTGTAGAGTCCACCCATGAGGATACCCCAAAGCCATCTGGACATAGATGTGATCCTTTATGTGATTCTGCTGTGAGCCCAAGCGCTTATTTCCAGATGTCTCTGCAAATTTCAGTTCTGTGAATTTCTGAACAACTTTAACTCGGCCTTACTTTAGTTGGCACTGTATTGTCCATGCATTAGTTTTTGTAACTAATGCTTACAACGTAAAAATTCTGTCAGGAACTTGAGGAAATATGACCTGGTATTTTTATGAAGGCATTTGGCATTAATCAGCTACACTTGAAAATTTCCCATTCCATTTACTGCAAAATAGTGGAATGACTTTCTGTATTGTTCAAGTTTACTATTCATGGGATAATATGCAGATGTAGTGTGGCCTTGAAAAAAATTGTGCAACTCAAACAAGCTACTTAGAACCCTGCAAACAAAGATGGAATTAAAAGTAGGATACTGAAAAATGCATACAAGACAAAAGGAATTTTTGGAGCACCTGTAAGCCTGGTGGTTAAGATGGTGTGCTCTCCTCATCCATCAGCATAGTGCAGTTCCTCTGGCTGGACTGCACGTAGTGGAAGCCACCACTTTCAATATGTTGCTAGTGCTTGCAGACCTTGAGACTGAGTACCAGTACCAGAAACTAAGAAAGAGTGGCCTGTCAGCACTATAAAAACAGCTTAATGCCATTGGGCCACTTAAAAATCATTTTGAAAGAGATAAAATAATTACAAGCTTGAGCTGCTGGCCTGATAAGGCACTTACAACTTTGAAATGCAGGTTGAAATGAATCCCTAGATTCATTACCATCTTATGATAATTTGTTTCTGGGTAAATAGATGACAACAAATCCAATGTGTTGCTTTCTGCACTAATTGCTTACACTGTCCTGGAGAGGCCCAGGGAAATATTCATGGCCTAAGCCTGAGCTTGGGTTTCTTCACAGCTGTTCTTCACAATTACTTCTGTAAAATAGGTGAAATTCCCTCTGACTGTGCAATCTGAACTACTGCAAACATAGGGTTGTTTTCATCACATATATTATTTGAAGAGATGTTTGAACCACTGTGGAAAGATTCAGTTGCAGCACAGATCACCAAAATAAATTACATTCAAATATACTAACATTTATAAAATAAAAATATCTGAATTTCCCCAGTTGCCCTTTCATACATTTCGCTGTGATTAATAGGCATTTCAGAACCAGGCAGCTGTCTTTCCCTGGAGGAGGCTGAGGCAAGCAGAATGTACACTCCTCTGCAAAGTCCTATGTTTTACTCAGCTTCTGCAATGCCTGATCCCACCACCAGCCCTACAGTGCCTCCAAAAGTTCTGTCTTGGATTTTGACTGCTTCTGTGTAAGATTTTTACATGCGGTCATGTGACATTTCTCTAAGGCCAGGTGTAGTTGTTGTACCTCCTGGTGTTATTAGCTCGTGTGGTCATTGGCAGGTCAGGAAGAACTGATACTGTATGACTGTTTCCCTTGTCTGCATTTTTCAGCCCGGAGCTGGTGTAGTACAGAGCAGTATTTGTTAATTTCTTTTTCACAGAACAGCAGATATTCTTTGCTTTATGTTCTATGCTGATTTTTTTTTTTTTTTTTATTGCACCTCGGAGTCTTCATATGCCTCTGTTCCTATTTTGCCTTCTTAGCTGTTTAGCAGCAGTTTTTTTATAGCTCTTCTCCTCCTTTGTGGAGGCTGAAAGAGCTGGTCCTCTGGAGGAATATTATTTCAGGTTGTGTCTACATGAGTTGGAATTCAAAAAAGCAATCACTTTCTGTTTTCACCAAGTTCTCTATGAACACATTGGTGCACTGAATATTCTTTAGAATGTCTGTAATTAAAATCTTTTAGAAGCTTCTTTTTATCTATTCAATAATCAGGTCTGAAATACTTTTCAAGAGCTTGATTTTTTGCTTCACTGTGATTTACCTGAACTCAGAGTGCTTTCTGACTTTTTCCTTTCTGTTTTGCAGCAGTACTTTTATTGCCAAATATCAGAGCGAGGATAACTGAAGTAGTACATTGTGTGCTGCCCAAGAGGCATGTTTTCATTTAACAGAGAAAAATAGTAAGAATAAGAAACTGAGCATAGCTGGTTTATTTTGGTTGGCAGGTAGGACCCTCCTACTGAGACTGCACTTGCAGAGGGTTGATTGTATTAACTCTAGGTTTAGTCGATCACTACCCTCACTGTAAGCATCACTCATTGCATAGTCCTTCTGGAAGAAATGCTAAGAGAAACTTTATTTTTGACACAAAATTACAAAATTTGCTTGAACTGTGGAGTTTTGAATCCATTCATCTACAGTGGTGTTTGAAGGAACCCAAGGACACTGTTAAGAGTTATTTGCAGTGTAGATCCTGTTGTGTGAGCAGAGAGTCCATGTCAGGCTTTACAGAAACAGGATTAGAAGATATATATATATATATATATATATATATATATATATATTTGTGACTGTAGGATCAAGAAGGTACTTTGTTACATGACCAGACGAGCAAATTCTTTTTGCTTCTGAACTAGGTCCATAAGTTTGCCTCCTCCTGAGGGAAAAGCAACTAAATTCCCTCACACTTCACTTTGGCTACAAGTACAACTGAAACAAATCCAGTCTTTAGGTGTGAGAAATCTTTTACAATTCAAACTCCTTAGTCCCCAGCACATCTCTATGAAAACGAGTTTTACTTTAATCTGTTTCTGTGTTTGAGCAAATGAACACATGTAAGCATCCAGCTGTTTGGGGCCTGGACCCTTCTATGATGTCCATCCCATGGCTGTGCCTTGAGGTCTTAATAAAATGTAGCTGGTAAGCATAGTGTACTCTAACATAGGTTTAGAGTGAGCATCTCATGGGGAACTTTGTCTGTAGAAGCACGGTCACTACTAAAACTTTTCAGTGTTTGTATTTTTTTGTGTCTAAACATTTTGAGCTCCATACTGCAGCAAACACATGATACAGTGTAGTAATCTACAGCATTTTAGGTCCAGAAATGGATCAGAGTTATCTATCAGTTTAAAAGTGCTGGGAAACGAGCCAGGGGCTAGCACAAACACTGATTCTTTTCAAAAAGCATGTTGTAATGTTTTGTGTCTTCTTCCACTACATGCCATTCATCTTCAAATTTGTTTCAATATTTTACAACTTAACACATTAGCAAATCTTGTAATTGAAATATAATATTTCTTAACATCACTTAGTAATTTGTTTTAAAAACAGTGAGCTGTTTTCAGATGAATTGCAGCTGCACACAGTGCAGTGTATGATGTGTTGAAGAATTCAAGTTGTCTCTACTATTAAGAGAAGCATCGGTACTAGTATAACTTGGATCTAGCAAAACGCAGGGATAGGCTGGTTTCCATGACAACATTTTCTTATGTGTTTTTGAGGCTAGTAGTAATGGACAGAAGCTGTTTTATTCTGCAGTGATTAGGTCAGTCATTGGTTTTGATGCAGAAAAGAATACAAACATGTCCGTGGCAAAATAAATGTTAACCCTCTCTGTCTACACTCATCTTGCATCCTTAAATCTACATCATTATTGCAAACACCCTCATTCAGATGTCTGAATGAAGAACATTTTAAAAGTCATGTATAAGGTTATGCTCATATATCATAGATGCTGATGTATTAGAATGATCAGTTTTTTTCTAAGTTGTATTATAATGTGTGGTTCACTGAAGAGCCATGGAAACTTGCTTCTGTGCACATGGAGGAAGAGCTGCACTTATTTCAGGATCTTTTAAGAGCACTAACTGCTGGAGAGCTACAGGTTTTAGTCTTGGTAAGTTACCCTGCAGGATGTTAATTGATTACAAACATAGTGTCTTCTGTGAGAAGTTCTGTTAATTGGAATCATTGCCGTAATAGCCTTTGTTTTTAGCCGTATATATAACCAGTCCAAGGGAAATGCTTATTTTGTGTCAAGAGGTTAAATCCTTGCATCATCACTGAGGCTGAAAATTGAAAACCAGGAGCTGACTGGTTAGTAGGAGGCCATTTCTTTTAGGAGCCCCTTTTTAAAATCTAAGAAGGAAAATATTGTTGAAGGTACAAAGGACTTCACAAACACAGCTCAAGATGTATTTTATGTGCAAGACAAAGGAGGCTGAGAGTGTTAATTAACTTCTTTACTTTTTTTTTTTTCCTTTTTTTTTTTTTTTATTTTCCTGTGCATCTGCTCATTTGCATGCTCTTCTGCTGACATTGTGTGTAAATACCTCTGTAAAAGGTCTGTGACTAGTTTCCTGTTATTTAGTTAGAACAGTAAATGAGTTGTGAAAAAAGGAGTGCAATTCTTAAACTTTTTCTAATGACCAAATTTTAAGAATAACTTACCACCCAAGGTTGGGGAGGGGGAGTGTTCATTTCAAATGAATTCTACATGAAAAATGTAAAACTTAGTTCCTATGGGGAACTGATAAACTATTGGTACTTTTTCTTTTTTACACTGAGTACCACTTAGCTTGGAAACAAGCTAATGATCTTCAACTTTCCAGTTCTTTGATCCTTTAAGACATCATTTAGGACTGCTGATGCAACAACAGTCAAGCATTTTCAGGTATGCCAGTTAAGGCATAATGTACTTTTAATTTCAAAAATCCTAATGACCCGTGTTTCTTTTTAAAACTTGGATTGTTTATTGAGATCTATGAATGTTTCCACATCCTTTCACATGCAGCATCCTACAGATACTGCAAAAAATAACTAACTTAGGAAAATCTCCCAAGTTACTACTTAACTGCTATATTTGTCCATATGAATGTGAAATTGCCACTGTTAATAGAATTTCTTTATAAGTAGATTAAGAAAGATTATTAAGAATTTTCATGTATGTCCGTACAGTGGGTTTAAGTGATATCATATAATAGTCGTATGATGATGGTCCAATGGTAGAGATTCTCTTTGCCATATATCAGAGAAAAAACTTGCATCTAGTTTGGTTTTTGTTGCAGATTTTTGATTCCAGCACTGTGGAAGCTACATACCGCATATATGAGTGACTTTGCAGAGCCACTATATAAGATTTCTTCACATAGAAAGCAATCTTTTCTTGGGTGTTCTTCGGTATTGTGAGGGCTCTTCAGTTTTTGTTATAGGTCATATGATTTCACTTTCCTTTTCTAATTTGATTATGGAAGAAGGGCATTGTAGACGTGGTCTTAAAAATGCTTGTTTGAGTGAAGAAAGTGCCTTTCATATTTAACAGATTTTATCATTGATTTTTATACTTGTTCCTATGCAGCCATTAGCAGAGCACCTAAGCTGTATGATGTTTTTTATAGCTAACATTCTAGAATCAGGTGAGGCCTTCATTTTAGTTATTTATCTGGGAGTCATGCTTTTACAGTCTTCTGTAGGCTTTGAGAAATCAAGATAAAAGTGATAATAGCCCATTTTTTAAATACTCTGAAAGAATATAATCTTTTCTAATTCTATTTTTAGTAATTCCTATGCAAGCCATTCTATGCATCCCTAATCAATTATGGAGTTAATCATGTCTTCTAATTGAACTATTAAGTTAAGCTTAATTCTGAAGAAGGATACTTCGAATGGTGTAACAATCTCAGGCAGGTTTGTAATTTTTGACTTACACCTCTAGGGAGTTTTTTCTGACACCCTCTCTTTGGAATTGGTTGAGAATTTTCTGTTTCATCTTACCTTCAAGCTTACGTAAACTCTATACCTCCACAATACTTTTCTGAGAAATGTTTTTATTCACTAGCTGGCTTCTTTCTTTTGTGTTTACATCCTCATAGCACTTTGTTTTTGAAGTGGGATTTCACTCAGTATGGTTCTTATTATAAATTGATGTCATTTATTTATTTATTTGTTTGTTTATTTGACCCAAGCCATTCTTCTTCTTTCAGTGGACTTTTTTTGTGCTTTCTCTTTTTCTGGAAGTAATGTGAAGACAGTGTAATTTAGCTAATAATTCGCTTCAGTAGCAGGAGGCACATTTTATCAGTGAATATGAAGGTTCAGGGTTGCACTGAATATTTTCCTGGTTACAGTGTCAGAATTGACAGGTAGACTTAAATTAATTTTATCTAATTAGTCCTAGTAATTTCATTATTATATCAGTGTGAATAGCATTGAGATAATCTAGTAAAGAATATCTGAAAACATTAAAAAAATTAGGCTGTGTGCTTGTGGAGTATGGGTATTTATTGCAGACACATACTCATTTCTTTTCCCTTTTACCACATAGATTTACAGTCATACTCTTATCATTCTTCTGTGCTGAGTGTTGACATACAAATGACTTCTAAAATGGCAGGCTACTTGAAACACATTCTGTACCGTCTTCTTCATCTGTCTTAAGTAAAAATGTGCAGGAAAAAGAAGTGACTTATGTGGTTTATCTGTTAAAAGGGTTCTTCCTGTTCAGCAAAATGCCCAGTTTTTTATTTTCTTCATCCCGTTTACCTTGTTAGTCTCCATACTTTGAAGTGAGTAGAGCTTCATTGAATTTCCTTTGGAAAAAGAAATTAAAAAATAAAAGACTTTGTAGGGAGTATTAAAAATAATCTCATCAAACAGCCTTGGTTCTTCAATTATTTTGATGATAGCAAGCAAATTTTATTTGTTGGTCTATTTCAGGTGGGTATTTTTGTTCAAAATCTCATAAATCTTTTCAAAACTCTACTTCAGTTGTACCTATTACTGAAAGAAAGCCTTTAAGTATTTCTTTTTTTTTTTTTTTTTTTTTTTTTTTTTTTTACCGGCATTGACCCACATTACTTAATTTCTGTGTGAGAAGACGGGCATTCACATAGTGTGTAGTAGCTCGACTTATTTTTTTATTGACATCACATAATGGATTTGAGATATCTTTTGGTCTTAGTAGGACTCATTGTAGAGTATTTTGTTCATTTTCATGCACATTTATTTTAACTTGAACATTGTGCACAAACTGATAGAAGATCATCCTAGTTGAGGTGAATTAATACTCATGGATACAAACTGAAACAAAAGAAATTTCATTTAAACTATCCAACTTTCTGATGGCTGTAGTAAAAAACTGGAACAGGCACTACAGAGATATCACAGTCACCACCCTCTGAATTACTGGGAGTCTGTCTGGATAAGATCCTGCTGTAGTCAGTTCTGTTGTGAGAAATGGGATGAATTAGACTTAACCAGAAACTTATGTTTTAAGAGTTTTGTAGAGGTTTGACTCAGTGCATTGGCTGTAGTCTTGTCTCTGCTGTTTTGTTTTGCCCTCATTTTGAGATAGCAACTTGTGTTGCCTTGTGCTGATCATCATCTGCTTCTATGCATTTTTCATCCTGTTATGAGAGTCAGTAAAAATTAAGCATGTCTTAAGCACTGTCTGCTTCCAGAAAAGTAGACCAACTAACAATACATTCTTTTATTCTTCCATGAGTCTCAACTGAATTGTAGGTTACCTAACCAATTCTGCCAGAAGATGAGAAAGCCTGTCTGTTTGCAGTGACCAACCGGTTGCCTTTCTGTCTTTTATAAAATGATTCTTGAAGTTTATCCCATAAACCTCTCAGGTGAGGCTACTCAAGGCATCTTGGTCAAAAAATCTGCTGAGGCCTCTGTAGATTGTGCAGTGTCTTTTAGTACTTCATGAACATCTTCATGATCTCATTGATCTCACAGAGAACCCTTAAGAGGTAATAGCTCCTGGGGCAAGGAATGGCCACAGATATCATTCTGTTCAACTGAAGGGATCTTTGGAGGAGTAAAGATGAACGGTACACTGATATCATTCTTTCCATGAGCAAGGATTGCAAGCAAGTGTCTGAAAAAGGTATGAACTTCAAAGCTGTCTTGAAACTGAGGAGCTTGTTACAGTTGGAAATTTCTCTGAACATATTTTCAAACCACCACAGGCAAGAACTATTGCTTAGAGACCTGTGAAGGTCTGCCGTAGACAGATTAACATTTGTAAGAACCAGGAGATCATCTAAACTCAGCTACAAACTTACTGAACAAAAAATGTTTCTCAAAGGCAACACTAAACTGCTCTAAAATTAGCTGTTATACTCTAGAATTGTTTGCTGACCAGTGAAAATACTGTATCTTAGGCTGAAAGGGGTTCAATTCTTCTGTTTTCTGGTGTGTCTGTATAGTACCTGGGACCTCAGTAACATAGTAACTAACTAAGTGACGTTCAAATCATCAATCCTATTCCAATATAATTGAATTCTTAATAAAATTGATTTAAATCATGTTAGGTGAAATTTAACTAGCAAAGATGTGAGTCCTGTGTGTGGCCGTAAGTGCACTCTTGTAACTCACATGCTGGGAGGAAATTTGTTGGGGGGCTGGATTTTTTTCCTTTTCTTAATTAACCACAAAAGATACAAGAAGTTTGGCTTATGCATATATGTTTATATGATGTGTGCTTTTACTTAACCTCTCTCCTAAAATGTCACTTAGCAGTACAATAATTGCAGTTCATTTTTCTCTCTACTGAATGAAAAGGATGTATTTCTGTGTGTGGCATAGATAGTTCACTGTCATATCTGTGATCCCTAACATTTTTGTGCAGGGCATTTAAGGGATGTCCCACCCTGGATGCTTCCTTTCCTGCTGCTAGAGGAAGAGGAAGGAGTTGACAGTTTATATACAAGGGCTCCTCTGTCCCTAGAGAAGTCATATCCTGCTTGGTCTGGCTTTTTTGCAAGCGTGGGCTCTTGATTTATATTAAGATACTTCTCAATGTTTTTACCACACCAAGGAAAGTTATTAATTTGAATACATGATATATGATACATGGGTAATAATGTAGCTGTTAGATGTATATAACTACAGGGAGATTGCTCAGGCAAGCGTGATTTGATTTTTTATTTTTTTTTTAAATTGCCTCTCAAGAAAGTCTTTGCCATGGACCAACAGATCTCGTGTTTATATTTGGAACCCTTTAAAATTGGCTGTATTAGTTTTAGGTGTTAGTTAGGATTTTCTGTCTCAGTAATGTTAATGAAAGTCTTGAGTGAGGTTTTTAAGCTCAATTTGACTCAATTTTGTAGGAGTGTTAGATCTCTTAGGTTTAAAAACTCAGTTCAAAAGATTTTGCTGAATCACATAAATCAGAAATGGTGGTTTAGTGCTCTGTTTATGCTTTTTAAAGCTGTTAAAGTTCTTCAAAAGATGTGGGTTTGCCCCTTGCGATTGCACAGGAAGCATGAGGGTAACCTGAAAATCATTTTAAATAAGGGTTAAAAATATTTTCTGAGCTTTGATGAAATCATTGTGCAGTCTTTTCCATCTTCTGAAATAAAACAGTGCATTCAGAGATTCGGAAATCCAAAACTGCCAACTTCGGAGTTCAAAATATACAATGGGAATGAAGCATTACTATCTTTAGTCTTGATGTGGGAGGCATTCTTTGAATATTTGCATTTTAATTTCAAAGATTTTGAATACCTTAAAGATAAACAGATTTCTATGCCCAGCACTTTTGAGATCTCTAGGTGAAAAGAAGGTTGTTCTTCATATGGATATTAAGTGGTAGTGTCAGTATAATAGGTCAAAAAAGAAAAAAAATATTACTGAATTCAAATGGATTTTGAAGTAGTTGTGATTTTTTTACATATATATATATATATATATTTTAGCATACTGGAACAACTTTCTCAATACAAACAGTGGCATAGGATGTGCAATGTGAATGGTAATATAAGGATGTGAGAGTGATTACTAGCTCATTACTTTGTTGTTATAAAGTCCTCTCTATCAAGAGGGGAAAAAAACCCACAATATTTTCAGAATAAAATTTTCTCGGTCTCTTTAGTCCTCATCTTTCAAGTACTTAACAATTTCTCTGCACCAGGAACCCCTAGAAGTTAAGCCTGAGCTGACTTTCAGAGCTCCAGAAATGTAGTATGGGTACAGTATTTTGGAAAAGAGGTGCACCACGTAAAATATCAGTTGAATCTGACTCCTTTCCAGATGTCTACTACCCCTGTTTGCTGATGGAGTGTCATTCAGCCTGTTTCACATCATACCCACAAAGAAGGTTTACATAGCTCTTCTAACTTTTAATTTGGATTTGTTGTCCTCTGAGGAAAGTTCCCCCAAAATAAGTGGGTAAATAAATAAAACAGCCTGACAAGTTCATGTCATTTCTTTCGGTTTTGGTTAGACCTGTTGTACCTATCACTGTCCCCGAATCCAGAAGTCCTGCTGCCCTTTGCATGGGTACCAGTGATGGGCTTCCTGGACTTCTGCCTCCACTACACTGCTGTTGCTTTCTTAGCAGTTTCCCTTGGCTACCTCTTCTTTGCCAGCAGCCACTTAAACTGGAAGAAAATCCTTGCAATTCTGAGTTGTTCTGTTTTCCTGGACATGCTCTTGTTCACAGACAGCCTTTGACAGAGGAGACACTGCTCCTTTGGCATAAGCTGGGGTTACCAGGCTGAGAGGACCCAACCTGCCTGCAGAAAATGGAGAGGTGTCCGATGGAGGAGGCTGTAGTTTAAAAATGCCCAAGTTAGTTAATAACTTCTCCTAACTTGGGATGATGTTTAGTCCTTTTTGCTGTGTTCACAACACACTAATATAAACAAACTAAATGTTTTCTTAACTTGGTGTTTTAATGAAATGTCTCTTGGCTTTCTTATGAACTAAAAATGTTAGTGAGCTGGTGGGGTAAGAATTTGGAGTTTTGCGTGACATTTAGATTTTGTTTTCTTCCAACTCAACTGATGCAAATTATGGAAAAATATTCTGTGCATTTATAGTTTGGGCTGATGTAAAGAGAATATGCTGTGATATCATAAATTGCAGATGTAGAGACTGCTATGTAAAAACTTCTAAACTGTTAGATTTGTGGCAAATGATTAATGGCAAGCTATCTGAAGAGTGTGAGAAGACATGCTTGACTAGATACACTCATGCACAAGGCTAGTGTATATAATGTTTGAATGCACTGAACAGAAAATAAGCAGTTTTGGAAAAAAAGGTTAATTTAACATTAATTATGGCTGTTTTTTGCTCAATTAACAGGTGCTGAATTGTAACAGTTCACTTACATTTAATTTGTTAAGAATCACTAAAAGCTCTAGACAGGCATGCTTTATTTTTCTAGGAGTCATCTAGTGATCTATTCTGTTCACAGTGCAGCATCTGAAGGTGATCTAGTCTGAAAGGCTCTAGTTCAGGATCACTGTGAACAAAATCTGCTCCAGACTGACCGGCTGTGTTGGCCACAAGCTATCTTCTCTCTGTGCTTAGTGTAGAGATTCTAGCCAGTATTGTAAACTTGCTTCATTGTTCAAAACACTGTTTAAGTATGTTCAGAATTGCTGTAGTCAAAGGCTTATAATTCTGGTTCGAAATAACAGCTGTACTGTTAGGGAGAACAAATATGGGAGTAAAGATTTTATTTATTTTGCCTTTTGAGTGTTTCACATTAGCATCACAAATACAATGTTTGTCTGAAATGTGTAGCAAAAGAATTTAAGCAATACAGATTAAATGACATATTTTTGTTGTTTTAAATGTGGTGTGAAGACTTGTGTGATGTCTTTTTTAAAAATAAGATCCTGTAATTAAACCTTCAGGCTCAAAAGGCACTGTGACGTGTTGGCATATTGCCGTATCTTAATTTCCTCAGAAGACTAAAAGCCAAGTGTCTTAGATACTGGTGAAATGTTAAAGAGATCCCAGCATGAGACACACTCCAGAATGTCTTTGTATGATTATGAAATGGCCCAATTTTGTAATATAAGTACAGTGAAATAATGCATGCATTGTAACACTATATAAAGAACATGGAAAATTAGAATTACGTAAGCTAGACAATTAATTATTTTGTTTTCTAGATTATAGATTCTGTTTGAAATTAAAATGAACTAAATGACATATAAAATAATTCCAAATTTGTGTTTAGATAGAGAAGAAGTAATAAAATACAAGTACTAGGAGAAGCCATAGCACAGGTAGTTGCTGTGTCTTTATTGGTTTTCTCTTTTTTACATGTAAGAAGTGAGTGCTGCTGTGTGTATGACCCAAACAATGTGCCACTAAGTACACTTATCTTCACCATTCTTATTCCCAATAAGAGGTGAATAAAAATTTTGTATTAATTTTTACTTAGTACCTTATTAAATCTCAGAAACTAAAATAAATCTGAAGGTGAGAAAGGAAGTCGTGGACAAAGGGAAAGAGAGGAACTTGAAGAAGGCGGGAAAACAAGCCATTAATTGAAGAGAAAGGAAAAAGGATTAAAAGTAGATTAATCACAGGCAGAAAAAAGTTGATTTTGCAGGTGCTGTCTGAAAAAATTGGAGAGGGGTGGGGAGGAAGGATAAGGACAAGGTTCAGCAGTACAACTAACTCCATCGAAGATGTAATTCTGCATGGTATGACGTGCTAAAGGGCAAGGGGCCCTTATCGTCGGGGATGACACTCATCATCTGCACAAGTAGTTTTTCTGAATCAGTCCAAAATTCACCTGTGTAAGCAGCTAAAAACGCATGTATTTTATGTGTCTTTGATCCAACTTTTAATGAAAATCTGCTTTTCTATGGAGAAGGTTTTAGGCCTGATCTTGTGAGGTTTTTAAACACATGGAAAGCATCCCCCAGTGAATTTTACCTTAGAACATGTTTGCTTATAGTTATGCAGAAGCACAACTTGAATTGCTTACAGTAATCTGATAAAAAAGAAATAGAATAGAACTGTTTTGAAGTAACCACCATCCAAAATATGTTGCACAGTTATACTGCATGAAACACTTGGTGATTTTGAGTTAAGCCTTAATGCAATCTCTTCAACATAAACAAATATTTTCATTTTGCACGTTAAAAGGGTTGCTGCATTTTCTGAAGCTGAATAATGCTGGCTGGTCGTGACAGGGTAGGGACAGTCACTGAGCCTCCATACATTTGGCGCTAAAGGTATTTTGTTTGTCAGACTTCTGGTATTTCCCTGATTGAGAAATCCCTCATTTTAAATAACTTCCAAAGCGTACAGAATAAACCAAATAAAAACCCGGATACGGGGCTTGATTAGGCAAACCTAAATTCAAGATGATAAAACAAACGAACAGGGTAAGTTGCGAGTGAGCATGTGGAGAATGCTCCTTACAAGACATTGTTTCATGGCTTGGAATATGCTCCCAGAGGAAGTGATGTGAGCATCGTTGCTTCTGAGCTATTTGTGAGCAGAACGCATGAGGCGGTCAGGAATGCATTATCGGGTGGTGTAATTGTGCTGCATTAGAGCGGCTGACCCAGTGCTCCTTCTCCTTCCAGAAACCATGCATAGTTTTAATCATGCAGCAGGCTCTGCTCCTGGTTACTTACTGTGTATTGTCGTTCTTTATATTAATGTGCTTCTCCTTTATTCAGGAAGTGTCTAATGGCATTTGGGGGAGGGGAAACTCATTAGCTTCCTTCCTGAGCACTATAATTTTTATTTCCTGTTGTAACAGTGGCCTCAGCCAAAACTAACAATGTAGAAGTAGGGGGGAAGGGTTGCCTGCAGAAAACGTTTTCTTGTCTGGAGCAAGATGTTGCTTACAGAAAATTTTTGAGGCAAACAACCAGTTTGAAAGCATCTTTTGAGCACAGTTCTTAAGAGGGATTTTGAACTTGATGTTCCGTATTGCAAGTTACCCCCTTTTTATTAGGAGGATGAAGGTAAATCAGAGCTGTACTGAGCAGACCATCTGCCCTCCCCTTCCTGTCCATTAGACATAGAAGGTCATGCCATCTTTCCTTCCCCTTGGCTGACCTGCAGTGGCATCCAGTCACCACACATGAACCTCCCTTCTGGCCATCCCCAGGTGCAGTCCTATGGCTGCTAATGAACAGTGCAGATCCTCTGCCCTGTGCCAGGCCGCTGGCATCTTGCAGCAGGTGTTTCGCTGCACCTGGGGAGCAGAGCTGTGTTTCAAGTCTTCCAATGCATGCCCATCTTCCTGCTGGCATGCGTCTTACTCAGGCTATGCTAAGGCATGAGTTAGACCTGAAAATGTGGACCGGCCTACTTCGGACAGTGGTGTCTCAGCCTGAGAAGGGAAGCATTTTGTCCAAGATTCATCTTGTATATATTTAAACCCTGATCATGTCATCTTCTTACAGTTACTACTGTGTTCTGAGCTTCTTTTTACTCAGGAACTTTCAGTTGTTTCACTCTGTCTATGGCTAGACATTCACTGACTTGAAATACTTAAATTTTGCTACATTAAGTAAATGGAGCACTAGCATCCTGTATGCCACTAAAACAGGTCAGCACAAGACCAGCAACAAGATGAGCCCACCAAGAGGAGGAATAAAACTTTGCAACTTGATGGAAATGAGAAAAAAGGTGCTGCCTTTTCCTCCTGTTCTGTGCAATATGGGCTGTTTTGAGACTGAAGGTAGTGTTTTTGTTGACCATTTTAAAATAAGTGGTGCTTTGAGTGGTTAGGAAATAAGGAGAAAAGCCTTTACTGCATGTTATTTTGATTAACAAAATATGGGAATAGTAATCACAGGGAATGAAGAAACAGACTGAAAAGTCTGTGGAGTCCCACTGCAGACACAGCAGTTCACAGTTTGAGTGCACTAGCTAATGTCATGGAAGAAACATACATTGGTGCTGTGTGTCACTGTGGAAAGCTACTCATAGGGAATTTTAAAACACAGCAGCTCATGAGCTATAGGGGATAAAGGTCTTGAGGCATACAGGTTAGCAGTTTTATCTTTGTCATAGTAATTTGTGAAAAAACTGCTTTAACAATCCCGGAAATTTCCGTCCTTTTCCTTTCACCAACTCTTGCTATGTAAAGACGGGGCTAGCAGAATTTATTAAGCAGTAAAATGAAGTTCTTCTTCTATGAAACGTAATCATCCCCCATTGCCTGACACTGCTGGGTTTTGTCAGCTTTGATACATGACTGTCCCTCCACTGGGAGCAGTACTAAGGGAGCCCCTCTGATTATAGACACCTGCTGGTCTGTGAGCCAGGAGCCAAGCTTCCAGGGCAGCAGGAAACCTGGAGTAGTTTCCAGGGATTTAAAATCTTAGGAGTGGAAGCAAAGGAGAAGTAGTGATAGGATAGATGAGCTGAAAAGTTCCAAGTCTTGGCTGTCGCTCAGGAAATCCCAATGAATGTTGCATTTCCCTCATTCTGTTAATAAAATACCACTTGGATGTGAACCTAATATCTGGCCCCTCAGCTGCTGTCTTCTGCAAGTGGGTTTTATTTTGTCAGGCTTCCCCAGTTTAAGATTCACAGGAGAAGAATGTCAGCTCTCCAATACTTTACTGATATGAATTCTATCAGCAGATAGCTAGGGCTGTATAATTTCCCATCAAAAGCCTGTATCACCATTGGTAGCTTCTCCAGCATAATACAGGCTATTTACCTGATAGTAGGGGGCACAGCAAGTGTGCTGGTTTGCTTTAGCGATTTGTAGCTTGTGTTATGTCCCTGTAGCACAGTGCTTTGGAACCAGCTAGCTCTCTGTAATTAACCAGCCCAGCTGGTATACTTTTAGGTTTGCTCTATCAGAATGGGGAGAAGCGGTATCATAGGAAGATATACTGTAGACAGGAGGATATGAGGGAAAATACCTCTGACTGCTGTAGTTTAGGTGGTTTAGGATGAGAAACAGGTTTCAGTTTTGTGGTGGTGTTTTTGTTGTTGTTTTTCTTTTTTTTTTTTTTTCCTTTTTTTCATTTTGTTGTGAGAGTGTCAGGCTGTTTTGTTTGTTGTTTTGTTTTGGGTCAGTGAGACAGTGTGAAGAAAGGGCTACAGCAGTGCTTATGTTTCATTGCTTTTGTTGTTGTTGTTGTTGCTTAAAGCATAAGTAAACCAAGCAAGAGTAAACCAACTAGACATAGAGCAATCACCACTTCTGCACTTGGGAAAGAGAGGAGCTGCCGTTGTTTGAAGTACTGAAGGGGACATGTGAATGCGATGCATAGAGACATAACTTAGTGATGGACTTACAGAGTTAGGTAATGGTTGGACTTGATTAACTTGTGGGTCCTTCCAAATTACATGATTCCATAATTCTAAGAATCCACATAATGACTAATCTTTAGGGTAATCTAAGAATCCACATAAAAATTAAGATGAAACAAATATATATATATATTTCCAAGCTGTGGTAGCTAGTTACTTTGAAAGTCTCCAGTTCTCATTATTCCAGCTGTGGATTGTTGGTCACCACAGGGTGTAAAATAATTGGTTCCCCAAGGAGAAGTAACCCAAGGGGACTGCTCAGGTTTCAGGTGCTCCACAGTGGGTTGCTCACATGTGGCTGAAGGCAGGGCTCCCACACATGTAGCTCTTTGTTCCTGCTCATCTTGAGGATACCCGTGGTCATGCCCAGCAAAAACAATTCATTTTCTAACATTAGCACCTTACTTCTTTCCCAGAGGTTTTCATCTGTTTATCTCTAGCAAACCATTTGTGTTTAACATTAGGGACACTGAAATTTTGCCTGGTGTTTTTTGTTAGGGCATGAGAAGAGCCACTGGGATGCAAACAAGCTGCAGGGATGGACATACTGAGAACGCCAGTTGCTTGTGATGCTGTGCCATTCTTACCTTTTGCATATATGAGATGAGGCTTTCTGGAGGACAGTAGATAAAAATGTATTGATTGTCTTAATTTTCATCTGAAATTTTAGTTCCAGCTACTACTTACTGGGTTTAAATTTCAGAAAGGATTTTTTTTGTGTTTTGTGTGTGTGTGTGTGTGTGTGTATTTTTATTTTTTTTAATACATGTCTGAGACACGTGCATCATTCCAGATGGCGAGATGCAGTCTGAGAGTCTGAGTATTTCTAATACTGATGCATCCACAGGTTAGCAAAGACAGGTCTGCAGAGAACTGAGCCTGATCTCTGTGCGGTTCTTTGAACCTGGCAATGAAACCTCTTGAATTCTGGTACATCATGGAGCAGCATGTCAGACTCTCTGTGACTGTTAGACTGGCCACATTAATTTCTTAATAGCAAGCAATTACCGACATAAAAATGTTAAATCTTTGTTGTCAACGTACTTACTTCTAACACTCAGAGCTGATAAAAATTACTGCTGAAAAATTTACATTTACCCAAAGGTGGATTTTCAGATAACATGAGGGAAACTGGATATTCTACAGGCTAGCTTTTTATGACTTTAGTATTAATCATGACTTTTTTTCACATTCACAAGATCTCAGACTCAAAAATTAAGAATTCTAGCTAAAAAAGATACACACCTCCAGAGGGGGGCTCAGAGCAGCTTAGAGTCTGTGCTGGCTGTAGATGGAGCATCACTAGGTTTGTTAAGTCTTGCACAGCAGGGAAGTATCTGTTAAAGCTTCATTTTCTGTTACATATAAATTGAGATATTTGAACATATATCATTAATTTTCACATTTTAATTTTTTTTTAAACCTTGACCTTGCACTGATGTTTCTGTTTGTGAAGTTGACTTCATGAAGTTTAGGAAGCTGCTTCACTCAAGACGAAGAGAGAAATCTCTTTCAAAGAGTAATAATATTGCACGGTTTTTGTTTTGTTTTAAATTCCAGTCTCTCACTGTTTTAAAAGTACTGTGCTTATCATAGAATTAAGCACTTGTTTTTTAGCACCCGTATATAGAAAAAATGCCACTGATTTTTGTCACAAAATTCAGGCTAAAAAAATAAAAAATAAAATTATTGTACTGCCTATCAGTAACTTTACCAAGAGTGGAAGTGATGTTCAAAAACTCTCCAGTCAATTTCAGTCAATGAAAATTTGCTGTCAGAATATCTGTGAAGTCAGACTTTTTCTTGTTGTACTGAAGTAATTTACAATTAGACCACATTTACAATGTAGTCTTGAAAAAGGCAGAAATATATCTGTAGTTAGTATTTCAGTAGTTGTTATTAAAGAGTAGTTTCATGACAGTGAGGCCCAGACAAGAACACCTAAATATACCATTTCTTGAACAAAACAGCGTTTTCATGGTGATGTGAATTCTGCATTTCAGCTCATCCTGAAGTAGTGCTTTGTTTTCACTCCATATGCTTTCCTTCTCAGCCAGCTACATGCAGTGGCACAACTCCCATTGTACAGGCAGGGAATTGCTGGATTTGTTAGCTTTCTGATGAAGTTGTTGCAAACTTCCAGGATTGCTGAATCACTCATAAATGACATAAAGATAACCTGAAACCTGCCTACTTTGCATTTAATATTCCAAGTTCAGACTGCTAACATACGTTAACGCTTATAAACTCACAGCATGTTTGTTCATTTGTGTTTCATAATTTGCAGAAGAGATGCCAAGAAACTTTTAATTGTTATTAATGGTAAGTTCTTGATTAAATGGGAAAGTACTTGTGTGGAGGACATTGTCATGAGAACAGGAATACAGTAGTACAGCAGTCTTAAAATCCTTGAAAAGCAGAATGGGATTAAGAATTGGATTAATCGATTTAAAGACGCTATGCCAAAGAACTTGATTGCTGGTGGAAGGTAGGATGTGAGACAGGCTTGTCATACCAGGCTAACTACTGCAGTGTACCAACTGTGAGTTTTCTGTAGAGCATCAACAGAGAGTAAAAGGATGAAATGTTTGGAGCAGGAAGAGGAAAATCAGCAGCATTCGGCCAACTTTTGTGCAGCATGTTATGGATTGAGCATGGAGATACTTTGAGTGCTACTCATACTCATTGGAAGACTAAGCAGGGTATTAAGTTAGCTTTAGGTACACACTGATGTGATTGAAGAGGATCCCATGTTACTGGCCACCAGTTGCTTGAAATTATTTGGAATGATGGCTTCAAGAGCTAGCCATATTCAATCACAAATTTTAAAAACATGCAGCAGTGTTTCTCTTTCGTGCAAATTATTATGATCCCAAAAGTCATATGAGAAAACACTTGAGAATAAAGACAATGCAGTTTTGTATTTCAACAACTTTAAATGTGAGAGTAAAGCCTTCAGTACCTACGGATACATTTAGTGGAGTGCATACCCTGCCTCGCCATCACCAAAGTTAAACTGGCTCCTCCAACCTGTTTCACGTTATCTCCTGCTTGAGTGGCATGTCTTGGCACGGCACACGAGCTGATGTAAACTCCCTTAGTTCAGCTGAAAACTGTATGAAAGCCATTTAACATATTACTCCTAATTTGCTGCATCTTCATAAATAAATGAGAAAAGCCAAGTGTATACTTTTCAATTATATTTCAGTTAATTTTTAGAGAATACACAAAAATTTGGCAATCCTTCTATTTCACTATCTAAACATACATATTATTTTTAAATAGTAAACATTCTGTTGAGACCTGTCACATCTCGTCGTGTACATGTAATAATGATTTAAGTAATTTCCAGCAAATAGCAAACTCTTATTTCAAAATAAATTTTCTTTACAATTATACTTCAGAGAGTCTTTGCCTTGAAACTGTTATAAATAATCCATAATCCTGGAAGACGTAGCTAAGAGACAGGATTGTTGTGCTGTCTTTGAACCAGAGTTTGAAATGCGTTTATCACTGATAGCAAATATATCCTTAAATTCTTTCTATTATCCTTAGCATACCACCAAACTAATATGTAGTTTTCAGTTCTGTAATAGAATTTTACTAACTCGGCTTAGTAGAGTGAAAATCTGGGATTTGACACTGAGGTATAGTAAAACAAACTGTAATCCTACTTAATGTACAAGGATGTCATGATCATATAGAGGTTATTTGGGTGGTAAGTTACCCTGTGGGGAGAGAACTATTTTTTAGGAAGATGATACTCACCAGAGACCCCACCTTAGTGAACGTCTGACAAAATGAACTGAGGCAAACCCGATATTTTTCTTCCAAAAGATGAAATGAATTTTTTTGTTCCTTCCAACAAAAGAAGAAAAATATAGGCTATTAGTAGAATTATTGCTAAAGTACATTATCCATTCACTGATAATACTGTGTAAGATGGAACAGACAGGAATAGTCCCAAAGCCTGAATTGATTTGTAAGGAGCTGCAGTTTGAAAACAAAAAAAATGAGAAGTTGTGAGGAGTAGCATTATGATCTTTTACAATGACACTTCTTAGTCTAATACTATTACCTGAATTTAAACATTTTAGACAAAAATGTATCAGCAAAACATCATCAATTAATCAAGACTTGCTATGCAGATCTTTCAAATGACTTGCATCTACTAATTATTTATCTGTCAAGAAAAAAAATCCTCAATTTTCACCATTACCTAAATTTATGATCTTGATTAAGTTGTACTAAATATTTCTTATGCTTTGTCCCCAGTGTGAAACAAAACATCTTATAAATGTTCTTATGAAGACAACGTATTTGCCTCCAAAATGTGATATGCACTTTTTGCTTGTCTCTTTCTATTCACTTAACTGTTTGTTTTCATAAAGCTGGAAAATGCATGGAATTCTGTGAATTAGAATTTTAAGATAATAGCCTATTATCTTAAATTTCAGATAATTTAAGATAATAAGTAGTAAATAGGTAATAAGTAGTTAGATTTTGGGCATGTTATTCATATCCACACTTCTTGTGAGACAGCAGCCAGAATGCCGTGCTTAACTTGAAAAAAATATCAGGGAAAAGAGGGAATGAAAAAGTGACAAAAACAGAAAGTTGGGTTTTGGATTATTCAGGGGCTGGTCACAGGTAAACCTGGTGGTCCCATTGTGTTTATTTACCTGGCCCTGTTTATTTACAGTTCTCTTCTCATTGGATGTGGTGAATTAATAAGCAGTGCTGATTTGGGAAGGTATTTGACTTTCATGTGAACTTTCTTCCCTGTACATCTCAGAGCTGTCAACTTCCTAGCAGAGTCTTATTTAGGCTTAGTGGCAGTGTGGGCTTTCAACATCAACTTCAAGGAGATTTCTACCAAAAAACAAGCATTTTCAGCTTTCCCTCCCCACGGTAGGCTGTGATCACTGTGCTTAAAACGTAATACAGCAGCAGCTGTCACTTCCGTGTTATCGTTCACATCAGTCCTTGCACATGCCTGCCTCTGTGGAGATACTTGCACAGAGCCCAAGAAGATGCAGCTGAGGTGCTGGGTGCTGAGAATGCAGCCCATGTAGGAGCAAGGCGCTGCCTGGGCTATGTGGTCACAGTGTCAGACAGGTGATGGGTCACATTTAGAGACTGCAGCACTTTTTGGAAACAGAGATTCTGTTTGTCGTTCACTTGTGTAGTTACCTGCGAGTTAAGTGTCAAGTAAGCATAACAAAATTTGCCTGAAATTGTGTTATTTTAGTGGAATTTATTGTTTTATATTCTCCATGACAGAATATTTTTAGCTGGCAGCTATGTTTTGGTTGCATATATACTGTATTTAAAAAAAAAAAAAACAAACATATTAATATCATTTATCTAAATTCATTTACTTTAGAAAATTAATTTTGAAATGAAACAGTTATCTTTTTTTCTTACTGCAATGTCAAAATGGTCCTAAACACCTAGATAAGTGTCCATTGAAAACTTCAGCTTGGCAGTGAGGTACATCATTCTCACACTGAGGTTTCCATGAAATGTATAATGATTCTTCATATGTACTAGAACCAGTTCTATTGTCTACAGTGGATTTCCTATGAAAATATCATAATATATGAATGCAAAATGTGAATTCCAGAAAAAGTGTTATAAGTGCTGTTATTTCTGAAGGTCTTTCTGAAGTTCTTATGACCAAACTCTGAAACTGGATCCAGAAAGAAGAAAGAAAGCTACAGTGTGTTTGTCAATAAATTGCAATAGTACAGAGTACAGCAGCAGCTTTTGTCTGGTTCTCATTCAAAATCAGATATGAAATTTCGGAATAATTAAAAGCTTTCAAGTTATCACTGAAGTGTTAGAGCCTCTACAAAAGGAATATGAAAAGTAGGAGTTCCTACACTGTGTTTTCAGCAAGTGCTACCTAGACTGGTCAGTTCTGAAAGATAGTATAAACATAATGTCTTTTTTGTTTTTATTGTTTTTGGTTTTTTTTTGCTCATTCTGGCTTCAGAAAATCAGGGCATACAACATGCAACTGCAATAATAGATTTTGAAGCCAGATCAGCTGCTGAATGTTTATTGGTTCGTTCACTTTGTAGGACTCGTGGAGTCAGATTAGAAATTTTTCTTTCTGTATCACTTCAGGCAGATTTTTGCTACAAAATTTTACCAACATGGAAGATTTTACATATACACACCTATGATGCTGGGGTTCACTTTCATGTGTGCAACCTGTGCTGCCTTCATTGCTACGCTCGTAGTGTATCAGGCTGTACAGCAGAAGTGTAGGTAGGTTGTGCTCTTCCAGATACCACCTACTTCACCCCATTATTGGTGGGCTAAGAGCCCTTTTACAGAGGCTCTGTAAGTAACTGCAGGTCAGGGACTGGTGGGGAGGATTGCTTGGATGATGAGGGAGTTGGGTGACTGTAGATCATCTTCCTTACTAAACTTCTAACAGATTTGAAGTTGCCTACTTGTCTGGAAACATTTTGTGATATATATTATTAAATTAATTTAACACACTTCTTTGCAATTTCATTTTTTAAGTTTACGTTCTGATTACTTTATAAGTAAGCACTACTCTAAACCATGGCTATTGAAATCTACTTACCAGACAGACACAGTTTAAGTTGTGTTTATGTTACAGTCTGTTATTACATTGTCCAGGGTTGCATGAATATAGCAGTGAATGTCTGCAATAACTGTCATTCAGATGCACCATTTTAATTAATGACTGTGAAAAAATAACTTGAATCAGTATATTAGGTACAAAAGCATATAAAATTTTCAGTTTTTTAAGGAGAAACATTGGACCAGCTCACTGTTCCTATTTCATCTTCTTTGAAAGTGGAAAAAGCAAATTACAAATATTTACAATTTCAAAGTAATGGAAGTGTAAATGATGAGTGACCTTTAAAGCATGCAAAAGAAAGACATTGTTTCACTGTGGGACTCTGGAAGAAGAACTGAATAATTGATCAGAATAAAATAAATGAGAATATCTCACTGGTGGCTGTTGCAGGTTTGTTCCACCTGGTGTCAGTTTCTAAGATGTTTATGTTACGGTGTAAGATAGAAAGTGTGATACAGCTAAAGCACTCAAAGCACCATCGTTCTGGTTTTGTCAGTTGTGTTGGGGAGGAACATCCCAAACAAGACAAGAAATTGTTCTGTACTCCTTGCACCACTGCTGTGCCTGCTGTTCCCCAAGGCACACTGGGGAATGAGTCCGGATTCCTCCACTGCTTAGACAGATTAGAAATATAAATAAGAATATATTTAAAGATAACTATTGATGAATCACTGAATGTTATTTTTGGGCAGCTTTTAAATGAAGACTTGTTAGAAGGTTTAGTGGCTAACAGAAATGTTACTGGATACGATGTTAATTATTCCCCAGTTCAGGGATAATCATTATTTCCTTTTCTTTTTCTTTTTTTATCTATTGAAGAATTTTTACTGTTTTTATTTTGTTTTGTTTTTAAATTAGTTTCAAAGCGTGTTAAACAGAGTGAACTCTGTAGGGGCAGACTCCTGTGTCCCCCTGTAGGAGCACTGTGAGAACTCATTCTCTCCTCTTATGAACGTCTTTTTTCAACCTGGGAAGTTTAGCAGAGGCCTCAGTAGGAAAGGACATCTCAGACATATTCTCCATTGTGCACTGCAACTCTCTACACATGGTATCATTTAAATCATGTGAGCAGGAGGACTCCTGGATTGGAAGGCTTCTGAAAACTGCTCGTGTTCCAGCAGAGGTGCTGCTTAGCTCTTTTTCTGAGAGTACGCAACTTAAAGGATTTTGTATGTATCTGACTTTCTACTGCTGAGATGTGTTTGTCCAGTGATTATAATCTGTTGAAATGCATTATTCTGTAGCATCAGCTCCAGTGGAACTGTTACAGTGCTTCACACGTGGCCACTAAAGATAGACACAACTAAAATTGCACAGCGACAGTCAGGAATTTGTACACAAGGGATAATATTGAAATAAGGCTCATCGTTATTTGTCCCCTTTTAATGGGGTACAGAGACTGCAGCGCAGGCTGTTTTGGAAGGTTTGAGATGCTCAGGCTTTTAACATCATTGATTTTCTTCAGTAATGCTGCTTTTATTCTTCATCTAGAAGTAAGGAAGTAAGATCCACTATACTTCACTCAAACTATTTATGCGCCTATTCAGGATTTTAATCAACACGATTATCTGATATGTAGGTTAAACAAGTCATTTTGTACACAGAACAATAAACAGCTACAAACAGATGTCTCTTCTGCTTTCCTTTGGAAATTTAGATAATCTAAAAGTAAGTAGTGGACGTCCACAGAAGCTGTGCAAAAGCAAAGAAGGGTAACATTGTTTTGCTTCAGGAGATATCTCTTGTCAATTCAGGCAGCATTGTGCTCTAGTCCTATGAACTTCAGGCAGTGCTCATGGATAACTGTGTTTGCTGCAGTTTTATCAGTGGGTCCGTTTGGGCTGTGGAGCCTCCAGCAAAAAAGTATTGTGATTCAAATGTGTTTGCTACCTCCAGTTCACCTGGCTGACTTTGTCAATTACAATCTCAGCACTGATCCTGCTGTCCAGATCTTCCCAAAAATACAAGCCTTTATCACAGAGTTTTATGGTGAATAAAACTAGATGTCAGTCAGCTCTGATGCTGGTACCTTTTACAGCAGGTACTTTAAAGATACGTTATAGACTTTTGTTTGAAAAGAACATAGTGCTTGCATGCTAAGTATACTAACGATAATAATATACTAATGATTCTAAAGCACAGTTTAAGCCATTGAAAAATCTCTGGCAATTAGTTTAATATTTCCTTTCTGCTTGGTTTAAAAAGGTCAGCTCATCTTTGTGCCAGTTTTTAGATCTTTCGCCCATTATGCTCTGATTTCCTAGACAGAATGCCAAACATTTGGAAATGCAGTTTCCAGATCTGCATCTTCTGGATATCAAGTGTGAGCATGCAGTGGAGCGATGAGATAATAAACAGAAGTCATTCATATTCTGTAGGACAGATATTGGCAGATTGTTAGTAAACTGCGAGTGGCTGTCACTGCTTTGTGTGTGCATGAGTACCGTCACAAAAGAGTGTAAGCCTTTGTAGGTGATTCAGCCTCATGCCCTAGCAGAAATGTATTGTAGGAAGGAAGAGAGCTAGAAATTAAAAGTAATTGAGGCTCCAGTATATGACAACAATAACAATTTGGCTTACCTTTTTGTGGTGATCTCCTGCTTGTAAATTGCCAGAAGCAATATTCTTTACTTGCTTATTCCAGCTGGAGGATTTGCGAAGGTAACTAATTTCATCCTCTGATTCACTTCTTAAAAATGTCTTTTTTCTTTTCCCTTCCAAAAATATTACCTGAATTCTTTTAATTTGTCATGGTGTTTATTTTGGGGGTTCATAAAATCAAGAGCACTACTATCAGAACTGTGAGCATTCCTTCTCGTACTGTTTGTAACACATTCCTGTTTTGAAGCTTGGTTTAATTCTGAAAGGGTATTTAAAGTCAGCTGAAATTATCTCTAAAGTGCTTGGAAATTGCGTGTAAGATGCATAAAATAGTTTCTTTATGCTGCATGTGTGTCTGTGCATGTGTGAAGATGTTTTTGCACATAAAACAATGACAAAGTATGCAAGTTACATTTACATTCTTTTAATTGAGATCTACCTAATTGATACATATAGGTGTATCTATGCAATCTCTAGGATCCTTCCTCTCAACTTAAACCTGTCTTATTAGCAATTCATTATGCTTGTATAAAAGAAGGTTAGACACTAAGCAATTCTAATTTACCTTCAGAATGAAACAATGACAGTGACATACTTAGAGAATTACTTTCCATATTTTGGTCACAGCAGGTTTTGTTCTTTTCCTTCTTTTTCTTTTTCTTTTTTTCTTTTTTCTTTTTTTTTTTTTTCTCTTTTGGTTTACTGCCTACCATGCAATGACAAAGGTTTATTTTCCCTTTGTTCTTTTCAGAGTGCTGCAGCAGCTCCCAGTCCAGTGCTAGGAAACATTCCCCCAGGAGATGGCATGCCAGTAGGTCCTGTACCACCGGGTTTTTTTCAGGTATTCAGAAAAATTGTAATTACAGGAATTTTAGGATAGAAAATCCTCCATAATAACTGTTTAAAAGTCTGCAGATAAGTCCTGTTTCTAAACTGTGTCTCACTATATTGTGCAATACTTGAGAGTTTTTCTTTAACAAAAGTAAATAGGTGGAAAGGTAGGGCTCTCCTTGACTGACAAATATGCCATTACTAAAATCCTACAGCACATCTAATTTCAGAATTTCAAGGATGAGAAATGGTACCAGTGTGTGTGAGTGAAGAATGAAATTGCTTGAATATGATTTTATGATGATTTCTTATGATAAAGTATTACAATTGCATGAGGGTTTTTTTGGCCACTTTTAGCTCCATGCTAAACCTACAGACCAGATTTTGAAGGTGTTTGACTTTCACTGGTAATTAGACCCAGACAATTAGGAATATCTCTCTGAACATCCCTCTGCATTGAACATCTCAACATTAAAGCTTGAAAAACAAGCCAGGGATTTATATTGAATGTTGTCTGTAGTGAATTTTGTCATAAATATTTTGAAACACCCACTTAGCGCAGTGGGCAATAATTGTATAGAATGTAATGATGGACAAAATGACAGCTTCTGGTGCATGGCCAACCTGACAGCTGTGGTCTGAGGTTGGGCAGCTCGCATCTCCTCAACAAAGTTCAGATGCTTCTCTCTAACTTTGCATCTTTAGCAGCAAATGCAGCTCTCCCACTTAAAAAGTTTGTTAATAACAGAGCTTTCCACCTCACAAACTTGATCTCATGGTGGGAGGGAACAATCCAGAGTTCCATCATGGTGGTGTGGGGAGAAAATCATGATAGTAATGTTATGCTCCATTAAAAGCTGGTGTTGGGGTCCAGGGCAAAACAAGCATCTCATTCCTTCTCTCTAGAGTTGTGTAGTCAAAAGAAACATTTTTCAAGAAAACATGTTTTACTTAACAGCTTCCTACTATTTTGTCCACAAGGTGACTATTGAAAAGACTGGGGGGGTATCAGCAATCTATACTTTGGTTTTGTGGCCTGAGTGTGAGTTGCAACACTATTTGTATGGTGCTCCATACAAAAGAAAACCATTGTATGTAGTGTTGATATTTACCTAAAGAGATCCTGAACATGGCATGAAAATGTTGTTCCCTTTATCTATGTTAAAATAAAGCTGTGATTTTCAATACATGCGTGAAAAGGGGCATGTAAGTAAAGTACAAAAGATTTTACAGTGACAGAATCCTCAGGAGCTGGCTTAAGTGATTAATTGTTTTATTTCAGATTTTTCTGTATTAAACAACTGGTCAGGTACAATTTTCTAAACATATATATATATTTTCTTAGTTTGTATATTTATATGAATATTTCACTGTTTCGTATTTCAATCATCCACTGTTGTCATAATGTCAAAAGAACTGAAGCTTCTTTTTTATGTAATGCTTTTTTATTGTCTTTGAAGACAGTTAAGAAGGGAAAAAGGCACAGATGTGACAAATATATTAAAAGTAGAGGAGAGAATAACAGTTTTATAAGTTTTGCAGGAGAAGGGCGTAGGATTTTGGTTTGCACTAGGTAAGCATGAAATACATCTATCCATGGTAGATCTTTAAAGGTATAAGAAAGACAGAAGATTAAGCATGGGTAAACTTTTTTCCATGTCAGTATCTATGCTCAGTCCAAAATGGCACTGAGGTTCATGTTTTAGTCATAGGACTCCATAAGTCAGGTCAGCATTTAGATTTAATGATCTTGAAAATCTTTTCTGACCTATCTGATTGCATGATTCTGTGATTATTTGAGATGCTCACAGCTTTTACCAAGGCCTGGGATAAAAATTAAGCAGAAGAAAAGCCACTTGCATGTAACAGTTTGTGACATTAATCATAGCTATGATAACTCAGCAGGATATCTGGTGAGATCCTGCAAGGGATGTTCCAAGAGCTGATCAGCACAGTCCAGGTTGGGGTTCTCCTGGTATCATTGTACACCTCTTTCTGGAACTGCTAAATTCTTGTCATTGTGTGTCTGTGTAATATGCCATACTAAAAACTAGTCCTTTAATATCTTAGTGATCTACTTGCCGTTGTTGAATAGCAAAGTTAACAAACAAAGCATTTCTCAAGAAACTCCTAGTTTTTACTGTAGTCATCTGCTAATGAATGTATATAAAGAAATAGCATTAACATGGGAACAGTCCCAACAAAGGGAGCTCAGCCAAAATGAGGTCAGTTACATAAGGGTGTGCTGAAACACTAAGGTGTGTATAACGCAAATATGTACAGACAGACCACGACAAGTGTTGTGGGCTTGAAGGGAGTGTTGTCTAGAAGCAGCTAGTATCTGGTTGTAGTTCCTCCGAGAGCTGAATGTTACCAATGTCAATTTATATTAGGACAAGAAAATATATTGGCAGACAGCTGTGTATGTGAACTTCAAAAAGTGGAGGAATATCATCATCTGCTGCTGTAGAAAGCAGGTGAAAAAACAAGTGAAAGAAACCTCTGGTCAAAATTTTGTACTTGCTTCATAGATGTCTTCTTTCCAGTACATCTTTAAACAGAAAATCAATTTCTGTATGCGTTTCTGCAGTTTCAGTTCTCCTTACAGATCATGTGAATAAACAGAATCTCAGAAAGCATTCATCTGTCTTTGAGTACTGTCAAAATGCAGTCCTGTTTCTATGAACTACCAGTCTTCTGTCAAAGAATTTGCACCCAGACCTGCAACTCACTCCTGGACTATGAAAGTGAACACTTAGGAGTTTTTTTTAATATCAGAAGATTATAGAAACAGCAGAAGAATGGTATTTCTGTCAGTACTGAGTTCACTAAGAGTTTACACTGAAAAAATGTTTTTAACAACTCAAGTTTTTGCATTCTATATTATCTGGAAGACCATCCAGATAAAGTGCCTTGCATTGCTTTTGTGGAAACATTTTATTTTTCCTAAGCTAAAGCTGTCCGCAGCAATTGCCTTCCAGCTCTGCTTGGCTACCTCAGGTTTGCTGGATGTCTTTGAGGCAGTTCATTTCTTGTCAGTAGCGGATCTGTATTTTCATGTGCAGCATCAAATACTGGCTGGTTTTTAAGCAGAATGATGCTCTTGCTTTCGTCCTTCCTATGACAGGTTGGGCAACATGGCATTTGGGGTGATGGGAGCCAGGAGACCTTACCCAAGCTTCAGTTTCACTGCTGGCCACTAATATTAGTTCTGTATCCTTTTATAGAAGACAATGATCTAGTACAATGGCATGGCATGTGAAAGTAGATCAATATGAAAACAGAGTGATTTTCAGACAGAAGAACCACTAAAACCTCTGCTCCACTCTCTAAAAGTGAGGTTTTTGTATGTGTATAGGCCTCTGCTGCTGACATTACTCAGCAGTCTGTAATTTTATGCCTGGACCATGGAGTGGAGTTCTGAAGAAAGAAGCTGAATCTGCATTGTACCTCCGTGTTTGCATTTTTGTATTTTCAGTTCAGGTGACAGCTGAGCACTGCAGTGCTGAAAGCATTACAGTGATACAGTGGAAGGATGATAGTACAGTTGTGTACAGCTATTAGCATCAACAATACTTCATTTTTTAAAATGTGGTTTAAAACATCAAAAATAAGCTTGGAAAGTCAAGAAAGCAGATTTATGTGGATCTAGGATGTGATTCAATTTCACCTTTTGGTAGGCATGTATTTTAATGTAACTTTTAATGTATTTTTTCATCCAGATGTCTTCATCTTCCTGCAGTGCTTAAAGTAGGTGGTATTCTGGAAATAAATTCGGATTTTACAGTAACTGAATTTCCTGCTGCATCATTAGCAGCAGAACTGGATGTGTGGTACTACAGTAGGATAGAAGGGAAAAAAAAAAATGTGATGAAAACTCAAATCCCAGTTAGGAGATCCGAGAGATTTTGGAGTTGTCTTTAATTGGGCTGAAATAAAGGGAGTTAAGATTAAGTGGAGTTGAATGGGTGGGATGTCAGGTGGGGTCAGCACTTCTGGTAAGTTGCTTTCTTAAATGTGGGGCCTCAGAGGAAGAGTCAGTGGTAGATTTGATGTTAAAATAACTGTGCAGATCATCCTTATGGTATCCTCATTTTCCTAGGTAGCAATGTTTCATGTGTTTCCATCTATAAGAATGAATATCTTAAGGAAAAATCATTCTAAAAGATGAGGAATTGCTTAGACAACAGAAACCTTAGGCTAAATAACTAGGTGACCACACTAATGTCTGAAATTCTCAAGCTACAGCCTAAGTTCCAGAAATAAGTTATCAATTCACCAATTTTCTCTCTCAACACCATATCCTAAATTTGGAGGTTAGGTATGAGCAGTGAGCTACTATGTAAAAAAAAATGAAATGATTCTGCACATTTTCTGTGCCATTTTTCAGCATTGTAGTTTATCTTCTACGAGTTTCTTCATATGGCCATCTACAGAGATCAACTGACCTGGTTTTCATACCTTTTGTTTTAAGAGTCCTGTCTGATTCTGAATTAGTAGGACTTCTACTGGTCTGAAGTAAGATTATTTACCTTCAGATCTGGGCATTGGAGGAAGCATATAACATCAGCAACTAAGGTTTTACTCAAACTGTTGCTTAAAATGAGTAAACTAATCTACTTGTGATCCAGAAGGATGAGGTAATAGAATTCGAAGTCAGTCTGGTTTTAATATGCCATCTTATTTACATTTTCTGTCTTGGGGTCCACATTTTTTACAAGAGATAGTTCCACACAGTTCACCATGCCTGCATCCATACAAAGAACATCTCTTTTGTTTTAATGGCACTCAGCCGTAAAGCAACATTGAGTTCATACTTCACTCACCGGAGAGACATGGCTAGGTATCTAAAATGTCAGCTGAGAAATGTAGGAAATAGACTGTTTGATAATTCACAGTTCACCTTTTAAATTTGATGGGTTTAAAGAAGTTAAATTTTACAACTGACAATGATTTCTTTATGTAATTTTTTTTTTTGGAATGCATTACTTCTTTGCATCCATAATGCTTATTACCACTGCACATACATCTGAAGGAATTGTCATGTACTTTGCTTCATTTGCCAATTTTGTGATCACCAGATATACTTGGATTGGCATGGGAAGAATGTGTCGACACCATGTTTGAAAAACAAATGTTACATATTGCTCTTATATAAAAAGAAAAAACACCAGAAACCCAACCCACTGAAGTAATGTGGGGGTGCCATGCCATCTAGTGGCAGTTGTTCATCCTCATTTTAGCTTAATACATGTGCTAAAATGTTATTTTTAGCCTTGTTGTGCTTTGGTTGAGCTGACCTAATGCATTCAGATAGAATGTTACAGTAGGGCACATGAGCAAAACAGCTTTACCATTTCTCTTCCTGACTTGCATTATTATTTGCTGTTTAAAAAAAAGTGTTTAACGAGTTTAAATGACATTTAAGTAGTGAAAACTAAAAAGAAAAAAAAAATAGTTGGCTTGAAAGTGGATAGAACACAATTCTTTGATTTTAAAACATAAATAATGAAATGTTTTTATGAAAAGATAAAGTGTTGTTTTTTGCTTTATTTAAACCTTTGTGTGAGGCTGTAAAACAGCTGTTCCTTTTTAAAAACTGGTGGCCAGCGACGTCTCCCAGGTGAATGCAGATGGTTCTGACTGAAAGCCGGCTGGGAGCCCTGCCTGTCCCCTTACAGGTTCTCTCAGCCCCTGCAGACATCTAGCAAGTGCTGTCTGCCTGGGGTCTGCTGGGTACGTTGTCCTCTGTGTTGGGCCACTTAAGCATGCGCAGTATCATCCCAGACTGCTAATTTGGGTGTGCATCCAGCAGCAAGGAAGATGAGGAAGGAGAAATTCTCCAGTGTGCCTTCAAAGCCACGTTGGAGTGGCTCTGTTGTTTCTATGAATTGTTCACCAATGGGTCATTGTTTTTGCAAGGAATGAAGATTGCAAATTCCTGCTGCTCAGTTACATGGTGAGAGCTAAAAGATACAGAAGCCTCTCAGACTAATCAGGTCCATAATGAGCATCTACATGGACTTTAAAATGTCCTGTTCCTCTTTAAATCCTGCAGCTATTGCCTTCTCCCTAGTCCTCATATAGTTTCCTGATTTTGTGGGGCACTACCATTTTTTTTATTCCCCACCCCCAAATTCTCCTTCAGACAGCCTCACTTAGTTAACATCCTGCTTAGTCACTTTTCTTTCGCTGCTGGTCCTCGTGTTTTCCCCACTTTTGTGGCATTGCCTGTGTGCTTGCTCCTTCTGAGAGCAATTATAAGCTTGTTCTTAGGAAACAACTTACGATGGTAGTTCAGAATCTGTGTTCTCCTCGATGCCAAATCTGCAGCTCTCTTTGCTGCTGGTGAAAGATGGAGCCAATCAGCTTTTCCATAGTTCTTGATTCTGATCTTCATCTTCCTGGTAAATGGCATAAATGAAGCTATATATGAGGCATACAGACCTTTTTTTTTTTTTTTTCTTATTTGTTATTGAGACTGCAGAAAGAAAACTAAAAGTTTCTAAAGGTGTGAAGCATTTTGTAATGAAAATGTACACATCATTATAAAGGAACTTTATAGCCCCGTTTGCTGCATGATCACATCCCACCTCAGTGCCATTGGAACAAGTGAGACAGCTGCAGTTGAAGAAGTGATAAGTTAAAACACTGGTCCCTGGGAAGAGTGGATAGAGTGAAGAAGTATGGAAAGTGTCATGGACTGCAAAACATTACTGCAAGCAAATGACTCATCATCAGAGCTGCAAATATAGCTTGTGAGTAAGGCTAGCAGGCTTGATAGGCCCTGAAAAGCTTTGAAAATAGGAAAGCACATGTTTAAGGGATTTTTTTCTATGAGTCTATATAAATTAAGTTAGTGAGAAAAGATTTCTTATATCTGCAGTCTGGGTTGTTTGTAAATGCATCCACCCACATCACTGCATGAAATTTATGTGTATGCCTGCTTCATTGCGGAATTGGAGTATGTGCATTTTTGCTCTTGCCAGTATCACATTACATCTTAAAATATTTTAAAAATTAATTTGACCTCCTAAACTATGTGGGAGGGGATTAGCATCTAAGAAGGTTTCAGGGTAGTACATACGTATTCCTTTTTTTTTCACTTGCTTTCTCTGTATTCCAGAAAGAAAGCCAACTTCTAAAAAGATAAAGGTGTCTGACATCTGCTGGTCTTGATAATTCCATCCTGCAGTTGTGGTAATGGTTTTGCTGCTCGTAACTGCTAGAACAAATTAAAACTGCTCATCTTGAGTAGCTAAATAAGCTTTGAGTCCACACTTCCCCACCTCCCCATCCACACGCACAGTTTAAGCAGGCTCACACCCACTGCTAGCCATCTTGTTGTCATTTTCAAAACTGCTCCAAAAGGGTGATTGTAGTTCATAGTTAGGGTGAATAGAAGGCTCGCTGAACTTGAGCAAAGTCTTAGGCTTAGCGGGCTGTGTGGTTGTCTGAGTTGTAAAAGCACAGTTTATTTATTTTAAAAGGTGGTACTTGACCTGTCAGTTTCAGCTGAAATCAGATTTGAAATGTTTTATTTTTTTGTAGTATTTTCATTTAATAAAAAGTGAAGAAGTCAAAACTATTAACCTGGTTTAAAATGCAGATAGCTAATAACCAACTTAAAAGATACGTTTCTTTCTAATTTTCCTTTATACATTGTATGCATAATTTATCTTCTTTCTCTCTCACTTCTTCAGTCTTTGTGAGCAAAAAATAATGGTATTCTCCACAAAGTGAGGAAGAAGTGTGAACAGTACATTTCCTGAAGATCATCTATCACCAAAATTAGTGTTATTTATTTTCTCAATAATTTCTGGAGGAATAGCCTGGCTAGAAGGCAGGTCCTGCTGCTCAGATCATAGAGAAATGTTCAGCTAAGAAAAAAAGGGAATTTTCTTTTCTTTTCCTTTTTTTTTTTTTTTTTTTTTAATGAGGTTTTTCTGTGTACAGTATGCAAATTATATATTCAAAGTATTGCAGTATTCTTTCATATGGTGGAATGAGTCCTGCACTTGGCTGGGAATGAGGCATTCATTTTGTTTGAAATGCAAGTATTGTTCTGGTTATGGCTTTTATAAACTTAAATGGGGAAACACAGAGGCCTTACTGTTGCCATTTATAGGTAGTCAGAATATGTCACACTGCTCTTAGAAAACCATAAACATGGGAAGAATTTTTGTGGGGATCTTTATCTGGCATATAAAGAAGAACGTGGTCATGAAAAATATTTTCATCATCAGAAAATGCCAGCATCATCTTTTGCTGAGGTTACACAATTTTATCTGAGGTAGCGTAGATTACAAAGAATTCTTTTGATTTCTACTTGTAGCATGCACGATATGCGGTGTGTAATCCAAATTTAAGCTCAAAAATACTTCAGCAGAATAAAAAGACCTCAAACTCTGTGTCATCCTTTTGGGGGCAAAGAAGGACAAGGGGGTTTGTAAAAAAATAACAGCAAGATGGAACTGGATAGGAAAATAATTTCTGTTAAGAATTGAATGATAGCTCATCTGAGTTTCTTAGAGGATCAGTTAGCATGTTTATGCTTATCAGCAGACTGTGCCAGCACAAGAGTGTCATTTTAAGGGCTAATTTTGTAATAGTCCTAATTGGAATTAAAATGTGTTAATCATGAGTGTCTTACATGCCATGGTGACTGTGATTGACACTGAGGAGGCCCGCAAAAAGTGCAGAAGAAACTAAATAAATTAAAAGATTAAAATTGGAAAGTAACTTGGTTACATTCCATTCATATGTATGTCATGGTTTATCGCTGTATTCTTTAATTACAAAACCATGTGTTTTATAATAGAAACCATTACACCAGTGGAAGTTGTAAATTATCTCTAACTAACTTACTCTACAAAATATGTACTAAAATGTTATTTCCTAATCATTCTTCAGTACTAATAGCATAACAGAAAAAAATAACAGAATCATCATGAAGTTTTATTTGATATCATTTAGACTATAAATAGTTAAATGATATTGGTAATTTTCAACAGAAATGGAATTTGTGGGGGTGTGGGAGGGGAAAGAACATGAATCCTGTTTTTAGGGAAACAATATAAAATGTGGTAGTTGATTTTTTAAAATTTAATTTTATTATTATTATATTTTTAATGGAGGAGTAGAGAACATAGATTTAGAACTTTAACTTTAAGTTAAGGGATTTGTAGATTTGGTCTTTAAGAGAATTTGCACCTGATTTGTAATCATGATGCCAGTAATTTGGACCCTCTTAGTGTACCTGCTCTTCAAGTAGAGAAGTGCAGTTAATTTAAAATAATGCGTCAGAGCATGGGCACAAAGGCTGTGGTTTCGTTTTCAGCTTCCAGTGATAAGTAGAATTTAGAGTTTGTGCTGATTATGGTGACTGAGCAATGCAAACCAATTAAATAAATTCTGCCCTTTTTATACCAAGTGCTAAGGACTATGTTTCACCCCGCAAAAATTTGCAGTGTGCTCCTCTTATCTCATAACAAGGCACTCTCTTGTTGGGAATATCAGCATCATCTTGGGATGCTGAGACTCACAGTCTAAGGAAATTTTTCTAAATGTGATGGCACAAATAAAGAAATGGCATGCTAATAAGAAGCTTTTATTTGCTTTTGGAAGTGTGCATGTAAGAGGTAGCCCGGCAAACCTTGCAGATTTCTGCCTGCAGGTCTTGGTTCAAGCAGAAGCCATTCCTCTGCTTTCCTAAACCATATCAAGTGCAGCAAGAGCAGGTCACATACATCCTCTTCCAAATCTGAATGTAGCTGTAGTTAGTAACATGTCCTCTCCTTCCCACTGTCCATTAGCAACCTGCCAGGGCTGATGTAAGAGAAAGGGCCTATGCCCGCAGCCTCTGGCAGGCCCAGCCAACCAAGCAGACTGCTCACATGGGAGCTGGTCAGGCCTGACTGGCATGGTGCTGAAGTACCCAAGAATCATGAAAACCTCCCTGTTCATGAGGTCTCTGTAGGAATACTCATTCATCGCTCACCTTGTCCACACTGTGCTGTCACTGAGAGGGAAGAGCATGGCCAGGTTTCGTCTTCAGTGGCTTCAGCACTGAGTACATCCAGTGCATCCTATTCTTCAGGCTGTCACTTATCATGCTCAGAAAAAGCAGCCCCATCATGAAGTTGGCCTCAGAGAGGTAATTGGGATGGCTGAGACTGTTTTAACTACTCCTCCTCTGGTTAAACTGCCGCTTCTCTCTTTCTTGACTTAAATGCATTTATTTAAAACAAGTGGGTGATGTACCCTAAAAATACACCTTTTATCCTGCTTTGACCAGACATCTGCATATTTCTCATGCTGAAATAAACGTTTTGATACACCAAGCTAAGATGTTAATGTGAATATATAGGAGTGTTGTTATTTTAATCTACCCTTACTTTAAAAGTGCCGGTTTTCTTTTTCATGCCATGGAGACAAAGTTCTCCTGTTCAAGCACTGCTCATTCCATTTTACTCTCCTCAGAGAAACAGCGTTTGTCTTTTTTGCTGTCATTTTGCTCCTTGATATTTCTACTGTTAGCTGATGCACACAACCCCACCATTGCTCATGCCTAGGAACTGCTATAATTATTTTCAAACTGCATTTATTTGTTTTTCCTCATGTGCATTTGTTTGTCACACAAAATTTTACTGTGTGGTATTACAAGGTGTGAAAATATTATAACTGGCCTGGAAGGATGGAAGCTTCCATGCTCTTGTGTCATCGGCTTCCCTGTGGATATTTTTTTGTGAAAGCATTCTTCCCAAATATCAGAACAGGAATGTGGCCCGTGAGAACTAATGACAGATGCTTCAACATCAGTTAACTTCCCTGCTAGACAACTGTTACCTGTTTATCCCCTTCTGTTTTACAACATCTTTACACTTTGCACTTTACATCCGCACACACTTAGGCACATTCAACTTAAAAAATGTTATTAAGTACACTGCTTGATTCTATTCTCTCTTCTTTTTTTGGCATTTCTTTTTCTTTAAGTTGATGAACGTATGTTCTGTGGTCATGGAGTGAAAAGTTTCTCCTATCACATATTCTTTTCACTCTATTTAGTAGAATTTGCGTGCCTTTGGTCTCAACTACTTGACAATAGCCTGCAAAATTACATTGTGATACCAGATTAATACATTTTATATGTGATTGCAGTAGTTACAATATACTGGTATCTGCAGATTTGTTCAGTAAGCTGATTTCTAAAAACATTGGCCTTACTCTTCTGGTTTTGCTATAACTTGTGTGACACATTTCCAGATGCTGGTGGCACCTCCACCAAGGCCTGTCTTCTCAGTTGTGGCTTAGATCACAAATACCTGTCTAGTATTTAATTTCTTCACATTCTTTTGGGTTGGGTTGGGCTGTTGTTATTGCTGCTGTTGCTTTTCTTAGTACATTGCTGAAGTTGTGTGCCAGTTCCTGAACTCTGTTTGAGAAGTTAATTGTGGCTTTGGGTAATGTGTGAAGGCATTGTTTGTACCTCCTTGTACTCAGTGTAATGTCTCTGTTGTGGATTCAAGTAACTTGAAGGCTGCACTAGTTACTGGAAACAATCAAGAGCCATTCCAGAATCTGGAAATTACTGTTGAATTGAACCACTTTAGTAGTATCATTTTTCCCCGGGTAGGCCAGCCTGAGGGGTTATATGCTCTAATACACTGCATAAGGTTTTCCTTATATTACGTAAGATCTTGCTGTGAGATTCCTCATGTTTCTGCATCCTTTTGCAAGGGGAGAGCTCTAGGAGGTAATATCTTTTGGCCCTTCCTACCATTAGGTAGGAAGCTAAGGAAGCTAAAGTTAATGCAACATTGTCAAACAGTGTTACTTACCTTTTGGCTTATTCTTTGGGTTTAATTATTTCTACTTTACTATGATTACAGTATAGTCATGTGCCTGTAAATTCTCTCTGACCATAAATATGGAGGAAATAATCTTGTAATTTGTGCACTGAAAACAGCCCCATCACTCCTTGCCAGCATGGACAGGCCAGGAAGCATTTGATTCATTGATGTGGTGCCTACCGAGTCTGCTTTGCTGAACTCTGGTTAAATCTGGAGTCTGTGTTGGTGTGGATTTCTTGTGGGGATACATGGAAGGTTTTAGGCTACAAAGATGCTGAATTCTGAGTTTACAGATGACTGGGTTAATGGGCAGAAATACCTGTCTGTCTTTGTCACACAAATAAGTTCTATTTGTCTTCAAAAGACAAGCATCACATTGAACAACTTAAATCTGTGGTCACTGTTTTCAAATTAGTGCACATGCATTGGGCTCATTATCTGTGGATATGGATATATATATTGCAGCATCTTTGAGGGAAGAGAATCAAAGAGCTAGCAGAGAAAGAGAGCGCTGCAAACTTTGAGAAATGAAGTTCAATGTTGTTTCTCCATAAACTATGGTCAACAGGTCTGAACACTAGAATAAAACTAGGTAAGGGACTAAATGTCAACTGTTTCTCGTAATTACCAAAAATGTAGCAAAACACTACACACAACAAAAAATGCCTGCTGCTTGATTTCTTGTCTTTCAGAATGTCTTAGTGATATCTTGTGTGTGTCAGACTTAAAAAAATTGCTCCTAGTTTAGTGAACAGCTATTTATATAATATATATATATATTATATATATATATATATATATTCCCATAAAACATTTGTCAGAATTACTTTCATGTCTTGATATGTTTTGTTAGAGCTCTTTGTTGGCAAACATAGCATTAATTATGGAGAGGACAAAGGTTAACAACTAATACTAAAGTTAGTTTATTTTTTCTTTTGTCACTGTCACAAGTGACATTCACCAGAATATTATTTGTTTTGACCATGAAAACTGTCAGAGATTTACAATTTCATTGCTCTTCTACTGGGATTCACATGCTTAAAAAATGGGAGAAGGTTTAAACATTTCCACAAACATACTTAAGAGAAATATGTACGAACATTAATATTTACAGCACATAAAACTTCCTATAAGACAGTTGTATCAAAGAGGATCCTATGGATATTCATGCAGTGGACTAACTAATCATTTATGAACAAATGCACTGGCTCTCAAGTGAAAATATGCTTTTATGACTATGTAACATTGCCTTTAAAAAAAAAAAAAAAAAAAAGTGATCTGTTATATTATTTCAGAGAAAAATCCTATGTGTAATCTGCATGATTTTTATTAAATAGAATTGAGACCTATGTGTGCAGACTAACTCCAGTATCTGAAACAGCTACCTCAGGGTTGCAGCAAATGAAAGTATGAGGATTTTAATTGTCATGCATTAGTGACAGTGTGAGTCACATGTGCAAAGTAAAGTTTTGACTTAATATCTGTTTTAGCATGTAATAAAAATGAGGTTCTATACAAAAAGTAAATATTTAGTTATTTGTGTACAGTGAACAGGAAAGTAAACCTGTTGGTAAGACAGGGGACAAGCAGGTGTCCCTCCTGCCTTAAGGGAAATCTGGAAGAGAGAAGTTGTTCTGTGACTAATAAACACGTATTTATGCACTAATATTGATCTCAAGGTGTTCCTGATTTCCATTTTTCAAATATTAATAAACAATAAATGTGATCTGTTCTCTGAAAACACATAGTGATCCAAATGTGACACAGTCACTCAAATTGCTTCACGCCATAGAATGCAATTGGTTCACCTGCAAGGAAATTGTTGAAATTATAATTTCATCACACATTTACTGTTTTTCAAGGATCCTTGTGTTTAGACCCTTCACTACAAGCAGAGCTGTTTTTTTTCTTTCTTTCCCATTGTGGAATCTCACCAACAGACAGAGAGCACAAAGAAACCTTCCTTTTCTTTAGCACATTTCAGGTGTCTTTTCTATTAGTGCAAACGTTTAACCTTTCTTCTCCAATTGGTAAACTGTCTGTATTTAAGGTCACTTTCTAGTGTCTATTTCTAGCACGTTTGTGTGGAAGGTAATTAAAATTTTCTTCTGATTCAACATGAAAGATTCATTTGACTTTTTTCCTACAGGTCATAGGAAAAATACCATTGCTAATTATTAGTAACAGTTACAACTGTGCTGCTAGCCTTGCTACTTTTATTGCATGCATCACTGATATTGATGGCCACTGACGTTGTGTTTTATAACACTACACAGCTGACAACAGCTCAAACATGCCATTCAATCATGAAATGATGTTGAACACAGGGTTTGGGTGACCTGCATGTGGTCCTTAGCAACAGCTGCCTAGATAATTCCTGTTCAGGTGTATTCATTTCTCATTCAAGAGAACCTTAAGACTGAGTTTGTTCAGTAACTCATTTGTCAGAAGAACTGGGATGTGCCATGAAATTTCTGTCTTTCATCTCTCTTTTCTCTCTGATGACTCCTATGCAGGATCATGGACAGAAACAAGCTCCTGTTTTGTGAAAGAAAGTGGCACAGTGTTTATGCTTTCCAAGTGCCTATCATTTTAGTCACAGGAGAGAATAAACTAGTGTATTATTGGAAGATTTGAGAAGGTGCCTTATGTAAATACTTTTTCTCCAGCTCTTGAAGGAATCAGACATTTTTGTCCCTGTCTTCACAGTCAAAGCACACACTTTTAGCTCCTCATTTTCTTCTAGAGTTGTAGTTACTTCTGCTTGCCAAAATGATCCTCTTCATCATCTGTTTAGTCAGATGTTTGTGCCTTTTTTCTGCTAATCTCCCTGCCTTTTGGATTTCTAGATTACTGTCACACTTTGAGATAGAATAAGTAGAGATGTTAAGTGTATTTGCTTGTACTGCCATTTGTTTATCATTTATTTATGGTCTTAGTTTATGGGACTGACTTTATTTCTGGGCTGAGAAGTAGTGCACAAGAAGCCAAAAGCCACTAGAAGCTTAGAGCACAGGATTAGTGTATTTGCAGTTTTGGCAGAGGAAAAGTTGTAATGAGTATGGAGTTGTATGGGGGGAGAATGAGAGGAGCTGATACACTGGTTTAGTATGGTGCACATAAACCACTGAAGTTGTAGAAGGTTGTGGCATGAACACATCTGTGTCCTCACAGGTCAAGTCTTGTATGATATTTTGCTGCATTGTTATGAAAAAGTGAGGGGAAATTACTTGTGAATCATTATGCTGGTACTTAGCTCTTGACTCATCCAAGAACATTTTGCTTTTGTGTTCCAGGGTTATCTCTCACATTCCTGCAATGAAGAGATTAGATGTGTGATAACATGAGCTAACTGGCTTATTCTTCACAGTTAAAGCATTAAATTGTTTATATTCTACATTCACAATAGCTGTAAAAAAAAACTTTAAATAATGTATCTTGGAAGACACATTCAGTGAGAATCTCTAAATTTATTTAGCCCTGCTAAATGTCGTGGAATAATCTACTGCATGCTCTGTGGAAGTGTTTAAGCTGGATGTCTGAAGTCTGAGCATGGCAGAAGCCATACATCCAGTGACTCAATGTGGTATTTACAATCAAAGTTGAAGTATTTAGCAGTATTTCTTTTTCTTTTTTTTTTGTAGCCTTTCATGTCCCCTCGGTACCCTGGAGGTCCAAGGCCACCTTTAAGAATACCCAACCAGGTAAGAACTCATCACTCCTGCATAGTTGTGGTCCTAGTCATGGTGCAGTTCTGAATGTGGGGAGCTTTGTTCTGGATGCTGTCGATGTCTGGCACACAAAACTGCCTCAGTCCCTCTCCACTCTATATTGTCTGACTATTAATAGACACATCATGCCACTGCTGGCTCACCTTCCTCTGCTTAATTACTGTGTATACCTAAAAATTTATCATGTCCTCAGTCTGTCTGCAGAGGGAGAACACAATGGCCTTGTAGAGAGAGACCTGCTAACCTCAACCAGGCTGTGCTGCCTGCCCAGGTTAAAGGCTGTGTTTCTCCATCACTGTTAGTTCTCTGAGCTTTCCTAAACACATTATGTGCAGGTAGCTCTTAGAATTCCTTTACTTCAATCTAGATACAATGCATCACTCCTTCTTCTTTGTTTGGTGTGTAAAGTATTACAGCAACAATGAAATGTATTTACTTCACAGTAAACAGGAGATGATTGGTGAGAAGCCGTTTTCATTGTGTTCTATGCCTTTCACTGGCACTCTAAAGACTTTATAAAAGCATCAGATTGCTACTTTTTTCTCATCTCCACCAGAGGATGTGAGGGCTAGTGTAAGAGGAACAAGTAGTGAGCTGTTGTTCATCAGCAGAGACCTTTATTGGCCAATCTGTGAAAAGATGGTTCTGGAAGGAGATAGTGTTTCTGTTTTCTTAGTGCAGTTAGAAGAGGAGAAAGTGAATGTCAGCAATTGAAATGTTAAGCGAGAAGGAGACAGAGCTCTAAGAAAAAACTGTGTGCAAGATTTAGAAAGGTTGATAGGCAATCAGAATATCATTTTGTGCAACCTAGGCTTCCAGGACTGGTTTTGTTATTACCAGAGCTCAGCTTCTCTGTATTTGTGTGTTACAATGACAACAAACTTGTCTTGGCCATTGGCACAATATCGTCATAAAATTGAACATCAAATTTTAGTGAACTGGGGACATTTTAGCTTGCAGGATCACCTGGTGATCTATAACATAGCTGCTTTTTCACAAGGGAAATGTGTGACTTGACTTTGCTGATGTGGACATCAAAGGACAGTGTAAGCGCAATGAAATGCATCCAGCGTATTTTGTTAAATGTTAGCAGCAGCATATAGTAATGCAGTTCAAAATGTCTTCCAGATTTTTCCACCTTTCAGTAGTCTCCTAGCCAGGAGTACACCAGTGTTGGATATCCATTATTCTTTTGTTTCTGTGCTTCTGAACTGTGCAAATGTGGCACAGTGGTGTGGTGAATGCTGTGAAACTGTTGCCAAACCACAGCTTTATTTCAGAAGCATCTTTGTCTGCACAGTGCAGTTTCAGTGTAGAATTGCAAGATAATGTTCATGAATTACAGCTCTTGCAATTAATTTACATCATGCTGCATTCATGAATAACTGCTCTTCGCACTGCTCTTTTTTTAAGGGACCTTAAGGGGTACCACTGAAAGTACTGAACTACCTTGAGGCCAACATTTGGGTTACAAAGAGGTAGATTTTGTGAAGTTTATCAGAGTTTACTCTGATGTTAAACCTCCACCGTACCTATACCTCCATCCCTCAACGTAGACCATTTGAGGTTGTATTTTGTACAGGGATGTATGACATGGAACATGCATTCCCATCACTTCAAATTCAGTGTTGGGGTACGTAAACTGGATCTGGGCTACCTGGTGAGAAGCATTAGTAAATACTGCATGCCACAGAGTACCCCCAGGATGTTTCCAGAGCTCCATCATACCCTACAAGATCCAGTCCTGCAAACGTATTTGCTCTTGGCAATGCCCATGCTGTGCTGGCATTCTCTGTGTTGTTGAAGAGTCCTCTGGTGCATTGGCAAGAAATTGTAATCACCACATGAGCCAAGTTTCAGTTGAGTGTTGCAGCAGCTCATCCTTATTTGTCTGATATCTTGAGCAGGAATGACCAGTTCCTCCTTTACAAGAGTATTTGATCATTCACTATGTATTCCATGTCTTGTTCTTACATCTGTGCTTAGGACAATCAAGCCGTGGAAGTAAATGAAAAACTCAATTTTAAGTGATGCACAGAATTTAACAGATTATGTGTTTAATCTGTAATATACCATAGAATACCTTTTAACCTGTTGCTAAACTAAGGTAATAATGTGCGTTTTGATTTTGAACTTCCTTCCTTTTTTGGAAATAAACTATAAAATATTGACAGATAAATTCTCTTTTGTGTGTACCCCAAACCACCACAGTATTTTCAGATCAGCAGTGGCTTATCCATCCCCTCAGTAAGCAGTTATATATGCTACCCGAGTAGATTATTTTCTTAGAACATGAATTAGTCATTCCAGACACATTTCAATGAAGAAGTATTAATATTTTAGAATTTTAAATGAGACTTTGTGGATCAGCTGCAAAGATCCTTTCATTTAAAAATAAATAAATAAATAAATAAATAATCTGACTAAACTGTAGTTAAGAGATTGTAGAAATTAGCCTTAATCTTTAATCAGTTACTATAAGATGGACATAAAAATAAAAACTTGATTTGGTCCAGAGGTGAAATAACACCATGTTTTTATTCAGACACGAAGGCAAGCTATAGGAGCAAGTGTTGTGACTGTTGTTATCTGCTGTAGACAAGTTATAAGTTATTGCTCCTCAAGGAGGCGGCAGGTAGAATATCCATCTCCCACATCATAGCCCTCCTTTGCCTTACCCTTTGAGAGCTGAAACCAACTGGCATAGTTACAGCTCGCTCTTAGAAGATATCATGGTGCACACACTGGGGCCTCTTAAGAGAAGATGTTGACATGACTATTAAAAGGGAAAACTGTAACAACATAAGCTTAGGATAAGTTGTCATGTTATCAAGAAATAGTCAGTGAATAAGTGAGCTAAAGCAAAGGAGGAATTGGAGGAAAAAAGGAAATTGGCTGAGGATCTGTTTTGGGGATTATTTACCATAATTCTGAAGAAGCTCAAGGGTACAAATCCATAGATGGGGTTGCTGGACATTTAGGACATTTAGCTGGGCACTCAGGATATTCAGTTAGGATGCTTAAGAGTGTTGTCTCTAACACTTTTATTTTGACTTGGGAGAAACATCTAGGAATTAAAAACAAAATATATGTTATCTTTTTACCATACATTTCAGTGTCTTATGTTCTTCTGATATAATTTCTATGCCTGCAGGCACTCGGAGGTGTCCCAGGAAGTCAGCCATTATTGCCTAGTGGGATGGACCCAACACGGCAGCAAGGTGAATGAAATAAATATTTGAATCATATAACTTTATATCTTCTCAAACTGGCATCCTTTGCTCAGTGTTTCAAAGCTTACTGTAGTTTATTATTATTTGTTGTTGTTGTTGTTGTTAATTTAGAAGGAATTAGAATGTATTGGGTTGGAAAGGACCTTTAAGATCACCTAGATCCAACCACCCTGCTATAGGCAGGAATATCTACCAATAAAATAATTAATTACAGTTGATTTGGAAGGTGTCTGTATAGCTTCACATAGCTTTAAAAGCTACATAATTTTATTTCCAGGGCATCCAAACATGGGTGGACCTATGCAGAGAATGACTCCTCCAAGAGGAATGGTTCCTCTAGGACCACAGGTACATTCCACAAATAAATATCCATTTTTATTGTATTTATACTTAATTACTTTGATTCTGGTGTTGCGTTGTTTGAAGATAGAATGTGCTCGAAGTTGTTCTTGTAATACCATTTAAAAATAAATTTTATCTATCGTAAAAATTAATTCTGATATACAACCTTGTAAAATCTAAAATTCAAAAATCACTTTTTAAAGATTTGAAATCAGAAGGAAATTCTTAACTCACTTATTTCAGGAAAGTTACATTTTTCCTACATCCAGTGTATGCTTTAATTAAAAGACAGGATTTCTAAAGGAGTCTGAGTGTCAAGGAAGTGTTTCCTCATTCTCTCAACCTATTATGTCATCAAGGACGGTAGAGTTCATCTCGTAGTACTACTTAGTTCTACAGTACTATTCAGACAAACTTTAGCAAGAAGAAAAGCAATAAGGTTTTCTTTAACCACTATTGAGATAGATTTTTTTGTTAGTTTTGAAGACATTTTAATGTAAAATTAGGAGTTCATGCTTCTTTTTTTCTGCCTTGTATCAACCATAAACATCTCTCCAGCTTTGATTCCAAGGAGGAAAGCAATCTTGGATTGCAAGAGTTCATCTTCTCCAAGGTGCTGATCTGTTCATAATTATGTTTTGATGCTTTCCTCAAAAGTGCAAAACCAATATTTGTTGGCATTAGCTTTTAATAATAAACTAAGATAGGCAGATAGGTCAATTATAATGTATACTTGAAACATGAATCCTAAAGTTTCCTTTGTGTTTTGTTAACATTCTCGGTGAGGGACAATTTAGGTAGTTGTGTTTTATACCCTGTTGCCAGCATTTTGTTCTCATAGTTTGCATTTTTACTTCTCAATTTAGATAATCTCTCTAGTGGCTTATTTGTTCCTTGGCATAGAAACTGAATTTTAAATTATTAAATATCTTTGCCTTCAAATATGTTCGGACCTGCTTTTACACTTTTGGGTCCTATTGGAAGAAACCAGTTGTGTGATTCTACCCAACGTCTGCTGTGTGTCCAACAAACTGTTATTACATAAATTTGTTGTTTCTACTGTAGCATTGAAGTTTATTTACCACTTGTATTTTGGAGGTAGAAAGAGAAGCTTTGCAGTGCTGCCAGATGAGATCGAGCTGATACTTTATGCAGCACCATTAGTCACACAGCAGGCAAATTTCTTGCCAGTTTTTGTAAGGGTGTGTTTTTGGGTTGGTTTTTTTCTTTTTCATTTTTGCTGTCTATTTTCTTTGTCTAAACATCCCCTTAAAATGGGGAAAATGCAGTTTATCTACACAACTTTGAACTTGCAAATAATTTTCTTCTGTAGATGGATCATCTTTGTGTATTGCTTTTAGTATCATCTCAGAATGCAGTTCTAAAACCAAACTGAATTTGTCTTTCAAACCTGGTTTTAATGGTCCTCTTGCTACAGTGCTGTAAATTTGGCCTTGGTGTGCCCAGAGTGCAAGGCTCTGTTCTACCTTGCTGCACAGGCAGTTAAACCTGGGAAACACTTCATGTGCTGATATATAAATGCTTATCTCAGCATTTTGTGTTTTATGATTCTACACCCTTCCAATCTAAATACCATGAAGCTAAAAGCAGTGTTACGAATGCTTGAATCTGTGGAAAGCTGCAAAGAATTAGGTTAAGTTCTTTTCAAGCCTTAGTTCAGCCAGCTGGACAATGTACACAGTGTACACTGTGATAGACTGCTTATTCCCAGTCCCTCAAAGTTGCTGGTGAGCTTACCATCTGTCTCTCATGCATTCAAGTAAAAAATAATTAGATTATCTTAAATATTTAAAAGTCTAGGCTCATTTATCTCATTTTGACTACCTGATGTTAGCGAGTCCTTTTTTGAACAACCCAATACCAGATAAACAGTGGTGGTGGTGACTTTAAGTCAAAACCTGTAAGGAACAAATTAGGACAGAGAGCATAGCTGCAGCTGAAGGAATGTGTGTATTAGTAGACTTAATGAAAGCACTCTTATTTTAGGACGAAAGAGTACATTTGATTAGAATTAGCAGTAATTAGAGTTGGAAGTACATTTGATTGGAAGTATTCCAGTTCCCAGGATTCCATAATGGTCTTTAACCCTGTCCTACACAAATGGTTCCTAGTCTAAAATAGAGAGGGAGATAGCCCAAAAAGGACAAATGGCTCAGCCTTCCCAGTCAAGATAGGAAAATGAGATAAAATAGATATGGAACCATTGTTTTGTTATAGTTAGCCTGTATTCTCTTCCAAATCCAGTAGTACCATCTGATGATGTTACTGTACCCATCTGCTTTGACTACTCATCAGTTCCTGCCCTAAAGTTCTGACCGAGGAGTGGTTCAGGCAAAATTGTCTGCAGAAACTTAGGTTAAACAAGAGGTTTGAGTTAATCTGTCTGATTTTTGCCTGAGCATGCACACCAATTGATCCATCAGCTGCACACAAATTTAAGAAATGAGTGGTGACTGGTGTTCGGCAGCTATGGCTAATGCTATCTTCAGATGGCACTGTTGGATCATAGAACAGATCTGGAAAATGACCTCTGTTTTCAGCCTTTGGAAATATTCTTGCAAATCTCTGTATCATACACTTTCAGGAGTGTGTCTAACAATAAAGAAAATTGTGTATTTAGGGTTTCTGTTTAGGGCATGGGACCTCCTCTCTCAATTCTCTTATCAATTCTAGGTATCTAGATCACTCAACATGTGAACAGCACTGGACCAATACTTTGAATATCACTGTTGGATTTTTCTCATGTATTCGTGACATCATGTTTACATGCGCTGTGAATTAGGCTGATGTGGAGAGTACCCATAAGCTTATGTTATGTAGATTTTTGTAGTTAGTATATTATACAGCATTTAAAGCATATTCATCTTATTATTATAAATAGACAACCGCTTAGATTTTCTAAAATAAATTATTTGCTTTGCTTCTCTACCTTCTGAAGTGCAGAACCAGTATGTTTAAGTCAGTACTGTTCATTTTAGAGAATATATTTTCCATTACTTTGCAAAATAATAATAATAATAATAATAATAATAATTTAAAAAGTCTAAAAAAATCTAAGAAAAATCAATACAGACCACAGAGTCTGTTATGAATGTGAGCTGCGATGATAGGCTGTTCTGCTTGCATTCATCTGAATTAAAATAGGTACAATTTAGTTTTTCATATGAAACAGTGCAGTTGTTAAGCTTTTGTCATGTTATTGGAGCATAGCTCTGATTTCATAGGCATTAGACAGTTCATTTTTTGGCATTGCTGTGACATTCATTATCATATTAAATGATTTTCCTCTTGCTCACATTTCAAATTGACTGATTTGAAGAGAAATGCGATGGTTATGCTGTATGTTATTGTTATATGTAAGTGATATCATACGATGCAATTTCTTATCAGAATTTATTGATAACCTATCAAAATATCATAAAAGAAATTGTATTTAAATTCTCTAACATAGAAATCTCCGTATCTAAGTCCAGGTTTTTAATTTTGAATGAGCTTCCTTGGTTTGAAAGCTAAATACTTTATAAAAGTTGTTCCTCTGGCCATTGACTTGACTTCTCTATATGTAAATAATTCCTTTGGTAACAATTTTAAGTATTCTTAGTATATTTCTATCTGAATAGTGCGTGTAATTCTTTCTCGGGGATAACAATATTATTTTTTTAAGTCAACAATGGAAACTCCTGAAAGAATAAATTACATTGGCCTATCCAGTCCGCAGTTACATAGGGATATCATTAACCTGCTGTCCTTTCTTTCCCCCTCCTCTTTGGTTTTGTTTTTTTGTTTTGTGGTAGTCTGACCCTTGGTTATCATTGCAGAACTATGGAGGTGCAATGAGACCCCCACTGAATGCTTTAGGTGGCCCGGGGATGCCTGGAATGAACATGTAAGCACAATGATAAACCTTATAATGTTTAGAAAAATCATTATTTCATTGTAGAAGTGACATATGGGTTACATAAGTTAAGGGAGAACATGCTTTGAGAAGTAACGTGCTTTGATGTCTAATAACTGCAATTACAAAAAGTAAACCCACAGCAGCTTCCTTGTTCTGCATGTGTCTTTTTCAGGCTCATTTGCTGTCCCTTCAGGTCTGTACAAATGATGAGTTTCTTTCACAGGCCAAAGTGAAAATATTGAGAATATTTTGTCAGTAGAGCCATCAATATGTCCTTGTGCGCATTATGATTTTTGATGTTTTTACTTTTATTTTGGTAAAGATTGGTACAAGTATGATTCTTTTCTGAAAAATAATGCATAATTTTATTTAAAAACAAACAAACAAACAAACAGAAAACCCTCTTCATTTTTTATTTTTTTTTTTAAAAGCACAACAAAACAACTTTCTGAAATAAGTGTGGAAGGTTCTCTGTATCTGTTTTTATTTCCATGACTACATTTATTTTCATTGTTAACAGATGGAACAGATTTACAGATATGAGTGCAAGTTTTCCAGTATTTCTGTGTTCTTCTGAGGCTGGATTCCTGTTTGGTAAAAAATGATGTCAGCTGAATTCTGTTGAGCTGTACTGAATTATTCTAGGCATGGAGTTTGTCATTGGAGTGGATTACTCATTTTACACCTGTAGACTGCTCCCCTTCTCAAGCATGTAGAACAGTTTCATATGTGAAATTGCTGTGTCCTAAGTGGACTAGATTTAAACTATGGATTTTAACAGAACAAGTTACTCAAAGTGTGGAATCTTCTGCACTTCACATGAATCTTGTATGGAGTTGTTTGAATGATCAGTAAGCCTGAAACAAGTAAGATGCTCTTTGTTTTATTTAGATGTATTTCCTAGGAGATACAAAACTTTTAAGGGGCTGCTATAATTACTTCTAACACAATACAGAGAGGAAGCTGCATGATCATTCTTGTATCTTGGCCCTGCTGCTACTTAAGATACTACCTTTTCTCATAACCAGAACTTTGCTGTCCATATGGTAATTACAGAAGGCAGCATGGCAGTCAGTGTATCAAGGCACAAAAATAACTTAACAAACCAAATCAGAGAGCAGTTTATTTTGTTACAGTTTTTACATCTTTGTCTTCCAAGAATGAATGTCCAGCAGGTGGACACTGAGAACACAGTCAGGTCATACATATGTTCGTTAGATCTTAGATTCCTATTTCTGCTTTTCTGAGAGGAGACATAAATGAAAGAAAGATGGCAATTTCTGTTAAAAGTATTAAGTTCCACACCTGAAAAAGAGTTATTGAAGTAGATAGTATCATTAAGACCAAGTATTTAATCCACCTTACCTTTAATTTCTTCACATCTCCAGAAATTTTGAGGCAAATAAATTCTGAAATTGGGTATTACTTTGTCACATACATCATATATTAGAGTCCAGGCACTTATAGGAACCTTCTCAAGGATAGGCAATCAATGAGATTCAGTGTGAGTAAAAGCTGCAGAGAGAGAGATTTTTAGGAAAAGAAAATGTAACTTCCTAAAATTATATGTTCTAGAAGTGAAATTGAGGACAGAAAAGGCATTTTAACAACTCTTATCCACATAAATGAAAGTTTACCTAAGGAAAATAAACAGGATTCTGGATGACAGAAAGAACTCTTTGTCTGTCCATTTCAAGAAGAAGATGGCTATGGGTTGAAATACTGACATTTACATATCTCAGCATTTCATAGGCAAGCTTATTGCATCAAGTCAGTAAACATATGTAGGTCATGTTCTTTTAAAGCAGAGATGCGAGAAATGCATTTACTTTTGAATTTGTGTGTCCCACTGGATTGGATGCTACAAATTGGAGAACTTTACTTGATATTCTGAGAAAAGCAGTGTAAAACAACAGTTATGAAGTACGTAACCATAATTGTATCGCTGTCTTGTCACGCATTTATGATGTTCCTCTGCTTTTCTTGCAAGCTCGTCTTTTCTCCATCTCAGCTGGAAGTGGGACAGAGTACTTCGGTTTTGAATAAGGCAGCCTGCTGTCCGTTTGCTTATTGTAGTGCATGCTGAAGGCATGAGAATCCAGAGTGCTTGTACAGGAGTGTTATGCTCTAGTATGTATTGAAATATGTCACATGCTGAATCACAGACCTCTGAAGTTTCATTGATGCATGTTTTACTACATAAATATTTGTTTGTTTCTTTACCCTCAAACCAAATACACCTTTTGGTCATCAGCTGAGTTGACGTACACTGATACAAAGATCAGAGACACAACTGTGTCCTGGACTTCTTTTAATGGTATTTCCGAGACACCATGTTCATTTTCTTCTGTAAAGTTGCTGCTGTCAGGTTTGCCATTACCCTGCAGCCACGGTAAAGACTTGTCATGTCCAGTTTAGTTCAGAACCAGACAGAGAATCTGCAGGTGACCTGCAGGCAGCAGCACGTGTCTTGAGCTCATTCTGTTTTACTCCTTACACGTCTCTGTTACCTAAGGCACAACACTAAGGAAGAACAGGGTAAATCATCTCATCTACTTACATTTCCAGGGAAGGGGATAGGCTATATATAAACCCATTGCCTTATGTTAACTTACATGTGTCTTCACATAGCCATATCGTACATTAAAATTCTGCACTGTTGTATTCAATGTTTTTTGATTTCTGGCAATGTTAAAATATAAAAGCATGCATTCTACAAAAGCAGATGCCATTTTAAAATCCAGCTTTTTCTCCTGGGAAAGCTTCAAAGGAAGCTGCTCTGGCTAAGAGCAGAATATCTGCCAAATATAATTTTACATTTCTCTGGATAAGAAAGTGTTCTTTATTGTCAAAAGCAGCAGCAGCCAGCCTGAGAGCCCATAGACAGTATTTCAGTCCGTGAGCATATACTCCTTAAATGTAGCATTGCTAAATAATTCCTTGCTTCATCATAGCTAATGCATATTAGATTACTTGAAACAGCTGATACATATCCAGTGTCTTTTTCAAAATAATTTTATTTTTGCTGTAAGGTTTTAGGCTGAGAATTCAGTGAATCCATTTTTGGTAATATTTTTTTTTTTTATTTGTGAAAACACTGCACTCTTTAGGACCAAAATGGGAAATTTCAGGGAGAATTGTTACATTTTTCTGGCACTTTTTAGTGGCTGGTGTGACCTGTAGCGCTGTTCAAGTGCTAAGAATATCTCAAGCATGCCTGAAAAGAAAAAAAAAAAACAACAATCGATTTTATTTTTTAACTACAGTTCCCAAACTTGTATCTAGAGGTTTAAATCCTGATGGAACATATTTTCTTGTTGGGAAACTGAAATACAAGACTTTATTTTTCCAAGTGCTATGATCAAGGTTACAGGATTAACCTTAAGAACAGATTGCAGCTGTAATTAGTGATAGCAGCAGATACTTTGTAAATTACACTTATTTTGGAAGTGGAACATTCATAATTACCTAACTATTAATACTTTCAAAGTAAACATTTTTAAAAGGGGTGTGTGTGTGTGTATGTGAAATATCCAGGTAGCCTTTTTATGTGTTTTATAAGCTCACATCATTATGCTCTGTATAAACCATATGGCTTTCAAGCAGAATCTGCTGCAGCATTTTCTAAGTCTATACTTAGAGCTGTCCGTGGCTTCCAGTAAATTTGCAAATTCCAACAGCTTTGTAGATGAAAGGTGAGTTTCCCCTCAGGAAGCAGCAGCAGTGCAGCCTGCAGGATAGCACAGGTGTTAACGTGGGCTTAGCTTAAAACTTGTGCACTCGCCAGAGGTACTGTGACGTGGAGAGGGCCTGTCTCTTCATAAAGCCCACACAAACTTCCTTTTTGCTGTGGCTAACCCAACCATGTACTGAGACAGCTTTTTCATCTCTCTGTACTTCACAGTGACCAGCAGTATCATCACGGCCATCTTCCATTTGATGTTTTTCACGGGGTGTTCTTGAGTTACACAAAACATGTGCAGGGTTTTGTGGTGACCACAGACTTCTGGTGCAGTTCCGAATGCTGCTGGCTTCTCATAAATAGTTGTGCCAATAAACCACATGCAGCATGTGACATTTCAGAAAAGAAGTAATGAAAAACAAAAACAGAACATCTAATATTTCCAGTGTAGTTGTTAGCAGAAGAGAAATTGCTGAATATTTGGCCCAAGCATTATGTCTGTAGAGTCCACTTGTATCAGCGCTGCCTGGCATGAGGCAGTGAGTCCATTTCCGGGCTAGAAGACAGCTGCAGGCCATTGCTAAAAGCCTTTGAGGAAGGATCTTTCAGTGAATGTGCTGCGTGAGGTGAGTAGGGAGAGCTGCTGGGGTGATGGAGTTATAGCTTTCATGGAAGGATCACCAAAGCACACAAAAATACCCCTGCAAATATCTTCCTCTTTGGTGGGGTGTCTGTTTCAGCAAGAAGACCCTCACATACATTTCTGCTTTCCAACTACCTGAAAATGTCAGCAGCATGAAATGGAATGATTCTTTTAATTTTCACTTGATTTATTTCAGTTGGTTGTTTGAGGTAATTTCTTTCTGATAGTCTTGCCAAAAATGTAATAAAAAATAAATTTTATATTAAATCCCTCAGGCAACATATCTACTTACTAGTTTTTAGTTTCGTAAAACTTTCAAACAGAATACTTCCCAAACTCATTTATGAAATTTACTTTTCTCTCTGTATTTGAATAACTCCCAAGTCTCATAAGCTGTGGTGCCTAATGTCCCTTTTCTAAAGCTAATGAGGCCAAAATGCCATTTAAAACACAAAGGCTTTGCCGTCAGCTCTGCCTTCCAGTTGTCAGGGCCTTCAAATAGTGATTTTGTCTTATTTATAAATAACTGGTAATTCTTAATGTTCCCAGGGATAATTGTGATTTTTTTTAATTTATTTATTTTTGTATGTTATGACTGTAAACATAGAGATTTTGCCTCCCGTATAACCATACGGTTCCTCAAAAATGCTCACGACTATCGTTTAGTGCCCGCAAAGTGATGTCTATACACCAGAGCATTTATCTGATCTCGGCTAAGGATAAGAAAGTCAAGAGAACAGTTAGAGCTGTGAGAAGAAAGGTGCTCTGTCTTGGAAGTTTTCCTTTTTCCTTTTTCCATTCCACTCTGCTGTTAGTATCAGCCTGATGTTTCGTCTGAATGAGCTTTATCAAAGACTTCTTTGGCCTGTTGCACTCTTGTCCCTCCTGCAAGGAAGCTGCTACTTAATCATAAATACTCTGCTTGAGCCTCATGTCACAGGAATGTCTGAGAAGTCTGAAATTTCCATTTTGCCTGGATTATGACAAATTTTATGTTTCTGATACTTCTGTGGAAATAATTTGTCCTTAGTAAAGTAACAACATATTTGTAGGTGCTTATTTAGGTGTGTTAAAATTGTATGTATAAAATGGCATGCTTTCATTTTTTAACAAATGACATATTTTATACTATAATACAGATAAGTACTACGTATGCTTCTCAGACACATATTAGAGCAGAAAATTTTCTGTGGCTTCTTTATGTGAAATGTATTTGTAACCGAAACATTAAGGAGAAAACTACTGCTAATGAAACTGTGTTATACTTGCAGTATTCTAGAGCAGTGCTCAATTCATAGTTGCATCCACAGTTCTTCAGGGAGGTACTTCATTACACTGTCAAAAGTACAGTTCTGACGATTGAGATTACACTTATATTTTAGTACCTTTCTTCTTTGGTCTGTATTGTAACAAGATTATTGTGGTACGTGTGATACTTCATACAAACATTATAAAAAAATTTATTTTAAAAGTGCTAGGCAGAGGGCATGTTAACAGCAGTGTCCTGAAAAGCACATGTGCACAGGATGAGTCAGGACACAAGCTGTCGTAATTGTAAATGACAGGGCAGTAGTCCTAAGCCATCTTTCATTAGCTCATAAACTGATAGAGTGAAGAAGGTTGCACAACAAGGTGAGCTTTGCTGTAACTGTGCAACTTGGTGCAGTTATGGTTGATAATCACACTTCAATGTCATTTGAAAAAAGTCGTCTCATAACTTATTCTGGTAATAAGTTACTTTGAAATATTAGTTTCCTCAAAATGGGTCCAGGAAAGAGAATTGTTCCGTGTCTCATCTTTCATTTTCTATTACAGGGGCCCAGGGGGTGGTAGACCTTGGCCAAATCCAACCAATGCCAATTCCGTAAGTAAATATTTAAATATATTAAATATCATTTTACATTCAGGGAATTATTTCTCATCAGTACCCCAGGAAGAAAGACAGAATCTACTTCATTCACCAATTAAAACACTGTGCATATACTGTGTTTTTTTCTGCTAGTTCTATTGCAAGTTAGGTACAGTGATGAGCATATCTTAACAGAGAACTCAGTGACCTGTAAATATCTAGCTCTTTTTATGATCACACAGAAGCTCTGCGTCTCCATAACAGTTACAGATCCTCCTGAAGATGAATGGTACCACAGGGATGTTTAAAATATGTCCTCACTTCCTTTAGTGCAAGCGGAAAGAGTTAAGGCAAAACTATCTGGCTTGCAGGCTCTACAGAAATTACAGCTTGGGCAGATAGAGCTTAATGTGTGCTCACATATTTCGCATAACAAAATCCCATTTGCTCCTGTTAACTAGGGGATGTGAAATAGCAAAAATCAACCATTTTTGATAGGCTTTTTATAACAAGGAGTACGCTCTATTGAATTTTGTTGCAAAAACTACAAAATGAGGTAGTTCTATAGCAGCTTGAAGGAAGAGGAGGTCAGTAAGGTATCCCACGTGAACAACAGTGTCTGCTATTTCCTCAGAAAACACAAAGGCAGAATTTTCATTTTCATTCAGCAGTCATGTATCATTAGTATAAAAATATATCCCTTTTCTGCACTTGCAGAAGGAAAATCTTGTTTAACAGACTGGACTGATTCTTTCTGTTCTCAGTTTTGAATTTTTAACTATACTGGATGACAACTGCAGAAAGAGCTGAAACTCATCCTCGGTTTTCTTTTGTGTGGACTCAAACTAAAATAGGATATTTTTCAACTGGTGGTTGAAATATTTTCACTCTACAAAATTAATAGAGAAGTTCAGTAATAAAGACGTGTAATAATATATGTAAAAACGAGTTGGATTAGAAGTTATTTACACTCATGTAAGATGCTTATTCTACAAAATAATGTATCTTTTGTCAATTCAGTTACTTCTTACCTCATCCTTCTATAATGGCATTGCTCCATGTTCCTTAAGAGTGAATCATTGAAAAGAGTGTTGCATTATGAAGAACATTGGGTTATTCATAGCCAACTGGATTTCTGAAGATATCCTTTGTAACAAATACCATAGTTGAATTTTACATGAAATTAGGACACTGTCCTTTAAAAAGAAAAAAGAAAGAATAATGCTGAGAAACAAAATGGTTCTCAGGGTGAATTAAACAAGAATCTCTTCCCTTTTGTGGTCCAGATTTTAATCAAGCTTAAGTATATGTAAGAGCAAATTCAGTCCGTTTCAGACACCAGATCCCAGTCTGCATACATTTAAATGTCTAAATTGTTGGTTTTTTTATTTAAATTATTTAAATGTATAAGTGTTGCTTTCATTAGGGTGGCCACAAGGAGACAGTAACCTTAAATGGAAGTATTTTTAAGTATTTGATATGAAATGTCTATATTGCAAATTTTGGACTTAAACAAGCATAAAATGACAAGTTGTTGAAAAGGTGTTTATGTTTGATGTCAACAGTATGTTTCCATCATTTTTCACTATGTGTTGGAAACAAACAGAAATGCATTAGCCTGTAACTCTTCATAAATATTGGCATGAACTTCACGTCACTGCAGAAGAACCTACTGTTTTGTTTCTGTTAATGTTACAGATACCTTATTCTTCAGCATCTCCTGGGAATTACGTAGTAAGTACAACTCTATGTATTTACTTATTGGAATAGGTATTACATTTTATTCAGGCAAAGGAATAACAGTCCAGATGTTAAGAACAACCTTGGGGTATTTGCTGTGTACTGAACATCTGATCCACGCTTAGTATTTTGTCTGCCATCTATGTACATATGTTGATGTTCATTACTAGAATCATTGTCAGGCTGGTCAAAATGAGCCTGCGTGGTGTTTTATTTCAACAGGTTTGTAATAACCAATACAGTCTTATATAATGAGGCAGAAAACCCCAGCTATATTGGAAACAATATTGTGTATGAATTTAACATCTTGAGGGGGAAAAAAAAAACAAACATCTGGAGAATGTGTACAAACTTTTATCTCCCCAAAGAAATATATAAATGGGTGATACTAGCTAACATTTTAGTGTAAATTTTTATTCTCATAATGACCTCCTGGAGACTTGGAAAATCTCTGTAGTCTTTCTTTACGTCTTTCTTTCACAGACATTGTCTTAATTTATTATGGATTAGTCAGTGGCTTTTTTTTTTTTTTTTCCTAGTCTGTACTTCAGAATGAAATAGTTAAAACATTGTCATTGTGCCCAGCATTGATCTGTCATTCTGTGGAATACAGAATGCTGACCACCACTCTGGAACTTCACCAGTGCATTTTACCTATCAACAAAGGTCTTGGCTGGAATATCTGCTGCTTGTATTTGTTTGTATCCCGAGAGATTAACTTTGTTTATTCTTTTAGAGATTTTATTGCTGTTGCTATTGTTGTACTTGGGTAATTTGCACTTCCTTTTACTCTTCTAAGGCATATTGTTTAATATATTTATCTCACATTTAGTCACTGTCTAAAGGGGGGAGATTTTTGTCTCCTCTCTGTGGCCATTTGCCATTTGTCATTCTTGTTGGCAAGCTGTTGGATTCCAGTTTTCTGGACAGTTCAGATTGTCTTTTGATTTTTAATATTGTGCCATCTGAAGGTCAGATAACTGCCGTGTTTTAGCATGAGTCAACAAAAACATGAATCTGTTTCAGAATGTGGAAATATCAAGTCTTTTACCACCAGGACACTATACCAGTGGGTTTTTTTAACCCGTTTCTGCTACATGTAGATTATTCCTTATTTCTTCATGAGAGAGATGATTCTTCAGACATAATGCTTTAAAGATGAGATCAAGGATGATCTTGCTAAAAACAGTTTATTTTGTCCTTTATTTAAACAACTAGAAGCTGAAAAGATTAAGTTTCTGATAAGTATCCATAATTCTAGTGCTCATTTGCCAGATTTACACAGTCCTTGTAACTAAGAAGTCAGGAAAAGGTGCCAGGAGAGCTGCGTGGATGAGTAAGGAACTCATGTGCAAGCTCTGCAGAAAGAAGAAAGTACACGATATGTGGAAAAAGGGTCTGGCCACTTGGGAACAAAGCCTTCTGGAAGGCTTTTTTTAAAGACACATATATACACACACTGAGCGTAAACACCAAACTTATATTAAATGCAAATATTAACAGGGAATGTGAGTAACTTTTCTAATAAATAATCTGTTAGTGGTTTCTACACCTCTATATATCAAGGCTGAAAAAAGTAATATAAACCTAAAATCATAGAGTTTGTGCACTTAGTATTCAAGGTTTCTGTTTCATTTACAATTAATTGAGAGTTAATCACCTACAAGCAGATAGAGAGGCATGCTTCCAATGTGTTAAGTATTTTGCTTGAATGAGCAGAGGCAGGAATGGTATCAATCAGAAAGCTGCTACATTACTGATTTTGATAGTGTGAAAGCATTGTACACTAGTACATCATTCCTGTGTGTTTTATAAGATTAATTTTCGTAGATGGCTGAGAAAAGGAGCCTATTGTTTTAAATTCAAAACTTTGTTGCTTCTTTCCAAAATATCTCAGTGATTTATAGGAAATCCCAGCAACGGTCCTTGTCAGCAGATAGGAACAGCCAAACCTGTATAGTCCGTGTTACTTACAAAATCTGCTGCTGTTTGGAGCAGTCTGTGTGCTGTTCTAAAATACAATAAAAGAGACAAGATATAATAACAGTCACACGGCACTGAAAATCATCACCTGTTGTTATCAACCTGAGTGTTTTTTATTATGCAGAAGAGGGCCAGTTTATATGTGTTGACATCTTGCTGACCTAGACATTTTTATAAAACTGAGTTGCTAGTTCTACGTGTTGCTTAAAAACATGAATGGATCTGCAAATACAGGCTAGAAACTATAATTCTATGCCTAGTAAATATCCATTTGTCATTAATTTGAGAAGGAACTGTCTATTTAGATGCTGTTTTTCAAAAATGTAGGATACTATACAGGCTGAATTAAGGGCATTGAGATACTAACTCTATCTCAGAGAGAGCCTTTCTTAAGGTGGCTGCCTTCCTCACCTCCCATAAGACATCCTGTACTTTGCAGTTAGCAAACGCTGGCTACTCTCAAACAAGGCACAACAGAATAGAAGAGCCAATTAAAAAACAGCGGTAACAAAAGTCAGCTGTGGGAATTAAATGTTACAGTTTCAGGCCCTGATTCCGCTATTTCTTTTGTTGACTCACATCGCAATACAGTTACTGACTAAATGGTAATCTAGTGTCAATATACATTGTATTTAAGTTAATACCGAAACTGGCTGAGCAACTGTGTTGTGGCAGTCTGTTAGAAGCTGTTCTGCTGGCTTATTGGAAAAGGTGTATCTTTTTATCGTGGCACCTTGGGACATTTATACTTTGTTTTCGTTTGTACTGTGTTGGGTTTTTTGCTGTGGTATTTTTTCTTTTCATGCTAACTGATGTTTTCTGCTGTCTCCAGGGTCCTCCAGGAGGTGGAGGGCCACCAGGAACACCCATCATGCCTAGCCCAGCAGGTACAGAAATGTACTCAGAAACTATAAAAGAAAATAATAAGGGATTTTAGGAAGTACATTATTGTTATCAACTTCAATTTTAATGAGAAATTATTAGCTTTATATGCTCTATATACTTTTTTTTCCTGCTTTCTAACTCCCTTTCTGTCCCTGCTTTGTTACAGACATAAAAGTCATTATATTTTACAGTTCAAAGCAGTTCATTTCTAGACCAACCTTTCTTTCATGATTTCAGCAGTAGAAATGAAAACAAATCAGTGATCTGTTTCCAGATCTTCAATGCCCCATTGTTTCCCAAGTTACATGGTCTGCACCACTACCACCAAGGTCTGAAGAACCGATGAGGATGGGAGGATTCAGGACAGCTAGTTGTCTTTTCAAGGCTTCAAGTTTGTCAGACAGATACTACATCACTGCTCTGCAAAGGAGGGAAAAATCGCAACATGTGGAAGATGCTGTCCTCCCCTATGGACAACACTGGAAGTCTAAGATGAAACTAAATACATAACACATTTAGTAGCTACTCAGACTCCTTTTGGGCAGTGTGTGTCTTTGTAATGCACTTTGCCCAGCCAAGACAGACCTGCTCACCTCAGTGGTGGAACAGAAAACTCAGTCTTTGTATCCAGCATGTTCTTGCTGTCCTCTGTAGTGTAAGAGGGCAGGGGAGTTACCTAATTTCCCATGAAAACTTCTTGCACCAATATCATATTTTCTTAAATTACAATTCCAAGGCTTTAAAAACACAAGATACAGAGTAGTACTTCCTCATTATATCACTTGTGGAAAAAAGATACATAGTGCAAGCTGGCATTTAAAAGTTAGAATTTATCTTATCATAAAACAAACTTGAAGACAGCCTACGCTTTTAAAAATAAACAGCCCTGCAGTTACGGCACATGTTAGGCTGTCTGTGTGCATTTCAGATAAAGCTTCAGTGGAGAAATTTTTCCTGTTTTCAGTTAAAGATACTAAAAAATTTTTAACGCTATGTTTTCCAAAGTATGCAGATGCTTAGGAACTGTCCATCTGAGAATTTTACAAAGGTAATTACTTGAAAAAATCCATTCTGAGCATTCCCAAGGCCTGGAGAGAGTCAAGGATGTATGTCTCAGAAGGATCTGGTGGTTGAAGAACCCCTTGTCTACCTCATCACACATTAATATAGCTTGCTGTATGCTTGCATTTCCCCTTTTCAACAAACAGTACATTTGGATGTCCTTGTGATACTTTACTTACCAAGGTTAATTGAAGGTTAAAATGTTGCATCAGAAAGAATGGGAAACAGGAAAAGATTTTTATTTTAACTGCATGTGTACAAATACATTCTCACACAAGATCAGGCCACATTCCCAGTTCCAACACATTTTAATCAGATCTAGGCTTTCCTACTTTCACTACTTCAGACTTAGAAGACATCCATCACCTTGTTTCGGAAAAAAAGATTTACAGCTCAGTATTGAATTTTGCATGTGCTGCAGTTCATAACTCTTGTTCAAGGAGATTGAATGGTCTTTTTGAGGTCCTTTTACAGATGCTGTGGAAGTTACAGATTTTCCAGAGCTGCCAGTATTTATTTGTTTGTTTGTTTGTTTATTATGTTATGCCGTCCCCTTCAAAATGTGTTCAAACTTTACCTAGAACATTCACCTCTCAGTAAAAGTTCTCATCACATGGTCTATCTCTTCTCAGATTCCCTTGGGAAAGACTTTTGCTAATTTGTCCACCATCTGCTGTGTTTTTTATTTCCCTTTCTTTGATATTTTGATGAAAGGTGTTAAGACTTCGTATGCATTAGCAGATAAGTTTGAGATCAGAATGAGTAACTTGTGTCTAATAGTAATTCTCAGCCATTGGTTTCTTCATTTCAACCTGAAGACTCCTGTATGTCTTGCTAGCTACATCTTGCATTTCATGCTGGAAGTACTCCACCAGAGAGGAAAGTTCACACACATTAATTGGCGAACTAGCATTATAGCTGCGTCAGCAGCAAGGCCCAGTGAAACTCTTGTCAGAATTAACAGCTGAGTCACTGTGCTACTCCAGAACGGTTTTGTTGGTTTTGAGCACAGATTTTGAAGCATTACACCACACTGCACAGTGAAGACAGATCAGCTAAAGCTGATCTTAGAGTAAGGATTTCACGCAATGCCCTGTTGAATAGCTAGATATGTTCATAATCTAATGGTCTGACACAGATGAGAAAGAATGAATAATAACATTTGCTATACTAACTTGAAGTCTGTATCATTTATTACTATTCATCATTTAATACAGACGGAAAAAAAACAGAAAGTGTTGATAAGAAAGAGACTCCTGTTTTATAGAGAATGTTGAAGATGACTGAAATAATTTGGAAGTCCAGGAGGAAGGGTTTATGGAATTAAGCAGTTAGATACTTGGTGATTTGTAAACCTTTTAACAGTCATGCGTAAAACTAGAGTCTGGAAATAGTCACTCAGGGACCACTGCAATTATTTCTTTTCATGGCTCTGTTGTGTGGTAGAAATAGATAGAAAAGGAGCGAAATCCTCCTTTTTATTGCTACTGTTTATCAGTGATTCAGGCACAGAAATAATATGAACAAAATGACAAGAAGTGTCTTGGGTGAGTAGATATATCGAAATATACATATTAGCACTTAAAATAATCTCTTATTACAGATTCAACCAACTCTGGAGACAACATGTACACTTTAATGAATGCAGTACCACCTGGACCCAACAGACCCAATGTAAATATGAATCTAGTTATATACTATTTGAATAATATAGGGTTGTTATATCCAAACTGCTACATTCACATCAGACATTTTTAGTAATAAGTTTTCCATTATTATGAATGACTCTTTTGTTGCTTCCCTATCCTTTTTAATGTTTCTCAATCATGCCAATACATACTAAATAATGATTGAGGCACTCTTCCTACACAGATGAAACCTTAGAAACTTCTGATTGTGGATCTTGTTGATAACTTAGCTGTTAGATTGCAATGTAAAATAGACTTCCTTGTGAAATGTCATAATCCTTAGAGCTGCCTCTAAGTGTTTCTGAAGGGCTCAAACTTCCATATGACCTCCAAGAAAGAAACGTTGAAAGTGGCACAGTGTTATGTTGCCCAGCTGTTGATTAAGGGATAAGATTCGTATTTTTGAGAAAAAAACAAACTTCTGTTTTAACCCAAACTTCAGAAGTTTTAGAACTGATGAAAACTGGGATTCTTAGGTAGAACTTTTTTCTCCGATCGCTATGCCTTCAGTTTTGTAGTATTTCTTTACTATAATCATATTTCACTTTAGTACCATTATATGGGACTTAATGAAAAAGAAAGGCCAGTAGAACTTGAAAAATCAGACTTTTAGATATTCCTAGTTCACTACTCAGCGAATTGTAAAGAAGTATTCTGTAGTGTTAATGCCTCTGAGTTTTTGAAAACCTGAATTAAGGTTAATAAGTATAATTGGACAGAAACTACTCACACTGCAAATATAGCATCGAGTAGTCTGTCAGTATAGACAGGGTGGGGTATGAAAGCTGTTCATTAATCAATTACTTGTTGAAGAGAGTAGTGAAATTCCCTGTAAGTTCAATGGGAGTAGAGCTAGGTCTGCACTACCAGGTGCAGATCTGAAAATCATACACACCATATTGAAGTAAATAATGAATTATTGATGAATTTTATGCCAGCCTACAGAGGTAAAGTTCTCAAATAATCATGAAGGTAGCAGTTATAAAAAGTGAACAAAAGCAGTGATGCTTTTGCAGTCTTCACGTATGGCTTCCACTTGATTTTCACATTCAGAGCTGGGACTGTGCACTTTCCTATTTTTGTCCTGAGGAATATTTTCTTTTTATTAGATGACATACAAAAATCTGTACAGTAATACCAGTTTTTAATGTCTGATCCTTTTATAGTTTCCAATGGGGCCAGGGTCAGATGGACCTATGAGTGGACTGGGTGGAATGGATTCACATCATATGAATGGATCATTAGGTAATAATAGCAATATCACAAACATTGTGAATTTTCAATGACCAATGCCATTTTCTGTGTTCTCTTGAGTAATGTGCAAGACTGTATATAAAAATATTGTAAAAAAATAGCCTAAATATTAAAAAATTAAAAGTATTAGGATACTTTTTATGCCTATGACTTGGCATACATTATGTAGCTCTGGAAGAAAAATGCCGTATTTTATTGATGTAACAAAGTGTAGCTTTATCCCAGTGGATTGAAAACACTCTAAAAGCATACGTAACATGACAGTGAAGTGGAAATGATGGCCTGAGACCCATTTTTACTTACTTCTTCTCATCTTTCAAAAATGTGAGGTGTTACTGTGACATGCTGGTGCAGGTTCTAATCAATTACCCAGAAGTAAGTTATTACATATACCGATGTATGTGTTAAACTGTTTTTATCCCAACAGTTGGATATCTTCATTTGTTCTATAATTAGCCATCCGTCTGTTAATAATTAGTATTATTACTCCATCCGCACAAGCAGCTTCGTGCAAGTGCCAATTCTAATGCAGCAAGACAGAGCATGCTATCTTGTTAGAATGTACAGACAGGAAAAACAGGATACTGTTTTGACTTTTGACACTATAATTTTTGAAGGACACAAATCTAAGGGAGAAGCCCTGCACAACTCTGCAAAACATTCATTGCTTTATCTGTTGAGTAGCAAGCTCTTTGCTCTTTGCTTTTGCTCTTTGCTGGAAGACACTTGAAAAGGATGTAAGAAACAAGGGACAGTTAAATAAATTGCATTACTTCTCCATACCCACAAGAAATAAAGACAAGGGATTTATTTCTGCTCCCAGCAGAGCAGTAACAGTGCACACAGTTCATATGCCTTACTCTTCCATCTTCTGGTGACAGAGGCAGCAACTTCCATCTCTGTTGTTCACCAGCAGGGTTCTCTATTACATCAGAGAGCTGCCCCCACAAGGCACCAGCAGCTTCTTCCTGAGTGCCATTTTCTTTTGTGGGGGCAAAACCCCAACAAGCTAAATACATGTCCAGCAGCTAGAAGCCAAGCTGCCAATGTCCTCTGGCTTTTGTCCCTGGCAAAAAGCTCTGTCATCTTCATAGCATGGGTGTGGGTAAACCTCAACTTCATCCTGCAGTTAATAACATTTAATTATATACACTCATGGCAAAGAAATAGTTGTCATTCCTAACACCAGAGTTGCAGGCTGTGAGACAGAAGCATAAAAAGGCAAAACAAAGGGATAATTTTTTAAAAAATAAGTTTATAACAAGATGAGAAATAGTTGTGCTATCAAAATTTATGTAGGAGATACATTCCGAACTACTGAAATTCAACAGTACATGTCTATTCCTAATAGAACTGTATTTTTTTTGTGGGAGGACAGGTTCCTACAGTTCCTAGATTACTTTACATAAGGGCACTTAGTGATTTTACAGCCCTACTTTACAGATTACAATCCTAAAATGGGTTGTTGCTTTAATTAGTAATGATGTGCATTACGTGCAAATAAATGAGAAACAGTATAAAAGGGAATTACATCTTCTTCTGTCAGTTTCCATAGCCATAGAAATGTTTGTTGGATAAAATAAAGAATAAAATTGAAACAGTTGTAGGAGGATTTTGTATGTATGTAGCTTTTACTTGGTTACTTCTGGCAGTGAAAATAATTGCATGCTTAGTCAAATTAACTATGACTTTTTCATAAGGTTAATTTTGAATTGAAAATGAAATTGAGTTCTTTCCGCAGAGGAAGGTGGGGGGGAGATCTGCTTTCATTTCCGTGCTGCAGTAAGCAGTGGTGTCTCACAATCAAAGGTGTTAATTGGTCAAGATTCATCTTGCACTTGCCAGTCTTCTTTGACCACAGCTGTTCTACTGGAAATCTATTCAGAGCTGGTGGTTAGAAGGCTTCTGCTAATTTCCACCAACACGTTTTCTGTTGGCTGTGACAAAATAGCTCTTTCTCTTCATAACATTCATGAATTCGCTGCATTTGTGGAGAGACATCTTACTCTTTCTCAACCTTTATTTTTTGTGACTAAGTGTAGTGAGATACTTCACTCACCTCCCACAGCCCCCTTTGCTTCATTGTTTTTCTCTGACACTCTTCTAATTGGAATGTCTTTCCTCTAAATAGGTGAGCAGAATTGTTTGCTGTCTATTGCTGCTAAAAGTGCTTTCTATGATACATCCTTCCTAAAGTATTTCCTTTATTCTTGGCTTTAGTGAAGTGAGCATGCAATAAAAAATATCTTGCCAGTAGCCTTTCATTCACTGTATTTCAGTTTAATTGGTTTCTGTTATTCCAACCCTCAGGATCATCTGCTTCTAAAAGATAATGTCATCGTCAGTGTTTGTAACACATTAAAAGTGGGTATCATCTCCGCCCATTTGTGTGTAGATTAGTGCTTTTGGAGCAAAGACACTGATGAGCTCCCCCTAGATGCACTAGAGATGGAGTCCATTACAGCACTCCTTAAAAGGGAGTTCAAGTTCAGTAAAAATAATGATCTTTTCTTTTTCTTCCCTACCCCAAGAACATTAACTTCTACTAGTTGTCCACAACTTTGCTTTTATTTTTCTTTCCTTGGTCTGCAGCAACATGTCCCCCGTGTGTATGTACCCCAGTTTAATTGCATTACCTGTTCCCTGCCCTCAATAAGAGTTCAGGGAGGTTGGACAAACTCTTCTTCATCTTGTAGTAGGCCATCTCTTCCTAGCAGATGTGATTTAAATTGCCTGTGCCGATGAGAAATGCGTCCTTCATTCTTTTCTCTCTTCTTATAGTAGCTGTGTATGTGAAATTCTGTTTTGACTGTAAACTTTTACAAAACAAGATAGTAGGAAGGAAGGAGATCATAAACTGTTAAACATTATAATATTGCTGTCATACCTTATATTTAGTATGGGAAAAAAGCTTTTTGGTTAATGTCAGCTCGAAACTAATTTAATAATTATTTTATTTTAATTTAAGGCTCAGGAGACATGGACAGTATTTCCAAAGTGAGTATCTAGTAATGTATTTTTTTAACATTTCACTGTGAACATATTTTCTTTGTTTTGAAGCTTTTTGTTATGTATCTACATTTTCTGCTCATCAACTATCCAGAGTCTATGCGGACAATAAACATTAGCTGAAAATTTTAAAGCAATGCCTGTGATCAGTAGAGAATATAAATAGAGTCACTTCATACTGCATAGTAATGTGTACTAATGCATGTGATTAATATATATCCATTTCATATTTTGATTTATCATGTTACGATCTTCCATACTGTTAAGAAAAATGAACAGATATATAAGGAAGGAATTCTCCACAGTGAGGATGTTGAGGCCCTGGCACAGCTGCCCCATCTTTGGACATGCTTGGGGCCAGGTTGGATGAGGCCCTGGGCGGCCTGAGATGGGGGTAGGCAACCTGCCCATGGACTGAGAGAACTCTGAGGTCCCTTCAGACCCAACCCGTTCAAAGATTCTATGATAATACAGTTCTGATAATCAAAGCTCATTAGGTGCAAGTTGGGGTAATGCCTTTAGGATGTTACTTGTGTGCAGTGCACGATTGTCTTTGTCACCTCTGTAAGGCACAGTTAATATCTTAATCGTTATTGTAAGTCTCTAAACGCTGTATTTAAAAGTACTTGCAGAAGAGTCACTGTTTTTATTCCATAACCATTAAATATTTTACCCAGAATGAATGTGAGCTTAACCTGCAGGGGTTTTGCATCTACAAAAATAATATTATGCTTTAATGTGTCACTTCTGCCATAAAAATAGAACTCTACAATTTATGTGATCATTATTAATTTAGGAACTTATTCAAATAAGGAATTAATGAACTTATTTGGCATTGATAAAGCAGGATAAATCTGTCCCTGCCAACTGCTGTTTTGTACTCAGTGTCTTCAGGTGTAACTGACTAAAACTAATAAGTGTATCAGTAAACCACTGCACTTTTGTGCTTTTGATCTACAAATATAGAAAAAAAGATGAATAGCTTGTTTCAGTTACAGTTCTGTAGCTTATTCTTTTATTGAGAAATTTTTAACACTCTTCCCAGAAAGGAGCATGAGTTTGTGGTGAGTGTATGAACTTATGGCTGGCTCAGGACTAAGTAGCACAGCACTGCAGCGAGATCCCTCACTGTGCAGACTTTTTCATTTTGGACTTGTCTGTGGATGCTGTGGTCCTACGGAGGACGTCATTGTTGATGCACCCTTAGGCTGGCCCTGGGCTACGGTGAAATGCAAACACATAGATGCCTAGATTTCTACTTGAACAGGACTTTGTAGGCTGAGAATACACTCCCAGCTATCCAAAAGGCATGTATAGTTAGTTAAACCTATTTGTATATCTGAAGGAGAAGGAGGAACCTGAACTGTTCCCCAGGTGGTGCTCAGATAGGGTTATGGGAGAAGTGCAGCTAGTAAAGCATACATAGGCATGTATCATAGTGTGCTGTGCTGTTTATAATGGATTTGAGGTCGCTGCCAATGCAGAAGACATTATCTTGCATCTGAAGAAATTCACCACAGGCAAACAGCATAATTTCATAATTGCACGGGTGGTTATGGCCTTACAGCATCCCTCTGTGGCCTTTCCTAAAGAGAAGTACCTCAGCAGTATGACTTGGAGCTGGCTGCTGCTCCTGAGATGGAGTAGCGCATGTAGCAGGGCTATGTTTTTGTAAGCCTTTAAGGTCTGCATTGTGTTCAGGCCCTGCAAAGTGTAAAATAAGGGTCTGAAATGACCATATTGCCCTAGATGAGATATGCTGAGAGCTGCAGAGGTGGATTCAACGATAACAAGCATACATCACTTTAAAAATCAATGTTCCTGTTCTTCAGTGATGTTTTGTTTTGCAAACTGCAGCATTTTTAAGAATGAAATGGAAAACTGAAAAAGCTGTATCTATTAGCTTGCCATTGGATTAGTTTTAAAAGACTATATTAAACCCACTGGTATTAAGTATCAGTATATGTACTAATACGATTATCAGGCATTCTGAAAACCTGGATCCAGACATTAACCTGAAAGTCCTGTGATTTATTTCATGAAACATCATGCAGATAAGGTTTGAGACACGTCTTCAAATATCTAAATGAAAAAGGTGTTTACTCGGGAAGTAACAGAGTTGTGTCATTACACCATACCTTTTTCTGAATAGCACAGCTCAACATGCAGCCTTCACAGGTACCAGAAGTGTGTGGGCAGAGCCTCATGTATTGCAATGACAATTTCATGCAGTTAATACTACATAATACTGTTGAAATTTGATTGCAGGTTCTGCTTGCAGGAAATTGTGTATTTATAGAGTTGATGCATGCAGAATTGTTACATGTCTGCCTTCCAATTTTGTACACAGTTACCAGGATTGTTCTGGTTACAGCAACAGCCTCCCTTTACACATCACCAGCTAGCCCTGCAGTTGGCTTTTTCGCAAACAGATTTCCAGATTACTAATTAATATGACAGGAATTGTTCAGTGGAGTTAACAGAGTTTGTTTGGGTGTTGCTGGATGCTCAGATACAGCCGTAGAACTCCAGTGGATTAAAATGCATATTAGAGGAGCTGATTATCTTTTCCCATGAGATAAAGGAAATTAATCCAGCCTTGGTAGAGTCAGTACAGCTCACAGAATTCCGAGCTACATTTTCCATAGACAGAGACGATTTTACTTTAATTGGCTGAATGGCAAGACATGAAGCTTTTATGAAGTAGATTGAGATGGAGGAAGTAAATGAACTGAAATTATGCATATTAAATAAACATTAATAACCAGTGTTTCTTTCGGTGCCCGTGGAATTTGTGCAGTCATCAAAGAAATACTAGCTTTGGAAAAATTCAGCTAGTGCTACAATGTGAAACCCCATACTGGCCATAAAAGCCACCCAGGGGAGTTGCTATAAAAGCATTTATGTCAGGAATTTGAACCTTTGGGGCTGGCATACTGTAGCAATTGCAGAATTTCAAAGCTTTGTACTACACAGAGCAAGATAAAATAGGGGTAAATCCCCAAGGAATGATCAAAAGTGCGGGAGCATCATATAAAATAAATGTGACAAGGCCTTAGTGGGTTTTAAACTTTATATTCATAGATTTTAAGGCCAGAAGGGACTGCTATGATTGTGTAGTGTGACCTCCTGCATAACATAGGCAACAGAACTACCCTGAATTAATTCCTACTTCAGGTCTGGTAGGCGGGGTTGAGGCAATAGTTTTCAACCTTTTCCAAACTGTGGATCCCTAAAAATGAGCTCCAATAACTTCAACGAAGAACAAATGTAATTGTCTGATGTAAAATAATCAGTTAATTTGCAGCTGTTTTTGATGGTGCTGCTGTCCTGTGATTCCTGGGGAATCGCCATTAGAAGTAGAGTGAATGAGATGGTCAAGAAAACAGAAGGCCGAGGTCTCGACCCTACTATCAGTAATATTTTAGGCTGCTCATAGAAACAGTGATACCTGCGTGTGGATTATGTAATAATTTAATAATTAATGTATAGTTGCAAATAAATACACCAACCTGAGCCCATAACCATTCAGATTGAAAGTGGGGATCAGGATTATGGTAAAAACTTACTGGCAGCTTTTCATTAGCCCTGCAAAAGGCCTTGCAAAGCAGATGGCGTGTACAGCGGTCAGCCCCTACTGCTGTGCTGGCGCTGTAACAAAAAGTAACACATTTAAGCTTTGGAGAAGCTAGGTACAAATTACATTTTGTTCTCCTTGGAGATGGGAGTAAATAATTCTGTGGAACTCTGTAACATTGTATAATATTTAAATTATGGGCAGAGGACAGAATGGAGCTTTTGGAGTACCAATAGGAGCGTTCAGAGATAGGGTTTGAAGGGGAAAAAGTAAGTCATAGCTATTCAGTGAACTCTCTGGAACATGTTATTTCCTGCCATTGAGCACCACTGAATGGAGTGAGGCTCTTTACAGTGGTGCCCATGACAGAAGAAGAGGCACCGGGCGCAAGCTGGAGCACAGGAGGCTTCCTCTGACCATCAGGCAGCATTCTGTGCTGTGCAGGTGATGGAGCGCTGGCACAGAAGCTGTGGGATCTCCTTGGAGATCTCCAAAATCCACCTGGGTGTAAGCCTGGGCACCCTCCTCTGGGTGTCCCTGCTGGAGCAGGGGCTGGGACAGAGGGACCATGGCAGCCTCAACCCTTCTTTGGAAAGCTACTGTGGAGTGGATTGTCTTTGTAGTCTTGAGGAATACCAAGGAATTAAGGGGTCTTTCTCTTAATTTAATATTTCCTATTCTTTTCATTCATAGTTTGCCCTACTGCAGACTGAGTCATCCTAAATGAATACTTTCTGCGGGTATTTTCAAACTACAATGCATCTTTTTTTAAGAACCCTTATAAAACTATGCAAGCTAGCATACTGTCTGTTATTCTAATTGAGAAATAACATACAAAAAAAAAAAAAGGATGGTTTCACTCAGGATTCTTCAAGCTGTTGCTATTTAGTCACTCAGAACAAAATCTGTACTTGCAGTTGTAATTTACCAGCTTGCTCATTGACTGCACTGGGTTTTTGTTAAGTTCATAATGGCATATCAAAGTTGGATCTGTACTGGTAAAATTCAACAGCAATAACATTCAGTTTTTTGGATCAAGAGACACGAGGGGAAAACTATGACAGACAATGTAAACTGGTTTCATATTTCCATGACTATTCCTTTTCCATCGCAGAACCTGTGCTAACAAGAGTCTTAACAGTGATAGAAATAGAAGCATCTGTACTCCAGGCATGACAGGTTGCCACAAATGAGCTTTGTGAAAACACCTAACGAATTGTAGTGTCTGACATTATCATGTATTAGCTGTTGACTGAATAATTTCTGTGACAGTTAACTAGTTTCATCCTTCCTGTAAGTATCTGAATTTTGAAATAATTTTCTGAACCTTGTAGATCTGATTGTGTAGTACCTTTTATTTTTTTTTAATAATATTTAGCTTCGGATACCTTTGTATCAGTTGCAGCTAGACACTAGAAAAGAAAATCAAGACATTCTTGCAGTAGGCCATGTGGAAGCAAACACACAAAAATACAGCTGCTTCTGAAAGTGTTTGCAAGTCTGATTTGGGGGCTGGATTTGGAGCATTTTGTCTGAATTCTCCTTAACTCAGCTGCCTATAAACTCTTTATTAGCTGCTCACAGTGAAGTGGTTTAGCACCTCCATGTCTGACTACATTCCTGAACTACTTGTGAAACTATTTCCATTAACTGCACACTGTGAGCAGAGACCCCAGATATGGGCCCTAATTTATGAGGTCTGCGTATGCTGTCCACATGTTGACCACTAGGTATGCCTTTAGAAGTTGTGTATGTCAAGACACATGCTCATAGACCGCTGGATTTGACCATATAGAATGAGCATGGTGCCAGAGCTTACTCTTAGGTCTGCTGAAGTCATTTATAGGTTTTCTGACTTTAGTAGGAGAGGATGGTGGCAATAACCTTGAAAATAAGAACTACAGGTAAACAGTTGTTCCTTCAGGGCCAGAAACCTGTCTATATGGGCTGAAGTTAGTGACATAAGCCTGCACAGCTCAGCAGTCTTATCTCTCTTTGTAAATCCAGTGCATTGCATAGTGTGCTGTGCTGCTCTGTGTTGTAGTATTGAGAGTGTGACACTTCATGAAGCCTGGAAATTAACTGGTGCTCAACACTTAATCTGTGTTTTAAAATCTTGTTTAACAGAACTCTCCCAGTAATATGAGCATGAGTAATCAGCCTGGCACTCCCAGAGATGACGGTGAGATGGGTGGAAACTTCCTAAACCCTTTTCAGAGTGAGAGCGTAAGTATTTTTTATGGAGTTGTTTTAATTTGGGAACTTTTGTTCCTGATATTTTGTTTAAAAGGAAAAAAAAAATAAAAATGCATTCAGTGTTCAGTGGGCAGAGTGGGCATTTATCAAGTGCTGTCTGAGCAGCTGGAATACAGAGTTAACAGATCTTTACATCTGAGTGTTTCCGTTTGTGGTTGCTCAACCTTTGACTCCTAAAACAATGTGTTTTGCACTACAGGAGTGTCTTTCTAGGACAAATTCACACTGATGTATATAAATAAGAGCACCAGATTTTGTGTTGTAAGGAGGTAGTGTGCTCTTCAAGACAAGAAAGGCAAAGGTGCCCTCTAGTGCTCATTCTTGGACAAACAGTGTTTTTTTGAAATGGAGACAGCTTAAGGCAGCAAAACATGGTGTACAACATGTTGCAAGGTATTTTAATACTCTTGTGCCTTAAGCTGGGTTTCTAAATCAACATTTAGGTTCCTAAATAGAAGTGGCCTGATTTTTCAGAAGTGCTGAGTGACTTTAACACTTCTATTGCTATTGGAAATCACTGCTGCCGGAAGTGAGTGCAACTTTGTTAACTATGCAAGTGGTGAATTTTGATTTAGTAAATGTGAATAAACAGTTCCTCTCAGAGTACAGGCCAGAAAAATTGCATGGCAAGTTTAACGGGAATCAGATTTTGGGGTGTTTTGTTGTTGTTATCACTTACTTATTTGAAAGTGAAATGGAAAACAGAGCAGTTTCTACATGTTACTTGTGTGCATCTCCAGAAAGAGGGCATGTGGTCAAATTGTTTGGAGTACTGGAGGAAATCAGTTTGTACCACCTGGAGAGACATAACAAAAAGCACTAGACACAAAACCTCAATTAAGTGTGATCCTAGGTCATGGTAATCTTTGACTTTCAATTTGGCTTACTTTTCCTGAACTGAAGGCAGAAGTTCTTTGCCATTTGCCAGGGTTTTGATTATCTGACTTATAATAAAGAAAAAGTGACAAATAAGAACTATTTTGTCTTTAGATTCCTTGTCCAAAGTGATTACTGGGATACACTGACTATGTTTACTACAATACAGAAACTCATTTGAACAAAGGCTCTACTTTAAACATTTGAGTTGTTTTCCCTCGTTGGCTAACATAAGCATGCTTGACCACTGTGAGAGTGCTCAGCACAGGGTGGGAGTACACCCCAAAGTAGAAGAAACATCAGGGATGTTTTACCTGAGTAGTCCGTTCTGTGCAGCCTACATGACAAAGACCCATACTGGGTATTCATAGACACTTGGAAGCAGCCAACTTGAAGCTCCAGCTTTGGCAGTTACTTTACTGTCTGCCTTGTTATTGCAAAGGCAAATAAATCTCTCCATTTCTTGTATCAGTTTTCATTACAGTCATATTTCTTGTGTTTGAACATCTTCCTCTAGTTAGATTTTAGGCCAGTTGAGCTTCTATAGTCTGCAAATCACAAATTAGGTATATAGATGTGCAGTTCCTGTAGGCAATGTGCTGTGCCATTGATTATTTGTAATAAAGTACTGCTAACTTGAGGGCAGCTGTAACTTCGGTAAGGGCTGCAGTTCATCTTGTGTTAAAATAATAAGTTAAAGTGGTGACTGAACTTTCAGTTCACATAAAGGAGAGTGGCCACTGGTTCAGCTTGTCTCCTAAAGTCGATAACACTGAATAATAGAGACTAAAAGCGTAGCTGAGTTCCAGTCAGGCTTATCTGCACGCCCTTCTTCCCATCAAGTAATAAAAAGCTCTCCAAAATATTTACATGGTTCAGCTTACTACAAATGAGCTGCTCTACTTGAGGCCAGCTCTTTGACTACCTAAATCCCCAGTAGCCAAAATCAATCAGGAAAAGGTCTGGAAAGCATCACTGAAGTACTGGCTCATCACATCACTCAGGTAACACGGAAATAATCTTTGAGTGAGTTGACTCAATCAGTAAGAGCTGTATTTTTACATTATGAATGAAGGGTAATAGAAATTATGATTCTGCAAATTGAACTACAAGCCTTTGCACAGGCTATAGTACAAACGGAGGAGAAAACTCAAAGAGCATGTTGACATTTGAACTCATTGGTCCTGAAGTGGTTTTAGTTACCTGGGTAAAAAAAACGGTTGTTAAAATGTGAATTCCTCTTTTTTCAGTACTCCCCTAGCATGACAATGAGTGTGTGATCCGTTAACAAGTCTCGTCCTGAAGACCACAGTGAGTTGGCCCTCTTCAGAGAGCTACTACAGAAGAAAATTATTCATCCCAGTGTACAGTCTTAACAAAAGGATCTCAGACACAATCAGACCCACCATTTTTTTTCCTACCATCTCCCCTGTTTTTTTCAAGAAAGTGGGTCCCAAATATGATTGAGACAACTGAGTGGCATAACAGAACTGCCCATGATGGAACTGCAATTATCTGTGTATGTACGTGCGTGGGTAAATGTATATGTATGTGTGTGTGGCACAGAAATACGCACATACATATATAGCCCTGCAGGACACTGTAAAATATTATCACATGACATCTTAAGTAGAAATGAAAAGTAGGGACTTATATTCCATCTTTTTTTTTTTTTTTTTTTTCACGTTTACATTCTAATTATTAAAATTTGCTTGCCCTCTCCCCTCCTGAACTGTTTTACGTTGCATATATCATTGCTTTATAAGTTATTTTTTAAGGTGAACTCATTTGATAAATTCTGATTTTGTAAATGTCTGCCATTATGGATAGGAATAAAATTGCTTATAAGAGCTTTCATTAACTTGTGTTTGATACCAGTTACATACCCTGTGAATCACGAATTGTGTTGTCTCAAGAAATAGAAGAAAGCTCATCTTAATTTTTTGGAGGAAATTTAATAATTTTCACCAAAATTGGTGATTTTTTTTAATACTTTGCCTTTAAAAAAAAAAAAAAAAAAAAGAAAGAAAAGAAAAAAAAAAAAAAAAGAAGCACTGAAGGTTATTTTTCTTCTTTAATTGAAGCCTAATATCTGCAATATCTATTTTGAAATGGAAGCCTGAATTTGATACAAGCTTCTCAGTATATATAGAGTACTATAAGGTTACTGTACGTGAGCTCCAATTGCTATAGAATCTAGCAATAAAGTGTCAGGGCTTATTCTGCCTTTGGGAATGGATTCTCTACTTAGCACGATCCTCTGTAGGGATGGTAGCTAGTGGAAATACGGTAGAGTACTTATTAACGAAACCTGTTATAACAATTTATGTTTACGTTTCCCCTTTTCAGTGATTCTCAACCAAATCATAGTAATTCATGGTCTTGATGACACAATCTCCCAAGCCCATTGAGAAATCGGGTCACTCTGGTACATGAATTCACCCCCCAAACCTTTCAGTAAGCAGCCATTTTTGTGAAACAAAATGAGGGAGTAAACTTTTTATGACTACTGTGTCTTGTGAGGGTCTTACCTGTTGCCACGGAGAGGAGAGGAATAAAGGTCTGGGGAGTTTTATAAGGTCAGCATATTAGATGTGAAAGCTGGGAACAGAGTGGAGAAAATGTGTGTGGTCTTTCAGGAGGAGCTTCTGGAAACAATCCCACATCTCTTTAGGCAAAGCTCTAAAAGCAAGACGGTAGTAAACTTAGTTCCTAGTAGCCTCCAGATCTCCCAGGAAAGTGGAAGTTTTCAGTTGAGTAGTGGTCTAAACATTGATGATCATCAGTGTGAACACAAAGTGGCTGCACTAAAATTTATGCCACAGACAAAAAACAAAGTCCACTTTGGACTTTGCAAGTGGAAGAGCCGCTTAATAGGAAGAGCACTTCTGGACAGATGCTGTCCATGCAGTCTTGTAAGGGGATATTTTGTCATAAATTTGTGCTGAAGAATTGTATGTAGTATGCTCATTGTGATGGTAGATTCACATGAGGAGTAACAGAATCTCATAACTCATTTTTATTTTTATATATGTTATATATATGTGAAAATAAGAACATATACATATTTTATTCCCTTCCTAGGGCTAGATGAAGCTCTTGGAGGCTTAAAATTATGTTAAAATATCAAAAGTTTTGGTAGCATTATTTTTAGTGATAATAGCTACTTTGATTAGCTATAATCTTGGGTTAGATTGTCATTATATAGTTTTGTGGACTTTATTCCCAGTGATTATGAAGGTTGAGTTAATTTGCTTCTCTTTGGAAAACATTTTGTTGTTGTCTTAAGAGATGCCAGGAGCCCCTATAATTTGCATTAATAAAAAGCATAAAGCAAAATCTAGTTTTCTGAGATCCATCATGGTTGTCACTAATAAGTTTCCCTGGTTATGTCCACAGTACAGCTCAGCTTCTCCCAGAAGTAGTGAAAAGTGCAGGCATCCTTGCAGCTTGTGTTTGTCATCCGTATTATCCTTGTTGGTAGCCTTCCAAGAACTATTCTAGGACTCTTTTCTGCCCAGTTTCAAGCATGTGATATCATTGCAGCTGGACTAAGGTAGATGGATATATCTGGACATCACGTGCCAAAGCCCTTTCTTACAGCAGGTAAGTGTGCTCTCGAGTGAGCCTTTAACCTGAGTCCATCTGGGGTCTGCAGGGTGCCTCAGAGGGAGCCCCTGCAAAGCATCACTGAGATTGTAAGACAGTTAATGTTGGCACCAGAGCTTCTTGCTCAGCAACATTAAACAGAACTGTGGCTTTGTATTAATCCAAACTCCATTTTTAATTTCTCCTTCCGAATTTGGCATTATCTTCAACAGTTTGGCTTATTGGCACCTGTTAAGGATAGAAGTCTGACCATTAAATTAAATCTATGCATAAAGCAGTACCCTTTAAATGGAACCACCTGCACATATTGAATATTATTATCAAAATATGTTGGTCTAATGTATATACATGAGCATAACATTCTTTCTGATATATCTTCTGTAGTTCTTTTGAACCTCCCTTCTATGCAGTTTTTCTTATTGCCAGCAAATCGTTGTTTCCCCTTTACATTTCATTTCTGAGATGTTTATATCAAACATTGTTGCATCTATCCTGCAGCATGAATGTCAGCATATATACTGCTGGTTTCAAAAGGAACAAAACTGAGCTGTGCTTCTCAGGATGTGTAACTCTGTGCCCTCATGCTTCAAGTTACTAGATATGTTAGCACTTCCCATAACTATGCAGCCCCACGGATTGGTGGGACAGAAGATGTGCAAGCTTGCAAAATTGTAGATTTGGGACATTGGATTGAATAATCAGTGAATATCTTATTTTTGATCAGATATAAAGTAGCCTAATCATCTTGCTTTTTGTAAGGGATGCTTGCCTTCTGTGCTTACATACGTGAGTGAAGTTGTAAGTAACTCATTGCTCATTGCTAAAATCAGGTGATCACAACCATTCTGGAACTGAACCTGTAGAAAACAGCAGTACATGCTAAATGCTCACCTTATAAATTACAAACATCCCATTATTTTTAAAATTTGCAGGGAGATTTTTGCTTGGTCATTTGTTTTCTTTCTTTTGCTTATGATCCTTGTAGGATTTTCATCATATAAAGGAGTTTTAATATGGAAAGAAAGATTATTTCCAAGCGCTGACTGAATACACCCACTTGTGTTTCTAATGCACTAAAATATCAGTGCGTAACGTAACTGCTGTTTTTATCTGTCCTTATGCAACGGTGTTGTTGATTATGTCTGAACTTGTCCAGCTCTGGGAGAAATACTTTTCTCAGTGATGCCAGATAGTTTCTCCACGCTGTGTTTTTAGATAGATTTATTGCTTTCATATAAAAACAAATAATGATTTAGCAGATGGATCTTTCAGGTGAGGTTAAAGTAAGGCTTTTTGGGAGGTTGGACTCGATGATCTCTCGAGGTCCCTTCCAACCCCTACAAGTCTGTGGCTGTGTGGTTTTTAAGAGCAAGTTATGAAATCTTAAAAGCATAGAAATATGGGAATAATTTATCGGAACTGCAGAAATAGAGTCTCGTACCATCAGACCTCTGGCAGAAATTCTGCCCTCGTAGAATTCAGCTGTAGTTGGGGTTCATTTGTGGATTTCACAGTGAAATCGGTACTTTACCTTCTGCATAAACCCATGAGTAGGAGCATCCATGCCTAGATTTTATCTCCATATCAGAGTCTTGCTTAGACAAGAATGGGGTTTAAGCGAAGGAAGAAGCTGTATGAATCAGTAGTAAAACATGTAGCCTGATGTAAAAACAAGTACTTTGTATTTGCATGCATAGGTTGCATTATTTTCTTAATTGCCTGAGCACAAGGAAGAATTGCAGTTGCACCTCATGTTTTGGGAGTTAGTACATGCAAAAGACAGCAGTAATGGCGAGACAGGTCTCTGACACACTGTAGGCTGCCCAAATATGTTCTAGCTTGCCTTAGGATGACTGGCATCTGAATGACAGGCAAGTCCCCCCGCAGTCTCCAGAAGCAAACCCATCCATGTTTCACCTCCTTAAGGAGAGTACTGACCACCAGAATGACCGGCTTACTCACCTCTTGATTCTGCAGAGCACAGTGCCGCATGTCACATCTCATGTCCTCTGGAGGCATTCAGCCCTTGCTCTCCCTGTAAAACACTAGGAGAGAGATAAAAGCTAATCAGTTAAATTAAATAGGAAGAAGGGAGTAGAGCCTTGCCTCTGGAGAGCAGTTCAGAATCATTGCGTTTAGGCAGCTCCATGAATTGGCCAAAAATATTTTGAATTTTGCCCTGTTCTGTGGCTAGCAGATGAAAAACTGCATTTCAAGAGGATTCAGAATTAGATGGGCAGCATAATGAGAGACCAGCTATTACAGTATTCAGTGTTGAACATTTTACTTTACTAGTTAAAATGAATTTTCAGTTGACAAATGTTGCAGTGATTTCTTCTTCTCAGATCACTTAATTATTTTTAGGTGTTTTCTCCTGTTCTTAGGCATCTCTGATCTGGTGCTGGTGAAGGCAAATATGGACTGAATCTCCAGAATTTGACCATTTGTTTTTGCATTTGCAGAACACAAAGGAGGGTTGAAAGATACTGAAAACAAAACAAACAATCAAAGAAAACCTGGCAATTTTTTTTCTGATTTATTTCACAGTAAGTGAGGATAGAACCACAGCTTCTGTCCCAAATGCTCTTGGGTTTGGTTAGGCCTTCAGGAAGGGAATCCTGGCAAAGCACATCTGTTAAATTTAAACCCCCCAAAACTGTTTCAACAGTGACAGCTCATTTTTCTTTAAACTGATCTCACTAAGGATCGAATTCAGGATGTAATGACACACAACATCTATAAAAATTGAGTACACTCAAATGTAAATGACTTAGATTTAGATTTTAGTGTGTGCAGCTCCCTCTGCTTTCCAGACATTATTGGCTCCATCCTATAAGCTGCTGTTTGTGCCAGTTGTCCTGCTGAAACTTTGATGAAACCACTCAGATGGCATCATTTTTCTTGTAGGATCTCACCCTGACCTTGGTGAAATGGAGGATTTGTCTGAGGTGTGACATTATTTTGCAGATCTATATATGGAGAAAAATACAAAGAGTCTACTGAAATTACCAAAATGTTGTTTCAACGTGAAAAACAAAGGAAAAAAAATCCTTAGCTAAATTACTGATTTGAGTGCATGCATGCAAGTTGTTTGCCAGCACTGTCATCTTGGAAACAAATTACAGTAACAAATTTAGGGAAGATAAATGGACTGTCTACTCAACAATTGAAATTCTGATCCTGCAAACACATGCACATTTGTTTGAAAAAAAGCCTACACTGGCTTAATTTTAAGCAGATTTAACAATACAAATAATATCCTCCAGAAGAGAGACTGCTAAAATACTAAACCCAGGCTGATTGTGGACAGTCTAGAAGTCTTCCCCAAGCCAACATTTTATCTCATTTTACCGATTTTACTGGTGCATGAATACGTTCATGTGCCGATAGTACTGATATGTGGAACAGATATGGCTTTCTTCTGTTTCTTATTTTATTTCTTAGAGCATTGTCCACTGCTATATTACACGTTTTTGTGAACTTGTCCTTTCATTTTGCTTTCAGTCATGCAGCCATAGTTTCCCTCAACATGGCTAACAGCTTTGCAGTTTTAGTCTGAACTCCTCTTTGGTCACTGTTCTTCATCTAAGCCTAAAATATGTAAGAAAGTCTCTCATGTAATGGGAAAACTTGCCATAAAAATGTGTAAGGGTTTTCTCGGGTACATGTTTTCACATTTAATAAAGAGACAATTTTCAGTTATCATTTGAAATGGTCACTTTCTAGCCACTATTTAATATCTATGTGCAAAAGAATTCAAGAAAACAAATGACTTTTTTTTTTTTTTTTTCCTCAACCTATCTGAATTCAGCATTGTAAATACTTACTGAAATACATGTTTTTGGGAACCCAGACAAAACCAAAACTTACTTCCTAGCTGCTATGAATAATACAGGCCTTCATGCCTAAATCTCCTTTCATATCCCTAAGAGCAGATATCCTCACATCTGATGCACATGGCTCAGCAGGCCTGTGGGGCCTGGCTGTGGAGGTCTGGGTGGCAAATGGCCTTTATATCCAGCCCCACCTCTCCAAAGGAGCTTCTGCACTGCGTCTGGCAGCTAGGCCTGTGGGATCCTTGGGGTTTTGCAGGGCTGGAGCAAGAGGCCTGGCTTTTCTAAGATAAAGTTATGGGATGTTGGTGCTACTTTTTGGAATCAGCACAGAACATGTTTGGGGTTTTTATTTGAGGTTTTTGTGGTGGTTTTGGGTGTTTTTTGGGGGGGGGGGGAGAGTGTTTTTGTTTGTTTGTTTGTTTATTTTCTTTTTGATAGGCACATTTCCTCAGTACCTTGGGTGTGCTAGGAACTAGATCATACAGTTTGGAAGTCTGATTTGTTTCAGAAATATGTACAGCTCTTCAGGGTTGGAGGGAGTTATAACAACACCCATGGCCAAACCTATGTTTGTCCCCATAGAGTAAACAGTTTGGTGTGAGCAGTTGTTAGTACAGAACGTTGCTCCATACCTCAAGGAGCCAGCTCATCCTCTAGATGAACTGGAGATTCATAGGCTTTATTTTTGTTGTTTTATCATCATGCTTTCTTCCCTCTCATTTGGATTTTTCCATTAAACGTACTCTGCCAGATGTTTACACAAAAACAAGAACAATTTGCCCAATAAAAGCACAGAAAGTTGTTCACATCCATAACGAGAGTTCCACTATAGAACATTTATTTCATTACAGACACTGTGGCTGTGCAAGATCCCGAGTGCGGTTGCTAAGTGTTCAGCATTAGGAAAGTTAGCTTCTCACAGGCTTATTATGCATTAGACAAGATGACTTCCAGCAATGACATAAAATAGCCTTAGACAGAAGTTGGTATTTGCTGTGCAGAATAGAGGAAAAATAAAATCCAAACAGAGCCTATGTGACTGAAGTAGGAGATGATTGCTAAAGCTGTAATTTCTAGGAGAATTTGAAAAGTACATTAGCTGGCAATAAGCTTTCATTTACATCGACATTAAAAGATAAGGAAAAGAACACAAGTTCCTAAATGAAATAAGACAAGGGAGGAGAGGCAGGAGGACAGTGTGGGCTGGAACTTTCTACTGAGAATCAAGTAACTTTTTCTAGGGGGAGAAGACAAAGGGAAGACATCCAAGGAACCCTTTTTTACCCTGCAGTGGCTGTCTGAGAAGTGTGTCCCAGCATGCCCTATATGCTTAATGACCAATTGTGAAGCCTTTCTTTTTCTTTTTCTTTTTTTTTTTTTCTTTTTTTGTGGCAAGTATCCCCTTCCAAGAATGTTGTAGTGCATCTATTTTGTGCATGTTTGCCTAAAATGAACAAACAAAAAAACATGAACACAGCTTTTTATGCCAGATTTTTATTGCCATACATGCAGCTGGAAAACACTTATTTCTGGTGGGGAGAGGAGGAAGATTTAATTGCATATTCATGGTATTACTTAAAGCATTGGTAATCTGTTGTCAACTTGGTTCACGTTGTACACATATTCTATGTAGCCAACTGCTGGCATTATTACCTCAGCAAACATTGGTCTGTAAACTCCTGTAGGTTCTGTGCCAGAAACCTTGTCGCTATTGCTTAGTACTATAAATTCCTGCCCTGAAGAAAGAGGTGGCTTTGATTGTGCAGCCGTGTGTACTGTGTACTACAATAGTACCTGTTCTGTCATCCAAACTTGCTGTTCACGTCTAGGTAAACCTTTGTTAAGCACGCTTAGTGGTTTCAGGACTTATTTCAGACAGCAGGATACATAAGCTGCTAGCAGGAATATTAAACACAACCTAAGAGAGTATGGCCCAGTTTGCAGCCTGGATGAGGGCCTGGGGCCAAGCACGGTTGGGCAGCCAGCATCTTGCAACGCCAAGCTGGCTGTGTGTGCAAGCTGCTGCTGGGAATCAGACCCTGTGGGCAACACACACCAGGATCTCCCCTGGTGTATCTGTGATGGTGCCAGGACAGAAACCCAGAACTGTCGCTTGCAGCCAGGGAACATTCTCATTCATGCGGTGTGTCCTTGTCACCAGCTATCACTGGCAACACAACCTGAGAAAGTTGAAGGGGATTCCTACTCATTTATTTTTTGTTTAAGTGACTAGGCTGACCTTTTGAGTAAAGGCAGTCTTTGTTTGTGACTCTGCACCTTCGCCCATTCATATAAAACTCTTGAGTATTGTAAAAAATGTTCCTCACACCTCCAGGACTATCTATAGATTAAGTCCTTATATTTCTAAGTTCAAAAAAATTTTAAGATAAAAAAATAAGAGAGCAGGGCATAATCCCAGTTAAAGAGAAGTGCTTGCTGGCCACATATGAACAACTAGGCAGATGTGTTTTTGACAAAGATTGACTTTTAATAACACAAGTGAAACTAACACTCAAACACAAGTCTCTAGAAATAAAGAGAACCTCCGAAATTTTCCAAGTGATCCAGAATTGAATTTGTCAATCTAAATATTAATACAGAAAATGCATGCAGAACAGGATGGCATGCCTCTCACCTTGAGCATTAATACTGATTGTGTCTGGGGTCTCACAGATGTTGTATGTTTCAGTGCAGCTGTATTTCTCCTCAGTGAGTGCTTGACTTTCATTATTGACAGTCACAGAAAAGAGCTGATCCATGGCATCCCAAAAGAGTTCGGAAGTATGGCAACACAAAATGCCCTGTGCATCATAAACATGCAGATGCGTGCATGTTGCATTAGGGCGAATAAAAACTCCAGCTGCAAACTCCTCCAGAACTTGCATGTGATTTCTGAAGGCAGTCTCTTGGACCATTTCAAAAGGGCAGCAGGCTGCACCAATGAGAGGTCCAACAAGCTGCTTGACGGTGGTACCTTTCCAAATGGTTTAAGGTCTTGCTTTGGGGGATCATAACTAGTCCAGTGGCAGCCATTAGAAGCAGTTATACCACACATGCATCTTAATTTGAAGCTTATTGAATGTGTCAGAAAACAGACATGCACCTGAAGGCCTCCCTTCTTTAAAAGTACTTTTTGAACAAAACATCCAGCTGTTTTCCATGGCTGTTAAGCTGCTGAGAGGTTTGGTGGAGTTAGTTCTGTTGTACCAAGAGACAACAACCTGTGCCTGTGTGCAGAGAGCCTCCCCACAGGAGGTGCCTCTGGCAGCCAGGCCGTCACATCCTTGGGAATCCCTGGTGTCCCAAGAAGCCTGTCTAAGGACCAAACATGGGAAACGAGAACATGAATCTAGATTCATTGCTTTATCTTTAGAGAGTTCCTGGCAAGATCAGGGATCTGCAAAGTGGTGGAGTGCATGGTCCCTTATCACAAAGGCATATCTGGGTTGGAACCACAGACAGTGCTCTTGCAGACTGGTGTTTGGTGATGGTAATTTGATACCACCACACCAGACTTGGTTTTATTCCACACTGGTCTGATTCAACCGACCCTAATTTTAGCCACCTAAAAATTACCAGTCTAAGTTTCTGCTTTTATGTCACAGGAAGGGCAGAAGCAGAGGTGCCTCTGGATAACCGTATGATAGCATCCACTGCCCTCTCCAGTGATAAATCCTGATTGCTTTTAAGAGCATACAGTTGGGTTTAATACTTAGCTTCACATCCCTGGAATGGGCTGAAATGTAAAAGAATAACGCAGCTCCTGAGAATCTGAATCCATGTGGCTTCCAGATGAGTTCTTGAATCCTTCAGTCTCAAATGTGATTTCTGCCTCGTAGTTTGCTATTGCCTCCTTCTGTACTTCTTTTTTTTTTTTTTTTTTTAATATATATATATATATGCGTATATATAAGCAGGGGTAACTTGAATTAGCTTGTTAAACATTTCTGGAAGGTTTATCCCTGCCCTCCCTTATTTGTTAAATGGGCTCTCTCATTCTTTGTCTGCACTGATTCATTCATTTAAAGCAACATATGAAGAAACCATTGCATAGATGAATCAACACCAGCAATAGCATATGCTGCTTTTAAATTCAGCTGTGAGGTTGTAACTAAGATATTAATGTATATACTTTCTAGGGATGACTAGATTCCTTTCCTAAGAGCTTTCAGGAATGAATCTAGAAGCTCCTAATTTAGGATTGTGAAAATTCAGGTAGTAATGGCAGTATATGGGGATTTTTTGTACGCTTTCTGTAAATGTATATAATTTCATATGCTGGTTTGGAGATAAGGAAGGTACCCAGTTTCAGATAGACCAGATTTTTGCAGACAGCATTACTGTCTGTGTCAGCAAAGCCCATCTAGGTTCCACCTCAGGCTTGCACCATACACCTACCTTAATTCTCACCCAGCTTGGTATCTGTCTTTCTTCATTCACCGTGGGTACCAAGTCAAAACAACCATACCACTTCTTGTTGCAAGCTGAGGAACAGCTGAGGTTTAAAAATATGAATGTTGCAACTTGCGCCTTTTCACCTTCATGAAGTGTCCACATTGTCTCAGCTGAGCCTCCAAAGAGCGGCTGCCTCCAAAGTTGCCATATAATTTCATCACACAAACATAGGCTTAATTTGTTTTCTGTATTTTAATGAGTCTAACAGCAGCAGTATTGTTATGTTTGCTATGTTTTCAGAGTTGTGGGACATTCGGTGTTGAAAATGATTAGCATCTTGTGTAGCTATGAATAGAAAAACTGAGGAATGCTTCTTATGATAACGCTAGTACAATCCCTGCTCTGCTGTTTGATATTTTATGTGCTGAACTGAATCAAAATATTATCTTCAAGAATTACCCTTGACTCATCCCTCCATGATTTTTTCTGTTCCTGCTTCTGGGTCCTTAGTGAATTCTGGGCCGAGAGTAAAGCAGTGTCAGTGGCAAAGGTAACTGTGGTAGCCACTTACTTGTGGACAGCTTTTCAGATGCATACAGCCATTCTGTCTGTTGCCTGATACTCTTGCATTCTTCTCGGTGGATCACCATATTCTTGAACATCCTGATGGGTTTTGTCAGCCATGGAGGAGATGTGGACAAGATTAGCACCCGGGAAGTGTTGAAATGTAGCAAGTAATGAGCTATCTTCTCCAGCAAGCTTTTATTTTTAGTGCTTAACTTTCAATTAATGTTTATATTTTCAGTTATATTTTATCATTCAGTATCTTGAGGTGGTTTGAGCAAAATATATGAATATATATAATTTACAAGAAATATAGGCTTGTATTGTGCCTTTGTAATTCTCTTCAGCTTCAGTATCTATAAGCTACGAGCGGACAAACCTTTGGGGTATTCTTTACTACATAGTAGCTGATGGCTTCATTAATACTGGCTATTTGAGTCTTCTGGGTCTAATGTTTATGTTTTCCCAGGTGAAAACGCCATAGTGTTCTCCACCAGACATAAGCACAATGACATATCACTGCAGTGCATGCTGTCTCTTAGCTTCTCTCTACATGTGCTTGCATGTTGAAAATTTAGAAATGCTGCTGTATAAATTGCTACCTTGTTTACCCAATACAGGTGTTTTCCTGCATCCCTTGTTTGCTTGAAACTTATTAACATGAAAGTTATCATTGGCTTGAAAGGGAGTTGTGGATGCACAAAGGATGCAGGGAGCAACTCTTCAGTACTTTACAGGCTGCTGTGCATTAATGTCTTCTCAGCAAAGAAATGTAGCATTAGCAGTGACTTCCTAGTGAAAACACTGAGCGTGCTTATCACTTAAGACTTTAGGAAAAAGCGTCAGACTGTGTAATTGTATCTCATCTAACTTAGACACCTAACCAGTAACATTTGATGAGGCGTGAGCCTCACATTTAACTATGTTTGATCATGACGTACCAACCAACCAACGCAGAACTGAAAGGTGAACAGCCATGTTTTAGTATCACAGCTACACAAGAAATCACAAGTTTTCACGAGGTTCTGTTCTGATTTTGTTTCCTTATTTCTAAAGCATTTTCACTGTGGAAGTATTTTTCCATCCAGTTACCTGAGGCTTCCTTTCACCAACCAAAACAGTCCATAGCCTTCTACACTGTGAAAGGCAAGCTCTGTGGAGAAACATGGGCTTTACGCTTGCCCAGCAAATTCGAAGAAATTTCATCCAAGCCATAAAAGCCTTTTATGTTATTCTGTGTTTGTGTAATCAAAGCAATTAGGGATAGGAACCTCGGTATTGAAGAGGTCTCTCTGTCCTCCGTTTTACTCTCTCTCTGTAATTTGTAGGGATTTAAGAGTTATTTTCTCAAGGCTCAGCTGTGTCTCTCTAAACCAGCGCAGTCTACGCATCATGTGAGATTCAACTTAATGGGGATAGCATTTGAACGTTTTAAGATTTACTTTTCACATAGCAAGGAGTAATGTATGTCCTTAGGGACATGGACTCTTGCAAACAAGTCTGATACCAAGGATAAAAAAAATCAAGATGGTACCAGTACATCAGACTCTGTACTACAGTGGGTTTTTTAGCTTTTGTCATTTGTATTTTATTTTGCAGGAGAGGAGTTGGGGAATCTCAGATCACATGGGGGATTTTAGAAGTATATCACTCAACAATCATTTTATAAAGTCTAACTTCAAAATGCACTATGATTTATTACAAAAATATATTTTCTTCTGTTTGCCGACATGGTTGTTCCACTTTGTGATAAGTTAAACTAAGCAGTTAATTTGTTGCACTGCCTAGCTGCATGAATTCATCCAGTGTACGTATGTACCTGTGCAGCATTACTTTGGGTTTTGTATTTGAATTTGCAGTATTGATTATTATTTTTGTATTTTACTTTGCCTCTGTTATTGGAATTGTAGTAAACATAATTTATACATATGATTTTACAACTGTTTTGCAACTGAAAAGTCTTCTTTAAATTGTAAAGTTTTATTGATGGATACTCATTAAAATGGTATAAGAATTATATTAACAATTGTTTTGTGTTTTGATGCTCTCTGTACATAAATATATGTCTATTTATCTGTTTAATGGTGCTTGTGTCTTGCAATTTTGGATACATTTTAGAATAAAGTTTCATTTTACAAGAAGTAGTTGTATTTTCAAAAGCTGTGTCAAGGAAACACCAGTTATTTTCTCCAGGAGTAACTAGGGTAATGGGAGAAACATATGGCTCTCCAAAACGTCTATAACTTCAGGCAGAAGAGTGTTTGTTTCAAGAAAATGAAAACACAAAACATACAAGGATGCACAGCTGTATATTCCAGTCAGTTTACTGCAGTAATTGATGTCTGTATTCAAAACATTACCCAAAAGAGTCATTCTGGAGGCACGTCATAGCCCTCCTGATTCCATTGGTAAGAAGAGATCTGTGAACGTGCTAATGATGTCACCATTACCACATTGGGATGTAGTTTCCCAAAGAACTCTGCAGCTCTCTGGTCGTGTATAAATCTGTTTAAACACTGACAGAATTTTGGTAGGCACCTAAAAACCAGTTCTAGATTATAGGCTTCCATGAAATTCTGGTACTAAATCAGACCTCCTTTGTCCTACAACGTTTCACAGAATAAGGTCTCACCTGGCTGAGGGTCAGATCTAGAGCAGCTGCATTAGTTGAACTGTCTGCTACTGTATGATTGAGTAATACTTATTGCTAGCTCTAATGGCTTTATTTTTCAGAAGATTTATTCACATACTGAGCTCATCTTTTATTAATAAAATTCCTTACCTCTCCTGGCATGGTTCCCTTACAGGCACTGTGCTGTGTCCTGTTCAACACAGCACCCTTGAGATGTGCTGTTGTGCCTTTAACATTGCCTTGCTTTTGTTACAAATACATGTTGTTAGGAGGGAATAATCTAATATCCATCGGTGTGTTTTTTTCCCCTTTTAAAACTATTTAAAACAATACTGCACCCGTTTTTTGGTTTTTGTCGTTTTTACTGTTTCAGTTCAGGCCTCAAGCCATAAAGTGAGAATCATTTATTGACAAACACTTTAAAACCGCATTAGCAAATAACGTGTGGAAGGCAAGCCAATGTCTTATGTGGTTAACCAAACCTTCAGAGCTGTGCTCACTCTAGTTCATCACCAGTTCTCATTTCAGAAGAATGCTTTCACCAAAGACTGTATCTCAGCAATGTAGGGGTTTGGATGTAAGGCATCTTCTATCTGCCTGTGACCAATTGTTCCCTTTGCCACAATGGGCATCAGTAAAGAACTTCTTAACTGTGGGGTTGAGAGAGCTCTGGAACAGGCTGCCCTGAGAGTCTTCTTATCTGTCAACAGTCAAGACAAATCTGGTTGTCTGCCTGTGTGACCTGCTGTAGGGAACCTGCTTTAGCAGAGGTTAGAACTCCCACCTCCAGAGGTCCCATCCAAACAATCCAGTTCTGTGATTCTGTTAAAGAGAAATAGGCCCATTTGCAGATGCGTCCCAGAGGCTGCCTCCTCCTGGTAGGTAGTCCTGAAGCTTCTTCTGGTAGTGCTGGTATGGCTGCTCTGCCTTATAAAGCAGCTTTCTGCTGGGAAACTGAATGTCTGCCACAGATCTCTGTGAACTCTGAGAAGCAGCCATTTCTGTTTCTCTAAGGCTGCTGTGCAGCTTGGAGAGGTCTGCTGACCACTCGCCCAAGTGCGCGCCCCACAGTGCAGTTTTCGGTTTCCCCCTTCCCTAACTAGCAGACCTATAACTCATCTCGCAGCGGACGGCAGATCCGAGGTAAGGACCGCGCACCTGCCCGCAGCCCGCCCCGCCAAGAGGGGGCGATTCCCTCTCACACACGGGCGTTGGGGCGGGACGGGCCCGCCCAGCCCGGCCAACGGAGTGGAGACCGCTGCGAGCCGGCCTCGGCCGACACTGCCCGGAGCAGCGCCATGGAGCGGAGCGGGGCGGCGGGCGGATGGGTACCCATGTGCCAGAGCGTCCTGCCTGCCCACGCCAACCACCGCGGGGAGCTGAGCGCCGGGCAGCTCCTCAAGTGGATGGACGCCACCGCCTGCCTGGCAGGTAAACGGGCCGGGCAGCGCGGCGAACGGGAGAGGCGTCCCCGCAGCCATTTGCCGCCTAGAGACCCTCGTACGCACCGCGCTCGGCGGGGGTGGGCGGCCTTCTGCCTCCAGGGGCCGCGTGAGGCCCGGGGGATTTGGGCTTCGAGGGGGCTGGTGGGTCTGAGAGGGAGCTGCGAGAGTGGGGAGAGCAAAAAGCAAAAGAGGGCAGTGGAGGGAGAGTCAGGGATGGAGCAATGAGAAGTACTAGAGGGAGGGAAAGAGAGCCCCTAACTTAAGGGTAAAAAAAAGCCTCCCACTTGAAGAACATTTAACATCTCTGTGATGGCTTATGGACATAGTGATCTGCCGGCAGCCGTGTACACTTGAGTACATGAAGCCTCGTGGAGAGCAGTGCGATGTGGGGAGCGCGTGCTCTCATGGCATTGCTGTGCCCGGCTGTGTGCTGGCTGTGCTGGAGTAACATGCTGGAGCCTTGCAGCTGTATGTACAGGCTAGACCAGGCTCTGTGCACCTGATGTAGCTGTAGGTATCTGTGTTCCTTGCAGGGGAGGTGGATGAGGTGACCTTTAAAGGCCCATTCCCACTCAAATGACTCTATGATTCTATAACCCTTCAGAGGGAGAAAGCAGTGGGATGCAGGAGCAGCAGCCGGCACACCTCTCAGGTCCACTGCAGGTTTGCTAAGAGGTGTGATATAGCACTAAGGAATTGCTTTGTGTTTGGCCTTTTGGTTATTTCTCTCTTAAAAATTCTCTTTTTGAAAGGTTCCTCACTACAGAAAGCCCCTAACCGAGTCCCAGCTATGCATCAGGGTTGGTGCTTGCTTCCTGGCCTGCAAGTGAATCTGTGATCTTAATCAGCTGCAGACTGACTGCAAAACTTGCTTTCAGTCCACCTTCTCTACCTGTTTTTCCTTGGTTTGTCTTAGAACAGCAGCAGTCAGTCATGCCACTCATCCCATTGCACACAGACGGTTTTTACTGCTTGAGTCCTGTGTCACAACACGCTGAACATGACAGACATGGATTTTTTTTGCTTTAGCACCTTTTCCCAGTGCTAGTGCCTACTGCAGTTGCCAGCACCTGCATCACACCTCCCATGTTCTGTGTTCTACTGCTTTAGACTTAACTCAACTTGCTGCTTGCTCCACTTCTGAGGTTATGATCTATCACCATCATACTCATCATCTTCTATTACAACTCCAGCCTCTTAGTTGATAGGGACCTCTTCACCTCAGTGGTGTTCCTCATGAGTGCCTTCCTGTGTTTCACCACCATATTTTAAAAGGGAATTTTTCAGGTACTGTGATAACATGTGCACCATCCTCTGTCTTACTTTTCCAAGTTTATTCTTGCACAGTTCACTAAAAATATTGTTAGGCCACTGCTGTGACCATGCTACCAAGGCAGTAAATCATTTTCCTTTGTCTCGGAATTCTCATGTAACATAAAGCTTCTATGCAGATATAATGTAACCAAAATTCACAGCATCCTAGTTTTGAGGTGATCGCTGGGATTGCTGTAGACCTACTAATACTTTTTGTCCTGGAACGTGCTTATATCAGAGTGTCCATTTTTAGCAGAAGACCATAAATAGAGCTTTCAAACTCAGGAGAATCAGTTTAGTCATCCAAACTCATCTCCTGATACTACCCTTATTTAATGGTAAGTATTACTCTTATTTATCTCCCTTTTTTTATGAAGGGTCTGCATATTTTCTTTGGGGTGATCACAAGACAAACTGGGATCTGCTGCATTTCATCTCTGTCTCTCGTTCACAAATGTGAATGTATGGGTGAATGGTTTGCTGCTGGAGCCGCGTAGTAACTCTGTGTTCTGTGTCTCTTTTGAAGCTGAGAAACATGCTGGTGTGTCTTGTGTGACAGCATCTATGGATGACATACAGTTTGAAGAGGCTGCCAGGTACAAAAACAGCTAGCAATCATCAAATGTTTTCACTCCAGAGTTTCTTATTTGGCAGGGATAAACTGAGGCATTGTAAAATCACAGTAGAATGGGCCAGTGAACTCTCCAAAGTTACAAGGTTCAGTCTCCAGATTGCTCCTTCCTGTCTGACGCTACTAGAAGCAAATCAATTTCTCAAGTCCAAAATAATCTGTACTTATTTGACCTGGCAACGCTGATACCAGGTGAGAAACCAGTGGCCTAGTGATCTTTGGCTGTAGTTCATGTGGACGCTACACGACTACTAATCTCACTAAACAAGGAATACCCTATTAGAGTTACTGTATGATTTTTTTCTATCATTTGTATCACAAATGCTTTTTCTTACCATCTTTCTTTCAACTTTTACTAAAAAAAGAAATCTTGTATCAAAACAGATGTTCTGCATTTGTAATTATATAATACTTACTAAGACTACAAAGCAGTATGGTGCTTAAAAGGCAAACAGTTTTTTAAAAAGCATTTTTCATGGTTTTCCAAGGAAAAAAAAAAAGATACTGTAGGAAGAAATAGCACCTTGTTTTCTAAACTTTATCTTGCCATGAACTTAGAGCCATTACTTGTAGCTAATGCTGTAATGAGCCAGTTATGTAAAAGTCGTGGTTTACTAACAATTAAATTGGCAAAACTATGTGTGGAAGTTTGTCACATTACAGAACCTGAGCTAGTGCAACAGCAAGACACAAACAGAAGAAGAAAAGTGGCCTATGAACTTCTTATTTGTGTATTTTCACCTTATAAACTAGAAATTTATGAGTACGTAAGTGATGGCACAGATGGGAGAGAACTGCTTACTTACCTGTGTACACGCAGGGGTGATTGTGATAGCAAGCCAAGAAACACTGCCTGCCAGATGTACAGCCGATGGCAGTTGAAAACAATACATGAATGTAAAATAAGCATTCACTCACACTGAACAACAGATTTTTAGACTAGTGGCTTCAAAGGTGAGAACCTGAAGCAGTAGTACAGTGGGTGAATGTGGTCATGCTGAAATCACAGTGTGTTCTTCATCTGTTGTACAAGAAGCTCTAAAATGTTTGTCTTCATTGTATTTGTTCTGTGGTTCAAAACTTTTCCCTAGGAAGAAAGTCTGTTCATGAAAACTGTAATCACAGGGTCCTGCAAATGAAGTCAGGGTAATGTTTCTCTTTCTGGCACAGTATTTCAGACTTCAGTAGCTTCAGACCCAAGCTTCTAAAGAAGATACTGTCCTTCCCGATTTGTTTCTAACTGTTTTTCTTGTTCTGCTTCCACTTACAGTGCCAGGTTTTCATTATTAACATTAATTTATGCACAAGCCTAATAACTGTGAAGTCATTTCAGTAACTATTCTTCAGCCTCAGGTCAGCCATAACGTTTCCAAAACTTCACCAGATTATACATACATTTTGAGTAAGAGAACTCTTGTATTTTCTAAGTTTTAAGTTGCAGGCTGTAAGGTTTCATTTTCCTAACTCAGATTACCGTGTATTCTGTAGGGATTAACTCTTCTATGCTTATATCTTGCCAACTGGCATGGAAACACAACTTTTCATGGTACATCCATATATTGCAAAACTCAGCTTTATGTCATGATAACAAATAAATCCTTCTTCCTTGTCTTTTAAAATGCAGCAGCTCAGTGGTAGTAAGAAAGCCTGACTGTAAATGACAATTCATTTTTGCTAATACTCTGCTTGTGAATCATTCTGATAGATTTCAGACTCCTCCTGCCAGTAACAAGAGAAAGTGTGATGTTCTGTGACTTCTGCCCTAGCTAATCGGCTGTCTTGTCTTAGATAAATTGGTTTTTCCAAAGGCAGAATACATGATATAGTGTAAAAAATTCCATTTTGAAACATCTCTGAAAGTACATAGAAAGACATTTCCTGATCATACTGTCTTATGGTGTCCATTCTGACATCTTTATTTTCTGATATGGCCATGGACCCCAGAGGACATGCTTCTGCAATGAAATGTGAGTTCATGTAGACAGGCTTGAGTACCTGGGGAGATGTAAGTCAGTCAGGCAGTCTCATGTTTCTGAAATCCAAACCTGTCTTTTTGCAAAGCTACCTCCTCAGGTTGAGTGAGATCACATCCAACTTTATTATATACTTCCTTCAAGTTCTGCAGTTCCTCAAACATCAACAGACCCAGTCATACCTCTCCAGCCTCTGTTATGCGATGTTCTCAAAAAGAGGCGGTGCCCACTGCCCTGGGGAGCTGTGCCATGCCCACCACCCTCTGGTGCAGACCCTTTCCCTAAGCCCCTGCCCCTCCCCTGGTACAGCTCCATGCCGTTCCCTCGGGCCCTATCGTTGTCACAGAGCAGAGCTCAACGCTGCCCTCTGCTCCCTGTGAGGAGCTGCAGCCGCCATGAGGTCTCCCCTCAGCTCCTCTGCTCTGGGCTGAGCAAACCCATTTACCTTTTCCTGCAGACCCTTCTCCATGTTTGTAGCCTTCCCCTGGGCAGTCTCTGACAGTTCCTGTCCCGTTCAAACTGCCAGCCCACACACAAGTGGGGGTTGCACAATGCAGAGCACAGTGGCACAACTCCTCCCCTTGCAGAGCTGAGTGTGATGCATCCCAGGTACAGCTGGCCCTTTGGGCTCCAGGACATGCTGCTGGCTCACATTCATCTTGCTGGCACCAGAACCCCCAGATCCTTTCCTGCATCTCTGCTCTTAGCCTATCATCCCTCCATCTGTACATACAGACTGTGTCAGGTGCAGAATTCATCACTTCTTCTGTTAAACTTCTAATTGGATATTAGAAATGAGAGTCAGTCTTGTTATCAGTATATAAGAAGCATTTTTAAAGTTCCGTAAGGAAAGAATATGTTTTCACAGCCAATTGATTTTATATTGATGAAAATATATTATTCTGCTTAGATATTCTGTGTAGAAAATGAAAAAGAGAAGTAGTTGTTCAGAAGTATGCTGCTGGGACAGAGGGGACATGCTGCAGCCCTGCACGAGCAAAACACAGAAAGTAAACTCCTTCCATGTCCTTCAGAAACTTAAAAGAGCATTTGGGAATAGAGCACAGATTTGAAGTATTTCATAGTGTTTATGTATGTGTGTGCTAGAGAATGTATATAGAGCATATCCCATGCACTTTTGCAGCTAGATATACTCAGTAACTTGGTGTAACTTGTGGCAAAATATGCCTTTGAACAAAAGCAGAATCTAGGCCAAAATTTCTTGAAGACTTGGGTGCTGGGCATACCTGATGCCAAACAGGTACCAAGGATACTGAATGATAATCTTACGCTGCTTTCTGACTTACTGAAATCATTACTGAGCATGATACTGAGAATGATTGAAGCCTGACTTACAAATAATTGCGCTTAACCTTTTTCACTGCATTGCAGTGCACAATGGAAGGTACAAACTGATCACAGCTAGTGACAGTTTCATCCAGAGATTTTCTTCTCTACTATCATGGATACCTAGAGAGGGAGGGAGGTGCAAACCATTATTAAGCTGCATGATTACACACCGTAAGAAGATTTTACTCTTCTTAACAGAGTTGGACAAGTTATTACCATCAAAGCAAGGGTGAACAGAGCATTCAAAACCAGCATGGAGGTAAGAGATTACCACTTGTATTTATAATGATGCTTGAAGTATGGAGAAGAGGTGGGAGGAGGAATGCAACAAGGGCCCAGCCTTACTCAGAAAAGCACTTTCTATAGATCTGTAAACAACAGAACCACCTAATGAAACTCTAGTTTCATAATGACTGTTATAATTCCATGTTGCCTGTTAAATAATCAAAGTAGAAACTAGGCCCTGAAGATTTAGAATATTTGGCAGGTATTATGGACAGGATGTGATAGATGGTGTTAGTCCAGTCCAAAGCAATTAACCTCAAAGGAGTCTTTGGGTCAAAGCCAGGCTCTACTGAATATGTGGAGTTCTAAGGATTTTTGAAACTCGTGATATGAGAATATTTCTCTCAATGGAGTGCATGTTCTTCATACTGTAACAGTGCATTGCCCAATAACTTGAAATTAGAATTGAGCCTTAAGGATACTTTTTTTCTGACTTCTGCTCAAGTCCAGCTTTTCTTAATATCAGTGGAGATTATGTGTATTCTAGAAGATGTATTCCACAATTTAAAAATGAAACATCAGAAGGTTTGATGCACATCAGACCTTTTTCAGAGGTTCAATTGAATTTCTTCAAGAGTTCTGCATGTTTATAAAGATTTAATTATTCATACAGGTAGTAGATTTGGATGAGAACTCCCAAACAATACACAGGTGATAAGATATCCATAAACTAAATGTCTGTCCTACTTTTTATTTTACCCTGCAACTGGTAGGAAGCATTCATATACTAAATATTGATATTCTTAAATGTTCAGAGCTCTGTCAGTCGTAGCAGATCAGTCTTTTTACTTTTGTTCTTCCGTTAGGTTTAAAAGACAGGATGTGATTAATTTGATACACAGTGCACTGCTTTATCTCAATTCAACTGACAATGCTGTAATTACTTTTTTTGTCCCTTTGTCTCACTACCTCCTTCCCTGTAGGTTGGCATCAAGGTTACAGTGCAGGATGTTTTGACTAATGTTGAAAAAATTGTGAGTGTGGCATATGCAACGTATGTAGTCAAGCCAGTTGGTGCTGAAAAGGTACTCTTTCTGTTTTGTTCTGTGGTTGAAGTTGGGACCAAGTTTCTCTGAAACAGTGCAAATTTTATATTGTGAAACCTGGGAAAGCACAAATAAGAGTCCATTCTGTTCAGTAGTAGAAAAGCAGCATAAAGTCCTGACAATGTGTTTTTTCCACAACTACTCTGAAGTTCTTAACCTTTTTGTAATTAACTTTGTGTTGCACATTTACTAGTAGTAGGACTGGTGCCATTATAAGGGCTCAGTCTTAATGGATGTATGCTCTGGAAGAAATATCCCTATGAGTCTGCAGCATCTTCTTTACAGACATGTAAGGGTCTTGGGCATTCATATATTTGTTTTTTCTTTTTTTATTCTTCAAGTTTTTTGAAGAGATTGTTCAAAGTCACCACTATTCAGATAGAAGAAATTTTTTAATCTATCTTCCAGTGTAAATTAATTCTTAAGCATTCGTGTTAAATAGCTTTAATGCCACTGTTGTTTATTCTCCTCGCTGTCTGGCCCCCTGGAGGTGTTCAGATATCAGTCACGGTACTGTTTGGCCTTCCCACTGTTGAGCCCAGAAGGCATTGTTCTTCTAATATTTTCCTGTGAGAGACGCTGTATATTCTTCAAATGTTCTTAATAACCTGCCTTAGTTTGTTTCTCTTCATAACACAAATTGCTAGAATCATATTTAATATCTGACGTTCTTGACTCTTTTAAAGTGTTACAAAAATGCATCTGTCTTTTTAAAATATTGACAGGAGATTGGCAGAGTAGTCACAGAATCATAGAATCACAGAATCACAGGATGGCTTAGGTTGGAAGGGACCTTAAAGCCCACCTGGTTCCAGCCCCCTGCTGTTGGCATGTTTGCCTCCCACCTGATGGCCCAGGACCCCAGCTGTTTCTTTTCTTTTCTGCAACAATACATGGCAACTTGCTGAAGAAAGAGTTCAGAGCACTTTAACCAAAAATAAAGCTCAGTTTACCTCTGAAAGGTTAATGGCTAAATTGGTTAATCTGAGAGCACTAAAATATGATGAGGTAAGGATTGTTTATTAAACATTTGATATCATAGCCATGGCATTAACTCATTTACCTTTAGCCCAAATTTCCAGGGAGGTTATTTCAGGATTAAATTGGTGATCATTAACTATGATTAGGTTTAAGACAGGACCGCCCAGAGAGAATTCAAGACTTCAGTTCTAATTCCACTACAAATCAGGGTGTTGGGGAAATTAAAGGACAATTTTTTTTCAAGCCCTTTTTTCCTGATGCTAAAGCTGTGCAGAGAGCAGCAGCTACATTCACCATCTTAATCTTTCAGCTGGAACATTTGGAAATGGAAAGGAAGTTCTTGAGTAAGATCAGAGATGAGACAAGGAGACTAAAAAAGTATTTTGAGTATGGACACTAAGACTGAGAAATAGTAGCATCAGTACCACATGACACAAAATATTGATTTTGTCTGTGTTACAGAGCCTGTGCATTATTTTAAGGCTTCTGGAGCCTAATCTTGAAACTAAATCACACGAGTGATATATTAAGGTCTTTTTTTTTTTTTTTTTTTTTTTTTTTTTTTTTTTTTTTTTTTTTCTTATTTATTTGATTGTTTGTTTAAATTGCACGTGTCATTATGGATATGTACGTATAAAAGCTAAAGGAATTTCACTGGGTTTTAACAAATGACTCTGGAAAGATAACATGGAATCCCTTGAACTTTAGCTCTGTGCTTGTTTGTATTGATCAGATGTGTAATCTTGGACAGTTGATAACAAAAGATTATTGAAAATGCTGATGCTGTTTTGAGTTCAAAGTGCACTGTATGATTGTGGAATTAAGAGCCTTTTATTATCATTATTATTTGTATAGATTGAATTAGAACCTGTAAAGCTTCTGTCTGCAGAAGACTATCTGGAGCATGCCCTGGCTACTGAAAGGAAAAGAATCCGACTGGGCTATCAAGAGGTCTTCCAGAACCTAATGCAGGAGAGTAATAAAGAAGGTGACCACTGTGGTCAGTATGGAACATGGAATAAATAACTTACAGAGCAGTTCAAACATCTGAGTATAGCTTCTTGAGGTGGTGGTATCATGTTGAAAAGAGTGTGCCAGATCTGTGATGCTGTGTTGGATAGTTGCACTAATAAAATAGTATTTCTTTGTCCTTCAGACATTCCAGATTTAACAAGCAGGATTGAAGGCTAAGTACATGTTGAGTAGGTGTGAAATGTGGATCTTCTTAGAGATTATGTGTAATGCTTAACAGATCATGCAGAACCTTGCAATACAGTAATAAAGTCCTGTAGGACTAGTTATAAGGTAGAAAGAAGGATGAAATCTATTCATGAATATGACTGTCTGTGCAATAAAGCACTGGGAACTGTGTTCCTGCTCTGAGATATTTCCAACATGTAGAGTATTATTCATTATGCAATTGTTAAAACAGGTTAGAAATTTTGAACTCCTCAGAGCAAGCTAGAAAAATTTGGTCAAGAAACAAGTTAATCTTTATTTCTGGTAGAAGTCTCTTTTCTTAAAAGCAGTTGTACACCACCAAAGTTGCTATATATAAGGACATGAAGGAAATTACTAGCACATTTTTAAGAAATCTGCTCATATTTTGAAGTTCTGAACTGTAGCTGAATAAAAGCAGTGATCAGCATGTATCGTTATTAAGGAAAGATGAAACATCTTTTAAATATGAATTATAGTCTTGATTTAATAAGATTGTGTAGAGGCTACTACAAGAAAAGAAGTATTTGGTCCATTGATAATTGCCTCATAGAAAGTGGCTCAATCCCATGGAAGACAGATCAGAGAAGCTGCTCTTTATTTCACTGCCTTGCCTAGATGTTTTCTGGAAGGACCTTATCATGGTAAGCACAAATTCACCTAATTCAGGAGACAGAATGAGCAAAATAGGAGAAAGAGAGAAGAAAGTACTGCATTAGAGGCTTCCAGATAGCATATTCAGAAAGTGAAGTTTGTCTTCTGAATAGATGTTATGTAACAACTTATGCAGTTCCAAAGTTCAGGTTAGTCAAATGTGTCCACAGAATTATATAATCATAAAGCTAGTTAATTAGGGCAAAATTCAAAAGTACAATTCAGGTCAAGTAGCAAGTATTATGGTTGTGTGCTTTCTAAATTACTGACATCATCTCATGCCTAAAAGCATTCTTTAAAAATAGGACTGGAAAAGCAAAGTGACTAGTCACTTGAAAGTGGAATTGGAAATGCTTGAGTAGCAGAAGGTTAATTCACATCTGTATTCTCTCCTTATTTTGTGCCTCCTGGAGTGTTTCTAATAATGAAAAATCTGTAAGTAGCAGGTTATGCAGTAATCATGCCATACTCCAACCTTAATTTGTCACATATGCACAGATGCCTATCATACACAATGGTCAAAGTCTGTGAAAGGCAGTTGAATACGTGACAAACAGTTTTAACAGTATCCATTAGAGATCATGCATAGCAACCATGCATAATACAAGTACTGGCTCTGACAGTTGACTGTATGTGTTCTCAACTAACCAGACTTTACAGTTATTGCTTCTGATGCAACATCTTCAGAGCAGATAGCCTGGGAAGGGAGGATCGCTGTGCTGTTGTGGTCATAGACATAGGGCTGCATCATCCACCACGTTTAGCTAGCATGGTTGAACAGAACAAATCATCACTGTCTTTCTGCCCTTAGAAAGAACAGAGGTCTTCCCCTGTCTTCCTTTTTTCACTTTTCTTATTCAGTGTATTTGAGGCAAATGGCATGTTCAGTAACTGGGAGTATTTTCCTTTTGACTATCAGAGTCAATAGCTGAAATAATTTATTGTACATTGCTGCTATATTTCAGATACTTCTGAAGAGGAAAATGCTCTTTCAACTGACCTTACTCATGTACAGAGTATTGAGCTTGTCCAACCTCCTCATGCAAACCATCATGGAAACACTTTTGGTGGTCAGATCATGGCTTGGATGGAGACAGTGGCAAGTATTTCAGCAAGGTACTTTTCTTCATCATATTCTTCGTATATGTTTCTAAGTGGATGTATTCCTCCAATTTAATAAGGTTTCAGTGGGATTTATTACATGAAAAAAGTAGATCCAAATCTCCTTGCCTTTTCTTCTTAAGATTGCAGGAGTTCTTCAAGCTGTTTATGTGGTACATTTACCACAGCTTGCCACACCTCTGTGGGAGTCATGTTCTGTTCACTCTGTTACACATGCAGACCCTAATGCAAAAGAGGCTTCATTATTTGCCTGAAACTCCCTGGAGAAAGTTGGCATTAGGAATAGGAATAGAAACCCAGCCTCCTTGTGGTTGGTGCAGTGCTTTAAAAACAGAGGCAGTTGTTAAGTCAGAATAAAACTCATACTGGCCCTATTTCAATGGATAGCCAAAAATAGAGAGACTTCTAAATGGTGGTCTGCAAATCCTTATGCCAGAGGAAGGAGTAAATCAGGGAAGAAGAATCAGAAGAACCAGGTTCTTTTTTATTGATGCACACACTGAATGGATGTTTAACCTCCACAAGTCGCCTAGCCTTTCAGCCCCTTCAAGTCCCACATCCTGTGGGTTCTGATATTTTATACAAAATATTTTTGTGACACTGTCTAGCGTTGCTTGTCATTATGGCCTGGGCATATTGTCATTAAATTCTTCTTCCTCTGAATCTGAGCCGTTGTTTTTCTTCTTCCCTGTTCTTGGATGGTATACAAAGCTTCTTTGTAAGCAACGCTTGAATTTCAGTTTGAATTCTTCTTGCATACCCAGTGACCTATTTAACTGCAGGGGTATTAGATTTGCTTTCATTTTTTAACTTCAATAATTAAATTACTTTCCCATTCATTTTTCATGTATTTCTGACTTGGAGACAGTAGTTGTATTGTTAGGAATTGATGTAGGATGCTCTGAAAGTAATGCCTCATATTTCATTATGTTGGTCCATGTCACTAAAGACAGTTGTTGGTGATATGGCAGTAGAGGCTGGATCTTCCTGCCAATACTGTTAGATTTTGTTTCTGTGCGACAGATGGCAGCAGAGGAGCATCTGACATGGCAGCGCATGTGAAGCAAAAGTGTGTAAGTGAATTACTCCATGTGGAAAAAATTTCACCCAGTGACATTTATTGACATTTGCTGGGCATTTACAGAAACCAACCAGTGGCTTTGAGCACAGTGAGTGGTGGGTGGTGCCTTTCAGCAGCGGTGACAGCAGTGTGAAGGACAAACCATGTTCCAGATGGCTATGCAGATTGTTCTGGGTGCTGCAGGCAGGCTTTTGTTCATCACTGTTGAAAATTCATGGTGACTATTTTGAGAAATAGTGGTTCATAGCTGAGAATTTTCTCTATGAAGTGGTGGTGGTGTGCTGTTTGTATCTGTTATATTTTCCATAGAATTAAACAGGAGGCATTACTTTTGGAGCAACCTACACGCTTTCCTTAGTTAGAGCAGCTTGATTTATTAACATGAGAATGCACTGACCTTACTGTTGTGCAATTTCATTGGCTTCAAAGGCTTCAGATTCATGCCATAATTTGACCCAAAATGTTTGCTTGTTTTCATTTGACCTAATGAGAATTGTATTTTATTTTTAAAAAGTGAAGGGAACCATCAGCATAGCAAGTACCGAAAACGTTTTCATTGGAATAATGAATGTCAAACATGCTTTGTCATGTTGAACATTTCAAGATTAATAACTGATGACAAAGGATGATTGAAAACAGCGATGCTGTGATTTCTGCTTGAGAAGCAGCTAGCTTTCTAGAAACCTTTTCTGTGGGCACTTGTAATTGGATGTGACCTTTGAATGTGCCAGTTAGGAGCTACTGTGGCCACAGATTTTGACAGAGAAATGGAGCAGGAGGGCTAACACTTGAAAAGGTAAATTTGTAGGGACATCTTAAAGGTTGCTCACCTTCTCTTCCCTCTTTTTTGTCTGCATGATAGATGAAAATCTTACAGATGATGGTAAGTGGTTGTTTGAGTCAGATCAGTCACTTCTTATGTCTTAAACTTCCAGAAGTATTCAGGCCATAGCTTTCCAGGAGGAACAGAATATTTAGGCCAAATTTCTGTTCTATTACTCTGTTTATTTTCAGTAATACTGTATTTGCAGCTTTATGTTGAACTTTCTAAATGAGATAACCGCTGAATGTTTTAAATCAGAAGAGCAAGTTATTCTTAATGAAATTACAAAGCCATTTGAATGTCTAAGTCTATTAAAAAGATGTACCAGTCAATTAATTAGCAACAGATAATTGTGTGCATTTAACAGTATTGGAACATTAGTTTCCACAGTGTTAGCTTCCAGAGTGGAATTGAGTTAAAAGCTAAGAATTCTACAAAACTGTATTTTCAAGTATAAAAACTGCACAATGAAAACCTAGTCTCAGTATGCAGTTCTTAATTGAGGAGATTTGCACACATAGATGGGAATTGAGCGTATTTTTTCAGAGTGTGAAAATTAGTGACATTCACGTAGAGTGTTCATGTGATACAAAACAGTGTCTGCCAAGTGTTGGGCCTTTACTACACTTCAGAACTGCTGAAGAAACAAAAATTTTGCCCACTCTAGAGGGCTTGCAAACTAGACACTCCTCCCCCTACCCTCGCCCTGGAATTCCACAAACTCTTACATTTAGTAGAATCACAGAGCACAGAGAACAGTTAGGTTGTTGGAATTCCCCAGTGTGGATGACACAGTGTGGCAAAATTATTATTTTAGCTATGTAGCTTGGTTTTAATAAAGTATCTGTTCCTTCAGTGCCCTTGTCCAGGGAACAGCCGTGCTTATGCGCTCTTTATATAAAGAGTGCAGTCTTTAATACTAGACCAGAATAATTCTACCACAAAATGTCACAGACAGTTTGAAAGGACCAAACAAAACAACTCAAGTTTTATCAAGTCTGACACAAGAAAGGAGCTCTATACAACTGGACACAGAAAAGAGTATCTTTTTTTAATATTAGTATTTAACTAAACAGGTCAGGGTTTCTGTATTGGCAAGGAATTGATTCGACATCTTGCTATCCCACTGTGTGTGCTAATTAAAACTATATGTGCATTTGGTTTTATTAGTAGTTTTTTATTCTTATTTATATAGCATGAGCAGAAAACGTTTGCCAAAAAAGCAAAAATATTTCAACATTGTCAAGAATAGGTCATCATTTCTTCTTTTTTGAACATTGTTTCTCATGCTGAAGCTTTATATTCAGGTTTCTTTAATTGCTTAAAGGCTTTATGATTTAGCATTTTTGCATATTGAGCATCAACCTGCTCCCCATGCAGCAATGCAGATGTTAATGAAACTACTTGTGAAGTAGGTGGTTGCTTTGAAGGTGAGGTATTCATGGTCTGGCACCAAAAGAAAGTAATAACAAACAGTGAGAATTAATTAGCGTTTGTAAAGTGTGTTGAAAGTGAAACAGCGTATCATTAGTAGCATTATGTTTGAAGCTTGAATTAAATGCTGTTGGAGCTGATCACTTTAACTGTATTTTGGTGTGTTATGGAGTATGCTCTAATCACTGCTGGCATCATACTTAACAAAGGAGGTTCTTTAACGTGACTGGATGATTTGCTCTCTGCTTCTTTTGTTTCTTTTTCAGCCGCCTTTGTCGTTCATATCCCATCTTGAAATCTGTCAATATGTTTAAGTTCTGGGGTCCATCTGTTGTGGGTGACCGCCTTGTCTTCAATGCAATTGTGAACAATACATTTCAGAATAGGTAAGGCTTTTCATATGCACCTGAATAACTGCATGCTTCAGGTTTTTAGCTAGTAGTTATTTTGCCTTACTGAATGAAGTATTTTGCAACTGGGACTTTGAAAGATGTGGCTGTACATATGTGCTTATATATGTGCCTGACCCAGCCCTGCGTACATTTGGTCCTTTTGGCTGCTAGGGCACCCTGCTGGCCCACATTCACTTTGCAATCATCAGAGCTCCCAGATTCCTTTCTTCAGGGTTCCTTTCATCCCCTGGTCTGTATGTACATGAGGGTCGCCTCTTCATGTTATTCTTTTGTTGAATGTAAGATAAATGCTGTCCTGCTCACTTTTGCTGTGAGATCTCAGTTTTCTCACTGTTGTTTATATTTTGCTATTTAGCTCAGTTTATTCTCTTTTTACTCATTCTACTTGTTTAGTGTTACCTTTTATTTTATTTTATTTTATTTTATTTTATTTTATTTTATTTTATTTTATTTTATTTTATTTTATTTTATTTTATTTTATTTTATTTTATTCTGTTTTATTTGTTTCTGAAAAGCATCTGTCCATACGGAATAACTTATTTTGTGTCCTGCAGAAGTATTTGTGTAAGGCTTCATGAACACTCATCAGTCCTTCTTAGTATATCTTTGTGCTACTTCTGCATCACTTGTGGTAGTTCAATGATTAATTTGAGCTTTTATTTCAGTGTGGAGGTTGGTGTCCGTGTCGAGGCTTACAACTGTGAAGAATGGATCAGGAACCAAGCACGACATATTAACAGCGCATTTCTCATTTTTAACTCTGTGAATGACAAAGGCGAGCTGCTCACTTTCCCCAGAATCAAACCTATTACTAAGGTCAGCTATTGTCCTTATACTAGGATGAATGTATGCATGGAATTATGTAGTCCTGCCCAGCACACCGCATGTTCACACAAGTGGCCACTGTAGACTTGCTGGGAAAGCAGGGGCTAAATAGGGCACTTGAATGGTTCTTCTTGCAACATACAAAGCCTGTAAATAAAGTGTTTGGCTCTGATTACAGAATTAATTGTTATCTCTTTAGACATCCAAAACTGACAAGTGCATTGGAGAGTAGTCATCATTAGAACTTCTGTATTTAGGGAATGAAGAGAGAAGGAGAATCTTCTGTGCATGTTTTCCACTTTTCTTGTTTAGTCTCCAGTGACTGTAGAAGATGCCCAGACAGCAAGAAACTGGCAAAACCTAGAAATGTTAAATGAATTCTTATTTTTAGAAAATCCTTAAGGATGATAAGAAATAGAGTTAGTGAGAAAACCTTGGGAATCAAATCTCATGACATGAGCAGGCTTTCCAGTTCTTTTGGCATGGAAACAAAAGCGTGTGTTTCCTTGAAAGGAGTTCACTGGGCAATGAGAGCAGTGTAAGCACTGTTGAATTTTTTGTTATCACCTGTCATTAGCTAAATACCCCAATTAATCAGATTTTTAGAGACCAGCATAGGCAGAAATGAAGTTATTCTTTAACATCAATGTATCCTGTGTATTAGGTGAAGTCATAAGATTCACTCCTGCTTCACTCTTGGACTGTTTCCAGAGAAAAGACTGACTCCTACTCTTAAAAAATAGGGGAAAAAAGCCTACAGCATCTTAACTTGTGCCAGAAGAACAGCGTTTCCCTAAAAGACTTGTCTTAGAGGGGCATCCACAAATTGAATGTCAAGATAAGAGGATCTATACTCTTTCCCACACAGTCAAGCAAGCAAGTCTAGGAAAAATGGAAAGTATGCTCGAGGTTATTTAAACTTCCAGTAGTTATTAGACTGAACGTGGCAGCTGAAATTATTAGTCTGAGATATAAGAAAGGCTGAGATGCAGTAATCTGGAGATTCAGCTTATTCGAGAAAAAGCTGCATGTCAGCTATTTAAAGGAAACAAAAAGCTCTTCACAAAGTATCATATCCTTCACAGTAATGAGTCTTGTTGAGCACAGTTTGGTTCAGTTTTTACTCTTAGGTCTCTTCCGTGCTTCAAAAAAAAATACTCCCTGGCAAAGCAGTTGTAAGGAAAGGGAAAGACCCACTTCTTTGAAAGGCAAGGCATATCTGTTTGCACTGTGCTTGGTTTTTGCCCTCAGTGAACATGCATTGATATAGAAATTCTTCTACATGTCTGGCATGCTTTGAAAACTAGGTGGTGATGAGTTGGATTGATAGTTTATTTTGCTAGATGCCACATTTCAGAAGGAGTAGAATGTAATTGTGGTACACTGCGTGGCTGACCCTGCGTCAGGTCCAAAGTGCTAGGAGTATGCTGCTGCGATATGATTTTTTTTATTGGATTGATTTTGTAACTTAAGGGAATAAGTCAAGTCAAAAGTAAACCACTGGATCAGGTTAATCTGGAGAAAGTCCAACGTATCACGGAATCATAGAATCATAGAATTGCCAGGTTGAAAAGGACCACAACGATCATCCAGTTTCAACCCCCCTGACATGGGCAGGGCCACCAACCACCAGACCAGGCTGCCCAGAGCCACATCCAGCTTGGCCTCCAGGGATGGGAGTACACAGCTTCCTAGGGCAAACTGTTCTAATGTGCCACCACCCTCTGTGTGAAATACTTCCTCCTAATATCTAACCTAAACTTTTCCTTTCTCAGTTTACAACCATTCCCCCTTGTCCTATCACTGTCCACCCTGATAAAATGATCTGCCCTCATAAACACTTTTATATGGAGTACAGTTCTTTATATAATGATCATGAATTCATGGCATTTGTCCATGTGTTATATTTGTTTGTTAGTCTGTTTGTTTATTTGTTTTGTGCGCTTGTGTGTCCCTTAAAGTAATCAGATGTGTCATGATCTGCTTGTCTTTGTCAAGGATGGTGTGAGGCGATTCCATGGAGCTATTGCCCGAAAGAGAATTCGACTAGCCAGGTACAGTTGGACAACAGAGAAAATTTTATTTTGAAAACTCATTATTTTCAGTAAGTTCACTAAAAATTGATAATTTGTTAAGAATTCCTAAGTCTGCTCAAACATGACTGTTATGTTGCTTAACTATCCAGACTGTTTTGCCTTAGTTGCATCAAATTATTACGGACTACTCACCCCGTAAGCATTTTTTTTATTTTTTTTGAGGTTATTTTTGTCTCCCCCATGTTCTTTGGGAAAAAGGAGTTACTGCAAGCATATTGTGCAAGGGGGAGTTGGTAAAATATTTGTAAAGCATTTGGAAGGCACTTAAGCCTATAGAACTGGTAGATTTGGGCATATGTATGAAAATACAAGTGTAAATAACTGTTTCATTCTGCTTTTTTTTCTTTTTTAACTTTCTGTTAGGAAGTACATGCTGTCTGCTAAAGAAGACAAACCTTATGATCTATGGGAGAAAAGCAATGAGGTGATCTTTAGAATATGTCCTACCCTCTACCTGAGTAAAACGGTGTACACATTTTGTGTGTGTAAAAGAGTTGTCAGTTTCCACACTGTACTTGCTGTACTGGAGTATTGTGTTGTTCGTGGAAGAATGGATGTGTGTGATAAAATGAGCATTTTTGTATTCTTAAAGGTTCCTTACCTATCAGTGAAAGAGCAAGTTTTGTACAGAATATGAGTCTCTAAGATAGAACTTTTTACCAAATAGTCCCTTAAGTAGCAGAGCTGTAATGAAGACAGGTCTCCTGAAGATTTACGTCCCAGTGTGCCTTTCTTTTAAAAAGTTCTCAGAACTTGTGGAGTTTTACTGTTTCTAGTGAGCTGGAGGAAAGGCCTGGAAATGTGAACAGACAGGTAAACAATGAAGTAAGGTAAACTTTGCTTCTGAAGGAAATAAAGGTGAAAATGTGTTCATTCCTGCCTAAAGGGTATGCATTTCTGACTTGGATATGCAAAGCCATAGAATCTGCCGGTGCCATAAACTAAAAAGCAGTGAATCTGAGCTTAGGTGAATTTGTGCACACTGGAAATGTTGTTTCAGGTTGGAATTGTGGTTAGATTTTCATTGTATTTAAATTCTCAGTGGCTCCTGGAAATATTTTCAAGGTCTTTTTCTATTACACCTCAAAGTAAATAAATAATTAAGAAATATAATCCAGGAGGAGATTTGCTATTGACAGTGGAATCTCTGTATGTGGAGTCATAATCTTGCACTAGATTTGTTTTCTGCAAGACAATAAGTATAACTATGCACTCACTGCTAAAAGTGAGATACTTAGATTTATTTGGTATTAAATTTAAACCTTTCATTAAAGACTCTTTTTAAGCACTTTTATAGTGCTTAAAAGAGAGCTCTATCCAGTGTAGACATTCATAAATAATAGATATGTTTGTGCTTTCTCTGTTCTGAGCCTGCTTCGTATAGCAACTAACATGGTAGACCACAGCTTGATAGCAATGAGGAGGTTAATTTTCTAGTAGGTTTTAATTACTTAGGGGAAACATGGACAAAACCATTAATTTAGCAGTCTCAGAGGTTACCTGAACTAACTCTTGGGTGGTCACAATTTCACTGCAGTGATCTGTAATTGGAGAAACCCAAAGTGGTATTTTGTAGTTGTTCAATTAGGGTTATTTTGCCATCAGCCTTGTGAGCACATAATCTAGTTACTGAAGATATTTGATTCAGAAACTGCTGGGCTGCATATTCTGGAAGGGAAGCTTTTATGGGAAATTTACATTTTTTTGCAGTTTGGAAGCAATGACTAGGAAAAAAAAATAAAAAAAATAAAAAGAAGAGCATTAATTTCTGAAATGTTTATTGTGGCTTTACCATTCATTTTCAGACATATATCTTAAATTTCAGGCATATATGAGTTACAGCAATATAGCTACACTGACATACCTGGCAGCAAAACCGGGATGGGAAGTAACCAGTACACTGAATAATGTAAGTACATAGTTGTAAGTATGTAGCTACATGACCATTTAGTTGTGTTTCTCAGTAAGAAATGGGTGGAGGAAAGCAAGGATTTACATTTGTAAGCAAATGCACTGAAATGGCAGTGTTTGGTTTTACTTTGGCTAGGACTGAAAAACAAAACTTCCAGAGTTACCCTGAAAGGCTGAAAAGCTGTTTGTCCAGAGCACTGTTCAGCCTGAGAGTGGCATGGTGGTCTGATAGAATGCATGGCTAGTGAACAAAGAACTTGAGATCTCTACAGAGCAGGCTTGCAAGAAGCCATGGTTGGGATGTTGAGCAAGAGGAGAATGTGAAAACATAACTGAAACCTCTGAAGGGTTTTCTTTGGCACAGGTGAAGTACTTCTGTGGTTTTGCCAGTCTCTGATTTTAGTAAAACACCAAGCTTGGACATCCTTGTGTAGGCAATGCTGTTAAGGATCTTTTGGGATTCTTAGAGGAGAATTATCATCAGAATGCATGACAGTCTATAATATGCTGCCTTTACCAGCTTTGTAGCTTGGGAAGTACTTCTAAGTAGCAGACATTATGTTGACGTAGGTTTAATTAGCTATTGCCAGTTGGCAGGTGGCAGCAGTATATTTACCATATTTTTCAATCTTTGTCTTTTCAGGAGGTCATTTGATTCTTTTTCTTTTTTCCTACATTTTTCCTATTAAAAGTACAGAAGTGTGCAGCAAATCACTTCTACTGTTAGGACTGGTGTCGTAAGCCAGAATTCCTTAGAAGTCTTATGTAAGCCAGTTGTAAATTGAGATTATCCTGTTTGGAAAAACATTAAGAAAACTTTGGAGAAAAATCTAGTTTGTTTTCTGAAGTATGTTTAGTGGGCGGCAGATTAAAGATCATGCAGATTCTGAGATGTTTTGGGACAAGAAGAGAATATTACAGTCTGTTAGTCTCAACTCCTGCATGTCACAGTCTGTGAAACTTCAGCAATCTGGTCAATATGCAGCTGGTGTTAGAGCATATGTAAATCGGAAGGAATTCAGTGGTGGCAAACACTGCTAGTTCTGTAAGTACGTTGTTCCAGTATTTAAAAGCCATCAGCACATACACCACACAGATGACAGCACTCGTGGTGGAGAAAGTCAGATTGAGACACTGGGCATTATCTGTCCATCTGTATTCTCATTTTTCCCCGGAGTGACTTCAAGTTGGCTGAGTGGTTTTGAAAGTAGAAGGAGGTGCTGTGAGCTCTTAAACACACAACCACAAGACTTGTAGGCCTGTATGCCATGTTGTCCTTACCAGTATTCACTTTACAGAGACAGGTTTTAACAGCTGTTACTCCCGCTTTATTTTGTGATTCTGAAGTCTTGAAGAAAGAGTGCATGACTTGTTTGCTGCCTTACTTTTTGAATTTTTTTTTCCCTGTTCCAAAACATGAAAATAAATGAACATAAAGAGTCTATGTTGCATAAATGCTCACTAGACCCATGGACTTTTAATTTTTAACTTGGCAAAAAGAACGGCAGGGATGATGAAGCTTATGAATTTTGTATCACTTAGAAATGAAAATCTGTTAAAACTCTCCAGGATTTGAGAAGCAAATTAACAGATCTAATACTAGCAGTTCTAATATTTCTCTCCAGCTCATCTATTTCCATTTTACAGGGTTTGTGTAACACCCAAGCCATTCTTGGGCAAGCGTTGTGTGTACATTTTTATATACAAGTGACTTTTTTTGAAGTCTCCTCAATAGGGTTCAGATATACAGACCCAAAATATCAGGACAATGTTTGGCAAGCATAGGACAGTGCAGGCACAACCACATTTTGAATAATGTTTTGGTGTACCGTCACTGTGTGACTGATTTGTGTGGATGAAGGGGGCTACAGTAGTTGAGTTCTACTACCTACCTGTTCCAACATCTTCATATCCTTTAAAGACAAGCTGCTGTACTTCATAGGCTGGGGAGATGTCCCAGGGAAGTAGGGAATTCATATATTGTATAAAACCATCTCTTCTAAAACATGGAGAGTGCTTTTCAAAAAACCTGATTCTGTTCAGATTCCCAAAGCTTTAGTGCCAGGGGTTGCTGGATATGTCCCAAAATCCCAGAGGCAGTGAGAGCAGTCGATTGTTTTATTTTGTTTTGCTGAAGCCTGTGTTGCCTCACATGTAGTGTGAGAATGCCCAGTTCATGTACTCTGGGCTAACTCCAGCTTGCTTTTGCTCACCAGTGCTGCATCCAGTGGATGCTACTCTGAAATCTGCAATTTCTGGAATTATCTCAACCTTGATGCAGTTAAAACTGTGTGATGTCACTGTGCTGTCAGTGTATTCGACTTTATGTTGTGCTGTATTGTATGGCAAAATTAGTTGTGTTTTTAATACGTTGTTACCTTTTCCAGATAAAAATATGGACCCATGAGGATGGTGATGTCCTGTCACTCAAAGTAGAAATGCAAGTAAAGACAGTATCGCATGTAGCTTTCTCCCTTTTGTCTAACTTCATGTACCGCCAGCAATGGGACAAACATTTCTTGTAAGAACTTACCTTTGTTTAAAACTGCTCAAATCCACTGACAACTAACCTTTTCTGAGACAGGTATTTTTTGAGATGTTGACACTTTTCTACCTAATTAAGAATAAATTGGTGTAGGAAGATGTCATTAAAGATTCATTAGTCAAAATATGGATTGGGCTTTTCCCTTGAAAACAAAATTTAATTTCTCCAAAACCTGATTTAAAAATAAGTTTGCCCTGGCCCATCACAAAAGCAGGGACAGAGGTTACTTTTCACAAAAGTGAACAAAATTCCATGCCTAGATAGTTGTATATTAGAAAGGTTAACAAGAAGGTTGTATATAACTGGATGTTCATATATGGTAGACACTGTCTGTGAGAAGACAGAGCTGAAACCTCCATCATGTTTGTCCTCAAGATGCCCATTTTAAGGAAAATAACATCTTCCACAGTGTGTCTGAATGGGTTTCAGAATATCTGTAAAAGGTGTTTCCTTTGCCTTATATTATGTAGAAAAATGACCAGACAAAATTGAATTGATATGATACTAATTTAACTAGGTAAATGTTTTCTTAAAATAGAAGCTTTTTCAGTTAATTATTCTGCCTTGGAAGACTTCTATTACACAGTGAAAATAAGTGGAAAAATATTTAAAATTTGGTGTTTTCTGCTGCATTAATGGCTTGGAAAAAAAAATGAAATCTGAAGAAAATTGATGTTGCTTTTCCATATGTAGAGCCAGAATTTTGGGTTTCTTAAAGCTGTCATGAAGCCTCATTTACTTGCGAAAATAGTGAAGTCAGTTACTGCCACAGGAAAGGAAAATTCTGGAGTTTCTTTTTTTATACTGGAAACCGACAGATACTGATCAGCACTTCCAAGAAAGAGTACGTCCTCCTGGATGGCCAGGATAACACAGCAGATCACAGCTTTGAATAAAATTTTGCTAATGTTTCCTAATCGTCACTCCTGTGATGTGTCAAATGGGCAGTGTTTGGTCAGTCAGCAAGAATTATGGCATGAAAGATAATCTCATTCCAAATAGGAATGAGTAGTATGCAAAATATGGACTTTTAAGACCTTGCTCCAGCATTCTACAGTACTTTTTCCTGTTTCATGGACCAGAAATGTTGTGTCAGATGATGCATTGCATTAAAACTCAGGTTTTCTCTATTCCTGTCACACATTTGGTGTATCAGCAGGAAAACTATATGTTGAACTTTAGGCTGGAATACATGTTGCTCAGTTGGTTTTCTTAAGAGATACTATTACATATGACAGGTACTACATGCATGTTCTAAATGCTTTTACAGAACTTGTGAAGTCCTACAGGCTGTGAGTGAAGATGACAAAATATATTACGTTACCTCTCCACCTCCACCCATGGCTGGCCATCAGCCCAGGGACTTTGTGATTCTTGTGTCTCGAAGGCAGCCCCTTGAGCCCAGGTGAGCACAGAACTTCAAGTTGAGCTGTGAGCTTTGGATCCATAGTTGGAATTACTGCTGACCTCTACCAGTGCCTGTTTTTCAATGGCAAAGAAACCCGATTTCTTAAGAAAAACTGGATGAGTGGCTGATTTAAAGTACACATTGGTACCTGAGACTGCACAACCAGTTCTGCTTTGCAAAGTTGACACACAGTGAAGTGAATTCAAAGTATCACAGATTTCTAGTGTATTCTAGCATTGCTTCCCTAATAGTGACAGGAATGGTGTATCATGAGAGAAAACAGGCCAGAGTTCCAAACAGCACCTTGGCAAAGCATGTCCATGTGCAGAAATACATGACTGAGCATTTTTGTGTTTGTTTGTTTGTTTATTACTTTGTAGTCATATTTAATGTAATTCTGGAGGAAGTAGGGAAATGCCTGGACTTCACCAATACCTCAGCATGATACATTTATTGTGTCAGAAAATGCTGCTGCTAAATGTTGTTTAAAGAAGTCTGCTGATTGATCTAATGTAGATTGATTTTTCTTTTTCATTAGATTTCCTTTAGTTCTTGCATAATGAAACATGGATAAATGGGGCTTTTTAGTCTATTTTGTGTATGTTATTCTTTATTTTCACTGTAATTTCTTACATTCTATAATTCTTCATGTAAATGGTACAGAATACTGTTTAGAAGTGATGTACCTTGCTTGGGTTCTTTTGCTCACATCTGGGAATGGGATTAGGTCTGTTGTTGCTGGGGCCATATCCATGTCCCCACAGACCTAAGGCCCTGATGCTGTAAACTTGGTTCATGGAGAGCTGGGGGAAATGGGGAAAAAAACAAACAAACAAAAAAAAAAAACAAAAACAAAACACAAAGCCAAACAGAAAGGAAATGTTGTATGTAGGTGATCATTCTTTGATTTTTCATGCAAGCCCTCATCATTGGAGTGTGTAGTGAAACATTTTCAAAACGAATGAGCTTTTGTACATATTTTAAGCATACAGGAGTGCATTTGCCTTAATATAAAAATGACATCTCATGAAAAAACAAAACAAAACTGTAGACTGTAGTTGTGGTCCTTTACATGCATCTTTCAAAATATATTTTTGGAAAAAAATGTTGTTTTTCTGCTCGCATGGCAGTGAACCCTACGTAGTAGCTGTAAAGTCAGTAACCCTGGCGTCTATGCCACCTTCTCCTGAACACTGCAGAAGTGAAATCCTGTGTGCTGGATTCCAGATCTACAGTGACAGCAGCAGCTCCTGTAGGGTGAGTTGCTCTGAAGGCCTCATCTGCATCTCCTTTCCTGTGATGCTGCATGTGCATGTAATCTCGTTTGAGCTGATGGTCCAGAACAGTAGTAACAATAAAGGCATCAGTTTGTCCAGTCCTCTGTTAGGTTATCTTTATTCCACTGTGCAGAACTTGGTTTTTTGCCCAAATTCAGCCAACATGAAAGTTAGGAATGAAGTCAAACTGAGCACTGAATAGAGACTGGTGGCTCTGGAGGATCATAGAATCATAGAATGGTTTGGGTTGGAGGGAACCTTGAAGATCATGTAGTTCCAACCCCCTGCTATAGGCAGGGTCATGTCCCACCAGACCAGATTGCTCACAGTCCCATCCAGCCTGGCCTTGAACACTCCCAGGGAAGGGGTATCCACAGCCCCACTGGGCAACCTGTTCCAGTGTCTCACCACCTTCACAGTAAAGCATTTCTTCCTGATATCTAGTCTAAATCTCACCTCTTCCAGTTTAAAACCATTTCCCCTTGTCCTATCACTACATTCTGTTACGAGTTCCTCCTCAGCTTTCCTGTAGACCCCCTCAGGTACTGGAAGGCTGCTATGAAGTCCCCTCAGAGTATTCTCTTCTTCGGGCTGAAGAGCCTCAATTCTCTCAGCCTGTCCCTGTAGGGAAGATGCTCCAGCCCTCTGATAATCTTTGTGACCCTCCTCTGGACCCACTCCAGCAGCTCCATGTCCTTGTATTGGGGGCCCCAAAACTGGATGCAGTATTCCAGGTGGGATCTCACAATAGCAGAGTAGATGGGTAGAATCACTTCCACCAGCCTGCTGGTCACACTTCTCTTGATACAACTCAGGATATGGCTGGCCTTCTGCAAGTGCTCACTGCCTGCTCATGTAGAGCCTTTCTTCAACTGACACCCCCTGAGGATTTCTCCTCAGGGCTGCTCTCGAGCCATTCTGGGCCCAGCCTGTGTAGTCCAGTCAATCATAAGATAAGCTTCTAGAAGATGTGCATTCTCCTGGTGTTTGTTGGTGTGTGTCTGCCTTCACTGAGTGCAGAGGAAGCCCAGGGAATTAGTTCTGATTTAATGCTTAGTTTCTGTGTCTGAAATTATGCAATTTGAACCTCATCCCTGGACAAGCAGCAGTGTCCTTCTCCTCTCCTCTGTTGTTTTCCAAGGAAAGGCTCTACCTTTGTAAATTCAGAAAGTGTATTTCTGAAAACATTGAGTATCTCTCACTGGCAATGGTATTGTTTGTAAAACACATCTGTGGGAGGTGAACTGGATGATCCTCGTGTGTCTCTTCTAACTTGGGATATTCAGTGATTTCTATGATGTATGTAACAGGTTAGACAGTGTTTCCTGCTGCACTGCTATGTATATTTATATATATGCTAGAGGATTTGGCATTCTGATTACTGTAAGACTATAAAAAGTCTTTTTGCTGAGCCTTGTCTTCACTTTCACAGTGCTTCTACTGCATTTGTGCTTCTGTTCTCATCCACAGAAACTTTAGTTCTCAGCTAGGCTCTGAAATAAAAGGGCTAACTATTGCAGTCCAGGGTTTTTAATTTCTGTTGTTTTTATTTAAACAGGTGTATTACTTCAATCAGATGACATCAGATCTTATGCCTTACTTAGCTGCGAATCTTACTGGCTCATCAAACTCCATTGGAGATGCGGCATTGGAGTGCATTAAGTTCTTGGAGCTGAAGGGCAGCGAGTGCTGAAGTTAACACAAAGTTGTGAAAAGAGTGTGAGAGACTGTCAAGCAATATTAGTTTGAGTTTTTGCGTATGTGTTAATTGTTCTGCAAGTTACTTTGAGTCATGCAGCTGATACTGGGCTTGAGCTGGATTTTGTGTCAAATTAGGGTTAGACTTTATGCTCTAAACTCAATTTTTCAATTAAAAAAAAAAAAGAAAAAGAAAAAGATTAAGACACAAATTCTGCTCTTAAATGTATATTTTGTTGTTGGATTGGGCCAGTTCTAAATTAGTAAATACTGATCAGTCTAATATGCAGAGGACTGGTACTACCAAGTAGCTTGTCAGGTTCTCTGCTCAGTTTGTCCAGGTCCCTGCATATGCATTACATGTTGATCTATTGCACCCTACAGCAAGTTAGTGTTTGATAACCCGTTAATGCTTGTAGTTTGTCTGTGTTTTTCAATAAATTATTGCTTTTCAGGTTACACACCTGTCATAGTTTTTATTACACTGTATTTCTGGAAGGATTTCAGTGCTGATGGAGGTGCTGGTCTCTTGGAGAAGTGCTGTGACCTCCAGCTACCAAGTTCTGTGTTAGACTGTTCTTCTGGCCTTTCATTAACGTATAACAGGAAGAATCTTGAAACCACTCCCAGATGAAAACAGAAAATGGTTTCAGACGCTTTATTGTGGTGTGCCTTTTGTTCTGTGCTTTTGCTTTTCTTCTATACAGTCCCTTGTTCAGAAAACAGGTAAGATCATCAGCAGTTAATCATAACATGAACAAGGGAGTTGGTTAAAAGAATCAAAGCATGAGAACTGTAGCAGTGCCATAGATCTCATCGTAGTTTCGTAATTGGTAGAGTGAGAGCTCTAGGGGTCTGAATCCAGTTCCCACTTATGTAAGAACATCTTTAGTTTGGCCTATGAGCAAATGAATGTTTTTGTTGGTGATTTGTAAGTTATAATATACCTGCAAATGTTGTATGATGTGAAGTGCTGGAAGCCCTTCCAGGTGTGTGACTGCAGTAAGTGCTGGTCTCTCAATGAGGCTGGTTTCACTTGGGTGCAGCATCAACCCAAAGCATTAGCAAGATCGGGATGTCTTCTGCACTGGAAGTGAAGCTGGCCACTAGCTGCCATACGACAGAGATAGATACACTAGTAATAGAAAGTGTGAACGGTGGCATGAGCTCTGGAGGAGGCTTGGAATCCAGACTTTATTTTGGATTGCAATTTTTATCACATGGGGATCCAGCTCCTAAGTCTGTGACGTTAGGACTGCAGCCTCGGGACAGCCCTTTTTGCAGCACAGAAACCACTGCAGCCCAAAGAGGGCAAGCAGCTGCTCTCTGCTTTGGCTGCTGACGGAAGGATCGTTGCCTGCAGGAGCTGCACAGGACACGAGCTTACTCGAGGTTATGCTTGCTGTGCCCAGAAGGCGGTAGACTGATAGTGAGTGAGTGAGTGGGTGGGTGGGTGTACGTCTCTGCAGTCCCGGTCTTTAGTGAACAGGGACACCTAGCGTTCAGATGCGAGCGCACGCACAAAGCTTCGGGCGAAAGAACCTGAGCTCTGTGTTGGGCACTGAGTTGCCTCCTGCGCAGCACGATTTGCAGCCTGCCTTTAGAGACACACACTGAACTTAGCTGTTGAGTGGCTACAAGGACCACCTGGGGAACGTTATTTGGCATTTTGGAAATACTGGTGTTCTGCTGAGCCTGCTGATACCAGCAGGTTCTGCCTGTCTCCTTGGCACTGCACAGTGGGACTGCTTTCTGCATACAGCCACACATCATTTCTTAGGTGTGTAGGGAATTGGTGTCTTTTCCACAAGGATTACATACCTACCAACCAGCGTGCAGCTACTGAGACAAGATTTGGGTTTCTGGAAGGACGTTTGCTGATACTCTAGTTGTTTGCCAGCAGTTACTGAGAAGTGGCAACCTTTGTAGCTGTTCTGCAGCAGAGCATTTTACTTCATCCTCAGCAGTTGCCAAGGAAGAAAGAAGGTAGGCATAGCATCTCACAAACCCATATAGGCAGACACTGTGTGTGATTATTTGGGAACCACTGAGACCTACTTTGTCTTTTTTTGTTGTTTTGTTTGAGGCCTGCTCTCTCTTCCCGGGATAACAAAGCTCTGTTTAAATGTAGGAGCCTGAGAAGTGTTTTTAGTGTGTGAGATGGCTCACAGCAACAGCATCAGCTGTGGGAAGGCAACGCTGAATTTTCTTTACCTCCACAGGACAGAAGCAGCACACAAAATAACTCAGTAGTTTCTCAGCAGGTGCTTTTGCTTCAGCTTACAGGACCATAACAGTGACCATGCTAAAACTCAGAGCCACAGACCCTGAGCTGACACTTCCCTTGGAGGAACAAACCACACCACTGTCCATACCAAGTGTTCACATTGCTGTTAAGGGGAACGGCTTGAAGTTTCTGCGTTACATTCTTAGGATTTTGAACAGAATATAATCTAGAGAAGATTAGGTTTTCAAGCTATATACGCATTCATGTACTAGAAAGGGGAATGCCCTTTAAGCTGGAATGTCTGTTACAAAATGTTTGTCTGTACTGAAGCGACAGTTTTGCACTTCAAAGTTAATTAAAACTGTAATAATTCAGTGATTTCATCCAAATCCATTCCTCTTCCCCACTTAAACGTGTGCTCTGATTATTATGAACTGAATCCGTATAGCATATTACCTGCCTTAATATCCAAAGCAGAACCAGGAAACCTAAAAATAAGAGCTCTACCTATGTATTCTTTATCAGGGTTTTATGAAGGAAAAAAGAACACGTTTACACAAATGTTTCAAGACAAATTTGCTTTTATTCTGTAAGAAACGTGAAGTTCCAAACCCACAGCCTCAGTGCCTTGTCCTCAAGTATCTCAAAACCCAGTTCTGAGCTCAGGTTTGTTGTCTGGTGTAAGTTCTGTGTTCTCAGCAGGACTCTGTATGAACTAACTTCAATGATAACTAATTATTTAGAAGCAACACCACTGTAACTGTTCAGCTTCCTGTCAAAGATGGCTGCTTACTAATACATAATGCAAGCTGCAGTTTTTAGAAGGCACACATAAGGCATTTGGAGCACTGCCTGCAGTACAGCACTGAGAAAGCTGACGGCACAGGGGCTCCAGCCCACATCCATACAGTGCAGGGGAAGCAAAGCACAGAGATGCAGAAAAGCACCCGCCAACGCTGTGCCCAGACCCCAGTTCAGAATGAAAGCAGCATGTGAGCACAGCTTGGAACACATTTCTCTACTTACACTGTGCTAGTTTGTTAACGTAGATGCAAGTAAAATTCTGTCACTGTCAGATGCATAGGAAACTTGAGAATATATGGAGACCTACTGCAGGAACTCCATCCTTGGTTGGCTTGAGGAAACTCTGTAACATCCACCAGAATTTCCAAGTGGAGGCTGCTTTCACCATTTAAAAAATTCCACTATGAAGCAGGCACATGTAAGTAACAGAAAGTTTATTTCCAATACCCCAAGGGACATAAATACTGAAGATCAAGATTTTTGAGTGCTCTGCTTAAAAAGTAAACTAAGCAAGCTCCCTTGCTCTCCAGCTACTGACAGAGGTGCCCCAGAGCAGGGGGCACAGTCCCAAGCTGCTGAAGCTCAAGCAGTGTTTGGAGAATACACTCCGAAACAGGGCTTGGATTTTGGGAGGTCCTGTCTGGAGCCAGGGGTTGAACAGATGATTGTGATGGCTCCCATCCAACTTGGGATATTGTATTTTTCAGGTGAGTTTCATAACGCATATCAGAGGAAGAGCATGATTTGGCTTATTAGAGAAGTACTCAGGTAATCAAAGGTGCATAACCTACCAGATTACTGCACATACACACTGTTAGATCCATCATGTATAGCAGGAATTGTGCCCCCAAGCTCTTCAGACAGCAGGCACAAATCACATAGGCTGCAGCTTTACCTGATAACTAAGCCGTCAGGCAGCTCAAGTGTGCACACAGAGTACAAAATCATTCTAAGAAACAAAACCAATCTAGAGTCCAATTAGTATTTAGAAAATGCCCACAGTCCCTTTCAGAGAAATGCAGGAAGACTTAAGATCAGCATAATGGTATTCATCTTCAGTACATCAATACCTTAATGTAACACTACTGACCACTAAAATCCAGTGGTCATAAAGCCCTGTGACAAAATGCACATAACCCTGTGCTTTTATTGCAACCACACTGCGTGTTAGCAGAGGAAACCAATTTCCCTCTTTAGAGAATTAGCAGAAAGAAAGCTTTCCTGCAAAAAAACAAAAAAAAACAAAACAAAACATAAAAATAGATAAAACACCCTCTTGATGCATTCCTGTTGTTCCCAGGTTTTCAGCATACTGGATGAGTCTATGAATTGAACTGAAAAAAAAGCAGGGATGCAACCTAGCAGCAGCAGTGCTTGGTTTTCAGGAAGCAGCAACCCACTCTATGCAGTCACTATACCGAAGTGAAGCAGTGTACAACCACTGCAATTCAGCACCCACAGGAGGCTTTCAAAAATTAATAACTTTAAGTACTTTCACTTTGGGTTTCTGCAGTGTTGGCGTTTCTGTAGTTTCCTCATCATCAGCACTCATTCCAGCAGCCCATCGCCCAACTGTAACCTGATCTGCAGAGTAACAGACGAGAGTTTATGGAAAGGATAAACACTATCATCAGATCTACCCTCCCCCATTTTAAATACTATTTTGAGCAGCTCTCTTTCATATTTCCTTCACAGAAAGAGTTGCAGGGAATTTTATTTCAACCCTGCCTACAAAATTACAGTGGCTCAACACATCAGCACCTATTAACTGCCATATGTATGCGTACACCACTATCTCAGACTGGACCAAGCAGTTTAATGACTGCAGCCACTCGTGTGAAGGAGCAAGCTCTTACAGGTTGCTTTCCAGCCTCTTTGCATAGCGGATCTTTGCTGGTCAGCGCTACTCACTGCTCGGGAGCCTCTGGTGGGGAAAGAGCTGTCTAGACTTTCAGCAGGGCTGTTTCCCACAAATACTACTTTTCTCCTATAGCATCTGCACAGGTTTTCAATTTACAAAAGGTATTAAGCATCCAAAAATAGTTTGCTGTCAACATAGTGTGTAGAAACCCAGCAGAGACATCGCAGACTTGCAGCAGTTATCTGAGCAGGCACTGCACAAACCAATCTGCTATGGCTGGTAAGTTTGGCCAGAAATAAAAGCTAGTTTTCACATCAGAAACTTCTGAGACCAGTTAAGACTCAATCTCACTTGCTCCAAACTAGCAAACCAGCATGCATCTAAAATGGTACAAATGCTCTCTCTAACAACACCTAGGTAAGATCGTATCTGCATGATCACAGAGAAAAAGCAGCTGAAGTACAAAACTCCACTGCCTCTACAAATGTTTTCCATGTAAATTCCTCAGAAACTTTTGGCATATTATTAACCCAAACATTTGGTATGTAGAAAAACCAACAAATGTTTAGCGGTGTCATTCTCCAGGCCTTGGACATTTTTGCCTCCTTTAGGTTAGGTTTTTTGTTTCACTTTCTGTTTTTTTTTTTTTACATAGAAGATAGATAGAATATCTTACCTCCACACATGCAGAATTATAATGTACTTTTCTATCTGCACAGGTAAATGAAACCAGATTATTAGCTGGCAAATCTAGCAGGTCTGGCCTCAGTCTCCTCTCACAGCATCTGAGACATCAAACGACTTAAATGCCTGCCTGCAGATGGAGCTTATATCTGCTGCCAGAACCACCACCCTGCAACTGACACGACATTCAGCTTCTTCATGCAAACTGCCTGAAAAAGAAACCAGTTCTGCACATTTTCTACTACAGCTGCTAACACTGAACAGCAACATAAATACACATTTGCTCATACAACCTTCAGATGTATACAATCCAGATTTTATTTAATTGAAAGTTCAGCTTTTGCCTAGCAACTCACTGTCTCCTCTATCTACACCCCTTAATAAAAGCACACATTCTTAAAGGGAAGGTGCACTCTTGTTACTTGAAAGCTCTCTACTTCCATTCTATGCCATCCCCTGCATCTCACCTAAGTTCTGGTTTTCCGGACAGTCTTTTCTGTAGTGCTCCACAGAGCCACAAAGTCTGCAGCAGCCACCTGTTAAAAGATAAAGTTGGAAAACAAACCAATGCAAACCCACTCTTCTGCTGTTAAATGGAAGTTGAAACACACCTTCCTTGGGCTCTCTGTATCTTACAGATAACACCCATCTGTAGTAGCACAGCTCTGTAAATCACTGAATACTACAATTTTCACTCACCACATACAGAATATTTCAGCTTACTCTAAAGTTTTTTTTGTGTTTTGGTTTTTTGGGTTTTTTTTGGTTTTTTTTTTTGAGCTGAAATTCAATTATTCAAAGGAACTTCTGAAATAGGAGCCCCTTAGCTCACACCCTGGTGTGCAAATTGTAGACCCCTGTCATAATGAATATATTACAAAGATGCATCCTAATGCGTAACATGTACTGATGAATTCGATATTTCACAAGCTGCTGAGCAGCAGGCAATCCAACTGCAGGCACAGAGATTTAGAATATGAATTCTGCTACTTTGAATGCCTGCTACAAGAAGTGCAGTGGCTAAAAGGATGTTTGTCTTCTAGTTTAACTGTGCTGTAAGATCAGCCTGCAAGACCTTGAATTTGTATTGGATACAACAGGAAGGATAGTACTGCCAACGAATGGTATGTTTTTATCACATTCTTAGCTGTACATAAATTTAAACATACGCTGGCCACATACAATAGGGATGATGGTTTCTTTGCAATCCTCTTGAAACTGCAAGTGTGAGCAAACTTACACTCTGCACTTCACCTCCTCTTTAGTGCCAAGCTTAAAATTGAAATAGGAATGTCCAGATAGTAAATACTAGTGATGAATTCTGCAGATGTGATCTGCCTTCATCGAGAATAAAAGACATTTGGAAGATGCTTCCAGTAAGATCTTTCTTGGTTCAAAATGTTACTTAGTTCTGTGTCACGTACGTAGGAAAAATACGTTTCATTTGCAGTAGGTCACTGCACTCACCTTCGGCATACAATCCTTTGGGATTGTCAGGACATGACCTTGATAGATGTCCCATCTCACCACAGATGAAACATTTTGCATATGGAAACGCACCTGCAAAATTCCATAATTTATGACAAAAGTTAAGAACATTGCATGGTCACAGACAACTCTGAAAACACTGTAAGAAGCAGTATGATATTTATAGGATAGCTTAACTGCAACATCAGGTTTGTTGTCACAATACTGTATCCCTTTAAACATATCAATCTCTGTCTTCAGAACAGATAAATTGCTAGAACACAAACAAATACATCAGTAGTAAGAAAACTCAGACCAAAGCACTCCATGGAATGCAAACTTCTGAATCATACCAACGGCTGGGTCTATCTTTGCCTTGCATTTGCCAATGTCATGCTCTGTGGATCCACACCGGTAACAGATTCCTGTACCCATATCTTGACTTTCCAGTACAGCTGGACAATCAGCAACACCATGGCCAGGTTCCCTGCAGTGGAAACATACCTTTAAAAATAAAAAATAAGTTATATGCATTTTAAAGGCAGTTCACACAGCAAACCACAGCACTTACAAGTGGCATTACTACAGACTTTGCTTACTCTTATCATTTGACTATCACTTTTATCTGCCAGATTTCCATTAGGTCACAATGTAGCCTGGCTAAAGCCCGGAAGATACTAATAAATACATACTTCTTGCACAGACATTTGAAGTTATTCCAACACATAAAGCCAAGGTTCAGTGAGTAGCTCAGAAAACAAACAAACAGCCTAACAAGGCTTCTAGGCTTTTCAGAAGGCAAGTATACCAACACCACCAACAGCTTATCTCCCCGTGGAAAAACACTTAGGACAGAAGAGCCATTGCAGTGCTCACAAAATGACTGCCAGCGGTCTGTGTCTCTAAACAAGACTGTTATTGGTGCTTTTCTCCTCTACCAGCAACACACACAGGACTGGTGTCCCAGGCCACTGGGAACTGAGCACTGCAGCTGTGTGACAGCTTGTGATCCTCACTGCAGAACTAGTTCCCTAGGATTGCTCTGGATGTGCTCAAAGCAAACACAAGCAACAGCATGCCGGTGCTGATGTCTCCAAAGCTGCTTATAGGACTACAACTCATTCGTAAACAAAAACTCACGGTAGCTCATATTAACAAGTAGAGGGAGAGCACACATTTCACCCGCCCCGCGCTCACCATGGCGTTCTTCTTTGCCTCCTGCCTCCTCAGCCTCCTGCTCTCCCGCCGGCGCTCCTTCTTCAGGGCCACCGTCGCCGCCTCCTCCTCCCCCCGGTCGTTCCCCGCTTGCTTCAGGTAGGCCGCAAACCCATTGACGTCTTCGTTTTGGTACGCTTTTTTCCTTTTATTCTTCCTCTCCGTGCCGTTCTCCGCGGGTCCCGCCGCCATCTCCTCCCAGGGGGTGGACTGCAGCGCCTTGCCGCCCGCGGCGGGCGCTTTCCGAGCCCACCTGGTCATGGCTGCCGCCCGGCCGCTTGGAGCCGCAAAACTCCTGCCGGAAACGGAACTCCATCTGCGTCACTTCCTCCCTCCACCACCGGAAGGGTGCTCGCGGCTCGGCTCTCCGCCGCCATTGTTGGGGGTGGCGGGAGGCGGCGCTGCTGTGGTACGCGGCGTGTCTGCGTGTTACTGCTTACCCCTGATTAAAAATAGTCTGTTTTATCATAGAACCACGAGGCTGGGAAAGACTTCTAAGACCATCTAAGATGGCAACAGCGTGGCCCCTTCATTCTGCAGTGGTGAGCCGAACTGAAAACAACGGAAAAACTTCCATTGGAGGTGGAATTGGTCATATTTCTGTCTAAAATGCCCCATTACCGTCACAGCCCAAACCTCTGGGACTGTATTGCTCTAACTCCCAGAAAAGCAATGAAAGGACTATTCAAAATACTGTAAGAACTTGATTCCTCATCTCAGTGTTCTTAGCACTCAGTAGATCTCCATTGCCGTTCTTGAGCGGATAGAACAGCCGGACAACATTCCTTCTTCATTAGTCACCTTCAATATCTGCGGCCTCGGGAAGCAGACCTGGTGTGCCTTGCTGATTTTCCAAGGCTTTGCAGGCTTTCCAATTTCCACTAGGGGGAGATACTTGTGCGCAAAGAGGGCGTTGATGGTGCGCGTCTTTGCTGTTAAGCTGTATCGTCAGCAAGAGCCAGCACGGATTTAGGAACAATAAAATCCCACGTTTTGCAGTCAAAAATAACGAGTGCCTTTTAAAGGCTGCTGTTAATAAAACTGGAAATAAAATCAGGACTCCGGATTTGATTTTAAAACTAGAAATAACAAATTTGCCAGTGAAGTTACAGTTCAACTACGGCATGAGATCCTGGCTTTTCCTACAGCATGCTGCTGGCAGATCTGTAGATCAGGAATGTCCGATTCTCGCAGGCACAAAGGGCTGCTAGAAACAGACAGCACTGGTGCATGGTATGGAACATAAGAGGCACTATGGGTCCTGTAGGTGTGTAACACAGCTTCTGATCTCCACACCAAACTTGCAGCCGACAGATCTGCAGCCATCCTGCTGCTAAAACAATGCGGGGAAAAGCTGAAGAGCAGCATCAGCAAGAGCAATAGAGTCCTCCTGAAGTACAAGTACGGTCTTTCTGCAGTGTGAAATCTTCTGTGCATCATGCCTGTAGAAGACAAGTGTCCCTTAGGGTGCCCAGCCAGGTTTACAAGCACTGGAAAAAGCTGTTTTATACTGTTTCTTGCTGAACCAAGAAGATAGCATTCCCTGCACAAATAGTCTTTGGCAGTGATCACACCTGTGCTGGCTTGGGTTTTCATTTCAACTTAATTTCAGTCACCTGGGAGCTCTGCTGCTCACAGGCAGCAGGTGAGAAATGAACAAGACAGCAACCATAGTAAAAATGTATTACTTTCTTTCTTTCCTTTCTTTTTCATACTATACAGCATTCAAAATGTCTGATTGCCTGTCCACAGTACAGTTGGGGCAGCACAGCCTAAAGCATGGATGTCCAATCTTTTGGCTGGCTAGGCTGTGGAGTGAAGGGGACTTGTTCTGGGCCACATATAAATTAGTTAATGTACATAAGGAATTTTTATATATCTATATCTCTTTATATTATAACATTTTAAAATACATACTTTTAGTCCAGTGCTTTTATCTGTGTTTTATATTTTATAATAAAACACATGCAAGAAAGTAAACTGAAGTTAACTCACATCGTTTTTTCCTGGACATTTTTCCCTTTATGTAGGAAGCTCACGGATCCATGTGAGTCCCCAGAAAAATGAACAGGTGATCAAAATGTGTTCAAGACCCTTCTTTACAGCAAACTTATTATTGTAGAGTAGCCATTGTTTTCTCATTAGGAGCCCAGCCTCCTACAGTTAATGACACCAAGTGAGTTAAAAATGCAGTGTCAGTAGCAGCAGTATGCTGTGCCCTTCTGGCACGGTCAGAGTTGACTTTGCAGGGATTCTGTAGTGTACCCAAAGTGCTTCAGGGCACACTGTGTCTTCAAGCATCTTTGCAGGAAAAGAAATATCTGTGTAAAGTCTTTAATCTTTTAATTAAGCCTTAAGCTGAAAATAAGCTGTAAAGGCATTGGAGTAGAAAGACGAACATTAATTATTTTGGCAGGTCTTGAATTACATTCCAACAGAAAATATTAGTGAAGTAATGTAAATATTAACTGTAATTTATTCCCCGTGTCATCCGCCACCTTTTCTGTTTCCAGAGAAAAAATATATCAGGTCTATTCAGGTGCATATTAGTCTCGTAAGAGTGACAGTTTCATGAACTTTGAAGGTCTGTCAAGCCAGCTTTTGTTAGTACAGGGAGTGATTTTAGGTAGTATCAGAGTATCACGAGTGAAAGCAATTACAGCTGTCAAAGCTACAGACCTGGCTTTTGAGCTCTTAAATCACAGTTCAGAAAATGATTCAGTTCAGCACACGCAGACCAACCCACCAACATCTTCCCTGCAGGGAGCTCAAATAACAGCGAATGAATTTCTGGGGGTTCAGTCTGTGAGTTACGTGAACACCGGTGCATGGAAAAAAGCCCAAACTCAAAGATCACGTAGTAGGTGAGTTCTCAGCCACTATGATGCTCATGCTTTGTTTTTATTTTTCAGGAAAAAAACATACTGTAGCTGTATATCCATCACTGCAGTGCAGTTCTTCTATACTAACAGCCCATATTCAGCACTTCAGTGGTGGACAGACCCTTATAAATCACCAGAAAACTGAACAGCTCCAGTATTCGTTAATAGCTTACCTCGTCACACAGGACCTGACTGTTAATATATGGAAATTACTTATTTGCATGTGTTGTAGGAGCACAGTTAGCGAGCAGAGGAATGTTTGAACCCTGTTTTTCAAATAATCATAGAATATCCTGAGTTGGAAAGATCCCAAAAGGATCAAGTCCAAACTCTGGCTCAACACAAGACCATCCAAAATTCAAGTTATGTCTGAGAGTAATGTCCAAACGCTCCTTGAGCTCCATAGGCTCAGAGCCATGCCCACTGCCCCAAGGAGCTGTTCCATACCCACCACCCTCTGGCACAGAAGATATCCTAAAGGTGCATATATATATCTGTGTGTGTTTCTTTCTCTTTGGGTCCCCAGAAAGCAAGTACCCCTTATCTCTTCCTCTTGGCACTGCCTCCCCCTCCCACATTGCGTGAATGGCCTGATAGGCCACTGCTGGGCTGGCATGGGGCATGGCCTGGGATTTTGCTTATGGAGGTCCCTAGTTGCTAATGAGTTTGTCAAGAAGACTGCAAAACTACTTGAGGCATGGCATATAGCTCTTCTTGGACTATTTAATCAAGTAAATTCTGAAGATTTATAGGGAATCAGTGGCTGAATCTATCAGGAAGAAATTTTATTGGCAGAAAAGGATCTCAGCAATGCAGAATTGGTAACATGGGAAAACTAAAGATGAGAAGGAAGAATAACATCATATGTCTAGCGCTAGCACAGCAATCCAGCTTTTTAAACCTTTAATATCTTCCTATTGAATCATAATCTGCATGATTTTCTCTCTCTCTTTACAACTTTCCGGGCTTTATCTATCTATTGATCTATCTATCTAATCTATCTATTTATTTATGTCCTGCTGCAGCCTTTCTGTGAAGCTTATCCTCTGGAAACAGTGCAGCTGCAGCATTTCTCCCTTCAGACTGTTGGTGAAGGCTGTACAGATAGCCCCCATGCCACACGATGTGCTCAGCTTGCAGATGAACGCAGTCCAGAGAGGTAGGAAACTGGTGAGGACTGAGTAAAGATGTGCAGCATAACACTAATAGATATTTGGCTGTCCAGGTTTCATTTAAAAATACTGGAATGAAGAATGAAAATACTTTGTTCGTATTAATCAGCTGAGTTACTCTTGCAGACAGTATGAAGGTCATGGACAGTGACAAAGTTTGCAGAATATGTGCATGGCAAATAACAAACCTTAAAAAAAATAAAAATAAATAAAAATAAAAAAAAATAAACATCCGTACAAGGAAGAATATTTTAATTCTGAAGGGCACACTTGGAAGCCAGCATTTTGAGGAAAGGCACAATTTAATCACAGCAGACTTTAAGTCATATCCAGGCATCCCTATTTTGTGCAGGTTTGAGGTTCCATGTGTGGTTAGAGCAGAGGAAGGCCAGGGCAAGTTGCAGGCATTTTGCTGGAAGTGAGGCAGCCACAGGATCACAGAATCATGTAGGCTGTAGATGTGGCCTCGCCCAACTCAGCTGCTTCACCAAAGCAGGACTAGCTCAGATTAGATCACTCATGCCCTTGTTCCTTTGAGTGTCAAGTATCTCCAAGTCTGTTCCAGTGCTTGACCACTCTTTTAGTGGAAAAAGTTGTCCTAATACCTAACCTAATACCTAACCTGTTTCCCACCTTCTGTTTGTTGCCCTCTGTCCTATCACCATGGACTTCTTTTCTCCATACTGAACAAACCAGTTCCCTGCAGTTTGTCACTCTTTCTTATACGGAGGAGCTCAAAACTGGACACAATTGGCCAGAGGTGATCACATAAATACCCTTAACTTGTTGACTACATTCATGCACTACAGCCCAGAATGGACAGACTGTCAACTCACATTCAGGATCCTCCAGGATCCTAAGCCCTTCCAAAGCTGCTTTCCCTCAATTTGTGCTCCAGTTTGTGCTGCTGAGTGGAGTTACTGTGTCCCAGATGCAGGACTTTGCAATTGCCTGTGTTAACTTCATCAGATTTCTGTCAGTTTATATCTGTGCTAAAGTTCCCTCTGTATGGCATCCCTGTTCTCCAGGGCTGCTCCCTTTCACTTAGCACTAGCAGTGGCCTTGCTGACTATTTAATGCACCCTAACATCCAGGTCATTATTAAAAGTCTTAAAACAGCACCATCAGCTCTGAAATGGACCCCTCAGGAATGAAACTAGCAAATGGCTGCCAGATGGACTTTGTACTGCTGCCTATCATCACATCACCTTGCACATCAGTGTCTGGAAAGAAAGTAGAGACTCCAGTCAGAGCACTTTTGGCCCACAGTTGAATTTTCTATTAGCCTGAGTGTTCTGGAGAGCTAACAAGTTGTTCCAGATTTAGTGGTTTGTATTCTGTGTGGAGTCAGCAGGCACCTCTTTCCCTTCCCCAGAATTACTTACCGTTATTAATGAACATTTGGAAGATGAAAATCATTAGGTAACCCACGTAGAGTAGATAAGGAGAAGCACCAATCAAGTGGAAGATCCAGCCTGTGTTTCCTGCAACAGATTTCCTGAGCAAGAAGCAGGAGTGTACCATGCTATTGATTTTCAAGAGCTGCTAATTCCCCAGTCAGTGCTCAATATCTGATCTCCCTGCCACTCTCACAGGTGCCAAGGAGAGAGATCTAACCCAGACTGTCCTACTGACTTGCCTCAACTAACACATTTTCTCAGCAGTACTTTCTCAGATGAGTTAACCAGCAGCCTCACCTGAGCTACAGTGGCTGGTCAGGGATTTGGCCCAAGCAGTCAGAGCAAGTGAGCAATGTTCCCTAAATACTTGAAAGGTGTTGACAAGCTGCCCTTTAGAGATGGGCCCTCTGCCTTCTCAGGAGCTGACACTGCCTGCAGGATACTCCTTTGCCTGATCATGTAGAAGTGAAACATTTTTTGGCTGGTAGTACTGTCAGCTCAACAGCAACACAGCAGACATCACTGCATGTTCTGGGCTTTTTTTGCTTGTAGTTTGCTTTTCTGAGAACGGGTGTTTTGAACGTGGTTACTGTGAAACTTTGAGTATGTTTCAATGTGCAAAGAAGCAATGGGGCAGTTGCAGTCTGCTGTTTGTTCTTTCCACCCAACCACTCACCATGCAAATAGTACATTTTAAGGCATATCCTAAGTACATCCTTATCCATCTTACATAATGAACAGCAGGAGCCTGGTCCCCTGGCACGCTTGTGTTGGATGCATAACATTAGCAGATTGTTTTGTTGAGGGTTTGAGATGACACGGTGAAGAAGTTTATCTGCAAATCAGTCCTAGACGGAGAAGTGGCAGCTCTCACAGGGAGACACCAGTGAGCTCCTGATGATGGACTTCTGAGTCTTGAGCCACTGGGTTAACTATTGAGCTAATTGTTGTGTCAAAAGAAGAAAGAACAGCTAGCCCTTTGCAGCACCTGCCTGGGAGGAAGCTGGAGAGAAGTGCATCTGTGAGTGAAGATTGGGTGCTTATTCAAGACTTCAGAAGTGTGTTTGTAAGTGCAAATGCAGACTGGAATTAAGGATTGGTGCTTTCTGCACTATTCAGATAGAAATTTCCTATCACTAGTCCAAAACGAAAGGGAAGCAGGCCTCACAGAGGAGTGTACCACCAAGATGCTTGTATTGCGTGCATCCTACAAAGACTGTGTAACCAGACACTTAAAGAGACATTAAGTATCAGGCGGTGCTTTATTACACAAGCTATTTGTACACAGATATACAGAGGTGTCTTTCTGTCAGAAGGGCTGCCAATTACCAGTCGGCAGCAGCAAGATCATTTCCTGCCAAACTGTGGCAGTGGCGGTGGCACCTTGATATCTTGACCTCTTTCTAGTCTCTTCTCACAGTCAACTAGGTAATTGACCCCATCAATCACTATCTGGACTAGTTCCACCTATAGGAAAAAAAGAAAAAAGAAAAAAAAAAAAGGAAAAAACAAAAGGGTAGTGAGAGCTTTAGATAATGCTGTTAATACAGAAAGGAAAAAAACTGTCTTGTTCTGCAACATCAATTATAGCTGGACCCAAGGAGATCACATAACCCGTGTGACACCAGAGATTCATACACCTTCACAGACATGGATCAGGACCCTGCATTCCCTTACAAATCACAGTAAACTCATGTCCTGTCACAATAACTTGTCAGCTGCCTGCGTTTAGGGAAAGCTTTCCTACCCACCCTGGCAGGCATGCCGACTTTGCAGAGGTGGTTCATCAAGCCCAGAACCCACATTTCTGAAGGAGAGGCCATCATCCTCAATTCATGCTGACTGTACGCCATCTACCTCTCCTTTGTTTTCTGCTGAGGTGCTCTTGATTTACGCTGGCAGAGACGGGATTAGCTTCATAACAGCCCAGATCAGCACCAAAACTGGGAATTCTGTATGGCAGAGTGTAGCCATGTCTTTGCAATCTCTTCAAATTGCAGAAGAATACAAAGAGCCTCGCCCCCATTACACTTTCTCCAGGCCCTGGGGCGTTGTTACTGTCACTGTAGCCAGCGAACTATAGTACCAGTTTTTCTTAATTTTCACAAGATGGGCCATTAACAACCTTTAACGACTGGTTTGTTATAACTGAATGCAAAGACTAAATCCCATTGTCTCTTGATTGCCACAGTCACTGATTTTCGAGGCATTTGTTTTTGCTATGAAGCATGTCAGTGGCTTAGCAGTTTATTTTATTGTCTGTTAGAGACCAGCTGTGTTGGGAAATCAGAGGTCTGAATTTGCAGCCTCCGGGAGAACAGGAATTTCATATTAAGTTTGCATTGACCAGTAACTGAAACAAAACAAAAATACAAAGTTTTATCCTGTACCTTTGGGAACATAATTCAGTTCTGAAAGCAAATTTACCACATAATGGAATTTATTCACTGAAAACTGAAAAAAAATGTATCTTACAATAAGACATTTTTATCTTCTTGAGTTTGTTTGGTCTTATTTAGATTTCAGAATCTTCAAGGCAGGGATTGTATCGTATCTTCTGGCTTGGTTCTCTAAATGCTTGATTTGTGAGGCATCACTGACTTCAGTGGATGTCCTTATATATACGAAAAGTTTTACAGTGCATATGCAGTAGAATCCCTTCATGAATTATGTAGTGTAATCCTTCCATATTTTTTAGTGTTAATTTAGTATAAAGCACACATGGTGATGTTTCAGTTATTAATACATATCTCTGCTGCATACTGTTTCTGCATATAATAATGCTCAATAGCCTTTTATTTTTGCATGTTTCAGTCTGGATCTACAAGAACTTAACTGCTTACATTAAACTGAAAAAAAAAAACCAAAACACATAATTTTCAATGTTCTGTCCAAACACCCCTTGTTTATGAGGACATTTAAGGACATACATAAATAAGAAAGTAAGGAAGACCTGACTTGGCTTTCTCCCTGCTGCAGAAAGTGCAAGGCAAGCAAGAAAGGAAACCAGCTGACTGAATGTGAGCTAATTTGATCCAAGCGCAATCCAAGTTCATTATCCCACAGCTGTATTTGTGTTACGAAAACTACCAAGCATCACGTTGAATTTGGGTGCTGGGTTTCAACAGATTGCATCCATATCTAAGCTGCCAAAGACTGCCAAAGACAAGTGGTGTGGTATTCTGGGAAAGCACACCTTGACCGCACTCATCCAGAAGATGAAGTATATTTGACAGAAGATTTGAGCCTGTGTTTCCTGTCTACTGGAGGAGCCGTCAAATCGCTGGACTTACAGGGCTATGACAGGTCGATTTTTCTATCAGTTGTTCTAGATGTAGCCAAGGGTGAACATAACTGAGAAGCTGTAGTTGTGTCACAGGACATACAGCCTATGGCCTGGAATAACAATTTTGAGTGTGCTGCTGGAAGGAGGCTGTAACACTGACACTGCCATTTCTTGGCCATCCTTGCTCATAAGAGCTGTTCTGCTTTATAAATATGAAACTGGAATGGGGTCTGGGACCTGAGTTTTCCAGGAAATCAGCCTCCCTGCCAAGATGTAGGGTTGTTTTCACTCCCTGGCTCCACAGATACACATTCAAACTGAAATAGCTTCAGAAATGCATGAGATGAACTCATCATAGTCTACAGCACAGTAGGAGGACAAATCAGAGCTGACAAGCCCATATTTTCCCTGATTGAAACCCAGTTCTTTTGTGTCTTCTGCTCAATTTGACACAGGACATGAAAAGATACCAACAGTTTCTCCTTCTCTGTTATTTTGGAGTGAAAGGTTATTTTGGAGAGAAGTCCTGTTCTCACAGTGTGGAGAAAGTGCAAGACTGTGAATGTTAAAAGGAAAACTACTCATTAATCCTGTCTTGCTTTCTGTACCAAATTCCCCTGTGGGGTTAGTTCTGTAAGCATCTTCATTGGATCTAGGAATGCAAACCACCGCAGTTCCACTGAGGTGACTCTAAAACCAGAGTGAACCCAGCTGAAAGGAAACTGACTTGTATCATTTTAGGTCTGTGTAAGGAGCAAGAGGGGAAAGAGGAAAAGATATCAGGTTACCTCTGATCGACCCATGCGGTCCAGGTTGGAGATATCATACACATCTGCTACAGCTGCAGTATCCACCCCGCCAGTGCCACGCTTCTGCAGCCTCAGATTCTCCAGGATTTTCGGAAACCTAGGATCCTAGCAGGAGAAACAGATTTGTGTTTACAGCCTTTTATCCTGTGCATTATGCTGAAACCTTGTAATGCTCTTACACATGACTTAAAGTGTAGCATCTTCACACACACAGGCAGAGTTTCCTCAGTCCTTGAATTACAGCAGGCACATCCAACCCATAGCCTGCTGGCTGCATGTGGCTCAGCCGTGCCCCTCTGCAGCCTCGCCCCACCCCATCGTGGCAGCAGCTCAGCCCCATCAAGCATCTTAGCCTGGCCCTGGGGTGTGCACCCATCACTCGCGACAGCCACACAGTGGTGTGTGATCAGCACTACGTGGGCTGAAAACAGGGCATGGGATGCAGTGCAGTGCTGGCTCAGTGACAGCACATAAATGTATGCATTTTGATACACTGGCTGAACACAGTTCTTTGAACAGTGAGAAATATGCTGCACTGCTTTCCATTGTGATAAAGGAATTTGAGAACAGACTTCAAGACTGCTAAAAAAAGTCATCAGTTTATGTTTGTGACTCCATTTTCAGTTGATATAAATACATGACCTGCAGATTCTCAAATGGAATGTATAGTGTTGGAATCAAATATTCAACTCATCAGTCTGATCATGACTCTGCTGGACTTCTGTAAGCCCTCCTCATCAGAGAGAAATACCCCTTGCTTCACAGATGTATCTTGTTTATGTCATTGCTTTCAGGCAGTATGTGTGTCTGTGAACAACTGCTGTCAAGGGTGAAGCACAGGAAAAATAAATTCTGTCAAAAATCTCTGATGAACACCTTGAGACTGTGCTAAGAATGGCCACCACTGCCATCAAACCGGTGTGATGTATTAGGTTCTCAAAAACAGGGTGGGGTATCCCACTAGCTTTATGGTTTTGTTGCTTTCTTTTATTTCAAATTTTCCAATAATTAAAAAAATATTAAAATGTTTTGTTATGTACATATTAACTATACTTTGCAAGGGCTGCTCTGAAAATGCTTCCTATTTTACGATGTTGGCCCACAACATCAGAAGCAAATGAAGGAGCAGAACATTCCCACGCATATTCTGTTACATTTTGTTGCCTTGGGACAGATGGCAGCAGAGAGTCAGCCTGGTAAAATGGGTGTATAACATGGAAGTGCGTCCGTAGCAAATGTGTGGGACTGTATTCCTTCATGCAGGAAAAGTGGCACCCACTAACATTCATTGATGCTTGCTGAACATTTCTGAAGACCAACCAGTGGACGTGACTACAGTGAGGCAGTGGATGGTGCTTCTCAGAGTGGCAACAGCAACCATGCATCAACTCCACTGGTGCAGATTTATGCAGGAGTGACATGCAAGTTCTCATTAATTGCTGGTGAGCTAATGGTGGAGACTACTGAAAAAGAGTGATTTGTAGCTGAGAATTTGCTTTATCAAACAAAGAGCACAGGTGCTCTTGTGCTCTTTCTATCTGTTGTAGTTTCCATGGAAATAAATAGGAGGCATTGCTTTCAAAGCAACCCATATTATGCTGCCCAAGACAATTTTTCACTCAGTGAAAAAGGTTTGACACCCATGGATTACAGCCTGTCTTGACACTGTCTTCTGAGTACATTAATTTCCATAACAAATATAATAATTTGCAGAATAAAAGTTTGCTTAATTAGTGATGTATTATCCTTGGGACCTTGTTATATATCATACTAACATCGAGTCTCTGTAAGCTGTCACTTTGCATTTGTTTCTCTATAAATCATTTGTTCCTCAGTAAATCAGAGGCCTATGTCACTAGCCGCTTAAATGGCTTACGTACCTTGCTAAGCCTGGGCAACTTGACATGGACTCCAGCACGTAAACCAGTTCCCAGGTTGGATGGACAGGTCAGAACATATCCAAGGCGTTCATTCCACATGAATTCCCAGCCTCGTTCTTTAATTAATCTTTCAACCTGAGAAGACAAAAAGAGAGAAGGTGAAAAGAAAGGGTTGCATATATGCCATGTTCTCAGATATTTCCTTATACCTGAGATTTTTCTCATCATGTACATGTGCTGATGGTGAACTCCACTAACACTAATGCCCAAATACACACCTGAATTCAGTCTGGTCCATTCCTGATGGGAACTTTTGCATATACCAGATGCCAAGGTATCCACTGAATAGTACAAGAATTTCTTTATTATTTTCTCACTACCGTTAACTTGTAGATTATTGGTCACTTTGTTGTAAAGCTCCCTGACGTGATGGTTTTGTATAACCATCATATGTTCACCCTCGATTTAATGGTTTCTGCAGTGCATTTCTAACCTTGGCAGTTAGAAGTTAGTTAGGCAGTTCACAAGCCTCAAGGCCTTAAACACTATGAGGGGAAAAACAAACAAACAAACAAAATGGAGCTACAAGTGAGTTTTGCATCAGTTCCAGAGTGACTCCTGACTTTCAGGGAAGGATACTTGACTTACTTATACCTAAATTTAATTATGTTCCTTCACAGTTCAGATGAAGTAAGTGTGCCAGGGACATCAATTGGGAGAAATGGTTGTTCTATGTAACGGTGTTACAGTTTTGGAGATAATGAGGTCCTTTAGTCTTTCATGTACTCCAGCAACCCATGCAGGAAGGATGGAAAGGAGTAGCAGAGAAGAGTCTACTGCCATGTCACCTGCCCACTGCACCTTCTTTGCTACATTGCCTGTGGAACTAAGTATAATCCTTTTTCTCAGTTGAAGAAATTTTTCTTTGTTTGAGCAGTACATGGGGCTAACATGGCCAGCTTGTAGCCATTCCCAAAGTGTCTGGACAATGCTGTTCTATCCTGTGTACCAGCACATGAAGGCTGTTTTTGTCTTTCGGAGTAGCTAACCATTTATTTTCTCTGCAGCTCAGCTATCAATTTCCCTTTGTTCCCTTCTTTAACCATACTACTGTGTTTTGCTTTCGGGACTGATGTTACTTCAATTTGTTGCCCCTGGAAATGCCAGTTCAGTATGAACCACGGTAACCAGAGCTGACAACAGCCCAATAGCAACCAGGCAGGAAAAACAAACTCAAGTTCCTACCTCTTTTAAGCCACGGCAAAATCTTTCAAACACCCGTTTCATATTTCCACCCTTCTCCATGGAGATCACTCTGGTATGGTCCTCTTCATTAATCCAGATGAGAAATGTCTTGTCATTGTTATGCCTGGTTGAGAGGAGAAGTGTTACTTTAATGCATGAAACAAATGCAACTCTCACCTTTATCTCAGCCTGTCAGGACTGTGTGGAAGATAAATGTGGCAAAGTAACATTGCTCTGCCAGGTGAGGGATGGGACAAGAGGCACTCGTTGTCTTCCAGCACAAACACAACTGGCAGACATCAAGGAAAGAATACCAGACCTGTATCCACTGACAGTGAGGATGTTTTTTCATTGATTTCTGTATGCTGGATGCTAGGAAAGAAAACTGATGTTTACATGCTGCTGGGGGCCAGGCTCTGTGCCTTTACTTAGCTGTGTTCTCTACTTAAACCCCTGAGCTCGCTTTACCACTTGGTTGCACTGTATGGCCACATCCATCATGTTACATGAAGGACAACATCTACATGTGGGCACCGCACTGGAGCTGCTGGGTCATCAGTTAACCTATGAATCCTGTAGTTACTCACTCCTACTCCAAACAGTTCATTGTAGATAAGCATGTAAAGTGCCAGGTTAAACCCAAGGCAACTTTTAGTGGCTTTCCTCCACTTTCTCTGTCTGATCCATAGTATTTCTTGCAGCATGTAGAATATGTCTGGCAGAATCAGGTTCATTTGTACAAATACTGGAATATTACCAAGTTTGAAACATATGAAATATGGAAGTTTCATTCTCTAAGCATGATTTTGAGCTTGTCTGCCACTGTGAAGCCTTTTGTCGACACAGAACTGTGCAGGTGCAAACATCCTGTGCTCTGACTTTAAGGTCACCGGAGACCCAGGAACCTCATTTTCTGTCATGGATGAATATTAAGAGTAGGCTTTTCCAGAGAGGCTGGTGTTGGCCCGACTCAGCTCCCCTATAATTAGTGACTCCCTCGAGTTCTGGAACCAGTGGTATTAAAACCAAGCCTTTGGTGTTCCAGAGGTTGGTGGGAGTACTCTCAGAACAAGGACATTACCTGCCTTTTCTAAGCAAGATGAATTCCAGAATGTGCAAGCATCTTGACAACAATTTCGTGCAGAAGAGTGGCTGATTTTCCAATTTCCATTGACATGCTTTTCAATCTTACTATTTCTTTACATTCTACCAAGTTTTTCACATGTAAAACAAGCCAAGTTGTATTCGACTTGGGATCACTGTATAGTATCTACATTGTTAGTACTTTTTCTGTTTGTAGAAACAGCAGATAGAGTGCCTCAAATTTATCATCTTGTTGGAGCAAACCTCTTTCTCAGATATAAATGGGGACCAGGGAACCAGTCTTAAGTTCACTGAAACAAAAGTCCTCACAGATTTCAAACAGGTCATTATTTTTCACGAGTGGTCGGTCGGGTTTCACAGTGCATGCTCCCAGGCAGAAAGCAGGTTAGTTTGTTTCAGTAATTCTGGATGTGCTGAACACAATCCAGTGTTCTCAGTGTGGGGAACAAATTTCTTCCCACATCAAAACTCAGCATCTTTGAAAGTGCTGACCCTTCCTAGAGCAAGGAAATAAGCTAGATAACTTCTCATAGTCCTTTTAGCCTAATTTTTCAAAATTAAAACATTTGGTAATCCATAGACATAGATTAGGAGAGATGCAGATGCACTGTACAGCCATCCGCATTGTCTTCTAGGCAGTGTGCACAGATCTGGGGGCTACTGCGTCATTATATCCATGGAAAATATTCTGTTTGTGCACAAAACTTAACAAGTGCATTGTGAAAGAAGGAACAAACCCAGAAGAACATGGGAAATTCAGCTTCTTCTGTATCTCATCTTTGGCTGGATTATTTGGAGAGAAAGTGTTACTTTCAGCTCAGTGAACTGATAAAATATCCTGTCTATTGGGACAGGAGGCAGGAAGTATTGATACAGTGTCCTGCAGCTGTATGGCCAGTGGTTCCCAGCTTTCAGTGTCACTGCTGACTGCTGTTACAGCTTCTTTCCTAACCTCAGCTCTACTGGTTCCATGGTGACTGATAGACCTTTTCCCATATCAAATTTTTAACTAGAAATAGAAAAAAAATGAAGATAAAGACCCAAAGAAGGAGCCATGCTTATGTTGCAGTGTTGTTCTGATATTATTAGAGAATATATGAAAACACTCTATGAATATAAAGGCCTTATTCACTCTAGTGTTCTTTCTTGGATATATATATATATATATATATATACACCCACATATTAATTAAGCAAGAAATTATATTTTAAAAGCAACTGAATATGCTGTGAGTATCGAGACAGCATGGCTGCAAGGCTAAGACAAGCAAGGAGAATAGTAATACAATCTTTAAAACACAGCAGATGCCACACAACATACCAGATTCCTCTGGCATCTGGCCAGTCACGAGCCATCCCGGCACATGTCAGCAATGGGGACACTGGCTTGTCAAAGAGAAAGTGATCCTGGCCATGGAAACGGGGCCAGAGAGAAAGAAAGGGAGAGAGAGAAGAGAAAACAAAATTCAGGTTTATTTGAGGAAGCAGTATAATGTTGTCTCAATATATATTTTACATGAAAGCAATCAGTGTACAAGTAAATGACATAGTATACTCTGTGAATCTGGTTCCTTCTTCTGGAAGCTTAAAGCACATTACTCAGGTGAATTTTCCTGAATCTTGCAGGCTCTTGATGGTATTGGTAATGTTAGAGTGTTTTCCCAAAACACTTCTTGTAGGGGAAGGCAATGAGCCCTCACAGACTGCAGAATAGCCAGTGCTAGTTTTCAAAAGAGTTAACACTGTGCTGGGCTCAACCTCTGGCATCACAGCCTTGTGCATCTCCTCAGCAGTGATGCTGTTTCCAGCGTTAATAAACTCAGCACTCAATGTGCCACAGATTTGTCATATTTCAATTATTTTTTTTAACTGAGATTTCTTTTTGTTCCAAAGCAGGCAAAATTTTACTGTGTGTACTGAAAAATTATTAGCTCTCAATTCCTCAAACACTGCCTTGTCAAATATTGTATATGGTTGGGTTTTTTTTCTCCCTCGAGTTTAATTAAGATTAATACTGAGGATATCCAGAATAAATATGACATGGTAGACAAGCTAATAAAATTTACTTTCTTTTCCCCCTTAGTGGAGAATTTTCAGCTTTCATCTCTGAATGTTCTGTGGTAGGCACAGTGCACACTGCATTCCAATCATGCAGTGGAAAATGGTATGGAGTTCCACAGGGACAAGACATTTATTTCCTCTATCTGCTATATTCTGCACTCCTGTTTGAAAGAAAAAGCCATCCTTTTGCAAGTAAGCAGCTGAGTGCCATTGCTTTCCCATACAAGCATATGGCCCAAATTTTCAGTGCCTTCTTTGCTGAGTGCACTGATTTTGCCTTACAGAGATCAAATAGTGCCTACTAAACAGTGACAGCAAGCTCTGAGATACATGTTGGGGTTTTGAGATCTTAAAGTACTGAAGGAAGAAGGCAGTGTTATGAGTAGAAGACAGAACCTGGGGTTACAATGTTCAATGCCCCGATCTTTATAAATTTGCACTACTGTAAAAGCTAGCAAAATAAGGCAAAATGCTGTATTGGTGAACCTATTCCACCTCCCTGGTAACTTAAACTTAAACTGCAAAGGAATTTGATTTTCCACAGCCCTGTTTTGATCTCTGCTCTCCAAAGAGCTCTCTCCAGCTGAAAAGGGCAATGGAGTTAAGTCCGCACAGGCAACCAACTTCTTGTCAATAAACATATCACCAAGAACATTAAATAAAGAACGTTTCTGACCTTACATAAATACATAAAAACTCCTGGTTAATCCAGACTATGACACCTGATTGTAGCATTATAAATAGTTACGCTACTTCATCAGCTGCCTCCGTGTTGATGTAACGAATGACCGTGTCATAAATATAGCTAACAGGGTACAGACATTCCTTTGGAAATTTAAAACGTGCAACATTTGTGTTGTTTGTTGTGTTTTTTTTTTTTTTTTTTTTTTTTTTTTTTTTAAGCAATCTCATAGATTTTTATGATTTTTAAAATCTCAACGTGAATCCATGTTATGGGTTTTCAAGGTGACTGCTATAGCAACTTGGAAACTTTGACCACCTCAGTTCTGATATAAAGAAGTTACAGACAAAAGCCCCAAACCTTACAGTCTGGAATACAAATAGTATGTAATGTTTTAATATGTAACAATAGTAGTTGGAATGGTCGTTAATATAGGAAATGTCAATCTTCGATGAAGAAAATAATCAAGGAAAACTCCTGAATTTACTGCTTATTTGTCCAAAGAGGTGGCTGCAGCATGGCCAAAACTCATCCTGGATAATTTGCCATTATGTTAAAAATATTGCTGGGCCAATAACCACTGGATTAACACTGTGATAATCATCCTTAACTACACAGGAAGGCATGTACCCTACAGGAAGGTGAAGATAAAAATAGGCAAGAGTAAGTGTAGACAGTGTCAGCTCTGGAGCTATACTTACATCAATAAGCTGCTGCTGATCCTCTCAGTCATGTTGGTCAAGCTGTAGTACTTTCCAGAAAGGTCTCCTTTCAGCCCAGCGAGGGCAGTGACCACGACGTTTTCCACCTCCCTCCTCTCAGCCCTGGTGCAGGCAGGAGGAAGGCTCAGGCCACGGATGCTGCGTCCAGTGCGCACACGTGATGAGAGGACATAGCGCTCATCAAACTGGCCGTGGGTGATCTGAAGGAAGAATGTGGGATTTATAGTTCACGCATGGCATTATGTTCCACTGTTAAAAGAAAAAAAAACAACCTACAAAGAGAGGGACATCCTTCTGCTTGGGGATCTTGACCTAGCATGTGGCAGAGTAACCAGCTGGTCCTTCAGTTGAAAGCTTCACCATGGAGGGAAGACTACAGCAGTGATACCATAATTATGGGAGGCAGTCCTGATCTTTTACTCCCATTTATTTTATTTTGTTTTATTTTATTTTATTTTATTTTATTTTATTTTATTTTATTTTATTTTATTTTATTTTATTTTATTTTATTTTATTTTATTTTATTTTATTTTATTTCTGTCTTACCTTGGATGCATCCAGGTCAGTGTGATGCTTCATTGTGCGTGGATCATAGCCATTATGTCTTGCTTTAATGACAGGGTCAAAAATCTCAGCAAACACCTGCGGAAGTCAGAAAGATCTGTAGAGTCTACCACACCACAGAAACAGTCAAAAGCATGAGCCTCAGCCACAGCAGAAATACCTCAGCATAGACAAACAGGGAGCTTGGCATATGCTGACACGGGTAAGTAGGTCATTTTGACCTAGACAGCACTCTGTAGCAGTTGCTGGTCTTCACAGCAAAATGAATTGTGTAATTGCAGATTACAAGACTGCTTTGGCTATCACAGACAGGCGTGGAATGTGGTGACAACCAGAGTAGATTTCAGAATGTATTACCAACCAGAATACATAGAGTATCTTGGCAGCTTGCCTCCTGCTTTTAGGTCATGCAGGACCAATACCACGGTACTTGCTGGAGTCACGTGTGTCAGCTGTGGCCACAACCACGCCTTCATTCAGACATGGGTCAGTAGCCACAGCAGCTTTTCAGGGTAGCCACCACATCTAAAGGGGAAAACTAAACTTCAGGAGCTGATAACCCAGAATGTCAGATGTCCATATCCATCTCCCGTGACCCAGCTTTTGGGATGCTGTTAAGAGGCCATATAATAATAGATACCTTTGTGCAGTGGGCTGAAGGAAGCAGACTGCAGAGGTCAAGAAAAACAATAATTTTCTTCTTTTTTCCTATTCTTCTTACTACTTCAGTGTTAAATAAACCTGTCCATCTTAATGCTGTCTGTTTTCTTCTTTTGTCATGATCCGATAGCTGTAGCTTAAAGGTTTCCAGCAGTTCCCAGAAGACATTTTCATTACATTTCTGTGCTAGGTGTTCCACAATACAATTTCCACATTACCTCCATCTTGTGTATCTCAGGGTTGCATAGTTTTGCCATAAACTAAGTTTAGTAGTAGGAAGAAGGGCAGCTGCTGGAGGCAGGTAGAATATTGCTCTAAAGCAGCTGTACTTTATTAGCTTTGACTGCAGCAGAGAGGGTACCTGAAGCAATGCCTCATGTTTGTGCATTTTCTAATGTGGAAGGGTAGGGATTACACTGTCTTTATAAACATAGCCTGCCTTTTATGTACTCTCTGGAATATTATTCATCTTAGGAGCACACACCCTGCCAAAAAGCACTGTTCAACTAATGACCATAAAAACAGTAACAAACACAATAATTTTATGAAAGCATTTTACCTCATAGGATTCTTCATCACCTGCAACCATGCCAACAGTTTTAATGAAAGGATGGCCAGGATTGTCCACCCCAGTTTGGATGCACTGGTCCAGGCTGTAGCCATTGGGAGTCAGCTTGTCCCTCAGCTTAGCATAAATGGCTGGGGTCAGACACTCAGCCATGCAGTTGTTGTGCTTGCGAAGATCTGGATAGTCTGCACTGAAGAGAAAAAACATCCCAAGCAATTAACACTGTAACTTTGAACAGTTTTGCTAGTTCACAGAATTATTAAAGGGATCGTGACATATGAAGGATACTGCATGATTTGAAAGTAAAATTAGTTCCTTGTTTATACATTGCACCAAATTTTAGAAGGGGAGGAACATTCAGGTCACTAAAAATGCCCCAAACTGTGCACAGATGAGTAACCCTACGCATAATTGCAGCTTTCTGATACCTGGGGCAACCATGAAATAGACCTTGAGCTTTGAAAGTGTACTAAACCCCATCAAGTCTCTACTGAGACTCCCAGTCAGAAATAAATGAGTTCTAACGCTGTTATGCTAGGTAGGAAGGGAATTAAGTTGAAAAAGGGAATGCAATTCTAAGACTAGGAACTCTCACAGCTGTGTGGATATCAGTGGATCTGTCTTGTCTCTGTCAGTGGGAAAGCTAACTCATCTGCAATATCTGCTGCTTTTGTACTTGTGTTATTACTGTTTATTTAAAGCTGAACCATATTCCAAGCCAGGAAAAATCATAGAATAACAGAATCTTTGAATGGTTTGGGTTGGAAGGGACCTTAAAGTCCACCCACTCCCAATCCCTACCCGTGGGTTGGTTACTCGTCATCAGCTAAGGCTGTCTAGGGCCCCATCCAACCTGGTCTTGAACTCTTCCAGGGATGGGACACCCACACCTTCTCTGGGCAGCTCTGCCAGGGCCTCATCACTCTCACTGTGGAGAATTTCCTTCTAACATCTAACCCAAATCTCTCCTCTTTCAGTTTGAAGCCATTACCCTTTGTCCTGTTACTCCCTGACATAGAGTTCCTCTCCAGCTTTGGACCCTTCTGGGGACTGGTAGGCCACAGTGAGATCTCCCAAAAACCTTCTCTTCTCCAAGCTTTACAACCTCAACTTCCTCAGACTCTCTTCACAGGAGAGGTGCTCCAGCCCTCTGATAATCCTCACAGCTCTCCTCTAGACTCATTCCAATAGGTCCATGTTCTTCTTAGGTTGTGTGCCCCAGAGCTGAACACAATACTCCATGTGGGATCTCACAAGGGTAGAGCAGAAGGAGAGAATCACTGTTCACACCTCTTTTGATGCAGCCCAGGATATGGTTTTCTTTGTGGGTTGCAAGCACACAGTACTGGTTTGTATTGAGCTTTTCATCTTCCAGCAACCACAGGATCTTCTCCTCTGGGCTGCCCTCAATCCATTCTTCACCCAGAATATTCATGTTTGGGATTGCCTCAGCACAGGTGTAGCACCTTTAACTTGGTCATGTTCAACCACATATTTGCACAGGCCCACCTCTCGAGCTTGTCAGTGTCTCTCTGGAAGGTATCTTCCAGCATTTTGACCGTATCTCTCAGCTTGGTGTTCTCCACAGAACAGAGATATGATGCTTATCAAGGCATTTTTGCAATCAAATCATACCCCACCTACCTTGTAGCATTTTGTCTGATGCGTAACCCTATTATTTCCATTGGAATTTTTTGAACTAATATTTCACCCACTACTTGAGAAAAAGAGACTGACAGAGCCTGATCCCTATTGTCTTTCAATATCATTGCTAGCAAAGTCAACCTGTACATTGTCTGTGGTTAGTTTCTAATCATCAGCAAACCAGTTTGCAACAGAATTAGGAATATTTCAAGTGCTGTAGTTACATGGGAAAATTTTTTGCTACTTGAATGATGGAAGTATGTTCACAGTTCCTAATGGTAGAATCTGTTCAGTCAGCCAGTCAGTGCTAAATAGCTGATGAGATAAAATAAGACTAATTTAGTGTTTTGCCAGAAATTTGAAGTATTTTGCAGGCTTGTCACTGTTTGGCAATGTTTTTTTGAGTGTCGATACTATCACACACCCCTGCTTTCTTGTCTTGAGAGTCACTGTTGGTGTAAAACTGAGGTGACCAGCAAAGGGTGTTGTTTGTCAGGTTGTCAGTCCTCAGGCACAGACGGGGTGGCTGCATGAGGACTCTGCTGCTCTGATGAGGATCTTCCTCCTCCATGGAGCCCAACGTGATGCCTAGCCTATAGCGCCCACCTGGGAGGGAAGAGCTTCCGCTTCTCATGCACAGTAGCTTTCACATTTTGCTGGTTGAGAAGGTACCCGGTGGTGAGTACCCCTGTGCCTGCTGCTGCAAAAAGTGCAGCAGCTGCACGGCCAACCAGGAGACGACCAAAGGTGCCAGCCATCCCTCGTGGAGGACACGATCTCTGGAAGAGAAAGCAACCCGGCATCATCTCAAAGCCCTCTCACAGAGTGCAGGACAAATAAACCATCAATTTTAACAGTGTCCCTGTAAAAGAAGCAATCTACTTTTATTGTAGGTTTGCACTGAAATAGTGTGTTCAGATAAATGGTTAGTGTTTACTGCGCTTCTCTAGCTATGTAGCATTATTGAATCCTGGAGTTATCTAGGCTGGAAAGGTACATTTAGTAGAGTTGGAAATTGGTTGGTTTTTAGTTCTGTATTGAGCACACAATTCCAAACCAGTGTATTCATTTATTTAATTTATTTGTCATGAATTAGGGCTATAATTAAATCCTTTACTTTGCTCCACAGCAACAACACATTATCTGGAGACATTTTCAGTGACCAGCAAGTGAGTACGGTAAAGTGCAGTAAGGTATGGTCATGTGTGATGGGATGTGACACTAATGAATTTCCTTACAGTTCTGTCACCAGCAGAACCCCTGTGCCTTTTCTGCATTACCTTGGCCTGTTAAACACTGTGCTTTTTCTACCATAGGATTAAAGTTGGAGTGGGCTAGAAATCACCGCAGGAAGGAGTGCTCAGTGTGCTTGAAACGTGAAAACCCTGACTAGCATGGGAATGGGAACAAAGGTCAACTCTTCACTATCTTTTCCAATGTGAGAGCACAGTCCATCAAAGAGGAGCAAAAACCAAAACAAAGGTAGGCAGCTCTGTACAACTGTGGTCATGGACCTAATGGAACTCCTCGTGAAAGGACAATGTGGGTGAATGGTGTGCTTGTCTTCAGCAATACTGGACAAGCAAGTAGATGAGAACTGAACTGTGTGTGTGCAGCAGACGAAATGAAACAAGCTTTACAAAATTCCTGGATCTGGCAGCAGCTGGAAGCCATGGGGACACTGCAGACAGTGTGTTGCATAAGTTGTTCCACTTTTCTCAATGAGCTACTGAGCTATGTACATTTTCCCCTGCTCTGAAACACTATAATCATTTTTAACATTCAAAATGCTACAGAATATATACAGAAGTATTCTATACCTATTAGGCATCTATAACAGAAGCTTTTCAAACAGCAAATATAGCTGTAGAAAGCCATGTTTAATGACTTCTTTTATACACAAGGTGCAGAAGCACACTACACAGAGTGGTTTCTGACTGCCAGTCTCTGAAAAAATTGAGACTTTTCTTCCTTCAAGACAAAGAGAGATCCTCTTTTACCTTTATACCATGTGTCCTGCACAAAGATCTAGAATAAGAACAAATGTAATGGTTACTTGAATCTGCAGTGATCTGGAGGCAGACCACAACACTGGTAAGACTATCCAGGTTCAAAAACCTCTTAGGAATCCATGCACCCAATTAATTCATTATTCCCAGCAATGTGTCCTGAGCTCAGCCATGAGTCCAGGATTAGGTTTGCTGTACAAGTGGTATCACAGACTACCAGAGAAACTGGCATGTTCTGCAAGTCTGAAGAAGAGAATGCAGGGTTTTTTCTTTATCAGAATACAAGTTCTAGTACAATCTACCTATATATTCTAGTTTAGTACTAGTTCTGCAAGTGACTGGGTTGCTGAAAAGGTGTATGTGCTGTTTAAATCAATAACACAAATTCCAATTTGTGTTGCTGAAGGAAGTATTTTCTTAAAAAGGGACCCTGACAAGTCCTGTTTGGACATGGAAGAGATCCAAGAAGACGTGCTGCTGTTGTTTTGCCACTGCTTTATCAATGTACTTGTTTGTGTAATCTCTTCATAATTTTTTTCACATGAAGTTAAGCACCTCACTTGGTTTTCTTTTTAGTGAGCACAGATTTCCAGCAGGCCACTTCCTTCAGGCTCTGTGGTGCAACCCCTCTGACCTCTTTGAGTGACTCTGCTCCATCAGTGCCTTCATTTTGGTGGCAGCTGCAGGATGGGCTCTCACAGCTATACCAAAATCAAAGTAGGATATGGTAGGACTGCAAATCAAAAACAAGTATTGGGTTTGTGGTGGATGGTGCTCTGCAGCACAGCTTCTGCAACTCATGCTCTGGAAATATTTGCATGTGACTAATTTGAGGAGAACTATTAGTGCTATACCTCAGTATCTCAGAAATGATGTATTTTCTTACCAAGGGTATGTATTTGTAATTCTGTTTCACTGATGCTGTCCCTACTGCATGAAAATAGCCTACAATCAAAACGTCTCTCTGAAAACCCAAAGCTATGCCTGTGTCCCTTTGCAGACAGTGACACCATCCCTCCAGGAGCCCCAGGCACACATCAGGTGTGAGTCTTTTTGATACCTTCTGAATATTGCATCGCTTCAAGGGACTGATCTGAACCACGCACCTCAATAAACTATAGGAATCAGATGTGGAGTGTGAGTGAGTGTGGCCATGTGAGTGTATGTCTGTACACTGTCTTTTGGACCATGTTGTCCATGTTGTCATCCATCAAGTGTTCCTGTTCCCTAGGACACTCTTTCCTTGGTGGACCATGGAAAACACTCCCCCTCCCCAAGGCAGACTCAGATTTACCTTATAGATGTTTCTCTAAGAGCTCCTAAAGCCTCCAACACTGGAGATGCCACAGCCTGCGTAGGAGAACTACCTAAAAAAAAAAGAAAGATCAGAGTGAGGCAGGATTTTTTTATTCTGAACAATGCCAATCTGCACACCTGCTGGTACAACTTCAGTCCAGTGTGTCACCTCATAACATTTCCTTCCTCAGACTGTAAAGAGATGTGAGCAGTTTGTTTTCTGTCTGAAAGGGCCTTGGCCATTTCAGCCCTTGGGAGGCTGCAGCGTGGCACTGCTGTTGCAGGGACCACTGTTATGGCTGGTGAATGGGAATGGACTGGCAAAGCAAGAGAGCTGAACTTTATGAGGGAGAGAAGAACAATACCATTTGGGGTGCTCTGGAAAGAGGTCTCCTAATTCTGTTAATAGGATTTGCCATAACAGAGAGCTATTTTTCTGAATATAAGTGCACATAATGCTGCAGCACCAACCAAACCCAGGCTGTGTGTAACACGGGCAGTCCACAGGTAAAAGCAGTAGCAATAATAGCAAGAATAACAATAATGACTTGACTGACACAAGAACCTGGTGGGCAATTTCAGCAGCCAACGCACAGAGCTTTTAAATAATTAGGGTACACAGTGATAAAGACTCCTCACATTTTTATTTTTATTTTTTTCTCCTTCAGAAATAGCATGATTTCTAAATAATTCAGTTGGCAGGTCTGGTAGAACCCTGATAGAACTGAGCACTATCCCAAGCTGCTGTGGTGCAAGAAGGAGGCACCAGTGTCAGGAGAGGATCCACCAGACAGGAGGAGAAAACAGAGGGGCTCATCAGCCTGATGCACAAATAAACACAGCCCTTAACTTGTTTTTTGCCTGCCTATGCTCGACTTCATTTTCAGTCACTATCCTTTGCTATAAAATCTACCAGCTTCTTGTAGAGATTTCTCCAAATTATTTGTTTTATGTGTAGCTACACAGTGACTAGCTCCCTTTTTATGTCTCTCATCACTGCTTTATCTTATTTTTGTATTTATTAATCACTTGGGGATTGGTGCTCCCTGTTGTGGATCGGGTTCAGAGGAGCACAGGAACAATTTTTGATATGGATGGTGGCACAGGATGAGGCCCAGCATGATGGTGGACACCTGCAACAGCAGACACAAGATAGCTGAAGTCGCTGCACATCTATCCTTTTTTTACTTATTAATTTTGTGTTCCCCGTAAGCAGGAATGCTATTCAGGAACCCAAAGATCCTGAATAATATAATAAGGTAGAACAATAACCATAAGATTGTTTTAAATTAGTTTCTAATAATCATTTACAGATTTCTACTTCAGTTTATAACTGCACCAGCAGCGCAGAAACTTTAGGTTCTTTCCATGCTCCATAAGCTACATGTGAACTTGGATTTTATTTTAGTAACACTTAAGACAGAATGAGGTGCATCTGAACAAGCTCTGCATTTTTCTTCTTCAGTTTCCAGACAAAGTCTAATTTTTAGAGCATTGTACACAGCAACTGTCCCTCAGTGACATGTCTATAAGTCTCCTGAACACTTCCATGGACAGTGACTCCACCACCTGCCTGGGCAGCCTGTTCCAATGCATCATCACTCTATTTGGGTTGTTTTTCCTAATATCCAACCATGACAACATGTGGAGATGTCTTTTGTATCCCTGTAGGATTACTCGTGCCTCAGGCCCAGTGGCGGAGTACATGGACTCTGTCATGGGCACCACAGATCCTTTGAAGCCTTGTTTCCAGAATCACTGGGACTTGCTTGGAGAATGCAAAAACACTGTTCTACAGAAGAGAAGTAACACAGAGCAGTTGGCTCAAATGTTCTTTCTCCATATTTTCCATGTAGCACATGAATCCCTACAGTGAACAGATTTAATCTATTCTTCCAAGCCTTCTTGAGAACATAAGTGGTGATTGCGACAATGCAATGTTGTCACAGAGTAACAGGCATGAACCATGCAGTACATACAACTCTGTGTCTCCAAACCCAAGTTTTCTTGACAGCTGAGCAGAACTGGTCCCATTTCCAGCACATCAGCACCACAGAGGGTAAATGAATTCACACACAGTGTAGAATCAGAACAGAAGTTGTCTGTGAGATGTAGCAGAAGTCACTGCTGCAGTGCTGGTGCTGAAGGGGAAGAAGCCCAGAGGAGTGCAAGTGTCATTTCAGGAGCTGGGAGCGCTGATGACAAAAGAGTGAATGCTGGAGTGTGGAAATTTGGAGAATGCCTGCTTCGGGTACTTGAACTAGTTTCCCTTCTTTGTCATAATGCACCTAGACTAGTGCCTCTGCTAAAGGTGAAGGTCCTTTCCCAAAAGAAATATGGCTTTCACAGTCCAGGTCCCTAGCCAGAGTTAAACATATTGATCACATCTGGCATTTGAATGTAAGCTGGCCACGCTACAGCTCCTGTTGTTGCTGTGGCCAGAGGCTGCAGAGCATCCCTCATGTTGTGATGATGGACAGCTTCACTATGCCCAGCTACAAGCATGTCACCTTGCACGTGGTCACCTTGTGACTTGCACGTGGGTGAAACTGTGGCATCCCCTTCTGGAAACTTCAGAATTACAGCAGATGCACAAACCACCTCATTAACCTTAAAGGAACTTACAGACTTTAAATATAGACAAAGGAATGCTTTTGCTGTTAACCCTTTACTTTCTTGAACTTGTAAAGAGGAAGTATCTGCTCCATTTACTCCTGCACTGGTTATCCCTTATTTCACAGCAGGTAGCACGTGCGCATGCAGCTAGGAAGAGAAGAAGGTGCAAGGGTTACAGTGACAGTGACATTTCCAGAAATAGAACAAGATTAAATATTTGGACGGGTCGTGGGTGGTATTACTTGCCACACCATGTGACCCCCAGAGACATTTCGGAGGAATGGCAGAGTCGGAGCCAAAGTTCACACAGGTAACATATATGCGCCAATCAAACTGCTAAGCTGTTGGGTCACGCTGACACGGCGGTGAGCAGAAAGTTCACATGGTGGAGATGGGTATCGGCGGAGGTGGTCTTTTATTTCTGAGAGGTTATGCCTTTGAGTCACCCCTAGATGAAGCCTGCAGACGCCAGGGGAAAGTTTGCTCTGCCCTTCTATGGAAGTTGTGGACACCTTAGAAACTTCTGCAATTAATATCACGAGTGACTAAATGCGGAAGACACCATTTTTAGATGCCCAGAAAACAGCTGACGTTGCTTTTCATTTTCTGCCTCACTCTACATGCTCAGAGTGTGAGATACAAATTCAAACACTAAATCTGTATCAGCAGTTATCAGAGCTCTTTTCCCCCAGTTTCCCATTGCCCCTGGCCTTTCGGACCAAGAAGGGCTTAAGTTAGGATGTCTACAGTGCAGAAACAGCGGCAGTACAGGCATCTTCCTGACTGCACCTCATTAACAGCACACAGCACCTCTACAGAAAATAACTTACAGTTCAGCCTATTTCTGCTTGTAAGTCCACAGGCCTTAGTGATTGAGTATAAAAATCTAACCATCTGAGTGAAATTAAATAAAAAGCATGCTTAAATCAATTGCTATGAGCAGAGGAGGTAGGGAAAAGCTGTGTCTGCTGCCCGGTGGGCAGCTTGCTGGCCCCAGCACACACTGCAGTTTGCAGGAGGCCTCTCCTCAGGCCCCTCCTGGTGGGACTGGATGCAAACCACCACCAGGGCCCAGCGATGTGCTGGGGCCCTTCTGAGCAGCCAGATGCTGCTGCACAACATAACCCCACTGCACAGAGCTGTATCCCGCCCACAGACCAGTCCTAGAGCTATCATGTTCCCTGTGCTGCTGCTACACATCAGAGGAACTGATCTTGCCCTTATTTAAAGCTGTCACTGAAGGGTTAGCCTCTGAAGCAGCTTCACGGTGGGCTGACATGTTTCCTCCTGCACCAAAGAGCTCTGTGGATTGATAAATTACAGTCGTGCTATGCTGCATCCCATGGTGATTCCAACCGATGGCACAGCCCCGGTGTCGGAAACAACTGCAAGAGAAGCAATGCTGTTAGTGGGACTGACCTTGCAACTGAAGGGAGAGGTCCTGCTGCCTGCAGCGAGTCCGGCGTGTGAGGAGAGCCACGAGCTGGGGCTGACAGGAGTCCAGGTAATATGAGAGGGGCAGAATGAGGTGAGGGAAGGGAAAGTAATTGCGTCGGCCAATCCTATAATGCTCGGTTACATGAATGACATTTGCACTCAGTAGGATGCCCTTGGGGAACAGGAGCAGGATGTGGCAGAAGGAGGTGTGAGCTGGGTGACAGCTACAACACCGCTCACATGCTTCTCAGGCAGAGAAGGCCACGGCCTCGTTCTAGGCGCTGAGAAAAGAGGTGCCACAAACAAACCCTCTGAGACAGGCCGCTCACCTGGCCTGCCCAGGGTGCCACCCCACTCACCCTGAGGGAGTGAGTCAGAACACTGCAACTTCATAGTGTGGGGGGTGATGTCACAGTGCAGGTGGCAAGACAGCAGGCAGATTTTTTTCCAATCCTTTCCATCCACCACACTCATTTTCGGTTCTTTGTAGGACAGAAATGTCCAGAAACATTGAAGGTGTCAGTGTAAGAGAAACACTAAGCCTCCAGTTTGGAGTTATTGCAAAGTGATAAAGTACTGGAAGAAGTAAGCATATGTAAGAAGGAATAGACAGTTTCACTGGCCTAGTTATTTTCTCACTGGAGCCGAGCATTTTTCAGGGCTGGCAGAGAAACTTATAGGCCATATGGGCAGCTTTTAAAAACATACTGGGAAACTTTTAAAAAGTCCAACACTTTATTTTTTTCCACTGTATGCTTAATATTTCTTGAATTATGGAAGGTGATTTCCTAAAATCAAATCTCAGATTTTTGAAGCTTCATAAAACGTAGACATTGCATCCCCAAAATATCATAACTTGTTTAGGTCAGTGAGAACCACGCATTCTCACCACAGTCATAACGCAAACCCCCCCCTCTTTACCACACCTGCTTTCTATCAAACCAGCACAGTGTTTCTGGTATCATAGGGGAAAACAAACAAACAAACAAACAAACAAAAAAAAGAAACAAACACAAAAACCAGTGAAGTTTCTCCTGTGGTAACATGAGCATAGAAATATGAGCAGAACAACCTCAGTGCAGGAACTGGCAAAGAAGACAGAGTGACTCTTTCTTCCATGCTCAGCAAGAGTGCCTTGGTGATTGCATCACTTCTGCTCTGGCAATGAGCCCCATCTGTGTGCAGCACAAAGCTCTGCGTGCTGATGTGTCTGTGCTGTCTGCAACCGCTATGCCACCAACACAGACTGAAGCTTAGACCTCATTTTAAGTATGTGTTTCACCGAAGACAGCCTTTTCTCACAAAGCCTTTGAACTCACAAAGATCTCCCCCCTCAAAGTAGCTGACACCATGGATGTAAGCACCTCTGTGACACACTCAGATATCTAAGCCATTAGTGCCTGGCAGGACAGAAGGTGCAAACAAAACTCAGGCTGCTAAAAAACATCAACAGCAGCTGTCAGAGTTAGCAGGTTCACTTGCAGTTTCTTTAGAGAGCATCACTCAGTACCTGAGAAATAGCTCGGTCCCTTGAGCTGTTTTCTGAGGAACTGAGCTACAGTAACAATTGGAATGCTAGGAACCACCTATAAATGATAGATGCCCCAATTTCATCTCTATCCAACCTCAGTATTTATCTGAAACCTCCCAGTTAAGGTGCTGTCTTGGTTTCCCTGCTTATGCTGGTGATGTAGTAGTAGGTGAATGTTAATTCTACTGCTATTCATATTAATGCCATCTTTCCCCGTGCAGAGAGTTCAGCTGAAATTCAGATGTCCTTTGTTCCCTATTTGAGTTTGTGTATGTGTGTGTGTAGAAGATGCTGAACAGATAATCTACCTATAGAGGTGACAAAAAAAGGTCGTTTTGTGTTATGGGAAGGCATTTCTGATTAGCACATTTCTTTCAAAGAAAATTTCGATAAAGACAGATTTCCCCATTTGTGGGAAATAACGTATAAGTTATCAAAGCAACCATGACAGAAGATGTAAGTCTATTTGTAGCTGCTTATTACAGGTGCTGAGAAAGGAATTATAAGATGCTAAGTTTGTGGCGAAGAGCTTGCAAGGACACTTATCATTGTTAGCTCTCCTGCTACTGGAATCAGAGTGCTGTCATCATGTAGAGCAAAGAGCCACTCCTAACGCCACCATCAAAAGCTAACAGTCTACCTACCCCAGTGTAATGAAAAGCACTGGTTTTCAGCTTCAGTGGGTCTTTAATTCTTCAGATTCCTAAGAAAGTCACATGACAACACAGTGAAGCCTGTCAGCTTGGGAAGAAATATTCTTGTATACCAAATGACTACCAAACGTCTTATTTAGATTGTGGAAGTTCATTATCCACTTGCAAATTGCATATGCAATTTACTGAGATCACAGGAAAGAAAAGCATTCTGTTTTGAGCTGGCAAAAAAACAACAACAACAAAACAAACACAAAAAAACCCCCACTTAAATCTCATTGAAGTTGATGGAATTTAAGCAAGTACTTGGTGCTAAGCAGAGGCAAAAATTTTCCATTGACCAGGTGCTCAAGTCGGCCCAGAGTAGTCCTCCTGCAGCTGTGGCTGCTCAGCTTACTTTTAAGTGCTAATACATATCTGTTAAATAAGAAGTTGAGTTGGATCCAGCCAACCAGTTAAAAATAACCCTAGTTATTTTAGGTTATTAAAGTTGCTCTCAACAGGACATCCACCACATTCTATACGAAAGGTTCTCTATAATTAGCAAAGTGCTTTCTGGTCTAAGAAAGGAGAAAGGACTTTTCTAGAAATGAGCTTGACCCTATGGGAAAGCAGGAATATTCATAATCCTTACACAAGAATCACGGGGCCTTCGTGACTGTCTAAAAATTGATCGTGCTATTTTATGCCAGCGTGCACTGCAGAGTTCCACAATGCACGTTTTTGGACCAGGGCAGGAAGGCTGAATGTAGAAATAGTCTCGTGTAGATTCATGTTTGAAAGGAGCAGTAATTTCATTTCAGACAATTTCAGCCCTTAGAAACTTGCTCTTGAACAATGTTTTTGTGAAGAAAGTTGCATTACACAGGTTTTCAATTTTTATTTTTTCCCTTTCTCTCAAGAGAAAAGGTTGAGAACAAAAATTCCTGCTTTGAAAGAGGGAACCGTGACATTCTCTCCTCCCCATCTCAGAGAATGACACTTAATTCTCCTGTCCCTCCTGCATGGCTGGCTGCTGACGGTGATGGAAGCCATTTCTTTCATTTCACAAGACACCCTAGCTAAAGGTTTGAGTCTGTAACATTCAAAGGGAGATTCTTATTCTCCTCATAAAACAATACTGCAAAAATGCTGCATTTACTTTAAAATGATTATGTCAATTACCAATAAATAAATGGAAAAGTTAATATATTCTGAGATTGTGAGGGAATTCTGAAGAGAAGCACAACCAACATATTCAGATCTGGTAAAGTCCGGACACCTTCCATCTTTCCACCATCCTGATTCAATACTTTTCATTATGGCATTTCCAGCAGGCATGGTGAGGGAAGAAAATCGTCCTTTTTTCAAAAGCATATTCAATCAGAAATGAAATTTTAACAATAACAAGAATGAATAAAATATTTAGACTTATGCTCTTATAAGAAGGACTGTTAGGACTGACTTATGAGAGCATAAAAGGGACTGTTAGAACTTTGTGACTTCTTTTTGTCTGGAACAGAGAGTAGTTTTTATTTATGTGAAACATACTCAGGACCTTGAAAGGTAAAATCAAACTAGTTCCCAATCTGAATAAATGAGTAGCTTCCAGGAAGAGCAGAGGGAGAGAATATATGTCTTTAGTAACAGCATCGCTGCCTCGTTCCCAACATGCAACCACGTGCACAACTTGTTAGTGACTGTGGCAGAACAGTGCCTGGTCTGAAGCTTACACAGGGGAGTTGCTACCAATAGGAAAACAAATTTAAAATAGCTTCTGCTAGAACACTTAGCAAGGCAAGTATGCAGGCTTGGCTCAGGCAGTCAGAAACTGGAACAGACACCAGGGATTGTTTCAGTGCTCACTGAAACCTGAAATTTCAATCTCCTATCAAATTTTACTTCTTCTAGGACATACAAATATAAGACCAGAATATTCAAACTCATCTTCCAAGGTATAGCTTAGTCTTCATGACTCTTGTTCATTACTTTTGCTCAATAAAGATCAAACTCAGGTTTTTCTTTACAGAGTTGATGATTTCAAATGGCATCTGACAGCTTCCCTCTCTTTCTTCATTCTCAAGATTAAAAAGGCAGTATGCAGTTGGATTCCTTGACTATTACAGTGAGTCTACCACTTTGGAGAATATTTAGTGCTTGTTTTCCTGTGACATATTAAACTGCAATCTCATTGCTAAATACATCTTAAACAATCTGTGATTATGGTAGTAAAAGAAAAATATAAAACCAGCCAACTCATCAATATAAGCTTAATGAAACAGTTAAAATTGAAGGGAAAACAACTTGAAATGAAAATGACCTTGCAAAAAAGCCAGGACATTTTAAAGGAGCTGCTTGGCAGGTTAATTTTTTTTGTTGTTGAATGAAACATCTGACATCTTCAAGAGTGAGCTGCTCTTTCAGGTCAGCTTCAGTTCTCACATGAAACACTGAAAATTTAATAGGCATCTTTCCATCCAATTTAATTCAACAAAGGAAAGCGAACTTATTTACAAACCTAAAATGTTTTCTTTGACTTGTGTTGAGTATGTGGCTTTATGACCTTTAAGTCCAGAGCAGTACAGGAGCCAAGAAAAGGTTTGGGATGTTTAGTCAAAAGGTCAACAACATAGCAACAAGAGAAAGATGTTAGGGACAATGCTATTTTCTATTTAAATAACTAATCGCTTCTTGTTTCAAAAAGCATTATATTGAACTAGGAAGTCATTAAACACCTTCTGAAATGCTATTTAAACTCCATCGCCCTGTAACTATCTATAGGAGTACAAAGAGAATAGAGGTGTGGAAGTACAGAGGTTTTCCTCAGCTGAAGGAGAATGAGTTATGCAGCTGGTCCTGTTTAATCTGCTCCAGGTCTAATTTAGTTACTTTGCCACTACACATCACCATGGATTGGTTTCATTCTTTGCTCCAAATTAAAAATCAGCTTTCATCCCCATTATGCCCACAGCAGTTACAATGCAGCATAAACGAGCAAAGAATAAAATGGAGAAACTCAAATTCAAAGTCAAGCACCCAGATTTTTCTCTGACTTTCTCCTTATTAATGGCTTGTTCATTCTTACCTCTTGTTTGTCTGAATTCAGCTGTGGTGTGTTTAAGATCCCACTTTTTCATGACCAGTGGTTAAAAGCAAACAGAAAACAGTAAGAACTCGTCAAACTCAGGAAAAAAAAAGTTTAATCAGCGCACAGGCACAACATCCTGCCTGATATGCCTTACTAACAATACAAAGCAATAACCTCCGGTAAAAGATAAGTTACAATACATGCAAAAACACCTGGATGTGCACCAAGCAGTTAGATATAGGTACATCTGTCAAATCAACATACATCTATTCACCTAAAGAACAGAAATTCAGAGACAATTGCAAAAGTAAAGGTACAACAAAACCACCATAGGTGAGCAGCATATTGGACATAAAGCAAACTACGCAGAGACATTTGACCTTTGGAGGCAAAAACTGTTAACAGGCAAATAGCTGAGAGCCAGATCCCCAAAAACTTACTTATGAAAAGCTCTCAGTGAAGCCTAATGTATTGTCAGAATGAGGTCTGAAGGATTTTTTGCCCTTAATGAAAGCAATTATGACTGGGTAAAAATATCTCTATCGGAGAGAATTTGAAATTATATATCTAAATTCAATGTCATTGCTGAGAGTGAAAGGAAGAATGACTGAATCTCCATACAAATAAAACAGTGTTTTAAAAATCACTTAAAATAAATAATGGTAATTAAGGAAAGACTGGGATCATGAAAGTGTCCTCAAATCAAAATCAACATGACTAAATTCAATAAATACTTTTAAATAAAAGGTTTCTTTTTACCCTATAGAACAACAATCAGCAGCAAGAACTAGGAAAGCAGAAAGAGGACAGAGATTTCTTTCTTGCTTTTAGACAGTTATCAGTCCTGGCTGAATCTCTCGCTCCTAAGCGGCATGTTTGCGTGTTACAGGACTAGCGGGAAGAATGGGACAGAACACACCCACTGCAACAGTAAATTCAACAGATTCACTTTGCTTCCACACAATGTCTGATCATGGCCTCCATCCACTGGGTGGTGTGGAGTGCCATGAACCACACTGCAGAGCTGAGCAGGGAAAGGGAGGGAGAAGAGAGGGAGCGAAGGCTGGGGTGAAGGCATCTCTAACTCCCTACCAGTATGAGACATGTGTCTGGAGTCACATACAGGGGCAGTGCCCATGTTGCTGCCCAGGTTCCCAGCTGACTGCAGGCTGACTCTGGGATGCTACTTGTGCAGTAAAAATACTGCAGAACTCTCCTGGATTTTGCTGGCAGATGTGCCCACTGAGAAACCAGTGGGTGAAATATGCTATCCCCTTTGCAGCTAGCCAGCCCATGCACCCTGAGGCATTTTAATCCAGAGAGCACTGAAGTGAACAACCCCCTCGCAATGCAAGAACTGCTGTTGCATCTCACTGGTGCAGCAGTGCTGAGGAGCTAAAAGGCAAGTAGAGAGGTGCTTCAGCCCTTCTCTGTCTCACAAATCCTAAATCATATGGGCTTTTTCAGCTCCAGTTCCAAATGAGTAAGTCCACACTGCTTCCATGGTATAAAAGCTACAATGGACAAGATCCTAAAAGACAGCATGGTCCAAATGCCGCAATCCTCACTTGGAAACATCCTCCCTGAAACACCAGTGGCAAACGGGGGGTGTCTGATGAATGGGATTGGCATCTCAATATACTACATTACAGGGCTGTGGTGGAGTGGCAGAGAGAAACTGCTAGCAAGGAGCTGCACAACCCCTGTGAGGTACATGGAGACAGATAACTGCACTAGCTGGTTACACAGGTGTACTGGGCAAAGCCTCAGATAAAGCAGGTTGGCACTGCCTACTAACTACAGCCATAGCTCAAGCACTGCAGCAGTACTGTAGCAGAGGCACTCAGGACGGTTACACTTGAAATACATACACAACCTGAGTGCGGGGCAAAACGCATCACTCTGCACTTGCTGCATTGAACTTCTTCACAACAGCTTTTACCAGCTCTGATTTAGGATTGCAAACACTGGCTAAGATTAGGGATGTCAAAATACAGGCTCAGTTCTTTGAGCAGCCACCTCCTCTATTTTAATGAACACGTCGAATCCACATCCAAAACCATTATTAAATTAAATTACTAAATTGTTTATCATTGAACCAAACACTGTTCTGACCACATCTATCAAGTTACTCCAATGATGCTAACCTAAATCCTGCCACTGACCCAGGAGGTAAACTTTGGCATGTAAGTAGGACACGCCTTTCCAGAGGGGCAGAACAACCACACTGTGGTTGACTTGACTTAAAGATACAGATGCTTAGCACCTTTGAAATAAACATCTTTCATCCTTCATCTTTCTAGCCTATGTCCATATGTAATACTGGAGCACTAGCACAGCACCACCCCTCTATACAGCAGGCATTAAAACGTATTTGGTGTTCTTAAACTCCGAAGAACCAGTACCAAAAGTACAAAACAACAAACTGAACAAAATAAGACAAAGAACTATACCCTGTAACCCTAAAAACATCAAGGAAATTTGGTATAGAGGGATACAGGAAGATAAAGCAGCAGTTTATAGCACACAACAGAGATGCCAAGTCACACTGACAGTTCTTACATATTTTGTGTTAACAGAGAAACAACAAAACCAAATTAAGAAACCATATTTTGGACCATATTTCCTCCCCATTTCTTTCTGACCTTGAAGTCTTTAACAAGAATAACCCCACATAGTATCAGTTTTTGTGCAGAAAATACACAGGAAGTTGGTTTTGTGGTCCAAACAAACCATGCTTTTCATTCTACCATGCACTGGGATGCAACCAGCTTTTTCTCAGCCATTAATGAAAAGAACAAGCACAGTTTTGGTAATCAAAAGCTTCTGTAAGTAATATCTTCCACGTTCCTTTCTACAGCAATCATTAGAAATACTTTAGATGTTTCTGGAATTTCCTTTTTTGTTGCTGTCTGCTTTTCTAATTAAGGAACTTCCCAGTATTTGTGGTGTATATTCATGCAGTTATTTACAAAGAGATGGTCCTTGTGCTGAAGAACTTTTACTTAACTTACAGTTGCTAAGTTACATTTATAAATGCTTGCGTTTACACTTGGGTAGAATGAATGAATTTACTCTGCAGTTCTTGGCTGGACTAACAATATAATTAAAGTGCAAATAAAGACAAAGCACACAAGCCAGGCAGATCCATTTTTCATTGCAAGCATTCAGAAGCATCGTGACTGTACTGAGAATGGTCAGATCAAATAGGCCTACGTCACAATCCATTCTAAACGTTTATCTCCCTGAGAGGATTTAAGGGAGGTATACAGTGATATAGCCCTATTTCTTCAACTGGCTGAATATCATTGGAAAAGTAAGGACACTTTTCCAGCCAAGTTATTCAACAGTGCTAATACCAGCGCTTTGTAGTTTGATGTACTTTACAGCATGCATTTGAGCTCATTGCCATGCAGCTACAACAGGCCACTTATGATCAGTAAATTTTAGGAAGTACCAACTTGCTGTAGAAATGAAATCTGCCTACCTGGCACATATCACAAAAGCACAGGCTTTAAAAACAGTTACCATTAGTTACACTTCCTTGAAACATGTGCCCCTACACAAACAACAATCACTACTTCAAATAAAAATGTATAGTGTGTGTTTGCACCATTCCAACTTTGCCACTGATATGAATGACTTTAGAGCTGAGTCAGCACTGAATGACTGAACAAAAACCAGACATTTCCAAGCAAAACAGTCATTCCATCTTCTAATGATCACTGCTGATTACTACCCATTGCCAGGCCATGTACATATTTCTCTCCACAGTGTGTCCAGAAAGTGCTCTGTTGCCTGACTTGCCACAGGAACTGCCGAAGGTGCAGAAAAAATAAAGTGCCTTTTCAGGACTGCATTGCAACATGACTAACCATCCCATTCACTGCATGTCCAGATCTCTCGAGTCTCAGGTATAGCTCCTAACCTTGCACTTCCCAGATGAAGCCTGCAAGGCTGGCAACTGTGTACAACTGTTCAGCTAGTTTATTTACTTTCTGTGCTGAAAATACTCTCATAGATTATTAATGAAAAAGTATTTACAATTTATTTATATGTAAAATCAGTCACCTTAGAAAAGGCTGATAAGACATTTAAAGAAGGTAACATTCTGTAAAGGATATCATTAAACAAACATTTAAAGCCATTGCAGATATGGAGAGAGATACTAGATGCTACCTTAGAGTTATTCCAGGCTAGGAGATGCCTGTTTAGATCCTGTTTTTTTCAATTAATTTAAAGTCACAGGAGGACACCAGTACCACTACTTCCTCAGTGACTGCACTGTCAGCCATCAACACAGACCACATCAGAGCCATCTCATTTTGCTCATTTACTTTCACACCATTTAAATTTGTCGACATTAAGATGGCTAGAATGAGTTATCTTTCACAGGAAAGCTTCTTGTTTTCCGTTAAATGCACTTGTTTTACTGCAAAACATTATCTTTGCAAAATAGCAATCACTTAATGCAGAGATGAAAGCATCTTTGTCTTCCATGTCCAACAGCAATTTTTTGTTGCCTGAGAGGGAAATGCTGTGAGGTTCAGTATCTCTTACTGGAAAAGAGAGCTTGCATTCTTCTCAATATTTCCCTTGCTGTCTTTAGGACTGGGCATGCATAATTGTGTTCATTATAATAAAGCTTTCTGTAGACTCTGAGACAAAGCTGGATCTTCAGGCTGGAAGCCTGGGTTCAAGCTTTAGGGAAAGCTCATACAAAGTATCTTCATCTATGATGAGTGTCTTGTCAAGTAAGTAGTGAGTGACCTGAAATGCAGAGAACACAGCTGAACAGACCATTTCTCTGCTTTTCACCTCCCCGCACCCTCATCCCCCTTTTTTTCTCTTCAATCCATTTCAGAACCTGAGTCCCTCTTAACATTTTCTCAAAGAAACAAAAAATCTCATTGAAACGGTATAAAACTGCGCCACCAGTGCTCTATCAATCAAGAACAGTATCGCAGGACTAAATCCTCAGCCAGGTTCCCAAGGCTCACGTTGCTTTTCTGGAGTCTTTTCTTTGGAGACAAAGGCTGACTTTGGACAACTTTTCATAGGTCCCATAAATGAAAAGAGGAAAGTAAATTCAGGATGGACACAGCATCAGTGTATGCTTGTGTCATCTCTTATCCTCTAATCCCAGTATTCTGGGATTCTGTGAGGAACTGGGTTCTAACTGGGCAGGAAATTCACATTTCCCTTTGAACCCAATCCCCTGTGCTCCAAAACCATCTTGGCTGAAATCCCAGGAGAGTTCTCAGAGGATGGTGAAAAACTTGCCTTTACAAACAGTGCTAAGGAAACAAGATATCACAAACCTGCAGTATTTGTCCATATTTCTCTGTCCTCTCCTGTTTGTGGTAGCAGAAAATACTCATTTTGGCTTTCAACAACAGCAGCATCTTACAGCCAACTGCTACCACTGCTTTAGTTTCACTGGTAGGTAACAGAGCCTTACCTTCTGCTGATGTTCTATGCGGTAGGAGGTCTGCTGGAATTGGCGTATTTCCCTGATAATGTGCGAGATCTTTCAAAAGAACACATAAATCTAGTGAGTACAACTTCATTTTGACTTCAGTTAGGCACATACTGCAATATATATTTTAATATATATTTTATTTTTTTTGCCAACTTTTTGAACTACCTGGGAAACAGAAGTGCAGAGAACATCTCCTAATGGCTTCCAAGGATTTTGCTTCTTTCAGTTAACTATTTATTGTAAAGTCAGTCTAAAGTGATCCACCTTCTCTCCCCTCTGTATACTAATAACCTTTATCTTTGCCTTGAGTTACTGCTGTAGACTGTAGTCATTACATGAGCATTAAGTTGAGATTAACTGATAAATTTCCATGCTTCTCTCCAAGGAGTTTTATAAGAATAACAGTTGGAGAGAATCAACTTTGTAATGCTTTTTAAAATAGATCCTATCAAACTTGGAAAAAAAAATAAATTGTGAGCACTATTTTCTGATGAATCACTTCGATCTTCTCATTTAAAAATGTTGCCCTTTTGCTGCTCCTTCACAGGCTTAAGGCAGCTGCTTTTTCTGTCAGTGACTTGTCATTGAACAAACTGGAGACAAATTCACACCATACAAATCCTCAGTTTACCAGAAGGTGGTGATAGAAGACTGGGACAATTGCTCTCAAATAGCTATCTATCATGCACGATGCAAATACAGTTCTAAGTTTTAGCAGTTACATTCAAAACAGATGTAATTAAATCAATAATTACAATTAAACATCTGCTGGGAAAGCATGCAAGGAAATAAAAATTACCATTCTCATCTTGGAAAAATTAACAAGGCCTTCCTCAGTGAAGTTTGGGGTTCCTTCTTCAATAAATGCTAGATCTGTCAAGTACATTCCAAGGTACGGGACAGCAGGTGGGTTACAACTGTAAAAATAAAATAAAATAAAATAAAAAATCAGTATATTTGCATACAAATAAATTTATAAACTATTATTTCATAGCTCATGCAAACTCTTCATTAGTTGAAGAACTTTTATGCATTGGATCACATTTGTCTGTAAAACTGACTTGAGTTATTCTCACTCCATCTGTGAAAAACTGAATGGACTACATCAAATATCTAATTTAAATTAAAGCCAGGTAGCCCTTAGCTAACGTATGATGGAGCACGAGGAAGGGTGGGTACACTCTGGGATCAAAAAACACCTTCAAGCATGTTTCAGTCCCAGGTGACAGGAGATATCAGAATCAGATTGTATGAACAAACTTAAAAGTGCACATAGATGTGCTTCTGAGTGGCTGGTGTTCTTATCCATCAGTGTTAAGCCTTCCTGGGCCACCAAATACCCATGTACACGTGTGTGCATGCATGTATGGAGACATATATAAACATACATGCATGCGTAAATAGATAGCATTTTTCCAGTTTTTTTAAGCCTGGTCAACAGTGAATGCAGGAAAGCAAAGGACAGAGAGATAGGAAGGATGATCTGGGAAACTAGAAACAGCAGCTCTAGAAAAGTGGGAGTAGCTTTTCTTGGTGGTGACAGAAGAACGGGATAGTGATTGCTCCTTCCCTAGTGCAATAGACACTACTCCACACTTGCTGATTCTAATCTCAGCAGAGATAGTGGCAAACCTGGTTTTCTGAAGCTCTGGCATGAGAAAAAGACCATGGCTGTACTGTTAAAGGCAAACTGCTGTCTTTGCTTAGCTAAGCACTTAATTAAGAGTATTTTTTACATTATAAGAATGATTGTTGTGCAAAGGCAAGCACTGCATTGACTGAAAGGTGTACAGCTTAACAGGAGCTATACTTACATATACTTATTCAACATTTGCAATTATTCAAATAGTTCAATTATTTGCTCATCTCAAGACCATTTAAAGTAGTTCTAATACTCTATTCTGGAAAGCCTACTTTTAAATACAGAACTTATAAACAATATAGGTTTTATAAATTCAGGGACTACTGTACAAATACACAGGCTCTTTTCCAGAGCAGAAGACTACAAGGGCTGGAAGGGTATAGGAGAAGAAATACCAATGCTCCGTGCATTGTGTTCCTCTGAGCATCAGCTACAGGGCACTCTCAGAGATAAGATAAAGGGGTAAAGGGTCTTTAATCTGACTAAAGCTTATTCATCACCCATAAACTATCTGGAGCAAGAAAATTTTTAATCTTGTTTCTGAATAACAATCTTTATTTATAAACCTGGTTTTACGCTTAGTGAAAAAGTCTTTAAGTAACACTGCATAGAATAACAGTTAAATTTGCTTCAGTAATTCTCTGCAGATGTCACATTTACCTATTGGAGTGCTAGACTGTAGGATATTGAGCAAAAAGAAAAAATTCAAATAGAAAAAAAAGTAAGAATTTAAAAAGCTTTTAGGTAGAAGTGTTACCCAACATTAGATTAATTTCAAAACTTAATCAAGGCCACTTCATCTGTAACATACGCTGCCCACTGTTGGTAACAAACCACAGTTGTGTTGTGTGGGTAAGCATACTTTTTGAGTGTTTCTCTAAGATTTTTAAATCTTCCTTCTGATGACACAGTCTTCTGAAGCTTGTCCATGAGTGCTTTTGCCTAGAAGGAGAACACATTATCAGCATCATTGCCATTGCACATGACTGATTCTGACTGGAATCAGATTTATTTTTTTTTTAAAGATGTAATTCACTTTGCATCTTCACCACATTTTCAGAAGTAACAATACAGGTACTGCAAATTTAGCTTCACTGTAGTCCTAATGCTTCCCAGCAAAAAGAGGTTAGGTTAGAAAATCTCTCAAAAGAGATTTTCTTTTGAGTGATACACAGAATATGTATCTATGCTGATACTTTTAGCCTGCAAAATCAGAAAAAAACCCAACACATGTTCAATAAATTAATGACCGGAACATGTTTACTGTGTGTACAAGAATTTCTGAGGCATGATTTTGCATGTTGTTGAGGCTCCACATCTGGGTTCACTGAAACTGGGAACAGTACAGGATGTACTGTCTTGCAGCCTGCATCAAACTGGTTTTGCCTCAAGATTCATATAAAATCATAGAAGCTGAGTGTATATTTGAAAAGTTATTGCTGCCTTACAAGACTGATTTTTCACTGGACATCAACATAGCTTGGTTACTCCACAAATGAAAATACATTTTGTTTTCATTATTTATATATGCTACAGATGAGAAAACAGAGAATCCCGAGGAATTTGTTATATTTGAAGTGGAAATTTCAGTTAATGGGAAGCTGTAGGCAGAAACAGCCACATTCTTCTGGCTGATGAAACACTCTGATCATGTTTCTAATAAGCACTGGAGAATGGTGCAATAATATTAATTTGTTGGGCTTTTTGTTTGTTCATTTTACATTTACATTTACACATCCCAGACATACTTTATATTTTTATTTATTTATCTTTAAGGGAAACTCTTACCAAAGTTCATATTGAAGGATTTTTTATCAAATTTTTAACCAAAAGAAAGCAGCCACAGATAAAATGCATCTGAGAATAAGCTGACTGGAGAATACAGCACAGTCAAAAAACGGATTTCGTTATTTGGGCTGCTTGAGTGTTCTGCAATAGTTGCAGGAACATACTGAGGAGGAAATGTACTAATAAAAGCCCTACTTCTTGCATGTCAGTTAGAGAGATATTTCAATTGGTTGGAAATAACTCTTTATCCAAATACTGCCTAACTCATAAGCGATTCTTGGTTCTGTCCTACTGTCCTCAGCACTCTGTTACAGCATCACAAAGCTTTTTTTCATAGCAGAAAGCTGAGATTTACGTTGCTCATTAAGTTTCTTCCAAACCATTTAAAGCAGATGTGATAATTCCACTGAAATCAGTTTGTTCTCACAGATACTTAATCAGTGACCAGAAAGAGGATACACTAAATGCAAAACACCTGGACATGAGATACCAGCACAACTCTGCGCTTCAAGAAAAAAAGTTATGAGTACTGTCAAAGGAGAAATATTTATCAGAGGAATCCTACAACACATTGCTCTCTGACAACATACTGATGAGAGAAATTTAGGAATTGTAAGTGTCGGAGCATCTTTCTTACCTGTTTGGAAACCTTAGCCCAAGTTTTCTTCAGTCTGTAGATTGCACTTCTGTTCAAGGCTGACGTGATTTCTAACACACCATTATAATTGTGCATACATCGACAAATATCAGCTACCGCTACCCACTTTTCAATTGAGTTAGCCCGGGAGCTGACATCAGCATAATTCATTATTTGGGAGGCAACCAGGTTACTCATCTGTGGGAATACAAGAAAGACTATTCAGAGCAGAAGTTGCAGAGCAAGATAAACAGCATGAGAAAGCAACGCTGAGAACCAAGGACACCACCAGAAGAGACAAAGTCAAGTAAGCTGCACGATGGCTGTGTGATGACAACCCTGACTGGAGGAAGAGCACATGGCTAGGGATGGCTCATGACTCTGACTGGATGAGCACCTGCATGCATGGCTGTGGAATGCTTGCGGAATGTTTTGTTGGTATGTAAATGTGGGTAGGAAAGCTGAAAGAGAAAACTTGTGTATAAGGATTGTTAGAATCTGCAACAAAAGATTTGGATTGTTCACATCTGAGTCTGTGCCTCAGATGCTGCACTCATCTGACCAAACATCTGAAGGACATCTGAATATAATCACTTCAGAAACACTTATTTAACAAATAAGGTAGAAAATACAACTGATGCAAGACAGAAATTATAGTTCTTAATAAATTCAGAAAAATATATTGAGAACACTGTTGTACGACAGTGGATGTGAATGAGCACATGAAAGAAGGGTGAGAAATGCAATGCGGTGTATCTTCAAGCCAACAGCAGTAACTGATTGGAATGTCTTCCAGGAAAATTCACAGAAAGTGGTAAAGAACAAACAGATGGAGACTCAAAGGGTGTTCATTAAATAGAATTGGTTTTACATTTTCACTATAAAAAAGAACTACTTTATTCTGTAAGTGATAAGACAGTTTAGGATAGTTTAAAACGTTTTAGTCTATTTAATAGTTATTGAAATGCTGAGAAGAAATCAATGAAAAGGAGAATCTTTGCATGCATTGATTTTAAAAGGTACTGAGAAAAAGACTACAGCATCCAGTCACTGCTAGATAGGAAATTATAAAATGCTGTAAAAATAGTATTTTTGTTCCAGAGGTTACAGGCAGTGCCAAAAGAGTTCCTAGAAGGCAATCCATATTTGTAAGTACTTACATCATTAAAATGTTGACTAGTTTTCATAATATAGGGCGTTCTCTCATTTTTATCTGGTTTCATCCAGCCCTGCCCAAGAAACTCTCTAGATAATGAGTGGAGAGAAAAAAAACAACAACAAAAATTTAATCAATGAACACATTACAGCGTCTTTGTCTTTAACTGTAGCCTGAATGTGTTTCAAGTATACCTCATATTTTCAGAAGATAGCTACGAAGCTCTACACCAATTCCAGCACTTCATTATTACATTATTATTGCTAACAAATAAAGCTGTAGGTATTATAAAGATTTATGCTGGTTTTAATGCCATCTTCCAGTTTTCCCATATAAATTTTCAGCACTGACCCTATCTGGTCTTATCAGTTTACATGATTATATGAATTGTAAACTGCTGTATGAGGAATGTCTATTTGACATTCCCTCTCCAGAGACTGAACACGTCCATACTGTACTCACCTTTCACTAGCCCAAAGCCTTTCATCACAGATTTTTTCATAGCCACAGAATGGAAAAACTCAGTCTTTCAAAAAAAGATCAAACTATAGGGGAATCATAAGCAATAACAGAAGCAGTAAATAGATTTCATTCTGTTATATTTGTAAATCTCTTTGCCAGGATGTCAGTACCATGAATTAGTGTAGTGCCCAGAACCAGTTAATTCACTGCACCAGTTAATTCACATCCATGCATTCTCTTCAGTCAGCTGTAGGAGAACACTTACTCATAGGGTATGCTTCTGAAAACTATGTGGTCTAAAAGAGTTATTTGCTCTGCAAGCTCCATGGCAGACAAAGTCTCAAAGCACTCTGGTTTCGGACATTCTGACTGCAAAAACAAGAAAAACATGCATGGATCTCTCTGTATCTAAGAGTACTTCAGAGCACAGTGTATTAAAAACTTCATATGCATTTTCAGTACGGAACTGTAATTAACTTATTTGGGACAGAGAAATAAGAATTAATAAAAAACTGTTAACAACGTGAGGTTAAACATCAGGCTGGAAACCCACATGAAAACTGGCACATGATAAGTTCTGAGTAGGCAGGCAGGTTACCTAGAGTCTATGCATTCTGTACAATGGTTTCAATGGAACCATTCACTGCTCACACACTTAGTTGTAGCAACACTTAGTTGATGATGATGACCGTAAAGTTTGGAGGACAGTTCTCATCAGTGAAAGCCAACTAAGGTTCTGATGGTGGCTGAGATGGCAGGTATTTATCACTTCAAATATATTCATCTCACTTTTCTTTTGTTTGTTTTTCATTACATCATTAACACCAAATTGTTAAGTTCTGACCTAACCTTCTTTGATATGAGCACCAAATTCTCTCTCTAAACCGAAATGTGCATCCATGGTATAAAAGAATAAAAAGAATACTATGTCTGTACCGTGTTGCAAAGGTGAAGAAGTGATAAAATATAGTGACTTACATATGCTGTATCTCCATAGGCTTATTTACATTTCAAGACAAATCATAGAATCATAGAACTTACCATCTGAATGATATCCTCTATTTTTAAATGGGTATCATCTTGATCATCCTGAGAAAGTGCCCTAAAAAAATAAGCAGCAAACTTCATATATAAAGAAAATTACCTATGGTTAAGAGAAACCTTCTGAGACAGGCGAGCATGATCACCTAACATAAATTCTTAGATTGCAGTTGAAGATGCAAATTGAAAATAATAATAATAATGGACCTGAAAACTAATTTTCTGACTTCAATATAATGTATAAAATCACATATCAGCACTATGATAGTTACAATGCCAGTTACGGAGAGGAACTGCATCTCATGCCTCTTCTTTGAGTTACAAATGGCATTCTAAATGATATTTTGGAGGAATGTTTGAGTAATCAATATTTTTGAAGAAGAAAAGAGTACTACAGACATGCATGAAAGAGTGATTCACTGGGAAGTGATGATTATTGGCACCAGACTATCCTCTTCACTGATCTCTCCTAAGAACACTCTTAACCTAAGAACCTCGACTTGCAAGATTACTGTATATAAAGCACAGGTAGCATGTAATTGTACTCCATTGGCATTGCTTAAACTTCAGCTGGAGTACTATGACCAGACCTGAACATCACGGGAGGACAAAGACAACATGGTACGAGTCCAAATCAAGAACTCTGATAAAGCAATTGCGAAGCACAGACTCAAACAAACCTTGAATATGCTGGATTTATATAATACAGGAAAGAACATTTAGAGAGAAATAAAAAGATGCTAGTGTGTAAAACATTGGCTATAAAGACAACAGTGATAGGGCAAAAAACTGCCAGACTGATTCAGATTCAGGAAGATTTAGTTTAAACATTACATTCAAATTTTCACCTACAGCTGGAAATCAGAGACAAGTTTTCTGCAGAAGACAGAATATTTATCAACTGAATTTTCAAGTAAAGTTTCGACAACTGTTTTCAAACAAGATCCAGTTTCATTGATTGTTCCATGGCACAGAGCACTGGAGAAGATATTTTCTCATAGCTCCTCTTTCTGTGCTCTGTAGAGATAAGCTTTCTATATGCCATTTGGGAAAGGACTGAAAGAAAAGGATTATATTGCCTAGAGTCTTCAGCAGTGAGTGTAATGGAATATTGATATAATATGAAAATATATATGATAATTGATATAATGAATATTGATATAATATGAAAATATGGAATCTGTGCTATGTGGGTGGGGAGGAAGCATCATTGCCTAGTAAACTAGGTTCTTCTGTTGTTAGCTGCTTTAGTTTCCTTTCGGTTTGCCAAACTGGAGGACTAGGTTAGTAGAGATATACAGAAAAAGAACCTAGGAATTCTCCTTGCCTTCATTTCAGCCCATCAAATCCAGAGAAAATGCTCATTTATTCATAACAGCTGGAAATGTTTTTGTCTAATGGGCAAGCCATGTACAGTCCTGAACGTCAACTTCTTCAGGAAAACACAGTTTCTTCACAAAACAGCTCTTTGCAGTCTCACTAACTGTAAATAGACTGGCAGTCTGTTCTTCCTCAGCAGCTTGTTTTGTGTTGCATCTCATGACTGCCTCTAGAAAGCTACTGTACATCATGCAGCAAAAGTACGTGTACCCGTAGCATTAAAAACAACAACAATGCACTTGCTCTCCTGAGCCATGTGTTCTCAGTAATCTTGTAAACTCATAATCTGAGTTTCTTATATTTCACTTCATGTAGGTTGGAGTTCGTACCATTGATACAGAAAAGATTTTATTTGCTTAATTGAAATTAAGAGACATGAGATTCTCAAAAGGCTCAAAATACTTAACTTCTCCCTTCTTTACTTCCTGATTTTTCTTTTATGACATGCACAGTGTTTATATAGACTTTTAATCCCTTGTTCCACAGAGATGGCTCAGGAAAAAAATTACCCATAAATGTTCTATATTTAACTATTCAGAGGACATCACCTCTCTCTAAACCACATACAATTACTTCTTAATAACAACAGTAGTATCTTCCATTTCAGTCTGCACTGTTGCTGGCCTTGGAACAATTAAATTCAACTGAGCTCCTCAGTTCTGCTTGGGCAGTTACCATTAAATACCTCCTGGAAATCAGGTAGGCACCTCAGGATCACATGAAAATAGATTCAAAAGAAAGCAAAGCTATAGAAACATTTTGCTTGACTATTAAACAATATCTCAGCAGGACTGAATGGAGTGACAACTCTGTGGTTATTCTTATACTGGAAGAAAGTAAAATTCTTATCAATGAAGAAAGCAAATAGGTAGGAAATGACTTTCTAATTCCAGCACATAGTAGCTAGGATTAAAATTCTGTCATTTCAAGTACTCTTCATGCTTGACCAGCCCAAATAATTTTCAAGATAAAACTCTAAAATTTGTTACAAAACACCTTTTATTTTTATTACAGTACACACAATGTTTTTCAAAATATTTTAAAATCTGCAGTAAATTATACAGCCTCAAATGTATTGTCTGGTGCGATCATACAGGGTAGAATATAGAATATAGAATATATATATATTTGACCATCACATACTTCTGAATTCCATTTACATTCATACTGAGGAATATGAAGTAGAAAGTGTTTCTTGAGTTCCTTTTACCCCATATATGACTATTCACCAGCCAAGTTATCTGCTGCAGTACTTTACACTCTCCTGGTTCATCGGTGCTGAAATGCCATCTAGATTTCAGGGGATACTAAAAAGGGCTGGTTAAATCTCAAGCAAACCATACTTCAGTACGTTTGCCTAGCTTTCTAAAATAATACTGAATAAAAAGAAGCTCTTCTACTCCACAGAGAAACCCTGCCAGTCCATTCACCAAATTTCCCTTTGTGAAAGAAATACCAGCTGTTCCCTCTGATGACTCAAGGCGTGATGGCATGAACCAGTACAGTATTTTTCATAAACACTTTCCTTGCCATTCAGTTTCTTTGCTGCATCTTTCCTAGAGCTTAGCACAATGCTTCTGGAATACAAACCATTCTTACCTCCTCCTCCAGCATCTGCTAACAAAAATGATTAAAAGGAACTGACTTTCCAAGAAATGCATTCCTGCATATGCACATGTAAACTCACAGGCTGCATCAGTCTCTAAGCCAAGACATTTCTATCCAATATCCTTCAAGGAGGTGGCCCACGGCATACACTTGTGTGCAGACTCTAAAAGTCTTTCAAAATATGATCAAACTATGGGAGAATCACAAACAATAACAGAATCAATCGAAGAATTTCATTCTGCTATGTATGCAAACCTTTTTGCCTGGACACCAGTAGCATGAATTAGTATGGTGCCCAGAACTGCCGGTTATACTCATCTATGCTCTCAGTTCAGTCAGTTGCAGGAGAAAATTTACGTAGCATATGCTTCTGAAAACTATGTGGTCTAAAAGAGTTATTTGCTCTGCATGCTCCGTGGCTGACAAAGTCTCAAAACACTCTGCTTTCAGACATTCTGGCTCCTTCAAAGAGATTGCCCAAGCACAATCTCATAAGCAGACTCTCAGAGTGTTTGAACAATACATTACAATAAGCTTTTCCTCACCCTGAATTTTTCTTCTTTCTGAACTGAGAGTAAGCTATAAAAAGGGAAACCAACAGCTACAGTGGAGAGGTGGAATGAAAGTGAAGAATTCCGATACACGCATTTTGATATGTCTAGGTCTTTCAGATTTAAAAGCAGGCAGTAAGCACCTCTTCAGAACAGTTAGAAAGCCTACTTTATGAAATCCACATAACAACTGGATGATTTATTATTGTCATGGAGAGCATGTTAACTAGCTGGCTTCTACTTGCTGTTTTCATCCTGGCCCAGGAAAGACTTCTGAATTAAAGTTCTATTAAAACCTTCTCCTAAATCTGTTCTTTCACATATAAAATATGCTGTCAAAAGTCTTCAAACTGGTATGTCTTAACATTAAAAAATTCTTCTAGGTGGGTAATTTATAGAACTCTTAAGTAATAACAGCTGGGAGCCCCACACCTTGAAGAAAACCCAACAAGTAACAGCTTTCCATGGGGAGTTATGTGGTGGTGATGGACTGAGCAGAATCTGCCCAAAGCAAGGGTACTTGAGCTCAAGAGGAGCACAGTATCTTGGAGCACCTCTACAAGTTTCTACAGCAAGAAAGACTCTGGATGCCTGTCTTTCAGACATCAGTGGTGGAATTCATATCCTCCTTAAGTCAGTGCCTGTATTCTCTAACTGTCAGAGAGAGGAAGGTGTCTCATGACCCCCACAGGAAAAGTCGGTGTGCCTAATTTTAGACCATTCTGGTGGACAGAATCTCTTTCTTACTTGACAGACAACGAACTACACTGGAAAGGTGCTTCAACAGCTGTGTACAGCTCATTTCATAGCTAGGTTCTTAAACTTAGATTGATAGAAGTGAGCCTTACCACAGCATTTTTTTTTTTTTTTTTTTATCTCATCCTGTCACTACAACCTACAGGCACGTAAAGAAACTAATGAAACAACCTCTCTTCCATTACAGGTCTCTTAGCGCTCAGGACATTGTCTCTAATCTGCCATGATGGCAGATGATAGAAAATCTGGAATCTTACATAGATAAAAGTGACAATGATGAGAGATGTATTGGTGCTGAACACTCTTCACAACATCTTGGTGTAGCATGGGAGCGTTTGCTTTAAACTTGGCAGCACAGCCTTGGTTGTTCCTACGTCAAGAAACAGAAATCTTCTGAGACAATGAATAGGGAAAACTCTCCCAGTTAAACATTTCCCTTGACATAGTTCCATAAGGAGACGTAGCGCACTGCAGAAGGCATCGGACAATAATGATAGGGGAAAGAACCGCCTCTGTGTTACTGCATCTGCTTTTTGCAGCAGCGGTGTCTTTGTTTTCAGTGTTTATATTTTTGAGCCTAGTGCAAACACAGAAAGCTTTCTTTGTTTGTCTAGTGGTAGAAAGCCTAGATATGTACCTCATTCATATAACTATGTTATCAGATAGGATGCAGACATGTAGATGATGTCTCTTCTGCTTCTGCTGATTTCTCATTCTTCATTAAACCAGTTCCGAAATTGAGCAACTTTTCATCTGTCCAGAGAAGCCAAATCCCTGACTGAACCCATGACTCACTTTTATATTTGGATTGTTAAAAGTTAAGATTTTAAAGAACAGTCTGGAGTTGGCTTGACCTGTGAATCCACTAACAAGATGAGAAACTGGTGAACCAGAAGGGGACCTATCTAGCTGGTTACTGTTCCTGAGGTCATGCCTCCAGAGGCAGCCAGAAGCCTATGCTCAGTCTCCATGTGACAACAGGAGAACTGAACAGGACTAGCAATTTTATTATTTTTTTAATGCTTATAAGCACTCATTTTTTAATAGTGTGCAATAGAAATAAAGACTTGTAGAAAAGGAATGTACAACCTTCTGTCATTACCACAGATCAATAGTTATGCACAAAAAAACCTCAGTGAAATCGCAGATTACTTCTGAAGTCCTATTATTTCTTCTTCTCTGGTAACCACATAAACTAGCTGAGAACATATTTGGGAGTAACTATAGCACAAAAGCAGAGAAACTGCTTCTAATTAGCACACAACCCATCTTCTTGAGGTGATCTGAGAACCAGAGTTCCTTCTCTTAGTGAAAGAATGAGATACATGACACATCTGAGTACTTCATCCTAGCTGAATGGTTTTCATCCAAAATCAGAATTGCTCCAACACACTCTTTCTCACAAGGTCACAAAGCAGTCCTCATTCCTGGAAAATTAGGAACACGGTTACCACAGAAAATGGAACAGAGAAGTTTTCTGGACGCTTGAGACAACAACACTGCATCAGCGATGTTTACTGGAGTTTGACTAGGCAGTATGGAAGGAAGTATTAAACATAATGTTTCAGGATGCAACATTGCTGGTCTTGAAGAGTAATGTACAGCTTTTGATAATTACTGATAGTCAAAGCCTAAATTTCATATCTCATTTTGAAGGCAAGTAGAGCATTCATGCCTCTTCCAGCCACAAAAGACTAGCTCCATGTGCAGAGCCACCGATGTCTTTTTTTCTAGTGCTAGTTTGTAGGTTGAAACCAAATACTTGTGACCATTATATATGATGAAATCTATCATCAAACTCCTTTGTTTGAAAATTCTGATAGGATGAGGGTGTGCACCTGCAAACCCTGATGAAAGATAGCTTTGTTGAAGACCTTATCTCAGGAAGTTTTCATTCTCTTCCTGTTTCCAAAGGAAACTTTAACTAAGATCTTGAATAGATCATCTTACTCGTGCTTTACTTGCTTTCTTGTAAAGTGCCATGACATTTTTCACTAACACACGACAGCAGCTATGAAAGATTGACTTTTATAGAAGAGTCCATTTTACAACATATTTTAAATTAGTTAATTAATTTTTTTGTTGTTGTTCAATTTCTGTGCCTACATTTTTCACTGTTACTAGCATTTTAATTTACAAGCATCGTTTTCTTTTGTTAGTCCTTTATTCTCTTATTCATTCATCACTTTAAAAGTTAATTTGCAGAACTTTTACTTCTTAGAGACTTTTAACTTTTTTCTTTTTCACAAAAGAACCATTGAAAACAGCCACTACCGTATACAGTGTGTTTAGATGCTGAAGTAGCAACTACTAAAAAGCAAAGAGAAGAAGATACCGTTTCATAGAATAGCAGGATGTAACTGGGGGCAACTCAAAGTTTAAACTTAATTACCAACACCTCATTTTTGGATGCAACATCTAATGGAAACTGGGTAATTTGAAACTGGATACAGGAAACTGATAACAGCCTACTTGCAGGTTTACCAATTTGTTCCACTATGTCAGAACCGTCACATTTTCTCAAGAAGCTAAAGATCTTGAGGTAACTTTCTCTGCTATGAGCATTAATCCCTTTGTGCTTTTCTTGTAGTTTCTTCCAAGGAAATTAATGAAATTAACTTCTTTTTTCACTTTGAATAACAGCACACACAAATTAATTAACAAAACAATCTATTTCTATTTACATAAAAATGAAGTAGGGTCCTATTAACACACACTGCTTATATTAAGAACTTTGTTTCTTTTCTCCAATTTGATTTTCTTTTCACCAGATGAACAAACAACTTAATGTTATTCTTTCGATATTCTTCTTCACGTGAGTATCTGATGGGGAAAACTGTCAAATGTTCTTAGGAAATTCAGACACATAGCACTGATTGCATCTTTGTTAGCTTTCCAGCAGAATACTTATGAAAATACTGGGCATAAAATGGGTTTATCCGCATTTTTTCATGGTCTTATTTTAGTAATTATTTGGTCTTTAAATGTTTACAGTTTCTTGGTAATGTAGAATAATTTACATGAAAAAAATGCTACTATAAAACAGTCAGACTTACTATAATGAATTGTTTTCAGTGATAAATGCATGTAAGGCTTTGTCTGGCATGACTAGACACTCAGTTCTCTATCAACAACCCTAAATTTCAAAATAAGGTGTTTGAAACCCAAGTTAAATAATTCTGGTTATGCAGGAGTTTAAGGATCTTCTATGCTGTGGCACTAATTAAGCAAGAATTTCTCTCCCTCAGCTATTCAAAGTAGTAAAGACACAACTGTCAACACAAAGGAAAGTGCAAGCATGGTCTAGTGATTGTGTCATGACACATCAGACTATCAACAGCCTCCCAGGAGCTTAGCAGCACTGATTGCTCATTACTGAGATAACAGTTCTTCAAGGTTTTATAGTGAATGGTCTTCCTGCTTTACTAGACAGCACTTTTCCCAACCACATAAAGACTGGACCAGTGGCTGCTGGATTTTTAAGTGACAGTTTTCTGGATAAAACTTGGAATGATCTGATACCTGATGTCTGTGTAGACTTACGAAGTTACACGGGAATTTTAAAACATTCCTCATAATAGTCATGGTTGAGTTTCTCCTATTCCATTTTGAAGATATCCAAATTACACTTTGGGTAATTGTTCTTTAGATCCCATTGCACGATATGTGCAATGTGTGTATACTTAGCCATAATCACTACAAATAAACCTGATAGTATGCTCTGTTTGCTGCTGGATGACGTGCTTCAAATTTCTTCTGCCTTACAGAAAATAAAAGACTTACAAATATTCCAAAATGAAACACTCTGGAGGAAAACAGATCATGTGAATTCTATAATACATGTTCTCATATCTATTCCACATGCTACAGACAGATGAACTTTTTAGAAATGTATTTACCTCAGTATATTTGCAGTAGCTTTCCTTTCTTGTGGTAGAAGGTCAGGGTCTCTCAAAACTTCTTCCAGCAAATTTAACACATTCATTTTCAGCTCATTGTTTAGTTCAAAATCCTACAGAGAAAAACAGTTTTAATTATTTTTATTTTTATTATTATATTTTTTTCAGTTAACTATTTTAATCAAATAACTGAAAGGATACAGTTTTGTGAGTTTTTCCCATTTCTCTTTGTGTGCTATGAACACCTAAGTAAACTTCAGCAGCTGTTGAAAAGAACAGTCTGCAGAAGTGGGAACCTGAAAGGCCGTGATTTACCTACTCTTTTGACCGCTGATCTATTGTCGAACCGGACAAATGACTTAATCTTTCTGTTATGGATTATGCCTTATCTTCTCTTCACCTACAATGACTAAAAAGTGGAAAAACAATTTAGTTCCAATACTGAGATTACTATCTAGCAATTGTGGACACTCTTTTTTCCCCACTGTTTTCTGAGTTTCTCTATTTACCTTTCTCAACCTCTGCTATTTCTTCTTCCATACTCTTCTCTTAGGAATGATCTGGCTTTTGTTTGACACAGTGAAGTATTTGATCAATACAGTTTTGATAAATCAGACCAGTTGTCTGGCACCACATTTAATTTAATAGCATTTTCATTAGTTTTAAGGCAGATTCATATCTTGAACAGGGCCACAACTGAAGTCCAGGAACACACAAGTTCAGTTTCTGTTGACAGCTCGTACAGGAGAAAATCAAAGAATAGGACAATGTACAAATCTTAAGGTAGGAAGGGACAGGTTGGTTATGGAGCAGAGCTCAAAAATACCTGTATTAAGCTCAAAGCTTGCATTTGGATAAGAAAACTGAATGCTGGACAAATATTGCAAGACTACCTATCCAGGTACTGCACTGTATTTGTTTTCTAATGTTACTTTTTTTTCACCCGTAGTCCAAAATGCCTGCTTTAGAAACTATCTTAGCTTGTTTGGAAAAAAAGAGGGATTATTTATTTGGGATATAGAAATGGGACTATTTAGTTATAGCATGAAGAATGTAACTCAACTGCAAGAGAATAGCGTTTGCTCCAGTGACTTTCAAAAGAAAACCATTTGGAATATGAAATTATCAAAGTTCAGCTAAAAGAGAAATATTGGGAAGAAAATGCACACAGACTTAACTAATCAGTATAATTAATATTAGTGTTAGAAAGATAGAATCATAGAATGGTTTGGGTTGGAAGGGACCTTTAAAATCATGCAGTTCCAACCCCCTGCTATGGGCAGGGACATCTGCCTCTAGACCAGGTTGCTCACAGCTCCCTCCAGCCTGGCCCTGAATGCTTCCAGGAAGGGGGCATCCACATCCTCTCAAGACAACCTGTTTCAGCGTCTCACTAGACTCACAATAAAGAATTTCTTCCTAATATCTAGTCTAAGTCTCCCCTCTTCCAGTTTGAAGTCATTGCTCCTCATCCTGTTGCTACATGCCCTTATAAAAAGTCACTCCCCAGCTCTCCTTACAGGTACTGGGAGGCCTCTATAAGGTACTCCCTGGAGCCTTCTCTCGGCTGAAGTGGCCCAGGTCTCTCAGCCTGTCTTTGTAGGGGAGCTGCTCCAGCCCTTTGATCATCTTTGTGGCCCTCCTCTAGACCTACTGTAACAGCTCCATGTTCTTCCTGTGTTGGGGCCTCAGAACTGGACGCAGTAATTCAGCTGGGGTATCTCAAGAGCAGAATACAGGGACAGAATCATTTGCAATCAACCTCCTGGTCAGCATGTTGTCAGCTCAATAGCTCAGTGGTTTGTGTCTTTGTTAGTCGAGGATGAAGGACAGGGTTTTTTTGCATAGAGTACATTGAAGAAATGACAGACTTTCCCATAGGACAGAGAAAGCCCTTTATTGATATTGTTTCAGTAGGTATTGCCTTATAGCCCCAAATTTTGGCATTCTTTTTTTGTTGTTCTCATTGTTTTTATTGTTCTGCTGTGTTGTTTTTTATTGTTGTTGTTGTTGTTTTTTGTACTTGGATTTTTTTTTTATTACAGTGTGTGATCTGATTCTCATACTGTGAGGAGAAAAGAATGCTGAAGAAAATTCAAAACAAAATAGTAGAGATAATCTATTTTCCAGCTATTATCAAGTATCTATGGATTCCTAGGTTGTTACAGCTGTAGAGAAAGTCTAAAGAATCTGGGGAAATCATTTAATGTGCTTAAATTCTTGTAGAAAGTTCATCAGAATTATAGAAACACGCCAAAAAACTATCAATTCCAAGAAACGTTTGTAGATAAGTAATCAGATCTACCTCAATTATGAACATTATGCAAGAATATATACTTACATATTACACTTATTTATAGTACTGTTATGTATAGATCAAAATGCAGATTTGGATAGGTCTAGATATACTGCGTATTTGTATGTCATTTCTCTCTCTACAGTTTTAGATTAATCTTGTGTCATTTTTTATCTGTCGTTATCTCCTGTTTACACATTTCCTTAATTCTTCAGTACTTCTAATCTGACAGTATCCCACCATGCCAGCACTAGGAAGAGTAGCAAAAAGAATGCCACCAAGCAGCACAAAGCAGACTGAAGCACCCACCAGGTCTGGCAAAAGCAAAAAGACACCCTAATTTCTGCTGAGTAGAAGCACAGGCTGGCAAGCAGAAGCAGGCTTATATTTAAAGAGCTGCTCAGAATTTGCAGCATACCAGTATTGAAAGAGACATTCAACTAGAATTTACATATTTCAGAAGGAATGCAGGCAGTCAGACAAGAACTACTCAAGTTTTGAGCTTTCCATAAGGCAGACTTCAGTCTGATATTGACTGAATTCCTTATGAAATCGTACATAACTCCAATATATTTTAGAGTCCAGATTAGCCTAAAGATTTGTTGGCTTTATTCAGATACACACTTGGCTTAAGCAGAGAAATTAACTAAGTACAAAATCACTTATGAAATGTGCAATTATATGTATATTAAAAAAAACACATGACAGCTGATGAATTAAGTAGGAGGGCTGCCCTGGGGTCACAAGGGATAAGAACAGCATGTATGAAGTTCTCAGCTGTTCAAAAACACGGTAGTCACCATCACTTATTTAAGTTTGCAGCAGTAGAGCAGTGCAGCAACAGAAGTAGCACACTGATGTTTTATTTACTGCTGAGCAGTGCTGCACAGAGCCAAGGACTCTTTAGCTTCTGACACTGCTCTTTCAGTGAGGAGCTGGGGATTAACAAGGAGCTGGGAGGGAACAGAACCAGCACAACTGACCCAACTGGCCAAAGGAATGTCACACACCATGTGGTGTCATATAGAATGATAGATCTGGAGGAGCTGGCCAGCATGCTGTCACTGCTTGGGGACTGGTTAGGCACTGGTCAGCAGGTGCTGAGCAACACTCTTTATCTTGACTCATGAGTTTGTCATTTATGGACTGAAAGAGAACACCAAGTTCAGCATGATCACATTTTAAGTTGATCAGTACCACCCACAAGACTAGATGGTACAGTTTTCTTCAGAAAGTGTGTACACATTCCCTTGCCAGGAGGAGCTAGAAAAGCTGTGCTGCAGTATGAAACTGCTTCAGAAGCAACCTATCCATCTGAGTGCAAAATCAAAAAAAGAAGGGATGCTGGATTTAGAATCACTGCCCAGAAAACAAGAGACTGTGACAGTGGCAGCAGAAAGCAAGAAAATCAACTAGGTGTGCCAGTGAGGTTCAACAAGAAATATGTAGGCTTATTACAGGTGGTAGTTACATAATTTTTAAGTTTCATCATGTGGAACTCTGAAAACATTTCCTCCCCCCTTTCTTTAAATTTTCTTAAGTGTGAGGAAACATTCTCCATTTAAACAATGTCAGGAAACATTGAATAACCCAGGCAAACAAAAGGGAGCTAGAGCCTGAGAACACAGTTTATTTGGAAAATATTTGAGTACATCACAGAATCACAGAATGGCTGAGGTTGGAATGGACATGCCTTGGGTAGGGCTGCCCAGCAGATGAGGCTGCCCAGGGCCCCATCCAACCTGGCCTGGAGCACTTACAGGGATGGGGCATTCACAGCTTCTCTGTGCAGCTGTGTCAGGGCCTCAGCACCCTCTCATTAGGGAATTTCTGCCTAACATCTAACCTAAATCTCCACTCCTTTGAATTTAAAGACATTCTACCTTGTCTTACCCCTTTCAGACAGTGTAAAAACTTCATCTCCCTCCTGCATTTAATCTCCCCTCAAGAAGTGGAAGACTGCAATGAGGTTCCCCCAGAGCTCCAGAGCTTTCTCTTCTCTAGGCCAAAGACTACCATTTCCCTCAGACTGTCCTCATAGGAGAGATGCTCCAACCCTTTGGTCATCTTCATGGCCCTCCTTTTGACCTCCCTCAACAGCTCCACATGCATCTTGAGCTGGGGAGCCCTAGGCCTTCATGCAGTACTCAAGATGGGGCCTCACAAGACCTGAGCAGAATTAGACAATCACCTCCTTTTCCATGCAACTTTTCTGTTGATTCAGCCCAGGATACAGCTAGCCTTTAGGGCTGCAATACATAACGATGGCTCATATCCAACTTTTTGTCCACCAGAACCTCCAAGACCTTCTCAGCTGGGCTGCTCTCCCTGAATTCTTCTCCCAGTTCATACAATCTGTAATTGCTTCAACCCAAGAGAAACACCTTACCTTACAATTGGCCCTGTTGAATGTCATTAGAATCACAAAAACTTTAAAACTGGAAGGGACCTTTAAAGGTCCACTAGTTCGACTCCCCTGCTACGAACAGGGACATCTACAGCTATACCAGGTTGCTCATAGCCCTGTCCCACTTTGCCTTGAACATCTCCAGGGATGGGGCTTTCACCACATATCTGGGCAACCTCTTCCAGTGCCCCTCCACCCTCATTATAAAAGACCTTATATCCAACCTAAATATTCTCTGTTTTAAACCTTTTCCCCTTGTCCTATCACAACAGACCCTGCTAACGCGTCTACTCCCCTTTACATACTGGAAGGCTACTCTCAGGTCTTCCAAGAGCATTCTCCAGGCTGAACAACCCCAGCTATCTCAACTTGTCCTCGTAGTGGAGATGCTCAATTCCTTGAATCATTTTTGAGGCCCTCCTGTGGACATGCTCTAACAAGTCTATTTCTTTCCTATGCTGAAGAAAACACAAACATGTAGACAGGACAAGGAGTGGTCACATTTCCAAAATGGAATGTTAAGGGAGAAGCACGAAGTAAGAAGAAATGTCAGTGAAGACAGAAATTGGTGGGGATAAAGCACAGTAGCTAGGAAGAAGGAAAAATTGTAGAGATATGTGAAGTGAAAATGCTACAGTGGAGAGCAAAAAAAGAGTTTAGTTACTGAAGGGACAATAAAAATTTAATGAAGGATTACAAATATCAGATGTGAAGGGAATACTACATGTATATCTAGACTCAGGTTTTGGATGTCTCTGTGAGTATTCATGCAATGTGTATATACTGTGTACAGACTCACTGTCCTTTGTTCCCACTGCCAGCAGCAAACTGAAAATAGCAGACGGGCACAGACATTGAGAAAGGCTAGCACTGCTCCTGGCTACAACTGATTACTTTAGAGTGACGGGATAACAACAAAATCTTGCTGGGAGCCCAGCACTGGAGATGTCCAGGAGCAGAAAGAGACCTACTGAAAGACTATCCACAATGAAATCGGAATATTTTTAAATAGATGGACTTTTTCTTACAATTTTAATGTATCTGTTCTTACGCCAAAGTGTAAACAGATAATCTTTGCAATGACAGCAACAGGGTAACTTCTAGTCTACTACACAGAAGATCAAACGATGCAGAACTCTACAACAATATTTCCTTTCTTGTTGTTGTTGTTTTTCCCCATAAAAGCACAACTATCATATATAATTCTGCTGCATAAAATTTTTATACACTTGCAACAAAACATCTAAATATTTGGGGAAAAAAAAAAAAAGGATAAAAGATACTAAAACTGGCGATCAGAAAAATCCATCACTACGTCAGTGAACTTCTAGTTTATTTCAGAAAGCAATCAGAGGACAATAGCTTTGTCTTCCAGTTAGTTTCAAGTGAAAAGAAACAATCATCAGTTGGGGAAGTGCCAGCTCTGGTTCCATAGTATCAGTGTTAGCTTGCCACTCCAGGTTGAATATAATTGGGATAAAACTACAAGCTACGTTAATAGCTTGATTGAGTAATTCTCAGTGCATGCAACACAAACCTTTCATTATCCAAGAACTGTAAAACCTGGCAATATAAAGGAACCTTGAAAGAAGAATCTAGCCACTAGGTACTGTCAGACTAAAGTAATCAGGACTGATAGGAAATGTGACATCTCTGCCTCTAAGTTCTGGGACTTAGTACAAGTAAGAGCTTTGCAGAGAGACCTCAGTGAGGGTGGATCTGTCATGCTCCAGCAGAAGTGAGGGTAGTGTACCTCTAATTAGTTTGACTGATTGCAAGCTTGGCTATTGTTCTGAGGGTGACTCATGCTCCCTAAAGGGTCATAGAATATCAAAACCTTACGCTTCTGCAAAAATTGGACAAAGCAAAAGTTAAAGTATATTATTACTGAATATACATGTGTATTGTGCACATGGAGTAAGTTTATGTAAACTTGATTTCTTTACGGAGTGACCAACAGTATGCTGGAACATTCACCCTCAGCTCCCTTGTGCTGCCTCTCCCTGTGACAGCCTCTTTTTCTATCCACAATTAGTATCTTTACATGTCTACTTTAGAAAGAACACCAGAAGCACCTTTCTTGTTTCAAGACAGAGATCACAGGTCTTAAGGGTTTACTTCACAGTTAGTCAGAATAAAGAATATCTTTCTGTAAGAAATATACAGATTATCACAGAGTCTGTATGGCACAAGTGCGATCTGTTCACATTTCTACAATAAGCTCACCATAACTTTGTCAGCTATAGTATTCATTACTTTATGCCTTTAAACAAGAGCAAAGTAGGGGTCAGAAAAATGAATTTTCATATTGTTTTGTTGTTGTTGTTGTAATGTACAAAATGGGATTGGCCAATTCACGTGCAAGATGTACTAAAACTACAGGTGCCTAACCATAACCTAATTTCTTTGATAATTTTCTATATACAGGTGTCTTCCTTCCATATTTCCCAGGCAAGATCAGTACCTACATATGAAAAACCCTCTTTTGAAAACCCAGCATGGCTTAATCAGGCAAGCAAAAGGATGATTTGTTGAAAGTTATTTCACAGTTGGAGCAAGACAGGAGTCAGGCACCAAAAACATGACCTACGCTCTGAAATTGCAAGTTTTGGTCTGCTCCCCAGATCCTGCGGTATTTTCATAACTCACTGACACCATCTGGAAGTCATGTCATTTGTAACAGAGTCAAGATTTTCCAATTCATTCCAGCTGAGATTCTCAAAGAAGCCAGCGGGAACAAGAATTGAACTGTCATTCAAAACTGGGAAGTCTGGAAAAGCCAGCTTTTCTTTCCTCAGCAGCAGATGCAAAATTTTCATCCTTGGACAATCTCCATTTCCATCTGCTTGCCACAGAAGCAGAAAATATTCATTTTGTATCTTGAAGTGTTTAGACAAAAGAAAGTATTGTTAAACAAAGACGAGGCTGCAACATCTCACCAGGAAAACGAAAATCATGCATGAACTTTCTCCTCTTTGCCTCATTTTCCCTTCCTATTTTTCCATCTCTGACAGGAGTTAAGTGGGAGTTTTGCCTTCATAAGTCTTTTCCATTCTCATCAAAGCTCTTGTCTTCATAGTAACTGTCTGCCTCAGCATTTGTATTTTCATTGTTTACAACCAGAGAATCCTATGCTGTTCCTCTCAATTACATTCTAAAAACAAAATGAAAACATGGACATTCAGCTGTTATTTTGGGAAAAAAAAGAAAGCTTTGTTGGCCTATTGGTGTTTGAATGAAGAGAAGCATGGAAAAAAGAGGAGTTAAAGAAAACAAAAAGAACAAAATGTAAATTAAAACAAAAAAAAAAACCAACAAAAACCCACCAACCTTGGAAAAGAAAAAAAAGATCAGCAATACAGGTTTGATTTCACTTGCTCAGTGTGGTAAAAACAAAAAGTAAAAAGTCTATATCACATTACATGAGTATGTTTGTTCCAAATTTTTGTCTGTGCCTTGGGAGCTCTTGGAGACATTAATTAGTTCCTTCTGCCCTTCTGAAAGGGCTGCAGATCTGGCATCGCAATGTATTTACTCAGAATTTAAGTGAGGCTCCTACAGTGAATGACCCAACTTTTAAAAATAATTAGTCCTTTTTCTAAACATTATTTAGGATGATTTCAAGATAACAAAAATGCTTAACGAGAACATATTCTCTCTGAATGGACTGAAACGTTAATTTTAATGATTCTGTTTTCTGCACACAAACAAGTTTACATATTAAACAGCATCCATGATCAGACAAGTTTTTAAAAACACATGCTTAAAAAATACCTAATCATCCCCAACTGTGGTTTTGACACAAATGCAAGATGCTGTAGAAAGCTAATTAATTCCATAGCAGATGAAACATCTTCAAGACCAAGCCAAGAACTGGATGTAGGAAAAGTGAGGAAATACAAAGCTCTGAAACATTTGTTTGGACAGTATCTCTCTCCCTCAGTTCATGCACTAACCTTGACCTGGTGTTATTATACGCTAGAGAGTGGAACACTGAAATGAGCCAAAGGGATCCAGAGGGAGGAATGGAGGGCAGGGAATAAATAACTTGACTAAAATTTGTGACCACACTTACAACAGATGGTTGTATACATTTCTGAACATAGGCCACATACTGTTTTGTCACTGTGCAACACCTTGTATACCCTTGTCACTGAAATGCTATGAATCAGTACAATCATTCAGGTGAATAAATAACTTATAAATAAATAAATTACTATTTTTGGTGATTCAGAGAACACCAGCACTGAGCAACTTGCATCCTGCAGAGGTAGTCATGCAACACTAAGTGCATGTGCAGTAGCATCCAGCACTCTAAAGACAGAGCTAAACAAGGCTCCACAATCCACCCATCTAATGCCTTTGCATCTTCTTATCCACCAACAAGGAAATGGCATTTTGGCAGAAAAAGTCTGGCAAAGTAGATAACCCTTTTCAGCAGCACAGACTAGCAGTGATGACAAGTATCTAGACATACCACAAGGAGAAGGGTTCCCCACAGAGGACAGAAACAGTTACTGGTGTTGGGAGCATTTGCAGTAAGAGCAGGTTCAAAGTCAAGTGGAGAGAAAATGCTATCAGGAAAGCAGTCTGAGTGACGCACTTATCTTTTCAAATACCAACTTATTTTGTCAACTTTTTTCTCTTGCTATCTTTTGTATTTTTAAGAGAATAAAAACTTCCCATTTCAGCAAACAAAGGTGAAGGATGTCCCAAGTACACTGATGGCCTGTGAATGATGCAAATACCTTAAAATGTAATAAAGTTTTTGGCACGTCTGTTGATCCCATCAAACTTTTGTGCTTCCAGTTTTGTCATTTTGGAAACCTAATAAGCGTTTCTTCAGCAGACACCGGAGGCTAAGGGTTCTCTGGTTTGCAGTTTGTGTTCTTATTGTAAAATGAGGCTCTGAGCTACTGCTCTCCAAGGACCATCTATCTTCACTGGCAACATTTCACACTGTTTGGCCAGACAGTAATTCTTCACTTGTCTCCCTTAAAGCAGTCCCGATCTTGTTTTTTTATTTGACAGAAACTAGCCCGTTATTCCTGTTTTGCTTAGGTCTTATGTCCTTCCTTTGTCCCACGTCTCTCAAGTAAACAACACAAACAGCTGATTACATGCTTTATTACTAGAGCATTTATTACTTTTTTTGTGCCAAAGTCCTTATATTTTAAAATATTTGCTATACTGAAATAGTGGGTTAAGAGAGAGAGAGAATTAAAATCTGCCACCCTTGCAAGAGATAATACAAAAGGCAGTAATGATTAGGGAGCTCAAGTAACAGCTTCCTCTTTGAAAATTCATTGTTTTGGATTTTTGTCCATTACCTTAATTCCCACAATAGTTAAAAACAAACAAACAAACAAACAAACCTAATTGTGTAATATTCTATAAAAGTAGGTGCAAATATAATCAGGACAGTACTGTATTTCTGCATATCCCTGGAGGCCTTTGATATGGGAACAGAGAACGTCTTCATTTCTAGGACAAGAGTACATTTGTCAAACTGACACAGTGACAGAGAGTGGTTACACTCTTTACAGTTACTTTGTGTTTATACTAGCAAGCCATCACAACTCAATCAGGGTCAGCCCTGAAACTGAAACATCAGTTTATCAAGTTGTAGAGATTTACTTAATGGAGATAAAAGTCTGATGACTCTGTCATTCAATTAGCAAAGAAGGTTGACTCACAGCACTCACTTATTGATAACTACAGCTCGGACATAGCCCGTACAACACAATGCCAAAATATCTTCTCGGCTAATCAGCTTTTCAAACACGAGCAGTTTTCACACTTAGGCACCTCCTACCATCTTCATTCTCTAGCAAATTTGATCTCTATTAAAACTAAATCCATCATTAAGGACAAAAAGGGAATAGTGTTTGACACAGGAGAGTGCTGCAGACAGCTGTGCAATGAACCCTGCTTTGATCACGTGTTCTTGATTATTAACATGGAGCGATAAAGCAGTCAATAACTGCTACAGTGTACCATCTGCCCAAGGCTTACAGATGTCTCATATGCTTCCATAATGCTCTCTTGCTGGTTTCCTCATGTTTTCTGTCCCTGTTTCCATTCTTACCTCCCTTGTTTCTCTCAACAATTTTCCTGACAGTCTTCTGGATGCATGCCAAAACATTCCAACATTTTTCTTACCTGGCAGTTTTAAAGACTCTGTTATGTAAGAAATTCTACTAGTTACCCCGTTTTGTGATCATTCATAGAACTGGACTGTAGAGTGACCAAAATGAAGGACTGCTGCATCTTTCCAGATATGCTTCAGAACAAATATATAAGTATCTTTATGCAAGCACAAGTATTTCAACACACTCAATCGAAGTAACTTAACTGAACAGCCTCACAATATTTTGTAGAGGGAATCAAAGTACATAAACTGCATTTGTTTGCTGAGGTCAGATAGCACTCTTCCACTTATGCATTACACATGGAGAGAGCAAGTGCAACACAAGAATACCTGAGAGTGCTTGGAGACCCAGTGACGTAACACATTCAGGACACGATTAGTGGCTGCTCTGCGTATTATGAACTCTTTGTCACACATGCGTTCAGAATTGTTAAAACCTGTGAGGAAAATACACAGATATAGGAATTAAAATTAACGGAGGCATCAAAATTTCTTCAAATACTGTACTACTAACTGCTAAATAGAAGGCTTGTTTGAGCCTTTATGAGTAATGAGAATAAGAAAGCTTGTATTTAAAACACGATCATTTAGACCACTATAATCATGCAAAACCAGTACAATGTAATCTTGTGCATCATAAATAATACAGACATCTACTTGGTTCACTGTTCAGCTTTAGAAAGATGAAGAGTATTGGCTTGTGTCATGAACACTGAGTCAGGTGTCTCTTCAGTATGAAAGAAACAATATAAAACATGACTAACCCAAAAGCAAACAGAGCCTGTAATCAAGCAGGTTATAGAAAGCAAGTATGATTTAGAAACAGGAAAGTGGTACATAATATAAGTGGTACATTGTAAGGAATCAGAGCAGGATAACAGTATAAGTACAGAGGAGAAAAAGGTCAACACAAGAAATGCTCCCCCCTTCATGAAAGCAGTATTGTATCTACTATTCAACGCCACGTACAAACAGCTGATTTTTTTTTTACCGCTGTAGTGACAAGAAGGTGGGAAGTTATACAGAAAACACATTTGCAGACTGAAAGCAACAATGTGCCAATTGCAGCATTTCCCCACATGTCTTATAATGACAATTATATTTTTTTTAGTCATCAATATTTACTCATCCAGAAATGTTTTTAAAAATCATAGAGTCAGAGAATTGCTCAGGTTGGAAAAGACCTTCAAGATCACTGAGTCCAACCACAATGTAACCACACTGCCCTAATCCTAACAACCCTCTGCTAAATCATGTCCCTGAGCACCACAAACGGTTTCTAAGCACATCCAGGGATGGTAAGTTTCTTACTACATTCACACCGTTGTTTCTTTCTTGTCTAGTTTTGTTGTAGCTGTATATTGCTAACAAAATGATTACATTAAATACTCCTGTTAAAAATGAAAACAACACAACAAACAATAACTCCGACAAAACTCTTGAGAAGTGAATTTAATTTTTTCTCTAGGTGTTTGTTGGATTTGATCTTACACTAAGTCATCTACACTGGTTTTCCATTTCACACAGTGCTGAGTCCAGGAACAATTGGAAATTCCCTTATTTATGGACCGGCGCTTTGCAATTTTTTTGGCTGAAAAGCTGTTCTGAAGCCTGTATATTATTAGAAATAGCAAAGGGGGATTAAGCATCTATTTATTCTGTGAAAAGAACATTGGAAGTATCCTCAGAGGCTAGTATTAGTATTACAGTATTTTTATTACAGACATTTAATACAGTCAGCCCCAAAAACCAAAATTGCTGTTCTGTATTTTCAGACAGAAGGAAAAAAACCCAAGTGTAACTGCAATTATGCATCTCTTACTACAGGTTGGACCCCAAACAGATTCTCTACTATTCTATTTCACAGAATGCTTTTTGAAATACGGCATATTACACTGTAGTTGATACCTAAGACTCAGTATTGAAGAAATTTTCATATTAACGCATCTTCAGGAGTTTCGTTGCCCATAAACAGCAAAGTAAATAAAATCTCTGAGGCTTGACTTAGTAAAAGGTAACCTAGGCAACATTTTGTATGTTAATTTTCTATGCTTTTCGCAGTTAACCTCTTGCAGAAGCAATTAGGCATACACATTATAAACTGCTCAATTAGCCACTTAATTTCAGCAATGAAAGTCACAATGAAAATTATGTATTAATGCAGCAGAGTCTCTATGAAAGTAACACTAAAGTAAAAAAGTTTTAGTAAGTTGAAAGGAAAAAAAAAAATAAAAATAGAGAAAACTGCAGGGACAGTTTCCAGCCAGCTGCAAAAAAGAAAAAAAGAATAAAAAGAGCAAGAAACGAAAAATGTAAAGCCTGAGGGATTACTCAGCAAACTTCTATGGATCTCAGAATGTCATCAATTTTTAATCCGTAATTATCATCAACAGAGTCTAAGCAGCATAACCAGTCAGATCCACATAGTCAGCAGCTAATGTTGATGTCTTGATTGGATACACAGATATGCCCAATTGTGTATGAAAAGAACTTAGGTGACCAGAGACGTATGGGTGTAGAGGTATATTTAACTCCCTTTGTGTTAACTCTCTCTACATATACATGTACAAGACTTCACTAAACAGCTATGTAACATATTTGTTCAAAACTGAAAATCTATTGATTTCATAACCGCTCTGTCTTTAAATACCAAAACCATCAGAATGCCAGGACACACTTCTTTCTCTATTCACAAAACACAAAACAAAACGTGGCGCACAATTTCATCCATCTTATGGAAGTCAATGGCAAAAAGAGATCATTAATTTCACTGAGCCTCTTTGCTCATTAACCACAGGTTTCTTACTCTGCAAATGCAGAGCTGATGTATGAGAGGCTGGAAGAGATACAGAGCCTGTTAAGAGACTGCCCAGGATTCTTAATTGAAGCACAAAACTTTATGGGTCTGCAAATGTATCAGCTAAAAGAAACGGCACTGAACTACAGACTAGGGAACCAAAACAGGCTTCAGCTCAGATGCTAACTGCAATAAATAGAAAGGTTTAATTATACATCTCAGATCTATCTGAGAGTTTCATTCTAGCAAGCAGTTTCCTGCTAGGCTTTCATCACTGCCAGATCTATGCTGGTAATCCTCACATACTTTTCCTACTTGGTTTTGGTCTAGAAAGAATTTTTAATTCTGATTACACAGTCCCTTGCATAATATCATCCCTGTCTGTGACTTAGGCTCTTTAACACTCTTAACCATGAAGTCTATAAATCTAGGTGGACTGAAAAATGAACAAAATAGCCATACTTCATGTCTTAGTTGCAGCTGAGATGGAATTGTTGTCTTCAGAGTGTCTTGTATGATGCTATGTTTTGGTTCAAGGAGAAAAACAGTGTTGATAACACACTAATGTTTCTAGTTGCTGCTAAGCAGTGTTGTACAGAGCCAAGACCATTCACAGTGAAAGGTCCAAGGAGCTGAGAGGGAGAAGAATTAGTTGACTTGAGCTGGCTGGAGGAATATTCCATATCGTATGACATCATGTAGGAGAGTTTTGAAGGGGTGGGACTTCATTTCATTCTCTTCTGCTGCTTGGGGGTGAGCTGGGCATTGGTCAGGGGGTGGTTAGCATCACTTGTTTGCGTATCACTTGTTATGTACATTCATACATACAGATTTTTATAGACATAACTATTATCCTTTACTTTGTCTTAGTAAATAGTTTTATTTCAACTCACAAGTTCCACTGTTTTTTTCCTGATTCTCCCCCCCCATTCAACTAGGAAGGAGGAAGAGCGCGCAAATGACTGTGTGGCACTCAACCACCTGCTGGGTTGAACCACGACACTTAATCACTTGAAATTTTTGTCTAGCTTACTACGAAGAAGCAAAACCTTATGAAAAACATCTTTAAAAAAGCATGCATGATTTCCTCTAAGCTCATCTTCACTGTGGTTCCAGAAAAGGAGACAGATGAAGAGTCTCATTTAGCAGGAAGCTAATATTTTCTAAGATTTAGTGAGGGTTCTAGACTGAAATACATTTCCCATGTAGGGCTACATGCAGACTCCAAAGTGAAACAAGAAACATGCCATAGCATATATCAGTTCTGGTCCTGAAGGATGCAGTCTTTCCTCATCAGAAACAGCAGCAACATTTCTGATCATTAATAATCTTCACTGTAATCAACTTTCAAGAAACTTTTTTTTTCTTTTTCTTCTTTTATTCCCTGCAGTATCTGTTGAGCTGCTTCCACATGTATTTTCTTCACATAATGGTGATACAGAACTTTTACCACATGCTGTCAAACACAGTGCTGACTTGTCACCACTGTTAGTTATTAGTATTAGTATTAATTCTAACATAATTTAATCATCCTGCTTGTGCAGCTGTCTTCAGATTGTTATGCAAAATCCAGTTTCATCTCCAGATGTTTTTATTACAGGTACTATTATCAAAACTTACAGTTTTGAATTTATCACCAAGGAAAACAAAGGCGTTGAATAAATGTGAATCTCAACATCTGAAGACACAAACACGTTAGATTACGACAGTATCTTTTACATAAGTAGTTTCCTTCATGAGAAAGCCCACAGCACTTTCCATAGGCAGATGCCATCATTATCTATCCCATTCATAAAGTAAAAGCTCAGAAGGATACCATGTACCACTCTAAGCACCACCTCTAAGCAAACCTGACTCTATCAGAAATTCTCATAATTCCCCATTTAAAAGCCACTCTCATTCAACAAACTCATTTATACTATGTCACCTTTTGCACTGCTAAAGGAATTGATCAATGTATACTCACTTTTATGCTTTGCTTAATATGTCAAAAAAGCCTCTGAGTTAATTGCAATAACTGTAACAACTTCATTTTATTTTTCAGTGTTAATACAGTAGGACATGATTCCTGACCACAATAACTAACTTGTCAAAAGCTTTGATAATAGGTCACCTATTTGGAATGACTCGTCTATATAAAAAATAATTTAAATTCCCCAAATTAGGGGAAATTTGTCTGTACTTAAGAAGAGTAACTACAACTACTTCCTAGTGACTCTCCTAACAAAAAAGTCTTCATTTCTAAAAAAGCATTTTATCAGTCAGTTTCAACAAAATACCCCGGAATCATATAACAAAGCTGCATTAGCATCTGAAATGGTTGAAAACTGCAGTTCAACAAGGGAGGAGGTAACAACCAACACCAGAGTCTCAGTAAGGTGGAAGGGGAATGTCTGCTGACCATAAAACAGACAAATAGTAATTTTTTAAAACAAGTGTAAAATATATTTCTCTCTCTTATGTGTTTTTTTCTTCTGATAAATACACTCGTGGTCTGTAAGCCAGCTTCATGATTCAGCCCAGCTCAAATCCTAAAAGCTTAGGGTCGGCAAACATCAGCAGTACTTTCTGACGTGGATAAAGTATAAACAGAACACCCAGGCTTTGAGCAGAGAGATTTTCATACACAGATTAAAACTGAAAAAGCCTCTGCAACACAAGTAGCACACACACACACACACACACACACACACACAATTTTAAAAGGCTTTCACTGACACAACTAAAAAGTTTTGCTGACTGTTTTAAAGATATACATGTTTTTTGGACACAGATTCTCAAGCAAGTAATTGAGTTTCACACATTCTCACAGAAAAACATTGGAAAGCAAGCAGTCTAATATTGATAAGAAATCTACATTTGCAAGGATTCTGCTCTTGTTCTAATTTCTTTCATTATGACATTAGATTGCCATACATCAGCTAGCTGGAGAATGGCAAAGCTGGAAATAAGACCATTTATATTAACAGAGGAAGAGAAGCAAAAAAGAACATGAACTCCCACTCACTGCATAAAGAACAGCAAATTTGACCAATAATATAGTTCTCCTTCAGGAATTACCAAATGTATATATTCAGACACTGTCATATGTTCAGTCCAAGGCTTGAAGGTAGGAATTATCAAGTCTAATCATACTCTTCAGGCTACCTTAGTTTGAGAGAGGCATATATAATCATTTACTATACTCTGGCTTGGCTTGTTTCCTTGTTTCATCAAGAGTTAACAGCTGACACTGCATCAAAAGCAATGATCATTACAAAAAGAAGAAATCGAGTACCCAAAGCATTTCAGGCTTTTAATTTCACTTTCACTGGTCCTTGGGACTTCTGAAATCATTTTGTTCTAAGAAATATGCTGCTGAAAATCCCTGTTGCATCCACCCACGTCAGAAGTAATTCCAAGTATGTATTTGACTCTTCTGCCTAAAGCCTCCACAGCAAATACAATCTAACTATCAAATCAAGTCAAGGGATTATAGTCTTAGTAAAGTAAATCCCATTGGATTCACATGCATCAGCTGATGTACAATAGTGTAACACATTAGATAGAGCTACAATTACTGATTTTCATTTCTGCAAAATATTTAAGAGAGAGGTTGGTAAACTATTTTTAACTAAGTCTTGCTTTAGAAAGGATTTTTCTAATAATAGAAACTTAAAAGACACATAACTGAGACAATGCAGTTATTATTATGTTGTGAACTCGAACCTAAGTGCAGAAGTCTAAAAATCTCTCTGTACAGTGAAATAATTTTAGATCAACAACTGGGAAATAAGATAGATGTCTAAATAATATGCATAACATCAACCCACTATTTCAAGTCCTAATCATAACATTAAGGCTGCAAATTACAGTGATCTAGGTGAGATGTTAAAACAAGGGTATAATGAAGAACGAAAATCCTCCTTTAAAGTCAACTATTCAAATTTGAAAATTCTCCCTTTTATACTACCTTAACTAACGCTTACTGGTACAGGTTGCTCAACACCAAGAGTATAACTGCAGTTACATAACTTGTTCTAGAAATCTAAAACACAGCTTAGGAAGTAAGAAACAATCAAGAATCTGTTAATGTATTTGTAAGTAAAATTCAGCAGCAAGATGAAATTGCATTTTTATTTTTGGAACACTGTGATAAACATATGGCTTCAGAGAAAACAGCGTCGTTCACTCCTCTGTAAGATAGATAAAAATGAACATGTGTGTATTAGCATTTCCATATGCTATACCCTCACAGGGAACGAGTACCTATCTGTAACTTTAGTCTACAGCACATACTACAATACATTTTCAAAACTAGGAAGAAATGGTGATTCCATTAAGGTCAAACCCTATTCTTTTCCTCTTTCAGCAATAACAAAGAGAGACAACATGGAGTTAATGTAATTCACCAAAACCCAATGTTAAATTTTGGTTTACATGCCTACATCTTCGAAACCATATTTGCTTTCATGGAAGTTTTATAAATATTTGCTTGTATGTGTGACATCCTAGTCCAATTTTCTACTGAAACCATAGGCCACGCCATCAAAATCTCATGTCTGTATTTCTAATCATAATTCTACAAAAGAACAGATCTTCAATTTGAAAAGCTGTTGTAGCCAACTATGTTTACGCATTTTAGGATATCATGACAAATTTGCAATGCAACAACAATTCCTTTAACTATGACTTATTTATATGAAATAACTGTAGGAAATAATTGACAAAGAAGAAAAGATTTCTTTACCAGCCTACCTTAACAATCATATTTGTAATTTGTTTAGTACATCTTGAACAGTTTTTTATTGTGGTAATGTCTGACTCATCTTCCGTGAATAAGGACAAGAATAGCAACACTGCAGCTGATACATCTTTTAATTTCTATGTCAGCCAAGTGACTTTGCCTCGATTCCTGCCATGCCTCTCAGTTGTTAAGGAACACAGAGGCAGTTTTTACCTGCTGAAGTGTTTCTGCAGTTCATCTCCAGCTTTTCATTTCTTTAATTACAGACTGCGTATACTTTCAACCTGCTTTATCAGCAAAATGTCCATCTTTCAGCTCCCCAGACCATTTATGACTGGGCTACAAACTAAGCAATGCAGGGGAAAACAAACAAACAAACAAAAACACACACACAAAACAAACAACAAAAGCCACCAATAAAACCTCCCAAAACTTATCTCACCTGTCTTATAGAAGGTGATACAACATCAGTGGGTGCCCCAAATGTAAAGAGGATAACTGGTAATCTAAACAACCTGCGCTCTCTATGAACTCAGATTATATAGTCCAATCCTCCTCTTGTGAAGTTTTTTTTTCCTTCCTTGAAAGTGGTCAAAATTCTATTCCAACTTCCTTCCTCTTTAGCTTAGGAAAGCAGTGTGAGAAAATGCACGTTCAACACAGCCTGCTCAATTAATCACGGTAGGATCCAGTTTTGGGGTTCTGGAATAAGCACTGTACTATTCCCCTTTCTCGAATAAAGAAAATGTTTTTATCCCAGTGTCAGTTTGCTTGCAGGTATGTATGAAACAGAGCTTTCCCTGCAGCCGCTCCAAGCTTAGTGCAATAGGTCAGGAAGCCCATGGTTAATGGTGTTACAACTCAGGAATTCTCCACTGCATTTACACTTTTTCCCAAGAAGCCAGCTTCTTTCATAAGCCTGAATAAGAAAAGGTGAGAGGGCAACCTATAGAGAATGGTTTTCCAAATTTCTGGTAAAGTAAGAAAAATCATTGATTTTCCTCTGACTTTTAACTTCCAAAAGAGACAAAAATAAACATCTTGAAGCCATTGTTCCAGTTCAAAGTTATTGTTCTATCAAAACTGAAAGGGAGGATTCAACTTCATTTGAACGTTTAGCCAGTTACCTAAAATTGCTAAGCAACAATTTTGTTCCATTTGAAGGGCTCTTAATTCAGGAGCAAAAATAGAAATCTATTCAAATTCACTACAGAGTAGGTGAATATCATTTAGGGTTTTCGAATTAGAAGGTAGATTCCAAACAAATTAGTTTTAATCTCTATTTTCATTTCCCTACTGATTTCCCAGTAAAATATCCGCTGGCAGGAGAAAACTTACAGAAATTAATCACAAAAGCAGCTTGGTGAACATGTGTTAAAGTCACAGCCTACAACAGAAAATAGTTTGCCTCTCTATGGCAACAACTACATCACTCCCTGCTCCCCAAAGAAGCCAGCCCAGCAACACCAACACTGGCTACGTCCAACACCACAGACGACATCTGGTTAATTCCTGACAACTCTCTAGCCACAAAGAAAGAAAGCTGGCTGGTCTATTAATGGTTAATTGTCACATAATCCTTTCTGATGAAGAACAGTGCCAGGCATAAAGCAAGCCAATGAGGATTTACTACCCAACCCCACCTGTAGCTCTTCAGTCAAAATGTGGAACACAAGGAAGCTACGTAGTATTCAGGTCTCAGGGCTTCTCAAACCTTCCCAAGTCTGCATGAATTGGTCTGGAAATCTCTTTATCATATGTTCCCAAGAGGGAACAAGCACACTCACTTTCCCATTTCCTGGCTAAAACTAAAAATAAAAACAAACAAACAAAAACCTTTCTCTGTTCTGCAGAAAAGATCAAGGGAGGATACCAGCTCCCACACAAACCCTTTTCTTTTGTGGAGCTAAACATGGCAGATCACTAACACAAAGTAGGGACTGGAAAGGTATACAGCTCAAACATGACTGCAAACCAAACCTGGAACCATGATGTCACTGATTTGCTGATATCCTGCAAGCATGACAGGAAGTTAGATGCCTGCAAATTAAATGTTGCAGCTCCATGTAGAAATCTACTACTTAAAGCATTACAGTTAAAATTAAAGTCTGCTTCCAACTGCATGGAAACAGTCTCCACAATATCTGCCATGCAGTTGTTCCCATCTACACTGCAGTATCCTCATTGGGTTAAATGACAGTACTCCAAAATAAAAGATTCTTTGTATTTCAAATATAGATTGGGATATCATCGTTATTTATTTTTTATTTATATTTTATTTTTTCCAGGTCAGAATTCCTAAGAAATTTACACAAAGCTTTTCCAGTAAATAGAATTAAACGGTATATATGTACACCAGAAAATTACTCAGTGCAAAAGTACTGTAACTAGTACTAACATCAACGTTTATGCTAACATACTGAAAATCAACTAGAAAAAGATACAAATTCTCTGGAGTACATAGTCATATTAAAGAGTTAAAGTGCCAAGTACCCCAAACAGGCAAGGGCATGAAAGCTACATCGAGTCCCTCTTCACAATCATACATGCAACTACAAATACATGAACACACGCATATGCACATAGGGTCCCTCTTGTATCATTTGGTACAAAGTGTTATTCCATTACTCCAGTTGGAGATTATGCCAAAACAAAACAAACATACTGGGACACAGGGGACTGGCTAATAGTCTGAGCACCTGCAGAACATCACCACTGGTCAATACCTAAAATAATCTAAGCAGCTCTCACTGAAAGATTTTGCTGAACTTTCTCATGACATTTTTAGCTTTTCTAAATAAGCAATCAGTCATAATCAATCTATGATAGATTTATTAGAAATGACCCACGTGACCCACAGTGTAATTTGGGTCTCTACGGAACATGAATTACTACATTGAGCTGATTGTTATATTTCCCATAACGTGATAGTAATCAAAGCAGGACTAATGTGTGTCAAACTTCAGAGTCCAAAGGACTCATCTGACACAAGTTCAGTACATACTCGGCTTTCAAGAGATACATCGTTCTGGAAACCAGAACTGTAATTTACAGAAGTCTGTTTCTGTTAGCTACCACTGCTACCATTAAGATACATTACTGCATACAGACATCCACAGTGACTCCGGGCAGACAAAGGCATTTTATATGCATTTCAGTGTCTCATTTTCACATCAAAATTTTCCAAGAGACATAGAATGGTTTGGTCATGTAGTTCCAACCCTCTGCTATAGGCAAGGACACCTCCCTCTAGACCAGGTTGCTCAAAGACCCATGCAGCCCAGCCTTGAATGCTTCCAGGGAGGGAGCATCCACAACCTCACTGGGCAACCTGTTCCTGTGTCTCACCAGACTCACAATAAAGAATTTCTTCCTAATATCTAGTCTAAATCTCCCCTTTTCCAGTTTAAAAGCACTTCCTCTCGTCCTGTCACTACATGCCCTTACAAAAAGTCCCTCCTCAGCTCTCCTGTGAGCTCTCTTTTAGTACTGGAAGGCCATCGTAAGATTACCCCACAGCCTTAGCTTCCAGGCTGAACAGCCCCAGCCTGTCCCTGTGGGGGAGCTGCTCCAGCCCCCTGATCATCTTCGTGGCCCTCCTTTGAACCAGCTCCAGCAGCTCGATGTCATTCTTGTGTTGGGCCCCCAGAACTGGATGCAGTACTCCAAGTAGGGTCTCACAAGAGCAGAGTAGAGAGGAAGAATCCACCTCCTTTGAGCCGGTGGCCATGCTTCTCTTGATGCTACCCAGGATACAGCTGGCCTTTTGAGCTGCAAGAGCACACTGCCTGCTCATGTTGAGTCTCACTAACTGACACCAACAAATCCTTCTCCCCAAGGCTGCTCTCAAGCCATCCTCTGCCCAGTATGAATCTCTGGTTTGGATTGCCCCTATCTAGATGCAGGCACCTGCCTTTGAGGTTGGTGTGGACCCAGCTCTCAAGCCCATCCCCCCTCCAGGTCCCTCTGGATAGCATTTTTTCCCTCTAGCATGTGAACTGTACCACTCGGCTTGGTGTTACCTGCAAATTTGCTGAGGGTTCACTCAATCCCACTGTCCATGTTGCCCACAAAGATGTTAAATAACATCTGTCACAGCAACAATCCCTGAGGAATGCCACTCGTCACAGGTCATCTAGCTCAAATCCTCTGCAATGAACAAGGACACCACAGACACACCAGGCTGCCCAGGGCCTGATCTAGTCTCACCTTGAAAGTCTCCAGGGACAGGGCACCCAGCACAACTCTGAGCAACCTATTCCAAGGCCTCACCACCCTCTCTGTGAAAGACTTTTTCCTCATGTCTAATCTAAACATGCACTCTTAAAGCCTGAAACCACTCCCCCTTGTCCTGTCACATCAAACCCAGCTAAGGAGTCTGTCCCTTTCTTTCCTGTAGCTCCCCTTTAGACACTGAAAGGCTGCTATAATGTCACCTTGCAGCCTCCACTTCTTCAGGGTGAACTGCCCCAGCTCTTTCAGCCTGTCCTCATAGGAGAAGTGTTCCATCCCTTGATGGTCCACATCATGTTTGTGATTTGAAAGATGACTGCTTGAGTGATACTTAGAAATATTCTTTGATAAGGTAGAAGTAGCAAAACACAGAGGTTTCAGGAAAGTATTCTCTATCCTGAATCACACTCAGATAAATAATTCAAGTAAAAATTGATTTACCACCAGAGATATGGCCAGGCAACTAACTGAAAGGGACGGTACATAAGCAATTCATTTTTGAGAAGATGCTTTCAAACTTCCAGCTGTTATTTTAATTAGTGTTTTAAATCCTTAAAATTATACAGAGTAAAATCAACTTATACCCTTACTAGCATGGGGCTTATTTTCCTTCATGCAAATCATATTTGTCAGAGATACTCCCCCAATGACTTTTTTTTCCTGCTTTTCTCACTTTCTCTCCTCTTCCTTTCATATGCATTTTAAAACCACATGCTTATACTGAAGAAGCCAGGCCCTCCTGCCAACCTCAAGCTTCCATCCCACTCCTATCCCCTCTTGTAACACGTCACCTTGTTCTCGTGAAAAATGGTACATCCTTTACAGTGCAGATCAGCATGCTGTAGGAGGAGAAAGGCAAGTTTGCAGCACGCAGCATGCTGGAAACACCAAAGTACGCAACTTGAAATGAGATGATGGAATTGCTGAAATAATCTGCTGTATTAATTGGGAAATAATATATGAATGTTTGCTTGGGATGAAGTATTTGCTTCTTGTCAAATGTTTGTTTTCTATGTCAGGAGATTTTGGGATTCTAATTTAATTTGAGAAAGAAATGCACTTTTCAAAATATATACAGTATACAAGATTAATTTGGATTTTGAATCTAGGTTTCATTATTGCAATCTCCCTGAAGCCCATGTTCAGTGGAACTGTTACAAGATAAAATGATCAACTTAACATTAACTATTTTTCTTTAAATTGTGCTAGATATTCCTGGTAAAGAAGAAATTTATTTGCTACACCATTGGTTACACTTTGTTTTATTGATAATTTACAAAGTGCAAATCATGCCTGACCAGTCTGCTGGCCTATGCTGAAGTGACAACATGGACAAGGAAGGACAGACTAATGTCATCTACCCGGACTTCTGTAAGGTCTTTGACATGATCCCACACAACATCCTTGTCTCCAAATTGGAGATGTATTCAATGTATGGACTATTTGGTGCACAAAGACAGATGCATCCAGAGATCTTTAGTCAACAGATCAGCACCTATGTGATCAGTGACAAGCAGTGATCCCCAGGGACTTCTTTTCATAGAATCACAGAATCCTAGAATCACTCAGGTGACCTTAAAGATCATCAAGTCCAACCACAGCCTAACCATACTACCCCAACTCTAACAACCCTCCACTAAATCATGTCCCTGAGCACCACATCCAAATGGTTTTTAAACACATCCAGGGACGGTGACTCAACCACCTCCCTGGGGAGCCTATTCCAGTGCTTAACTACCCTTTCTGTAAAGAAGTGTTTCCTAGTGTCCAACCTAAGTTTACGTTGGTGCAACTTGAGGCCATTTCCCCTCGTCCTGTCACCTGTCACCAGTGAAAAGAGACCAGCCCTGCTCTCACTGTAAGCACCTTTCAGATACTGGAAGAAAGCAATAAGGTCTCCCCTCAGCCTCCTCTTCCTCAGACTACACAGCCCCAGTTCCTTCAATTCCTTTTTTCATAAAATAGCTTTTTATAGCCAACAAAATAGCCTTTTATGCAGAGTTATCTTAAAAAGCAATACAAAAGTTTACTTATAAGAATATTAGAGATGTATCTTCTTTTTTCAGTGCTTTGAAATTCCCTCACACAATGCAATAATGCTAGATGTTATTTTCTCTAACACTTGTCTGATAAGTATTGGGAACCCGTGCTTTAAAAATATAAAAGCTGTGATTTAAAATTGTGTTGGTCCTACTGGATAAAAACCAGGTTTTTTTGTTTTTTCTTTTTTCTTTTTATTGTATTCTGTAAACAATTTGTAAACATATAGGAATTAATTCATAAAGTAATATATGTCACTGATTTCTTGGCAATGCCTGCTTTCAAAGGAAAACCATATTCTTCACTTCAAAAAAATTTACTAAATATCTGCTGTGTGATGTTCACAAGGACTCTAGAACTGAATATAGCTTTTGTGATCTAAAATATATATATCTATAATATATATACATATACATATTAGCTATATCTAAAATATAGCTTTTGTGTAATCTAAAAATCAAAGAAAATATAAAAAATCTACAAGAATACACAACACTTATTGTCCAGAAGTTATTGCCATATGATGTCCACTCACTCAAAGAAAACAACCACAGCTGTAGACATAAAGCACAAAATGTAATAGACATAGTATTAAACAACATGAACATAATTCTAATTTAAGTAAGCAAGAAAAGAGATCACTGGTTTATACAGTGATCATCCAAAATCTTGTTGAACAATTTTGTAATATCCCTAGAGTTCACAAAACAAAGGCACATAGCATTTCCTGAAGGTATATGGTACAGTATGAAGTCCTCATTTAAGATTCACGCTTATTCTAAAAGGTATTGCTCAATACATTCCCATTCTTTCCTTCTTTCATGTAGGCAAGATGAAGGTTACTGACAACTCCCCAAAACAGAGTAGTATACAAACAGTCTAAGAGATAATTTTACTATTTGGTGACGTAAATTTCTTTACAAGTTTTCAGACTGCCACAGTACAAAAGCTAACAGCGTGGATGCACCTGAGCTTTCTCTTCTGTTCTTCTGTTTGCTCATATTTATGAGTCAATTTCTTGGTGATCTCTTCATTTGCAGTAAACATACACCTTCCATTAAATCTGAAAATGCTTTTTGTTGTGCAGAAGATTGCAGTACCTAAGGATTTCAGCCTCAGCTTTTTTCCAAGTAAGAAATTGTTGAATGGATTTCCTTCTCTTCTTTTTTTTTTTCATCTTATCAATTGATCCAAGTTGTTTTTTATTGTAACTGAACTATGTATTCAAGTCAACTAAATCGCATAATCACAATTCCAGCATTTTACACTGCTCTTGTGAGATAAAACCAGTGTTTGAATTTCTCCTGTAAAATGTTACAGGGTTAAATAACATTTTTATTAATTTCCTCAGTATTCTAATTTTTGCCTTTTGTACACTTTATAATTTCAAAAAGTTTTAAGAAAAACCTTTAAATTAAAGATGTTAAATTACAAATTACAAATATTTCATATTGGCCTCCGATGGAAGCCAAACCTCCAGTCAATATATGATACCAAGCAGATTATAGTAACAAATCAGAGGCTATTTAGGATTTAGGTAAATTCCTAATAAATATTTATCTTCTGAGACTTAAGTATGTTAATGTTTGGTACAGTAAGTTTTTCTCACCTGGTGGACTCCCATGCCCTGCTGCAGCTGTAGCAATAGCAAAAGCAGACGCAGGAGAAACAGCACAGTGACTGTTGTCAGCAGTTTGCACTGTGAAGAGAACAGACAGAGAAAGGTCATGCCTTTAATTTTTTTCAGTAAGTGACAGTAACATTTGAAATCTTTACTAATGTTCATACACTGTGAACATTTTCTATTTTCATGTTATGAATCTGATTTTATGTTGATTTGATCTCAAAGGTTTTTTCCAACCTGAGCAATTCTATGTTTCTATCATTCTATACTAAAGAAAATAAAAATATCACTATAATTTCTGCAATTTGAATATTAGTTCTAGGCCTGTTCAATTGATGTTGCTATGGGAGAAAATTCTTAAGACATTGCTAAGGATGAGGAATAAACTTGAATCAAACAGAATGACAAAAGTAATGGTTACTTTTTAAAGAGAGTTAACTGAAACAAACAAAAAACCCCAACAAATGCATTAAAGGACGAAGCACGTTAACAAATCAGATGAGATTTACAGATCTTCCCAGCTCATCACTTGGGTACTGTTTTGCAAAATTTGTCAGATTTTCTCCTTAGGGAGTTGTGTTGATGTTGATTATGTCAGTACTCAAATAGTGTACTACTGCTCCCTGCACTTTCCAACTCGAGTCTTGTCATCCTACCGTAACTACGGTCAACAGCAAAACGTTACTATTGGTTTAGTATTAAAGTGTCTCAGTAATTTATTAACAGTTGAGAAGGCTCTGTTCTATATATTTTTTTTTTTTTTTAATCCCATGTGTCAAACCAATGCCTTGAGATCTGGTTTGTGTGAGGAGAAAGCATTTTAAGTGGATGGAGATTATGGATAGATCTCACAGCCCACTTAATGTTTTTGAAGAGACTTGTGAGAGCCATTTGAGGAGTTCCAGTTCTCCCTTCACCTCTTCAGCAGAGCAATTTATTCTATTTTTTGGAATAAGTCACTTGTTATCACCTATAAATTTCCAGCTTCACACAAGGTAACTCACACAGTCACTTCCCAATGACAATATTGGGTTCTGTGCATTTCATGATTACGTATTGTGTCCAAAATATATCTCCATAGCGGCTGAGAAAAAAATATGCAAATATCTAGAGAATTTTGTGAGAATAAGGCTGATTCAGTATTAGTTCTGAACTTGGGTATATCTTGCTCAAGCTGTTAAAGAAAAATTCATCACACACAAAGCTCCAACATGCTACTAAGTCTCCTGTTATTAACACATACTTCTCTACAGAAATAATGCCTCCAATTTATTTCCACAGAAACAAAAACAGATACAAAGAGCACAAGAGCCCTATCTGATTGAGCATATTTTCAGCTACAAAACACAAGTTTTCAACACAGTCAACACCAATAGCTATGCATTTTTGCCAGCAGTGAACAAGAGTCTGCATTTCAGACTTGTAAAAAATCATCAGCAGTGGAGATGACCCATTTCACAGGTGCTATGACAGCATCATTGCTAGGAAATGTTGCTCATGCAGTTCATCTTTTATTGGCCCAAAAAGATGAAGGGCAGAAAGCGTCAAATCCAGACTGTTTACAGTCAGTGTAGTAGGACCTTCAAGCCATGAGAGGCAATGTGTTCCATGATCTTCACACTAGTATGGGGCCTGGTATCATTGTGCTGTAAGAGAAAGGCTGTCTTCTTCTCTGACCTGGTACAGAAGGTTTGAGCTTTCTGATTTATCAGTGTTGCAAAGTAGTTATCAGTAGTTGATGGCTTGTCCAGGTTCCAGAAAATCCAGACAGATCACCATTTTCCTATTCCAAAAGACAGTGTGTGTCACTTATCTACTGAGAACTACATCTTGAACTTCTTCAATGGGGAATTCATATGTCATCACTTCATGGGCTGCCATTTTGACTCCACCATGTGGTTGTGACACCACATTTCATCATCAGTAAAATGTAATCCAGGAAACTGCCATCTTCAGCCTCATACTGGCACATGGTCCTGACGGACTTGTATACAGTGTTCTTTCTGTTCCTGTCTGCGCATTTGTGGGATCCACCTGTCTCCAACTTTGAGATATTCCAATTTTGGCACTGTTGTTTCCAATGCATTGAAAATGATACTCAGCTCCAAACAGAGTTTCCTGATCATAATATGCTGAATCATGTGAATGAACTGATCAAGACACTCTTCACTTTGTGGTGTGATAGCTGTGCATGGCTGTCCAGAATGTGGCTTGTCTTTCATATCACTGTTGCCACTGCTGAAATGCAACACCAATCTCTAGTGTGCTCATATCCTCTTTCTGTCTCCAGAAACATTCAGCAATTATGGATGTATGTCAATAGGTGCCATTTTTTCCACGCAGAGGGAGGATGTGCACCAGATACACTTCCATGTCAAATACCATTCTCTATGCCACTCTGCTGCCATTCATCATGCAGGAACAAAATACAGCACAGTAAAAATACTGGCAGGAAGGTTCAAACTCTACTGTTATACCACCAACAACACAACATCTGCCTCTGACATCATGGGTCACCATAATAAAAAAGGAAGCATTACTTTTAGAGCAGCCCTCATTTATTCATTGAGTGGTGTAATTCACATCACTGAAAGACTATGAATTTCTAATATTTTGTAAAGACTATGGCTACATTATTTAAACTCATGGAAGTTACAGAAAGCAGAAAGTTCAGTTTCTTACCTCCTGATTGACGATAGCGGAGATGGCGTGGTGTTGAAGGGGATCTACATGGGGAAAGTTCTGTGGTATCCACTGCTGAGGTGCTTTCAGGAATAGTTCTATCCACTGACACTGACTCCAGAACTGCTGCTTTAAAAGAGAACAGATGTTAATATCAGGATGATAGCTCAAAATTTACAACATATTAAGAGGTTTTGGGGATAAAAAGTATGGGGCTTTATGACACTCCTTTTTAAAGTACAGAGCACAGTCAGGTTAGTTTGTTTTAGATACGAACATAGTACAGCTCTGAAGCAAATAAAGAGTAGGTAAGTGACTCAGAATTCTCAGTGTATGAACACCAAAAGATAGAAAATCTGCATAGTCAAAGCTGAGCAAACTGACTGCAATGATACAAAAGAATTTGTGTGTCAAAGTAATCTTCACTGAAAAGCACTATTTTAAAAATGGCCATTAATTAAGAACATTTTACACTAGTGTTTAAATACCAAATCTAGTACACAAACCTTATTTAAGTTTAATCTACATTCTACAGTCATTATGAAATGCTACATTCAAATGGCAGTGCTTTTGGAGCTTGCCATGCATCTTCTGTGCTAAGAAGATTCAGCAATAATTATTGTCTGGAATGAAAGCTTTGTACCTATGACATAACCAGACAAAAGCTCATAAACAAAGAACTTGGTGAAAATTGTCAGTTTTAAAAAATATCTTGGTTATGACTGCAATTTAAGTCAGAAGAGCATGCACTAAAGTGCATTTGTAATAAGAGTACCTGAAATCACAAGTTTCATATGTGCTCACAAGAAGAAATCCTTGATAGATTACTATCTATAATCAGAATACTACTTAAAATGGCCATCAACGCTGATTATTCTGTGAAGAAGTTCTTCCATTAGAAGCATATTAAAAGAAACGGTCATGACTTCAGAATAGCAGAAAAATACTTTCTCTGCAGGAAAACCAACTACTTTAAAAAGCGAATAAAATATTTTTTATGTTTGGTATTTACCACAACTGCGCCTTCAGCATAAGTACTATAAAAATATAAATAAAGTTTGATAGTGTGGGAAGGAGGCAAAAATTCTGGAATATAAATGAATCACATTCAAAAAGAACAACCATCACCGTAATAATAAGTCATGGGAAACTGAATTTGTATAGTTATATTGGATTTAGAATAAGATACCTTTGTTTTCCCAGAAATCCTCAAGCACCAGGGCAATAGCATTAACAATTACGAGGTGGTGGTGGCTCCTGATTAAGCAGAACTTGTCTCCTTACCCAGAAAACTTCAGAAATAAAGAACCATGTTCAAATGATGAGGAAAACGTAGATCAGCATTATGTAGTTCGCCCACTACTCATTTCCATTCTCCATGAGCAATCACTTTTTAAATTACTCCTCTTCTTGGACATGCTATAAGCAGCCTTGTGACAAAAGGACTTTCCCCTGGGTAACAAAGCTAGATAGTTGCAAATTCCTCTAAACTGTGTGCAAACTGTTCAGCAGGAGATCTCCAAGGGGACTAGAGACAGCCATTTAGCATTTATATGAGATTCTTGCCATTTCCAAATGTTCCCTCATGCTGCCCAAGTGACACGGCTTTGACAGAGTCGAACGCAGCATGTGAATACTTCTGCAATAATGCACGGTGCTAATGCTAGGTCGGAATAATCTCCTTTTTAGTAGGTGTACATTTAGTGTATGACAAAATATGTTACATCTAAGACTACAGTTACCTATTTACAAATCACATTAACACTTGGTCTGTATTTTGGAATGTGCAATCATGAAGATATGAGTATAACTACTCTGGTGTATGCAAAGAATTTGCCCAACTCCATATAATTAGTACTGTATTTTAGACATATAAATAGACTGTTATGCAATTAATCCACAAATATCCAGTGAACAGAAGCAATGTTTAAATGTAATAGTCAACTAGTATTTTATGAAAGCATAAAGAGTAAGCAGTCACATGCTCTCAGAATGCTAATATGGCTATACTGCCCGATGAAAAAATTCTATGTTGAACAATACACTACACTCTGTAAAAATAACGCATCAGTAAGAAGGAGATATAATGCTTCAATGATTCTCTTCTTAATTTACATTTGCCTATCTTTTTCTTGTTTCCTCTTTGGTTTTACTGACTACCACTGTTGCAGTGTTTGTAAAGAGACTGAGCTATATTCTGCTCATATTTATTCAGGTTGTAACTCAGGCACTAGAAGACTTGAGTTCTAGGAAGAAAACAGTAATTTTGCATTTCCTCATCTTTTGCTTAGTGCAACAGGATACAAAATTATGGTATGTCTTTATTCCAATTCAGAAGACCATACCTCCATTCCCAAACAGTAGTAACTACTCACCCTGTGTGTACCTTATGAAAATAGAGCTACTTTCTTGCTTTGTCATCTATTCTCTGCCCAGGGAAGTGGTGGAGTCCCCACCACTGGGGGTATTTAAGAGATATGTGGATGTGGCACTTAGAGACATTGTTTAGTGGTGGAGTTGTAGTGCTAGGCAGATGGGTGGACTTGATTATCTTACGGGTTTTTTTTCTAACCTAAATTATTCTGTGATTTTATGTGCAATGCTCTAATTCTAGATGCCCACAGTGAGGTTTATATCAACTAGCATTATTCCTCTGAAAGTAGTGCCTATTCTAAGGTGCCTTACAAAAGCCAACAAGCATTCACACAAGAACAATTCATCTTTTTAGGCATCTACCTTCTGGACTGATCACAGCCAGGTGCTATGAATCTCACTAATGCACCCAATGCTCCCATAAATTATTTGGATTAGCAACTAAATCTTTCCAGAGAACTCCCCCTAATTTTATACATCTTTTTCTTTTTAGCGTGATATTTTACTACACAGGACAACTCCAACAAAATGCAACTGGCATCAAGTATTTCTTTTTTACTTCATCTGAAACATACTGCTGGACTGAAAACAGACAGGTTTAGTCTGCTGCACTAGTATCCCTACAAAAAAGGAACAACAAACAGAGAAAACACATCACAAGCACAAGAAAAGAAACAGTGAGCAGTGTATTTTATTCCCCAATACAGGTTATTGTGATCATGAAAAATAATAAGAGAACGGAAAAGGAAAAAGAAACAAGTGCTGTGCAGTAATCTGGTAAAAATTAAGCTTTAATTAGAGACTGCTCCATTTACCCAAAAGTAACATTCACTGTTCTGTAGATATAGAATACCTCTTCGAATGCTTCTCCTCAGCTTGTTACAAAGGTCAATGCGAGGGTTCTCCAAGCTGTCCTCTATGGAGCCAGGGCTTTGCTCAGGAGAGGAGGGCCCTTTGCTAAGGTCCAGAGGTACTTTGCTACCTGTTGGTGGAGGAGAGGTGGCTGGACTATAGGTTGAGGTAGGACTGCTTGCCACAGATGAAGTAGAAAGATCGAGGGCACCAATTCTTGAATTCAGCGGTGAAGTCAGTGACAACTTTCGAGTTCTGACAGGTGAGGATGTTCTGGAAAGTGACAGTGGAGGGGGAGAAGAAAATTTGCGACAGAGATGTGGTGACTTTGCATCAGCTAGGTACTCTCCTCTGTTGTTCTGACTGGTAGCAAAAAATAACTCCAAAGCCCTGAAAGCAAGAAACAAAAAAGCAACACTGTAGTAACAAATGCAAAACAGATTTAAGTGAAAATACTTGTGAAAGCAAAATCTCTGAGATATTTAGTCCTCTAAGCACAGGCAGAAAATTGAGACAGACTTACCTAAAAATCTACAACTTATTTACAGAGTACAAATTTTCCTCTCAGATTATTTACACAAAAATCGTGGTTAAAAACAAACGAATGATCTCCTGGTAACTCTGTAAGAAATTTATCACAGAAGACAAGAGACAGTGCTCACCTAACTGGAATGGAAGTGAAAGGCCGTCTGTATATGTCTGAAAGTTTTTCCAGTACAACAGCTGCAGTAGTAAATATGCGGTAAGTATGCAGGAACGTATTCAGGAAATCAATACTCAGAAATCGCAAGTCTGTTAGCCTCTCCAGAAGGCGCTCAACACTTGCATAACGGATTTGAGGTACTTTGCAGGAATTCAGAGTTTTGCTGAAGCAGATATCTATGTCATCTCTATGAAGACGTGCATCAGACCTACACAAGTTAAAGTAGAACATTTTGTCAGAGAGGAAGAGTGATTATGGTGCACTAGAGGTATCATTTCAGCTACTCTTGTCAACACAGAACCAAGAAATACATACTGCATTCTGGTATTTCATCAACACAAGACTCTTCACTTATGCAGAAACCTGCTTCTGCTGGGATCTTGCTTTATAAGGAATCCCAGTGAAAGACAGTAAAATGAACCCCTTAGCTATATTTATGGCTTACTTCACAGCTAGTATCTGCACCCAGGCTCCAAGAATTACTTTTTAAGAAAAGAAAAAAAGTGAATGAATGTAAGCATGACAGAAGCAGGTTTAGAATAAACATGCTGCCTTAATTCAATGTTAAAAATTTAGGATAACATGTTTTGTGTTTCCCCTCAGAAATAGGAGAAACAAGGAAAAGAAAAACTTTGGCTTTGGAATGCTTTGGAAAATCATACTTGTTTGCACTCATTGTAGGGTTACCAAACATTTAAAAATACATTAAATAAAATGATAAGTGGTAGGACAGAAAATAAATACCCAATACGGAATTAAACTACTTATTAGCCAACCCATAACTTACTGCATCTTCAGAAATAAAAGAGAAAATTGAGCTGTGATCCTACATAGTGCAACACAGTGATTTCAGAGTTGGCCATTTTCAGTTATTCATACTATTTCAGGAAACAGATTGAAAAAAATACATGTTGGGATGAAGATTTAATTGCAGTCAACAGAAAGGGGGGTGGGAAGGGAGGGAGGGGCAAATACTTTATTTTTCAATAACACACTTCCAAATTTTGTTCACTGGGAATAAAATACCTCACTTACTTTATCATATGTGGCACAGTGACTTTAGAATTTTCTTCAAACACTATGGTCATTAAACCATTGCACCTTATGTTATCAATGCACTGTGAAAATAAATATTGAAAACCATTAATATCAAAGCATGGTAAAGGATTAAATTCCATGCTGTTAGTGTCACCATTAGCATCACTACAGCATAGCTTTCATAGAGTCTGAGCAGACTAGTACAAGGTATTTGCATAAAAGAAAAGCACTGATGAAGGAATCATAACAGATACAACTCTCTAGTCTTCTACCTTTGATTTACAAAGACTCAAGTCCATTCATCTATACCAGCATGCTCAGAGAATTTGGCCTGGAATCTATTTTACATGGCTACAGATTTTTAGTTGTAAATGAGATGACCTTGAAGTTCATTTGAAACTGAATGGTGTTAGATACCTATATCTTGAAAAATCAGCACCGGAAACAAGTTAGAATATTATATACATTATATACAAACTGGCAGTTTCTAAAAGCACACATTTCCTTTAAAAACAAATTCAAACAGTGCTATTATTATGAAATACAGCTATGAAGCTGCTGTCTGAGCTGTCTATTGCAAACTCTTGCATAAATGCTCTGGGCTAGGTATCAAAAGGTGTAAAGACACTTCTGGGACATGTTCATAGCACACATTAGTTTGAAATTACAGGTTGTCCCATGGCCAATAGAAGTTTACAAGTTATAGGTGGTTAAGCTGTTATTCAAGCCTCAAAGCAGCTCAACGCTAGTGGTGTATATGTACAACTCAAAGCCATCTGAACAGCATTTTCTGCTGATTTGTATTCTGACATAGCTGAGATAACACATCACCCAAAACCCTGCTCTTGGAAGTCTGCAGTCTGCCAGTAGTTAAGGCTTTTACAGTCTGCAACAAGCATCTCACACATACTACTACAGGACTCTTGCTTTTGTAATACTTTCAAATTGTATTTTAAACAATTATATGTATGCAGACCATGCTATTTCTTCACATCAAGAAACTGGAGTTTCCAGAGTTTTCATGTGCATTTACATTGAGTTTAAGAATAATCTGTTGAACTTGAAATATTACCTAGCAAAATAATGACTGATGTTAGATCAGTCAAAGAAGATTACCAGAGGCCTTTTCTGGTCTTCTATGATTTATTTAACTATATGTGTTTTTAATATCAGGTATTTAACAATGGTTTCAAAGTTAAATAATTCACATTATGACTTTACCAAATCGTTACTTTAAAGCACTGAGAAAAAAACAACAACATACATATCTAACAATAATACATAGTTTCCCTCAGGTGACTATTACGTATTGCAAAGAAGCTCTAAGCATGAAAATGTCCACGGTGGTTCAGCACTGTTTCCACTAAGACTGCATAGTCCTAGCATTTATCAGTTATTCAACAGATAAAAACTTTCTAGTGAAGGAATCAAAGTAATAGGGAGCTAGCATCAAAGGACAAACTTAAAGTAGAAGAGAGAAGATTTCTCCAGCTGCAGTGAAGGGAGTGGCATTTTTCATAGGAAGAGTATGTTTTGGATGAAAGGAATATAATTTCAAGCAGACTCACTAAGAACACATTTTTAGTTGCAAACATTGTTAGGAGAATACCTCTTATTAAAAAAGAAAAAAAGGCTTTCTACATTCTCTTTTTCTTAGTGTGGTTCCTGTGTTCTCCTTGAGGGCTGCAGCCAGGGACAAAAAGAAATTAAATGCTTCTGGGCAGGCACTTCATTATGCTTTTATGACAAGGTTTCTAGTAATGGGTTCAATCAGGAAAATGATTTTGTTTTCAAAATCAGTGGTTTCAGTTCTTCAGAGGTTTGGGAGTAACACTTCAGCATCTAAAATGCCCATGACGTTTGTACAGGGTCTTGAGTCCTTACTCTTTGAAGGTGGTGTCTGTGCTTGAAAATGACACCAATAGGAGGAAGTGTTGATATGCCCGAGGGAAGGAAGGCCCTTCAGAGGGATCTGGAAAGGCTGGATCAATGGGCTTAGGTCAGTGGGATGAAATTCAACAAGGCCAAGTGCCAGGTCTTTGGCCACAAGAAGCCCAGGCTTGAGGCAGAGCAGCTGGAAGGCCTTGTGAAGGAAACAATCTAGTAGCGTTGGTTGATGCTCAGCAGTATGTCCAGGTGGCCAAGAAGGCCAGTGGCAACCTGGGTTGTATATGAAGTAGTGCAGCCAGCAGGACTGAGGAGGTGACTATTCCCCTGTACTCAGCACAAGTGAGGCTGCACTTCAAGTGCTCTGTTCAGCTCTGAGCCCCTCACTACTAGTAAAACACTGAGGCCCAGGAGAATGTCCAGAGAGAAGATCAATAAAGCTGTGAAGGGACTGGAGCACAAGTCTTACGGGGGGAGGCTGAGGGAACTGGAATTGTTTTGTCTGAACAAGACTCAGGGCAGACCTTACAGTTCAACTACAACTACCTTAAGGAAGGTTGTGGTGAGGTGCAGGTCAGACTTTTCTGCTGTGTAACTAGCAGTAGGACTAAAAGAAATGAACTCAAGTTTCTCCAAGGGAGATTCAGGTTGGGCATTTGGAATAGCTTCTTTTCCAGAAGAGTGGTTGGATGCTGGAAAAGGCTAGGGCTACGCAGGGCAGAGGTTGATTCATCGTCCCTGGAGGTGTTCAAGAAACATTCAGATGCTGTAATAAGAATCAAGGTTTAGTGGGGAAATGGTGGTAGGTGGATGGTTGGGCTAGCTGATCTTGTTCTTTTCCAGCTTTGGTGCTTCCATCATTCAGCTTCTCTGCTTTCTTAAGAAGCTTAATCTTCTTCAGTCTCACACTGTTAAAATATCTCTGTGATTGCCCTCAAATCTCTTCAGATTTTCCTTTCCTCAAAATGAATAAACAAGAGAGAAAAGTTTCCTACTGTTTTCCACTGGCAGTCTGACTAACTACTTCACTCGATGCTCTCTCAGCTGCTGTGTTTACCTATACCTTATTGCACCAGTTTTAAGCTTTGCAGATATGCAGCACACAACTCAGTCATGCAGCTTTTCAGCCCTCAGAGAGACACACATTCCACTGACAAGTCTAATGCAAAAGCAAAATTTCAGGGAGAATAGGTAACACTAGGGGATTTTCAAGTACAAATCAATTAGTCAGCTTGCAAGAAACCAGTTTTCTCCTGGATTAGTTTTCAGAAACATGGAATAAATAATCTCAAGACAAGCAAGAGAAATAATGACTTATATCTACCTGACTTATATCACTTGTCCATGCAGCTTTCTCTTGACGTGAAGGGGCTAAGAGGACAACAGTAAAAGGAGGAGCATCTGTAGGTTCAACTACAAGCTTGAAATCAAGATGTCCAAACACTTGTCCAGAGCTTTTTGCTTCACGGTGAAAGGAGTTAAAAAAAAGACAAAATGTGAGATTTCAAACCACAGTATAAAGAAAGTGTTGTTTCCACTTGCTGGAAAAGTTATATTAAAATATTTCTCAAACAAGGAATAAAAGTGACTGGGAATCCAAAACGCTGATTTAGGTTTTCCACATACACCAAACACAATAAACACTACAAATATACAATAGTGGGAGTTGAAGTAAGTTACATGTTAAAATGCCAAATAAGGCTGAAGTCCTTCTAACACTTCCATATTTCATATGCTCTCAGAATATTGAAGGATAACTGAAATTAACGAAACTACTTTCACAGTTCATGGGTAATACTTGTCTAAAACTACAGGGTGGAAGCCAAAATGAGTAACAAAACACCCAGCCTGGGAATGTGCTTCACTTGAACCAGTAGTCAGAATCTGTAAGGAGTCCAAGACAAAAACTTTCCACTAATTCTGCCAACTCTCTCAACTTCCATGAAAGAAGAAACCCAATTATCTGTTTTGTCTTTCAAGATCTTTTGGTTTTTTTTCTTTCTAAGATCCTCAGGGTGAAGCTGTACAGAAAAGTCAGCAAATAATTTGTCACATTCTGTCAGCCATTGTACTCTGAAATCTTATGTGGGATGTCAACAGCAAACACAGCAAAACAAATCCTTATGCCATTATTAAACCATTTATTCCACTCAATCAGTTAACAGATCTTTCTCTGATTTCATGAATGAGGGGAACATATCAATTTGTTATGAAAAATAAACCAAGGGTAAATGTAAAAAAAAAACAACACAAAAAACACAAATATAAAATACTTAGAACTGTAATTGCTACAAGCAGTTGAACATAACTTACAGTCATCATCTGTTGCATCTGTCTCCTCAATCAATGTGCACTCTATTAACGACAGAACACCTCCTGTCTATGAAAACAAAGTGCATTTTTGATAAATTTAGACATCTGCCATTACAGCTACTTTAAAGTATTGGTACACCTTACAGTAAGATTCTACAGAATCCAGAGCTTGTAGGAAGATACATCAATTTCATGATACACATTTTTCAAGAACAAAAACCAGCTGGATCAGTTTTTGTGTTTTCCTTAAGCAAGCAAATCAATCAAACATTTAAAGGTGCAAAATTTCTTTCATATTTTTACCATACTATAGTTTGCCTCACAGAGTCTTGTTCACAAGTTTCAGAAAAGATAACTAGAATTCCATCCTTTTTGTTCTGAACTTAAAGAAAACTAATACATGACTTTTTGAAAGATTCATTTACACTTAATTTACTTTGCAAAATGCATTAATTATTTAAAGTGTACAAAGTGCAAATGAATACAAAAAGTAACAAAAGAGACTTTCTAAGCATTATTAGTAATATCTCAGATGCCTTTGTCACATTAAAGGTTTGTTTAACATACATCAATCCATAAACTGCCACTCTACCTTCATTCAAAAGCCAACCCAAGAAAGACCAATTCTTAACAAGCGTAACCAAAGCATTCTTAGAGGAACATTCACTTTAAGACAATATGCTGCTCAGGAAAACAAAACCAACTTTAAATATTAATTTTATTACAGCTCTGGAAGTTGTTCTGTCATAGTTCTGTGGGGGTGTACTGGCTGATTACTGCACTGTAAACAGACTGGCTTATAAACAGTCATTGATGTTCTGTTTCTAGCTACAAGTTTATTAAATCACACGCTTCTGGAAGAAAAAAAAGTTTCTCACTGCAATGAGAAATGCATCACTTCAATTCTGTTTGTAACAACACAGAATCTCAGTTTAGAACAACAACAACAAAAAACAGTATTAAAATTGCACTGAAGCTATATTTTCATTTAATAAACTTAATCATCACATAACACCTGTACCTTAAGTAGATGCAGTTTTCCTCCTGAACTTCTTGTACAAATTAAAAAATGTTTTGTAAATAAGAAGCACTGCCTTTCTCCTTCTTTTTTCAAAGATAATGATCCCAGACGAACTTTGCTAAGTTTTCCCCTTTCCACTGAAGGGACTTGAATAAGGGAACCTGGTAATAACAAAAATAAAAAATACACTGTAACTACAACAATGTTTAGTAGGCAGTGTTTGAAGTGTTAATCCACCAAACATTTTGGTATTAAAACATGCAACTTTCCATTCTAATAAGCATTAACACACATCAGACTCCATCTTAAAAAAAAAAAAAAAAAAAAAAAAAAAAAAAAAAAAAAAAAAAAAAAAAAGGCATTTACCTTTTTCATACCAGTTCATTTTGAGTTTTAGGACAAGTTCACAGATTCGTACTTTTTTTTTTAATGAAAGTTGTAAATCTGTCTCTGTAATTACAGTCTAAGAATCAAGCAAGCACAGTCTAAACTAATAGATACTCATCAAATTCTTGTGCAACTCTGAGCTAATACCGTGTTGATCAGAGAACAAAGCTGAACAGCAATCTCCATTTGCTCAACTTTCAGCAGTTGCTAGATTTGCAGTTACTCTAGTTCTAAGCCAAAGAGAGAGAGGAAGAAAAACTAAAAGTTAGGAAGGAGATCATTCCCTAGAGTTGGAGCTGTGATTTTTCTGTATGTTGCCAGCTGCCCTCCAGCTCCCAGTGTGAGGATAAATAGCACATACAAAGCAGTTTCAAACAGCTTCCCATTCCAAAGTCCTTCAGTCACTTTTCTCCTGAAATTCCTCTATACATTTTGGTAACAAACAATTCTACTTGTTATTTTTGTTCCTTAAAAAAAACAAAAAAACAACATTATCTATAAACATGACACGTGCACATGTGGCTTTGCAACTCAACTTCTTTTTTGTTTGGTTTTGTTTTAGTTTTATTATGTTTCAGAAATACCATATTCTGTTCTGCTAAAACAGCAGAAGGTTAAAATGTTATGAATGGCCAGTGTACAACTGTCACAACCAAGTGAGGCTAATTTTGGAACATTCATTAACAGTATGATTAAAAAAAAAAAAAAAAAAAATCTCCTTTATTTTGAAATAATCAAAACTTGACTGGACATGATGCTGACTATCAGGCTCCATTGGCAATGCTTCCAGTAGGTGGAACTGGACAGGACAATTCCCAAAAGTCCCTTCCAACCTCAACTACTCCATAATTTTGTAATTGTGATATATTTGTTAGCAGAGGCAAATTTAGTGCAGCTCATGATAGGAAGATCAGAAAACATGTTTGATGGCCTCTGAGGGGCCTTCAGAAGCCAGTTTTCTGTGTGTCAGTCAATGCTGGATGGTAGATCAAGGTCTCTGTTGCCTTAGGACTATTAAAGAATCACAGAATCATAGAATGGTCTGGGTCGAAAAGGACCACAAAGATCATCCAGTTTCAACCCCCCTGCTAGGTGCAGCATTGCCAACCACCAGATCAGGCTGCCCAGAACCACATCCAGCTTGGCCTTGAATGCCTCCAAGGATGGGGTAACCACAATCTCCTTGGGCAACCTGTTCCAGTTTGTCACCACCCTCTGTGTGAAAAACATTCTCCTAATATCTAACCTAAAGCTCCCCTGTCTCAGTTTAAGACTATTCCCCCTTGACCTATCACTATTCACCCTCGTACACAGTCATTGCCCCTCCTGTTTATATGCTCCCTTCAATTACTGGAAAGCCACACTGAGGTCTCCCTGGAGCCTTCTCTTCTTCTTCTTCTTGACTTCTTAAACAAGCCCAGTTCTCTCAACCTTTCCTCATAGGAGGTGCTCCAGCCCTCTGATCATCTCAGTGGTCCTCCTCTGGACTTGCTCCAAGAGCTCCATGTCCTTACTGAACTGGGGGCCCCAGGCCTGGACGCAGTACTGCAGATGGGGCCTCACAACAGCTGAGTAGAGGGAGACAACCACCTCCCTCTCCGTGCTGGCCACCCCTTTTTAATGCAGCCCAGAACACAGTTGGCCTTCTGGGCTGAAAGCGCACACTGCTGGTTCATGTCCAGCTTCTTGTCCACCAGAACCCCCAAGTCCTTCTCCACAGGGCTGCTCTCAAGGAGATCTTCCTCAGTTCATATAAGTACCTGGGGTTACCCCAACCCCAGTGCAGCACCCTGCACTTAGCCTTACTGAACCTCATTAAGTTTTCATGGGCCCACTTCTCCAGGTCCCCCTGGATGACTTCTCTTTCCTCCAGTGTATCAAGAGCACCGCTCAGCTTGGTGTCATCTGCAAACTTGCCGAGGGTGCACTCAGTGCCATCATTTGTGTCATGGAGATGCCGAAGAGCAGCGGTCCCAAGGCTGACCCCTGAGGGACACCACTTGTGACTGCCTTCTGCTCTGACACAGAACCATTGATCACAACCCTGTGGCTGCAACCAGCCAACCAATTCTTAATCCACTGGACAGTACATCCTTCAAATCCAGACCTCTCCAATTTAGAGGGAAGAATGTGATGAGAGACCATGTCAAAGAAAAGAAAGCATGATAAAGAAATTGTTTGGCTCAACAGAGGGCCTAACAATAAAGTCTGTATCAAAGTAAGAGATAGATAAAAGGAGACCCCAAGAAATCTGAAAGTGAATTAATAATTTACTGTGCAAAGCACTGTCAGAAATGTTCCATGGTCTCAACAGCTATAGATTAAGAGAATCAATCTTTTCTTAGAAAAATAAATAATATAACACAGATAGCATATGTCAAAGTTGAAGAGAACCTTCAAAAAATAAAAAAAAAAAAATAAAAAAAAAATGCCTGATAGAAATACACCTGAGTAATGGTCAGAATACCCTTATTTTCTTTCTTTCTTTTTTTTGGGGGGGTCAGAAACAGGTATCCTCTAGCTCCCCCCAATCAACACAAAGAATAGGAGCTTAACTGAAATTAGAAGTGGCGGACATCACTCTTAAAGTGACCCTACAATCAGACGTGAGAGGAAAATGGGCTTGGCATTGTTTCATTAGCTCAAGTCAGATTTCTGCACTCATACAATGTAAAATGTTTTAGGTGTTCTAAATAGTAAATTGTGATGCAGCCTTTCACATCATGCAGGCTTATCCACTGTCCTTAACAGTATTCCCAGAATTAAACCTGAAATTCATTTACTTAAATCATGGGTTTGACTCAGGTCTTACATTCTAATATTCCATCCTTCACAGATTGATTCACACTGAAAAATTAGTAGGTTTCTACTGATGAAACACTGGGTACACAGACAAAATGATATTAGCCAATTTTAAGGGGAAAAGCATCATATGCATTCAAATATAAAATACTGTAATCAGAGTGAAAAAAAATACTCAGTTTAAGAAAATTTCATGGTACAAATCAGTCAAGGACAATCAGCCCTGTAATTCTCTGGAGGTGGCTGCAATGCAACAATTTTACATTTTTCTTGAAACCACATTCATAACTTCTTCAACACCTCAATTATAACAAACACATACATTTAAGAACAACAGAGTAACTTAAGTGTGGCCACTGTACAAACAATCTTAGAAGTTGTTATGGGAAGTTTCATAATTTGGTTAAATAACTACAGAAACACTACAGCATGTATTTCAAAATCTATTTTATTATATTATATTAAACTACCAGCTTTGCATATTTAAATACCAAATGTTCCAATGACACTATCTAAAGAAGATCTTGTGAAGAGATATATCTAAATTAAATTCTCAACCTTTCCTAAATATATGCAATGCTTTACGGACACAAAGTAGCTTGCAGATGGTTAAAGTCTTCTACTACAGACCTATAGCTACTCCTTACAAAACTACTACCTTGTTACAAAAGAGCCAGAAGTAAATTCTAATATAAATGGAAAATAGGCTTCAGTTTTGAAATTTTTCCATTTGTTTACCATTAGAGTAAGCCCCCCAAGGTAAGAACTGAAATCTGTTTATAGTTTCTGGTTAAAGTTATCACTTACTTTAAATTACAGTTTTGTGGAACACAATGATAAATTTATCTCCTGATTCTCACACAATGGAAAACAGACATCTGGTTTCATCTGGTCTAACCCTTCTTGCTCAAGCAGAGACCACCCCAGAACAGGGCACCCAGGCTCACGCCCAGGTAGCTTCTGAAGACCTCCAAGAAGGAGACCCCACAGCCTCTGGGTCCCTGTGCCACCCTCACAGAATAGAAGAGCCACCTGATGGTCAAAGGGAACCATCCGTGTTCAAGGCTGCACTCAGTGCCTCTTCTCCTGGCAGCAGGCACCACCGAAAAGAGTCAGGCTTTGTCTTCTTTGCACCCCATTCAGGTCCTTATACATGTTGACAAGGTCCTCCCTGAATCTTCTCTTCTCCAGGCTGAACAGTCCCAGCTCTCTTAGATTCTTCTTATAGGAAAGGTGCTCCAGGCCTTTCAGCATCTTGGTAGCTTTGCACTGGACTTTCTCCAGTTTGTCCGTGTTACTCACGAACTGGGTGGCCTAAAACTGGACATAGTATTCAGCTACAGTCTCACAAATGCTGAGCAGGGGCGGAATGATCACTTCTCTATACATGATGGACCAAAGCTTCAGCAGGAAGAGTTTCCAAAACCACCAAGAATAATGAATATGGTATGCCTCTCCCTTTTCTCTTTTTGTTAACTGCATTTTATTAGACATAATTCTACATTTCTGGAAGAACAAGAAGCCTTTATTCTCTTCATGACTTTCTTCTTGTAGTGATATTTGTATCTTTCCCAGACTTCTACTGAAGCCCCAAAATGTACTTCTCAAGAGATGGAGTGAGTATATCCAGTACTGGATCTACTCTGGCACTATGAATTTGAGATGTCCCTGAAGCACTAACTAAAATGGGAACGACAGCTCTTTTCTTTCTTAGCTACCACTTTACCATTTGACAAAACCTCAAGCTTCTCATGCACTTTTGTCCAGATGATGCATCAGCTGCTATTACTATTTTGACTGATCAGACAGCTCCAGTCTCTGTGGAGCTGTAGGTAATTATAATTGAAGATCACAGCCCAGTTAGTGTATAATACTGTCCCATGGATGATTTACCATTACTACGCTGCTGTTTCTCATAGATCCTCAATAAAACAGTACAGAAATGGAGCTCAACTACAATCTCAAATTACTCGAGTATTTTTTAACTCCATTTAACAACGTTCCATTAGACTTTAAGGATGTTACCTGTTCCCAGTGCACTGACCTGCCCAGTGATGGCAATGTGAATCCTGCTGTTTTTAATGCAATTATTTTCATGGTTACATAGGTAGCTTTAAAAGAGAAGTCTTACCTTGGCGTATAAAAGTTTGACTTGTATCTAGCAATATATCACAGCCTTCTACTATTGTTCTTTCTATGGCCAGATTCTTCCGGATGTTTTCTGTGTCACTCACTTCATCATGCATCACCCTGTCAGATACAGCACAAAATGTACTTAAAATTCCCTGAAATATATCTTGCAATGTTTCATCTAATTTCATTTGCACCTTTGACAGTGTACACACACAGAGTTGATAATGCCCTTTACAGCACAGCAGATATATACATACAGTACATGACTAGTCCAGAGCAAGTTTCTTGCTCTGCTTTTCCTTCTTTCAAACCATTGTTGTAATCATTTTTTTTTTATTTTAATTTTTTATCAGCAGCGGAACCTATTTAGCCAGAGTTGTTCTTAGACTATTCTTGAATACATGTGACAGACAGCACCAAACTTCACAGCTTCTAGAAGAGTACTTCTTGATACTCAATAGCATCCACCAAACTGGAAATGTTTCTTAGTTCCTTGTGTTACTTATACAACACATTTTAGATTCCCTAACCTTGGAGGGAGGCTCTAACCTTGGTTTTAGGTTCCCAGTATGTCTGCTTCAGTTTACTTTTCAATGTACCATCCACTTCCTCATTGCTCCCTATAACAATCACAGCTTTAATGGTTTATCTCTTAATTTCTTCCTCTTCTTTTTCTAAGTATCCTCCTCTTACGCAGAAAAGCACGGTTTATTCCAAGACTGAGGTCAACACAGATATTTATATGGTATTGTGATGTTCCTGAACTGTCACTTGACTGTAAGGTCTCAAAGCTATTCTTCCCTCCCATCTACAATAAATGAGCCATCAAGTTTTATACACATGGTCCATATCGCAGCCTTGTAAGCAGGGGAGTATCAGTCAACTTCAGCCTCCAATTCTGAACATTCATAGATAAATTAGTTGGATGAGCTCTAACTTATGTGCTGGGGAATAAGGTCAACCAGAGGATGTGCCTGAGTAAATAACGGCTACGATAACAACAGTCAAAGCAACTGAAGCAGAAACATGGAATGGGGATATGAAGAAGTGCTTTTCCATATGCCCTGCGATGACATGATTTATGCAAGGGAGGACCCTGGGTGTGGGAAGGGTCATGTGTGTGTGGGGTTGCATAGTGGGTGTACGGGACGTGCATGCATGGAAGCCGTGCAGGTATATGAGCTGTGTGATACATCAGTAAAGTGAGAGAATACTCCATGGCATCCATGACTGTGTCTCTCTCCTTTGGATTGTCAACGTTCGAGGACTATCAGGTTATTTGATGGCAACGTCATTATGAGATGAAGCACAGTCAGTGCTGTTTGATATGACTATACACATTTACATATAACCCTACCCACAAAAATTCCTGGCTTTGACTAAAAGGAAAGAAGTCATTACTTCTCTGCTTTAAATGGCCTCAGAATATGGCAGACCCTGCTTACACTGCAAGAAGCAAATGCAGCTACTTCTTCAAAAGGCTCTTCAAAGAAGCCAGAGCTTTAAAAGGTGGCGGACATAACATTTAGATGACTCAGAAAGATGACTGTATTGAAGATGGAGCAGGACAAAAAAGAAAAATTAATAAGATCCAAACTAGTAGGTAGTTTGCCCAACATAGCTACTGTGTCTTAAAGGCATTAGAAATCTGAACAGCTGAAAGAATGTAATTAACAACAGCTATAAAGCAATCACGCATTTACAGCTACATATTTTACAGAGACTTTTTTGGTGAATACTCCAGATATTCGAGGCATACATTCTTGTTTATATAGCATGTCTTTGTTCACAGCAGAAAGACCTGTTTCCTAGTGATAGCAACCAAATTTCTTCCTTGGCTGACAGAAAGTAGCATCTAAGATAGGCCTGGAGTTTCTGGGAAGAGATTTTATTTTACAGGCTTTTACAGCAAGTACTAATTCTGAAAATATATCTTTAGCTCCAGTTTATTTGGCAGTCTTCAAAGCATACATGGAAATCAGTTATTTCATTAACACATGCAAACTGTAACATAGATTGAGAACTCAGTAATTCTCAAGACCCTGACTGATCTCCAGTGTTGCAGAATATTGAAAATGCCCTTTTTAAGAGAAAAAAAAAAAAAACAACAACAAAAAACTTGTGAAAAAACACATGTATTTCTTTATATAAAGAAAACTGCTCGTAACTCAAGGGTAGGTGGTTTCTATAGCAACTCTGTTCTCCCCTACCCAAAATACGAGATACTTGTAGATTTCTGTTAAACCAAAGACTAGAAGACTTTAAATTAAAATTTACTATTTTTTCCTTCTGTTTTCAGGACTTTGGTTCGGTTTTGTTACTTTTCTTTAATATATATATATATATATATTTTAAAGAACAAAACCAAATCTAAAGTGAGAAAATTCATTTTACAATTCAGGGTCTTTGCTTCAGAATAATCAAATAAAAGTGTAGAAAGTCTCACCTTGAAAGTTCTTCTAGTTTGGATTTTGCAAATTCAAGGCTTTTTCGTTCAACGTGCTCGTGTGGTGTGTGAGCCAGGAGTTCATGAAGCGTTATTATGTATCTAGGAATCTTAAACAAATTAGGTACAGAATCAGTAAATCCTTAAAGAAATTATTTTAATACAGTTTTGTTGTGGTTTTGTTTTGTTGTTGTTGTTGTTGTTGTTGTTTTTTAAATACAGGCTATTACATTAGTTAGAAAACTTTTGCAAACATTGTCTTTTTTAACAAATACCCACAGCCAAGTGATTACATGTACAATCTAAACAAAACTGCCAAAATACTGAACTTCTGGGTCACAGAGGCTGCACATGGTGTGCGTACATTTTCAGTCTGAGGAAACATAAGTTCAATTCATTATTTTATGAAAAGAAAAGCAGATCAGAGACACTGACAAAGATAACAATGAATTTCTTGTTTTCTTGCTGCTATTCAAGTGTCAACACAGATAATTTTCAAAACATTCTGGGAGATCCATGTACAGCTTACTAAAATTGTAATAGACTGCATTCATCTAGGTTTTTTACAAGCCGGGTGGTGGCCTGTTAGCATACAAATGAAATAATTCACATTGTACTAATGGACGCTGAAGAACATGCAAGATTTGACAGTTAATGCCAAATAGTAGCACAACGATCCTGATTCACTTTGTCATCACTTAAAGCACATTCATGAATGTTATACAGAAGCAGGTGATCCTGCAGTACTCCTTTTCTTTAAAGAATAAGAGCCATATAGAAAGTGGAGAACTAGCTTTCTCCTAGGCTGAAAACATCCTCAACACAACATTATTATTCACATATCAATAGGACCCTCTCTTTCTCCCTTCTAAAATCCCAATATATTCTTAAGTTCAATCAAAATTTCCCAAACTTTATGATACACAAGCCGGAAGCTGAACAAATATGCTATTAGAGGCAGAAATAGCCTTGTTAAGTACAATAGTAGGGCTGCCTAGCTCTAACACAATGGCAGAGACCCTTTTTTGGGGGGGTGGGGGGAGGGGAGGGAACTCCATTTGCCAGTTACCGAACAGAGGGGGTTCACCGTTGTCATGGTAAGTCAACTTCTGTGTCAAACATAAAAGTCACAAAACTTTTCAAAGACTTTTGAAAACAGCTGCAAATAATTATTTCAGAGAGATCTACACAGAAATATCACAAGGCTAATGAAGTTTTCAAAACTTGGGTATTTTTCATCATCTAAAGACCAGGTCACTGAAGAACAAAGTAGGAGGAAGGCTTCAAAATGTATTTCTCCTAAAATGCTTGTGACTGCTTCAATTTGATATACCAGTTATACTACCCCTGTCTGTACTGTTGTGTATTAAGAATTTGTTTCTCAACTTTTCCTTTTTTGTTCTTTCGGCACTTGCCCTCACCCAACATTCTCCTTGCATATATACAGGATTTTTAATAGATTTGAGTCAGTGTAGCTGGAGAAAAGATCCCTACAAGCAGTTTCTGTATAATAACGAAATACATAAAAAACTAAATTAGATTGCACGAGACTACTTTTAGTTAAGCAAGAAACATCTTCTATCAACCATGACTTCAGTAACACAAAATGATTCAAAACATTAAAAACAAAGAGTGAAAAAATGTACAGAGACTACCTGAAACATGGGGTAAGTAAGGAAAGTTTCCAGCATTCGCCCCTCACATGCTGGGTTGGCTTCATATTGCTTCAAGAGTTTGTCAAAATCTCTGTTTTGCTTACAGTTTGCCAGTACTTGTAGACTATACTGATGATTCCGAACAAATTCTTGATATATGTTCAGCATTGGCAGCAGAATGTCAAATAAGTCAGCTAGAAAAAGTCAAGAAATGCTTTTTTTTTCCAGCTACCCATGTCTTGGAACGTATTTTTAAGAAAATGATCATGTTCTATGGAAGGGAATTACTGTAATCAGTTCTGTTTCCAATATACTGAAATTTCAGAAACATTATACTGGGTTCTTTCACCTGTCAAAATATCGTCGTTCTGATAAATTAATAATCAGATAACTTCTCTGAAAATGCAGGGGCCCCTGTGTAAACAGTGCACAGCACTGAGGCTAAAACAGAGGAATTCTCATCTGGATGTCAGGAGTGTTACGCTACTGCCCACACGGTACACTCACTACACCAAACCACACGATACTAGCTCTACAAAAGCATTTCACTCAAAAAGGACATTGTCATTAAAAATAAATAAATAAATAAATAAATAAAAGGAAAACTTACAGTAATTTCAAAAAAAATAATTTAAAAAATCGAGAAATACAATAACTTGTAAAACTACAGTAAAAAATACAGTAATAGAAAATACAGGAACTTACCTAGAATTAAGGTAGGCCAATTAGCAATTCTCGCTTTTAAACCTTGATGAAATATTTCATGAAGAAACATGATTGTTTCACTGAAAAACAAATATTTAGAGAAACAAAAAGACAATTGAGGTCTATTTGCCAGTTTATAATTCATGAAGAAGCATTCCTTCCTGTTTACTGGTGCATTTTCCATTTCAGTAGGAAAAACAGGAGACAAATTATTATTATTATTATTATTATTATTATTATTATTATTATTACTATTATTATTGTGGAAGCAAACAATTCATTTTATTATACTATTTAGAATTTTTACTGCAGTATCTTTACAAAATACACAGTATTTACCATGGAAAGCATGTCTTAATTGCTTAATCTTTTAAATAAATAATCTATTAAATAACATAGGTTAGCGATTAAGTGTTCCAAGAATATCTCTGACGGTGTATCAATACTTTCAGAAAACCTCTAGCCAGTGGCAGTTATAGGTGTTCTCATTCAGTACTCTTCAAGATTTGAAGCTGAGAGGTTTTCAGTAAGGTGATCTTTAATGCTGTACTTGAGGTCATGTGATCAGCAGAAGAAGCTTTAGAGGCATCACGACGGTAAGTGAAATCATGAAGAGTTCAGTGACCATGAATAAGATGTTATGAGAGGAAAGTCTGTATCATAACTAAGAGAACAAGTTGTTCTCTTAGAAGTCTGGGGCAGCCTTGGATGCGGTCCAATCCTGTATCAAGTTCTAGATGGCTGCTGGCTTACTTTTACATACTCATTACAATAGCACTAGGATGCTTAATGCAAAGAACAATTCTTTTTTTTCTGGATATGAAAAGACAAGCAAGAGAAAAGGAAGCTCCTTAGGCACAAGAGCAGAAAATAGAAAATATGACAAACTCATCCCCAGGGTCTTATCTGAATCATATGAGGCCACTAAGTACAATTTCACTTTCTTAAGAGAAAAGGAAACAGGAAAGGTGACAGAAAATTTAAGAGAGCTCCTCCATAAGGCATTTTTTGTGTTTTCCTTCCTCTAGCACAGCAGCTACAGAATGTAAGGAGGCAGAGAGGACTAAATGGCTTCAAACAGAATCACAGACTTCACCCTACATCTTACCCCAAGGGAATGAGGTCCAACTCAGACACATTACTTATATCACAACAAATAAACAAAATAAAACTTTATTACTGCAAATATAGACAGAATGAAAAGGAGTGGTCAGAGGGACCTCCAAAAGCAACCAAAAAATAAACATACCTATTGAGGAAAATGCTACTAACATCATCATGACTGATAGGTGGCTTCTTTGAACTTGCAGCCATTCTTAAGGGCCTCAGAAAACAGTTCACAAGTACATAAAGTTGATGCACATATTCAGATTCAGCCTCAACCATGTTAAAAACTATCTGATTCCTTTTTCTCATACTTTCTGCATGGGGAGAACAAATGTAATCTTGGACAATAGTCTTCCATTTTCTTCTACATAACCAGCCTCGCATAAAGCTTTGAACCTAAAAAGGAACCAGGCAGAAAAACAGATGTGAAGAAAACTTTCATGACTATTTGTAAGTTCTTCTCTCAGGAAATAACCTGCTACACATAAAGCCTCTGTAAAGAAAATCTGTTGCCCTCTAAAACATTACTGATCTATAATTGTTCCATAACTGTTCTTTTAGGTATCTATTTTTAATATAAGTCCCACAAGCAATTGGTAATATTAATAATATTTGTTGCCCAAAAATTGTTTGAGAATACAACATGTACACATCAAGATTTTATTACAGTCCCAAAAGTTGACCTCTTTCTGTCAGCACAGTTCTCCCATACACGGGTTGTTTTAACTCCTTTTACCTATCCTTACACATTTCCCACTTTCTTACACCACCAATCATACTGTGCAACATTTTTGCATAAGGTATTTCAACACAGACTTCAATATCAGCATTGACATAATTCTGAAAAAGCCGTTAAGCTCAGTTTGGTTTCTTTTTCATACAGATAACACTTACTGTTTGTATCTAGAGCTACACACAGTGTTGAACGGCAGACACCTAAACCAGAAATACTATTACCCAGAAAAGGTAGGTTTGGGGCATTGTTACAATGATTCTCTATGCCACAAGAAAACCTACTTAAGCACAATATGCACTGAAGTTACAAGTGGATTAAACATCTACTTCCAGTCACAGAAAACTTCAGTTGCCATGACTTTGATGTGACAACCATTTGTCTTGAAAGAGAAATGGAAAATTTCACTGGTAACAGTTTATACTGAATAAACAGATTTTAAAAAGAAAAAGAAGAAAAACAAAAAAGAAGGGAAAAAAAAAAAAAAAAAAAAAAAAAAAAAAAAAAAAAAAAAAAGAGTCCTGACTGTCAAAACAACCAAGATGCAGAAAGCAGTGAATCAGGATCAGAACTCTCCTTGTACAAAAAGACAGTTCTGGCTTTATTACAATGAAATAGAATATTCACATAAGGGTACCAGCTCAGTATTGACCTTGACTGAGACTATCTGAAATGGTTAGTGAAACTAAATCCGTGCAGCAGAAAAATTACGTAATCTGAGAGACTGAGCACTGAGAAAATTTGGGTGACAGATACAGGACCACACCTTCAAGCATGATTTCCATTTATACTCATGTATTAGGACTTGTGGGAGCTATGTGTATTATTCTGGAGGCAGTTATATACAGCCTTAAGTAGCATTACCAGAAGCTTTGCATGTAAATACCATACAAACTGGGACAATTCTTCCTTTGCATTACGATCACTGCCCATATTGTCCTAAAAAGACCAACATCAAATAGACCAGAAGAAAAACTGAAATAATATAGCTCTCCAAATGTTCTGTGTTTGTATTCCATATTCAGTGACAGAATGAAAATTATTCTCTTATTTCTTTACAAACATTTTTACAAGCAAGGAATATAAACTCACTACGTGCTTGATTCTTACAGGAAGTGGCCTGTGACCTAATTTCAATCTTCACATGCAGCTGAATGAAATGTACAACCTTCTCTAATAAACTGAATATATACCAAGTAAAAACAAACACCTAAATAAGTAAGAAATACACTATGAGGTAAATACACCTTTGATATAATTTAAGTAGTTTGAGTAAGGGTCATGGCAAAAGATATCTTGTTAGTTGAGTGTGCTTAATTAAACAGCAACTGAAGACAAAACTAGTGGAAAACAGAACAAGACAGACTAGAAAAGAACATCTTCCCCATTCCATTCTTCTCAAACAGAGTACACTGAATGTTTACCTTTTTAATTTTTTTAATATCTGGATCCTCATCTTCCTGGTTGCCTTGATAAGGTCGCATTCTTTCTTTTGTTTTATTTAGAGCTATAATCTGACAAAAACAACCATTCATTAAATGATTTTTCAATGTAATGAAATTGTCATGGAACTAACAGAAAAATAATTTCCTTATCTTCTAAGGCTCTTCCAAAAGTTTGTTTAAGCTGCACATAATAACAAGCATATATTTGGTCACAAAGACATAAACACAGTTTTCACTAAACTTGAGAACTTGCTCCAGATGGAAAAAGAACCAGAAGAGAACTGGTTCTCCTCTCAAAATGAAGTGCACATTTAACACCTCCTCAGATCAAAACTGCAACAAAACTTCTAATACTCGGTGAAATATAGTAGTCTGGACCAAATAATATCATCAACAGTATTCGTAGGAGGAATATTATACATCAATTCATAACAATTACATAAATACTGAAATATTATAATGCACACAGGAAAATATTGCAGTGTATTGATTACTTGATGACTTTGTCACATACTTCAGATTTAAGTCTTTCAATTTCTGTGTCTTGATCTTCAAGCTGATGTCGAAGTTGATTGGCTGCAATCTTTTCAGTCTCTACAATTTGGACGAGATGAATGTATTTCTGCATCAATACTTCCCTTTCAATCAGAATATCTGAATAACTAGAAAGGAAAACAGTTAATTCAGTAAAAATAGCAAAAATGTTGTCTTTTATATCTCTTTCTGGGATATTGACAAAACATAAAAATGACAAGAAGGCAGAAAAAAACAAATCCTTGTTTGGCCTAATATATAATGAAAAGCCTGACTGCAAATCATCCAGAGCTACAAAATGTTCAATAAACTTTTCAGATATACAAGTGTACCAAATCTCCCCTGAGCAAGACAATTGTACTCGTCTTTTTCATAGCTTCTAATCCTCAGGTTTACCTCAAGAATTCTCTTCATCCAAATTCTTTAATTATTTTAAGGACTGCCTTTTCCTTCTGTTACCTGGGAACATATGCGTACACCATTTAGCTCCTCAGCTGAAATGCTTCTAACTGTCTGTCTTTACAGAAGAGCTTCCATCACAATCTTCAACACCATTATTTTGCTTTGCTGATACCTACTTCACTGTTTTATTCAAATAAGTTTATTTAATCTACTTACTAACAGGAATTGTGGTATCAGTCCTTTCTTACAACACTTAGCTGCCAAATCTACAGACATATACAGCCTATTTACCTAGGTCTCAAAGAGACTGTTCCCCTGAGAGTCGAGTAATTAACCACTCATCCTAACTGACTAGTGTTTGACACACTGGAGGGAGCGGATGCCATCCAGAGAAATCCTGACAGATTTAAGAGATGGGCTCTGTGTGAAGCTCATGAAGCTTCAACAAGCTTCAACAAGCAAAGTGCAAGGTTCTGCACATAGGTAAAAGCAACCTCAATCACAAGTTCCAGCTGGGCTATGAGCAGACTGGGAGCAGCACTGAGGAGAAGGACTTAGTGCCAGTGGATGAAAAACTGAGCATAAGCTGGCTGTGTGTGCTTGCACCCCAGAAAACCAAGTGAACCAAGTGTATTGTGGCCTGCATCAAAAGAAGGGAAAAAGCGGTGATCCTTCTTTGATAAGGCACAATCTAGCATTCAGCTTTGAGCCCCCCAAAAGAAGAAGGACTTGAACCTGTTGAAGCAGGTTCAGAGGAGCACCAGAAGTGTGACCAGAGGGCTGGAGGACCTCTCTTACAAAGAAAAGCTTGCAGAGGTTGGGGTTGCTCAGCCTGGAAAAGTGACCTCATTGCAGCATACCAGCACCTAAAGGGGCCTACAGGAAAGCTGAGGAGGGACTCCGGAGGTGTTCAAGGCTGGGCTGAATGAGTGCAATGTGAGGTGTCTTTGTCTGTGGCAGGGGGTTGGAACTGTAAGGTCCTTTCCTACTCAAGACCTTCTACAGATCTATGATTTATAAGACAAAGACCAAATTGTAAAAACATGGTGGAACTAAGGCCCAAACCTTTGTCAAAGGATATGTTATTATTTTATGATCAATAATCAATCACTGAAAATGCTGACTATCACATCTTCCCTACGGTCAAGTTAATACAGGATTTGATGGAAGGAATTTTTGAATTGCACATTTTTCCTTTAAACTTCTTTCTACTTGTTATAGAACAGCTACTATTAAATGCTGCTTTAAAAACGTAATAATGTGCATTCTCTCCAGTTAATCTTTTTTTTTCCCCCTACATATTTAAGGCTAATTCAATCAGTATAGTTGCAATTACATACTGGAGGGGTAAACTATTTAGTACAGCTATTAAATTATTTGCTTAACCTGGAAAGGAAACTTAGATTTAAAATAGTTAGCTATCATAAAGCAAAAGCTTTTCCTCCTTGAATGGATTATGAGAAGGATAAAAAGTGAATTCAATTCTATTGCATTTATTTTTTTATTTTAACTGCTGCAATAGTAAAGAGTAAATGGCCAGAGAAGGGCACAGAAGATCTCTTCTAAAGAGTAAAATATAATCCCTGAAAAAATGTGTAACAGAAGAGTACATATGTCTTTTGCGGAATAAACAATAATAAAATACGAGATTCAGTGCTTTACAGATGTTTGTTAATTATCTTCTTGGTTTACAAGAATTCAGCTTTTTTAGAAAACATAGTTCACAGAATCACAGAATTTTTCAGGTTGGAAAAGACCTAGAAGATCATCTAGTCCAACCATTACCAATACTTCCCAGCTAAACCATATTCCTCAACGCAACATCCAAATGTTTCTTGAACACTCCCATGGTCGGTGACTCTACCACCTCCCTGGGCAGTGCATTCCAATGCCTGACTACCCTTTCCGAGAAGAAATACTTCCTAATGTCCAGCCTGAACCTCCCCTGTCGCAGCTTGAAACCATCCCCTCTAGTTCTATCACTGTCTACACGAGAGAAAAGGCCAACCCCCAGCTCACCACAACTTCCCTTCAGGAAGTTATAGTTAAGGAAGTATAGTTAAGGACTAGTGGGTTTGACTGCCTAAAATGCCAGTCTCAGCATTTTATGATAGAAATAGATAGATACGATAGTTTCAGATAAAAAACAAACACTTCCTTCACTCCCATAATTTGTAGTGCAAAGTTAGTTAGAACTGCCTATGCAACTACAGTAACTTCAAATGGGCTAGCCATTTTCCTTCTCAAATCTGCATTTGCTCTGGGAAGTGAAAATTACAGAATTTTGGAATAAACTTCACTTATATCCAACAACACTTTTCTCTGCATTTCTCATCCATCTCTACATTTCAGAGTTAGATATAACACTCATCAAGTATCATCTCTGGAGCCTTCAAAAACAGCATGGTTTCAATAATGAATCAGCAGGCTTTTAATTGATTACATATGTACACATATGTCCGTAAATAAAGAAAATGATTCCGAAGTCTTCAACTGTCAAAAGAAGATGAAAAATTCGTAAAACAGCACATAAACAGTCTGGATCTAGTTCTCTTATTTAGGTACTGCTTGAAAGAAAAAAAAAAAAAAAAAAAAAAAAACACAACAAAACAACAAGAACAAAAAAAAACCTGTTGTGAACCACAGTTTTCTATAGAGTGATATTTATTGAGAGAAGTAATTCTCTCTTATAATGGTAAGTAGCAAGACTTGGAAAACAGAGCTACTTGAGAGGTGTCTTCTTTTTAGGAACTCCCTTTCCTGGCAGCTGATAAAGGTTTCAGTACACTGGCTGTACAAAAGCTACATAAGCAGCCAAAAGCACTATACAGTGAACCCTGACAGAAATACTTATGGCTGCATCAAATCACGCTAAAAACCTGAAATGCAAAATGCAACCTCATCAGTTCTTTCTGAAAAGCAGGCAAGATGGCTTTGGAGGTGCAGCATGCAAAAGAAATTGCATGTACATCTGCCCCTATGAACTACTTTCAAGCAGTCCTGGACTCCTCATTGAAGGATAAACAGCTTCCAGACAGGCTTTGAAATTTACTGTCATGTTAGCAGACACATTATGGATGGTAAATGTTACAACAGAACCTATGTAATCTATCCCTATGACTGCAATTAGTGTGGCTTGCAAGACAACTCGTACATGAGTACTGCTGACCTTTAATGACCTTCTGATGATATAAGATTTCAAAGACAACCAATGGCTTTGAGAATTTATAGGGCTGTGGCTTACTGGAAGATACAAAATGAGCTTTCAGCTACACATGGACAATTGTTAAGAAAGGCTGTAAAAGTAGCATCTGTTAACTTTTGGTCATGCAAGTGGGAAATGGCATTTGGACTATGAATGACTACAGTAGTCAGGATGGAGAGGGTGGCATAGCAGAGTGTGTGACATACCCAGAAACATGGTCAGTCTGCATCCCAAATGGCTCATTATTTTTAGTACAAGACCCTTCAAATTGAGATACAAAAATAAAAACTGGAATATAAACTCTTAAAAAGGTAGACCCAACAGCCACTGAAAGCTTTGTGCATCCAAGCCATGGAGTTTGGGAATGGCTTTCTTTTGGACAGTGGGTACGCTGGAGGGCAATGCTACCCTCTCGTGGGACAATGAGACAATCCTGAAAACACATTTCATTAATCAATGCATTATCCATCAAATTCCAAAATACGGGACCCACTACAACTCATACTAAAAAGGAAGCTGTTTCAGTTGTCCTAGCTCTCCTTTATCCAGGAAAATCTGACTAAATGAATTAATCTGTAACAAAATCAAATGGAGAGGTACATTTCCCCATTAGGCAAAAACAGGTCCAAATTCAACAGCAGCTATGAAGAACAGACCAAATACAAGGGGAACAGACACTCCTCATTGTGTGAGCTAAGGACTCAATGAGCTCCTGGAAACTTGCATCTAATATCTCTTGGAGAGTGGGGACTGGTGGAAATGCAAATATTTACTTGGAAAACAACTACCACACCAATCTCCTGGACAGTCATGATAATAATAAATAAGGACTGCCTCTGGAGTTTTGTGTCTATCTTATGTGCAGTGTGCTGATGTGGAAATGTCAGAACAGGGAAACACAACAGGAACCTATCTGCCAAGATGGAGAAGTCCCCTTAATGGGCTAAAAAAGTGGCTTGCAGCAGAACCAAGATGCCTGCTCCAGGAACACAGCCCTCCTTGGGGAGAAGACAGACTTCTAAGTGTGCAAGGAGTATAGGTGATGCCATCCTCTCTGGTTCTATGTCTAAGAGTAGGAATGTTAGGGTGTGTGATTACAGACTAATTTTAACAAATGCAAATAACCTGAGAAAACACGGCTGAGAGGGAAATTGATCCAGGTTTATAAATACCTGAGGTGTGGGGGCCATAGGGGCAAGGCTGGTCTCTTTTCTGTAGTGCGTGGGGACAGGACTAGGGGAAATGGGCTGAAACTTCAGCATAGGAAGTTCCGCACGAATGTGCTCAAGAACTTCTTTATAGTGATGGTGACGGAGCACTGGAACAGGCTGCCCAGGGAGGTTGTGGAGTCTCCTTCTCTGGAGATATTCAAGACCCGCCTGGACCTGTGCGACCTGGTGTAGGGAACCTGCTTTGGCAGGGGGGTTGGACTCGGTGATCTCTAGAGGTCCCTTCCAACCCCTACAATTCTGTGATTCTGTAAGCAGATAAATGAGCCCCTTGGCCTGGCTACTTCCACAGCTACTGCAGGAGACAAGACCAATCAGCCCATAAAAGGTCATTCTCTACAGGAATGGCCAAAAGCACAGGCAGGGAACACCAGTGACCCAGTCAAGAAAAAAGCTGCCAGCTCCTGCCACCAGCAGGAGTCACCAGCCTCATCAGTAATGTTTGTGGCTGTGCCCTACCCCTGATCAGCACAGTATGCTCTATCTTCTTAGTAAACAGTTTCTAACCCTTTGCCTGAGTGAGAGGATTCTGCATGTGTTCATGGAGCTTTAAGCACCAGCAGCAGGGACAACAGGCAGTAGGACCCTGCACATCTGCAGTTTCAAGAGAGCAGGAGGAGTGTGTGGATATGGTGCGGGTGTGCATATTCAGGGTGTGATCACCAGTGAGTGTCAAGTCTGACTAGCCAGTGGGTCAGATTAGCCCTCTGGAAGCCAAGTATTGATGAGTCTGCAAGACTGGAATCATCAGAGAGTCATTGAGATGGCCTGTGGAGGTCACAGGAGACCCAGTTCAGTTACTAGGAAGACTATAATGAATCTGAATGTATGAATTCTGGAAATGAGCTTACTCACAAGCTAGTTATCAGCTAGGCTGAGTTTGTAAGGCCAGATACAAGAGACCCTCACCCCTAAGTGAGGGGGACTGAAGGGACTGAAGGGACCGAAGGGACAAAAGGCCAGCAGCTGGAGAGGGATTGAGGGGCTTTGAGTCATGCTTCCAGTTGCCAGCAAAGGAGGACCGAGGATCCAGGGCCAGTTCCTGGGCAGATCGCATGTCTAGGCTATTTATTGAAGGGTTCTATATTGTATATACATGTGTCCTTCTGAAAGTATGCTTTCAACCTAATCAGTGAGGAGGGGGAACAGGATAAGGAATGTCTGTGCCTGCAAGAGTGCTGAACGTTTGTCAGTGCTGATCTGTGTGGCCAGCTAGGTTTGCATCTGTGTTCATGTGTGTTGAGGACACATGTTCAGGCTCACTTCTGATTCATTCTTGGTAGAGGGACAAAGGCAGCCTCCCCTCAGATCTGGTATTGCTTGTCCTTTTGTTCTGTGGATTTAGCCAGACATTATTTGAGTGGCAGATTTTAGATTACTTTTCTTACATTTTGAGCATTACTAAAATCCTTTCAGACTCATTCCCGGCCAAATGGAAAGTACAAAATCACGGTTGTTATTGCCTTTCCAGCATTAAGGCATTAGCAGCAAAGGAACTTGCTCTGAGCTTCCAGGCAGCTTCAAGCTAGCACACTGAGCTTACAAGTGGCTGCAAAATCCTATGTAAAATACATCCTGCATTAGCAAGCAAAGTGTGCCAACAAGACTGAGAAGTGAGTCTTTTCTTTGAGGACTGTGGATAGAAAGGTGTATCATATGGTCTAAACAGCAACCTAGCTGGAAGAAACATTCCACTCCTCTCCCCCACATAGCTTTTCCAACCAAGTGCTTCCCATTCCTTTGTGTGGTGAACACAGGTGTATTGTGTGGATGTGTAGTAAACAGACTCAGAGAACTGAGATAGATTAAAACTCTGCTGGCAAAAAATATGCAAAACATGATTGTTTCTAGTGCAAATCAGTTTCCCAATTAAGTTCACGCTTGTGGCAGCATGAGGGAAGGACTGGCAAAGGTGTGGGAAAGAACAGCTAACTTAAGAAAATGACAGCTCCTTCCAGCAGCAGTGTAGGCTTGTACAGGTCTAAAGCATATGTGAAACTGCAGCCTGGGGTACTTAATTTAAGACCTTCAAATAAGCTAGAGTAGAAATTTGATGAGTACTTCAGACATTAAAAAAAAAAAAAAAAAAAAAAAAAAAAAGATTTCAGCTAAGTGAAAAAAAAAAATTAAAATCGAAGAAAGAAAAGAAGGTAAAAGAAAAAAACATCAGTCTGAGTCCACTGACAGAGAAACACATTTTCAAAAGGGGACAAGTTCTCAAACAAAAGCCCAAGACAGAAGCAGTCATGGACAGAGGAGCCAGTGTTTGCCAAGAATAAATCCTACAGTCCAGAAATGTAACTACAAAAAAGTAAAGCTTTCTCTGCCACTCTGAATATTACTAAAAAGTCAAAACAGAGAGAACTGAAACAAAATGAAAGGAGATGAAAAGTAGGTATGAACACAGAGCTCACAGTGAACTGAGTCCCAGTAGAATATACTGAATTGCATATGCCACTGTAAGATCATAAACCATCCATTCTCAGATGAGGAGGAGGTACTGTGGAAGGGAAAATAAGCACTGCAGCATCTAGCTGCAGCACACAAAAGCACATCAGCTCTCAAAGACTGTACAGTACTCCCCAAATGATAAGCAGCAGCAACTCACCATAGCAAAATCTTCCAAGAAACAAGGAACATGTTTATGCCACCACAACAAGTAATGTTTTAATTAATAATTTGCACGCAGACAAAATACCTAATTCTCAAAGAGGGTTAGAGTGTGTATGGGGATGGAAAGGCTTATTTTTTTCAACTGCATGCTTGTAACTTGTAAATTAGATAAAACATGGAACAGACTCTGATGACTGCCAACATGCATTTTGCAAAACGTCAGGGCAAGCAGTCAAAAAAAATCACATTTTGTATGCATCAATTAAAAAAAACACAACAACCAAACAACAAGGAAACAGCAAAAGAAAAGCAACTCACTCCAAACCTGTTTTGTCTCAACAAAAACAGAAATTATCATAGCTACTGATGACAAAGGGACTCTCCAGAAAGTAAATGAATATTTCTATCATATTCACACAAAAGAAGGTATTACAGGCCTTAAACTTAAGGGAAGGGGAGATGTCCTTAACATCTCTTCAATTTTTTTTACCTAAGATATCTAAGATACTGAAAAAAGTATCTTCAAAAGACTTCACAAACCGTCATTTAGCAATTCAAAACAAAACTGTGAGAGAAGGGTCAGAAATGTCTTATGCTAGTCTCAGACAAACAGTAACACTTGAGCAGTTGCTACGGTTTGTCCCCATATGTCAAAAACATAAGACAAACTCAAACAAAGAAGTCTACACTGGTGACACAGGGAAAAAATAATTCCTGAGACAACATTGTTTGGCAAGGAAAATCTTAGGTAATAGCCTAAAACTATTCCTTTTCACTTTTCTCTGTCTTTGGTAAAAGACCTGGTAAAAGACCAATGCTTAGATAAGTAGATGTTAATCCACAAGTGTTTTTTGCTAGGCACAACATAAAGTAAATAAAAGCAATTTGCACTCAAGCAGGATAGCATTAGAATAACGATGCAACAATAGTACTGTCTCAAGCTGTGTGTTGAGCAGCTAAATTTCGACATAATTTTTGTCACTTATTGGTATTCTGTCAAAATAAGAATACTATAACATGAAAAGCAATGTTCAGGTCCTTGGAAAGCCTTGCCAAGAAATATCAAACCTATACAGAAAAGAACATTCGAAAATCCCTCAGGTGACACAGGACCCTGAGAATAACCCTCATAGTCCATGTCCATAGTTTCAAGTTATTATAGCTGTCACTTCAGACAATAGGTGCAAGCAACAATTCAAGACTACCTTCTTATAAAAAAGTTTGTCTATGTTTTCATTTGTGTGTTATTTAAGGTTGGTTTAGTATTTTGCTTACTGTTGCCCTGTAAATTCATGTGGGATGTGTTTACTGGATCTTCCAGTAAGAAATTTTAATGCAGTGTTGTGAAGCTCTTCTTGCATATGTGCCCATTACACCAGGCAACAAGCTAGAAGAAAATGCTCAGAATAGGGAACACTCTGTAGGATCCTGCTTACCCTGAATGCCCTTAACCAGAAAGCAAAAAAATTCCATCTCCTTTCTTCATTTCTTTTTTTATCATAAATCACAACAGAAATTGACCTAAAATCAATAACAAGTTGAACAGTTCTCCTTAATAACACAGGTGGTATGGGAAGAAACTTTGAAACCTGATAGCTTCTCAGTTCTTGAAATGTGTTGTACAGTGACAGGGCTAGCGTGCAAAATCTGGCTCATCTAGTACCACAGCCCAGCCGGTGCTCCAAGAAAGAGTGAAACCTGTTCAGTTAGCAGCATTTTCTTAGCAGCAATGCTAAGAAAATGTTAAAGGCATTAACAAAGGCAGTAGGTGTCTAGAGGACATAAGGGCTAGAGATTCAGGGACTAATTTCAGAAGGTCTAAATTAAACACTGCTACCTGGTGTTGTTCATTTTTACATATAAAGCACAATCACTTTTGTTTACATGGCTTACGTTGTAAGCAGCTCAGAAACTGTCTCCTTCCTCAAAGTGTTACCATGGTAGAGTAGTTAGCTGAGGTTAGTTTATAAGAGGAGAGGCTGGAGAAAGTGCGTTTCAGCAGACATTTCCCTCTGCAACCTGTTTCTCAAACCTTCTGCTAACTTTCAATTATACCATAAAATTTCATCTGGAATACAATCCCTTTCAAATTATAAAATATGGCTTTGTAAGCATGAACTGAAGAAAGCATTTATTTTTAAAGCATATCTCTAAATTGCAAGTAATACACATCTAACACATTGTAAAATGTATTTCTATTTTAGAAGGTGAATTTAGACTTTCAAATTATTGTCAGTAAGACAGAGGTGAGGATTAATGACCAAGTTTCATACCTAGCCTGATGAATAGCTTCCACCCATTCATCTCCATCACCTTCATCCTCACAACGGAGCTCCAGTGGCTTCTGCCCTTCATGGCCAAATAGAACGGTAAAGTAATACTGCAAATTAGAATGAGAAAAAATATATATATTTAGAAACTCTTAAGTATAAAAGGTACTGTCATGGTTTTGCAATTTTGTAATTTTGCTATCAGTATTCCACATCATAACATCATGATAAAGCATGTATAATTTTGACAAATGTGCTGCTCACAAAAGAAGACTGAATGTCCCAGGGAACACCACGGTCAGTCATATGACAAGGACTCTATATAATCTCACTTCAGTGCTGGACTCACTCTCTTGGATCCTGACAGCCATGGGGGAGTGTGTGGGAGCGTTCCAGCCGTTTCGCCTAGAGTTACAGTAGGCCTCTCGGTTTCGGGACTCACTCTCTCTTATTTTACTTGATTCGTTAGCCTTAATTCCAATTATATTGTATTATATTCTGTTATATTGTGTTATTCTGTATTCCGATATAGTATTTAGTAAAATAGTGTGCCTCCTTAGATTGTTGCTGCTGTATTTATTTTCCTTTTCCCTTTTTCCCTTTTCTTTCTGGGCCAGCGGCCTGCAGGCCAACTGCCCCCCTGTCATGGGTGCAGGTAGATTTTAGGTTAACCTACAACAGGTACATAACAAATTTTAAACTCAGCCCAAACCGTTGCCAACCTGTGATGATATGTTTTATGCTATTAGTCATAAAACATTGTTTGAAGTTGAAGCTGTAACATATTCCCGTGTGGATCAAGGTAATAGCTTTCATGATTACTTACTGTAAGATATCATTCTTAAGATCTCACATACAAGGCAACAGAATATAACTCCTTTAGAAGCTTCTACAGTCGAATACAATACTGTAACTGTAGTAGAGTATCTTTAGTTTTTTTTTTCTGGCATTTTTTTCAGCTAACGTTTTTCTTATATGCCACCATAGGATAGCAAGTCTGGTGATGCCACCACTTCATCACAAGAATGTGCACGTGGCGTACAAAACTTCGTCATTGCTCCAGAAGAACAAGAAAAGTGTCTCTTTATATTTTTCACACTCCAAAAGCTTTTTGTTTTTCCTTTTTTTTGAGAAGCCTCAGCCATAATTACATAACTACAGCATATTTTGTGTTCAGAAGAAAATTCTCCTCACAGAAGAAGTGTCATATTTTTTTGATTGCCTTTGCACATGGAGGATTTTGCCCATGGTATGTTCTGTGGAATGCACAATCTCAGGGAAATTTTTCCTCCTTTCAGAATGTAGTAATACGAATAATATCAATAGCTAGCAGAACCTGAGAATATCATCACCAATTTCAAAACTCATTTCACAAGGTTACTTGCAGTCTGGTATCAAAAAGCATTTCTGCAATTTAGATGAAAATAAGTGAGAAAATATTCCAACTAAACACACACCTTTAACTTCCATAGGTGGCTTGACTGCAGCCATTAGATAGTCAGATGTTTCACAGGCAGATTTACCTGTGTTGGATCTGACCGCACACAGAGCCATCCAGCTGTTAGGGTATGTGATTCTGGAGATCTCAGATCATTCAGTTGTCTTTATTATCTAAAATTTTTCAGTTCTTTTTCCACCATCATCCCCATTAATAGAAAACTGACTGTAACCACATGGTAGCAATTATTTTCTGAGTTCTAACAGCAAATTCCAAGCTCACACCAGTTAGCATTTGAGGCATGTAATTTGCTTTCTTCCAGCACTCCATTAGCCATGGTATACAGCAGTAAGTAACCTGAAGTGATGTCAACAAACATTCTGCTTTCCTTGTCAAACCCACAGTTCAGCTGAAAATACCTCTCTGAGACAAGCACAATGCTGGAGATCCAGCAAATATAAACCACTTCAGAGTTAACAGCCATTTCCAGGGCAGGAGGAACACAGACACAAAAAGAAACAGAGGGGTGAAATTTTACCTACAGAGAAGTGTCCACAGATATTTATAATCAACATTTATAATGAGTTTTGCCCATATAAAAAGAGAGAGGGTTTCATCCATTCACTGAGCCCTTCTGAAACATCTGGCAGCCTGCTGTGCAAGCACAGTGCATGTATGGCATGTACAGAGCCCAGAATGAATTGTATTCACTACTGGCACAATGGCTCGGTGCACACCTGTGCTTGTATTTAGGTTTGTGCCTAGGGGCCTCACATTTACAAAACCCAGCTGTTTCTGTACTTCTGAGTACAATTCCACGTTTAACTTCATTCTAGGTAATGTGAGCACATAAAATGGCATTCCACAAAGAGAAATCTATTTCCCTGTGCATTGCATTATTTACTAAAAATTGTGAAATGCATACAAAACGCCTTTCATACAGAAGATCACAAGCACTGTGGGATTAACAGCAAGCAGTCAAAACAAGCAAGGCAAGGCAAAATAAGCAGAAACACTCACATTTAACAGGCTACATAAAGAAAGTTTGGGCCCAGATCAGATAGGTTTCTGAAAGAAAACTACTCTCATTCACAGTCAAGAACCAATAAATTGTTCAAAGGACAACCCTGCTAACTTGTGAGTTTCCCAGTGATGCGTATTATTTAAATCTGAACACTTTGAAACTAAATAAAATGATGATATCCATAAGATTTTCCATATCAGTAACTTTCATGGTAATGCAGCGCAGTTGAATACAACCTACAAGGTGGAAAAAAGTGCAGCACGATTACATACAAATGTACTTTGTTTATAGACTGGAACAGTCTTTCTTTTAAAGTATATTTAAAGATAAATCACACCAATCAGTGCTGTGTTTTATGTAACAAGTTATTTGTGATTCACAAAGCTGCTAACTGACATATGTAGTAAGAACAGATACAAGTATAGACAAGCACGGGACTTAATCCCACTATGTTCAAATTAAAGGAAAAAATGGCACAGCAGTTCTCCCTACCCCTTCTTTAAAAGTCATCTAATTCCAACGTCATTTGACCAAGATTTGCAATGATCTCATGTCACAGAATTTAGACTTAGAGATGTGCAGTTATTATGGTGACAGGCATGATCTAAAGGTATTTCATTAGACCAGGAAAATGCACAAATACAAAGTAAAGTGGGCTACTGCCAAAGGACTGGACTTGATGAAAACAAAAACTAAATTATAAAAGGCATTTGTTTCCATAAGCTGCTTTAAAAAAATCACCTACCTGCTCCTTCACACGTATGTGTAGTACTGCACTCCAACATGAGTGTCAATTATCACTTGACTTAGCCTGAAGTCAGCTCTACAGTGAGTAGAGTGCAAAGTATCATAACATACCTCCAAGGAGAATCTCTACATCATCCTTGAATTCTAACTCCTCTCTTAACATTCCTCACGCAGCAAATATCTTTCCGCAAAAAAATGATGGTATCACTGATGCTTCACTGTATTTTCAGCACTTTTCTGTATATATCCAGTAGTTTCCTGATGTGATGACAGTAAATACACACTACAGGACACATTAACACCAACTACCAGTATCATCATTTATTAAGTCTGTTGGACTAGCAACTACGCATTTATGTTTCAAAACAAACCCGTGGTTTGGTTGGACTTCTTTACTGTTTATTCTAAAAGTCTTCAGCTTTGTAGAAGATAAAATGAATACTGAGCATTTTGATAAAAAGCATACATATCCATTTCATTTTAAGGTGTTTTTTCAGTATTCACATTCACACTAGTGAAATATAAGCCTTCATCTTAATACAATCATATTTGGACAGGGAAGTTCTCGAAAACACAGCCTGAGTAAATGAGGTTAAGTTATTACTAGTTGCATAAATTTGAAGGTGCTGTCTTGCCTGACCATGAAGGAAAGAAAAACAGGAGCAAGATGCATCAAGAAGATTACTGTGCATCACTGCTCTAGCTTGTACCTACCACTAATCAGAGTTCCTTACTGTGGTGAGAAGGGAAGATTATGCAGTGAGATGATTAGTACTTCTGCTTAGAGAAGTGATCAGGACAAGAACAAGATGGAAAGTACTTCACCAGAGCATTTAGTGCCACTTATTATTATGCTGAAGTCTCCACTGAGTGTAATACATATATATAACTTATAAAATCCCAGATAATAACTGCATTCGAGATGAGACAGCAAAAGATTTAATGTTCCCCTTCCTAAAGGGAAAAACAAGCTTTATTCTGGGAAGGGGGGGAATCAAAGAAAAACAAAAAATATGCACTGCATAAACACCACTTTTGCGGCATACTAGGGTCAATTTTCCATCAATACAAACACCCTTAAGACTAAATTTCTCAGCAACAGTATGCTGTTTCCCTTGTGACTGACACGAGCATTTGCTGTTTATGAAGTGAGAGTCACACAAAGACACAGCACTCCCAATAAACAGGGATGGTCCCACAGCTCACTCTTCTCTCCAGATTCCCACATGGAATCTTGCAAAGGACATCTCTGCTTTGTCACCTGGTAGCTCATCACCACGCTTTTATCATCTGTTTTCTCCTTTCCATCCCCTACTACTGTAGGAATCCAAAAAGTCTTTTCTGTTAGTAAATTACTGCTGATGCTCACAAAGGAAGCAACAATTCCAAGTTACTGAAGGATGAGAGAACCAAGAACAAGCTCTTATCTTCCCACAGATGTGCCATGACATGTCCCAGACTGAAAAGCTACTTCCACAGATAATAATGCTCCTTGACATCTCCCACTACAAGCTCCTGTGTCCAGCTCCTTGAAGATTCTGGTCAGCTTTCAGTGCCTGGATAGAAAAATTCATACAGGATAAAGGATACGTGAACTTTTGGTACCTTATCCTTTCATTAGCATGGTACAAAAAACATTTAAATTATGTTTTAAGGACTCCAAGGTGACTACCAAATTTTTTACTATTGTGGGCTTGTAAATGATTCCAGTATGGCAATACTTGCCTATGCACTGCTTCTCCCTAAACTTTCCTTATTAAACAAAACTGTTCTCTCCATAATATACTATTTTTAGAACTTGAGTGTGGAATGACCTAATGCTATTTCCTGACTGGCAAATGAATTACTGTGCAGTTCTGTTCACATCATTCAAGCCAGAACCTTGATAAGAATCTAAAAAGAAAATTCCAGCCAACATTTTGAAGAGAATGGTAATAATAAATGCAAAACAGCTGGGAAACGTTAGTCTGTGCGTGAAGATTACCATCAAAAATTAGGAGCCTTAACAAAAGCCTGTCTCCAGTGTGAGACATGAGGAAGCTAAATCATTTGCTGTATCCTTCTGGATTACATTCAATACCCAGTTAATAATGGCATGTTAAAAATCATTTGACTGTAAAAAAGGTAGAAGAGGCAACTAACTGAGACTGAATGAGACAGATCAGAACTATTTCTCATTCCTGACTACCAAGGGCATTTTCATTTCAGGATCTGGAAATCTGTATGCCATCTGAAGCAGTAGGAAATTACTGGGCAGAGGAGGACAATCACTGCAGTGATCTAAGATTCTTCAACAATCCTTGAAAGAAAAGCAGAAAGCTGCACTCTAAATCAAAGCAGCATGTACTATTCAAGGACAAACTAACTCATAAAGTTACTGATATCTTCTACTGTCAGTATTATACCCGGACTCCCAAATATAAAAACAGCACGTGCATTTTCTTTTTCTTAAATCCTGTGGTAAGTGGGGGAAGGGAAAGAAGTCTTTTTGGAACAAGTCAGTACGCCTAAAAAGGAATGAGTACAGAAGGAGGAGGGTATGGAGGTGAGGAAGACAGTGGGTTGGATCAGAAGAAGTGGGAAGGACGCTTTTTTCCTTTAAGTCAGAAGAAAGCAAATGCCAGAGCTGGGTTTTTCTCCATCATAATCTGCTGTGGCACTAACACTGGCAAGAAATCTGTAGCTCATTGTTAAATTATCATGAAAATCAACTAAGAGTAAAAAGGATTAAAGTTACTATCTTTTTTTAGAAGTTTCCCGGGATATCTACAAACCCCACAGTGCACATCATTTTTGTACCACATCAACTACTAAAAGCTATAATGAGAACAGAATTCATGGATAATCTAATTAATATGATGTACTTGGGAAAATCTGGTATCAGAGATATAAAACAATGTCATCACCTCTATGCCATCAGAGTTCTTCGATGGGGTCAAGTAGCATTTGGATTACGATGACAAAATTTCCAGAATGCTTTTGACAGATTTTAAGAGACTTACAGGGGCATTTCCTTTCACAAATAAAATGAAAGAAAAAAAAAAAAAAGAAATCTAATCAAAACCTAGGAAAGAATTTGAATATTGGACCATCTGTCAGTTCTTACAATGGAACAAGGTCACCAAAGGACTTCCTTAGAGAACCGCTCTGAGAACTGGAACAACAGATTACAAAGGATGACAAAGTTTGTTAATTACTCCAGATAGTAATGACAAGAAACATTGTGAGGAACTGCAGACTCGACACGCCTGAGTTACTGGACAATAAACTGGCAAGTTAAGTTTGTTGTACACAATGTAAAGTGACATACATGAGGGAATACATTCCAAGCTTCACATGTGAAAAAAGTGGGCTCTGTGCTTGGCATCACCACTCAGGGGTAAGAATGTGGGGTAATGACAAATACTGCCATAAGAACACCAGCGCAGTGTCAGCAGCTGCCAGAAAAAGCAGATGAGAATGGTAGGGATGATTAGTAAAGGACCGTAACAGAGGAGACAAGACTACTAGGCCATAAAACATCTTGAGTAATGCGAGTAGTTACACACATCTTTAGTCCTCACTGTTGGACACATTGCTTTCTATATTTTAAAGAAACAAATTGGAAATGTGCAAAACTGGTGGGGAGCCACTGCAACATTTTAACTTCTATGTTTCTTTGTGATCCCACAGTTTTGCTGAAGAAGATTAGAGATTAAGGGTTTCTTAATGTTGCTTCATCACACCTAGTAGATAGAAAACTGGTACAGAACCAGGACAAGAGGGGGAAAAAAAAACTTCTGAAAGTAAATAAGAAAGAGGCCTAATAAACTGCTTACCTGTAACAACAAATATATGCCAAATATAAGAATATGGTGAGCTGCTAGATAAAGAACAGGATAAAAGGTATTTTTTTTTTTAATACTATCTTCTGCACAGAGGAGATTCAGAGATAGGCTGTGGTACCTATCCAATTTTTTGGTTAAACACCAGCCAAATATAAACAGCAACCCTACAAAAGACAAGTTATTTTATGGTGCCTTCTCTCTTTAACTAACATTGGATTAATCAAGTTATAAACTGCAGCATAAAATCTATTCTGGCCTGTGTCACTTAATCACATTTCTGAGCTATTCTGCAAATAACGTCTCAGCCAAAAGCAACATCAATGTATTTAAGCAAGCAATCAACAGTTTTGGATGTAGAGAGCATCCAAAACTTATATACATACTATGTATATAAGTCTACCCTCTTTTATTCACTCTTTCTATATTGAAAATAAATAAATAAATAAAAATACCATACCCAACTTGCATGTAAAACAAACAAAACAAAACAAAAAAAGGGAATACACAATGGTCACTGAAGACCATAGTCTTGCAAACACATTAACTTGAATTAAAATGATGCCAAATGATAATGGTTATGGCATTTGTTTTCATGGATGAGAGAATCAGGCTAATATGGCCCCATCTGCTGAATTTTCAGTGCAGACCGTTTGTACTTCAGCAACACATCATCAACAGGGAAAAACTCTGCCACACAAAAGGAGACTTCAGCATGTAAAGACTGTTACTGATAGAACACATAAAGCACAGCTAAATTATTCACTAATAATAAACAGAATATGGTTACCATCTTCTCAGACTTTATTTGATGCTGTCCAGTGGGAATTTCCTGTCAGAAAGCACAGGCTGGTTACCTGGTAAGGCTATGCATTACCTAGCAGCAGAACATCTTTCCTCCCCATGCAACAGTCATTTCTCTGCTGCTGCCATCCCTAGGGCCTGGCATAGAACAGAGAGAAGGTTTATAATGAAGGACTGGAATTCAGGACAGTCAGGTTAAACATCTCATTTTGTTGGGAAATCTGTGTATAACACAGGTCTCCTTCAGGCCTTTTGGCAACAAACATGGGACTTGCAATCAATATCAATGTGCTTGTTTCTGGCAAAGCAATCTACAAAGCATCTCACCTCAGTTTTTAGGGAGCTGAAAGGCTGCATCATGATGCTACCATATTCACTAGTAAACATTCACAGCATTCCTGGAACAGCTGCCTTCCTCCTTATCCTTAGCTTCTCCTCCCACATGCAGGGTCTCATGGGACTGACACTGATATGCCTCTACATCTAACGTTTGGGGGTTGCTGTACCCTGACAATATTTCTATAAAAACAAATATCTATATGGTGAAAACTGTATTCTGTACACAGCAAACAAATAAAATCTGCCTAAAACCAAGAGATGGGCAGAATTTGTTTTCTTATCTCTTGTTTTTAGTATTCTTCTGCTTCCCACTGCATTTCATGACCCCCCCTCCCCTAGGATTCTCACCCTTCCAAGCACTGCAAAAAGGAAGCATTACTCGGGTCTGCCAATCTCACTCAACAATTAAATCTCTAAATTTTAGCTACCATGTTAACACGCATTGCTTCTTGTCTTCAGTTTCTTCGTAATGTATTCCTTATATTTCCTTGTAAAAGGAAAACATCACTTGCTTTGATGGAGTTCCTTTCACTTATAGTTCAAGACATGTTCAGTACATGTACATTCAACCCACCTGTATCTGAGCAGAAGCCTACGATGAAACCATAATCACCTGCACTACTAATGCAAGGAACAGAAAAGGAGCAAAGCCCTACCATGTAATCTAGCATGGAACAGCAGCGTAAGCAGAAAACTGCACCGTTCAGATTGATAAAGAAAGGACAGATGGGAGAAACGGGTAGAAGGAGACATTACAGAACACTACAGTCAGTGACAGTTTTATACCTATTTCAGGAATTAAGACTTTTTGAGTTACTTTTTTGTTTGTTTGTTTCATTCCTAGCAAGCCTAATCTTTCTCCATGTACTGACAGCCAGCTTCTGCTTGTCCAACAAACCCAAGAGCCCGTCATCCAACTTTCTTCTCTAAACGCTGATAATGATACAGAGCTGTTTCAGACAAATTCAGCTTTAAATTACCCCCCTTTTTGTTTTGCTCCACAACATTAATCCCAGTATTTTAATTAGCAGATAAGATTTTAAAGGCCAGAAGGGACATTTATAGTCTTCTAGTGAGAACTCTTGGGTAATACAGGCCAGAAAAATCTCACCAGACTGTTCCTGCATCAAAGAGGCTCGCAGTGAGCCACAGAACCTCCTCAATCAACGCTAACATAACGAACAATGGAAAATCCACCTAAGTTCTTGTTTGACTGCTCTAGATGTCAAATTACACTTACTACAAAACATGCCTCTTACTTTAAACGACAAATGAACAGCTAAATAACAAAACTACTAATAAGCCTTGGTTTTAAATATTGTGCCCAAAGAGAGTGTATTGACAAGAGTGAAACCTGGGGTTCTCAGCAAACTTACACTCAAAACAAAAAACCACACACATAAAAATGTACATATACAAGGTCATGCACCTAAACAATTTTTACACAGTGAGATATTTTGAAGTATGAATTTCTAATAAGAGGATTAATTGGCAGTTACATTGTGAATATACACAAACACAGGGCTTGTCAATTTTAAAGCCCTCTACAGATAGTAACTAATCTTCTAACTCCTCTACAAGGTAAGAATTATGGTGCTTATTTGAGACATAACGATATGTGCAAAGATGCCCAAATATAGTCTACTGTGAAAGAATTCAACTCAAGATTGCTATAAACAGAGCTTTTCTCCACAAAGTGAGCCAACATATGATAAGGAAGCAAGAATCAGAAGTCAGCTCATCCTTGACCTTGTTACATCTCTGTTATATATAATCATTTCTATATATAAACAGCTTTAGGAAAAACAAACACTCAAAATTTCAAACAGCTGCAGTGTACTGTGAGTTGAGGAGCAAGACTGGTATAATCCACCCTCCAGAATGAGAAACTGCCAAAGCTCTAATAGAATATAAAAAGACCACTGTTAACAGCCATGTATAATGTTTTTAAAAGTGGCTATCAAACCCAAATGACTTTATGACACAGAAAAATGTCTTTTTGGAAACACCAAGCTGTAACTGATAGCTTCACCATGGTTCAATGATTCTGTAGTTCAGAAGTTCAGGGCTGAAGCTAGCAAAAAAATTGTGGAAGACAGAATCTTTTTTTAAGTAAGAAGAGGCTATTGCAAAATGAGAACACTACTGCCTAGACAGCCATACATTTGCTTATACTGCATCAAGAGGAGCACTGGCTATTCCAAACTCAGCATACCGAGGAACTGTGGACATGAATTCTGCGACCTAACTTCAGTCCACATAAAAACAAATTCTTCATTATGTTCCTACTCCTTGACCTCATTCCTGAAGACTCTAAGTAAAGTAGTAGCACTTCTCTCCTTAGAGAAAACTAAAGCTAGGGCTATAGATGAGCATGGAGATTCAGGACCACCATGGCAATGGTTTGGACCTGATTGTCTCAGCATGACCTCAGCACAAGGTGCATGGTCACACACGGCTCAAGCTGTTTTCCTAGTCCCTAGACACCGGGATGAATTCTGTCAGAACAGACAGAACCACCTGGATCAGATTTCTGTGACAGGTCTGTACACACTCTTACAGTTGATATCCTTGTCAGTTCTCCAATTTTTCATCAATGACAAAAAAAAAAATAAATTCCGGTGCAGTTTACTTTTCTGAAGCAACAATAAAGATGATTCAGTCTATTCCATAAGACAGTCTTTTACTAATCTCAGTAGCATTACTTCAACTTCAGGCTATCCACTGTCAATAGATTTTTGGGCAAGGATTTACTGAGGTTTCATAAAGCTGATGAATTTGCGTAGACCCTATGTGACAGTGAACTTACGCAGTCCAATCAATTAACCTACTTATAAATGAAAACCTCACACGGCTAAACATCTACAAATGCTTTTAGTGAAGAGAGGGAGAAATGGGTTGTACAATGGCAGCAATTGCTTTTCAAATTTTGGCTGGAGATTACTAAAACCAACAGCATGAGAGATAGAATCCACATTTCACAACACTGAATGTCAAAGGCCCACTTAAATATTCAGTTTTCAAAAATTTAGCCAAGTGCACCCACAGTAAATGTTTTCAGGCTTTTACAATGATCTTTCAAATACTTTTAACTGTGATACACTCAATAAGCTGTCTGTTAGTAACAAAGATTTTGGATTTCATGCAACATGAAATACTTCAAACCTTCAGAAATTGTATCTGTCTTTTCACCCAAATGAGTGCCGTGCATACAGCAAAGGAGATGCTGAAGTCTTTGTTTGTTTGTTTTTATGTAACTCAACAATTACTGGTATTCTCTGATAATACGATAGAAAAGTTTCATGACTTTTAGGGAATGCCTGCATATTAGTTCCCCTAAAAACTGTTTGCAAAGGGTCTGGTTTTAATCATACTTGTCATTCCTCCACTATTGATCAAACAATGTCATTTGTACAATCAGAGCAATAGGAAGTTACCTGTTAATAACTATAACCTACTATTTAAGCACACAGAGGAGAAAAAAACAACAGCACTTCTCTTCATACATAGCCACAGGTTTTGCTGGAAAAATGTTAATATTCATCCACAGAACTTTCTTCCTGTTCAAACATGAAGACTACCTTAACTGAGCCCCTGCACACGAGAAAGCATTTTTTCTCTCCTCCACTCCAAGTGTTTCAAAGACACCATTATAAGGGACTGCCTTGATAAAAGAAAGGAGAATTTTCCTAAGAGACTACAGATGCTCTCCTCCTTTGGAGCTACAGGTTTCCTAAAACAAGGGAGTACACACCCAGAGCCCATTAGTTTTACTTATGCTGGGGTCCTAATTCCTGGAGAGTTTCAATCTCTGTTTAGAGTTTACACGGGGGAGAAAATCTTTTGCAAGAACAAGATGTGAAAGATACCATGTTCAAAACTGCATGAAGGCACTAAAAGATACACATCCTAGTAAAATACATTCAGAGCAGACAAACATTACTTGTTCCAGCATTTGAATAAGTGGTCCCTTTTTTGGACACAAAGACCAATTTTTATCATTTAATTACCCATGCTTCCTCTGTAAAACAGATCTTGTACAACTGACTCCAAATGCTGTTTTTATCTGTGTCATTTGACAGCAGGCATCTCCTGTCTTCAGAGATGACATAATCAAAGTTAGTAAATGCAAATCAAAATTACCTTTTGTGTGCTGATTTCTACCTTGTGCAGAAGTAAATACAGCTTAAAGCAAATATTTCAAGAGGAGCTATCATAACTACTTTTCAATACCTGAGTTAGTGATAATACACTTCCATCAACTCTTTCACTGGAACTGTGATGTCAAGTAAACAGCTGTGATAAATTTTTTGTACTGTACCAAAATATAACAACCAAGGGAAAAGTTGGAGAATCTTTTTATTCATGCTAGGTATGCACGAATATAGGTATGTTTGGAAGCACCTTTCTGAGCGTGGATACATTTCCAGATGTTTCACAACTCTAAGACTACATTGATATTTGTGTTCATTTCATAGATTATATTATACTGTTTTGTTACTCAGGATAAGGGGCATGCAACATGGCTTTACTTCCTGAACAATGCAGCTCATTAGGGCATTTCACATCACATATATTTAAAATGGCACCATTCTCTTTTACGAGCTTTGAGAAATACTTTCTGCAGGAAGTTAGCAACTACCACTACAAGCTCTTCACAAAGCTGTAAGGGGTACATGAGAACTCTTCATATTCACAGGTGCTTAGGCTCAGTAACCTCAGCCACAACACCTCAATCCAGCTGTTGGGCTGTTCTGCACACACTCTGCACAGCAGCAAAGGCTGACTCTGCTGTCCACTGATTTGAAAATTTCAAAGCATACAAAGGACTGCTAGCCAAATGTCAACTCCCCGCAGTCGGAGTGTGCTTGTGAGAACCAAGAGCAATTCTAAGCTGACATCAGTTTGGAGAAGACAGAATCAAAAGAGTGGTGGAGGAAGAAGGGCAGAAAAGCATGGGTATCACTTTCCCTCTCTCAAAAAACAACTGCAGGTTGTAGGCAAAACCAGGAAGCTTTCTGTTTCCACACAGAATATTTTGTGTTTCTTGTTAAGTAGCCTCAAATTTTGCTATGTCTAGCTGCATACTCAAGAGCAATATTATTTCTCACGCTCACCTGAACAGAGGCAGAACTTCTGAGAGAGATCATCTTCAAACAGAAAAAAGCTTTACATGATGGTAGCAATGTTGGTATTCCACAATAAATACTATGAAGCTTTGGCTTGAGAATTGCAAAACAGCATTCTGGTCTTTCCCTTGCAGCAGCTAATGGCTAAACATTATTGATTTCTTGCCAGTTTGACAAAAAACAGCAGTTTGCTAGGTACTGAACTTGCCATAAAATCAAGGAAACCTTCCTGCTTTCTACTGTTTGCTTCAAAAAACTTTTAATAGTACATTGCTGAAAAGCCTAAAATGGCAAATAAAGTGGATCAGCTAAATCAGCTTCAGCTTGAATACAAATACAATTATTTCAAAAGACGTTAATGCTGTCAATACCAAGTTTTAGAAGTTATGATGCTACCATTCTATTGAAGCTTCTCAAAACAATGATTCACATTTCTTAATGTAATAATAAAGTGTAAGTGATAAATAAGTTTTCACTGACAAATGTCAAAATTCAGTTTGCTTTATGTTTCTTCTTTGCATTTGCACACAGATGTCCCTTTTGTTGAATTAAATTAATTTTCCTCTCACACGAAATAGAAATTACCCTTTAATTTTGTTTAACTTCACCAAAATTGATCCTTTAGAAAAAAAAAAAAAGTACACACACCATCACCACCCAGGTAGTTTTCAATGAAAATGCATGAGAAACAGTTAATCCAAAGTTGCATCTGAGTACATTCTGGTGAGTTTTGTTGCTGTTTGTTTTCAACTCATTGGAATTTACTGTGGGAAGACTATGCCTGAAATTCCATTTACCTCCTCACAGTTCTCTCATGTGTGGAGCCTTCTAGCCCACATAAACATTATCCTTTTCAATGCCACAGGAACACAATAGTTGGATTGAAAAGCTACCCAGTTTTGCTACTGACAACAACAAATTATGTACTATGGAAAATATAAAAGAACAGTATTCTGTACCAGCAGGCATGGAAAGCATAAGTTCAGAATACAGTAGGGATCAACTGCAACTTTCAGATCTCTTAAAATCCTCACCCACTTTCGTACCGTAAACTTAATATTTTTTAAACAGCAATGGACAAAACAATGCTTAAATCATCTTTTCTAAGGGAAAGATTTGAATAAGAGGAAAAACACTATTTGCATCTTCTAGTTTGCTTTACACCATCACTGGGCAATGGAAGCAGAGGTGGTACCATGGCAAAAAATACTTCTCTATCCCACAGAAAATTCCAATGCTTCAGCATATCAAGAATTATTTAGAAACATATACTCAAAATAAATAAATAAATAAATAAATAAATAAATAAATCTTCCTGTGCAAATCTTTCTGTGTTGAATTGGTGAATGGTGATAGATCAGCAGGTTTGAGGCCTGTTTCACAGTAACTTACATGTGCCCTACATGTAGCTTACATGGAGCACCCCGTTCAGCTTAACTGAGTCACTGAAACGCCACAGACCAATCAAGTTTAAATCAACTCTGCAGTCAAAGACAAGCATTTATTTCACAGTGTGTGAGGGGAAATTTTTATTTATCTCATCTATCAACTTAAAACAACTTAAAACAAACTACTGAGACACACAGAAAAATGTTGCAGTAAATTAAATGGAAGTTCTTCAGGTCTCTTGAAATTACACAGCCATGCAAAACAATTATTCTACCAGAAAGCCAAAGGTCAGCATCTGCCGAAACCCTCCCCTCCCCAGATTCCCATCCTACTTGCTTTCATTCTTAAAATTCTATTGCTAACACCTCCACTCCAATGTTTGTAATGTAAAGCATTAAGAACTTCTATTTGTTCTACCACTTGCATAAAAAAGGGATACTATTTCTACTGGAGAAGTTGTAGTAATCATGATGATTGCCACCCTACTGCTTCGCAGTGTAAGAAAAACAGCCTCACTCAGGTTTCCCTAAAAATAAAAAGCCACCAACTGACCCTGTCAACTCATTAAAATTATCCTTCCAAAGACAGAACTATCTAAGAGTTACTTCAGTGCTTCTGATAAGCAAAGCTCAGAGTTCCAAAGTTCACAATTTGAATATCAAATTAAAGAACTGGAGAAACATTTGCTTCTTCAGCAACACACAGATGTTTAGCGCACATTCTTGTATGTACCAAACTGTAGCGTTGAAAATACTTTATATATATTTTTTATTCCCATTGAAAAAGAAAATACATGGCTTATAATCTGGCTGGCTGTTGCAGAGGCACAAATGACACAGCTAGCTGGAGTAAGGGAGGAAGGAAAAAAAGAGGACAACAGTGTTAATCAGCATTAAATCTTCCATATTAACATGGCCATTTGTAATGTCATACTTGTACAGACTCCACCAAGAACTTTGGGAGGTTAAGAACTTGGGCTTAATGATGCAAATCTTGTGTAAGCATTGAAGAAAGATGCAAAACCCCAACAGCTCCTGTGTAAACAGAGACAGACATTTGAAAGCTTTTTTCATATCCTCCACCTGAAACCCATTCAAAACATAAACCATTACCCTGACAACCTGATTTGAATTCTTTCAAGAAGACCCACAGGATCATTCTGCTTCAAGTGCATTTCTATACACCAGAGAATTGAAGATTGGCTACTACTGTCTCTCAAAATCTGTTGAGCTAAAAACGCGGCATGTAACAGTGCTAGAAAGTCACTTATGTATAATCAGAACACAACTCTTCAGGCAAGGCAGATAGCTACATATTCTGCTTATGGATTCTGCCACCTACCACAAACCACTTATCTATGGTCCTGTCACCACAACCACTTCTCAGTTTTTAAATGATTCAGAGACAGAGGGAACAACAAATTATTGCTGAAAATAGGCATTGATTGCCTACTGCCTAATTTGATATTAGCAAAACGCAATTCTTGCTGCCTGGTATTAGTGGCTGCTGTCAGTGGCTATTGTACAATTGAGATGTAAGTTGCATTACTTCTAAAAATTTTAAAGAGCAAGCTCAATTAGAATACACGGCATGTAAATGTTTTACTTGCATTACCAGCTCTGTAAGTAGATAGTTCTTCACTTAAAATATATGTGCATATTTTTTCTTGCATCTTAACTATGTTTACTTCACAATCATTCAAAAGGCAACGATTTTCCATGTGAGTTACAACAGTAATTTAGATTGTTGAACAAACCTTAACATTAAAAGTAGCGTCATACCTGTTTAAATCTTCAAAGGTTTGCTTTTCAGATATTTCAAGTTACCCCTGAGATCTACCTCTTGTAAATATTTATACCAAATTATTTTTAAACTTTCACAGCACAGGTACCAATCTATACAATTTCTCCAGCTAAATTACTGCTATTTAGACTTGAAACGCTGAAGAGCAATTTATTCTTGTTCTACTAAACTGTATCATAATGTCATTAAGCCGAAGTAGCTATAAACCAGTGTTCTAACAAAACAAGCTGAAGGCAAGTTTGCAATATAACAAGGTGACAGATGCACCAATGTATAATTTGGGACTTGTGTACAAGAAAACACCATGTACTACTAAGAAGGTCAGTAATACAAACAGAGCTATTTACATAGCTAGGCAGGGAGCTGGAATGAAGATATTCAAGATGCTTTTGTAGAACGCTGATCATAAAGCACTAGTAGCACCACTCGAAAAATTAAAAATAGCGGAAGTTTAACTCCTAACAATCTGTTCTCTCATTTAGCTAGATAAATCATTACTGCTGGACTGAAATCCCATGATCACTGAAATAAGTGGCACAACTCTGGTCATGTGCAAGAGTTGCTTTAGAATTCTTTAGAACTCTAATTTAACTCACACTGAAGTAAAATTGATCTAATCACAGTTATCATCACCCGTTATTTCTTCTAAGTCTTCTTACTTCTTGCATGAATACCTAAGCAAGTTTCTGGACAGCTGAAAATGTCACATCATGAAGGTCAAAGCAAACAAATCACAGAATGGCTTGGCTTGGAAAGGACCTTAATGATCATCTAGTTTCAATCCCCTTGCCACAGGCAGGATTGCTACCCACTAAATGTGTTTGATGCATCTGAAGTTCCATATAAACACGGGGAAGTGTTTATAGTGAGTGTGATAGAGCACTAAAATAGGCTGCCCGGAGAGGATGTGCAGTCACTTCCACTGCATTCAAGTGGAAGAGACATTCAAGACTTATCTGGACATTTTACTGTGCAACTTACAGTACAGTTTGCTTTAGCAAAAGGGGTGGACTTGATGTCCCTTGGTCCAGATGTCCCTTCCAACTCCTACAATTCCGAGATGATTCTGTGTAAATCATGTACTATATCAGGTTGCACAGGGCCCCATCCAACTTGTTCTTGAACACCTCCAGGGATAGGGCATCCACAGCTTCTCTAGGCACCATGTGCTAGCGCCTCACTGCCATATGAGTAAAAAATTTCTTCCTAATATCTAACCTAGATCTCCACTGTTTTATTTAAAACCATTCCCTATCATTAACAGGCCATATAAAATGTTAATTTTCCTCTTTCACATGGGCTCCCTTCAATTACTGCACTGTCACAATGAGGTCACCTTCCAGTCTTTTCTTCACCAGGCTAAAAAAAGAGAAGCTCCCTTAACATTTCTTCATAGGAGAGGTGGTCTGACCCTCTCTTTGTGGCTCCTCTCTGGACCTGCTCCAACAGTTCCACATCTTTCTTGCACTGGGAAGCCCCTGGCCTAGATGCAGGACTCCAGATGAGGGCTCACTAGGGCAGAGCAGAGGTGGACAATCCCCAGTCTCAACCTGCTGGCCCATCTCTGTTGATGCAGCCCAAGATACAGTTGGCTTAATGGGTTGCAAGTGCACTCAGCTGGCTCACGTCCAGTTTCCCATCCACCAGAAGCCCTAAATCCTTCCCGGCTGGGTGCTCTCAAGTTCTTCTCCCAGCCTGCACTCTGGGATTGCAGCGACTCAAGTGCAACACCTTACACTTTCCCTCACTGAACCTCATCAGCTTATTTCTGACTTGCTTTTTAAGCTTGTCCAGGTCCCTTCTGGATGGCAGTCCTTCCTTCTGTCGTATCAACTGTACCACTCAGATTGGTGTTGGCTGCAAACTTGCTGGTCCAACTGTCTGTGCTATTGATAAAGAGCACCAGTCCCAAAACGGACTTTGGAGAACACCATTCATCGCCTGCCTCCATTTGGACATACAGATGTTAACCACAACCCTTTGGCTTGTGAAGGGCTTGGAGAATATGCCCTACAAGGAGCAACTGAAGGAACTGGGGCTGTTTAGTCAGGAGTAAAGGAAGCTGAGGGGAGACCTTATTGCTCTCTCCCAATATCTGAAAGGTGCTTACAGTGAGAGCAGGGCTGGCCTCTTCTCACCAGTGACAGGTGACAGAACAAGGGGAATGGCCTCAATTTGCACCAGAGTAAGTTTAGGTTGGATATCAGGAAATACTTCTTTACAGAGAGGGCTGTTAAGAACTGGAATAGGCTCCCCAGGGTTGTGGTTGAGTCACCATAGCCAAAAGTGTTTAAAAACTGTTTGGATGTGGTGCTCAGGGATATGATTTAGCGGAGGGTTGCTAAGAGTTATGGTTAGATTGTGGTTAGACTCGATGATCTTTAAGGTCATTTCCAACGTGGGCAATTCTATGATTCTATGTTCCAGCCAGTTCTTTATCCACCAAGTAGCCCAGCCTTCATCTCTCTCCAATATGATGATAAAGATGTGGCTTGGAACCACATAAAAATAATTCTCTTTGCGTAATTCCTTAGGATTCTTCACTGCACCACCCTTGTTCCCTGTTGCCCTCATCTAAACAAGTTTTAAAGTTACCAGAGTACACAAACTAAAGGAACAGTCTTGGAGTTAGTCGTTCACATTGTATGCTCAATTGCAAAGACTCAAAAGAAACTGCCAAAGCCTAGCACCTGTTGTTTATTTGGAGTGTGGAAGAGAAAACCTGATGTTATTCAAAGACACTGAAGATTGTATTTTCTAGTTCTGGGAAGGAAGATACCCCAAGATACAAGACTAATCTTCTGCTGCTGTTTGGAGTCATATTTGCAGTACTTCCCAGGCCAACTGTGAGTGCTTTGCTAGCCACACGTATGGGCTCTGCAGAAAGTCTATTTAGGAGAAACTTGTGAAGCACGCATCATATAATGGCTTGGCTTGTAAGGGATCCCAAGGACATCAAGTGCCAACCCTGCTGCCACAGGCAGGGCCACCAACCTCCAGATCTGGCACTAGAGCTGGTTGCCCAGGGCCCCATCCAATCTAGCATGTGTATTGGCCACTCCTGTTCCATTTATGACCCACACATCAGTAGTGCAAAAGCATCAGAGAGATATATAGTGTATAAGATGCACATATTGGGCACAATTTTTTCACAGTAGCTTGAAATGCTTCTGTACATCCTCATGCCACAGCAAAAAGGAATGCTGTCACACAGTGATGAACAGACTACCCGAGTTCAGTGAGAGCAGCAACTCTTCGGGGGGAAAAAGTACTACTTTAACACTACAAAACCTTCACTGACACAGACTTGATCCCAAAGACAGTGTGAAAGGGATGTCTTTTCAGATCAGCATAGCATAAAATTCTTACAGCAGGTAATTTAAACAACAGCTTGGTCCAAATTCAACAGGTTTCTCACAAGTGTGCTCAAACAAAGCTGTTTTCTGGTTGTGTATTTATACGCACATAATTCGTGACCTAAGAGTTTGGGTTCATTTTACTAAAATTATGTCATATCATTCCTACATTAGAAATGATTACTACAAAGACAGCACTCAAGCTAATGATCCATTTTTAACACAGGATCACCATCAATCACTTCAGTATTTGTCTTCACGCATGCAACTGTTGCTCAGTACTACAAAGGCTCCAGTTAGTTATGTCAATCAGGTATTCTGTATAAAACTGAAATGTCAGTTTCACAGCTCTTTTCCCACACCTTGACTTAAACATAGAAAACAGTCTTATAATGAGAGGCATTCACTTCTAAGACAAATTTTATTTAAATTTAACAATTTATTCTTTCTTTCATTTGGAAGCATGAACTACATGCTAGTAGCTCCCTTATTCAGTGGTGACATTTTGTGATTCATGAGATTTTTCACAGTGGACTTTTGCCACATATTGTTATTTACTTAAAAAAAAAAAAAAAAAAAAAAAAAGAATTACAGAGAATGAGCATCTAGTATTGAAGTAAGTATATACCTGCACTGAATTAATGTCCAGGCAGTTTATCACAGAAAATCTATTATGATTATCATCACTGGAAGCTACTAGACTTATTTCAAAATCAATCTGATTTACTAAACAGTCATGTGTGCCTGAAATGCAGATGCATCATAAGCCCCTCAAAAAATGGAGGGGGAAAAAAAGGTAGAAACCCTCGAGCGTACTCAGTGGAACAGCTCTCTTGAAAACTCTTCAGGCTATGGGAAGTAACCGTCTATATAGGTGTAACACCTGTGGGATGCAGGAAAGATCATTTTGGGACTGTGCAAGTCTTGTTAAGGGATGATCACAGGAGGAACCAAAGGCAGTGCAAGTGAGGGATCAAGGAGGTTGGAGGAAGAACAATTGTGGAAAAATAGGGAAAAAAAGAGAAAAAAAAGAAAAGAAAAGAAGAGAAAGAAAAGAAAAGAAAAGAAAAGAAAAGAAAAGAAAAGAAAAGAAAAGAAAAGAAAAGAAAAGAAAAGAAAAGAAAAGAAAAGAAAAGAAAAGAAAAGAAAAGAAAAGAAAAGAAAAGAAAAGAAAAGAAAAGAAAAGAAAAGAAAAGAAAAGAGGGCTAATCTGGCCAGCACATGTCTATCCATGTCTTCTGCTTCACAGTCACCGTTTTTATTGTGTTCCTCTTAAACTCCATTTCTAACAGTTTTCCTGGATAAGAAGATTCCATATATTCATCACACATTCATCTATGTCTGTGCATCCGCGTGGAGCTCTAAGAGTCAAAGTGGTAGTCATGTAATTCAACAAGAAATTCAAAGTCCTGTAGGTAGGGAGGAACAAGCCTAAGTAGGCAGACACTACCCATCTGGAAAGCAGATCGTCAGAAAAGATCCTGGGAGTCCTTGTGGAAACCAGGTTGATCATCGGCCAGCAATGTGCCCATGCCAAAAAAACCTAACAGTATCCTACTATCCTACCTATGAGCTACACCTAGAAATAGCACTGCTGCGTCAGACAAGGAGGGTGATCTTCCCATCTACTCAACACTGCATAACACTGCACACCTGAAATACTGTGCCCAGCTCTGGGCACCCCAGTACAAAAGCGATATGGACATGCTGGAGAAAGTACGACATGGGACCACGAAGACAACAAAGGACTTGGAGCGCATCTTCAGAGAGGAAAGCATGAGAGAGCCTGTGTCTGCTCAGCCTGGAGGATGCTTGGGTAATCTCAACAATGTCTTATAAATGCCATGAGGGAAGACAGAGAAGAGAGAGCCAGACTCACAGAATCATAGGGGTTGGAAGAGACCTCCAGAGATCATCGAGTCCCACTCCCCTGCCATAGCAGGTTCCCTACACCAGGTCACACAGGTAGGCATCCAGGCAGGTCTTGAATATCTCCAGAGAAGGAGACTCCACCACCTCCCTGGGCAGCCTGTTCCAGTGCTCCGTCACCCTCACTGTAAAGAAGTTCTTGAGCACATTCTTGCAGAACTTGGAACAACTATGCTCCAGTTTCAGGCCGTTTCCCCTTGTCCTGTCTCCACACACTGCTGAAAAGAGTCTGGCCTCGCCACTTTGCCCCCCACACCTCAGAGATTTATAGACCTGGATCAGGTCCCCTCTCAGTCTTCTCTGCTCAAGGCTAAACAGATCCAGTTCATTTAGCCTTTCTTCACAGGGGAGATGCTCCAGGCCCTTCACCATCTTTGTGGCCCTCCTCTGAACTCTTTCCAAGAGATCCCTGTCTTTTTTGTACTGGGGAGCCCAGAAATGGACACAGTACTCCAGATGAGGCCTCACCAGGGCAGAGTAGAGGGGGAGGATCACCTCCCTATGCTCTTTTTAATGCACCCTAGAATGCCACTGGCCTTCTGAGTGGTTCCCTGTACGAGGACAAGGGGCAACAAAGACAAAGTGGAACAAAAAAGGTTCAGTCTGAACACCAGGAAGCACTTCTGTGCTGTGTGGGTGATGAAGCACTGGCACAGGCTGCCCACCCAGAGAGGTTGAGTTCTGTGTCATCTTGTGGGCCAGGTTAACAACACATTCTCAGGAAAACAGTGAGGGTTCACACTAAACTAATGAAAGATAGCAGGATTTCTCCCTGTCAGTACAAAGATATTGGCTAGAATATAGAAAACTATGAGAACCTGAAAGATTTATTCTTTACTGTGAAATATTTATCTAGATAGGAGTATCATAATTATTAGTTAACTAATGTTCTGCAGCCATCAGAACATCTCAGGCAAGGCACTAGACATCACTTTTCAGATCTGGGTGTGGGTGTGTGACTAGGAAGCCAATTTTAATGCAAGTTTTCAAGACTTTTTATTTTTTTTTTAATACATTAGATAGTACGTACTTAAAGTAATTACTCCTTCCTTGCTGACTGCCATCTGATTCTGGAAAACCTAGCTGACTTGCTAGCAATGTAGCTAACCACAAAGAGATGTGCAAGTGTTAGATTTAAAACACAACCTGTCTTAGGGATTGAAAAGCTACATATTATTTAAGAAGTCACTCATCACACATTCCAAGTTGTAAGTACAATAAGCAGGAATTATTACAACCACATCCCAAACTCCCTGGCAGTACCAGTCATGTAGGACACTTTTTATACAGTAATTTTCAGAAAGCACATTTTAGGATTGCAAAAATGAGTTGTTTTAGGTGAGAAGTTTCAGAAATCTTACGCACTGGAAACTTAAGTTGGGAATTTTCTAAACTTTTGGAGTATACTGCAGTGCTCTCAATATAAGAATACTCAAGATTCAACAACACAAAGTGTATTAAATTCAATTTAGTAATATCCAGAATAAGATTTTTAAACACCTGAATTCACCTAGAGTATGCTCCTGCTGCATAAATAGCTTAAAGTGAATATTGGCAAATGTTTCCAGAAACTAAGCTGATGTTGCTTAAGTGGTAAATCAGAACAATTAGTTCAGCTTAAGTTTTTACAAGTACCTTGAGTGGTATGTTTAAAGACATTCGCAGAGCAATTTCTGTAACATAATAAATAAATAGATAAATAAATGCATCTATGCATACTTCTACATCTATACTGTGTGTTTTGTTTTAGTGATCACAAGGACTTTTGCCATCTACTCTGTGTTTATTATGCTAACAGATCCCAGTACTTTCAGTTTATCCCATCAGGGTTGTCTGCTGTATCTTACCATGTCTTCCTGTGTCTATGTATGATAAACTAAGCATGCCTAACTCAGAGATACCTGCTGTTAAACAATGGCTTCCACAAATACAAGCAGCTTCTAATTTTCCGTATACCCAAATGGCTGTTATGGGTTTAAATTCATCAAGCCCACTAAATCATCGCTTGAAAGGAAGGTACTTGGCTGTTTTTGATGACACACATAAGTTCTTCCTACCCAACAACAGAGATGAGCTGACGTTACCCATTACAATTCTGACCTCAGAGCAACATTCAGTTAGCAAGGTTTTGACCGACATGTGAATTTATTTATCTCGGAATGGTTAATAATACTGTGTATTTTTTCAAATAGTAGAGCAGTCAGCTTAAGTAACAGATAACAACACCTACGTAATAGAATTCTGCAGTTCCTGTCAAATAGCACTTCAAGCCAGTGACAGATCCAAGATGCCTAATGCAGTTAACTGATAAGAGAAGGGACAGGTCAGGAGACTGAAGAATTAATGACAGTTTTTTATTTGATGGGAGAAAGGCAAATAAAATTTTTGTTTGATTGTTTTTATTCACAGCTATAAACATAAAAATTGGTGCTATGAAACAATTTTTTGCTCAACATAAACACTGTAATCACATATGTCCACCCCTAGTGACAGGATGTGTTTTCAAACAGTTACTCACTTTTAATTCCTTACTTTGAAAAGTAGAAAAACACTCATGAAATTATGATATTTCACAGTCTGTATTGCTACATTCTAACCCCAAAAATAAGAGGGAATGCCAGCAACTCTAGACTGTTATTTTCCGTACTACTGCATTAGCAGCTTCATATTATTCTCAGGCAGTTCATGGAAAAACACAGGTGTCTGGAGCAGATCTGACATGCTCCAGCATCCCAAATAGCAACTAAAAATTCACATACGCTGACATTCTCAAGACATGAGTAACTCGTACTAAAAGGTGCAGACTTCACATGTACAACAAATGCAGAATTGTATACTATTGGTGATACAAACAATAAATAATCTGCCACAGCTTCATTAGTGTTTTGTTGCCCCCTCCCTCCCCCATCTCCCAAGAGGGTAAGAGGGCAACTTGATTCTGATAAGCATCTGTAATCAGGTGAGGCAACTACATGTGATTTTCTTCTTTGGAAGCTCCCCAGACGCTTTACCAAATGTTTTCCATTAATTGTCTGTATTTCCCACTGCACTCCACCCCAATCATATCCTTCCTGACTGGGGTTACTTAGAAATAACTTCAAATCAAGTAAGAACTTAAGGGAAACAAAACAAAACAAACAAACAAAAAAAGGCAACTTATCAAGCCTTAATAAAAGGTACATGTTACTAGAACAGCTGAGGCACCTGATCCCACTCAAAATATTTAGAGTATTCACTGTTTAAATAACCCGCTCCAGTGAAATTACTGCAGATGTACACAATGTGAAGGAGAGGTACTTGATTCTGTGCTTTTGATGAAAGAATTATCATTCATTCATTTTTATAAAAGTAAATACAGTAAGAATAAATCATCATAATGTTTAACTGCCTGGGTATATTCTAGTTTTATCCATGATGCCGTAGGTATTCCTCCAAAAGATGAAGCATTAAAAAAAAAAGAACAAACAAAAGCCACCAGAACAAACAGTACAGGTAAGCAAAGGACAAGGGGAAATTGAGGAAGAAAAAGGGTAGTAATGGAGAGTAACACAGTGACACAGATGAGGGTTGTTCTGAAGGCAGTGCCTCCTATTTTATGATGTGGGCCCACTATGTCTGCAGCAGATGTTGGTGGTAGGGAAGTAGAGGTGAACCTTCCCACCAATCTTCCATTATGTGCTGTTGTCATATGGCAGATGGCAGCAGAGGGGCACCCTGACAGATTGGTGTCTAGCACGGAAGTACATGTTGAGCAAAGGCTTATCACTGAATTCCTCCATGCAGAAAAAACGGCACCCACTGACATTTGTTGACTCTTGCTGAACATGGACAGAGACCAACCAGTGGCTTAACTTAAGTGGGAGGGCAAAAAAAGATACAAAGCATTTGTAAAGGCAGGTGTAACAAAATGCACAGTATCTTCGTTTTGGTCACGTGTTTCCTCCCATTAGCACACTGAAGCGTCTTCTCATACAATGTGAACGAGAGGGAGCATGGAGACTACACAAACTCACACAGTGCAACTCAGAGGCACTGCCTTAGTATTCATGGGGCAGAAATCAGACAAAACAAGCAGTCTGAAATTTAAACAAGGCAAAGTGTCTGCCAAAGGGAAGGACAAAAACGAAAACATTAGAAAGAAGTGTGCATAATGTATTATGAACCTAGTAATGAGTTTCAGTCATTACAAAAATCGTACTCTTAGCAGAGAAGAAACATCCTGCTAGTGTATCATTAACAGATACTACACTATAATTATATATAACTGATGCTCTTAATAGTTGTTACTGTTGCAGGAAAAAAAAAAGAGAGAGAGAGAGATTTCAGTTAAGTGCATCAAAAACAAGAGGTCATGCAATTCAGGTCAACAAGATCAATGAGAGCATTTCACCTGCAGTATAATTTGCCAAGGTGTACCCAGCAGAGGGAACTAAAGTCATTAATTACACTTACAGCACAGCTGTATGTTTTGCTATAAGGTACTACACACAGACACTCTACGTCAGAACTAACTTGTTAACTACTTTTGTGTTCTTCCATTAAACCACAGATGAATACCCTAAAATACTACAAGGATAAACAAATATACCCATGCAGATGGTGTTACCCATATGCTAACATATGGGAAGCACTATTAGGCCTGTTCTACTACAGAGGAAGTAGGGCAGTCAAGAAACTGGTTTAGCAGGAGGCCACGGGCAGCAAGGGGCTCAGGATACAAATGTACAAAGCATACATAGACTCCAAAGAACTCCTTAACACCCAGCACACGTACAACATGCATGCATTCAGATGTCCTCAAAAAAATAAAAATACGCTTAAGTAAAAAAAAAAACAAAACAAAACTGAAGCACTATTTGCACAAAGTCAATGACCCTTAAGAAAACCTATCTAAAACCAGAGCTGGTTGCATTTTCTGCCCTTCTATGGAAGGTAAATCTATTTATTTATTTCACACGGAACCACTTGGCATGACTCAAAATTTTAAGTCTGAGTGGTTGCCTTTACTTGGTTCACTTGGATGGCATGCAGCCAACATACTGCTGCTAAGCTACAAGAATGCAGTACAGCATTAAGGGAGAATCTCTCTCTTCAGAGCATCTTAATATTGGTTTATGTTGTGCAGACATTACTTTTCTGTAGGTCTGCAGCAATTTTCATACTGCCGATGACAGCATTCTCTCAGGTCGCTGAACATTTTGGACTGCACAATACTGGACACAAGCTAAGTCGGCTTTCCCTCAGGCCACCAAGTAATGCACTTATGAAACTTCCATCTGCAGCAGGCAACACAAATCTGAATAGAATTAGCCTTCGACCTGCGAGCTCACACCCATCGCAATAACAAATCTGCAGCAAAATGAATTGTCTCCATCTGCTCAATCAAAACACTTCATCTTTTACATCCGTTTATACATAACTTTCATGCTTTAGATTTGTTTCCTGGGGAAGATGGTACTGAGGCACATTAGTCTCTGGCGTTAGATGACAAAGTAAACAGAGGTTAGGATATGAACATACATATGAAACAGATTTTTGCATTATTCCTTTAGTACCAGATCTGCAAGTGTACGGATTATAATCTTGTACTACACAATTTCATACTTTGTTTCACTTAATTCTTGAATCTATGTCTTCCATACTTTGCTGCAGACTAAATAGAAGAATTCAGAAACTGTTTACAGGCTGTTCTTTGACATTCCTCATTACATCATTCAGATGCCTCCTTAAATAAACACATTTACTTTCACAGCAGCTTGGGAAGTAAGAAGACAGCACTGCAAAGATGGTCAATACAAGAAACAGTCATTTCAGAAACAGCAACTCAGTTTTGATGCTGATCTGAGAAACCATCAGCCTTTTGTGTTTAGAAGGCATTTCTCTTAGGTTCTATCATAAATTTCAGAGAGTTAAATTCTACCTTTGACTGCCGAGCTCCTGTTTGATATCAGGTACCCAAAATGAGGAATGATTAATAACCCCTTGCAAAATTTTTAGTAAAGCAAAAGACACAGAATAACACACTTCACTTAAACATACGCTAACAAGAAACAGCCAGAGGATCAGAGAGTTGGACCAGGCTGACAATGTGATAGCAGCTGACAATGATCCCAATCTGGGATAATCACTAGAAGGAGAGAAGGGACATACCTCCCTCTCAAGTAGCTTTTATACTTGTCCTGATATTCTTGGATTCTAGTGGTAGTTCATAAAGGCATACAGTTTAATGCTTACAGCCTCTAATAGTCCAGCCTGTTTAGCCAGGCATTTCTATCAATGTACATGCAGTTCCTGCTGTTCCCTTATCTTATCTGAATTTTAGATGTAGTGTGAAACTGATCAGACAGAAAAAAAAAAAAAAAAAGAAAAAAAAAAAGAATCTGTTACCAAACTGTGGCCCAACTTGGACTTGAAACACAACAGATTCCACTGCCCACTTATAACTTTAAGCACGCCATGCTGTCATGTAGCTTGGAGAAAAGAAAAAGAAGAGGAAAGCCTGGAATGACAAATCCATCTCCCCTCCACTATTCCCAAGCTCAGCTTGTATTGCCTTTAATCATCATGCACGTCTTGTGTCAAGGGAGCTACAACCATAAGTCACAAAATTCCTGACAAATACTCCTAACAAATTACACAGATAAGACAGAGAACCAACCCAGGAACATTGGGAACATCCAACAGCCCTCATTTGCCTGATGTTCCTGGTCAAGCCCTAGAAATAGGCAAGAACGCTTATGCAACAAATGCAGCAGTGTTATCATCTCAAATACTGACTTTTCCTTTATCTGTACACATAAACATCTGCATGACTAGTGACAGTACTGCACTGCGGTCAGTGATGGATTCCTCCTCTCTTCAGTCAGTCTCTCTTCTTTCTTTCTTTCTCTTAAGAGAGTTTTGCAGATGGTCCACAACTTTGAACTTTCACATATTTATTAGGAAGAAGCATTTTTAATATTTCTCTAAAATTGCTCTTTGTGCCAAATGGAAGAGGATACAATTAGCATAAAAGAACGTGGCAATTTTCTTGTCATACTTGAACATCCATGAATGCATGAAGTTAAAAATGAACTCCCAAATTCTAGAGGACATCACAGAGATTCTGTCAAAAAAGTCACTAAACATGCTTTCCACAATTCCAGATAAGTACATCTAAGCTTTAGCATGTGCTGAAACAGGAGAAACAGTTCGCGTGAAGGGGAGGAAGGAAAACAGAAGAAAAAAAATACCGTCCCACTTCATCCTTCTAAACTTTCAACATGTGAGAATCCAGAACATGACAAAAATATTGAACAAAAACCAGCAGTGTTGCTGTACGTCTTAGCACCCAGCATGGGAGATTTCAGAACTTTGTCGACACACCACAAATCTCATGGTTGGCTAGGGAAAAGAAAAAAATAAAAAGCCTCTTCTCCATGCCATCAGCAGAACACATCATGTAACATGCCTGGAATGCAGGTGTCTGCACGCCAGGAATCTAAGTTGATGTTTCAGTCAGCTGCAACTCAAAGTGTCAGTGGAGTCCGTTCAGTTTAACCATTATTGATGTCTCTGTTATGCTGAAATGAATCACCCCCTAGTCCTCCCCGTCAGCTCACATGGGGTACCTAAAGTTACACAAGCAGCATCCTACTCCATGTCGATTTAAATACACAGACATTTGCAGAGTGTTTATAATTTCTTCAAAGAATGCTAAATAGATGCAGAGTATTTAACAAAAGCACCATAATGATCTGGCAGACTTCAAGAGACTGGAGAGGATGCAGCTGTGCAGTGGAAATCTTGCAGTGATTTAGGAACTTCAACCACACTAAGTCACACCACAGATTGATTATAAGGCAGATAATTTCCATTAATCAGCCATCACACCACAGCCAAAGATTTAACAGGCAACAAATGTACAAAGGTTACTGTCCTGCAGTGCCATGAGAAGAAAGGGGGGAACCATCTGAGAGATACAGAAAATAATTCCAATTCTTTACAATAAATAAGGCATTAAAATTGAAGACACAATGTGTATTTACAAAAGAAATAGTGGAACTGAATAAAGCTGTCACTGTATACGTCTGCACTACAGAACAGTGGAAGTAAAATCACTTACAATGACACAACTGAATTCAGATGGTAATTTATAATCACTTCCTAATAAATGCTAATTTCTGTACTTGTGGAAAAGGTCATGAAGACACTGAAATGGCTAGATGGGAATTGGGGAAGCCTCTGCTTTTACGTATACTGATTTTGTACCTCAAACAGAAATCCTTATGGGATTGGCAAGTCAAAAAGCGTTTGGAAGCTAGATTGCAAGCATATGTTCCTAGGCACCTAGTGCAGAGGCAGTGTGCTAAATAAAATCCCATCTTTCAATCAGCATCGGTAATGGCTGCCAGACAAAAAAGCTGAAAAGAGGTACTATGTGAAATCTCATTTTCTTTTAACTTTATGAACAGAGCAATGGCATTGTCTTCCTAAATTGTTCACAGAGGCAAAAAGAAAGCAACAAGTATCAGAGCTGTTTTCAGTTCAAACAAAATCTAACCCTACAGCACTCCATCAGATCTATCGAACAGTACCTAAATTTGAACATCACACCACCTTGTAAGCACAAAATGAGACAGCTTAGAACATTCACAGTGAAAAACAGGTTAGTATTGCAGCCATGGCATCAAACTTGCTTCAAAGCAGTGATCTAGAGAAGTACACCACAGCTAACAGCAAAATCTGTTGCTAAGAGCAGCCAAAACCTGTGGATGGAAATTTTCAGGCCTCATTATCTTCACCATCCACATTAGGTCTACATTAACAATTTACTACTGTACCACAGCAGTACTTTTTGATGCAAATCTGCTCCACATTTATATCTTGAGCTGTGGAGAATACTGCACCAGCTCTGCACAAATGCCCAGAGCAGCCGTCCTCCAAGTGAAGCCAAGATAAGGTGACAAAGTGGGACACAATCCAGAGTGTCACTTCTAGTGAGGGCAGAAGGTGCTACAGCAATCAGCTCTCCACACGAAGAGCATGCGCTATAATCTAGGTAGAATATCACTGCTGGTAGGGATGCAATATGGGTACATCTGCCAGGAATCACAAAATGATGCACTAGAACAAGACCTGTCCCTTTCCTCTCTATTGAAACTAGTTGGTAATGCAGACAAATTGCAAGTGACAAAAACAAGACCGGTGATTAGACCGGTGTGGCTGAAGTAAGAAACTCTAGCAGAATTTATTATACACACACATTCTTAGAATGGAAAATCCTCAGCAAGGTGATAAAAAAAAAAGTGCTGCTAATGATGACACTGCTATACATAATACATGAAAATACTGCAATAAAGTTGTCTGATTACCACAGAAAAAAAGAAATATCTGCCTTGACCTCTTTTCAATAGGAAGTTAGAAATTGGTATGGACATCATGTGGCTGGGAAGCAAGCTACATTCTTACAGACGCGTGTGGATGATGACAAAGGAGAAAACAGTATATATTGTAAAAGTTAAACAAAGTCAAATGAACGTGGATGGAGCATAAATATCCAGCAGATTAGGGACAGACTTGCTATTTTCATGCTCAGAATTTTTTGTTTCTTTCCCACCCATTCCTAAAAACTCTTGAGGAATCGAATCAAGTGAAATGTGTGCAACTCTACTAACAGAAATACCATCAAGAAGAATGAAATTCATGTTAAACTGATATGACACTATTCACATTTTAAGCATGAGTTATGCTGTTGTACGTGCATTATCTTCAGTCATTTTGTGCAGACCCTGTGCAATGCTGAAGTCTGCAAAGGCTGGACAAATTCTGACCCTTTAACTATCTACACAACTTTCTATGGTCATGATGCTCTGCGATGAAGTTCTAATTTTACGTGCCTCCAGTCTTTCACTTGTTAATATCTCACCTGTTGGCTATGGGGAATTCCCAGCATGTCCCTTAACAAGACTTTGACAAATGATGTTTGCCATTTGGGATCATATTTTTGCCAATACTTTAACTAAGGAGAACATTTTTCCACTGCAACATCCTGCAGTATTACGGTACCTCACAGAGAGTCGTTAAGGACGTCATGCTGCGATTTCTCTTCAATAATACCTTGTACCCACTGATTTTGGTATTTCTGCCACACTTCCAATGTTCTTAACACTGCCTTTCTGCTCTGAGCATGACCAACATTCGCAGACAGAAAACAACTGATCATTGTCACCTTCAGGACCAAAGTCACCTGACATAGATTAAGGTAGCAAAAAGTTAATATTAACCTACTGAAGGACATCTGTATTCTACAAATCATGTCTGTGTAGATCTGGCTAACTTTTAAAAAGGAAGGCATCTCAAAAACAAACTCATTCTTCCTATATCTCATTTCTGAGAGACATTCCCCACATAGGAACTTTTTTTTTTTTTTTTTTTTAATACCGTGACATATTATTCCAAGGGTTAGAATTTAATGCTTAAAAATGCCTACACTTTTGCAATATGCCATAGTAAGCTTGGCCACGGCACTTATTTTCTGTTATTTTTATTCTCAAAATACACTTGTTACCAAGCAAGCAGAAATACTAAGCATTTGTCAGGTAGCAAAGTTCAATTCAGCGATCAGAAGAGCTAAACTTATTTACTGTATGTTGCTGTAGGCCAAAAAGTATTCTGTAAATCCAATTCAGAACTCTCCACAAGGAGCCAGAGGTAACCACTATCAGCTGCTCGTTATTAGTTACTGTTTAACCGTATCTGAAAGTAATTTTTGCACTTATGTCCACAAACCATACTGTCTTACGACGGTCCAGAAACAACAAGGGGAGAAACAGAGTTTATCTGGAAAAGTAATTAAGAGTTAGATCAAAACCATCTCCATGCAAGCGCCATTCAGAGAATCTTCTATGAGAAGGTCTTATCAACTCTCTCGGGATTAGTGTTTCCACATCTTAAAATAAAATAAAATAAAATAAAAAAATAAAAAATAAACAACTTTTACATGTTTTTATTCAAAGCAATGCCTCTGCTAATCTCTATGATATCTATTACAGGACCACTGCCATGTGAACTACCCAGACACTAAGTAAACAAATTCATCTGTTCTTTTTGAAATCATACAGTGAATGTCTAAAAGTTGGGTGTCTATCTATGCTGGACCTACCCCCTGGAACTTCCAAAGAAGCTATGTGCCGGCACACAAGCAGTATGACTTACGAGCAGCACTAAAGCTGAACCTGGTAACCTGTCTTGTCAAAAAGATAAGACCTTACACATGCCTGAGGAGTAACGTAACAGTCAGGACACTGAGTGGCAGAGGGGTTTTCTTGGCCTATCAAAGGTTAAGAGATGAACTTTGAAGTCATTGTATGTTCAGATAAAACTACCTTTAAGTATTGTTGCCAGATTTTATGCATACTGAATTAGCAGAGAGGTGCAGCAAAAGCTGCTAGTTGCATATGCCTTCATTAATTCACAGAACGTATAGAAAACAGTGAGGTTTCAAACGCTGAAAAAGAATCACAATGTCCTTTATAAAATAAATACGCAGCTACAGTAAGCAGCAAAAATTCAAATAATTGGATTTTGTTAATCTGTGGGGACATGGACTTAATGCTTCATTTAATTTTGCTAAGTGGGAGGAAGATTAGGCAAGATACAAACAATAGTTCCTGTTCAAATCATAGGAACTCACAACCTTAAGCACACTAGGACAGTTACTGATGATCAAATCAGAATATTTTGATGTATTCGGGCTAGAGCTACAAAACAAACTAATAAACAGTTACCCTCCTAGTGAAGACAAAAATATTTATTTTACACTACACACATTTCCAAAATTCTTTTAAAAAAATATAAAATAATAATAATAAAACTTGCTAGATAGCAAGCATTGGTCTCCTATGAAATACTGGGAAAAGCTTACTTCTTAAGTATTTCATTTAACTTTTGAAAGAGGGAAGCCGCTCACTGATACAAAACCAATCTCCTTCCAGAATCTCTGAAAGAAAAGCTGAAATTCATTCCTATCATCTCCATCACTGTCACAGTGGAGTAGCTGCTGGGACCTGTGCTTATTTGCTCTCTGTGGTTCCTGTGGGGAGAAGCATTTAACTAACATTAGAATTTAGGCTCTTCAAATGTAGTATTTCCATGCTATAGTTTGCTGTTTTGAAACAGCGCTCCTTCCACACTGTTCTCTCAGTTTCAATCTGTTTTCTTTCCTGAAATAACTCTGAAGTAAAATCAGAGTGGATAGCATTTACAAAATCACTCCTAAAATTCTGAGGGAGATCAAAACACCACTTTTTTAAACCAAAACTTTCCCTGAAAGTCACGAGTATCTGCAGCACATTTGGTTCGGTGCCATACTCACAGAATACCAACTGATCCATGCACGGCGCAACTTCTTAATATTGAGAAATGTACTGCACTTACTTTCAAAACAAGCATCCTGAAGGACTCTGCAGCAAAACGTATACTAATATCCTTAAGCAAAAGAGGAAAATAAAAATCCCTTCGCAATTTTTAAAGCTCTGATTATTTTCGGTTACCTGAAAAAAATCTCATTGGCATCTTTTGCAAAACAGCATGACCGTTCTGTAATACTTTGTGTTCCCTCATGACGGACAGTTGGAAGAGCTAACAGCACCAGCATGGCTCAATGTGAAATAATTAAGCTGCTGTGCCTGCTGGGAGCCAGATATCCAAGCCTAAATGCATCTGTTGCCTAAAACACAGGCTCCTGGATACCAAAGCACAGTGCCAGCACTCTCCCCACTCACCAAACACCTCTCAGCAGAGTTTTGATCTGACACATGAATTGCCAAGTGATACTAAAGACTAAAGCACATCAAACAAAAAAGAACAGAAGAACTAAGGAAAATATACTTTTCTGCATGCATTTTCCACAGTCTTTGGCGACATAATGTGAAGAAAATGCATCATCAGTCCAAATGTTAATTCGAAGGATGCTGACGAAACTCTCGTGTAATTAATTGTTCTTACTCTCTCTCTCGCTGTGTAATTCATCTGCACAAATCGCTCCGGTGTTTAAACTATCCCAGACATCAAAACTGTGTGGGCTTCTTTTTCTTTTGTCCCTTGGCAAAGACTGATCTGATTTGTGAAAAGATGAGGTCCAACTTCCATTTGTTTTTATTTTATTTTATTTTTTCATTCCATTATTACACTTGTGAGGATAAATCAAAGCAAGTTAAATCGAGGCACTGTTCTTACACTGCCGGCAGTTAAAATGTGTAACGCAGAGTTTTCATTAGCATCTGATTAAAGTAAATCTGTCTTCCTCTGTAACCAAATGGAAGGTTCACATCTTACTACTTTATGCCTGGAAGAAGACAAGCGTGGTTTTTAAATAAAAAGAAGCAAAAGACTTTCAAATACTTCTTCAGTCTTCTTGTTCTCAATAAGTTTTGGTCACTGTGGCAGCACACCTTAGCAAACACTGGTGTCTACACCAACACGCAGGCAAGGGTGTGTTTTAAAGAGTTAAGGTCTGGAAAAGCTGCCAACGCTCAGGAGCTTTATTCTGTGAAATGGGATGAACGGGAGAAAGGTGTTTTCTGATGGCCTGCCTTGCGAACTCAGACTGAAACCTCAAGAAAAAACTAAACGGAGTTCTGTCTCTGTAAGAGCGGTCCATTGGTCTATCACGTTTCTAAGGCGGCATTTATAGAAATATAAACATAACCGATGTTTGACAGAAAGCAAAACGCAGCATGCCGTCCAGGAATCAGTCTGTCTCTGCTAAATGTAACTACCAACAGCTCCGACATCCATCGCGGCCAGAGCACAACGCGGGGCTCCACACGAACAGAGGTGGGAAGGCGTTGTTTTCACACAGTCCTCAGTCAAGCCAGTTTCACAACGCTACCCACAACCGAACGTACGTAAAGCAGACAGTGCAGCGGCAGCTCAGACTGACCCGGGGGATCCTCAGGCTCTGTGCGATCAGCGCTTACGGAAGCGCACCTGGCAGCCCCGTGTGAGCGGCGGACGCAGCGCGGCTAGATCAGCTCAGCGCAGGACGCGCGCCGCGTGTCACCGCGAGCCGCTCAAGTACGCAGCTCTCGTGCCGGGAGGAGGCGAGCGCTCGGGACGGCGCGGGCTGCAAGCCGCCGGCACACGGCGGAGGCCGGCACGGTGACAGACGGCGACGAACGCCCGCTGCGACCCCGGGGCCGCCCGCAGCTCGGCAGCCCGCCCGACACCTGTTGGGCTCCGCGCGGCACGGCGCGACCGGGGCGCGCCAGGTGCGGCTCTCGCGGATTCCAACAAGGGAACGCGACGGCGATAAGAAGGCAGGTGAGGCGGGAGGAGGCGAGGCGCTCCCGCCGGCCCGCGCGCCCGTCCCTCGCGGGTTACGCAACGCCGCCTCCCGCCCCATCCCGCCGCCGGTACCTGCTTGTCCAGCGCCGCGTCCTTCGCGCTGCCGGCGGCCGCGCCCTTGGGGGCCGGCGCCCGCTCGCAGCTGCAGCCCTCCAGCATGTAGATGCCGGCGGGCCGGGCGGTCTGCTCGCTCTCGAAGTAGAAGAGGACGTTCTGATAGAGGGCGAACCACTTCTCGTGCCAGCGGTTGGCCTCGGCCGTCCTCTTGCTTAGGTAGCCGCGCTTGGTGCCCTCCTTGCGGGCCAGCAGCGCCAGGTATAGGGCGTGCCCCTCGTTGTACCGCACGCTCTTCTGCATGGTGCCCGGCAGCGCCTCGCCGCTCACAGCCCGCCCGGCATCGGGCGCCCTGCGCGCCGGCACCGGCTGCGCCGGGCGGCCCCCGCCCCGCCCGCCTCCGTGCGCGCCGCCTCCCCGAAGTTGGGGCCCGGCCGGAGCGAGCTGGCGGGCGGCGGCTGCTGCCCCCCGAGCGGCGTCACGTGGCGGAGATCAGCCGCAAAGCCGCTTTACAGCCCGGCGATTTAAAGAGCAAAGTCGCCGCCGCAGCGCGCGGTCCCTCCCTCCGCGCCTCGCGGGGCCGCCCCTCTCCCGCCCGCCCGCCCGCAGGGATCGGCGCGGGGGCGGCGGGCAGCGGGGGGCGGCAGCGAGCGCTCGGGACGGGACGGGACGGGACGGGACGGGACGGGACGGGACGGGACGGGACGGGACGGGACGGGACGGGACGGGACGGGACGGGACGGGACGGGACGGGACGGGACGGGACGGGACGGCGGTTCGCTCGCTGTTAGCGCCCAGCCTTCCTGTTTCACTCTGAGAAAAAACCTTCGAAAGCGCCGGGTGGCAGCGCGTGGTGTCGGTAACTCGGTTCCGCGAGCTGAGCGGAGAATCAAACGCAGAAACCCGCCACTTTAAACCCGGTTTTCTCCTTTCTTAAAGGCGAGGAGCGCCGCAGGCAGCCCCCAGCCTGCCGGGAGGGGATGATGAGCCGGCCCGGTAAGTGCTGCCGCGGGTCGGGGGGCTGCGCTCCGCGGGGCTCGGCTCTGTGCCACAGCCGGGCGGGGACCGGGGGTGGGCAGACCCCCTCGTAAAGGATAACGTGTGGAAAAGGCGCTGCTGTCAGCAGTTGTTTTATATAAGACATAGGCGGCGTGGAAATTGCTGCTCGATTAAGGACCCCGGATCTTTAATCGATTGCGTTATTTAAGCTTCTGTAGCCCCTTCGCCTTTAAATCTCTTTCATTTAAAATGTGTTTCTGCCTCTTTTGCTTTGAAAAGATCTTAGAAAATTGGACTTCTTGCTGTCCATTTGAACAAAGCCTGAAAGTTGCTGTGAACGATGTGCACAACATACGAGTTGTGAAATACTCCGCTGTGATCTCCTGCAGCAGTGATGATTTTGAGCGTGGCTGATGAACACGCGGCCCCATGCGGAGCACACTCTGTGAACGCACAACTTTGTGTAAGGAGAAGCAAGCATACAGAAGTTGTGCTGAAACTGGCTGCTTTCCCCAGTGTCTTCAGATCATGCAGTCTGAGTGCCCAGGGGAGTCCAGCTTTTGGACCGGGATTGAAAAAACGTCATGTACGACTTGCGTGTATGACATAATCCATATTCAGGCATACTGATGACTGCGTTCTTACTTGGATCTCACTCTGCATCTTTGGTTCAGCATCGCTCAGCCCTGCGCTGTCCAAGCCAGCATCAACTCAAGTGTGTGAAACATCATGAGATGCTGCGTTTCTAGACAGAAGCAAATGTCAAGGCAGAAAAATTAAGGGAAAGATGTAGGGTGCTGCTCAAAAGAGCTTTCAAATACTGGAGACCACACGAATAAATATTGTTTTTTCCCAAAGAAGCACATGTATGTCATGAACAAAAGCTATAGTACAAACAGGTATTTGCTAAAGGAAGGTTTCAAGTTTTGCCCTGATTTGAGTCATTTGTACATTAATGTGCCTTTTGCACAAATCAGAAGTGGTTATGTCTTATTCTACCATAGCAGCTTCAACATACGTTAAAATGTGATGACAGGTATTTCAACTACAAAACGAAGAAGGAGGATTTCATTTCACTACATTTTCTTCTAGACAAGCAGGCATTTTTCTTGCACTGAGAATGCTGGTATGCATAGCAATCCGCAGGAATTATGAGGCATCTAATGTTCCTGTTCACTGAAGTAAACGTTGATTGTGCAACCATCAGTTTGCTGTGAACGTCTCTATTGTACAGAGCATGGCATAGTTATCTGAGGGATAAGTTCTTCATCACTTGGTTGTCCTTATAAAACACAACCCAGGTTTTACTATTTGAAATATTTACCTTGTATTACCCATGTGTGATATTCGATGCATCTAAATGCATGCAAGTAAGTATGTTTTTTTAAAAAACTTCATTGCCAGCAGTAAAGAAGTTTGTAGGAGTATGATCAAGCTGTTTATGTAGACACGGATTTAAGGGAATCTGTTGATGTAATTGGTACCATGAGGTTCTGAAGAACAGGACATACAGACAAGCACGCTGTTTCACCTTACTTTCATTACGTCTTCCTTAAATAACTCTTCTTTTGTGTATTTTCATTGCAGAGGATAATCTGTAAAACCATATCCCTGGCTATGGCAGTGTTAGACACCATAAGCAACTTTCTGTAAAACTGGCGGCTAGCTGGAAAGTTACACCAGCTGAGATCGGTTAAGTTAGTTCAGCTTGTGTTACCTTGCAGTTTTCCTTGGGAGGTAATTCGTTGCAAGTTGTTTAATGCTAACATAGATAGCAAAATGCATACTGGTGTGTATGGTGGTATGAGTGCTGATGTTGTTCTGGGACCAAAAGCTGGTGAGGACAAGTCAGTGAGTCGTCACTCTTCTGATTGACAGGTGTCAGGAAAATCTATTTCAGAATGTATGCAAAAAGTAAGCCTCTATTCTGAATAGCACTGGGGTAAAAAGTGATGTTAATACAATGGTAATAAAAATTGCTTAAAGCAATGGAAAAGTGTTGTTCTGCTGTCATTTTATGTCTGGTTTTGTCCAGTCTCACTGTATATTCTACACATTTAGAATGCTTTCTCTCCACTTGTCACTAGGTTGTGATAGTAAATCATTATTTACCTTTACATGTCAAGGTAATATATCAGATACAAAATAATTTTGTAAAGCTGTTGAACAGTGACTGCAGTATCTTAAGGGGAAGGAACTCCATTTCACTAAGAATGCACTTGCATATCTATTAGTACACTTTGAAAGGCAGAACTGAGCCAATGTCTTCATAATTATACTAAGGAGGTGTTTTACTGACATCCTGGTTTATTCATTAAGGTACAGATTTGTCTATTGAAAAAGTGCTTGAAACATTCATCTACAAATTAGCTATCCTATGAAATAGGAATGTTTTTGAACATGTTATACATCACCCACATGGTAAATCATAAATAGCTTGAAAATGTCTATGTAGTTTGCTCTGAAAGTACTGCCTCCTATTTATTTCCATTGAAACTACGATAGATACAAAGAGTGTAATAACATGCTTTAACAGAACACATTTTCAGCTACAAAACACTATTTTTCACCAGAGTCATCACAGTGAGCTGTGCATTTTTCACCAGCAGTGAACAAGAGCCCGCAAGCCTCACTCGTAAGAATCTGCACCAGCAGAGATGACCCACTGTTGCTTTTGGCACTGCTGAAACACACCACTGATTCCCTCACTGTGCTCACACCTACTGTTTGGTCTCCATAAACATTCAGCAAGTATCAATGAATACCAATGGGTGCCATTTTTTCTGCACAGAGGAACTCAGTGACACAATTTTGCTTCATCCACACTTCCATGTCAGACACCATTCTGTCAGGCTGCTCCTCTGCTGCCGTCTGTCACACGGTAATGACATGTAACAGGACGTAAACAGGATGTAATGTTCAGCCCATGCTGCCATGCCACCAACAACTGTCTCTGACATGGAGGGCCAATATAATAACATCAGAGGTTTTACTTTTGGAGCAACTCTCAGATATATTCTGCTATGGCCATTCACCCTTTAAACAACTATAACAAATGACATGCTTGTTGAATCAACCAATTGATGTCATTTGAGGAAATTTGCTTTTTTCTACCAAGACGTTTTTGGGGCTGAACTGCCATGGCAAACCACTTTTAAATCACTCTGTATACCAAGTTCTTTAAATTCATATCACAAGGCTACTTACTGTTTTAGCAACTTGAATATTTGGGGTCAGCAGTTTAAGCATAATTGTAATTACACAGTGGCTCTATGCAAAGCATGAGGAGTGCCTCTGATGCCTCTTGTACATCCTTCCAAATAAGAACATATGCAATCATTTTAAGAAAAAAAGGCGTTGATGTTCTGGGTGCAGCAGAAACATCTAGTTACAACACAAGTAAGTGCTATCCAGCAGCTTTGTAACTCTGCACACACTGATTCATGTAGATTGAAAGCTCTGGGAAAAGGATATTTGCTGCTGTATTGAAAGGTAACAAAGTGACTCTTCCTTTCAGTGGCAGACCACAGCAGAAGGCAGGCATCTGCAAATCACTTTGCTATTATGCAGTTGAGGATGATAAGGTAGTAGTCTAATGCCTGAGCTTCTTTGTGCTCAGTGCTATGGAAAAAGGTTTATGTAATGTCTATCCTGATAGGCACGGCTAACTTATTTGTTAGTCTCGCTCTCTGGGAGAGTGACAGCAAAAGGAGATTTTAAAGGAATTTTTGAAAGAAGTAATATGGTGTGTCTGGGGAAGTCACTGGGGAGCATGCAAAAAAAGTCATAGGACTACCAAAGAAAGAAAACTGCAGAAGCTGTCTTACAGTTACAGAAATAAATAAATAAAATAAAATAAAATAAAAAGAAAAAAAAAGAAAAGAAAAGAAAGAAAAAAAGAGAGAGAGAGAGAGAGAGAAGCTGGAATCAAGGGACTCAATTAAATTGTAAAAAATATAGCAGTACTTAGGCAGGAGGCAGAAGAAAGTGGGTAGTGGAGGAATTCTGCCTGTTTGGCAGACTGATTATAATGAGTGCACTGCAGATGAAGTGCAGAGGAAGCCAGAAGCCAGCAGCTTCTGCTTAAGCGAGGGATGGAAATGGCTGGGGAATTGGAGAAGACAGTATGAGGAGCATAACAGGGATAAGCAGGGGGAGAAACTACTGGGAAATACTGGTGGAGAGAGAGTCACAGAGAAGACAATGTTAGGAGTGACAGAGAATAGCAGTTGTACAGCTAGTGGGTACATTGGAAGAAAAAAAGTGGTCACTGAAGAAACAGAATTCAACAGTAGAGACCCTGGGGTTGTGTTAGGCAGTGAGTGGAAAATAGACCAGTACGCTGGGGAGCAGATTGAGGGGGCTGGTGGGAAGTAGCATGGAAGATAAGAATCCAGTAGTGTCAGTCCAATACAGAAAATGAAGTGACAAGAGGAGATCAAGGTTAACGCTGACAAATAAAGTAGCATTGTCAGTGTGGAAATGCTAGTAGTCTAAGTCACTGTTAAAATGTCATAGCAAGAAAAGACACTGTTTTCCTCTTCAGGCCTGTTTCTTTGTTTCAAACACAGCAAAGATTCACAGCTTCACCAAAGGAAAGTTGTGCCTGACAATCTGGTGGCCTTCTGTGGTGGAGTGGTGGCATCAGTGGACAAAGGAAAGGTAACTGGTTTTATCCACCTGGACTTCTGCAAGGCCTTTGACATGACCCCCATCACATCCTTATCTCTAAACTGGAGATATATGGATTTGTAGACTATTGGCTGGGTAATTAATTGATTGAAAGGTCCCAGTCAGAGTGTTGTGGTCAATGGCACTATGTCCAGTAATGAGCAGTGTCCCCCAGGGGTCCGTCTTGAGTCCGGTACTTTTTAATATCTTTATCAATTACATAGACATGGAGAAGAACTCCTTGAGAATAGCTCTGCTGAGAAGGACTTAGGAATCCTGGCTGATGAAAAATTTACCATGACCCAGCAGTGTCAGCTTGCAGCCTGAAAGGCCAATGGTGTCCTGGGTTCCATCAGGAGAGGGGTGGTCAGCAGGGATAGGGAGGTGACTGTCCTCCACTACTCAGCCCTCGTGAGGCCCCATCTCGTGTACTGCCTTCCAGATCTGGGGTCCCCAACACAGGAAAGATGTGGAGATTTTGGAAAAGGTCCAGAGAAGGGCTATGAAGTTTATCCAAGGGCTAGAGCTCTTGTGAAGACAGCCTGAAGGAACTGGGCTTGTTCAGCTTGGAAAAGAGAAGATTGTGAGGAGACGTCATTGCAACCTTGTAATATTTAAAGGGAGTTTATAAACATGAGGGAAAACAACCTTTTGCACAGGTAGACAGTAATAAGACAAGAGGGAATGATTTTAAACTAAAGGAAGGGGGAGTTAGGTTGGATGTCAGGGAAGTTTTTTACTGAGAGAGCGGTGAGATGCTGGAACATGTTGCCCAAAGAGGTTATGGATGCCCCACCTTCACAGGTGTTTAAGGTCAGGTTGGATAGAGCCTTGGGCAATCTGATCTAGTTCTTGGTGCAGTGGATGGCAGTCCTGCCTGTGACAGAAGTTGGAAGTTGATGATCCTTGAGGACCCTTCCAACCCAAGTCACTCTATGATTCTATAATTCACAAATTGGCACTTAAATTGAAGAGCCAGAATTCTGCTTGTTGACCAAAGGCATATGCAAACACAGAATCATAGAATGAACCATAAAATGAATCACAGAATGATTAAGGTTGGAAAAGACATCTAAGATCACCTAGTCCAACTGTCTATTTACCACCAATGTTGCCCATTTAGCCATGTTTGAAAGTACCACATTTCCACATTTCTTGAACACCTGTGACTGCACTACTTGCCTGGGAAGCCTGTTCCAGTGCCTCACCTCGCTACCCTTTTGGAGAAGAAGCCAGTCCTCGTATCCAGTCAGGAGCTGTACCTTGTCCATGTTACATGAGGAGCTAGGAAAGTCAGGCTGGAAACTGATCCCTGCTATGGGCTACAAAACCTCTTTCCATTTTACATTGGAATCATAGAATCATCGAATATTCTAAGTTGGGAGGGACCCATAAGGATCACTGAATGGTTTGGGTTGGAAGGGACATTAAAGCTCATTCATTTCCAACCTCTCTGCTGTGGGCTTTTTGCCCCCCCCAACAAATGAGGTTGCCCTGGACCCCATCCAACCCAGCCTTGGGCACCTGCAGGGTTGGGACATCCGCAGCACATCTGGTCAGCTGTGCCAGGGCCTCAGCACCCTCTGAGTAAAGAATTTCCGCCTAAGATCTAACCTAAATCTCCACACTTTGAGTTTTAATCCATACTTCGGTGTTTCACTGTTAATTAAAAATTGCTGAAGTGCCTTACATAGTACAGATACAACTGAAAGGATTCGGGTTTATGATGCAAAGCATAGAAAAATAATATTACAAAATGTTCTTCACATTGTTAAAATTTAAATCATGAAGTACTTACTTTTGGGAGAGCTGAGCCCTGATTTCTAAAGTTAGTAGTGGTCAATCCCCGTTTCTCAATTCTGTGGGCTGTTTAATGAGATTTTCACAGACCTTGTGGCCAGTGCAGTATCTATAAGAAGAGCATTGTCCTGTTGCTCACAGATGGCCAAAACATGAAACTGTCTCAACATTCCTGGGAGATGGCTTAAATGCATTTTTTAAATGTTCCAAAGACACTGGCGTGTCATAATGGAGATTTCATAATGTTCTCCAAATGTGAGTCAGGAGAGAGTCTGACAGCAGAGCTCTTGCAAGTAGAGGGTTCAATACACGGCAGGTTGTGATTACTCCAAGACTGAAGAAGCCACTGGTAACTGGGAAAACTACGTTAAAATTAAAAAGACATATTAGGAATAAATATCCTTCTTTCCTTATTTGATGTGAGCTGAGTATAAATGCAAATCATTCTTTGCTTATCCTCTCTGCTTTGGCATAAAAATAGGAAAATTGTGTAAAATACTAAGGAGTTCTTGTGTTTTGGGGAAAGGAAGCCCCACTAACTGGAAGAAAGATGCAGAGAGCACAGCAGGTGCCATCTGGAATAAGTAACCCTGGGAAGAATTTGTGATATTTACCAGGCACGATACTGATACAGAGAATTCTATCCATCTGACAGAAAGCCAGCAAGTAATCTACCACAGGGGTGCATAACTCAATAGAAATAGGTTTGGTAAACTGAAGGTAATGTTCCCCATGGTCACCTTGAAAAAAACAGTTAACAAAGTATAGCAAAAGCACTGTACTTTTGTAGGTAGGCATGCCTATAGATACTAGAAAATTCAGTTTTACAGGAAATGTAATCTGCTGAACTCTTTGGAGAAAAACAGACATTGCTGGGCACCCACATCACCTCAAGACCACGGGAGATTTCTGAGATGATGCATTTTTATGAGAAGATTGCGTTTATATTTGATACAGATGCAAAGATATTGAAAGCCATTTTATTGAAGCCATCGAGATGCAGCTGGGACTGTTATGAATGCATGCAGAAAATGTGTGTACCAGCAGAAAAAATCTTAAAAGGCTGTAGGCAGAGCAACCCCGACAACAGTGATCTGAGCCAAAGTTACCACCCCACACATCATCTACTTGCAAGCAAAGAGATACCAAACAACAGTCTTGCTTAACAACAGTTCATAAATTAAGCTTAATATCAGCTACTGTTTGTTTGAGGGGTTTCTGGTCAGATGCAAAGCGGTCAAGGGTGTCTGTAGTTTTGGACCCACTGGTGCTAACACAGAGTCCTCTTGGTTTAGATGTGTGCTGCTGTGATTGTAGTCCATAACTTTTGCATATGCTTGGGAGCTGTGGAATATAATTTTCTAGCAGAAAAAGAAAGAAAAAAGAAAAAAAAAATAGTTTGGAGACGTGTAATTAAAATTTGAAAAATGAAAAGAATATCCAGCTACAGTTATATTCAACAGCACATCAAAGTCGTGTAGCTTCATCTTTTACAGTAGATTTCTTTCCTGAGAAATATATTAACTGAACTTCGTGTTAACAAATACATCTTTATTTAAGTAAAATAGAAGCAAAACATTTATTGCACTGGTCACAAAGCCACTGCCATTACATACTAAAGTGAATAATGGCCTGAATTTATGCAAAACCACACCTGGTCTTTTTTGAATCAGGAATGAACCCGAACTTACTTCATGAGTAGTTTCATTTTAAATACTTTCATTTTGAATGTATAATAAAAAAATGACACATTTTTCTATCATTTAAGAAAGGAATAAAACTTGCATTACTATTAACACTGTTTGCCTTTTGGGGTCGATTTTATCCTTATTCTGACTACTAACACAACGTTTTGTTTCCTCTAATTTTAAAACTGATCCAATGCTCACAGTGGCAAGGAGAGATGGAAGGTATATTTACTCCAATTTGACATTCTGTTTTCTTGAATCAAATCAAATTTGTAGATTTGGAGTATATGAAGGAAAATTATTTCTTCTTGGTCTGTAGTTTGGCTCTGTGGGTTTTCTTTGGGAGGTGGGGTTATTGTTGATGTTGTTTCACCAAGGGACTATTCAACATGAAAATAATACTTCTCTAATTGATATATACTCTTTCTGTTTTTTGCTGTGGTGTATTATCACTTTGGAGAACCATGTCTAAATTTCTGATCAACGTGTAGATATATGGACAGGATAGAGCTGTACCATAACTGTTTTAGTCATCTAACTGAAAGGCCTACTAGAATCTGCCTTAGAGTCCTCTTCACAAAGAGAACCGAAACCTGGAATCAACATATCCTTCTGTTTCATGAGCCAGGCAAGGTAAAGTTTTGAAAACTATGTTGTAAGAAGAATATAATCTTGATTTTAGCATCTCAGAAGAAGATGTCCATTGTCAGTTATGTTCGAGGCAAAAGTTTCTACAAGGTTATAATCCAAAATTCTGGGGAATAAATAGTTTAAGCAAAACGTATTATTCAACCACTTCAGCAGCCTGGAAAATTCAGGTATTTTTTGGTTTGTTCGTTTTGTTTTCAAAAGTCAAATGCTATTACATATTTGAAAGTTCTTCCAGAGTGTCTGAGGTCAAACATTTGTCAAATGCTATTCTTTCCTACAAATGTTAACTACCTCTCCAACTGAATTTTTCATGAAAAAATGCCATTAAAAAATCACAACCAGCTTTAGCACAAACTGCTCAGGACACTCTTGTTCTCCCAGATGAAGCTCACTGGCCTTAAAAAGACTTCCTTGTGCCTTAGTTTCAGTCTAAGAGGAATGGATTCATTGAACGTTCACTTTGAGGTCTAACAGTGAAAAAATCCCTGGAAGAGCTTCAGATGGCAGCTTGTCTTATTCTTCTGGATTGTGGAAGGGAAATATGTCTCTTGTACTTCTCTGTGCCATCTGTACTGTTCTGGCTTCTGGGAAAGTTTAAGTTGCCTCCCAAAGAAACAGCAGCAGTGTCTCCTTTTTGAGAGAAAAGTGTGCATTACATCTGTGCTTTATACTCACTTTTTTTAACAGGTACAATAATTTGCTTTATCAATTGTTCATTTACATATTTCTCCCATAAATGTCACCACTGTTTGATTTAAGGAGCATTCCAGGATGCTATAGTTATCACTTACCAATGTAACTATTAGGTATGATTAAGCTTGTTCATCCCTTAAAAACTGAAAATGTTTCTTCTGGAGGGTATGCCTTTATGTTTCTGTGTTACTCATCCATAACACAAGCTGGCAAGCAGTGTAACTGAAAGAAAGAAAAATGTGAGATCTAGATTATAGGATGCTTTCCTGGCAGGCGGAGGATATATTGAAATAGTGTTGATAAAGCTTTTGGTAAGTGTTTCTCAGACTGTGCTGTGCGTACTCAGAAGAAGGTAGCTAGGTTTTCTGCAAAGACAGTGGGGTCTGTGCAGAAGGGAGAATAACTCCGAGTTAATCCTCTTAGTTCCTCCAACAGTCCCATACTAAAATTATTCCAATCTATTTATTTTTTATTTATTTATTTATTTATTGGAAAAGATTTTAATGCTCCTAAGTGAAGTAACTGAATGGAACATGGAATCAATAATAGGAATACAGAGCTTTCTGTCCTTGGATCACTGGTTCATACTCAGCATAAGACAGCAACTGGGACAAATCCTGCTCTAAGTAATAGAGTTTCCACAAGACTAAATGATTCCTCATTTATATCTGAATCATCTGGTATCAATCTGATCAGTACCTGTGTAAATGAATGGATGTAGCCTGTCCATTTTTAAGCTTAGTAATACACACAGCTTTAGGAGGAGCAAAGAAAAAAATAAGAAAAAAGGTCAGTGTGCTCCATACTTCTATTGAGTCAGGCTCAATGCTTCATGTTTACAGCCATCTTCCTCTGGAATGATGCAAACACAAAGGACAAAATACCCACCTGGGGAATCCTCCAAGATTTAATGGGCTTAGGCTGCGGAATTAATTCATTGCCCCTACTCCAGCCTACCTAATGGTAAGCGTAACGGTATTTAAACTGTCAGAAGATACAGAATTTTTAAAAGCTAAATGTGCTAGCTGTTTTCCTGCTGATCTTTGGTCCTTGCTCTGCAGGTAGAAATGAAATGAATCCTATGTGATTAATCCTACCTACATGTTTGCAGGAGCTTCAGGCAACCACCACAGTTGGACTAATTTTGTCGTGTTGCAATTGCCTCTTCATCTAGGGCTGTGAGAATATGTTTTATAACTGTGGTAAGTGATTGACTCACATTTGGTATGTCACATATATATGCAGATGGTTTTACACAAAGACGGTGGTTTTTATTGTTCTAAGCCACTCTATCTTTTTCATCAAAATTCCCTTCTTCTATAACACTTAAAAGAGATTAACTACCTTAAATCAGAGTAATCAGATATGACTAAAATTGTGTTATTGCATAAACTGGATAAGAAATATAGGTTAAATGTATATAATTTATATAAAAAGAACTGTTTAATTTCTCTTTGCACCATTTTTATGTTGTACGCTTTCCTGAATTACTGCTTTAACTTGAACTGTGAGCAGTGCACTGTCATCTTCACTGAGATGTGCTCTATGAATTATATAAATCTATTAACATATGTGCATTAGAATAGCTGTTAAAATTAGAAGTACTAGAATAACTGAGCAACAGACGAGACAATTCCTGTTAGATACAGGAATTAGGTGAGAAAGGACAAGACAAAATTATGAACTACCAGCATGGTGAATTCATTTGGGCTTTTTAGTAGTATTTACTGCTGTTGTTCTTTGCAGATACAACAAAACCCTTCATAAATAAAATATTCAGGAAAGATAACAAAGTCTCAAAGTGCCTGTTTATTCTGCTACCTCTACAACACCCTTTTCTGAGCTAATTTTCTTCATTAGTCAAACAAAAATACAGCCATGCACAGATTTCCTGTAGTGCTTATCTGCCTAGGAAAACTGAGCAGAAATATGAATGTATCTGCATTACAAACAAGAGGCTTTTTTCCCCCAAACACATTTTCCATTGTAGTCAACTATATTGAGTGTTTTGGCTAAAAACAGATTTTGTGGAAGAGACAATCATATACTGAAAATACAAATGATTTTTTTTTGTTTTTTAAATGAAGTCGGTGGGGATGTAGTGTCATAATGCAGCAAAACATATCGCATATGAAGAGTTACAACTGCATCCTGCCTTACCCAGTTCGTATATGATAGCATTCCAGCACATGTCCACAAATGTGCACAATCTTAACTATATTTTTCTTCCATCTTGAGAACCCTTTATTTTATTTTTTCACCTTGGCAGAAGAAGAGTTTTAATGTTCCAAAGGCCTGGTAAACAAAATCCTCTTCCAATACAGCATGTTTATAACACTGCATTGGAAAGCTAGGCCAGTCCAGCCAGTGGTGGAAGGCAGTGGTGCTGTGTCATTGCCTATGGCTCTGTAGAAGTTATCTCTCCACTTTCATAATGAGATGAGACACAAAATCATGACCATCCTCTGACTTTTTTTTTTAATTATTATTATTATTTTTTTTGGTTCTGTTACGGTAACAGGAAGACTCACTTTTATTCTACCATTTGAGAAAGAGTTTCCCCATTTCTCAAACTATTGAAATCACACTGTTATAATAACTGCAAATAGGGAAGATAGTCCATGATGTAGAACTATATAATTCATTCTCATGCATATAAAAACCCACAGACACACACTATCTGGGATACCATAAGCTCATAAATCTTGGAAGGACTCAGAAAGCTTACCCCCTCCTTTCATACAGATCCAGTGTAGCCAGCATCCTCCCCCAGTGATGTATACCTCACCAGCTCCAGAAGTCTCCAAGACTTTGGGATTCTTCCCAGATACTGCACAGTCTGTTCAATCAGTAGCCAGCCTTACCTTGTGCAGCATTCACCTGAAGTATAATGCCAGCCTTCTTTCCTGGGGCATGAACCATTGTGGCATTAACCTGACAGGAAACTGAGACCTGGTGAGTCCCTTTCTGCAGCTGCCTTTTACTGTCCAAGAGGCTGTCACCACGTCTTTCCTCAGCCCTCCTTCCCCCTGGCCAACCCTCTCTGTTTCCAGACATTCTACCCCTGTTGCTGCTCTTTCCTGATCTCACTCCAGAAGGTCCATGTTTTCTGCACGTGGTGCCAGTGGCTGGACAAAGTGTTCATGCAGAGTCCTCTGCAGCTCTGAAAAGAGCAGAGTTTGATGTCACTGTTCTCGCAGTATGCACTTGAGCCAACAGAGCTTCATCAAACATCTGCCTGCTTTATAGAAGCATGGTTGTGTTGACTCATACTCAGTTTATGGTTGGTGACTACCCCTGGATCTTTTTCTGCAAACTGACACCTAAAACAGATTTGAGGATAAACTGCTGCTGTAGTGTTATGTGGAAATGTTCCACATGGTTTGGTTTTAGTGACATACAATTCATGTCCCCAAACTCTATGGCCACACAAATATTTGTCCATTGTGAGGACACACTCTCATACAGAGGAGAGCAGGACCAGTTCTCTTGGTAGCACAGGCTGCTTGTGGAGCTGGATCCTGAGGCCACACAGGTTTGCAAGTCATTTAGCAATGTAATATTTCACTCACCACAATTTCATTTAATAGTGCACTGACTTTGAACAGAATTATTTTATCCTCATTTTAGCTCATTTCCTCTCCTCTTCTCTGGGCACACACTTTTACTACTTGTTTTATTTAGGCAATATCAGTCTCACGGCTGTGAGGTAAGCTGGCCTAGTTTGCCCGTCTGGCCAACAATTAAACGAGTACCACAACTAGAAATAGTGCCTTCAGGTCATTCACTTGCTGGCACTGATACGCAAAAAGAGATGGGCAGGGGCTGGGATGGAAAGATGACAGCCATGTGGCTTAAGAGCATTGTAAGCCAAATGTGAAACTGTGCCTTTTTCCAAAGTAGATTTCTAGTGGAGACACAATTGCATTTAATTAAATAAAAATTATTGTCTGCGTAAGTTGCCAGCAAAACCTTATTGCCAAATTTAAATGTTAAAAATAATGGAAGACTCAGTGCTCTTTGGCTGAAAAATGTGCAAAGGCAGAGAGACTTGTCCTGCAGTTCCAAATGTGACCTTATTGTATTTGTTCCTTCTTATCCTAATGGTATTTAAATATGATTAGCAGCATTGCCTTTAGCCTCAAACATGGGGTTTTCTTTCAGACTGAGCTCTGAAGGCATATCTTAGGATTAGTAACAAGTCTTTTCCCAAAGAAAGTTTGCAAAACTTTTTATGACATCACTTCAGTGCTTGTATCTCAGCTAGGCCGGAGAGCAGGAAATATTCAAATCATAGCTACAGGGTTCTTTATGTTCAACCTTCTTTTGTCTGCAATTTAAAGAAGACTTTGGACAGCATGTATAATCTGCATATATGTGTTGTAGAAAATAACTATTGCTTAAGGAACTGTACTTATTTTTTTACTGATTAGAAGATAAGTCTTCATGGAACTAAAAGATGATGTGTGATGACCAAGTGACACGAAAAGGACAATGTGCGATGACCAAGCAGTTCTACAGAAGCTTCAGTAAAATTCTGCAGAAGAAAACACCGTGTTTGTTGATTTAGCACTTGATCTGCATGGCCTGCCTGAGGGCCTGGGTGATGGCAGCTGCCTGCGGGCTCCAGCAGCTCCACTGCCTATTCCTTTTCTCCAGCCCTGCCCGCAGGTTGCAAAACTCAGCAGTTGTGTGGCTGAACAGCTTTCTGCAATGTGCTGATGGACTCATGTATCAGATCAGCATGGCTAGTTGTGTTTTACGCAGTCTGTGCAATGCTTTTTCCTCTGCTTTCTGTTATTACTGTGCTGGCCTAACTTCATGGAAAACTTTATCGCTATCATGCTTAATTCATGATGTAAGAAAAGACTTGTGCCACTGTGCTAATCACTTGTTTCACAGAGGTGAACGCAGAGGAAAGACCTGCACAGTCCAGAGCTGCTGCCAGACAGAGGGTCCATCTCCACTGGGAGCCAGAGGCAATACCACCAGCAAGCACCATGCCACTGCTGGACATGCTGCTCTTAGCCAAACTGCACAAATGCTTTGATTGCGCTACTAGCAGACCTCCATGGCCTAGTCTGCTGAGGTATGCACAAAGATGGAAGTCCTTCAGCCTTTGTGGGCCCAATGCAGGCTCTGACGTGGGGTTTTGCTGGGTGCAGTCCCATAGCTCTGCTGCTATGAGACAGACTAAAGGTGATGTTTGTAACCCACCCTGTACTGCCTCAGTGCAGACATCCTGTCTGAAGCACTGTGGTAGTGCCAGTGAACACAATGACTAGTTCCTGGCAGGCATAGATTGGGACAGAAGGGATCAGGGAGTATTCGTGGGCCAGACTTGCTGTGGACAGCTCTGCATCTTTCATACTCACATAAGTGATCCCAACAGGATCTCACACTGCCTTGATGGCCCGGTATCTTGTGTGTCTCCAGACCACAGTTTGCAACTTCAATTTGCAAAGAATCTAAGGGAGAAAGTGCAGTTTGTACAACTTATCTGAACCTATTTCCCAACAATAACTATTGTTCAGTCTAGCAACTTGACATGACATAATTTGTTTTGTGAAAAATATATTTAATTTGCAGCCTGTGACTGTATAGTGAGATATCCTGTGGTTTTATTAGCAAGAGTGGATGGATCTTTTCATTGTTTCTGAAAGAAATCAACATGATTCTATTTGCAGATTGCATTAAAAACTCATCTTGAAACCCCTGAGATGGCATTGCATCAGCTGGTTCCAGATCTTAGCTTCAGCTGAGGTAGAAGATGCTGCATCTTCCATATGCTGAAAGAAAGTTAGCATCCCCCTGTCTTCTGTGAGTGCTCCATCATGCTCCAGTACTACTGTGGAGTCTTTGGTGCCCTGCATGAACTTTGCTAGCTGAGGTGGTAGGATTCTGCTCTGACACCAGGAGAAGCACAGAGAGCAATTTTTCTCTATAATGACCTCTATAATGAGTCACTTCAGAGAGACTTTTGTTGAAATAACCCATCTGTGGATCTCCTGAGCAGGCTAAACAAGCTGATCTGACAGCTGGGGTCTCGGTGTCTGACATTCTGAGAACTAAAGCTGTGCTAAAGGAAGGATCATGAAAAATAGAAAACAAATATCAGCACAGATTTGTCTATCAGAGGTTACACTGCATTGTGAATGTATATTTTCATCTTTCAATCATTACAGGAATTCTCCTCCATGAATGCTGTGGTCTGTTGAAACTGAGGCAATGTCACTTATCTTGGCCCATAGGTAGGCAGCTTCCAGCCCACTTCTGTATTCACTCAGTGTTTTCTTTATCGCTGGTTTTCTTTGTATTCTTAATCACTACCGTGATGTTGCATATAAAGCAGTGTGCTTTTATTTCATAACACAATAATTCATCACCAGTATAGTGCAGACATTTCACCTTTTGTAATGAACTTTAGGTCTTAATAAAAAAGGCAGTCAGCAACTTTAAAAATATCGGTATTGTGTCAAATTAATTAACAGATCCACATATCTCAAATGTGAGGATTACTTCAAGGAAAATTATCATAATCTCATATGAATCAGATATTGCAATCCAGAAGACAACTTTGAATTGCTTTCTCTTTTGCAAAAGCATTTGTTCACAATGAAAAAAAAAAAAAACACCTGAGAGCAGAGATCTCCCAGAGCTGCTGGTAACTGCTGCTGCTCCTCATTCTCTCTGCTGTAGAAAATGCACCTGGCAGCAGCCTGGGTGGCTTAGCTTCCAGGGACAGGCTTTACTTCTGCCTTTTGTCCCAGCCCAGGCACACGTCAGCACGATCTGGTGTGCAGCCAGCATCACGCACACAGCCACAAGGGAAACAGTGCACACATCTTTGAAGGAGATAGCAGGCAGCAATTGCTTTGTGCTAGTAAACAGAAAAACATCTCAACCACTGCACAAGAAAGTTAAACCTGTGTGTATCAACAACGGCTACAGCTGTTCCACTGAATGCATGACAATAGAGGCAGAGGCGATACAAAAAGAAATTTTCCAAGTTTAGATAGCAGGGCTTTGTATCAGCGGTGGGAAAGATAGGGCTGTCTTCCATGGGTCATCGTGGGAAAATCCTTCTGGCTTCGTTTCTTAGTGTTTGCCCCCAGCCTTGAAAAGCCACAGAAAAGGAAAGCTGATCGTCCCCTTGTGAATGCTGTTCTTTCCTTGGAAGCCTTGTCACATGGGACTTCCAGAAACAGCCTGTCCAAGAACAGTGTTTCTCAGCACAGGCTCAGACTTTTGCAGCCTGCAGTTATTTCCTCCTTGTGCTAGAAGCCATCTATTTCCTGATTTACACAGCACCAGCCACGATTCACGGTTGAGAGCTGGGGAGAAGCTAGGTGTTATTACTAGCTATTGCCTGGAAAAGTGCTGCTTTATGTCCTGGCAGCTCAACAAATCCCAAGAAATGACTTCATTTCAAGGATGCAGAAATGACATATTCTTTTGCGGCATGACAGCAGAGACAGGCCTTTCTTCATTCATATATACAACAGCATAAATGTTAGCAAGGCTTTCAAGAGTACAGAGGACAGAGATCATACCACCAATTATGCCAATGAGAAATCTAATGAAGTATGCCTTCGTCTTATCTACGGGGCATCATTCCTCATGTAAACCAAAAGTTTAACATTAACTTCTCTCCAGAAGTGCAGAGCTGATGCACAGCAGACATGCAGGACCCTTTGAGCAGTACCTGGACTCCTCACTTCATTGCCACTGCCTGCCTTGTTCAGGGCTGCCCTGATCCACCTACCACAGCAGACAGAGCTTTGCCTTGGGTGCCTCAGGCACCAGCTGCCCAGATGCTGCAGGAACAAAGAACTCGTTGTGCCTTCAGAGTCTCTTGGATGTGGATGGAGATTAAATTCTGATTTTTATTGCCAGTAAATAATCTATAGCATTGCTTATCAGGAAAGGAAATGTGCTGGGTTTAGGTCGTCAACACATTAGTTGCTACCAGAGAAGATGCTTCAGCAGGAAGAGTGACATCTACCAATGCCACCTTACCTCCCCAGTGAGACTGAGCCAAACCCTATGTTACTACAGGGCAACAGGGCTTTCCTCCTGCACTTCCTTCTCTAGGTCCATGCATTTCTACTGGCAATAAGTAAATAAGTAAATAAATGAATAAATGAACTCAAAAGAGAAATAACTTGCCTCAAAGTCAATGCTTAAGTCAATTACAGCTGCCACATGTCCCCAGATGTTCCCCTCTTTTATGTACCTCAGTATTTGTTTGGAAGAAGAGGCAGAACATAGAGGCAGGGAATATAACCTGATATACCTTCTACCATGCCATGGGGTCTGTGTCATACTTTGCTCTCATTGTGCACCTGGTTTACACTTGTGGAGAAGGGTATCGGTCCTCTTGATTGCTAGACTGGGTACAACATTGCTGTAGTCGCAGATGGGGGAATAAAGTTCTACTGGAAAGAGCAGACACAAGAGGAGTGTGTTTGAACATGTCCTGGACTTCACACAAGAAGCCCAGACCCCAACATGTGGTAGAAATAAGCCTATAAAAACCTCATGCTGTTCAGTAAGAGAAGAGCAAAGTCCTGCACCAAATGAAGATCAGTCCCAAGCACCAGGACACACTGCCAGCACTCAGATGTTAGCTGCTCTGCAGGAAAGGAGGAGCACTGGCAGATGCAGAGTTGGAACAGGAGCCAGCAGTGTGCCCTTACTGCTAAGAAAGCTAGCCCAGTTCTTGGCTGTGTTAGGCCAAGTATCACCAGCAGCACAAGGGAGGTGATCCTTACTCTGCTTAGCACTGATGAGACTGCACTTGGAGCACTGGGTCAAGTTCTGGCCTCCCAGTATGAGAGAGGCGTGGACATACTGGAGAGAATACTGTGAAGGACCAAAACAGTGATGAAGGACCTGGAGCACCTCTCCTACAAGGGAAGGCTGAGAGAACCTGTGACTGCCCAGTGTGGCTGAGGGGGATCTCATCACTGAAGGGATGGTGCAAAGAGACAGAGCCAAACTCTCCTCAGTGGCACCCAGTGCCAGGACCAGAGGCACTGGTCACAAACTGGAGCATGGAAGGTTCTCTCTGACCTTCAGGCAGCACGTCTGTGCTGTGTGGTTGATGGAGTGATGGCACAAGCACCCAGAGGCTGTGAGGTCTCCTTCTCAGAGATCTCCACAAGCTACCTGGGTATGGTCCTGGGCTCACTGCTGTGCGTGGCCCTGATGGAGCAAGGGTAGGGATGGATGGAACCTGAGGTCCCTGCCAGCCTCAGCCAATCTGGGACTCTTTGGTCATGCTTTGGCATTTGAATTTAGTCCCAGTTTCACAAAAAGGTAAATATTAAACATTCACCACACCACCATGCTGGACTGGGACCGTGCTGTGTCTGTTTCTGTAGATGAAGCCAAGCTGAACAAGAGGTGAAAAGCAAGTTTGAGAAGAGAATCCAGCATTCTGGTAGCAAGCGCTAGTTCTAAACAGAAGATAATACTGTTGCTTACATGAATATTTAAAATACTTCGTCTGTGTACCAAGAAAAGAGTTACTGTGACAAGTTTGCACAAATATAAAATTGCTGCCAACGCTATCCAAACAGTATCTGCTCTTACAGTAGATGACTGATGGATTGTTACCCACTTCTTACGTGTGAGGTGAAGGCTTCTGCCAACAGTTAGCTGCTGCAATACATAAACAATCCTTAGCTGAGAGTTAGATACATTAGTTTTATGTTTTCTCCAAGGGTCATGTTAAGTGCCCTCTTGAAAGCTTTCACACTGTATGCAGAAACAGACCGCTTATCATTCAGAATAATAATAATAAAAATCCTTGAACTTTATTTTGTTTGTGGTGCATTACAGATTCCTGGTGGAATGGATGAAGAAAAGCAACCTTGGTAACAATCAAAATAGACAAGTATCATCCAGATGGGAATTATTCTTAGTCAGGTTCAATCTGTGGTAGAGATCTTGGGCCTCTCCAGCCAACAAGTGGATATTGTCCATGACACAGCCTGAAGCAGGCAGCAATTCTCAAAAGTGTTACACTTCTGTGCCATGTACTGAAGCTACTTAGCTTCTCAGAGGCAGGGACAAATATAATGCAACAAAAAGCCTGTACACGTGGAGGTCTGCTTGGAGCACAAGGACACTTCAGCCTAGCCTCTTCCTCACATTCATCTTGGAACATACTTCAGAACTGTGGATGACTAAACCCTTGCCACCATGGCCGTTGTGACATGTTACAACGCTAGCACAAAACTTGCAAGGACTGAGTATGAATTGTACTGCATAAATAACTCCATTGGTGCAGTGGTATCTAGTTCAATGCCTTTTCACACATAGGTCTACTTTTTGAAACATGCATGGACTATGGTAACACCATGGGGGTGTTTGAAAGAAAAATAAGACTTAGAAACTTTTTTGTGAGCACTTCTTTACACATGAAGGATTGTGATGCAAAGTATGAGTGGTCTGGTCATTTAGCCTGGGGCGTGTGAGAATTGGCAGAAGGTGAATGGAAGGAGGCTTGACAGGGCAATGCTGAACCCACGCCAGCAGTGGCCAGTTGCTCAGTGAAACAAGCTGCAGACGCAACCAGGGAAATGCTTGGGCTGCCCAGTATCAGCCAGTGTAGTATCTTCAGGCTTGATTCACTTGCCCAAATGTGCAACTCCAGCACTGCCAACCTGAGATGCTGCAGGGCAAGGCCCACACAGGAGGAGCATGGGTCATCCTTGTAGGCTTTGTTATTTCTGCCGGCCTCATGAGGATGTTTCAGCTGTCCCAAGGCATTTCAAATGGCATTAGCTGTATGCACTCAGGTAGCTGACTCATGCCCTTTACCTCTGCTGATTCTGTGGCACGACATCTTTCATGGAAAAATGTTGGACTGCACTCACACACGCTTTGGCAGCCCTAGGAAATCCAGAGGGAATTTTTAAATGGTCCAATATAGAGAGAGAATGTAACTAAGAACAATATATTTTCACAGTGATTGCTTTTATCATGCAAGAACATGAATATATATATATGTATAAACACATATATGTTCAGATATAAATGCATATAAGTAGATATGCACTCATCCATATACATATGTGAAAGAATACCCTGAATTGTCTTAGACAACATAATTGTACCTGCAGGAAGGATCTTTAACCTGTCGTTCCATCAGCAGTTAAAGAGCAGAGCCTGCCTTCCTCCAGCCCCTGACCCTGCTCCCAAACACCCTTCCCACAGCTCCCTCCTGCCAGGTGGGAGGTATGTGTGTGTGCAGTTTGGCCATACGGGAGGAGCAGCTCCTTCTTGTGCCCATGAGGATGGTGACTGTGGCCTCACAAGAGGAGAAGTCCTCGACTTCTGCCTGCAGGAGACCTCCTGCCCAGCAGGTCCTTTGGACTCAGCTGGATTTCTATGCACACATGACCACTAAGGCTCCTCGTGGGTTGCTGAGGAGCTTGTCTGTGAGTTACAGTCTGAAACTGGCCAGTGAGCTTAAAAAATACACAAGGCCTGAAAGAGGAGGGTGCTGGGGGAGAAGGGAGAGAAACTGACTGAGTCAGTACTTCTGTTGTACTGTTTTGAGTCCTTTAGCAAGCATCACTCCTCATCTGCAAACCCAGTCTGAATGTAATACGTGAATCTTTTACTAGGATACTTGGCCCTGGAACTTGTGGAAAGAAATCTTCAGGTCACAACAGCTTACAGGTAGAGCCACTGTAAGTTCACTAAGACAGAAGTTTAGCAACCTCACAAATCTGCATTATATATCTCTGCCACTGCCACCTTCTCTCCTCTAACCTAGAGGGGTACCCATCTGCATAAACACCAAACAGAAGGCATCACAGGAGCAGCATTTTCTGATTGCTTATGCAGAGTATTGGTGTGTTATGTCAATGGGAATTTCTTTGCTCCCTTTTCACTACAGCACTGAGCTTCCTGTTGTCCAGCCAATTCCTCGTGTAATGCAGGCAGCTACATCAGCATGCTAACAGACAGCTTCACTTCCAGGGCCTTACAGCAGGCTACTAAGATTTTAAACACGGTAAACACAATAAATAAGTCTGCTTTCGTAAGTGTTTGGTAATCATACTGTTTATGATCAAACAGGAAATACAGTGACCACTGAGATCCATCAGTGAGCTGAAGGAAACTGGTGCACAGCATAGGGCTACCTGCTATCAGTGTGCAACAGGGTGTTGTCTTGAATGGAAACACAAAGAGAGGCTGAGACCTGCAAACCTGGATGACAGACCTGGCAGTGAGGCTGGATGTAGAAACGTAATTTCCATTATCCTAAAACCAGGAGATAAGCGAAGTATTAAAAGATAATTGCATAAATGTGGAGGAAATGGTCACAATGCCTCCCATCAGCCTACCATTCTCTAACTACATTTCAGGCATAAAGAAGGAAGAAATTATTATATGTGTTAAAAAAAAAAAGAAGAAGAAAATGACAGCTAGATAATACTAGCTGAGACTTTGTGAAACAAAGGGGAAAACACCGAACAGTTTCTGATTTAGAGTCAAAAGTGATTCTCACTGAAGTCCTTGGGAAGATTTGCAGGACTCCCTAAAGATTAAGTTTTTAGCTTTTAGAATTAAGGGCTTGCTAAGGGCAGCAACAGTGGACTCACTATAGTAAGAACATACAGGTCCAGTCCAGAATTTTGCTGCCTGCAGAAGAGAGATCCCTGGGGCACAACAGCCTGTTGGCTGCACAGCTGGTCCCACCAGCCCTGTGTCTGTTTGTCCGACAGTGAACAGGTCTGCAAAAGCGCAGAGAAAAGAAAAGGGACTGCAGAACACCTCGGCTGAAGGAAGGCAGATTGTAAAAGTGTCTTGGCACACTCTCACATTATGGTGTTGGGAAGATAAAATGCAAAATCTTGTAGCCTTCCCTCACACAGGATCCAGTGGGTTCTGTACAGCTGGGGACATTGAGGAGGACTGCTCCACCTTCCTGCTGGTGTGTCAAACACCGCAGCATGAAGGCACCGCTGATCATGGGCTTGACCTTGCTTACAAGACATAACTGTTTATAAAAAGGAAAAGCATCGAAGGCTTACGCAGTGTTAACTTGCAAATTTAATTAGAGAGTTTTAGCAAAGTTTTCTTTTCCTGTGTGGAAGCAGTTCAGAATAGGAAGTTGCACAGAAGATTAGATCATGTAACACGGCTACTTATTGCATAAAGATAGCGCCAGCCTAAACAGAGCGTTTCACTTCGTACAGAACAGCTTGCGTGGTGAGCCACCATGAAATCAGATGAACACCAAGCATGCACAAAACATAACCGAGGAGAACATAAACATGGCAGGTGCCAGGCAGCCCGCAGTGGGTACAGTCCCCCCGTGCTCCATGCTGTGTGCCAAAGGACACCCTGCTGCATGCAACACCTGGGCTGTTCTTGGGCTCAGCACGCCTTGCTGCACTGCACTTAGCGCCATTAAAATGTATTTACTTTGAGATTAGTTTTGAAAGAAAAATCCAGAGCATGAGCCTTCCCCCTCACTGCTGATGCACTTTTTGGATGAGCTGACTTAAGATAAAAGTGCCGTTTCAAGGCCTTCCTGAGGATCCCCCCTTCCCCCTCTGTACTCTGTCCCACCGTTGTTTTCCCAGCTGTTGGCAGTGGGATGCCTCAGGCAGGCGGGAGGCTGACAAGCTGCCTAAACCAGCACATCTAAGCGGAGTTCTGAGGAGGGCCTTACAGCCATCCCAGCATGACACCAATATTCACCCCGTGAGCGTGCCTTGCAGCAAATCAGCATGGCCAAATCACAGAGCAGCCCTTTCCCCTCTGCAGTCCTGCCCCAGCAGGGCACCTCTGCTGACCAAACAGCCCAGCCCTCAGCACTGCACACCCATGCCTTGGCCCCTCTGCACCCCAGAGGCTCGCCGTGCTTTCCTTCCCCTCCCACTCAGGCTCCACGTGCCAGCAGAGAACAGGGCGTTGGGAAGCGGCAGGGAGATGGGCCTGCCCTGGGCTATGGAGCCCACAGCAGAGGAAGCCTCCATGGTAAGGCCCAGTGTAAGAGGCCCCATAATACACCTCAGCGATGAGCATCAGGGCACTGCAATATCTTTTTGCCCTTCTGAATGAGGAGAACTATAAATGCACGCTCTCACCCTGGTTAATGCTCTAAGACGATACTTGGTTTCTCATGGCTTATGTGGAGAGGAGTATGCAAAGAGAAACATTTCAATATGTAGGCAGGAGGGAGAGCTCGGTACTTGCCTGAAACTTTCATTTTGTGTTACATAAGAGTGAGATAATTATATCTCGTAATCTTCCCAGTATCCAGGACACTGAGTTTTAAGTCACCCTAGATATTTGGATTATTATGAGTGAAAAGCAACATTGATTTCTGCCTCCTTATTGAAGATTGTGTGTTTTAGGTTTGCTGTGTACTGCATTTTCTGATCCCTCTGCTGCCAGGAATTGCCCTTTTTCTTATAATATTTCGTAAGGTCATAAAAACTGACTGCTTAAAAAGAAGAAATAAAGAGGCTACAAACCCTTAAAAAAAACAAAACACTATTTTTCATGACTATCACCATGTGAATTTCACATGAAAATCATGTTATGATTTGTGAAAAAAAAACAACAAAACACTTTTACTCACAAGCAAACAGGTTGAAGGAGGGCAGCCAAAAAGTGATTTCAGATTCCCTGTGAGTTCAAAAGAACATAGCTATTGAAATAAAAAGGCCTTTAATGGAAGCTATTGCACACGCACGTATGTAGAAGTCTGGGCAACCTCTCAGATTGATATTTCCGTAGCTGAAATAAGTCCTCTGCTGACCCTAAGCAGGACAGAAGATGGGCACATGAACTCCTCTTCCTTCCCAGGTGATGGTTAACACCGGGCACACAGGCCACCCGGAGTGTGGTGTCAACTGGAGCCATCCAGCTCACCTCCCCACCCAGCGCAGTGACAGCGAGGTGACAGCTCCCATCCATGTGCTGACCTGCACACACCAACTGACAAAGTGCCTCCTTCTTAGACTTGGTTCATCCTTCACCAGCTGTGGTCGCAATTGCCCGAATCCCACAGCCAGGAACCTCCTGCAGCGCCCTGTGATGGCCTCTCTTGGGCACAAGGAGAGATGCTGCAGGCAGGCTGCATGCTGGGCACCCAGCGAGCAGCTCCTGGGCTCACTGCAGCTCTCAACTTCAGGCGATGCCTGGTCTGGCATGCTGTGCCTGATGGCTAACAAGCCTGCAGCCAAAATGTCAATCATGCTGGTACCCGCTTGCTCCTTAACAGATCCTGACACCACGTGGGAAGAAACCATCCTGTTTCCTAATGTCATTATTCTTAGAACAGCTGATTATTCTTAAATATCTCTATCTGGCTTTATCTTGTTCACCCTTTATTTCCCTTGAAGTGTATATAAAACATTGCCATCCTTTCTTCTGCAGCTCGCTTGAGACTTAAACCAATTTAGTCTCAGAGAATTACACCATTTCACAGTTAACAGCGTGGGCCTGAAAGGACTCACATCTTGCAAAACAAGACAATCATTTGAGGAATTGATTTTTTAAAGATTTTTTTTTTTTTTTTTTAGGTGTAAGAGATGAAGAAAACATCCGTTGCTTTCTTCTAGTCTCTATGGCTAGATGCACAGCAAGATCTATAATGCAGTTAAGGAAGGCAGGCTAATGAGTGTGTAGCTGAGAAAGAAGAAAGTGATCCATTGTTGGAAGCACAGGGAGCACTTCCACATGCAAAGCCATGTGCAATGAGTGGTAAACTCAGCACTGCTAAGGTAAGGAGAGTTCCATAGTGTTGGCGGCAGTGTTTGTAGTGTGGGACTGTGCAGATCAGTGCAATGCAAGACTCACCCCAAAGAACTGCGTGACAGAACAGCCAACAGAGCGGGACAGGTGCAAGTCCAAGCCCCAGGCAGGCCATTTCAGAACCATGTCTACCTACTGGCTTGAGCTCCAGTTATGAACTCAGCCTTGTTCAGATGTTAATCCCTTCTTGTGCTTTTAAAGAGCGTAATTCAGATCAGCAGATTGCAAATTTATTCACCAGAATTGAATTCAGATCTAGCAAATATTGCATCTGAATTTGATTGCCAGACAGAAGTTTTGCAGTGAGATGGGGGACTGCTCTGAAAATGAATGCTGAGAATGATAGAGTGCAGCTTGCTATGGCCTCTGTATTGAGGAAGAATGAAAGATAGTGAGACTCGTCCACTCCTTTTGCTCCAAAAACCGAACAGAAGAAAGAGGCAGCTCACGCTCACTTTTCAGACTGCAGTATCTGTGTCAGGACTTGAGAAAGACAGTGATGGCCACCTGGTGCCAGAGCTCAGGAGGCCAACTGAGGGCTGACCCCAACTCTGGGACAGAGTCTGCCCCACTTCAGTTCAGCACAATTTATCAAAGCCTTAACATCCTGCAAAGCATGCGTTTCTATCAGAGCTACTAAGTTAAAATAACTGAAGGAAAGTCTCTGCATCCTACATATAGTAGAAGTACCTGGATAATTTACTTTCCCACAGCTGTCAGTACATATGACCTTGCTTTTATGGCAGTGAACAGACTCACTGCACCAACAGACTGCCAACATCTCTGTGACGTTTTGGTTCATGTAACCGCATTGTAAACATATGTACATAGATAAACTCATGTCATTTCTATAAATACTTGTGGAAAACTGCGATAAAAAAAGAAAATAATAATAATAATAAAACGTTTTGTGATTTACTTCACTGGAAGATGCTGTATGCCAGGACAAAGGTAATTGCTCCAGGTAAGGTATGTTAGCATGTGCATTCTGTAAAAACTCTCATGTAAGTGAACACGGAAAGGCAGCAGCAGTGCGTCCAGCCCTCCTTCCTCCTCTTCCTTCACAATGTTTTTACCAGTTTGTATCACTGAGCCATGGCGCTGTGATTCCTAAAGGCACTGCATTCAAGACAAGTCGCACAAAGGCATTAATGCTTTCACTTTAGGAGCAAGGAAGAGAAAACAGTAATAAGAGAAAACAACAAGGAAGCTCAAGAAAATGAAATAAACTATATTAAAAATAAAAAAATAAAAAATGGATAAAAGCCACAAAGTGCAAAAGCCTGTCAAAGAAACTGCACCTTTATGTGTAGCACAAAGGTGTACTTTTTCACATCAGTATTAAACAGTGTCAGTAACATCCTAACGTAGACAGTAAGATATTCAATTGAAATAAGGTCGATTTTCTTTTTACAATACTAATATTTAGACAAGGATTTAGGTGTTTCTTTTTTGAAGAAAAACTAAGCACTGGCACGTAACCCAGGCCGCATCAAAGTAAATGCGGCCTGCAGTGTGAGGGAGGTGATCCTGCCTCTCTGCTCTGTGCTGGTGAGACCTCCCCTGGTGTACTGCATCCAGATGGGCAGCCCTCAGTACAGGAGAGACATGGACCTGATGGAGTGTGTCCAGAGGAGGGCCATGAAAATGATCCAAGGGGTTGAACGCCTCTCCTATGAGGACAGGCTGAGAGCTGGGGCTGTTCCGCTGGGAGAGGGCTGCAAAGTGACCTGATAGTGGCCTTACAGCATCAAGGGGGGGCTACATGAAAGAAGAGGACAGGCTCCTTAATGCAGTCTGACGTGATGTGATGAGGGGAAATGGTTTCAAACTGAAAGAGCAGAGATTTGGATGGAATATGAGGAAGAAGTTTTTTATAATAAAAGTGGTGAGGCGCTGGCATGGGCTGCCCAGAGAGGTGGTAGGGTTAGGGGTAGCCCTCCACCCCTGGAGACACCAGAACTAACTCCCTGATTCAGCGCGTTGCTGAAATTAGATGGCTGTGGTTTAAAAACAGAGCACATCTTCAGGATTACACCACTGCCAGAGCTTGTGCTTCAGATTATCTCTAAAATAAGGTTTTGTGTACTGGTATTTAGTAATAGCTAAAAAAAAAGTAAAAAAGAAAGAAAAAAAAGGAATGAGAAAAATAAAAACACAAGATTAGGTTCTCTGTCTCTCAGGAAGAATCCTGCAGTGACAGCCATGGAAGCCCTGCTTACCACAGCAAAATAAATAAGAACTCTCTTACAAAATTAATGCATTTCTGTTTCCCAGCAGGCCTCTGTTTCTCCGTCCTCAGACTGCATGCCATTAAAGGTGCAGGTTTCCTGTCCAGAGTACGTCTGGTACCCAAGGTTTGGGCTCTGCAAACATACTTGAATGCCTCAGAACAACTGCCCTTGTGCAATGCCCATGCTGCAAATGTGGGAAGTCAGCAATGGTTGATGACAGCCTTTGAAAGTGACGATCAAGTGTCTTTAGCTCCAACGCACAGTGTCTGTGGTAATCAGTAACAGGGAGCTACATTAATCGTGCTTTGCAGTGTGTGGCATACTTAAACGTGTGTATAACTACATCCACTAAGAGCAGCTTTCTTTTACAGCTCTTCCCATTTGGGCAAATACGCTGCAGATCTGGAAGGAGACGCCACTATTGATTGCTGCTGCTGAGCAGCAGATAAACTGTTTGTTTAAAAGATCCTCTGCAATTTGAGGGAGAGCGTGGAGAAAAGTCCTGTTAGCAATTCCTTACGATGGGCAGTAAAAACTGCATTCTTCTGTACCAAGATCTTTACATAGGCATGTCTATTTGAACCACCTGCAATGACGTGATTTCACATTCATCTGACATGCATCGTTTTGACACAAGAGACCCTCATTACGTTTACTGAAATCATCACGAAGTTCCAGCTGTCTCAAAGATGACAAACCCCGTTTTATTATTTTCTTTATAGCAGAACCTCGATATTTTATTTTACTGAAGTTCTTTGCATTTGATACTTTTTTTTTTTTTAATATAATAACCTATTTTCTAAGAATTAAGTATGTGAATGCCACTATTAATTTTCATTACAAGATGCTTCATTTAGTTGGATTTATTAAAAAAAAACCAACAACCAATAACAACAACAACAACAACAAAAGAAAAAATTAATTTGGACACCAAATTCCTGTGTGAAATTTCCTTGAAACTTGAAAATTGCAAATAAAAAAAAATATATATATATATATATAATATTTCTATTTTTTTCCATCTTTCTGCTGGGGATTTCAGTTGCATAGTTTGAATCACCCATTTCAGCTCTTCTTGCCATGTCTGAAGTAAAAAGGAAGTGAGCAGGTGTGAGAACGAAGGAGAGGGAAGCAGAAATGCAGTCAGTGCATGTTTTGTGTTGCTGCTTTGGAAGTTACACATTGCATCATCATTAATGTCATCAGTGGGAGAGAGACTCTCCCATCCAGCTGCATAACGCACACATTCTTAAATTCATTGTGTGCATCCAGCATAAGGGGTGCTGTACATGAACGACTGTAAATGCATTAAAATGAGGGAAAAAACAGTTTATTTGTTCTTCCCTTTTGCACATTGGTACGGCACAGCCAGGACTCAGTTACATTTTCACAATGCAGAGAATTATTTCAGTAGAAATTGAAGTACAATAAAGTTAAAATCCATTATTTTATTTATAAAACGTGTATCTAATAATTTACCAACATCATTCCCCAAGTTTTCTATACAAATGCTAAACTTAATCCAATACCATTTTGCAATTAGGGAAAACATTTCAGGGAAGGAATATGGAGTGAGAAAATTACTATCAGACAGCGGATGTGGATACAGGGCGCCATATCACAGCACAGCATCTCTTATCTCTGGAAAAGCAGAGAAGCCAACTTAATGCACCTACAGCTATATATGCACCAACAGAACCTATTACTCTCCAGACTCATATCTTCTATCTGCAGTATTTTCCATCTTTAAGCGTGATCTGAGGATTAAAATCTGTCCTTTCTTTCATCTCCAGGTTCACACGTATTTCTCCATTTCTGCAGTTCCTGAGCATCATTTATTTTCCATGCTTTGGCAAAAGACTTCAGCTTTTTTCTGGGGGGGGAAAAGAAAGTCAGTCAAAATATGGACACACTTTCAAATTAAGTACCTCATTCCTTGAAAGCCTTACAGTCATCTACAAAATGTTGTACACAGTCTGCATTGCTCAGAACGTTGTATGATCTATAAGCAATCAATGATCTCATAGGTGTTCCATCTACAGAGCAGTCAACACTGTAATTTTATAAATAACTTATCGTACCAGACACAGATTCAAGATGAAATACAACACCCAGCAAGTGTGAATCATTAAAGGAAATGAACACCTGTGCAAACCACAAAACTCCTTTAGTTTGCACATTTTAGACTGCATGTTTCTAGGAGCTGTGCAAACGAGGAATCAACAGAAGGGGTAACACATTTCCAAACTCACTGAGTACACTCATCTTTCCTATTTTCTTTTCAAAACTTTTTTTTTCAGTATCAGAAGGACTGATAAACACTGTGTCAAGTAAACAAGTCATTTAAAATGGGTTAACAGACATTCCTGATGACAAAGATGTCAAGACTGGACGGAATTACCCAGTGGATTTTCTTAAATAATGTGAAAGTGATTTAAGAAAATAAGACAAGGCAGCTGGCCTGTGGCTGTTGTGTGTGACAGCACTTGTACACTGCTATGAACAGGTCTGAGTTTGACTCACATGGTAGTTTTTATGTCCTATCGCAGATACACCACAGCAAAGCTCATAGCCATTTTTAAATGTGTTAATGTATCTTTGGAGAGGAGGTACAGAAGAAAATGTTGAATCACAGAATGGTTTGGGTTGGTTGGGACCTCAAGGATCATCTAGTTCCAAGCCGCTGCTATAGGCAGGGCTGCCAACCACTAGGTCAAGCACTAGATCAAGCTGCCCAGGGCCCCATTCTACCTGGCCTTGAACTCCTCCACAAATGGGGCATCCACAGCCTCTCTGAGCAGCCTGTGCCAGGGTCTCAGCACTCTATGCGATAAAATCCCCCCTGATATCTAACCCAGATTTCTCCTCTTCTAATTTGAAGCTGTTCCTCCTTGTCCTATTACTATCAGACCATGTAAAAAGTTGATTTCCCTCCTGATTATAATCTCCCTTCAAACGCTGCAAGGCTGCAATGAGGTCTCCCCAGAGCTTTCTCCTCCCAAGACTGAACAAGCCCAGCTCCCTCAGCATTTCTTCGTAGGAGAGGTGCTCCAGCCATGTGAGCACATTATGGTCTTCTCTGGACCCTCCCTGAAATCTCCACATTATGGCAATAACAGAAAGTAAAGAAGAACAGGCAAAAGAGAGTATACCTTTATTACTTACTTATATTGAACTAAAAAAAAAAAGAATTGTGTGACAGAGCGATTGTTAAGTCACCAGCCACATTTGATAATCTCTGACTTGCCACTGACTGTAGCTCTGTGTTCACGCAGGTGTGTGAAGACCCCCACAAAGTTGACACAACATTTTACACTGAAGAAACAACGCAGAAGACATCCAACCCAGTGCTTCAGCAATGGCCGTGTGGCTGAGTGCCTCACCCTGTGCACAGCCCTGTCTCTCACTCAAGAAGGAGGTGGAGGTGACGACCTTCATGTGGTGTGGGCGGCAGGGCTGCAGCCTCACCCTGCTGCCTGAAGGAAGCACCTCCTCCCTCCCACATGTGTACTGCCTGCGCTCCTCACACACCGGGAAACTGAACTGGTATGGCAGGAAGTGAAGGAAAGGGATTTTCCAGCTGGACTGAATCTGAAAAGCTGCACACCCTGGAGGGGCAGGAGGCTCCGGCCTCAGCCACCAGCCAGGGTGAAGGACCCGCTGCAGACATGGATGACAGATTTATTCTTTTCTCCTTAAGAATACCAGCAAACTGCACACCAAAAACTAAAATACAGACGGCGGCATACACACGGAAAAGCTGAAAAATGTCACACAATTAAGTCCTGTAATTACGCTTAGCCACTCAGCCCTAGTCCTACCCTTTCTTTGCACTGCAGATCACTCTTCTAATGACATCATCACATAGTATTTTCACTGCTCATAGGTTCTGTATGCAGTTAACTACATTTTTTGGCAGTGGAGGCTTGCTAGAACACTGTCTCTGCCCTATGATTTTGACAGAATGGAAATTACACTGTCATATTCTATTACTTCTCTTCTAAATTACATTACACAATAACTCTGGCCTTCCAGCTCACATTCTCACCTTTCTGGAAAATATTTTTTCTAGATCTAGAATCCTATATACCTCCTAGCAGAGTTATGGGGTTGCTAGTAATTTGACATTTTACTTTGGTAAATTATGGACCACCATTTGCAATGAACAAAAGCTACCACATTATTTTTCACACAAACTGTCATGCATCATCCATACAGGTGTTTTTCTTTTTATCTTCCTTTCCTAGAAATGGATAAAAGTCAGCACTGAGCACTACCTATCATTTAGCATCAGAAGAACTGTTTGCACCTACAAATAACTAGGCAATAAAGTTTTCTTTTACAGATTTCTTCTACCGTGATTAGCTATGACCATTAGGCAGCAAAGACTTATTGTAGTCCCAGAGGACTACCTGAAAGTTCCTGATAGGACCTGTGTTGAAAAGAATAGCAACAACAACAACAACAAAGGTGAAAATGCATATGAATGCTATGCATATCTTTACAGCTGAAATATCTACATAATGTTACAGGATGTAAAAAGGTGAGTCTATTGGATACATATGAATTTTCCTGAATAGCTGAGTACGCAAGGGACACATGTTCCTAAATGAAACTCGGTTCTCAAACAAATTCTAAAATCTCAACTTTCAGTAAAATCTGCTGTGTTTGGGGGGCACTCGACATACGGTAAATAATTAGTTTTAAGTTAAAATAGCAAAAATAACAGCATTCCTCTCTACATTACATGCACAGTGCTCTGAAAGTAATGCCTCGTGTTTATTTCCATGGAAACTACAAGGTACAAACAGCACAATAACATTATTTGGTAGAGAAAATTCTCTGCCCCAAAACACTCTTTTTCAACATAGTCACCACCATTAGCTATGCCTTTTTGCCTGCAATGAACAACAGCCTGCGCTGTTTGGTCTCCATAAACATTTAGCAAGAGTCAATGAACCTCTATGAGTGTCATTGTTTTTGCCTGGAGAAAAGCAGTGACACACCTCTGCTTCATACACACATCTGTGTCAGACACCATTCTGTCAGATTGCCCCTCTGCTGCCATCTGTCACACACCAACAACATTTAACAGGATTTTGGTAGGAAAGTTCAACTTCTACTGTCATCCCACCAATATCCACCTCTGGCATCACGGGCCAACATCATAAATTAGGAGGCACTACTTTTGGAGCAGCCGTTGTAGCTTGCAAATAAAATTTCAAGTGTAATAGTGAATATGTTTTACAAATTAAATCTATATCTTAACCGTCACTGTTTCGAGAGAAATAGGTATTAGTAGGTGTACTTCAGATATATCAGTCAGAATTTCTTCCTGAAAGAAATTTAAGAAAACTTAAAGAATAAGTTTGCTAGTATCTGCTCTAAGAAAAAAAAAAAAAAAGATTATTCCCAGCTTTATTTCAATATGCTCATTGCTCATGGTGTGTGTTTTTTTTTCCCAACAGTGATTAAGAGGGTAGCAATTAACCTCTGACATAATAGCTAACTAGAAAATCCAATGTTTTAATTGAAATCGATAGCATAATTTATCAAACATTTTAGAAAGTTTTGTCTCCCTTTCTCTTTCCTGAAGGAACATTACATATGTGAAGTAGCTCTTATGGCTCTTTTTAATATACATTCTGTGTAATGCTCTTCCATTCACATCTGGGAGAAACCTCCTAATTGTTCCCACCTTTTCATATTCACCAGTCTCTCTAACTCCCTTGATTTGTGAGCTGCCTTCTTCAAGATTTCTTCGGGAATATCTGCCAGTTTGGCAACATTCAGCCCGTAGCTTCTTGCAGTGACTCCTTTAGTTATCTGATAAAGGAAAGTGATAAATTCGGGATTCTCTTCCTCTTCAGATCCTAAAAAATAAAACAAAAATCAGGGTCCCTCTGTTTTATTTATAATGTCTAGTAGTCCAGAGCCTGAAATAGCAAAGAACTGGTTTTATTATCATTCATGTTTCCTGTGATATTAATTCCATTGAATAGATAAAAAAATAAAAATATTTCCTTGAGTTCACATTTTACTTGTACAGAGTGAGCTTTAAAACAGTGTTTTCCTATAGTTTTACCTGGTGTCTTATTAGACAGAAGCGTTTGCATGTGTATAAAACATAAAGAGCATTTGTATGTCAAGTTCATTAGTTACGCTGCAACTGGGACATTACAACTCATGTCTATGCAATAAAGGAAGTGTCTATAATCCTGCAGTCAAGAAGTCTATCAGTACAGCACAGCAAAATGTTTGCTGCCTGCCAGTAGGCTAAGAGCTCCAGAAAATGCTTATGGAAGCCCAAATGTACAGGCAGTAGATTCTTCTATTCTATGGCAATAAGATGAAAATATAAGAGCCAGCACAACAAATCTGATGATTCCCTTCCCTTCCCTCTTCAAGTATCCTTTTAAAATTTCTGCACACTCTAGGGCTGGTGTTAGGAGCAGAAATAATGTGCTGTCAGTCACTGCCCTTCATTCTTCTGTTCTGAAAATGTAAGTTTTTGGGAAGTGGAGATTTCCATAAATGATAATGACTCAAGCTGATTTGATCTGAGTGTTCCAAGCCAGAGGCTGGCAAAAATTGTGCCATAAATCTCATCCTTAGTAGAACAATTAGAGCATTAAGACAACAGGCATGGGAGATGAAAATACAGGCAAAGTAAGAAATGTAGACATTGCTGTTCCCAGGTTGTGATATTACACCTGTTGTGCTTTCTGGAGTTTTAACAGTGACAACTACATATGGCCTGAACGTTCAGGCCAATAAACATTGAAAGAAAGAAGGCTGAAGAACCATATTACAAAATAAAGTACAGGGCTTCAGAGAAACAGTAGATAAGGAACAGTATGTATTGAACATCATCTTATTTGCCCGAGAATACTGGAGATGAACATTTACTGCTCTTAACCACAAACATCAGCACTACTAGACAGCGTTCAATTAAAGGCAACAGTGCTTTGAACAGCCTGAGCTCTAGTTAACATGTATTTCAGGGATCCATGCTTTTAAAATTAAATAGAATATAAAAGCCAAAATTTCCCCCCAGATAAAACTCCATCTGAAGTTGAAGAGTTTCTGTGTGAGTACAGGTTTTAGAAAGTAGCTTTTCTTTTTAGTTTTCTGAGAAGTTTAAAAAGAGATAGATTATTTATGTACAGTATTTAGTGGCAATACTAGACACCCCTGCCTGCTTGGCTCACAACCTAGCAGATAATACAATACAAAGAATGAATTATAGGGAAGATTAACGACAAACACCACAGAAATTTGAAAAATTAAATTAAAAAAAAAAAAAAAAGGAAAAAGTAGAAGCGATATAGACAACATGCAACCTATAGGGAATATAGAGATGCAGTATAGAGAACACTGTGCAAAATGGGAAAACCAGAATAAGAACAGGATTTTCAAATGTCTGAGTAAAGCTAACATCAGGAATGCAGCCAAGGAACTTCGTGTAGAAGAAAGTTCTACATCACAGATCTGGTTTAAGTTTGGAAGCCATGTGAGTAAACACAGTGGATAAACCCCATGTTGATTTTCAGAACGCTTTTGAGAAGTGTCCTGCATCAAATGCTCTTCTAAAAACCAAGCAGCCATGATCTACAAGGAAGGCCTTTGCCTTTGTAAATAATTGTCTAGCAGACAGGTAATGCTAAGAGTCTGTTCTCACTGTGAGGAGAGACTGAAGAGAGGATCATCACGGCAGACAGAGCTGCTTACCTCATCCATTAGCAAACAGAGAAAAAGGGTAGGCAGTAAACTGACAAACTGCACTGAAAATACTATCTACTTCACACCAACAGTCACAAGAAGTGTCACTGTGACTCTCCTGCCTGATAAAAACAAAGATGAATGAGATTAAGATAAGCAACATACAAAATTAGGCATGGGACTGAAACAGTATGTTGAGATTATTCCTCCGTCTCTTTGAATCCAAGAACTGGGACCATCAACTGAAACTACATGTTTAAAAACAGCCTCAAAATGAACAAGAGGAGGTGGTTCCTCTCATAAAGCAGTGTTCAGTTTTGGAGCTCTTTGACACAGTTGGATGAAGATGAGATTGGACTTCGTTAAAAAGAAATCCAAAGATTCAAAAACAAACAGCAAACAAACAGACCCGCTCCCTCCCCCAACCAGCAAATGTTTGCAGACAGTGGGCTCTTCTATAGAGAGCTGCCATATGTTTGATCCCTAATCCCTCCTCCTTAATCCTCCGTTATTTGGCTACCGTGAGAAGCTGGACGCTAGGCTGGGTGAATCTTTGATCTGACCTAGCTCAGTCATCCTTGCATCAACTGCGAGAGAGAAATGATTATTTAATTTTCAAGTCCCTAAAATTGAAAGTATAGACTGATACTTCAGTGTGTGCAGTATGTAGAGGCTACTACAACTTCTGCCTCTGCCTGAAATGCCAGAAGATCAGATGAATTTATACTGTACCTTTCTGTTCAGCACTTTCTTCCTCATTCACCAGGAAAGCCATATGATAATTACCAACTTTATCTGGATACACCTTTTCTAGTTCACAAACTGAAGGGTAGTGGGTGACAAACAACGTTAGTGACTCCACCTACAATAAAGAGATTGACACCCAAGGTTTAATTTTTTTCAAACACAACAACATAGCACATTACACATAAGCCCTTGCACTGAGTTTAGACGTAGCACACTTCTACAACAGTGGAACACAGACTATATCAAAGTCAACCTACAACAGTACAGGCTGAAAAAGTGTTCACAAGCACGTCAGACTGACTACTTACATGTGTAATAAAATGTTCGAGCGTAGCATAAGCAATAGCAATTCCATCATGTGTGCTAGTTCCTCTTCCCAGTTCATCCAAAATTACTAGTGATCTTGAAGTTGCTTTTCTTATTATCTCAGCAGTGTCTGTCAGCTCTTCCATAAAGGTACTTCGGCCTTTGTAAATGTTATCTGCAGCGCCCATTCTGCATTGGGATATGAAGCAGATTGATTTATTGAGTTCAAGTAAGGGCCAGATACAATGAAAAAAAGATCATGATCACTTTGCTATAAATCTCCTGTTGCAGGACCAAAAAATTAGGCAAAACATCCACTTTCCAGAACAAGCTTATGAGAAAAGCCAGCAAAAGCACGTGGTGTAGATGAGAGGGTGCTCTGAAGGACTGAACGGTCTGGAAAAAAACAGTTAACATACCATTAAACAAAAGGTTGCATGCATTTCTCAAGACATCAGTTCACACAGACCCCGTGGTCTTCTGGGGGAGTTAAGACTGTAAGGACAGCAGGGAACTTTTCTGTGTCATCTGTAGTCTCAAGGCAAGACAGTAGTGTACTGTCAGCCAGTAAATGCAACATCTCATGCCAGCTACAGAAACTGGGGGGAAAAGAGATTGCAGACAAATGTGTGTTTCTTAGCATGGAATCCCTCCATGTTGAGAAGCTGCACAAAGTGGCCTGCTCTTCGTAGGCCCTGACAATCCTGACCTGTCACCTCACTAGAACTCCAGCAAAAGTAGCTGTGAAAAGCATTTTTATTTCCCCCTTGGTATGACTATGCAATTTACGTATCTATAAATGCTACACCTGCAGGTATCACATAGGAGCACTCCCATGAAGAAATACAGTGGAAACTCATTTTCCCAGGTATTCGTGCATTCAGCAGATAGAGCAGTTAGGTCCTTCAAGCACTATAAAAATAATGATTTCTTCCAATTACAAACTTTAATAGAAAGATTTTTCTCCTCATCCATTTATGTAATGTTCCTTCAACTTACCTCCTCTGTTTGCCACAGAAAATGGGCGTGCATGTACACACACATTCTGTTATGCCCCACACAACTTTTTTAATGCTGCTTCAGATTCACGTAACCTTCATCCCCTGCATTTTGTTTCAAATGATGAAACCACAGTTTTTACCCCAGAAACCTGATAATAATTTACGGTATTTTTCTTTTCTTGTGCAGGTTACCTTACCACCTCAGCAACTACACTGTCTACCTGCAAGAAAAAACATTTCCTTCCTCCATATATACTTTTCAATTACATTAATCACATCACAACGTCACTTCTGAGATAGCTTATCATTAGCAATCCACTGTGCAGAGGTGTAAAAATAGTTTGTTCACTCTCATCAGCCAACAATATATTTACATACAAGCCACACGGATTTAAGGAAAACTGACTCACAGGCTTAACATATTACATTTTCAAATATAACAGTTGGCCACAGCGGTATTTAAAGCCAATCAAAACCTGAAAGAGAATCCCAGTATAGCCTTTTTCTTTCAGTCTTTTGCAGCATCTCTCCAATGTAATTGCTTTTGTTGCCTCCAAAGCACTAGCAAGATTCTCATCAGTTTATGAGTATCTTATAATTGTAAGAGTAATTGACTACCAACACCACTGACTAACAGGTTGAACACTGTGCAGTTCTGCTTGCTATATATCCTCCAGTTCCTATCCTGAAAATTTGGCATAGTGACATATGTAATGTAGCAATAAGCAAGTCTACAACTGTAAACGAACTAATTTGGGTTCGAGATGGGCATTATGATACAGTGTGCACATCAAGTACTTAGGTATTTTTTAATGGCTATGTATTTGCATACACACACAGTGGGTATACTCCCACATATTCTAATAAAAGGTGATTTTGCACATAACTCAGTTAAATTAAAGTTTAATTAACTTAAATATATAATTCAGGATACTGTGAAATTAACATTTTATTAACCACTCAATACTGCAATCTTTTTAAATGCCTTAAATATGTACCAGGACAGTAAGAACTACACACACTCTGCTGAAGTTCTCACTGTCCTACAACCTCCCCAGCACATTTTCTACTTTGTTTCACATACCACATACTACTGCAAAATTAAACAATCCCCATTTATTGCACTACGTCTCAGATCTACACAGAAGAATATAAATTAGACCTGCCTTTAATGATGTGAACTACAAATAAGTTTGACAGAAAGATAAATACCCTTCACATCTATAAAATCCATGGATTTTATAGTCTACAAAATACCACAGAGTTGCCATGGGTAACTTTAACCTTAGTTTCCAACCCTGGCATTAACAGTATTAGTACTTCAGCATTTTTCTTTGGCTTTTCATTCCAGAGATGGCACCTACTTAGCCAGTCAGTCTGTTCAGCACCTGTGAAGGGTACAATGAGAGTTCTCAGTTATGTTTCTCTCTTGGGTTGCATCACAGAGCCCTCAGAACCGTTTAGTCATTTTGAATCTAGTTTGCATTTGTGAAAATAATTTTCAGAACTTCCTTGTTAAATGCTTAAGATATCAACAGAAATGACTGTCTTTATCTGGGACAAAACAGACAGGGATCTCCTGGGAAGAGTCCAGCAAAGGGCCACAATGATGATCAAGGCCTGGAGCATCGCTCTTATGAGGAAAGGCTCATAAAAAATGGCCGTTTGATTCGATACATCACTACATTAGAAAACAATGCAGTGAAATATGCCAATAAGTGGCCCTTACTACAGTGACACAGACACGTTATGCATTATCCAAATTTTCTTTTCTTACCTCTTTCCTAATTAAAGATACTAATTAAAAAAAAAAAAAAAAAAAGTGATGGAAAAAAGCATACAATAAGGCAGTCGCAAAAGAAAACTATTAGAGCAAAACACCACCACTCACCCTCATTAGCTTTATCTGTTAAAGCACCAGCTGCTGGAAGTGGTGACATAGTTAATATGAAAACTTCAATTTCTGCTACAGAATTTCTAACATCTACTTTCAGGAAAATTACTGCATTCTGCCCACGAAGAACATGCAGACATCCGTGAAAAGTGCCTCTTTAGTGCTGGCAAGAGATCCATCACTTCTCTGCAAATGCAGTTTGGCTGGAAACCACTTGTTATAATGTCTCTGATAACCAACCAGATTTTATAGAATTAAAACCTCTTCTTCTTATAATATTCAACACATTTATTATGTAAAGAAAAAATGCTGGGAAGCATTATCCCTTTTCAGCATTTGGCTTCAAGTGCTGAGGATTCTTGTCTAGAATCTCAATAAAAAACAACACAGTATTTACATCAGTTAGTTTTTTGAAGGATAAATTATGTGATAGGCAGTGCTAGATGGCTTTATGTAAATCAGTTAGCTCTACATGCTTAACCTGTATGTGAGCCCTCAGAGGAAAGGACACTGATTTCCTATTTTCAGCAGGAGCATTTTAACCTGCTTTCTTGGGTCAACACATGCACATAACAGTGACCTTTTTCAGATCAAGTGCACGCTGTTCTGGGAAGGTATTCTATCACATTTTGTCCTAAGGGGCTCTACGAATACTGAGAACTTGCTAATGATAAAATATAAGCTACCATTTGGAAATACATAGAATTAAAACAGCAAAATTGTTTTTCCTTACATCCAAAGAATTTGTGTGAATGCAGTATCCATTTAAAATTACCTTCAGCAGTCATGAGCTCATACTGCATTTAGAGCCACTGTGCAGCTCTGAAAGTTACCTTCAAGTCTGGTGCTTTCAAACCTTCGATAAGTCGGTCATGTCTGCGTCCTGACAGCCATTCATGAAAAATTTGTATGGAGGGAAGAAATGAAATTGAGGCAAGTGAGCTCTTTGTGGAGATCCTTCACTCAGTGCCCTGCTATTACTGCTCTCAAAAACCACAGTGTCCTGGAGAAGCACAGACTTGCAGACCAGAGATGGCCCGCAGTGGTGTGACAACATTATTTTGGAATAAATAATAGAGGTCCCCCAGAGAACAGCATCTGCCTTGCACTAGCAGCTCAGACTTAACAGTCCCAATGTGTACATTAAACCTGAAGTGGCCCCAGTGTCACAGATGGCAGTAAAAAAGTGAACTTCTCAAGCAGAGAAATTCATCTGATACTTAGAAGCTTCTACCTGAGGTTTCTTCCCCATGTTTTCTTTTAAAATAGGTAATCCAACATGCTGTGTGTTGATTTAGTTCTACAACTGAAAACACGGTATGGACCCCAAATGTTTTAATGTTCTTTTGTGTTAATCTGAATCCCTTGCAATACTTGGGAAAATGACCAAGCAGTGGTCTGAGGTCACCTGATGGTAATAAAAAGCAACCAAGAAAACTCAGAAGTTTAACTTTCCAGAAGTACTACTTTCACATGGCTTCAAACATAGCAATGCCATTTTCCATTCCCAGTTTGTTAAATACTTATTGAAGAAAAAAAGAAATTTAAGTGTTTTTTCACATTAACTGTAGAAAGGTGCTCTTGCCTAGAAGTTCATCCAACTAAAATACTTACTGGAGAAATGAAAACCGTTCCTGTTACAGAATAACAAATTTAGTTAGTGTAGAGTCTCCACAGATTGCCTTTGCAGTAACAACAGCTCTCAAGAAAAGGCATTCAGGTTTCCAGGCATGGTGTAATTTTTAAGAGATCAGGATTTGAAATCAGACCTCTACTCAGAATGTACTCACAGTCAAATTATTTATTCATCAAGAGCAACTAACACGATGACAGAATTACTCTTTTCCCTGAGCTTATCTCAGATAGAAGGTGTAGAATTACATGCTCCCAGCAACGACAAAGACATTCCTTCTCTGATTGAAAGAGAAAAACACAAACAAAATATACTCATAATGTGACTTTATAATTTCACTCACTCTCTTCTCAAACAAAACCCTTCAAAATGTCACTTCAAAGCTCACTGTATTTGAACAGGTGTTATTTAAACTAAAATAAGCATTTTGAAGAAAGAAAGGAGTAGCTGGGGTCTTGCCTTAGAATTTATCCCACTGCTTGCATAGGGCTTATCTCAGAAATATGTTTTTGATCAGCAACACAGTTACTCCTTTAAAAAACAAACAAACAAACAACTTCCTAACAACTTCTTCATATTCTTTTAATTTTTGCAGGAAACACTCTTCCCAGCTGAAGTTTCTTACTTGGTCTCTGCACAAAGAAGCTGGAAAAATGTGAGTACTAAATTGAAGAAAATGTTTATGGGAACGCCTTGTTATTGATCCTGATATGAGTGGAAGGACACAACCATAATTTCTTTTCAACATCTAGGTTCAGCTTCTCCCACTGTTCTAGGCTCTTAACTTTCTGTTAGGTACCAAGCTGTAAACTTAATTAATTGCTGTTTTAAGAGACAAATTAATGGCAAGATTTAATATTAACACATTAAGCTATGGGGCCACTTTCACACTCTTTTCATATTCCTCAAGAAAATATTTCAAACAAAATAAAACACAGTCCCGCCCTCTTTACTGCAAACAACATTTCAGATTTCTCATGCTAAAAATCGGTCTGCCAAGAAAATGAGAACAGATGTCTTAAACTGAGGACTGTCAGGTTGAGTACTGCAAGTCTCTCCTACCAACACCAAATACCCAACACCATCAACCAGAACGATCAATTTGTTTTGCCCATGACAGCAAATTGAAACCCTGGGTATTTTTGAAACACTCCGCCCACTCATGAGAATTTCACAGTGCTACTATATGAGTAACCCAAGTCACACATTCTAACTCCTGGCTTATTTCTATTCTACAGTGACAATTTGTCTAGTAATCCTTAGAAGACAGCAAGCTTGCAAGAGTTCACTGGCAAGAAACTAATGCTTCACACTCCCCCACAAAGTACTGGTAAGTCATTTACTTCATTTCCATCAATCTATTGCTTATTAAAACAAAAACTGACAATAACAGAAAACATACAGAAATTTCAATTACAGAATTAAATAAAAAAAGCTCTTATCCTAAGCATGACAAGATGCACTGTTTTCAGGATGGTTATTATTTTTGTATTGTTCACAGGCAGCTTCCAAAAACCAAATGTGTGTGGAATTACATGGACAAGAGTGATAGAAATTTGGAAGGTGCTTGTAGTACAAACTTATTACAGACAACATGCATGTACATGGTCAACCGTTTCTACAACTGTTTATTAGCAAATGAAATAAATACCCACGGTATGTTACCTAATATAAAAGAACAGTTGTTGAAAAGCATGCATTACATTGCCAAAGAATTTTTTATGTTGTAAATTGCTGTAGAGGTACGATATTCCCAACTACTGACAAATTAATGAAACTAGTAAAACCTACAACCACTAGCCCACACTGATATCAAAACTCATTTTCACCTTCTTGCTTTCATCATTTTTTTTTCCCATTTCATAGAATCATAGAATTACAAGGTTGGAAAGGACCTACAAGATCATCCAGTCCAACCGTCCTCCCATTACCACTGCTACCACAAGCCACTAAACCATATCTCAGAGCTCCTCAGAGCACCTCTTGAACACTGCAAGGGATTTCAACTCTACCACCTCCCTGGGCAGTCATTCCAGTGCCCGACCACTCTCTCACAAAAGTATTTCCTTATGTCACTAGGTAACTGAATTAGACAAAACGACAAAACAAGACATTGCGTAACGATAACTTGTTACCTTTTACATCTGGTCAGCAAAGCTGGCACCCTAGTACATTTGACAAGATGTATCTAACAGATGGGCTTTCAAGATACAATCTGCAATGTTTTTGGTGGGAAGCCACGGGAAATAAACATCCATGCATTGCAGTGATCATTCAACAGTTTAAAAGCTTCACATCAACTGACTGAACCGAGCAGGACTGAGCTCAGAGGAGGCAATGCCAGCCTTATCAATACAATCACTAATCAGAACATAATCCTCTCGCTTCTGATGCTTTATAACACAACAGAAATTCGCCTGTTCTTCTGAAAAGCTTACACTGGGTTCCCATTCAGACTGCAAGGTCTGGCAGTTCGGGTAGTGTGCAGTGAAAGGTAAATACTCAAAGGAAAAGAAGTTTTGTGAGGGTCCCATTAATGAACAGAAGCTCCAAAACCTGACCCTGATTTCTCTGTAGGAAACATTTAGTTAATGTGTAGTTAACAACATCTACATTTTATTAATGGTCAAGAGAAAGAACACATTAAAAATACAACCAAGTCAGTGTTTACATGCAAGACACCAGTGTCAGCTCAAAGAAGCTGAAAAAAATAAAATAAAATAAAATAAAATAAAATAAAATAAAATAAAATAAAATAAAATAAAATAAAATAAAATAAAATAAAATAAAATGATGAAGACAGAAGACACAACTTTAAAATACACATAGGTTTACACTTACTACTCTTTCCTTTGAGTATTGGCCAAGAGACTCTACTGAGGGAACTCAAGGTAATTAAGTTAATGTGCACATGTAGCCGAAGGATTGAGGCCAAGGGAGGATTAAAAAGCAGGAACTATAGCAACAGACCAGGGACAACAGCTGAAGCGTTCAGCAGAAGTGAACTTTTCCCCTTTAGACCTGTGGACACTACAGAAAATCCAGTTCAAACTGTGAGCAGGTTAAATTCTAGCCTTGCTGAGTTTTAGAAAGGTAGCTGCCACTATTCCAGAAAAGAAGCTTCAACCTGACTGTAAAACAGCTGGTCAATTTCATAGGCATTTTTTTTCTTTCTCCATATACCATTGTAACCCTATCAGTTTCTTTTCAAGGACAGTGCAATACACAGCATAAGTTTTATTTTTCCTTTAATTATGACTTATAATTTATGAAGACTATAATGATAGATTTTAATATTATAAATTTTTGTATTATATATATAAATATACTTTATATAGTTATATTTATAAATCTCCCTGTATTTTTAAATAACTGCCTTTTATTGGCTTAGATGAATTTTCAAAGTTGATTTAGAACCCTGCAAATGGAACAGTAGTTTACTCTTACAGATTTTACCAAATGCCACATGTGTTCTGATAAATAAACCATTGCTATTTGTATGAGAGATACAGACCAAACACTGCAGATACATTTTACTATGGAATATATCTATGAACCTACGTGAAGCTAAACTAGTCATAAATATGTGGAGTATTGCTTAATTCCTCTCTGTAGAGTTACATTACGCTGGTAGATGTAGCTGCAGTTCAAAAGCTCTCCAAATAACCAAGATAAAACTTTTCCAGATAAACAGAACAAAAACACTTTTATTTGAGCAACACTAACTACAACTTTTTCTCTTTGTTTTCTCCACATGATAGAAAATGGGCACAAAGAATATAATACAACCCTTTTCTTTTCCCTCAATAATTTAACCCAGAAGTGTAATTATACGAATGCAAGCATAAATGAAAAGCTTCAGTCATTTTTGTTATTCTGGCAATAAACACATTACAATTAAGCAAGAACAAAATGAAACAAATTACTGTGCTCCAAAGAAGGAATACTTCTGGAAATTACTTTTGGGCCTTGACAACTCACAAGTTCTGCTGTTCTGATTCTCACTGTTGCTTTCCAGAGTAATACAGACACCAAAGCAACACCTACTGAGCATATCCACACAGAAAACTCTGGTGTGAACTTCTCAGTCACTTGGGATTGTTTATTGAGAATGGTTCCCTGCTGTTTTGCAGATACACAATTTGCGTGTAAATATTTTAATAATCATCACCACATTTAAATGCAGTGGTCTGAAAAGGTGCCTTTGTTCTGACATTTTCTGACCCTTATCTTTCAGAGGCTAACTGCATGTGCACACTGAGAATCTACTTTCTTCAAAGGAAAATCCAAATCTGAAACATCGAATAAAGCTTCAGTAAAGCTTCTGGCCAAAAGCAGGCAGTATACAGACAAGCAGCTCTGGTAAATGACTAACTCCTCCATAGGTTCTCTTCAGCATTCTCAGCCAATTTCTATATGACAAAGGATGCCTGCAGACTGCCCTGCCAGCCACTACTGTCACCTCAGAAATGGAATTTCATAGCTTATATTTTATGATAAATATGTGAAGACACTAGCTGAATCCTTATGCCAAGTTTTGCGATCTGATATTTCTAGGACTGACAGTAAGACTAATCTCCAATAATCCTACCCTGTAAGCCTTGAAGAAATCAATAAAGCTTAATAAAGCAATAAATGCAGCCAAAGAATTTTAGAGATTGGTAACAGGTCTTTTGAGCTAAGAACAACAAAGTTCATAACGTGGTATAAAAATAAAAGGTTAGAGGCTGCTCTGGCAAAATACTGCAGAGACTGCCATAAAGGACAACTTATTATTAAATATGTGAACACATTTAATCTATGCCACTCCACCCCAGTGATCTCATTCATTTCTGAGGCTGTGACCAGTAAAAGGAGAATTCAGAGAAAGGCATGGCAATCCTGGAATGGTAATAATGCTGAAACACAAGAGGAAATAAAAAGCCCTTTCTTTAAGTCACATACACATGAACTCACATATAACTCCAAAGCATGCCTTATTTCTCCTTAAAGGTTATTAGCAAAAAGCAATCAATTTAGCTCCCTAGGGGTGAAAAGCAGTAACATCATATTCCACTTAGAATAAAAGACTAAAATCAAGATGGGGGAGGCCCATTTAAATCTTAAAAGCTCTCCAAGTCTTTCCTGCATGCTGATAACTATTTTAAAATGCCAGCAGCGTGCTTCCCCTTCAACAATCAAGGTTAAGTGCACAAGTGCTGATCTGGATGAAGGATCTAGTTCTTTCTGCTTAGTGAAATCACCAGGTAGGAAGAGACTTCTAATGTGCAGTGTTTCTAAACCATTTTCAAGCAGGCAAACTCCTGGGCATTCTCTCTGCACATAACGCTCACCCATGAAGCAAACAATGAGTAAATGGCAAAGAAGAGAGCAAACTGAATTCTAGCCGTAACAAACTGCCCTGTTTTTCAAGCATTACTTGCCTATCACTGTGCAAATAGCACAACTTCTGCTGTGAAGCTCTGAAAAAAAAAAAAAAAAAAAAAAAAAAAATGGAATTTTTATCTACCATATAGAATAAGCATCAGTGATTTTTTTCCCTGTCTTCTCTTGTGCTGCCTTTCACCGATCAACTGGTGAAAGTGGAATGATATAAAGAACAATGTTATTTGTGCAAGTAAAAAAGTTGTGAAGTTTCAGCAAGTATATCAGTGGAACACTCATTTCCATTAATACTGACAAGCTCTAGTTCATTTTTGTTCTTATGTGACTGACTTCAGGCTTCAATGCGTTGTGAAAAGCATCTGGAAAACATCTTCCATTCAATCTCTGCTCTGATAGAAACATTTTCTGTTTCCTTGTTCGTATACCACGCTATGCTGCGTTTTCCAGTTTTCTCAAGATTTCTTACAAAATACACTTTGAACAAGCTTTGCAACATTTAGGCTGTTAAAGTAAATAAATCATGCAGCTTTAAAGACCTTTCAAACTTTAATGATACTGACATTCCAATGAAGGAAATTAAAAATAAATACAAACATCCAAAATTGATTGCCCAAATGGTTGCAGGTGCTAATAACGTATTTGTTTTCCATCATTACTTTTACCTGTACTAAAATCTGTAATGATGCCATAAACATGAACACTTTATTCGGTTAAAGAAATTGTTTGTTTAGAGAGAAAACAGTGAGTTTAGCTGTTAGTTTCTTACAACTCCACACACTTGATAAAATAGTAATACGAGACTGGCAAGCTGTCAGAACTAAATACCTTTTACAGTATTTCAGGAGGTAGCACACAAATTTCCTTCGTAAGGAATCTTTTTTGAAAGTCAATTCCATCATTTAGAGATCTGACAGACATTTTGCATAAAACTTTCCCTATTTCCTTGCCAATAAATGATCTTTTATGTGCCAATTCTTAAACATAAAGACAATACCAGAGAAAGCATCTGCAATCCTATTGCACATCACTGGCATGCAATGCTTTAGCTCCCTGGATGATGAAGATGAGAAGAGTCAGACACATCACTTATGGAGAGATACAAACACTGCTTCTTCAGATCTAACATCAAGTTCACACCCATGTGAGTACACAATTCTCACAGATTTATATAGAATATGCCCACAGGTCAGATTTGCAGATTTGTGAATCCATTGGAGATAGTATCAGCAGCAGCAAGCCTTTACAAGCAGCAGGGGAAGTACTGTCACCACTGGCAAGAGCAGCACAGTGCACTGAGTTATCCATTTTGAGAGGCTCTGTGGTGAAATGTCTTGGCCTTCAAAGCAGCCTCATCCCGACAAAAATATTACATTTCATCAGTGCCACCATGTTAAGCAAGGTATATGTAGCAATGACGCCATTTCATCTTTGGACGGGAGTGCACAATGTAAGTTGATTGTCTGACTTGTACAAAGGGTTGAAAACACTGTTGCTCACATTTTTGAAAGAACATGGAGGACAAAAGGAGATTTCATTTTTTATCCATTCTGATTCTTAGAAGAGAAATAAAGGTCGTCTTTTCAGCACTACTGGGGTGCTTCTAAGTGTCACTAATGATGTCACGATATCTGGCTCATTGGGATAAAAAAGCCAGTTTGGAGTGAGGCCAGTTTGGGGCAGTCTGGCACTACCTGTGCAAAAAAGAATAATGTGAGATGTCTTTTCCTGGGTAGATGCGGACTATTCAGATGTTTTTCTAGACTCTAGAAAGACTGGAAAGATTTGGGGGTAAGTGCCAGCCCACAAATTATATCACTGCATTTCACAGGTTGTGAAGACATCATTGATACTGACATGGATAGGTCCTCAAATCCAATTTTCTATAGCAGGAGGTGATCTTCAGTTGTTGACTCTCTTAGTAGCACTGCTGTCATTTGCAGAGATTACAGTTCTTTCCCATTAGTGAATCCATTGCTAAACTCAGAATCACCTTTCCTTAGCAAGGTCCATATTTGGAACTGGATCTCAGGGGCTGGAATTGAATAAAATGAACTGACTGAGGCCCGTGGCAAAGGTGACAGAACTCACTCTTGCAGTGTTGGATGAGGCTGCCAGTTTTCAACCAATGCAGAAAATATACTGTCATCTGCTTACTCTCTCTCTTTATATATCCAAAGATCACAAAAGTTGAGAGAAGTTTCTTGTGCGTGAAGGGCAATAAGGCGGGTCTTCGAGGCCTGAAGACTGTTTACATGGGCAACTCCAAGAAGCACATGTACTGACGTACGCAAAGTACTGAAGTACATGCTAGTAGCTCAGTATGATGCAGCTTTTGGCTGAATCAGTCAGAAGCACCAGCTCACTGCGTTAGGTCAGCCTAATTCACACGGCTCTGCAACTTTGTCATGCTGTACAGAGACACGAGGATCAGCTGTCTGAAGATTTTTGTACTCTGGCTTTAGTTGCATGAACAACTACCAGGCCTCTTCAAAATCATTACGTAAGATAAAAAGAAAGACAAGAAAACACCAAAATCGCTATGTAACTGAAAATTACAAATCTGCCTGCTCTGGTGTTCACTTACAGCCATGTCTGTCTGAAAGACCCTGTGAATAGACAGGTAAGTACAATCTAGAATAATTAAATCTTCCCGTCTGCACTGAGGTGAGAAGTGACCTGCTGTTTTCACATTTTATGACATGCAGAGGAATTTAATCATCTCCTACCAACAGACCTAGAAATCAAGAACACCCTTCATCTTAAAAGAAAACAAAACACATCCAAATCATCTGCTACAGGGATTAAATATAGGGCAGAGTCCTGTACACCACAATACAGATCATGTGATGTGCAGTCCATACCAAGACAATTGCCTTGAAGTGCTGGCAACCCATATGTCTTACATAAAACAAAAGAAATTAAACCGCTGCTTAGATAAGAAACCTACAGCTATCACTTAACAACATGTATTGCCAACCTCCTCCACTCCTCAGTTTTCTTAGTATACTTTCTTCAACAATTCAAACTCAATTTCTTTGCCATCATAAGGATTAAAGACAGTAAACAGAAAGTTCTTTGTGGAAGAAAGAAATTGCATGGGTGTGTTTTCTGCACACATCTCACTGATGCTTCTTTGTATTCCTGTAACTTTAAGCATGTAGTGCCTAGCCTGCAAGAGGCAGTTTTGAAATGCAATTGAAGCACTGTGCAGAACACTACTAGTTCAGACAACTAAAGTTGCCTTTTAAATACTATGCCCAGCTTGGCTGATGATGTAAAAGTCTCAATGGGACATGCATGTCCCTCTAATGTGACTGTGCATACTGATGTGTGACCACTGGAACAAATGAAACAGCTTTCATATTAATGTAAAAGGAGAAAACTTGGTAGTATGCTTGAAAGGAAATTCCTCTTTTGCTCCTTACCATTTCTTAGAGTTGGCGGCTGTCTCCTTAGAATTATTCTTTCTACTGGCAGCTTTTGATTCAATAACTCTTGAGATTTTGAATACAAAGTCTTCAGTAATTTGAACTACTAATTAGTTTCCTTATTTCATCTTCTACCTCTAAATTGTTATAATATTCTTTGTCTCTCTCTCAATTTTGGAAACTGACTCTTATAAAGAGATACTGGTGACCTACAGGAAGTGCATTAAAGGTTTCTAGCAGTAAGAAATTATTTCAATAATGGATCAAGCGGGACCTCTTTACAGGTCAGTTATCCTCAGCAGCTAACGCTGCCCCTTCTCAGTGCTCTATTAGGTCAACAGAATTTCTTTCATTAGTTCCTCTACGTGTGCGTGTCCATGCTTGCTTTGTCATTCTACAAAACACACACAGTGAAATATTAAATTAGTTTCCATGTCTGAGTAAGTAAATTAGTAGAAAAACTAACACAAATGGAAGGTTAATTTAAAAGAAAAATTAAGCCCATTTGCTGCACAAAGAACTCTGAATGTGAACTTTTAAACATATCAGAGAATTAAACACTCAAATCCCATTAAAAGTCAATGTACTTTGGACAGTGACCTTTACAAAACTCTTCTAAAATTGCTAACTATGATGAAATTGATTAAGTGAAATTCTGAGAGCGAAGGCTGCTTGAAAACATTATCCTTTACTGAAAAAAAAATACCACTTACAGAACATCCTCTAAAGACAATGTCCTCCTTATTACTTATCTGTCCCTTAAATGCATTGCAGAAGATCAGAAAATTAGTAGCTCAGTGCATACATAGCTTCATTCATGAAGAAATGAATATGGATATGTAGAATTTCAAGTGATTTATTCAAACATTTTTAGTATAAAATACATAAATTAATCCAAAAACAGCTTTAAATAAACACACAGAAATACAGATAATCAAATATAATGCAGACTTTTTACTCCGTATTTCACAGTTCTTTCACATCCTTTCACTGGGATGAGGACCAAAGCACCACAATGGAAGTAACAAAACTGTTTCTACAAATAAGAAATGGTCAAAGCTGGGGATAATCCACAGAAACACTCAGAGACTTACTTAAGAAGTAGTAAAAGAGAACAAAAGACTGGAAGAAATTACTCTCACCCCTCAACGTTTTCAATTAACAGACTGGTAATAGCAGATCATCCGGGTTTAGAGGCATTATGAACTGAAAGGATCTCTCCCTTTCCTCCTCTTCAGAATGAAATTATCAGCTCTACTCTGTATTTTGCCTGTACACCTAGTAATGAAGATTAAACATTTCAATTTTCACTGTATCTCTAAGTAAGACGTTTCTTTTAAACTACTTTTTTTTCCCAGCTTTAAAATGCTTAATAGAACGCAGTATTTAAAGTCAATTTAAAGATGCCATAATACATAAATACTAAATATATCCAAGGGAATAACCATAGTAGCAACCTTTCAATCTCCATGGAAACCTTACTTAAAACACAATATATAAATGCTATGTGAATGGTAATCTCTTAAACCTATATAAATTCACTCTGGGAAGATGCAGTATACAAACAAAAAAAGATACTGCAGTATAAAGCCTCAATATTCAAAAAAATTTAGCAAGAAGTATAACTGCTGGTGCTCCTGATGCACGGAACTTCTCACATAGTCAGCCTGTAGAGCACCCCTTGCAGCAGGAGTGCTATGCTAATAGCAGCATCTAGAAAACAACGCACCATGGCAGCAATGAAAATAACTTGGAAACTGACATCTTTCTGTGCAGTGTTTGCAAAAGATTAAAAATATACCAAAGTTGTCAACCACAAAATCCCGTTTCGCTTTGAGATATCTGTGGCCTGAGGTGGCAGTGAAGAAAGGATGCCTGCATAACTCCATCCTATTAAAACAATAACAACAGATGAAAAAATAAATAAATAAATAAATAAAAATAAAAAAGCTCAGCTGAGGGTGAATTCCAGAAAGAGCATGAAGAGAAAGCTCATCCCCTAACAGCTGAGAGTTCTTGGCAAAAGCTGAGGCCTTACAAATGTAAGGTCTGCCAGTTGGAGCATTAAAGAAACTATGCAGGAGATAGCATGTGGTATCTTAATTTATTCTTTCCTCCAACCAAGCATTACAATATATAAAACAATAATTTCTTAGGGCTAAAAAATACTCTGGATGAAACACCACGTTAACCTACCCTGACAAACTTGCATATTTTAAGACATGTCCAGAAGTCAGAAGAAAAAAACAAATAAAATGTCTGCTTCCTTGACAGACTCTGTACACCTTGAGCCTCGAAGATGTAGAATCTGGTAGAAGTTGAAGCTCATACATATGGTGAAAATGAGAAGTTAGGCAAAGACTAGACTAGGCACTAAAGACCAGTTTTGGCTACTCAACATTACAACGGGACAGAAAAAGCATTGAGGAATCATCCATGAAGGGATTCCAGATTATCATTACTTAAACATACAGACCTAGGAAGGCCCCTTTGTTCCACAGGCAGAAATAAAATCATGATGAAAGAAATCCCTTAAACATTTGTCCTGAAGGAAAGCAAAGGCCATCAAAACTAACATCCTGTAAATTCATAGCAGATGGATAACGCTGGTCTGAACAGTAACACTGATTCTCTTAATTTACATTCCAAAGAAGAGAAAGGTGTAAATATACACAGTTCCACTGATTATCTTCTACAAAAAAATCAATGAATATCCTGAGTTTCTGAAGGAACCATGGAATGGTTTGTGTTGGAAGACACCTTTAAGATCATGTAGTTCCAACCCCCCTGCTATAGGCAGGGACACCTCCCTCTAGACCACATTGCTCAAAGATCCAGCCAACCTGACCTTGAATGCTTCTAGGTATGGGACATCCACGGCCTCGCTGGACAACCTGTTCCAGTGTCTCACCACCCTCACAGTAAAGAATTTCTTCCTGATATCTAATCTAAATCTCCCCTCTTCCAGTTCAAAACCATGCCCTTACACAAAGTCCCTCCCTAGCTTTCCTGTAGGCCCCTTCAGGTACTGGAAGAGGTCCCCTTCAGAGCCTTCTCTTCTCCAGGCTGAACAGCCCAAGCTTTTTCAGACTGTCCTCGCACAGGAGGTGCTCCAGCCCTCTGATCATCTTCAGAGCCCTGCTCTGGACCCACTCCAGCAGTTCCATGTCCTTCTTGTGTTGGGCCCCCAGAACTGGATGCAGTACTCCAAGTAGGGTCTCACAAGAGCAGAGTAGAGAGGCAGAATTACCTCCCTTGACCTGCTGGCCATGCTTCTCTCAATGCAACCCAGGATACAGCTGGCCTTCTGGGCTGCAAGCGCACACTGCCTGCTCATGTTGAGTCATTCATCAACCAACACTCCCAAATCCTTCTCCTCAGGGCTATTCTCAAGCCATTCTCCACCTAATTTGTATTTGTGCTTGGGATTCCACCAACCCAGATGCAGGACCTTGCACTTGTCATACACAAACCAGCCTTTTTGCTTCCTGTTATTCTCATGGTAACCACATAACAAATGCATTACTATTTCTATAACTAATATATTTTCAGTTCATTGTTGATTAGTCTGAAGCCAATTAGTTTATTCAATTACCAGTGCAATGACAATAATTTAAACAATTAGTATACTCATCTAGTGTTCATATTTCAATTTTGACACATCTCACATTGATTAAAGAACGGCATATCCAGCTGAGAATCCAAAACTAATTTAGATGGAGAAAAATAAATAATTAAAAAAAAAACACAAAAACAACCATCAGAGGATTAAGATCTGACCGGCTCCAAATTAAGTCACCTGAAACCTCACAGCCAGTAGATGACTTGCCATAATCCTTTTTGACTTGAAATCAAAAAGCATACGGTAGCATGGTTGAAGAGAAAAGCTTATCAGAACAGATGCAAAAATACCCACTACATAGAGAAAAGCTACGTGGAATCAGAGAAATGAACTGGGAATGGGTGAGACTTGTATATTCAAGGATTTCATGCTACAGAGGACAAGAAACAATTTGCTCACTTGCTAGTGGGCACATAACAAAATGGCCAAGTAACCAAATAAATCCTTCTCAATCTTTCTGCTGAAAAAATCATGCTGTAGTGACAGTCAAACATCAAAGGAAAGGGGATACTGAGCTTAAAAGAAATATATTTATGCTCTTTGGCTAGCAATTGAGTTAGTGTGAACACAGAAAGGTACTCTATGTTCATCTGAAAACAGAGGAGACAAAAATAGCTTTCCAGTTGTTAGCAACAATGGAATGTTTTTTGCTGTAAAATTAATTATGTCTTATGTATCTCTACATTCACTCAGAAGTGCTTGTTCAATCAACCAGTCAATTGATTTCAGTGTAAGTTGAGGGGGAAAGAAAGGTAACTATTCTGAATATTCAACTCCAATTAATTTTGGAACAACAATGCAAGTTCTTTTTTAATTCCTTCAACTGCATAGCACTGAAGTGCATCAAAGCACTATTTTGTTCATTTTTTAAAATGGCACCGTGATGCACAAGAACACAACATCTTTATATGACGAAGCAACCCCATATGAGCAGTATTTCAAATTCCCTGTTAAAAGTTAACTTTGAAGTGCACTCTGCCGTAATGTTTCAGGAAAGATAATTCTACTACAAGTAATACTAATCTTTCTGAAACTTGGAGCCACAAATAATTATCCAGCTAAAATGGTATAACAAACACAGAACTTTAGCTGATTAAAATAGACAGAAAAGAGGAAGGAAACAGAGACTGGACAATCTACACTAATACTTGACTATAAAAAGAAGTTAGGCCATGCTAGTAATCCTTACAATTTATTCTGCTTTATTTTAAAAAATGAGATTGATATCTGCCAAGTGAAATGAACTCTCATTAGTTCACTGTATAGAAGACATACATCAAGTAATGCATACTTAAGACTGACAGTACAGGCTACAGAATATAATCAGGCCCAAATTCTGAGTCCCAAATACTGAAGTATGTATGACTAGGCTGCACAGCAGAACTGCAACATCATTTTCAGAAGTGGCAGCATTCATATTAAATATCAATTAGGTATCATGCAGTGTAATACTTTACTGAGATACCCATTCAGACAGATGAAGTTAAATGTCTTAACCTTAATAATGACATAAGCATTAACATTCTTATCCTTGAAAGACTCAAAGATTCCAAGGCAGTTACAGCAGTCAAACAGCCGACCAAAAAAATAATAATAATAAAAAAATAAATAAATAAAACCTAACAATCAATATACATATTTAAAAATGAAGGAAAAAACTGCGTATGCATTCTAACATTCACTTTGATGCATCCCTACACATGCACTGTAGTAACTTTTTCATAAGCAAACAGCAAATTTCAAAAGATTACCTGGTAAAAATACCATCCACAACACCAACTGTTGACTCCTCTGCAGGAACGTAGGAACCAATCTGTGCCATGACTGTGATCAATGCAACTTGCTTAATATAGGAGCTCTTTCCTCCCATGTTGGGTCCAGTTATTATCATGACCCTTTCACCATCTCTCTGGAAACACAGAACAGTGGTTAAATATATTGTCTTCACATGAGGTGCATATAAGAAAGACTGGTGTGTATACATTTTTTCCAGAGAAATTCACACATGTCCACAGGATTAAGTGTTCTCTTTCTATGTGAACAGCTTCCTTTATTAGAGTTCATCACGTTCACATCTCAGGATATTATCAAGTCTCACATGGATAAATCTTCCTAAGATCTCCCCAAGCTGGCGAGAGAGCAGCACAGCAATTAACATTCATTACTCTTGAGCAATGTGGACAGGGAAAAATTTTCCCTTTCTTCATCCAGGAGCTAAGAAAGTTCTCCAATAACTTTCTATGAAATTTTTTAGGAGAAATGGAGAAAAGCTTTCAGAACAGCCAGTGTCATCCTAATTTGATTGTGCTCTGGATTCCTCTCAAGTTAAGAGTTCTTATTGCCAAATGGGAAAAAATCTAGGAGAAGAAGATCTGACCTACATGCTAAACCTTTCAACAAACCACATCAAAACAGACAGGCCACTACAAGAAATCAAGATGCTGATGAGTTTAGCAATACTTGATTGCAACACAGATGTTGTAATCAGACTGTGTCCAATCTCTGAATGATCAGTGCATCTAATCACTGAAATCCTAAGGAAAATGTTATCTGACACAACAGTGCATCTCAGCTGTGGGACTTCCTATAGTGCTGAAACCCACGTATGACGCTAGAAGAAAGCATTCATACTCTGGTGCAGGAAAATGCTATAGAAATGTAAACTCATCAGTGAACCTATAAAGCCTTCTCAGGGCCTAAATCAAGACTAGGAAATCAGATTATGTAAGGACTTCAGACAATCAGACTTTTCATTTCTACTGGGACATACAATGAAATCCAACAATTTACGATCTAATAAAAAGTCAGCACATTCCCTTTCCCCATGGGAACTGCAAGGAAGAACGGACAAGCTGTGCATAATATTGGCCACACGACTTAGGAAACCTGGAAGTCATCAGGCACCGTGACAATAAGAAAATTACAAATTTCTCTGCAAAAAAAAACCTTGTGAACTGTTCAGATTTGCTTTTCTTTTGGACTTCACTTCTTGTCAAAAGGGAGGCAAGTAACAGACTGACAGTGTTATATCACAAACTAGATCATACAGAAGAGATATGCAACCATTTATTATGTGTAAAAGTTGTTTATCTTTTCCTAAAAACAAACAAACCGCCACCAACAAAAACATGCTCAAAAATAACTTGCAATAAAGTAAAAACACAGAAAATTATCGTGAATAAAGGATAGATGTAATAAAATGCATATGGCTACACAGAAACAAAATTCATAACATTTTAGTCTCGAAGGTACAGTTTCAATAGTGCTGCTAAAACTTCATCAGGGCCATCATTTGTCTCAACACAAGAATACTGAAAAGCAGAATGAGTTAGTCTGCTAAAATCCACAAGTTTCTTGCTCATGTTTGGTGTTTCTCCAAGGCCTCTCCAAGCATGTTCTGAGACTGGTGGTCTGTCTGCAAAGCCAACTTTCAAGAAGAACATGTATATACTGCTCAGGGAACACAGCCACTCTTACAACCATATGCCAATATCTTCCTGAAATTTATGGTAAAACTAATGGATAAGATGTTTATTTCAAGGCAGAGCAAAGAAAAACTTCCTAAAGTTAGGTTTCTGACAGTGTTTCAGCTGAACCTATGACAGGAGGCACATTCTCCTGCTGATTCAGACAAATTCATTAAAACTAGAGACATTTTAATAAACTGGATTCCCACCCACCTCTCACAAAAAAAGAAGAGAACTCAACAGTAAGAGAGGTGATTCTACCACGATTCTTGGCTTTGTAATACACAGTATTTGGAAAGCCAACAAAAGAAAGAGAACGAAGGGAAAAAGCAAATGAGGAGTACTGAATGAAATGTTGATTTTTTTCTAAGTGCCATCTGTCACTATTTCAGAATTCACAAACAATTCTGAAAACATTCTATGAAGTACTGTGCAATATCTATGTCATTGTTCCATATTTACAAATATTTCTGGAGAAATGCATACAAGTTTGAGCAACGCTTACACCATGGCAATGACTTTACGCTGACATCTGCTACCTTTTCTGCATTTAACTGCTGAAACACATCACCCACTGCCTCACTGCGATCATATCCACTGGCTGGTCTCTGTAAACGTTTAGCAAGAATCAACAAATGTCAGTGGATGCCATCTTTTCTGCAGTGAGCAATTTAATTCCACACCCTTGCTTCCATGCCAGACACCATTCTGCCAGAGTGCCCCTCTGCTGCCATCTGTTACACAGCAACTACATGTAATGGAATATGGGCAGGAATGTTCAACCTCTACTGCTGCACCACCAGTATCTGCCCGTGACGTCGTGGGCCAATGCCACAAAACAGGCATTACTTTCAGAGCATCCGTCTTAAGACATGCTAAACAGAAACAGATATGTGAAATAAAACAAGGTAACCATTTTTATACCAAATTTTTCTAATCTACATTATATGGTGTAAGTAATATTGCATGAAGAACAAGGAGCCCTCTTGGATCTACTGACAGCAATATCAAAAAAGCTGAAACCTTCTCATTTCTCAACATCATGTTACTTAATTCTCTGTTGCATAAAACAAGTCAGGAGGACTTACGGGTAACACAGAATCTGCAGCTACACATTCGGGATCTTTATCTATGTTAATATTAATGGCTTCTTAAAATCACTGTGCAGTATACAGAGTGTGTATACAGTACTACAGATTTAATAGTCAGACCTCCAAATCTGCATAATCAAATTAAGAAATACTGAACTTTGTACTTCTAGAGAGAAAGAAAATGAATAATACCTTAAAAAAAATCTGAGCTATGTTAGAAATAATTTGGAAAATTGACCCTGTAAATGTGACACATGAATTTAAATGGTTGGTAATTTTATACAGTTCATTCCTCTGGAAAAACAACAGTTAAGAACTAAACAAAATTGAGATAAAATTACCTACATTGGTAATAATCCTGTAATTATTCACTTACATTTCAAAAATAAGCATTTAGGACTTTCATTTTCCTAATTTTCAGATCACCTTTTTTTTTTCCTCTCTTTTCTTATTTTTATCCCACTAAGCCCAGACAGGGTTGCTAAGACAGACTCTGGCTGCATGATAACAGCAAAAGGACAAAACTGATGTGCCTGTGTGTAGTAATGTCTCTCTGACATGAAAGCAAGCAGCCAGTTTTAAGACTAAATTATTTATTTTAACTTCTGGCCAGGAAGCAAATCACAGATTCCTTCCCCTGAATGATTTGAAGCTCAAAGGGTATCTCAATACTTACTGATAGGTTCGTGGTGTTTGGAACATACTGATCCTGTTCTCCCAGTAGTACATCAATCACAGGGTGCCTGCCATTTTTTATAATTATTTCTTGCTGGTTATCTTTCACAACTGGCCTGAAAAAAGAAGAGATGTTAGTTTCGGTATGCATTGTAATTGGTTACTTAGAACAACTGTAACTAAAACCTGATGGGGGAAGGTAATCTACAATGCAGAATTTCCTGAAAATATACACGACACATAAAAAAGAATTATTGCGAACAAATATTTCTAAAGATTGGCTTCATTTAGTTTGAAAAGTATAAGCTGATTAGATGGAGGTATTTTAAAGTATTTATGTATTTTTTTCATTACCTAGAAAACTCGTTCCAAAGAACCAGTAAGAGCTAAAAAATGTACCCTAGCTGAGGACAGTAGGCTTTTGTCCTCTCACTGCTGCAGCATCTCTTGCAAATTTCCAGCACTTATGGATATATATGACATTCTCGGGATGATCTTGGACATCAACTCATGCAGCCTGCTATGGGACCAAGCCTTGGCTGGCACAGAAAGAAATTTGTTCAACTATGTTTATTGTGACTGACCACACACAGACCGTACAAATCAAAGGCTACAGTAGGACAGAGTTGTATTTCTATAAACATGAGCTGCACTCCTACTTGGCAGCAACTTCCAAACCTGTTTAAGAGTTCCCACAATTACTGTCTACAAAAAGAGCGTACTAAACTGAAACACTGAAATGACAGCCTCTTTTTAGAAATAAATCTACAAACCCTACTGATGGCAGTTGCATCTTTTCTCAAAATCGTTTAAGGAAAAGTACTGTTTCAAATGGCACTACCTTAGCTACAAATTAGACTGTATATCCAAAGACACTACTACTGTAGCATTCGTAATTCTGCCTCACATACCAGTCTGATGTGTTCCACCTTAAAAAGCTGTGTGCTCTTCACATAAAAAATGCAAATCAGCATAGTCACTAAATTATGACTATGATTTATTTTATTTTTTTGCAAACTAGTTCTCCTTTTTCATCATAAGTGAAGATCAACATTGAATATGACTTAATGCCCCTCCAAACATTTTCCTTCACTACATATATATAAGCGCTCTGTGAAAAGAGCAATAACTTAGGAAATAAGCAATAGCTGAGGAAAGAGAATACTCAAATAAAACCACAGAATTAATGCTAAACGATCCATTTGGTATTTTAAAACTCTGCCCTCATCTTTGAAAATCATAACTTTTTTTTGTTTGTTTGTTTCACTGTTCAGGTCTCCCTCCACGGAACTGTGAGACAGGATCTAGTTTCAGGATGCTATGCTGCCTGTTCTGGTTCCATATAATGGGGTCTGCAGACAAAGAGCCTCATTCAAAAGGTTTTTCTTATGTCTCCACAATGAGACGAGCATATGTCATGCAGGGGGGAAAAACTGAAATGCTTTGGAATGCACTACGTGTAGTTGAGAAAACAAGGGAAAAAAAATCACAATCTGCAGAGTGGACAGCACAAACATTATATAACAATGTCTGGGCTACCTACTCTACCATCTTTACGCGTGTAACTTTGCTGCCTGAGAGCCCTGACTTAGTTTATCCTCCACATAAAGGAAAAGCCTCCCATCACTGTTTTCCCACAATGCCCTTTGGAAACTGTAAGAGGTGCTTACCTCTTTCCAACAGCTGTGGAACATCTGGTAGGTTGGTTATGAAACTATCTTTACTCAGATAAAAACAAAAACAAAAACAAAAAACAAACAAAAAAAAACCTCCTCTGAAATGCTTGAATTAGTTAGCATGAATGTCCCCTTCAAAATTAATTATTGACATCTTCCCTGTGGCTGGAGTTGAACTCAGAAGACTCCTCCCTGCCAGTTTACAAGCTGTAAGCCTCTCTTTAACAGTGAATTATTTAAATTCTGCAGTGAATTAATAAGATTTCAGTTTGTTTTCTCATCTGAGTATACAGAAATAAGGGAGCAATTACTTTCAAAGAGATTTTGATAGAAGCACACAAGATCCCAAGAGTCCACAGGAGATCAATATTATCTGTAATGCTGTATAAAAGCAGAAGCATATGTAAGTTGACTTCCCTTCATCCTCATACATTTAATAAACAATTTGTTGTATTTCCACAAGTCTTCACTAATTCAGATGGCTGTTCATAAATAACTGTCTGATCACTTGTGGCACAGCCTCACAATGAAAACATTTACTGGAAATTGGTGACTGGAAATCAGCTCTTTATGGAGCTGTCTGAAATAAACCTCAGAAATAGTAACTAGTGGCCTGTAGGGCAGCACTCTCAAGTAGTAGCTCAGTGTGTGTCCGTGGGGATACAGACCTCTTAGTATGGAAATGGGCACCTTAGAGAGAGTGACTGTCATTATGTGGAGGCAAGAGATAGGGCTTGTGATGGGAAAGGAACACACAAGCTACAAGGTGGACATGCTTGTGGAAAATAGGGCTCATGTCTCCTCAGCGCACAGAGCAAGAAGGACAGCCTTGGCATCAGCAGAGTCCCAGGCTGCACTGCCTGATGTGCATGAGCAGGTCTTTGTTGGAGAGATGTGAGCAGCTCATCGTAGCTAAAACACTATCCTAGGATCCTTGGTGAGCCATTATCACTGCTGTAGCAGGTGGCACCTATCTTCACCTGAAATACATCCACGAAACAAGCCTCATACACCACAAAGTCTTTAATACTAGAAAGACAAAAATAGAACAAAAATTTCTGGGTGAAATTCAACATACACAAATGTATCTTTAAAATATTGCCTACCAGACTCATGTAAAACAACAGACAGACAAATAGAAGTCATCAAATGTGAACAGCAATGCCTAAGGATTTGAAATACGGCTAGAAGCATGTGCAAAATCAAATTAAGATGAAACTATTGTAAACAATTTTAATTATGCATATTGTGCCACATATACTCAACTCAGATTTACTTTAAATACTCAAATTCCATATAAAATCCTAAATAAAAATTAAAAATTGATTACCTGCAGTAGTCTCCTTGTTTAGCCACCTGTGCCAATGAGAACAGACAGTCGATAGTTGCTAGGTGACCAATCGCTTTAGATACAGGGTGATAATGTTCACTAAAATGGCTATACCAAAACAGTGAAAAATAGCAGGAGGAAATAAGAAGAAAAAATTAATTTCATACAAACAAAAACGTATTTTCAAAATATACCCCATGCAAGTTTTTCAGAGGGCTCTGGTGATCTTTAAATTATTTGAATTGAAAGCTCCCAGCAGTGTATTAAGTTATATTATGATGAAACAAGCTTAATCAAGATGAACTTCATGATCCTATTGTAACAGTGAATTATTTTTAAGTGCAAAAAAGCAGGCAAAATGAAATTCAGTAGATAGCATGTAAAGGGTCTGCGGTTGATCCCTGCTGCCTAAATGAGGTCTGTAAAAATGCCACTGTTTATCACAGTGGTAACTGAATTCCAAATGTCAATTCACTTCAATCATAAGTTAAAGTCAAAAATATATATAATAGAAGTGACTGAACACAGGAATTGACTGCAATTTCAACAAAATATGGTATTTACAAAGAAAATTTAGAAATTAGTTTTCCATTTATGGTACTGTTTCCCTCAGTAACAAGGATGAAATCACCAGGACAAAACAGAAAACAGTTTTCAATGGACTTCATTTTCTTAGTACTTATGAATTTCTTTTCTTATCTCCTAAACTCAAGGAAACAATATAGAATATAAACCTAGAAAAGAAGCATAATCTGAGGGGGAGAGTGTAGAATGCTGTATGCTGCTACCAGCTCTGAAGACAGCAAAGTAAATGGGAGAGGCAACAGACCTAATGCAGGGAAGTTAACACACGTCAGTTCAAATTTACATGGCTAATTTAGTGGCAATAATTATTTACCAGAGCTACTTTACAGTATTTCAAATCATAGAATCATAGAATTGCTCAGGTTGGAAAAGACCTTCAAGACCGTCATGTCCAACCACAACCTAACCACACTACCCTCACCAATAGCCCGCCGCTAAATCATGTCCCTGAGCACATCTAAATTGATTGTAAACACACCTAGGGATGGTGACTCAACCGTCTCCCTTGGGATCCTTGCTTAACAACCCTTTCTGTAAAGAAGTTTTTCCTGATATCCAACCTAAACTTACCCTGGCACAGCTTGAGGCCATTTCCCCTCATCCTGTCACCTGTCACCAGTGAGAAGGGACCAACCCCGCTCCTACTGTAAGCACCTTTCAGATATCAGAAGAGAGCAATAATGTCTCCCCTCAGCCTCTTTTTTCCCCCACACTAAACAGCCCCAGTTCCTTCAATCTCTCCTCACAGGGCATATTCTCCAAGCCCTTCATCAGCCCTGTTGCCCCTCTTTGGATCTGCTCCAGCATCTCAACGTCCTTTTTGTACTGAGGTGCCCAAAACCGCTATAGAAGAGCAAATTGGAACATGTTTCTCATTTGTAACAAATAACCATAATTGTTGAGTTCCTAACAACAGGCGGAGCCTTGCTCTTAGTTACATGCATGGCATCACATTCAATATGACCCAGGTACCAATGAAGGGAATGGAAAATGATGGCTCTGCTCCAATTGCCCTTACAGAACTGACGGTAATGCAGGAGTCTAAAGACTCATTCAGGCCTCACAACTGTTTTGAAGAGCTCACAGCATGAAAACTCATTTTAATACTTACCAAAACTGGAAATCTAGTACATCATCCAGCAACTAACTGTCATAGTTAATTTCCAGAGTGTTTAATCACTACTTAAAAACTAGTATTCCAAAATACTGATAATGTCTTTCATAGGGGTGGTCAACCCATGGTTCTAGTGATGCATAAAGATCACAAATCCAAGAGTTACTCCTAGTCTAGTGCTGTGTCAGGACTGGCAGTGGGAATCTGCAGATAGTTAATTGGAAACTGTCACAAGGTTAAGTAAAACAACAGGCTGCTGAGGTGCATCTGCATATTACAACTATGTTAGCACCTGCCAGAGATATCCTGAACAAATTCCTTTCCTTCCCTCTAGTTCCAGCCACCTGCTTCCAGCTCCTCCGTCCTCAGAAAATTATGTTTCTGCTGAGAAGCCTGTTCATAGAGCTACATGCTTCAAAACCTGTTCTTGTTTGCAGAATCACTGCAACTCTGACCCTGCTCAATGAGTGCAGACATCCCACTTCTGTCAGCAAGGAGTCTCTACACATAAAGAGGTATAAGAGCACCTGGAGAAGGACATGCGTAAAGCCAAATACATATTCAGCCCAGTCCTGTCGTGCAACACGAGGTGGGACTCTTAGAAGAAACACCACTATATCCTGTCACACGTGACCCAATATTGGTGCAGCCAAATACACCACATCAGACAGATATGGAACGCAACTTAAGATATCCACCACAGAAGTATTCTGATACTTAAGTATTTGCATCATTAACTTTGATCACGCCTCTTTAAAAGACAAACAGTGGAGCCCTACAGTCTGTTCTGGATTTAAATCAGAACACAGTAGAATCAATGATAAACAAAAATGCAATATTTTTAAAAGAAGATAACTCCAGCAAAGGCCACTGACATATGACTATATATAAGTAGAAGGAGACTTCAACACAGCGTTGTTTACTTTCAGAAATTCAGCATGATAGTTGATCACAATAGATAAAAAAAAGTCTCTGTCATGTTGAGACAGTTTCAGAGGGAACTTGCTAAGTTTCAGCAGTGAGGATAAAATCACAGCTGAATGTCAATCAGTAATCAGTGCGCAACAACAGGAACAATTTCAGTGGTCTGTAACTTGTGGAAGTGAAAAAATAATTGATAGCCCGACACTTGAAGAACCAAGGGCATTCAGAAATTGTTGAAATCATTTTTAAACTTCCAGTTTGAAGATCTTTCAGCTGAACAGTCAAATAAGTTTCTCTGAAACTCTGATCTGAGATAAACAGATCTTACACTCCAGTTGTGAAACACAGAAATACCCTAATTAACTTCTAAGAAACAGATTCACAATCAGTTGTAGAGTTAGTGTATAGCTGTGGTGGCTCACACTGACCCAAGAGATTGTCTTAATACCCTGAACATTCCTGTCCAAAAACAGTGAGAAACACAGCAGAAGTACTTTATTTTTTCTTTTATTATTGGTATACTTAAGTATGAAGCCATACAATTTATCAGTTAATACTGAAAGAGAATTCATTTAGCTTATATCATAAATTCTTATTTCTCCTCATTTGCGCTGTGCATTACTAATAAAACTTAAATCCCATTCCATTCATTTACACTGAGTTGATAATATCTTTCAAACTTTGAGAGCCGCATATACTTAATAATGAATTTTTATCAGAATTTCAAAATCTGGAGATATCACTGCTGGTGTCAGTCAGTTCTCAGTCGGTTTTAAGCTCTTGCCTTAAAATACTTTAAGAACAATATTTTGATGATAACTTTAAATTTGCTCAGGGTAAAATAACAATCCTTTTTTTTTTTTTTTTTTTTTTTTTTTTTTTTAAGATAAAGATCTTTTTCTGTTCCTCAAGTAAAAATAATGTAAAATGCAATGCAATGATAAGGGATATGTTGTAAACTCACTCTAGAAAATGCAGCCATTCAGCACCGCAGTCAAGGACTAGCTGCTCCCGAAGCTGATTGAGATGTCTATAATTTTCTAAAATAAAAGGAGAGTGGAAACGGCTGACAGCTTTTGTGCTGGAAGAGAGAAAAAGCCAAAGAGGAAGTCAAGGTTACTAAGCAATCAGCTACACCATTTACATTCAAAATTAGACAAATTTTCTTATTCCCTGTGAGCCTTGAAAGTGTATTATGTGTGTTTGTGTTTGTGTGTGTACAAAAGGTATTTTAATGCTGCAGAAAACTATTTTGATGCCACTGATCTGTACTGTGAATAAAGTGATTGGTTACTGCACTACCTCCCATTCAGAAAGCTTTTAAAAGCTTTTTCACAAAGCAGTACTTATCAGTGACGGGTACGTGTTTCACAGAATTCTGTTCAGCCACACACTGCACAAATGGATGACTTTCCTGTTACTGATCGAATATACAAAGAACTCCCAAGAAAGAAAAGTCAGATTAAAAAGGAAAACTAAAAGCCTGATATAAATGCGTTAAATACAGAGTTCTGCATGCATACTAGTTTCTGTTTAGGGCACTTGTTATTTATCCATATATTTTCATTAAGTACTCTGACTGGCATTCCCAGAAAATTTTTAATTCTGAGGTTTTGAGTGTTGTTTTTTTTTTTGCTTTGTTTTGTTCTTCAAAGTCCAGATTAACTGCAACTTGCTCTTCCTTATCTTACTTCTTGCTAATCCGTTTAGTTCAATAGTGATCTCATGTATAAATCAATAAAAACACTACAGAGTTCACTCTGATTATGCCAGTTTCAGGTGACAGAAGTCTGGGCTCACACCATATAGCTCTAAGGTATTTGACCTGCTTAAATAATAAAACCAGTGACTGAAAAGGAAAAAAAAGCCAATTACATAGTTCATTCCATCTCTCTACCGAAAAGAAAAATTATCCAAAAATGTCTAAGAACATGATTAGATAATACTAAATAGCACAACAAGCAATGTTTGTGTACATGAGTAAAATGTCACTTTAAATATAAGTTTACTGAGACATACAAACAGATCTATGCATGCTAACCTTTACCTTTCTAAATAGAATAAGAACAGTGATCATTTTGAGAGGTCTACATCTACATCTACTAACTACAGGAACAAATGAACCAAAACAACAGTTCAGATACCAGTATATATACATGACATTTATATATATTATATAATATATATGTAGCACTAAGGATATCTCACATTAAAACATTTTAAGAACTCTAATTCTTCAGTTTGGTTTTGTATGCTTTTAATAAATAAATAATAAAATAAATAAATATAATCATTTATTTTAGTTTGCTTTCACTTTAAAAATAAAAGGTACACGGAGCAACAAGAATATGTTCGGGGTTAAAATTAACACCAAATTTATTCTTATTTTTTGGAATAGAACAAACTTGAAAGATACTTTACATACCTACTAACCATAACCCAGTTAGATGGCACGGATGATATATTGGAATTTCTTACTTCTACCAAAAACTAAAATAAGAAGAGATACAGTATTAGACATCACAGGTTGTTAGGAAGACAACAGAACCATATTTTCTTCTTTTAACATGAAATCTGCCTACATCAGAGGAAAACCATGTTTGACCTGAAGAGGTTGCGTAGATCAGGAGCTAATAATGTCCCTTGTCCTCAGATGTGAGGGTTATGACATGAAAATTTTCTACCAGCAGCTCCCTTCCTGAGCTGTTCCTGTGCTGTGTCCCCTTGCTGCAGCTTCTCTGCCCTTCTTCAACCACTAACATGCTCTTCTCACCTCCCTCCTACCAAGACAAAACCAGATCAAAGCTATTGAGTCCTGTTATGTGATCTGACCTAGCTGTGTACCCAATCAGCACACATTTTATTTACACAGCACCTACACTGTAATCCACATGTGCTGAGGATACTTCATACCAGACAAACAGGCCTTCTGAAGCATCAGTGATTCACTCTGAGCCATGCTCACCTGAAACATTTCACAAACAAGAACTCAAAATCTCAAATGCCAGCACTTTATCTTCAGTACATTATTTCAAATTTAGATACACTTGAGGTCAGAAAGAGAAGGAATAGGTGAAAACAGCAGTAATGGTAAAAGGCTCAGAGGAATGAAAATCATATCATGTGTTTATTGCAGTATTTTATATCATTCACATTGATTATAGCACTGTGCTGAAGTCCTAGATGTCAAAGAATTCAGGCTTTCTTAAATAAAAGAATTTAGTCGCAAAATGAATTTCTAACAGAGATTAAATTAATCCAGAATCTGATCACCTTTACAGTAAACCATCACATTCTCAGCTGAGGAAGCTTGTCCATTACAGCCAGACAGATTTAGATAAAACCTTCCCTCCCTCACCAGAATAGCCAGCAACCACTCCCAATTATAAAGAAGAATAATCCTAAAATGATCACAAGTTTCCACAAAGGACATATGATGCCAGTTCTTAACTAAGATATTAAATATCTTAACTAAGATATTAAATATTTGATAAAATATTTGATACTGTATAAATTTTTAAAATGCTTAGCGGACATGAGAGAACAGACTGCAAATAGGTAGAAGAGGAGATCTGCAAAGATTTGAAAACTGCTGCTACTGCTAGTGGTGCTGCTGCTGTTCTGGTATTAGGTTTTTTTGGAAGTTCATTTCAAAATAATTAAGTATGATGTGTTCACAAAACAAAGACAGAAAATAATCCACATTTACGTCTGTGCTGGATGCCTAAGTGAACCCAAGACAGCCTAAGTGAACACAGACAGTTTAATTGCCTGGTTTGTTTGTGTGGCCAGTGAGAAACCATGAAAGAAACTGAGACGTCCTTTGACACAACAAAAGCATCAGCATTAGCTTTTTCACCATTTAAATTTTAGTTCTATCGTAGAGAAATAACAGAAGTATTAAATACATTGGGACCAACGCACTGTTTATGCCATTGAAGGAAGCAAAATTTCTCTTTCAACCCTGCCTGAAACAAATAGCCATGCTGTCACTACCTGGACAGCTTCCTGTTCTGTTTAGCATTTATAGACATTTATAGTAGAGGCATGGAAACAAAAGATAAGATAGATAAGGGAGTGACTCCTTGTGTGTCGGAAAAGGTGTGCGTCATCTGGAGATTCATCAGAATACTTACAGGAATTTAACAGGTGTTATCAAACTATGCTGACTGAATATCTAATTGCATGCTGGCAAAAACAGGTATAGGAGCTCACATTAGACAACAAATAGTTAAAGTTCATTTTTCTCCAGGAAGTTTCCTTGCAGCATCACACTCCTCCAGAACAAAAGAACCATAAACCTACTTCTGCCCAGGCCAACTGCCAAGAAGTTTTGAACACTACTACAGCTGTCAGTGTGCTACAAGAATGAAAGAATACATCAGACCAACCTGGGGAAGAAAGATCTAACCTGAAAGAGACTCTTCCTGTTCTCTGCTCCTCCCACTCAATTCTCTTTCCATTAATTCCGCACTTTAGCACCATTCCTCACCTCAGATACCATCTTCTCCAACCCTTTTCCTGCTGCCTCTTTTGATGATACCAGGCATAACCAGGTAACAGCTACCCAAAATCCTCTGCTCCTTTCAAGACAGATTTCTCAGTTCACAATTGCTTATGAGCTATCCACGCCTACAGACACCTCCTCTCTTAAAAATGTACAAGCTGACCTGTGGCTTTTAAAACTGTCTGATTCAGTTAATATCTTGTTACACCCTCAGACTCTCCTCTGTCTTTAACCAGACCTTCTTTTCTCCCTTCCTCCATAAACTGTCATCGTCCACTTTTCAAGCCACCCTATACAAGAGAAACATTTCTAATCCTGGATCTTCCCTTCTTCCTGAAATTCTCTTCCATTTTTTTTCTTTGACTTCAGCATCCATGCTGACCACCTACCCAACTTGCTAGCTGCCCTTCTCAGCGTCATCATCAAGAGGAATATTCACCTGAGCTCTTCATCAGATGCTCTTCTCTCCATCCTAATTGGTTAATCTCTTTTAACCCCAGCTCTCATGCTATTTCCTCACTGCTTCTCAGTGTTTCTTTCTTTTCCCAGTTTTCTGTGGATTTTTCCCCAGACTTGCTCCTGTCAGTTCCCAAAAGATAATGCTGTACAGCGCTGCCTCACTGCTCCTTTCAATACCCTTACAAATCTCTCCAGAACCATCTTCTCTTTATTTTGTGTTCAACTTCTCAGCTCACTGAAGCTCGACCTGTCCACACTTGCACAGCATATAGCATACAAATGCTCTGTCCACAGCCACTGTTAAAAATAGTGAAGTAACATCTATCATTCCTTAATATTGTTCCTCTTCTCTTCTGTCTTTCAAATTAGAGTCTTAATCAGTACTTAAAAAATTATTCTACCATTCTCCAAATTAACCTAATGCTCTTGGTTCTCTGAGAATATTCTGCACTTAATAGCCACATAATTAACCTCAAAGTATGCAACTGTTTTTACACATAGAAAAAAGCAAAGCATTACAGAATCAAATCCAACTTCACTAATGTTTTTTTGTTATTTAAATCACTAAAGTAAATTGAGTTAACAAATAAAAAAAGCATCCCTGTCAGAAAACTATTCCAAAGAAGTACAAAAGAATATGTTAAGATGACCTCATCAAATATCATACGAACTGAAGAGAGCTCCAGCTAAGCCCCAGCCTTCCGCTATTTTTTAGTAGGGTACAAATATACAGTCATAAACCGCAGACATTGTATTACCTCTTGACCAGAAACTGTAACGTACTCTGCAGAAGGATTCTTAATTTGTTTACGAATTTCCAGAAGATGTAATTGGATTTTAGACAGCACATCCAGGATCTCTTCCTTTTTCTTTCTGATGACAGGGAAATCTGTAAGGTCTTTGAATAGTTGGGTTTTATCTCCAGTCCTATGCATAAGAAGTGTAAGAAAAAAATAACAGTAAATCCAAAAATGTATTCGCTTTTTACCGGCTATGTCTTTATTTTTATTAATTATTCTCATTTGTTTTAACACTAGCTTTATTTCTCCTTAAATTCTACTTGGTCATAGTGCAGCACGTTTATCGGGAGCTATTGTATACACTACATAAACAGAGAGGCACTGCGCATACAAACTATCAAAGGCTACACAAAGACAGCTCCAGAAAACGTTTTCAAAATTCCTTCCTACTTTAACACATGATGCTCATTCTTCTGCTGTTTTCTTGTTCTGGTTTGGCTTTTTTGTTTGTCTTTTCTGAATGTGAATCCTGAAGCTTTCTACTTATTCTATCTCAGTCCAGCAGTGCAAAAAAATAACCAAAGAAAGAAAAGCACAACAAGTTGTTCCTTTCTGACTCAGTAATCCTGGAATGAAGTTGCTGTCTCACTCTTCGGCATCCTGAGTACAGGCAAAATCCTTATCAATACTGAATGTGGAGTTCTGGATTATTTCTGTACAACTTGTTAACGATTATTTCATAGATGTAGAATATGCCAAGTTTGGGCAGATTTCCATGAAGACTGCAAAGAAAAATCTTCCCACAAGGCTTTCATCAAAGTATGAGGGCTGCTCTCAAAGCAGTGCCTCCTATTTTATGACGCTGTCCCAAAACAGCAGAGGCGGATGTTGGTGGTACAGCAGCAAAGGCTGAACCTTCCCACAAGTATCCCATTACATGTCAATGCTGTGTGACAGATGGCAGCAGAGGGGCACTCTGCCAGAATGGTGTCTGACATGGAAGTGCGTATGGAGCAAAGGAGTGTCACTAGAGTCCTCCATGCAGAAAGAGTTGCACCAATTGACATTCACAGATGCTTACTGAACATTTATGGAGACAAACACTGGATGTTCGTACAGTGAGAGGATGGTGTGTTTCAGCAGTGGCAACAGTAACAGCTGTTCACCTCTGTGGGTGCAGATTGTTGTGAGTGCAGCACACAGGCTCACAGTCATTGCTGGGGAAAATGCATAGCTGATCGTGGTGAATGTTGAAAAATAGCGTTTTGCAGCTGAAAATGCGCTCCATCAAATAATGTTCCTGTGTTCTTTGTAGCTGTTGCAGTTTCCATGGAAATAAGTAGAAGGCAATACTTTCAGAGTGATATATGGGGAATATAATCAGAAGTTTCTCAGATGAGCTTTTTTCTTTTCTTGTTAAAAGATTAACCTGAATATTTTTAATACATGCAAAACAATGTTCTTTTACAGACTCAGTGTCAGAAAATGACAGAATTGTTTTGACTGCAATATCTTAGTTCAGGACTGAAACCTGAAACAGAAAGTGCCATTCAACTGTTTAAAACTGTGAAATTGAACAAATTATTACAAATGAGCTTGACATCAAAAATAAGTAAATAAATACCTTAATAGGCAGCAGGAAAACAACAGAAAGTAGTCCAATCTGCACTAAGTTAACTGTATTACATATCTGTATTTTAGAGAAAATATGAGACAGTAACTGTTAGTTACATAATTTCCCTGAATTTTATATTTGGAGAGCAAGTAATTAGGAAATGAGGTAATAAAATATGGAAGAGATGACGAATTCCAGTGTCATGACTCCTTGGATATCCTTTTCCCTGAAAATGAATTCAGTTTGACCCAGTGACCAGGCAGGTAACACAAAAGCTGTGTTCTGACTTTACATTACATGGACGTAGCTATTATATAAGTGACAGTAAAGACACAGTTTTTAAAATATAATACTAATTTTTAGAAACAATTTTGTGCTAATTAGACTTGTTTCCATGGAAATGTGAGGAAAAAAGATCTCTACAGCCAGCAGCTGATAGCAAAGACTGCCACTGCTATGTAATGCTTACCAAAAATTTAGAGGTTGAAACTTTAAAACAAGATAAAAATCACAAACTCCATGTCAAAAAGCTCTTGGAACAGAGTTTTGAAAAACACTGCACCATATACTAAAATTAACACATGATGCATGTGTGTGTCGAAGTGTCTGTGCTCGAATAGTCATCATAATTATTATGAGAAGTTTTTGAGCATTAATAATACTGTCACACAAGTTAGAGGTGTATTTGGGCCACAATGAAAATTATTTTAGTTTTCATCTTGAATAAAGGTAAATATCTATGCACACAGCAGGTCTGGTTTTACTACTGTGTCTTGTTTTTTTGTTTTTTTTTGTATGTTACTCTAAATATCAAGACAGTGACAAAACATATTTTTTTAACTTACAGTAAACTTGGCATAATTAAAATAAATTCTGTTTTGTCATAAACTGCCAAAACTATAATTGGACACAGTGAATCAGGAGAAATCTTATTATTCCACCTGTCCAATGAACAGCAAATATTTCACCCCTTCTCAACTTCCAAATTTATACAGTTTGCATCTGTCTCTAATTAAGAAGCAAATGAAGGAAGTCTTGGGTTTTATTCCTGCATTTTTGTCAGCAGGAGAAAGATGACGAAGATTTTATACATGAAGTGAATATCTAATCTTAGTCTGCTGGTGGGGGAAAAAAAAAAAAAGGATAATAATAATAAAAAAAAAGATATGCTGCTTCAATATGATGAAGCATGAAACTATATTCTGCATACTTCATCAAGAATCCATATATATACCAACTAAATCTCATAGTATGACACACAGGAAAATTCTCAGTGTTGAATGAAATTTGCTATGAGAGGGAGGTTCAGGATGACCTGAGCATAAAGCCAAATGATATGTGCTTATGTATTCAGAATGTCTTTCCCACAAACATGTTGTGTAAACAAAAACTACAGAGAAGGGAAACAAAGACCCAGCAGAGGCAAGTGCTCAGAAAGGTTGGCTGCCTTTTTGACTAGCACCAGGACAGAACCATTTTTGGATGATTAAACTGATTGCTGTTCCAAAAAGCACTGGCCACAAGCTACTCTCCCTCAAATCTGAACCAGGCAGGTATCACTCCCTTAACTGAATCCATGTTCTTGCTTCATTATTTACGCCTTCTGTCTTCTTCCTCCAGTGGTCAAAACCAGGATCTAGGGTTAATGATGGAGACAGCAGTACTTCCAAAGAAGCAGTATACACAATAAATTATATGCAGTCACTCTCCCATATAATGCAAATTTATTACAATTTCTTTGCCTACCTTTTTTTGAGGAATGGGGTGGCAAAGAAGGACAGAATTAAGACAAAAGGACAGATGCCTCCATGCTTTCTCCTTTCCAAGACTACAGGAAAGTAATTACAGCAGAAAGCCTAAGTACATCTCAAGACAGAGGTAGGTGCTCATTTAGTCATTGTGCACAGTGCATGAACAGGGCAGTAACCCCAGAAATGCTAAGAGTGGAGTCTTCAGAATTACTAAACTCCATATTCTCATCATTAGTAAGTATATAGAACGACAAAAGCCAACAACAACAAATGTGGGGAAGGCCTCAAAGATTTGGTGAATTTTCAAAAAAATTGTAAAAAGCATATTCCTGACAGCAGAGCAGCCACTCCATTAAATGTCAAGTCTCTCTTCAAAAGAAATAGCTTATCTACCTAAATTTTAAAAATTAAACACTTGTTAAAAGAATTGATATGTGCAAAACATTGTTTGTACTCAATTTGTTCCCCAGAACAGCTGAAAAGTTTTCCTGAGGCACATAACACAGGGCAAAATGCTTGCTCACCTAGTTTATCTTTAAAAACAAAACAAACAACAAACTGCAAGAAGCTCTGCATTAACCAAAAGTAACATGAGCAGAAATATAAAAATTAAAGTATAAAACTGAAATGTGTTAAAACAAGACGCATGCTTCACACAACTGAATATACTTAGTCAAAAATTCTATGAGGCATGGAAATTCTCCTGTTTTCTTTACTTACTTAGCTGCTTCTTCATTAAGAATCTCTAAATAATGTTTTACTGGGGAGAGAAGTTCTGGAATTTCCAACAGTGCATTTTGTAACAGAGGAGATTTCACATGAGACTGTATGACTGGAACAAGGGCTTGAATTTCCAAGTCCAGATGAGACAGAGTGCTGACTATCAAGAAGAACTCTTGGGTTGAACACTGAAAAGGAAGCAATACCCAAGTCATTACAGTGTACATTTTCATTAAACCCTGCTTTTCTCAGGATTTAAAAAACCAGACAAAATACAGTTAAGACACATGCACTGCTATGCAGCACAGAATCTTACCACATTCATAATGTTAATAAAATGTGCTAATTGATATATACAAAATGCTAATTGTTTTAACCACTGTCTTTAGGGAGCAATCCAGAGCTGATAGCCACTGTTGTTATTACTGGGTGGAGATGTGTAACACACATGCAGTACACAACAAGCAGAAAAACAGACTGATAATGTGTGGGCCGCAAATAAGTAGGCTGAGTATTTTTATGAGTATCACAACACATCCATGCAGGCTGATGCATCTACACACTGCCATCTGAATTACTAGGCTGTAGTTTTGGCAAGAGAGCATTTGAAAGGCAAGGCTAAGCACAGATAGGGAGAGTTTTGGCACAAGAACACAGAAAAGAAGAAGCCAGAAGTCACTGTTTAGAATGTTAGTAGCTATTGCCAGCTTCAGTGCCTAGCTGGTTACTGCCAGGTCTACGTGACAAGACAGATCCATCACAGAATTCCTAGCAACCCCATGCAATGGCCCTCACTTGCACATTTCTAGATAAGGAAAAAAGGAGAAAACAAGCACTCATTCTTTCACCCTCTCCTACCTACAAAGATATGAAAAAGATTTTTCTGTCTCCTTCAGGCAACTGACTAGGGTATTACTGAAAGGGAATCTCTCAGAGAGCAGCCTGCAACACACAGTGTGTTCAGAGACTGCTTTTCAATACCCATAGAGCAGGAAAACTGCATACCAGTTCCTTTTAAAAAAAAAAAACAAAACATCTCACCAAAACGAGTAACTTCCCATAGAAAAGTAAGCTTGCATTTATGCTGCAACATATGTGTATATCAAACAGAACCACAGTTCTCAGAGAGGCATAACACCTTCTTAACCTGGTTCATTGGGACTTCATTTACACTTTAGAAAGTTTGGGTGAAAAAAAGGTTGCCAATAAAGAATTATGCTTATATTTTCTTACATTTTGGTTGACAGGTACCTGACAATAAGAATGCGTAATTTAACCATAGTATTTCAAAGACAGGTTACATTCTGCATGCTTTCAGAAAATTCAAATTCATCTTTGTTTCATACACATGAAAGGTAGGATAGAACAGACCTACCAGGTAGTTTCTCCACAACTGCTCAGTTGTACGACAGTTTTCTTTTTTTCTAGACTTGAGCTCTTAATACTTCGTGAAACTACGTGCTTCCCCTTTCCTTTCATAAACTAATCCAAAAAGCACTAAATCTCATCATACGAAAGTTTTATCTGGTAGCCTAAATCTACCTTCCATTAAATTAATCCAAATATCTCTAGTTTTACTCTTTTGTATTACACTAACTCCACTCTCTTTGCTATTAACACCCTACAAATATCTCAGAGCCTTCTGTTGTCCTATAATAATCAATTTAACCAAACTATAATCTTTTAATCTTTCTTCATAAACAACCCATTATTCATCCTCATGAAAATTTCATTTTTCCCCTGTGCTTGCTGCAGTTTATCAACATATTTCTGATAATCTGGAACTTGCTTATAAAAGCTTTGACAACAAAATAAAACAAAATAATAACACAGTAAATCTGTCAATGGCATTTGAAATCGCAGCACAAAAGAAAGGTCTGAAAGACTAAAGAAGTGATAAATCCAGGCCTGGACTCAAAGTCAGAGTAATTTACAGTATGACTGACTGCATCATCGTCAACAGCCTTGATGCAGATAAAGGATAAAATTCTGCAAGACTTCCCTTGACTACAAAGTGTACTCCTCAAGGATGCAAGGCTGAAGCCTTGCCACACAAAATTGTATTGTAGATTCTTGACAGACATCATTAAATGATTCATTGCAGAACAACATTCAGGAAAAGAAAAGAATGAAAAAATACAGGCAGCATGAAATACGTAAGCCAAACTGGTGTTTTTATGTTTTGTTTTGTTTTGACAAAATTATTCTTTAAAAAAAAGGGGTGGGAGGGGTGGAGGAAAAGATTCAATCTGTGACTTAACTAGCATACTACCTGTAAGGAGAGGGCAAAGGCAAAAGTTTCAAAGAGAACAATAAAACATGTATCTGAGGTGCTATAAGAAGGGTCGGGAGGTAGATGAAGGAATCAAGCAAGAAAAAAAAAAAAAAAGAAAGAAAAAAAAAGAAAACTAAATTAAAAACAAACAAAACCAGGAAACCCTCCACCACAACAGAAAAAAAAGCCTGATCGTGTACAAGAGCACCACAAACAATCCTCACAGTTATCAGGAGATGATATCAACGAGTACATAACAAACATTCTGAAGTTTCTTGCAGCAACTCTGTAAGCTACACACACAGTTGTCTAATTAGTTAAAACCTGTTTGATTCTATTACGATCTTCAGTGCTGTTGGAGAATGGCAAATTTTACTTCGCAAAACTTAGCTGAACATAATGTTCCCAAGAAAAAGGTGAAAATAATAGTTTTTTGCTTATTCAGAGTATCATTCTTTCCTCAGCTTGATCTCAGTAACACTGCAGGACTTTGCATCTAAAATGTTATGGCTCCAGTGCAGAAAAAAGCAAACAGATAACTTGAACAGCTGCGTAAAATGATTATGAAAAGATGGTCTCCATTAAAATGGGACTAGCTCTATTTGAATTCTAACTAACTTTGCAGAAGCAATATATAACTCTGTTATAAATTAGAAGCTTTTAAAACGTGTTGTAAAAATAGTTTACATAAAGGAGGATTAATAACCCTGCAACCACCAAAGATTCTCACAAGCATATTCAGTGCCATTTTTGAAGACTAATTTTGAAATGTGCCCAGTGATGGTTACAGCTTCTCTGGCACAAGAAAAATAACCCCAGAGCTGACAGTGATGTCAAATACTTTCAAGCGGCAGTTCCTCAAACTATAATGAAAATGGTGTGGCTGCCACCAGGGAGAACACATGGAAGTTGTGCAGCAGTATGACAGGCCTAAAACCCTTCTGAGAAAACCACTGAAAGCCATTGAGCATTGTTTGCATTAGAGAATTTGTTTCCAGGAGATCTAAAAAGGAGCCAGCAAGACTACAGTTAACAGCCATTGACCAGTCAAATGGGAATTGAAAAGCAGCATTCATTTGTCACTCACCTCAAGCTAAAACAACGACCTTCAAGTTTTTAGTATAGCGAGCATAATAGATGTGCTGAAGTTAATAACGTGCTATGGGAAGAATTTATTTTAAACATTTTACACAAAACAGTAACAAATTTCAAGGGCATATATAACAGGTGTTGATATAATAAGAGGAAAAATAAAAATACAGTGCTTTTCTCTGAATCATCAGGATACTGAAAGTCACAGAGCCTTTAATGAATTATCAGGCGTGGCTTCAGACACTGATTCAGAATAAAACAGGTTTTGTTTTGTAGAACACATTTCTAAATGTACTGAGGGCATGTTTGTTCTGCACTGGTTCTTAAACCCATTTAAGCACAGAACTCAGACAACTGTCCTGCCATTCTGCACACTCCAAGGCCAAGCTGCCATCACTTTAACTGACAGAAAAAAAATGTCGGATCCAGCCATTCATAATTCCCAGAGTCCTCCAGGAGCAGTGGAGTAGGCTGGACTTGTTATAGAGAACAGTAATTTTGAGATGTGTTTTCCAGCAAGATTTCATTGTGCATCAGCTCCAGGCACAACCTAGACAAAGGTCTTGTTTCTCAGAGTTAGACAATACTGTTTCTTATTTGCCTTTTGAAGTTAACTTCTGAATGCTACCAAGAGGTCTTAAAATCTCTTTATCTCCAGCCATCCCACTCTTGCCACAGAGAGGGGTAAGGCTATTTTGTGGTTAACAGCATTTCTGTCTGGGAAGATGTCAGGTGCTGGAGCTGCTGAAACTGAGAACAAGTAGTTCTTGTATTAATTCCTCTCTCCATAGCAACAGTAACATTGCTCGTCTCATTCCTGTAATTATCATTCCCATAATTCCTTTCCAAACTGGGGCAAACTTGGAGCTGGCAACACCACCTTTGAAGCAATGCCTGATTTTTTTTCCCTCTCCTCCCCATTTGTACAAGAATGCTGTTCTAACTCCAGATCTAGGGTTAGACTAACAATATTTTTTGGTGGTTTGGGACAATGGGAGCTTGTGGAGGGTCAGATTAGCAATTACAAACCACTACGATACTAACAGATAAGAATCGTAAATTGACTTATTAAAATAATTAAGTCAGACCAGGAAAATATGCTGTGATTATATACTTATTTACCAGAAGAGTTCCTCTTTTTGCCTTGCAAAGTTGATTCTGAAATAGAGTACAGTTCTTTCTTTTTTCCACCAGAGGTTACAGGCACAAAGTTCATCACACAGCAGAAGTTCTGCAGTGACTGATGTGAATGAAAGGTATTCAGAACAACTGACACAACACAGCCACCCCTGCACACTTCAGAAGCCTGCCTTTGTGAAACATATCTTCTCAAATGCTAACATCAATGAAGCCCAAAGAGTCTGAAAGATTAGATACTTGTCAGGTTTACCTATTTTTCCAGCAGTTAACACTGAGTTGTCAAGACTACATTATGGCACATCAGGGATTATAGTTAATATTTAATTGTTGATTAGTTCATTTGTCAGTGTGTTCCAGTCTTTTTATACTCCTTAATAGGACTGAAAATACAGAAGGGGAACCTCATGTGGGAACATATGGGAGATGGACATCTGGAGTTAACAGAACTGGAAACACTCCTAGTGGAAACTGAAATGGCAGTCTTCACTAGATGACCAAAACAGTCATCCATGAAAAACAGTTACTCTGTGTTCTTGAATATGCAACCACTACAAAGGGACCTTTTTTCAGTCAGGTTCCCTATCTATCTAGACCTCAGAATCTGCTTTCCAATGTTTGCTTTTGTTTCTTTATTCAAAACAGACCCTGTTTTGCAGGGACTGTATCATCTACTCAAAGTCCTACAGGTTTTGAGGGATTACTCAGTGCTTAGGGCACACCCTACTACATTCTGCTGTGGATAACAAACATGGTAAGCTAATTCATCAAAGGCAATTTGCATGCTTGGAGCAAGAAAACTCATTCCTCTCACCCCATTTACTTTTCCTGAGGGTTTTACTGGAGCCTTCCCCCACTAATGCAACTTCTTTCCAACATCTGATTCACAAAACACCCTACCAGTCTTGATGATAAAACAGATTACATCACCTCATTCCTAAAATAACATGAAAATCCATGACCTCTGAATTGTTCCACCTAAAATGCCAATTTTAAAGCTGAAAGAGTCTACAACAGGAAAGAACAGCCCCTGAACAAACAGATACAGACTAACACACACATAGACAAAAAGAAGAAAAAGATGGGAGTATTGCCAGAATACAGATGCATTCCTACAAGTCTTGTCATTTATCATTGAACCTGAAATGAGATAAACCATTAAAAGTGAATACTTTTTAAAGTACCTTTGAATCATGTAGATACTGTACATTTTAGAGGATGAAGTTGGTGCACACTCCTTCTTATACTTTATGATGGCAGACCTCTGCCATCCATTCATTGAAATATGAAAGTGTCTCCGTGTGGCTAACACTCTAACATCTTAAAGCCTTAAAAAGAACTTGAGTTTCAAATTTTCAGAGAGATGAAGTCTTTGTGCTGTACCATCCAAAGAAATTACAACTTTGCTCTCCATCTACCCACCTATTCTTTTATCTAAAACAAGCTGTCAAAACCTCTAAATAGAACAGTGAAATAAAAGAACATGAAGTACTGCATAGGTGCTATTAGTGCATTAATCTGCTTCAGCTAGGAATTGCCAGCATCTCATTACAAGTAATTCTTATTAAAATGTGCAAGTGAGATCCAAATCAGAGAATTTATAAACAAATTAACATTAATCTTAACACAGCTAACTACAGCCAAATGGTTTCACAAGCAGGTGTGATTTTAGATAAGTATGCAGAATGCAATGCATTGTTTTAAAGGGAAATAACCGACGGCATGAGGACCTACTGCATCCTCTCATCACACTGAATACAGTGACTAACACAGGAACACCTTCAATGTTTTTCCTGTTAGCATTAGCAATACACTGCATTTGTACTCTAATTTTACTAAAACATTTCTTCTTCAAACAACAGATCACTGATAACTTGCAAGATAACATAAGTGTCTACCATAAGGCAAAATACTTTTTTTTATAAACTTGTATCCCTTTATTATGTCAGCTTTGTTCTTGCTAGTAAGAAAATATTTTTAAACACACTATGAAAAATACACTGAGACAGAAACACAGCATTAGAAAATAATAAATTAGGATAACCATGGATATACCTTTTTGTGAAAAACACTGCAAAGTCCTCTCTCTAAATCTGGCAGCTTACAAAGAAGATTCTGAATCTGGCCAAACACGCTGGATTCTGACAGGAGAATTTCAGACACAGCATCAAGCCGGGCATTTATTTCACTGTAAGAGATTAATCACAAGCTTGATTAATAAAACTCTATGAAGGAAAGGTATATAGCTAGTCAATTTTTTCCCATGTTTCCCACCCCTTTTTTCTTTTTTAACATTTTGAGTATGGGCACACTCTCATGAAATAAGTAGAATTTATAAATGTGTAAAATTTTAAGCTTTCATTCAAGACGAAAAGACCCTGGACATGTTAGCCCACTCTATGCTCAAAACAGCTCTGTATATACTGTGCCACTGTCTACATACTTGTTTAATGATATGTAAAATGAGCAACACGCAGTCTTAAATACTCTACTTTAAATTTACAGGCAAGTACCAGTCTGGGAGCTGGGGGAGGGAAGGAGGAATTTCTTTTTAGCTGCATCTCAGATACTTTATTGCAACACAGGATAAATATTTATTACCACTTTACCTCTCTACTTTTTACACTGAGCAGTGACTGATAATCAGAACCCCATTAGGATTTTGTCTTGTTCAAAAATTGTAATATGCACTTCCATATTCCAGAACGGAAGACAAACAATCATAGACTCATAGAATCACAGAATGGCTTGGGTTGGATGGGATCTTAAGGCCCACCCAGCTCCAACCTTCTGCTGTGGGCAGGTTCCCACTCACCAGACCAGGCTGTCCAGGGCCCCATCCAAGCTGGCCTTGTGCCTCCAGGGATGGGGTTTCCACAGCTTCAGTAAACATTTTCTTTTTTTGAACAAACAACTATACAGCTTTTTGAACCTTTCTCACAAAGATATAAACTCCTTTCTTTTGTTTTTGTGCAACCCAAATTAACCCAACACTTTTTCTACAAAATACTGAGATCAGAGGTACATGAGTGAGTTCAAAACATGCAGAGTCTTTGGGAACTTATGAACAAGAACAAAGGAAATCTTGCCAAAGCAAGAGGTAGTTATCTTGCTCTAGACAGCTGCAAATCCCATATGTCAAGGGATTTTCATGTTCAGACTTTATCTCCGTGGCAATTGTGCACACAACAGAACAAAGTTAACTAAGTGAAAGCTGTGATAAAATTTGCTGAAATTTCATGACAAAAACACATTTCTTCTAGATCAGATCTTTTCCCAAAGTCCCTCACCAGTGTGCCTGCAGGCACACCATCCAGGAATTAACAAGCTGGAAGGTAGGCAGATGGAAAAGTTACAACAAATAACTCTAAACCTGAAGCATGATATTCCAGGAAACTTGAAAAATCTCTGAGACAAGTCAGTGTTTATTTATTTATTTATTTATTTTAAAAGCGTGCATTTTCATCTAACTCGACTTTATCCAGCATTCTCCTCCTGAGAAAAGAGAGTCCATAAATCACTGCATTTACCATGCTGCTTCTGCTGTGTGTGACCATCCATCCTGGTAGGCTTGGGAGAAAGCTCTTATTTGATGCTGTCACTTAGTGAACTAGCCAAGCGCGTACAAGCAAATGCAGCCCAGCCCGTGCCTCTTCTCAGAGACAGTGAGATGCTCAGAAGTCAGTCAGCAGAGGAAAACAAACAGTAAGCACATAATCCAAATTTAGGAATCAGAGAGACTGCCTGTCTTGCCTGCAGTGCCCAGTGTCCATGGCTTTTACACCAGAACTGCCACATCACTCAGCACTGTAGCTGCTAACAAAAACTACCCATGAGAAATGCAACAAAATCGGGCAGCTCCACAGATTGCAGACATTACAACAGACTAGCAGCCACAGGCCTGTGGCCCCAAAGGCAGTTAAACCTAAGAAGCCTTGAAATTTTATTACACCACATGTGAAAGGGGAGAACATCATGACTATATGTGCAGTCAAGATGGACCTAAGTCTAACAGCACTTAAGTGCTGGATTTTTCAGTGACATTCTGCTGTATCCTAGAACAGTAAAGCCATTCTCTCATCCATCACAAATAGCACGCACCGGTTCCCAGCGTGGCCTGGCTGTACAATGCCAAGATTTGTGATGCCTCACCTACTGCTGTCTGTGTGGATTCAGAGAATGCATAGGTCTTGTTTCACAGCCACTGCAGGGATCAGGGATGGACTCCTCCACCTTGGCCATAGAACAGCATGGAAATGAGCTGCATTGCCTCCGAACTGGATGGTCTACTCTCAGATCACACCACAGGCCCTAAAATCTATCTCAGCCCTGACAGACTGTTTTTCTCCCAGCCCAAAGCAGAGACATCAGACTTCATAGGCTCCACTATGCATGCTGTGAGAATGCCATCTTCTTCCTGACCCTGTCCCACTCCTCTGGAAACATCACTTATCACATAGCTAAACACTTCTGCTGTTGCTCTGGGCAGCCAAGCAGCCTTTAGACAGCAGGAGCAGAAAGCAGCTACCAACAGCACAACTGCTTGAAGGTACAGCAGCTGCTTTCGGCATACAACACACCTGAATTTTAAATTTTATCTCTAAGAGCCACAGCCACATACCTTATGGCAACCAGCATGGTACCAGCAGGATTACATAACTAAACAATCAACGAGCAAGCTGTTGGCTGTCACACGGTGTATTTGAGACAGCAGATATAAGTTTTGTGCCTCAGTCAGCGAGGCTCTCTGAATGACAGCTGGATAATGGAAAGGAAATTGGGATGTGTTAATGTCGGTGACAAAGTAATAATGCACTCTGTCTGTGTGGAACTTTGAAGCTAGCTTAAAGTTATGTTGAAACTTTGAAAGGTCAGTATCATCAGCCATGATTAAATTTTCACAGAGTTATTAAAGCTTGCTGTACTCGAGACCTTGGAATGCTCTTCAGCGTGAGGGTGAACTAGGCTGCTAAATTACAAACACATGCATCTTAAGAAAGAAAATCATCTGTATTTTTATTATAAAAAGCCCATGCAAGCAGCACGCATATTCCAGAACACTGCCACTAAATTCAAACAGCGTGATTGTATCTATTTGGCCCTCTGAAAACATACAACAATATGTAAAGTAGATGTAGATATTCAAAAAACTCCTCCCTTCAAAGCTTAATCCGCGCTTTAATCATCCTCACATATGGCTATGGTACTGTAGCTCCAGCAATCTAAAACTAAGCACCAGTACAGTTTTCTGCCTTAATCCTACAAATCAGAAGGGGTCAGGAGAATGGCATCCAGTATCAGATGACCCACTTTTTCCACCTGAAAACAAACCATACTGGGATTCCTGTTTTGAAAGCCAGAAGGACTGAGAAGAGTTATGTAAAGCTGCATATATATGGGGAAGGAAGAACAGGAAAGAACAATGACAAAAACAGCCAGATGGTGAATTTCAAAGAATGCTTTTAAACTTTTAAAATATTTTTACTTACACTAGTAAACATTTTGCGGAGATGAATATATTATGCTGATCAGTCATTAAACTACCTGAAAAGAAATTTATTCTGCAATGCACAATTATTCAGTGCACAGTTTGGGGTTTCTAATCTGTGTATGGTTTCGAAAGAAAAAATCTGCCTGGAGAAAATCTGAATCTAACATTTATATACAAAGAAACTCAGCAACTGATGCTAAGAAACTGCCTCACATTTTATATATTGGCTACTATTCCATTCTCTATTTAGGTCCACTATTAGCATATTCTTCCCCATCTGTATAAATCATGTCAAAAATCTGAAATCTATCCAGTTTTCCAAGCAGTCATCTGAAAAATAACGCAACAGAAGTCAGCTGACTCAAAGCAAAACTCTCACTTCTGCCATACTCTCCATCTAAGAATAGCATCGTGTTGTGGTTTGAAACTAAGACACATCATTAATACTAAAATCACTTCGCAATGTATTTAAATATTTTTCATTCCAGTATTTTAGAAGAATTACTTGAAATTAAAGTCATATGGATACTGTCCTCTTTTATTCTGCTCCTAAATATGCAAATACAAAAGAAAATTTGCAAATAGGAAAATATTTGAATCCTGCACTAAAAATTATTTTGCCATAACAGAATGCTGCAGACACAAATGCAGTGCGCTGAATTAGTGCCTCAACATCTTATCAGTCCAAATCAGCAATTCTAACAGACCTAAAAGATGTTTAGGTATCTTTCCTACAATGAAGTAAACCCAGTATTTTTAGATGTGATACTTACTCATTACCTTTAAAGCATACTGAAACTAATTATGCAACCACTACATAAGAACCCAACTTACGGTCCATACGACCCAACCTCAGTTGTAAAAAGTTTTATATTTATACAAGGCAAAGAATTACAAATAAGAATCTATTATATTCTTCTTAATGTACAGTAAATGCAGAAAATGTGGGTTCATAGGTAGCTCAAGTTCTATATTTTCATTGAAAATATAGAACTGAAATTACTTTTACTAAATTTGTTTGATGACCACAACAATATGTGAAATATAGTGAACATTACAAAAATATAATAAATGATGTTCAACATCAAAAGCTGCTTTCCATGAGCTGTGTCTAGGTCAATGTGTAGCAGCCTCCTCCTAATTACTTTGAACAAAGAACATGTATTACCTAAACATTAGGAAACTGCAAGAGGCACATGAATATCTCTTGTGCCTGTGAAAGTCCCTGCACTGCACATCACCAGGAGCATGCCCTGGGGAGGTAGCATTTCCCAGCTGCCCAGGTCTATGCTCCACATCTCTGACACCAGCTACTTTCAGTCACACGACAACATGAAGGCTGCACAGACTTCTGTTGCTTTATATTCTGTCACACAGTCTGATTCTCGATCATCCTACAGAGCACTGTTTGCAATTGAACACAGCAGATGAGTTCACAGCTTTCAAAAACTGCTAAATAGCACACAGCGTTTTCTGCTTTAAACCACTTTCTCTTCTCACAACAAGCAACTACAGGTATCAGAACACAAAGCCACGGCAGAATTACCACTAGGAAATCGGTATACTACATGAGCCTTTAGAACAGTCTGTGTGACTTTGTACTTCTGTGGTTCTCTTTTGAATCTGAGTGACTTCATGGGCTAAATCTTGAACTGTTCAACTGCTATGACCACTGTAATTTATGCATTATCACCAATTAAAGAGTAAAAAAAACAAGTATAAAAATGATGGCCACAATGAAATTCACATGAAAACTAAAAAAATTAGCATCCTTCCAGATCTGTTCACATGGTTTTCCATATGCAGGAGAAACAGAATCATTTACTGTAAAACTCACAATGTCTCCTTCCCCTGCACAGAGGTCCAGCATTCCCCTAAATAAACATGCAGCCATGAGCAGACAATATTCCTGAATGGACCTTAAGTACTTAACAGCAATACACAAATACCATAAACTTTGTTTTCACATCTGTTAAAAGAATGTAAAAAAAAATAGAAATATGCAAATAGCAATCAAACACTTTTGTTTATGGTCACACACAGTATATTACAGCTATTTGTGAGAAAAAAAGGGAATGATTTGCTACTTCAGCTTACATGAATGCATGCCTGATTACTACATTTATAAAGAGTAAGAGACAACACTCAGTGGTACCAAAACACAGCAAGCAAAAATGAATGAATACATGTCATGATGCTGCAATCTTTTCCTTTACTATATCAATTTTGAGATTTCAGGCATATGTTCTAACCTGCATTTGTGCATTTCATATTGGCACAGATGCTATAAAGTGTTTATGCTTAGGAGGAAAATTTAGCCCATGAAATTGTGCTGTAGGAGGGACAGATTTCATATCTCAGTGTCTGCTGAAAAGAAAATTCTTAGCTAGGTCTGGATGCTGATGGTATCAGACAGCAAGCAGACAAACTCTGAATAAGATGAGTTTATTTAAAGACTTTCAGGTAGTTTGCTTTACTATTCAGATGCCTTAGATATGGGAACAAGGTCAAACATAAAAGACTTTCCCTTAGGACTATAAGTTGTGTAGAGGTAAATAAATATAATAGGACTATATGTTCAAATCAAGAGGAATCAGAATGATCTGGTTTTATATTTGGAAAGACATGTCATTGCCAACATCCCTATAAAGGGACTCTCCATAAAAATCATAGAATCATAACGTTGGAAGGGACCTACAAAATCATCTAGTCCAGCCTTCCTCCCATTACTGTTGCTACCACAAGCACTAAACCAGATTTCATAGCTCCTCATCATAGAATCATAGAAAATCATCTCAGTTTTGTTGGACATCTCCTCCAAACAAAAGGCAATGTGCATTAGGAATACTTCCTCATCTCTGGAGGGACGTTAGGAACCATCTTCAGTTCTGAGACTGCTAAAGCTATGGTCATTCTATGCTCTTGCAAGCACGTTATTCAGACTAACAGAAATTATTAGTATTATCTTTTAAGACTTTTTAAAAGCATCATTTCATCCAGAACAGAAAGAAACAGGGCATTACAAAGGCTACTAGGAAAAAAAAAAAAAAAAAAAGGAAAAACTGGAATCTTGTTTGTGAGGGGTAATTATCCAGTTTTGAAAAACAAAGCTTGAAATGTTTTTGGCAGCTGTCTAAATAAATACATTTACCTCCCTTCTTGAGGTTTAAGCATCAGCTTTAACTAGGAAAAGATCAAATGAGTATAAATCAATTACATACATAGTTGAGATAGACAACATACACCAAACTAAAGGACATTAAAGTGCTTTAATCATTTTTGGCTAATAATGTGTCCTGGAGACAGGCACATGAAACTGATGGAACACACTGTTAGGTTGGTGTGTATATGCAGGGCTAAAATATGTGCTCACCATAGACACTTTAAGATTTGTTGGTATCCCTGGCAGCATGCAGAAAGAGGCCTCATTGCCACCCACCTGATGTCAACAATAACTTTTAATTCCTTAATTTCGTGCTTCTGCGCTTGCATTCATGACCTGGAAGAATCAGGAGTGATGCCTCTGTCCCCAGCCTTTCTCCACAGAGTGCAGGGTGAGCATGGACGCATGGACATGGAAGACTGCTGTAGAGGCTTTCTCTTTATTGCTCTGTTTTCCCTAGTACACTTAGCATATTCTGTAGCATGCAGTATGCACCAGAAGCAACACATATCTCCAAAACATGCATGTGAATTTGTGTGCATAGACAAGCATTTGTTTCCTCTTATTTCTGCTCAGGCTGACACAGACAAGATCTACTGACACCAGAGCATGATGCATGCCTTGTGTGCTTCCATTTGCATTACTTCTGAACTGTGTATGCTTAAGGAGCTCTGTTGTCTGTAACCACATCCCTAACCTTGTTAAGCTAACTTCTGCTCTTCACACGTAACACAGCAAAATGCTACGATGCACAACAGAATATTAAAGAAGCTCACCATGGATCACTCAGTCTGCCCAAGCTACTTTATACCATAAACACCTTCAAAATAAAATAGATACTGTCCCAATAAGAGCCAGAGTATTGTGTAATCTAATGTGTCACACACACAACATTTTATCACTTCAAGTTACCTCCCCACCATGTAAGCTTTTCAAATTTCGCAATATACGCTTTTCTAACTCATAAACTAAGCAGTTTTGCAACAAAGGGATACGTGAACATTTTCCAGGTTATCTTTCGCTCAGTTGGCAAAGTACCTAACTTACCCCTGGATACAGCACTAGAAATGCAACTTCATAATATCCACCCACTTGAATTCAAGATATTCTATCTCTCCAGAAATAGACCAGGAAAAAAAACTCTTATGCAATGTATTATGTTCTATACATACAGGCTACAGAATTCTCTACATACACATCCCCCTACAATGGCTATAAACTGTTCTATATGATATATAGAAGGAAACAGCACGTTTTTCAGTCAAAAATGTTCCAACTAACTCAAGTGTTCTCTTTTCACTTCCCTCACAGAAGTTAGTTGAAAAAGACGCTTGATGAAACTTCGAAGGCAACGCAGAAAAGCCAAGATAATATTTCTTTAATTTGCACAAACACAACTTGTACAATAAAACAGCGACTTTCCCCAATTCCTCCTAAAAAACAAAATAACAGCCTTCAGTGACTGATACATTCTCACCATTGTCAGATTAGTACAACCAGGCAAGTGAGGACCTTACGCCTTGTTTAGTTGTGTCTGTTTTGTTTTCCCAAATTGCACATGTCTAATGGTTAAAACCTTTTCTTGGTATTCTCTCAATATATAACACTACTGATGATCTAGTGGTTGCCTTCCAGACTGCCCAAGTAATCTGTCCATACACATTCTACTTTTATTAAACTTGACATAGTGTTTCTCCGGTGGAAAGTTATCCACCATCCCAAGTGGTTTTCAACTTTAAGGCATGAAGCGGTAATTGCACTCTCTCCCTTTCTGATACGCCAGGGGAAATGCTCCTACCCACTGACTGGAAAGGCTGCAGTACAAAAATCTCACTTCCACTGAAAATGTCACCCCATGAGGCACAGGTGAATTAGAATTACAGAGTGTTCTTTAAGTGCATTTGTGTTCATTACTGGAAACAACACTACCAGATGTCTGATGCACTGCTATGCTACTGGATGTACGATGCACTGCTATGCATGTCAAATTACAAGTACTAGTCAATATGTAAACAATATGGCTTTTTTCACTTCAAACAAAGACTATTGCTATCTCTAGCCATAGAAATTGCTGACTGTGCTAAGTAAAAAAGACTTAAAAAGGAGAAGTCTTAGCTCTGTAGGAGTAATAAAGAGCAGAGAAGAAAGAAAAAATAAAAACTGCTAACTTCTACTATTGGTTGTGCACCTACAGAAAGGAGAATACAAATTAAAATTTACTGGTTAAAAAAGAAACCCTGAAGTCCCCTATCATGAATTTATTTTTTTATCCTTGTGGCCAGACAAATGTGCCTGCTCCACTGTTGAAGACTTTCACCTGTGGCACCACATGCAATCATCCGGGAGCAAAGTGGTTAGAGCCATTCCTTTACAGGTTCTTAACCTCACGGCTGTCCCTGCATGATCCCTGAGCCTGTGCTCTGGCTCCCTCCACTGACAACTTCACAAACAATTCCCAAAAGGCCGTAGGGGGCCTATGGGGCTGCAAAAGATTTAAAGTAATTTATTTCAATTTATATCTGTAAAGTGGCCCAGAAATTCTATCCATGTGCTTTTAAGGTGAACATCAGGCAGACAATTAACTTCCCTGAAGTAGAATTTAGGGAAGATAAAGCCATTTTTAAGTGAATAAATTCTATACATGCTATTATCAGAAGAAGAAGAAAAAAAAAAATAGACATAATGAAATAAGTATATTAAATTCTTGCAAAAAATTTGCATGTCATACTGCCCAACCAGTATGGCATCTACGGAGGAAACAGGTCTATGAGACTTCACATCAGCAAAGAAGGTGAGGGAAAGACAGCTACGTGCTTTTTTTTCTTTTTCTTTTTTTTTTTTAACACTGTTGAGAAAAGGTTCTTACAAAAAGGCTAGGAAGAAAATTTAGCAGCCATATTTCAGAAGCATATAATGATTTATTGTATCAAAAATTGGTTAAAAAAAAAAAAAAAAAAAAGCTTCCATAAATACGTGTATTAACTATTAATAGCAGCATGATGCTAAAACACTGGTATACTTGTTCATTTAGATCCGGCTTATTTCTGATATTAGCAAATCAAAAACAGAAGTAAAACAGTGGGAAGAGTCATTTTAGTTAGGGTCTAGGAACATCTCTCTTATGCAGAAAGCCTGGAGAAGAGAAGACCAAGAGAGGATCTTATCAATGTTTATAAATGTCTGATGGCCAGGAGTTGGGGGAGATGGGGGCCAGGACTTTTGATGGTGCCCTGTAACTAGACAAAAGGCAATGAACACAATCTAGAATGAAGGAAGTTCCATTTGAACGTGAGAAAAAAGTTCCTTTACTTTGAGGATGACAGAGCACTGGAACAAGCTGCCCAGAGAAGCTGTAGAGTCCATGGAAGTATTTAGAACCCACCTGAATGCTTTCCTATGTAACCTACTGTATGGAACCTGCTTTAGCACAGGGTTGGACTAGATGATCTCCAGAGGTCCCTTCCAACTCCTAAAATTCTGCAAACTATTTTCTGTACAGCATATTTGAAGAGAGTGACACACTAACTGAGTAAATTTCATACTGATAACTTTCAAGGAATTCACATTCAAAGGGAGAAATCCAGAAACTCAAATTGTAGGCAACAAATATCACATGGAAAGACTCGATACTATTACAGGTTAAGTTGTACAGTCCAATAAAGCCCCCAAGGGGAAATTACAAGATGGAGAGTACATTTCAAGATAAAATAAGGATAAACATGATACATAATACAAAATAAAGCATTTCTAATCATTACAAAATAAACCATGGTTTAAAATACATGAGTGAGCGAACAGTCATCACATTTCCAAACAAACTTAATATGTAACACATCATTAACAGGAGTAATGGTAAAAATAACTAGTAAAACGCAGTAAGGATGTAGTTATTTGTGAAGTAAGAAGTAGCTGAAACACTCATTGGCAAGTTTAGAATAAAACATTAGTAGTATGTAATTCCTCATTCACAGTCTGATAGAGGGTTTTAATTATAACTGATTTAAAATGGTATGAAATCTGATTTCTGCAGAGCAATCTCTAATTTGCTCCAAACCAACCATATCAAACTACTTAGACGTTCTGTGCCCAGAAGTTAAGCCAGAGTGGATTAACTGTCTCAAACCTTTACATACAGCATCTGTATCTAACACATTTGGCATGTAAACTCTACTATGACTCTCAGATCTTAGAGAAAAATGAGCATTGGGAATACTCAGTGTCATAATTTTAAAATATAGATTTAGCCTGAGAAAAAGAGATATCTAACCTGGATTTCATGAGTGGCTGAATTACCCATTTCTTCAGTCTCCGACGACCAAAGGAAGTTTTAGTATGGTCCAAGACCCACAACAGGCTTCCTTTTGTTTTCAAATCAGTCTAAAATGATAAAAAATAAGCATCATTATTTTAAACAATTACATAACTAAAGGATTTTCACTACACTACGTAAACTATTTAGACTATAAGATTGTGCAACTAAAACATGTCTATTTATTTTTCTAATGAGTAACACCTTGCACAAAACTTCTCCAGCAGTCACGAGTTACTTGAATATGTGTATTCTTCAGCCAGAAAATGTTTGTAGAAAATAAATACAATACTTTCAACCAGTGAAATTATGTCTGTACATAAACCAGCAGCACAGATGAAAAACAAATGCTATTGCATATGTATCACCTGACTGCTCTTGTTAAAGAAGACTAAAACTTTAGGAAAACTCTTTGCTATTCAAAATACAATAAAGTTCCTAATTTGTACTAAAACCTGTTAGAGGTTATCTTTCATTTATACCTCTTAAAATATAATCCTCCTCCAGTCTGATCCCATTCAAAATAATTTGAACAAACAAATAGGTGAAATTTTCAAACCAATTTAACCATTCATTAGGAATAGTATATCAAACAGCTCTGAAAATCTCAGCAATTAAAAACAAGAAAAACACTATATTTTTTCTTACCTGATTCTGTAAAATTTCAAGATTTTTCATTGTTGTCCCATTAATTGTCATGTATTCAGTTTCACTTGACAACTGTTTGAAATTGCTAAGGAGAGAAAATTCAGATGCTATATTTGAAATACTGGCACATACATAATGGCTAAAAACTGTCAGGTTTCTCAGAGAATTCATCAGTCATATGAAATAACAACAAAAAAAATTATGTAAGAAATCAGAATCTATTCAAATAAATATAGGATGAACACCAATAACATATCTTATTTTACTGCTTGGGAAAACAAAATTAGAAGATTCATTTGCCCTGTTTCTTATAATGATTCCAACAAAGCTCAGAATACATTTCAGCTTTCCTGTTACTTAATCCTGCTGCACTCAGTTGTAAAAGAAGTGCGCTTTCTTCAGTCTGTGATGCAACTGAGGAGGTAAACACTAGCTAGTGTTCTGATCACTACAGGACTAGGGACAGGGGTAATATTAAGAATTAATACTTTGAGAGCTGAACAAACTTGATCATTCATCGTCAAAACAACATATACCAAAACACACATTATTATTATTTTTTTTAATATAGTGACTAGTACTAATTTGAACTGCCTGTTAGCACCATTATTTAAGAAAAGGAAAATAGTGTATATTTAAACTGTTTCATTTTGTTTTTAATACAACGTGACCAAAACAACAGAACTTTCTGATGCCCCCTAACAAAACAGGAATAGACCAACCCAAATGTGATGTTTATGCACAGCTAGAGCAAAATACTTAACAGAGCCAACAGTAATAAATGTATTGGGTATGTGATCATACAAGGAACAAAAACTTCTCTGCCTCAGATATACAAATGTGGTAGTCAGGACAGTGAAGTGAAGCGCAAGATCCTCACTAAATGCTTCTGACAAATCAAGTCATGATTGTCTAGGTTAATCACACCACTGACTGCTTTTTGCACAAAATCTAGGACGCTCTTTATTGTCTTAGCCTAAAAGGAATGACTTGCTGGGTACAATTTAAAACTGCTTTCCTGGATTATCGTAGATTTTCTTTAGTGAATGCTATTTTAGCTCTGTGGGGGAGCGCTCATACTCCAACTGTTCATTTAGGCATACACAGCTGCATTATTGCTATATATTTTTTAAAAAGGGGGAAAAAAAAAAAAAACACTAAAAATTTCAGAAGCATGAAATATTCAGAAAACAATGTTGTACATTCAAGTTGCATGCAGGTGTTCAGACCTGCTGTTAAATTTGTTCCTAAATAATGGGTCAAATTAAAAGTATTTTCTGCAGATTTTATTTTATTTTATTTTAAGTTGATTTAACTGAGGGCCCTCAAGAAGTCCAGGGAAAGTTTGAAAACAGTGCTAACTCAGAACTGCGCCCATAACCAGCCTTAGCAAAACAGAGCTTGGAGGCAAAAGAAGAAATGTCCTACAAAATACATAATGTTATAAGCAACAAAACAATACTTTCTTTTATGATATTCAGTCCCAGCTGGTGCTGGCAAAATTAAATAGGAATGATTCTTGCTTGAACCCCAACTTCTGTAATCAATACAAAATCCTAATTACTCTTCCAAAAGCACCTAATCATCTCTTCTACATCTAGAATTTATGTGACCTGGAATTTCCACATTTGCTGCATTTTTATTTGCCACTACTCAAGCCTGTGACCTCTTAAACCCGCTGGATTCAAGGTTCAAGAACTATGCCTTTCTCTTTCCCTAAAAGCACAAAGGATGCCTCTGCTTGTTTCTATCAACTCCACAAGTGGGTTTCAAGACTATACTGGCTGCAGTGTTTCCACACTTCAACTGGATGAAGCCCAGTGCTTCAAAGCACTTAAAACACAGAGCCATGTCCTATCCACTGCAAGTGGTCTATGATGGCATTTGAAAACAGCTAACTGCCCAATGGCAGGTTCAATTTACTAGTCTTTTAGAAGAAGACATGCTGAAGATGTTCTCATGGCATAAGTTATGTATGTTTTATTTTATTCAGCTGTTTGCTTTATCTGAGTTACTCCAACCCTGCTATTAATCCTGGTAATTGAGAGCTTGGAGTATATGAGTAATAGCCAAGATCAACTGCAGAATACGCTGAACCAACAATTCCAGATGTCACATGAAGAATGTGTTTTGCTTCCACCCCCTCATCTTCCTTCAGCTTAGGATCAGAACTTGATAAAAATGTGAACAAAGAGACTTTTTTGTAGGGAATCAAGGGACCAAGTTACATGAGATGGAGCTTGTAAACAAAATATTAAGGCAGTGCTGGTTTTACAGTGAGAGTGTCAGCACTGCCTTTGTGAGAAGTTCTAGTGTGCTATTTGCTATCTTCTGTGCCAGCAGAAATGGCCCTTCAAAATCACTTCAGCTGGAGCGCAACACATTGGTTTCTTCTGTGAGTTATAAAGGAGTGACTTTTCACAAGTGTCAAATACTTAAACTGCACAAAACACTCATGATAGAAATAGCCAGTTATTCTAAGCAGGCAAGGTAGGATCATGCCTGGGAAGAGAGAAATAAGAGGAAACAGAAAGCATGTTTCTACTAGGATTTATGAAACTTTTAAGGAATGCTTACTAGGAAGAGGTTGCTATTCATAAAACAGCACTTCAGAGTAGAATTGCACTTGATGATGACTATTAAAGGGTTAATATGATTATTTTAGGACAGTAAACTATATCCTCAGACTTTTATTCTTGCATATTACCTATGAAACTTGATCGTTTCCATCTTTATACGTTCCAAGAAGCTTATAGGAAAAGTGTGCTTTTAAAGCTCTTCTAATTATTCCTTCTGCAGGAGACATTACATACCATTTCACAGTAAGTAACACAGCCCAAGTGAATGCATGTTATTCAGATCAGCCATTTTCAAATACTTTAATTTTGCAAATTTCTAAAAGCTTCCCAATGAAGCTGCAAGGCACTGCTTTGAAAGTCTACTAAACAGCAGATTTTCTTTGCTCAATTACCTTTTACAGACCTCTCGTCTATACCTTCAAGACTTCTAAATGTGAATGAACCTATGCATTTATGTAAGAGTTGCAGAAATTCCTGTTCAGTTTCAAGGAGTAAAAAGCAATCTCTTCATTTCTCAGAAGCTTTAGGTAAGAAAGAAATTTACCACAGTCTGAGTAGTGAAGGACGTCAAGCCCAGATTACATTCTCTATTTAATTAAACTGAGTTTTAAATTTGTTAGTGAATAATGTCACAGGGCTAGAATGTCTGATACGAATCCCTGATGTGTCAAGTGTCCAGAAATTCCTAACTAAAAACAGTAACAAATTTAAAAGAAAACAAAAAAAAAAAAGCACAAAACCAAAATTGGAAACACAAAACATAGTACATGTATACAAATAAGACAGCATAGGGGGATGACGGGAGAAAAATAACTTCCATCATTTTTATCCTGAACTAGTTTTCTCCCTTTTCTGCACTGAACTCACCACAGGGGTAGGTGTCTGCAGCCTTGCTCTTCCCAAATGACTGCTGCCTCAGAACACTTCACTTGAACACAGCCTCAGCTTACCATAAGTTTAAGACTTCCATATTGGAAGTAGTCCTCTCAGCTAGTCTTCTCCTAAGCTGTCCAGAGATAAGGCACATCCTTTCCTAAGCCCCTCATCTTAGTATCTGAAAACCATACCTTTCCTTTTCCAGTCCTCATGCTTCTGAGCTGATCCTGAAACCTCCCAAAATCACTTCAATACTCTCTTTCTCAAAGTCTCACACACAGCACATAGGAGGAAATAAACCTGTGCAATATTTTGAATACAGTTTTCCAAAACATCAACATACAAAAGATATAGAAGCTATGTACACACAGTGTCCTCGATTTCAATTACATTTCTCCTGAAAATTCAAGGAAGACCACCATTTTATGCTGAGAGAACTAATTTTGACTTCTCTCAGTTTCATCTCACAAACTCCTTCCCATTTCTACTATAAATTCAAATAAATCGCTTATCCTCTTGTTGAAGTCCTCTTCTCTTTCCTTACTTCCCTCATAGCCACTTTAAATGTTCCATCTCCTCTCTTTCACTTCTGCCTTCACTACGGGTAGTTCTCCAAACCCACAGCTACATCTCTACTTCAGAAAGACGGCTGGTTCTTCCTTTCCTGAATTTCTTAAGTTTATCTATCAGTGGTCAAACTGTAAGGACTACAGTCTCTGCTTTTTTCTCAATATGCTGGAAAGCAATATAAAAATACATGGACGCATTTCCCAGCAACTGCTATGCAAACAATGATATTTTCAAACAAAACTGGGTATTCAGCTGTCTTTGAAAATCTCTCCTAGATATGTACAGCTTCATGCCAAAACCAATAAAGGTGTCTCAGTATGTAAAGCATTAGAACACATGACATAAAAGCTTCTCTCATTCATTGCTAAATCTATTTTTACTTGCTGCTGGAGATCCAGAGCAGCCTAGCCATATCCTGGGGTTCTGCTGTGGCAGAAACATTTTTTTCTCTTAATACTTTGCTTTGTTGAGGAACTTAAAACTGTATTTTGCATTTTTATCTGAATACCAAAACAAAATGAATTTCCCATCAGTAATCATTACTTGTTATAAAATTTCAGCTGGAATTCTCTTTAGTTGTGGGAAGGGTGTATTTCAGAAGAAAACACAAAGGTATAAGGAATTTTTTTTTCATTCTTCCTATCAAATAGGTCTTCTTCACCCAGATCTGTGCCACATCAATAAACTGAAAACTGTCTCACAGCTATGAATTCATGCTCACTGACTCATCGGTATATGCTCATTGACCTGGATTCTCCTAGGAATTCTAAGTTGCTTGACAGTACAATGAAAGTATTTCTTTTCTGCGTCCTGCAGAATCACAGAAAATCCTTGAACCTGACATCCTATGCTTAAAGGTTTTCTCTTTCCAGTATTTAAGTAGCATTTCTAAAGAGAAGTATATAAAATTGAGTCTGGCTAAGTATATTCACATTCAATACATGCAAATACATTGTGACATACTGAAAGTGACAATTAGAAGTCAGTATTAGCAAGATAAAGAAGTTAAGAGCTTTAGAAATAAATGCAGTAGAATCCGAGTTCTTGAGCTCAGGAATAATGTTATCCCAAGGAACGTCTTTTATTTCTTCATAGCGTATCACCAAGATAGCAAACAGTTCACTGACTTTCCATTCAGATATTCAAAAGTTCAGATAAAATTTGTCAGAGCAACATGCAGCAGGCAAATGTCAATTGTTAGATTTAGTGTTTTTCCTTCTCAGTCTATAATTATATTTGATTTTGAGGTGAAGCTGGTATCAACAAATATCTGCTGCTAGATAACCCCTCACATGATGACATTCCTCCTTTGCTACTGAGTTCATTTCTATGTGAAATGTGAACTTGCATCCCTCTCCACCAGAAAACATACACTCTGTGATCGAACATTGTGACAAAAGTGATTCAGAAGCATGACCATGGAGAGGCATCGCTTGGGAGTTCACTTTCTAGTTCAGATTTTTCTTGCAAGATTTCTCCAGCTCCTGCCTCACCATCCAAGCACTTTTGCAAACAACCAGCGAAAGGATGGGAACACCACAGCACTAGAATGCCACAGATTAGAGCACTCCTTGGTGGACAAAACAAGAAGTCTTAGAAGATACCACAGGAATCACTTTCTCATTGGACTTTCTCATTGGGCCTACGAGTCCAGCATACTTTGTTAATATTTTAACGGTACATACCAAGCAGAAGGGCAACTTGAGGGATAAAATCTATTCCAAAATCTAGAATACCAAACTACAAATAATTTCCAAATATTTTAGAAGATATGTGAAAAATATTTAAAGAGGACACCAGCAATCATTTTCTGAAAGCAACTGATTTATTTAATACATATATAATGTAGGGATCCCTTCAAAATGGAGCTTGAAATTCTTTGAACATTGTGCAATATGTGAATGATCTATAACTGACATGAAATATTTTAGAGTTTCTAACTTGCATACAGGTTTTCTTTGTTGACTACTGCCTGTTTGCAGGACAGAGGAACACACAGATGACCAGGACAGTATTTCGCACAGTATGCATAATAGAAAAAGCTGTTTCATAAAACATTTAATAAACCTTAATGATATTTTCAAACATAAATGAGGATGTAGCCTTTTATACTTGCGCAGAAAGGGAGAAAAAGATGATTGAATGGCAATATTTATTTTCTTTTTATTCCAGCTGCATAATACTGTTTAAACTTCTGAGTGTTCACTTGAGAATACCTAATAAACATATGAGCTGTGACTTCCCAGGGGAAGAAGAGTTTATTTTTATGGCTGTGTTATCTTTTCAGTAACCTTGCACTGGAAGGTCTGACAAGTTTTTTGCAAGTTTGGTTCCCTGTTCCTAGGTACCACTGAGCCAACTCAAGGGCTAGTCAATGATGCAATGGTTGGGGGAATTTTGGGATGCAACAATCACTTAATGGTGGAGTTGCAGGAATGCAACAAGAAAGGCTAAGGCCCTCTTGGAATTAAACCTTGCAAAGGAGGTAAAGGATAGCAAGGAAGGCTTTTTTCAGAATGTCAACAGTAAAAGAAAGACTTGGAAAAACATGCATGGGTCCCTTACTAAATGAGGTGGCTGCCTTGGAGACCGAGAAGGCAGAGATCCTGAATGCCTTCTTTGCTTCAGACTTTAATGATAAGACTAGCCCTCAGGAAGTAAGAGAGGCTGAGTAAAGGGAGACTTTCTGTTCATCAAAGACAATCTGGTCAGAGAGCATCTAGCCAAAGTCAACGCATACAGATCCATGGGGGCACAGTGGGATGCACCTACATGTGCTGAGAGAACTGCTAGAGATGACTGCAGAAACATTCTCTATCATATTTGAAAGGTCTTGGCAAATGAGAGGGGTATCTGAAGACCGGAGGATTGCCAGTGTCACTCCAGTCTTCATAAAAGGCAAAATGGAGAATCTGACAAACAACAAACCAGTCAGCCTCACCTCCATCCCTGAAAAGCTGATGGAACAACTTGTTCTGGATGTCACCTCCAAGCAAGTGAAAGGTAATCAGGAGTAGTTGGCATAGATTCAGGAAGGGGAAACCATGCTTGACCAACCTAATAGCCTGCTATGTCATCACTGGCTGGGCAGATAGGGGCAGAGAAGTGGGTGTTGTGTACCTTGTCTTCAGCAAGTTGTCTGACACTATCTCCCACAGAATCCTTGTTATGAAACTTAGAAAATGTGGAATAGGTGAGTGGACAGTGAGGTGCATAGAGAACTGGCTAACTGGCAGAGCTCAGAGGGTTGTTATCAGTGGCACAGTCTGGTTGGAGACCTGTAACTAGTAGTGTTCCCTAGGGGTCCAGTCTTGTTCAACATTTTCATCAATGGAAAGGATGAAGGGACAGAGTCCACCCTCAGCAAGTTTGCTGATGATACAAAGCTGGGAGGATTGGCAGACATACCTAAAGGCTGTGTTGCCATTCAGTGAGACCTGGACAGACTGAAGGGCAGGGCAGGGAAGAATCTGTTGAGATTTAACAAGACCAAGTGTAGAGTCTTGCACCTGGGGAGGAATAACCACATGCATCAGTACATATTAGAGCATGACCTGCTGGAGAGAAGCTCTTCTGAGAAGAAACTGGGTGTCTTGGTGAACAGCAGGTTGGCCATGAGCAAACAGTGCACCCTTGTGGCTAGTGGTGTTCTGGAGTGCATTACGGAGTGCATCAAAAAGAGCATGGCCAGCAGGTTGAGGGATGTAGTCCTCCCCACCTCCTCTGCCCTGGCGGGGCCACGTTTAGACTAGTGTGTCCAGTTCTGGGCTCCCAGTTCAAAAAAAGACAGGGATTTCCTATGAGGAATCCAGCAGAGTACCACAGAGATGCTCCAGGCTGTCTTCTGTATGAGGAAAGGCTGAATAACAAAGGTCTGTTCAGCCTGGAGAGGATAAGACTGAAAGGGAGTCTGATAAATGTTTATAAATATCTACAGAGAGACAAATGGATGAGGCCAGGTACCTCTGGGTAATGTGTAGAGATAGGATAACAAGTAATAGCCTAAAACTTGAACATAGGAAGTTTCATGCTAACGTGCAAAAGAATTTCTTTACAGTAAGGATGGCGGAGCACTGGAACAGGTTGCCTAGATAGGTTGTAGAATCTCCTTTTATGGAGATATTCAAGACCTATCTGGATGCCTACCTGTGCCATCTATTGTAGGATACCTGCTTCAGCATCGGGCTTGGACTCAATGATCTCTCTTGGACCCTTCCAACTCCTGCAGTTCTGTGATTTGTCACAGAGTTCGGATGTGCTGGATGTCTGTTTTCTTTTTAACTGTTAACTAGATTCAGTAACTTAAACAGATCTGCTGAGGGCTGTCTAAACATTGCAACATGTCAGCATTTATATCTGCTTCCAAAGCTACAAAAAGAGAGTATGATTTACACACCTCTATGGAAAAATAAAGCAACATCTTGCAAAGCTAAATTACAGCATATAAAGAGGCTTTAAAAACCTGCCAAAAAAACACGATACTTGTTCATCGAGTAAAGCTGAAACTGAGATATGACAGCAAGTATTTACTGACAAAATTTACAATTTCCCTCCTAGTATCTACAAGTTGTTGCTCCTTGTTCATTTTTAATAACACTTGTCTGCAGTACCTATTCATTGACATTACTGACAGTAATGTCTGTAAGAACAAACTTCAAGAATATTTTCACAAAACTCCACTTATGAAAATAGAAAAAAAACCAAAAAACAAAAAACACTTGATTCTTCCAGTTCTGATTAGAAGCTTTTTTTTTTTTTTTTTTTTTTAAATGTTTATTTCAGTCATTCTGGTTGAGCTCATTTAATTTAAGGCAAGTTGTCTGATAAAAGTTACAAGATATCTCTGGTAGAAGTGTTGTTGCTTTGAAGTGGAAATGCAACTTACCTTGGATTGTAAAGCATCTTTTCCAAATTAAATTCTTTGAGGTATGTAATTACTGCTGCCAGAGCACAAATAACAGGCTTATCCAAGCTTAGAATTACAGATAGCTTTTGAGGACCTAAAAAGAAAAGAGTAATTTCCTTTTTAAATCACTGCTTACTGCCTATGCATCTTAGAAAAAGCATAATCAATTTTTCAATTTAAATGGAGTCTTTATTATGCATACAATGTAGTATGATATCTATAAATCAACATAAATAATGATTCCGAAAGAATGTACACCTTGTCAATAACACAAACAAATTATGAAATATTAAACACTGGATTCCACGAGTTTTTCTTCATAAAAACAACAGTTGGTAGAAGATACTTCTAAATATACCAAGTTAGAACTGAATTCTGAAATCTCCATTACTGTGGGTAACATCTTTGCAAATTAAAAAGAAAACAAATACTTGATGATTTACCTGTCTCAGCGAGTCTACAGAATAAGGTTCCACCTTGGTAAAACAGTGGTACATAGTGCTTCTGTATCTAGAGGGTACTCTACTACAATGTATGTTCCAGATGTGACAATAGGAAAATTCACTCCACCGTATCTCATTATGAAAGAGTACTTTTGAAACCTTACATAATAAAGATTTATCAGAGAAATTTTTCCATTCTTAAGAACGTCAACAAATACACTGAAGAACTTGAAGAAACATTTACGATACTGTATAATTTCCATCATTTCCATCAATTAGCTAAATATGTGGAATTTGTACTCATCTAACACATATATTCATGACATTAAAAAAAAGGGTGCTGCATTCATTTCTACATAAGCAGTGTTCATTTTCAAGGATTCTCCAAACTCAAAGGTGGTCTCAGTGTGCAAAAACTGAAGCAAAAGCAGCAGGAGGGAGGCATGCATGGGATAAATAAGATGCTATAAGGAAGGATACAGAGACACCACTCAAGCTTGCCAAGCTTAGTAAAGTCAGAGGACATCTGGAATTGAAACTGACAAAATACATGAAGAGCAACAAAAGCTTCTACACTTACATCAGCAACAGAAATAAAACAAGGGAAAACATGGGCCCAAACAGGCAGTAGATGTGGTGAGAAAGGATATGGAAGAGGCTGAGAAACTCAATGTCTTCTTTACTAGTGAGATTTGCCTTGCAGATTTCTAGGCACCTGAAACCAGTGGCAAAGCCTAGAGCAATCAAGACTTATTCTTAATACATAGGATCAAGTTGGGGAACATTTAAATAGATTGGAAGTAGCCAAATCTATGAGGCTGAGATGCATCCTCATGTGTACTCCTTCTCCATGTACAAGCTAACAGGAATACATGCATCAAAGATATTCTGACATACCTGTAATATCAGGCAACTCTTTTGCATAAAAATCAGTAACCAGTTGGAAAGCATGACTGTATTCGAAATGGTAGTTTTCCATTCTTTCTATCCTAATTCTGTCATCTCGTAACCTGCAAAGAAAAAAATAATTGAATGACTTCCAGTATTCATGCTCCCTTCAAAAAGAAAGCCTTGGTAGGTTACAAAAGGTGTACTTCTTTCCTCTTCCAATTGATAAGAAGAGAACTGGTAAAGAATGGATACCAACTGCACAGCTGGATTGGGAACTTTTAAAGGAGGTTTTAATGTTTTAAGCCTTTCTTTTTTCCACTGTGAAAGATGAAATGTATATAAGAACAAACAAAGTAAAGACAAAAAAAAACAGCAACATAAAACTTGCAAAACAGACTTAAAAGAGTTCATCAAGTCTCCCTGCAAGGCAAATATATTTTCATGTTATAACAACTATTGGCTTTTATTTGTTCTTGAAATCTTATGATGATTGAGAAATTAAGTCACTCACACGTTATATATCACCTCATTTAATTAAGCTTTATTTGTGAAGGCATTCTTCTCTGACATGCAACTTATTGTAACATCAAGATATTGCACCTTTTCTTATATGCAGCAGAAAATGCAATGCTGTAATTTACTTTTTATCTAAAGACTCTTATCTTCTTTGTGCTCAAATTGAAGATTTCATTCCACCTTTTTGCAGAGGTCATACGCTAGGCCTCTCAGCATTCCCACGGCTGCTCTTTTGCTCTTCTGCATTTGATCAGTATATTTGAAGTTTTCAAAAGATGGATATACAATTCTTAGCACACTCCTTATTCCAAAACAGAGCAAAAAGAAAACACAAAGCAGTTCAGCTTAAATTCAACTATTTTTTTTTTCCAACATGACATTTATGACTTCCAGACAGCTTTAAATCTGTTTAACACATTTTTGCAAAACTGCTCCTTAGCATTCTGACCACTGTATCATATTTGCAAGGCCATCATTGTTGCATTCATTCTTCAGCTTGCACTACAAAAGTTACCATGTTTCCTTCTTACTACTCCTCTAGGCTGTTAAAGATGTTAAAAATAATAATATAGACCTTTCAACATATTCCTCTCAGCATAACAATATCAACAAATGAGGTAAATGTAGTGTTCCAATGCTTAGTCATTTAAATGAGCTCAGCTCAACAAATCTTCCTTGCTGGTTGCAAGCAACAGAGAACTACACCTGCAGAGGACTCCAGCCAGTTTTGAGACCCATGAGAAATTATTCAAGTTAATTTCCTGTGACCCCTGTTTCCCCCAGCCTACTAATGTAAGTTGGTGGAAAAACCTTTAATTATTACAACATGCATGAGATTACAGTTCAGTACCTGGCCAAAATCTGAGTCAAAGAAAGGTGCATGATTTGTGTTTACAGACACTGCTTTCTGTTACATGGGGTGCTTTTATGAACTGCTAACTGAAGTTAAAATTGGATGCAACAATATCAGCCGAATTTATATAGCTGATAAATAACAGCTGAAAATAAACCATAAGAACAAACAAAAACCTTGCAATTTTTGAACATAATCATACATCAACAGTGCATCCACTGAAGGTGCCAGTAAAAGATGTGTATAAAACAAATTTATTTGAAATGTGAGTATCCAAGCTCTAGTTTCATATTATCATGGGATATAAATTAACTAAGTATTCCTAGCACATTGGAATTATGCCAGTTAGAGGGATGTGTAGGTGTTATAGGAATGAAACAAATCAATATTCTTCTTACAGGGCTTTTCAACTTTCCAAGAAAAAGGGCAGGTTTTCTGCATTACATACTCCCATGAGAAAGGATCAATACATCTCTGAAGATCAATTCTTTAAAAAATTAGAGTTATTTTCCTATAACATTTGTCAAACTAACAGTCTTAGATTTTCCTTAGCACATCCTTGATGATCCCTTGCTTATTTTAAGTGTGTTAGTTTTAGCTGACATCCAATTAAGTTCTCAATCTTTAGATCCACCAGAACTCTCTTTGCTCCATCCCTATTCAAAACATGTAGACATTTTTAAAGCAATTGGATTTCCATGAAAGACAATTAGTCTGTTTCTCAACCTCTCGTAGCAACTGGCTGCTTTCTTCCTTGCATCGTTCACTTGTTCCAGCCTTTGCCAACAATCTGCTTCAATACATCAATTTTACTAAATGAGAAAGTATAATCAGAACAGCACTTCTCAAGAACACCACTTAAGCATTACACTTCCTCGAATGTGCTAGCTAATGTCCAGAGCTTAGCATAGTACAAGCCTCTGAATCAGTTCTGTGAAAAAGCAGATCTTTTCTTTTGACTGTGGATGAGCAGAGACATAAAGAAACTCATAAAACAAGATTTTATTTTTCATTTGTACTTAGTATGGTCTCATAACACTGCCTTTGGAAAAACAACACAAGGCCTGCAAAGATAATCTTTCAGAACTGAAGACAAATCAGGAGGTTTTGGAGAGTAGTTCATTGGATGATTCACACCACCTGCCTGTTTTTAAAGTAAGAGTTAAAATTAAAATCATTATTTTTAATGCAATTATCATTTTCTTTTACTTTATAACCAAACTTCTCCAATTCTATGGCATAAACTTTAGGAAAAATTAGCTTGTCTGACTTTTATTGTAATACTTCTGTTCATCAGCTATATTTAAAGTAAATTGTCCAAGTTAGAACTAGACCTGTGATTTGTAAAGCCCTTCATGTATTTTAGTATTTCTGCTCCAGACACAGGCATCGTGAAACAAACAGCAGACACTTAATCTACCTGAAAGTATGCAAATCATATTCTGGCTAAAGCAAAAAACAAACAAACAACAACAACAACAAACCTCTAGAATTATTCATTTCTACTAAACACATGGAAAAACCTCGATTTTTATGAAAACAAAATTTGCTGCAGAAAGTTTTTGTGTCTGTCCTTCACTTAGCCAAGTGATCACCCACAGGACATTTCTGTGATTACAGACAGAATGATATGTTGATGCTCTGTCTCTCCAGCTACCAATGCCTATTTAAATCAGAAGTCAATTTTCTATCAACTTCTGTAAACATCATTCTTGTCAAACTGCAGCAAATTGCTTTTAAAAATTCATACAGCATTTTATTGATAGCCTTTCCAGTGCTTCTCGGAAGAAACAATCCCTATAGTTCTGCAACACTGATGAGGCTAGTCAGTGAAGAACACTGAACTTTTCAGTGACCTTCTACACTCCTTGCATAAACATTTCTGAAATGAACCTGCTTCAGGATTTCAAATCATCAAGTGAAGTTGTGAAGGCATCTATAACAGCCCCTACCAAACTCACAGGTCTCAAAACTGCACTGGGATCTTTTGCAGAACTATTTGTGCTCACCACGCAAGTTATGGAAGTTGTCTGAAGAGGTGATCCTCAGCCGCTCTTAGGCGTATGGAATCGACACACTGACAGCTAAATTTGTAGCAAGTGGGATTCTAACAAATACACATTAATACACACATGCTTGCATATAAAAGGCAAAAGCATTCTCAATAGAATAGGAGGCACTTCATTATTACTGTGCAATTCAAAATTCAAAACACATGCATAAAGTATGCAAAAACTAAGTTTTTATAAAGAAGGAAAGCCTCCCTACAGAAAAGTAAGAAACTCACCAGACTTTTATCCTATAACTACTACCCCGCCATACCCACTCCACTTAGGGAGCCTCTAAATACTAGGATGTGGACACTCATATGTTCTGTATACCCACACATCACAACTCAAGTTAACAAATGATACTGAATTTTGAAGGACAGATGTTTTTATTATCAATGTTAAGCACAGACTTATAAAGCACAAATAACTGCTACGTAAATTTTCTTATAAATTTTATTCAAACTGTTCTTTGTGCTTCTCATACTCCATTCTGCTAGGAACACCGGTGTGCCACTATATGGAAAATATGCCTACCCCACACAGAAGAGCAAGGTTACCTGACTGCCTTAATCCTTTCAGATATCCAATATTCAGTATAACTTCTTATTAACATGCTGAGCAGAAATGATATTTGCTTTATGTTTCATAGCACTGTTGCCTCTGTTAGGCAATTTGTTTCTAGCTCAGGGGCTCTAGCTTTTAACTTTTCTATGAGAACTGGAGAACAATCATCCTTCCTTTTTTGGTCAGTCTTGGCATGGAGCTCCAGTAGCTTTTCTGGCAACGTCTCAATGACATTTCCAAGCAGCTGTTCTTTTGGCACTGTCTGCATACATTTTTAGAAGCACAGCTTTTTTCTCCTGCCACAGTAAAGCACTTTCCCATATTTGCTCTCAACAACCTTCAGCCACCAGACAGTGTTGCTGCAAGGAGACTGGCAGCACAAAGACCTCCTCTGAGCATCTGTCCATCTCAAACCACTGATGTCAGTAATAACCAAACAACAGTTATTTTGTGCATGTGTCCATATACCACATTCCACTATACATACATACATTTCACCCCGCATTCTGTACAAGCATCCTGTCCCAAAGCCGCGACAATGGGAGGCTCTAAAAAGCCAGTAAGCAAATCTGACACACTTTAATGGATGCATTTGTAAATACAGATATAAAGAGAAAAGTTGGGGAAAATTTCTTGCTTATATTTTTACTATCTATCAAAATATCAACATCTGTCAATATGTGCATCTTGACTTCCTTCTAGTCACCTTAGCAAAATTATAGCTGAGCAGAAACTTCAGCATAACTACAAATCAAATGCAGTTTGCAATCAAATGGACAAAAAAAAAAGATTTTCTTTTAGCTTTTGGAAGTTGGAGACAGGTGCTGTCTGATAGCAGAAAAGCAAAGGTTATTTTGAGTATGCACTGTATGATTCTCTATGCCTTCTATGAAAACAAAATTATGTACTACAGAATAAAATACAAACACAATTAGGGCTCCAGAAGCTACTGCATCAACAGATGGACACAGACAAGCTGCCTCTTCCAGGCTTCTTCCATTTGCCTATCTGATGAATGGGATGAGATGCATTGTGCTTAGTTCCTCAATCTTTTCTTCAAGATTTCAAGAACTACTAGGCAAATATTTCTAAGCACATACAATGCAAGATAAATAAAATCCAGCAAGGAATTATCAAGATCATGAAAATTCCATTTTCTTCAACAGCAGAGTAACAGATTCAGCAGAGAGAGGAGAGACACTGGGACATTAACTTTTTTACATGGATTGATAGCAACAGAACAAGGGGGAATAGCACTAAACTAAAAATGTGGAGATTCAGGTTTAATGTTAGGGAGAAATTCTTTACTCAGAGGGTGGTGATGCCCTGTCAGAGGTTACCCACAGCAGCTGTGAGTGAGTGCCCTGTCCCAAGAGGTGTTCAAGGGCTATGTTGGATGGGGCCCTGTTCTAACCTGATCTTTAGGTTGCCATCTGATTGCCATGGCAGTGGGTTGGAACTGAGTTTAAGGGCTGGTCCCTTCCAGCCTAAGCCCTTCTGTGATTCTGCACGTTTCAGTGAGGTTAGTTAACACTGTTTCACATAGTATTCTCATAGCCTATTTACATAAGCTTGATTTATATGAAAACATTTTTTACTGAGTGGGCACAAAAATGGCTGGAGAAAAGAATACCCAAAAAAGTACCAGGATCTCACCATCAAAATAGAGAAACATATTTTAGAAAGGTCCATGAAGCTTAATGGCACATATGGAAGCATTCAATACTTCAGTTATCACAGGGAAGGAAAAAAAGAAAAAAAAAGACACAAAGGACAGCTGCAAACTATATGAAGCTGATGTGATTGCAAAGAAAGTTAGAAAACCAGACTTCACCTCCAAACTCCAACGTGCTGGAGAAATTACCTATAAAATGTGACCAACACATATAACATGAAAAAACATATGCACAAGTAGAATGTGGAATGAGTGCGCAGAAGCTCTAACTTCTAATGTAGGAGTTCTGCTCATTAAGCATCCAAAGCATATATAGTTTACTTGCACAGTGACAGCACTGAGTGGTTTTTATCCAATGAATATAACTATTTTAAGTCACCTGCAGTGCTTTATGCATTGTTTACAGCAGCCCACTGTGACACAGCTCCATAGATCACTAAGTTCGTCCCTAGAATCACCAGTGACACCGTGGTTCCTTTTTTCAGGACTAAGCCAACCAGTTCAAAAATCCTGTTTTGTATGAACCTCAAATAAACAAAAAATTTCCAGAGCAAAAAAAATAAAATAAGAACACCTCTCTAACACTAACAAATATTCATTCAGACACAACCCACTGTGAAATATGCCTCTCTGAATCAAAGTGCAAGTAAGGACAGAGTGAAGATGTGCATTCAAGCCATTGCCCTGGGTAGCTTGGGGTGACCCCTGTGTCTTCACTCTCTTTTCTAACCACTAGCAAGCCCTCTATAGCATGACATATTTCCCAGCCCTGTTTAACGGATCTGAGACTACTATTTCCGCTCTGAATTTTCTGTTTGAGGGTTGGAACTCTCCAACAGAATTGTCACATTTCTTTTCCAGAAAGACAATTTCATTGTGGTACCTTTCTGTCACAGAACAGTTCAACAAACTTCAGATGCATGCCATCCTGCTCTCCTAGAAACTCTTGGGGAAGCTATGATTGAAAAGAAAAACCACAAAATAAAGATTTTTGCTAGCTTAACCTCATTAAATGCCTTGGAAACAATGAAATGAAAATATGGTAACTGTCAGGACCACAGCAGATAGCTTGGATCACAATTTCTAAGGAACAGTGTGGCAAAAGCTTGCCACCAGTACACTTTGGGAGCACTGGCTATTTTCTCAGGCTCATAACACAGTCTTCTCCCAACACTCCCTGGGGCCAGAAGTGTTACTTCTGTATTTGGTTAGAAACAACATGCATCCCTTAGAGTCCTTTCCTTGCTTTCTGTCCCTTCTGACTCCACCAGCTCTAAGCTTTCCTATTTCCACTGCTCAGCAACATGACTGTGAGTGTCAGCAGTACTACAGCAAGCAAAGCAGAACTGCATGTGCCACCTTAAAGGCTGCAGTCACCAAGGGATGCTCAGAAGTCATGCTCTTCAGCCTCTGCTCAAAGCAGGACCATGACTAACATCAGATCTCTTCACTGAAGTTGCAAGTCCCTGTCACTGGGATAACAAAGGAGATGACAGAAATGAAAAGTGAGGATTAAGAGTACGTGCCAAGTCAGACCAAACTGAATTTTAATATATGACAACAGAGAGGAGACTGTGTTGGATAAACCATAATTACAGCCTGAACTTCCTTGAGTTGCAGAACATGAAAGAGTTGTACAGGAGGATAGCATGATAAAAGCAACACAGCAACACCAAGAACAGAAGAGTTATGCCTTTTAACTGAAACCACCATGAGAAGCTGAGTGCCAAATTTCTCATGGACGTGATACGTGCTAGAAAGATGTAGAGAAACGCTGTTCTTGGAGAAGCACAGCTAAAGTGATGTTTAGGGAAAAGAGATTTAATTTAGAGAAGCAACCCCAGAGGAGTCCCACCCACACAAACACTTGTAAGAAAAACCAGAAATGTAATCCAGGAACTTATATCTATATTTTAATCTCTTTCTTTATATATTTCTCCCAGAAGCCAATTGTGATTACTGCTGAAAGTTCTGATTTTACAAAGATTATACCCTTCTGCAAAACACTGTTAAATCAGCTCAAGTAAAGAAATGTTTAAGATAATTCCATACTTGATAAGAAAATGTATAGCATTTTAATACTAAATAATACTGTTTTCAATTATCCTGTAACACAGTACTAACTGACTTCTCAGGACTACCCAAAAATTGTCAAGCTTTTTCTTTCTTTTGTGTATGTGTGTGTATGATTCTTAGCTTTTTGTTGTTGCTGTTGTTGTTTTTAAGGAACTTGTCAGAAACTGTTCACACCACAAGAAAACAGGAGGCCAAACAAAAACTGAATACTGCATTACTCAGAATATATACTGTATATATTCTGTATCCCAACCCTTCCTTAGATAATTAAAAAGATTTGAAGTGCTTCATATCTTCAGCAATAAATAAAATAACAGGAAGAGAATGGCTACACCAAGAAATTTCTGGACAGGAAGACAGTAAGAAAAGATAATTTAATTACCTTATAACAAAATGAGTTTTGAAACTCTAATACAAATGTTTATGACAAAGTAGGGACTACCACTTTGTCCCAAAGGGTATCATTTCTAATATCCCCCTCACAACCCTACACCTCCTTCACAGTGTTATACACCACTGTGAAGTAGATGTACCACCCTTTGCTTCACAAGGTCACGTGTAAACAGCTCATGCTTGTTATTGACAGGAATACTAAATTCTTCCCTTCTGAACAGCAGAAATTTTTGAGCACAAAGCACTTTCCCTTCTAAGCCTTCTAAAAAGGTTTCTCACCTACCAGATTGTGTGGTGAACTCATAACCACTGTGCTTCTGTCAAACTGCTGCCTACTGCCACTAAAACTCACCATTCTGATATCCTAGGATCAGGCTGATGGAATAAAAATGTTTTGTTCAAAGATCTATCTTCTTAGGGAGCAAAAAGTAATGACCGCATCCAATTTAAACAAAGTCAGTTCAACGTTTAACAAAAGTTTCTCACACACCTTACTAATCTCTCATCTCTTACGCCATGTCTGAGCAAAAATCTCTCAGGCATCCTTAGTTTAACATATTTGAAATATCACTGACCCTCAAACATTCAAAATTATTTGGAACCTACACATGCATAAGGAAAATATCTAGCAGTTTGTCCAAGAAAGGTGACACCAGTTAAATAATCACAAATTACAAGCATATGGCTACAAGACAACATATTTCTGGAAAGATTCTTGAATGCAGTCTAATCCCAAGACTTCTTCACAGGATTAAAGAGAACTTTGGGCTGAATGTTGTAGAACACATCAGCTGTAGAACATCTGCAACAGCGCTAAGGAAAGCTGCTGAAGCACAAACAGTGCCTTTGCTCAAGATACAAACAGAAGCATTTCTATAGCAAAAATCAGAGAACATAAATGGGAATTTGAATGGAAGTCATCATCTGCTTATGAAATACCTTTTCCAAAGATTATATAAGAATTAATGGAGACTATGACAGAGTCCAGCCATGTATCTGTTATAAATCATTTTGAACTAACCACCCACATTTCTGCTACAACTCTACCTGCCAAGAACTGTCAGAAACATAAATCTTGTTCTTTAATCAGCATGAGAACTGTGGTAGAAATATACTAGGAGCACTAAACACGTAACAAAAACCACGCAAAAAAAAGTAAATTTCTTCCGCAAGCAGAAAGGCCATACTCAGATTTTCCCCTCATTACTGTATTGAAACCAGTTAGGTTAACAGTTAGGTTCTGTTCAGTCTCTTACACATCTTCCCGTGCTCTGCAGAAACAGTATACTTGCTGCTCGGGTTTCAACTTTGTACAAGCAAAGTTCAGAATCTTCCATAATAAACAAATACATAGACGCTAATTGCAAAGCAAAAGAGAATTCTTACAAGAAGACAGTCTATCTGTTTTGTTGGGCTGGACTGGTGTATTACACTAAAAGAAACTAGGAGGTCCCTCAGGGACACCCTGAAGCAGGGCGAAGGCCAGGGAGCAGATGGCTGTACTTTCCACGCAGATGTCATCTGGGAATGGAAGAGCTGAAATGCCTCCAGGAAGAATCCATCTATGCCTTGTCTACATTACATAAAGTAGTCATAAAGTAGTATTCTGACCCCTATCTGGAAACCGATCAGTAGTCAAAATTAGCTACATGTAACTAATTGGCACTCTGCTCCATCACTTTTTGTTCACAGCTGGAGAAACCCTGATACCCCAAAGAAACAAGTAGAAACTGGAAATTTGCTTCTTTCAGTTCACTAGAAGTGCAGATCACAGTTCAGACTAGAAACAAGTGCCTAAAATTTCTCACATGCATTCTTCAGCTGTGTCCTGCCAGGAGAGATTTAACTTGTGCATTACCGGGTGACATTTGAGAACATCTTAAGATGTGTATTTCTTTTAAGAAAAAAAAAATAAAAGAGGGGACTGCTGAATTCTCCTGATTCCTTGCAAACACTGTAGAATTACAAGCAAACTAAAAAAAGAAATTAAGTAGAAAAAAAAAAGAAAATAAAATGGAGCCCATGACATCTCACTTGAATTTACATTTGAAAAGAAAGTATACATTACTGCTTCGAAATTAAGCTGACATGTTGTTATACCTGGCACAGGCAGACAACCTACAATCATCCTTGAGCTCATTGGTTTAAACCACCACATTTTCCTAAAGAGTGACAACAAAAAAGAGGAAAATAAACCAAACTGTTTTCAAGATTTACATAATTTAATCCAGATATTTTTGCACAAGATTTGATATTCTAAATTTTTTTTTCTTCATTATTTGCAAAATAAGTATCTGATTTATATCGAGACTTGAAACTTCTGAATAGCTAGTCCTTCATGTATTATCAATCCCTTAAAAAGGTGGAAAATACATTCAGCAAAACTGCAAGACAAAAAAGCACACAAAGAAAACAGTGTGTACACAGCACAAGACTGCGTATCACAGTCATTAAATAGGTCTACAGAAACCAGTAATAAGAACATGGCTAGGCTGTGCTGTGCCAACTGTAATTGAGCTAGCAGAGGTAACTGAATAATATTAAGCACAGTGCTTTGTAACTGCTGGTATTTGCTGATGCTCACTTGGCTATTTCTTTTGTTCTTGTTATTCTTGTTTTTGTTTTTTTGTTGGTTTTTTTTTTTTTTTTCTATGCTAGTTAAGACAGTAAGGGACTTCGGTATGTGTTATGTGCAAAGAGAAAAGAAGCAAACATACCAGGATAAAGTAATTTTAGTACAACAAAATCAAATCATTCTTGTGGCAGTGAAGACCAACTTATATTGGGCCACACTGGGCCAAGTATGATGAGATAAAGAGAAATGATTATTTCACTCTATTTTTTTTTTATTTGTAAAACCTATCTGGACTCATGGGTCCAGTTTGGACCTGCAGAACATGGCACACATCAATAAACTGATGAGATACTAAGGGGCAGCTCTAACGTGATTAGTGAGCTAATCAAATGATGATTGACTAAATAAACTGGGTTTACTTGATATGGAGAAAAATAAGATGGCAACTTCTAACTAAAAGGCATATAAAAAATCCTGGAACTGACACCTGTCAGAGGCACACAACAAAAGGACAAAACCAGACAGCCACAAGCTGCACCTCATTCAAAATTCTGCTTGGACTTGAGAAAAAAAACCAAAAAACTGGCATGAAACCAATTAAGCAAGGTAAAAGGTGGTAAAGACAGCCTGGGGACTCCTCTGTTCCTGAGGATTTTCCAAGCCGGGCAAAACTATGTGCAACCTGATCTAACACTGCCTTGAGCACAAGCTTAAGCAAAATTACCTCCAGAAATCCCATCCAAGCCACTTTTTCCCCAGGATTCAAAGAAATAAATGATTCAACCGAACTATGAAAGCTATTAAACACAATATAAACCAGACACAGCTTACCTCCATATATTAGAACAAGGACACGGGCTGACCAAGCAGCCTTTCTTGCTTTACACCATCTACCAAGCTGTTTCCTCTGTGCTGTAGGAAAGATAAGCTCAGAAATGGAGCAAAGGCTGGAATAATTATGGTTCTAGAGTTGGACTGTGACTACACTGTGATCTTACATCGCATCTACTTGTACAAATTCCCCTCACATATCCCAGAGACACAAAATTCTGAGCAGCAGATGCTCTTTGGAAAAAAGACTCATTTTCCATGCAGGAATTCTCTTTAAAGAGTATCTTGACTTAGTGAACTTTAGTTAGCCAGTAACTAGGTGAGGAGGAGATATTCATTCCCATTTTCTCTTGGTAAACGTCATATGGAACAGGACAGAACATTCTATTTAAGCTGATTATTTAGCCATATTTTTCTACTGAGAGCATGGCACAAAGTCTATTATATTTTGATTTCTGGTATGCATAGCTTGCTATTCACGTTTCATTTTCCTCTCACGCCTCTGACAGCATCACTTGAACTGACTCCAACTGAAAGGATATGATAGATTATGTAACTATTTAGACTGCCACATTTTTCTCTCCCCCCCCCCCCCCTCCTTTTTTTTGGAATATCTATCAATGTTTGGAATATCTAACTTGTTCAAGCTCCATCTAACTGTACAGAAATAAAAACATTATGCTGTAACAAGATCATTTCAACATTTGTAACTGCAGATGTAATTACAGATCATAAATAAAATATTCAGCATCTCCATTCCAAAATCAAACCCAGAGTATTTTGAAGAAGCTTCAATAATCAAACTGTACGTTAGTACAAATGTTGCCATTGTAGATGGTCTAAACCTTGTAAGCCTTATCTTCTTTTCAAGAAAAGATCCACCTGTATGCTTCTACAGCACTTGTAGCAATCAGATCACAAAAAGAAAACTAGAGTAAGGAATGGGTCCATGAGGCCCTTTGCGTACTCAGAATAAACTCTGTGAGCTTAAAACACATTCAACCCATGCAGTAAATACCTGTATGTTTTTGGATGTTAACATATGACAGTCACAGAATCATAGAATGGCCTGGGTTGAAAAGGACCACAATGATCATCTGGTTTCAACCCCCCTGCGAAATGCAGGGTCACCCACCACCAGATCAGGCTGCCCAAAGCCACACTGAGTCTGGCCTTGAATGCCTCTAGGGGTGGGGCATCCACAACCTCCTTGGGCAACCTGTTCCAGAGCATCACCACCCTCTGGGTGAACAACTCCCTCCTAATATCTAACCTACACCTCCCCTGTCTCAGTTTAAAACCATTTCCCCATGTCCTATCACTACCCACCCTCATAAACAGCTGTTGCCCCTCCTGTTTATATGCCCCCTTCAATTACTGGAAGGCCAAAATGAGATCTTCCCAGAGCCTTCGCTTTTCCAAACTAAACAAGCCCAGTTCCCTCAACCTCTCCTCATAAGAAAGGTGCTCCAGCCCTCTGATCAGTTTGATAAGATAGGACTTTTCTTCAGCACATGCCTGTTTACCATTCCATCCAAACACAAAACCAAAACTTCAGAAACACACTGCTGCCACAGTATTTCTAGTACATAATAAGGAAAACCCATCCACATAGAATCACAGAATCAGAGGATTGCTCAGGTTAGACAAGATCTTCAAGATCATCAAGTCCAACCACAACCTAACCGTAGTGCCCTAACACTAACAAGCCTCCACTAAATCATGTCCCTGAGCACCACATCCAAACTGATTTTAAACACATTCAGGGATGGTGATTCAACCACCTCCCCGGTAGCCTATTCCAGTGCTTAACAGCCCTTTCTACAAAGAAGTACCTCCCTGATATCCAGCCTAAACCTCCCCTGGTGCAACTTGAGGCCATTTCCCCTTGTCCTGTCACCTGTCACCAGTGAGAAGAGACCAACTCCAGCATGTGAAGAGGGCAATAAGGTCTCCCCTCAGCCTTCCCCAGACTAAACATCCCCAGTTCCTCCAGTCACTCCTCACAGGGCATATTCTCCAAGCTCTTTAGCAGCCTTGTTGCCCCTCTTTGGACCTGCTCAAGCACCTCAATGTCCTTTCTGTACTGAGGTACCCAAAACTGAACACAGTACTCAAGGTGAGGCCTCACCAGTGTCAAGTACAGGGGTAGGATGACTTCCCTAGTCCTGCTCATCACACCATTCCTGATACAAGGCAGGATGCCATTGGCCTTCTTGGCCACCTGGACATACTGCTGGCTCATATTCAGCCGACTGTCGGTCATTACAACAAGGTCCCTTCCTGTCAGGCAGCTTTCCAGCCACTGCTCCTTTAGTCATGCAGTACTCCCCTCTTGGATCAAAGTACTCTGGTGCACTACCTATGCACATCCTGTTTTAAAAGTGACTTCTGTGTCAATTAACAACAGCCTGCTTCCATAAAAAGCAGTGCATGTCCATAGGTACTGGTCACCCAGCATGCATTCAACTAAGATATCATTTAAACCTCCCAGTGTCAGAAGAATTTGGCTTATGGAATTCCTCATCTGCTCAGCTTCTCATTTCAGAAAAAGAGCTTTACATGTTTTGTAACATTCTTAATAGAGGCTGCTGGACAGAAAACACGAAACAGCTCACAGAACAGCTGGCCAGTCAATTACACTTTCAATTAATGTTTCCTTTGATAAGCTGATAGAGATTTAAGAATCCATTAAATGTGATGAAATGAACTTGTTAATTTTTCAACAAATTATTTCAGGCTTTCCTGTGAGATGTGCAAAGATGCTTAAACACAATGACATTCCTAATACAGTAAATATGAAGAGCGTTAATAATTATGCCCTCTATACACAAATTTTCATCTCACTGCCATATTCCTCTAATTAGGAGTGGCACATTTTAACCATGAATGGGTACCTACCTTGACTTCGTATTCTATGAAAAGTTAACACAAATAAAAAAGCAAGGAAATCATTTTTCCCCATGGTTTTCTTTAGTTTGTAACATACAGATGCTTGTATACCACCTACCTTCCAAGCTAGGATTTATGATAAAGGAGCCAACAGCGACAACACAAGTTAAACTATTTTACACATAGAAAATATATTTGAAGAAAACAGATGAAGGTAGCATAATTTTAATGGTAGAGTTTAAAAGGAAAAATGAAAAAGAAGACCAGAATTTGAAACAGAGACTGAATTTATCTCATGTTAACACTTTGGAAGCCTCACTTTAAGAGAATGTTCTCTCTGGCAACTGTTCAGTCCAAAATGTGATTTCCATTACCATATGACTGCATACCATCTCTGTAAAACTGAACTGAAAATAGAAGTGACAGAATTTTGGTTTGTTTCCTAATATATATATATATTATATATATATATATTCTACTAGTAACTAATGTAAAATCTAATAAATGAGAGTCAATAATTCAAGACATGATTTAGGGAAAGTGAAGAATAAAATTCATGCTCCTACCTAAGTGTTAAATGTTTACAATACTAGAAACAGAGGAAGAAAATACAAAATGAAACCGTTCATATTTGTCAGAAAAAGCATTTTAGCACACAACTGCAAAAAATCAGGAGACACATCATTCAGATCCTGTATTATAAAACACCAAAAGTCATTGGCACTGTACGTTGAAATCTGTGTATAAAGAACAGTCCTAACACAGAGGAATTCCCTTCACCAAACATAGTATTAAGGTGGTAGTCTACATTCACAGAAAATTATGATATACAGGCATCTGAAAATATATCCCTCTTAATAAAAATCTATGATTGTGCTTCAAGATGTATACTTTTTTTTTTTAAAAAGGATAAAAATTTGGAGAGGTATACAATTACAAAGAGCGACTTTTCTTTTAATTCATCATATTACAGTTCCGATTTAGACCACATCAACTGCTCCAGTCAGTCTGGTGTCATCTGCAAAACTGCTGAGTGTACCAGACCCACAACAAGCCCCTGCAGGTCACCCCTCATCACTTATCCCCACCTGGATACTGAGATTTCAAGTACCCCTTTTTGAATGAACCCATTCAGCCAAAATCTTATCAACTGGACAGTCTATCCCCCATGTCTCTCCAATTTAGAGGCAAGAATGTTGTGTGGGACCATATCAAAGCCTTTGTATGCAACACATTGCTTTTTGATTAATGACATTTGCCAGTATGCTAATTATACAACACAGGTTGAATAAACTGCCATACAAATTTCAATTCACTTTTGTAGCATCAGAAAGCTCCATGACATATATGTATTAGTTTTGCTTAAGTTCATCTTTTCTTTTAAACCATTTGAAAAGTAGCTAAAGTAGCATCAAGAGTCAAACATAACTCACTGTTAACAGGTAGCCCTTTATTTGCATAGAGAAGACTTCTAAAAATGACATATGCACCTTGACCAAGTAGCAACAGGATCCTTCTCTTACTGTGGAGCATGACGTGCCTTGAAATAACTCTGACACACACTGCCCCTGAATCTACAATACGAACAGGGTAGAACCATTCTGCAAATTATAACACTATGATAATTAGAAACGTAATGATTAGTCACACTCATCTGCTTCTCAGTGGCCCATATCACAGGTGCCCCTGCTGCCTCTGCTGAGGCTCTAGTCAGGTATTGAATGGATGGATGTAGTCATGAAAGAGAGTTAATTATCCTTTCATGTCAGAGCTGAGGGTGTTTGACTCATTGCTGTCCTTACTTACGCTTTTTATAGCACTTCTGTCTTCAAAATGATCTATTGTACTTCAAAGGCTCTTTTCTGCATATCTTCCATATTATCACCAAAGTTTCCTCTTTAAATTCAGTATCCAGCTGATGGTTCATACGAAATGTCAGGTTCAAACAGAATGTAGGTTAAGATTCCTGTTTTATCTGAATGACTGGACATTAGTAAGTGCGGCATTTTATCAATGTAATTGAAATCCTACATTATACAAGACAGCATAAACCCAGGTATCTTAACGAACAGCTGTAACCTTAGCATTACATTTTCCTTTTCATTTGATAGAGTTGGTAGCTTCCACTCCTTTGTGATCCAAGGTTCACAAAAATTGCATTATAATTTTGAGTTAAAAGCTACAAACTATTTGAAAACATGCACTCCAAAAAATAAGTTAACGCAATCTCACCCTGGCTGCATTTGATTATGTCAGTTATGAAAGCATTTCTTTGCTTAGGAAACCCAAAGGCATTAGTATTCAAATTCTCATGTCAAAGTGAGACTGTGGTCTGATACTGGCTGTGTCTGAGCCCTGGGCAACATTTTATTTTTCACAACCAGATTAGATAACTAAATACGCACCACTATATACTTTATTTTCAGCACTTTCCTCCTGTTTTCAACATCTTGTTACCTCCATACACAAGTCAGTGAGCACTTAACTCTTCAGTAGATGAGATAGACTCATTTCCCAGAGCTTCTGCTCCTCAAACCCGTGAGAGTAATCTAGCAGAAAGGAGCAACATTCCTGGATTCTCTGTATTAAAGAAAAGACATGAGTTCTCTGTACTACATTCAGTTCCCACTCTTCAAATTCCAAGGCTTGCCTGAACAAAGAGAGTTATTAGGTCAATCTGACCATAAAATACTCAAAAGGCATTTTCTAGATTGACTGACAAGTTTCATCAATCAAATGTAAATGCAAGCACTGATCATTTTCCTCAAAATGCTGCTGTGTGCACAACTAGACTGCATGAGCTTTGGTGGAGATGCTAAACTTAATCAATTAAAAATATTTAAAACTTGTCCAGGAAAACAGACGTTCCTTCAGACTGAGAGAAGACAAAAGCAAAGCCAGTCATCATTTTACAGTTTTCCTTAGTTTCAGATTTTTTTAAGCACTCTGTAAACTGGGTACTTTTCTTGTTACAGCTACAAATTCATTATGAAGCAGAGACATTTTTACAGGCAAGGAGTTTACAAAACCCTTCACAGCACATCCGCATATACATAGCAAAACAAGTATATTACATGTGTATACTATTTTGTATATGTACTCTAAATAAAAATTCTTTAATGAAGTTCCTGAGACAAATGAAGCATTTTTTCATCAAGGACATGAGGAACAACAAGCATGCTGTGTTTGTAATATATGTAGAATGTTTTTAATCAGGAGGCTTAGATTCTCCACTTACAGATGCAAATCCATGTGCAATCTTTTCAGAGAATTAAAACAGTTTAACACATCAATTAATACTGTAAGTAAGGATTTTTGACAGCTATGCTACTGATTACATGTTCCTCATAAATTAAAGGCTTTTTTCAGTCTCTTCCTACTTGTCCTCTCTTCAGCAGTATACCAGGAAATCTTTCATAGCAAATGCAACACTGCCCTGTGAATATCACCTTGATCCTCTCAATATTCTCCTGAACCCTCCACAAGTCCTGATAAAAAGAGTTCGGTAGAAAGTGAAATACATAGCCCAAAAGCAGTAAAACCTTTAGTGAGGCCGTTTAAAGTACAAAGTCTTAAGATCTCTGTCAGCCTTGACTTTGCATAACGGTAGGTACAGCAAAACACAATGTACTGCTTGGCACTGTCAAGGAGTACATGAAATACACCTAGAGTTGGGAAAAAAGGCAGTCTAGAGACAGCAAACAAAACGGCAGAGACATGAAGAGGTGGCAAAGACTCACTAAAGCAAGTAACATAGGCATAAAGGGCTGGCAGGAAGGGATGGAGAGGCAGATGGTTATCTTTCATCTGAGAATTAGAAGCACAGTATAAACAAAGAAGAAGAATGTAGTTCAAGGATCCAAGCCTTCATGGCTTTTGTCTCTTCCATAACTCAGGATGGGTGGGTTGATGGACGCATTAAGAGGAAATTAATCTTATCTCTCTAGAATCACTGTTATTTGTATGCCAAACATGCAGAGTGTCTCAATCATTTTTCCTCCTACCCTACTACCCTCACTTACATTGCTACATTGATTTCATCAAAATGGCTGACTTTCTAACCCTTAGCACTAACAATGATGGCAGGAGATAAGGGAAGGAGATGTAAAATCTGAGAAAATAACCTATCCAAACTGTCCATGATGTCACTGCTTCACAACCGAAGATTTATGTTCCAAATGAATGTCAAAGAAGAATAAATTACAGCAGAGAAGGTGCTATTTTGAAAATGCTAACAAAAATACCACGCCTACATAGTCTGCTAAAAACAACAACAACAAATAAAGTATGATAGTTTAAGAGCTTACAAATTTAAATTTAATTTAATTTAAATGTGTGCAGTATAGCTGCTGGTTACTACAGCATCTTCGGTGACATCTGGAACAAGTGAAAATGAGCAACTCACGTCCTGGTTATGAGTTCGCACTTTTTATATATATGTGAATCTTCATCATATGTTAGCTCCTCCGCAGTGCACAAAACTGTAAATATGTGCTCAGCTTTGCAGAAGTCCAGCTAGATAAATGCCTGATGAAAATTAATTTCAAATTTAAAACACAGAACAGGCCCACTGAAAGTTACCATGGAACTGTCAGCATGTGGGATAGCCTATGGTATGGACTTAATAACAGCAAAGTACTCAAGTAATTGTATCCACATGAAGGGATTCACTTTCATTTTAAACATAATTAGCAGTTGTGCCTGGGTTTGGATATTTCTAAGAAGAAAAAAATCCTAAAATTTTGTTCTTGTCCAGTTTCTATACTCCACAGTATCTGGACAATTAGAGTTGCTGGGACATTCAACACTTTTGCAAGTCATTTACACCTGTACTTTAATAAAGGTGACACAGCTTCAGCAGAGTGCAAGAATGTGTGAATTCCCTTCTCTCATCTCAGTGCAGTTATGCAGTCTCTATACTGAATACAACTGTGCAACTCCCATACTACACATTCCTGCCAGATATAACCACTGGCTCTATTACGAAAAATCTCTGATATGTGTAACATCTCCGCTACCTAATCAGCAAAGCAGATTAACATCAGTAAATGTTCACTTCTTCAAATCATACTTGCATAATTTGAAAATCTGGAAATTAAATTACTAGTATGAATCGCATAGCAGTAATAATGCCACGTCAGTATCTTGAATCAGAGCAGGGACCTCTAATGTGAAATTCAAAACTTTCAAAAATAAATGCAAACTTGTCCCTTCAAATTGGGATTCTCAGTCTTGGTAATTTATTACTATAATCCACCAAGGCAACTAACATACTATAATTATTTTTCTTACAGATATCTGGGGAAAATTTGTTGCTGTAAATTGGTTGCTACACCCCCTCTTCTCCAAATAATAGTATCAGCAGCACCTCAGCATCGAGGTGCCACCTCCGGAAAGACTGAGATGCAGAGCTCCAGACTCCCCATCTGGATTTGTAATTACAAGCTTCAGCATTCTTCTCTGGCAGAGAAACGTCCATAGCTGATGTAAGAAATCAGCAGTCAATAATATAAATACATATTGAGATAAACAAACAAGTTAACAACATAAAAACCCAAGAGGACAAAATGGTAAAATGGTAGAATTACTTTTATGTCACTTTCTTGTACAGTTTCTGCTTTCTCCTATAATAACAAAGCAAATATGTGCCAAGACATGAAACAAGAACACTTTGGTTTTCCTGTTCCTTTCAATATAATGTTTTTTCATAATTAAAAAGTTAACGTTTGACTGTTGGAATCTGGACAACCATCAAGATCAATTTAATCATTTTTCATTTAACAATTTCTGTCTCAACTTCTGGGAAGAAAGGAAACCAAAATACAGAACAAACAACTAAACCACAAATATGACCAATCAGTGCAAGAATACCACAAAGAAAACTCCTGAATGCAACACTTTTTTTTCACGTAGTTTGCAATCTTGTGAAAAACAATGCACCTCCAAACCAGTTAAGAATGACTGGGGAGACTTACCAGGGCACAAAGCTTCTCTTTTGCCTGGAGGAATTTACATGAACAGGTTGGCTAGGCAAGGCATTCAAAGGACAGCTGTTACTCTTAATTTTTTTTATCTAATATCACCCACATGGAGAAAATGCCTCTATGAACATTTGCACTGTGTTCTGACATAATGCTTTGCAGCTTCCTTACCACACTTTTCTAACAACAAATCCACACATAACAGAACAGTAATTGAACCCAAAGGGTGCTATATGCCTGCATTGTGTCTTAAATCTGTGAAAGGCAGTAAGGAAGGCAGTGGAGAAGTTGTTTTTACACAGATGACATTTGTCAAAACAGATTTACACCTTACAGTGGCAATGTCACAGAATACAAGAATGAACTATGATACTGAGAACAGCATCTGTTTTATGATTGCAACAAGATCAAATAGAAAAGCATCATCCAACAATGATTTGGTAATACTTCTTTTTTTCTGGTGCACTCAAGCCAAGTAAGCTATGACATGACCAATATTCTTCAAACAGCTCTCTGTACAGTTGAGTTGCCCAGAACATGAATTGGATTATTAGCAGTGCAAAAAGCCTCTTTAATCCATAAACATCTGTTCAATGATGCGTTTGTTGTTTTTTTTTATTATTTTATTTAAAGAAAATAACTCACATGCTGTTTTCATACTTCACTTGCTTTTTTTTTTCTCCTGCTGTGCATCCCACTGCTTGTACCATCCATTTATACAAAGCGTTCTCAAGATATTTGTCACAACTTGCCCTTCACTTAAAAATCCATGAGAATATTAAAAACTATACAAACCATGAGACTACTAGTTACCAGATAACCCACTCTTCAGTTACTTTTTGCTGTTTAGTAATTTCATTTGCAAAACTATTTTTTCTTGTTGTAATCATTTAGTGTCTTGGTTTTGCCTTTACAAGCCTCCTCCCCCTCCTTGTTCCCTTACAAACCTCATAATCTAAGCCACATAAATATATGCACATCTACATTCTTTAAAAAAAAATCTTCAGTATTAACTCTATTAAAGCATCTTCTGATCTCAGCAATCGTTAGCCACATATAAAGATATGCAAAACTAAGTGCACTGTAAATTAATTTCCAAGGCTTCACTGAGCTAACAGCAGCTGAGTTTCCACCTGTTTGCAGGTGACAAACTCATAACTATCTATAAGATTAATTCATAATGAGCAGCACTACAGACCAATGGATATAATTAAATTTGCCACAGCTTGCTCCTATACCCTTTACAAATTAATTTAAAAGATTATTGTAGTTTGCATTTTCGGGAAGCCCGAGTATTTTGTTCTATTCTATTACGGCACCAAATACATTGAAACAAAAAGACAAAAGACATCTCTTATTTCTGGGTGCCCTGCTCTGGATGTCCCAGCTAGAGCAGGACCAGGGACAGATGGATTCAGATGTCCCTGCCAACCTCAGCCATCCATCTCTGACCACAACTGACACAAAGGTAAAGGCAGAGAACAGTGCCAAATCAGACGGGTATTCAGCACTTTAATGACTCAGTGTAAGCAGACAGATCTTGAAACAATGCTTAAGAAGATACTTAAATACAAAGCCTGCTTTGCATGTAATGCTGGAAGATGAACTACTTGAGGGATTCAGTCCAGGGGTAATTTGACTGTATCTGTCACAGGGTCAGTTAAGAATGGATTTGAAAAGGCAATTCCATGGAGCAATATCCAGGCCAAAAGCAATGCTGAAGTACTGAAGCATAAACAGAAACCTGAATGCCACAGTCAGGAGTTAATAAGTCTTAGCTATTGTACAGAGCAGCAATTAGCAGCACCAGTTTCAGCACAAGTAAAGCAGCACTGATGCCAAAACGGCCTCCCACATTGCACGCTCGAGCTAGTAGGAAGAAGACAAGGTCTGCAAGGAGAATAAAGCGAGAAATCTGCAGACACAGATGAGGTTATTTACCATGTTATCCCAATTTTAGATTGTCAGCCAGACATCTAACACAGCATGTTAAAAAGCAAACAGATAAACAGACTTGGTTGGAATGGTGCTTTGAAGATGAGAGGGTGCAACACTTGTCGAAGAATGTCACAGAATAATGCACTGAACACCATTTGCATAAAAAGGGCAAACTGGAAAGAAATATGAAGAGAAGCCCTGGGACATCTTAAGACTTGCAGGACCAGAGCACCACACTTTTCAATGAAAGAAAAAATGGATACACGACAAGAACAAGCGAAAGGGGAAGGAATTGTGTAGGAGAATGGATATTGACCCTTGACTAGGAAGAGCACAGTGCATATGCATGTTTTGGCAAGGAATAATCTTCTTAGTTTTCTAGGGAAAAAAGAAAAAAAAAAAAAAAAAAAGGAAACTAAAAGTGTTAAAAGATTTTCCTTGAACCCAGCCAGCACTTGCAACAGATGTTAGTAAGGGTTCGGGAACAGAACAGTACCTGCCAGAACAGTTTGTTCTGAACCATTTTCCATAAGCTACTTTTAACCTAAGGTTTGCTTTTGAACCAAGGCTTGCCACCAGGACTGACCTCAGGTTCAATGTCCTTGAATAGCAATTTCTAGTGATTAGTTTTTATGGACAGTGTCTGTCATAACATTGGCAATAGGGCCATTTCATTTACCACCTGAAACTGCAGCACACTGGAATAAAATGAACATGGAACCACATCACACATTTCAAAACATTTGCTTCCACAAGTTTTAAATTACCAAGGGGGAAAATTTACCCAGAAGACGCAAATTAAACAACTTTTTAAAGCTTACTCATGTTGGTAAACTAACACTAAAGTTTAAACCAAAAAATTAAGCAAAATCTTTTACACAGAGTCTAGCTTCATTCAAACCTACAGATCTTAATACAGAGGTTTTTTTCCCCTCCAAGAATGCATTTCAGCTAAATTGTCTTTGCACCAACTGAATTAAAGCTTCACTGGTTGAACAAATCATGCAAGTATCTGAGTTACCTCATTTTGGTTGTAACATTTAACATTTCTTACTTTGTGTTCATTATATTAACATCTGTGCCTGTGATTGTTCCAACCAGAACCACTTTCCTGGTACTTCAGACGTTAAATAACTGACTATAAAATTCTTCCCATTGCAAGACCCTGTTTTCAGCCATATATAATATGTGGAAAATCATATATGCAATGATTTACAGGATTAGTAAATTTACTGTGCTATCACTGTACCTTAGAGTATCACAGCATATTGTTATCACTGTACTCCATAAAACTTTGAAAGCAAAGAAAGAGGCCACTTTTTTTTGTTAGGACTTCAATTTCTGACTAAAAATTCTTTACAGCTGCTCTTATATGAATGAGCAGAAATGAATTCTACTATAATGAAGCACTCTTTAGTCATAAGTAGTATTTCTTGGTGATTATCAACCAGATAAGGACAGTAAAATATTTTTTGTAAGTTATTTAGACATGTATTCTGTTAAAAACAAATTTAGAACAATACCCTGATCCTCAGGTGTCTTACTGTCCTGTACACTATGCCAAAATAGAAGCACTAGTAAAAAGTGCAAATGATTTAGATGAGTCTAGACATAGCTGTGGTGACAGTCAAAAGAGACGAAAGTGGGAAGCGCAGCATTACATATAAAAGAAATACACACATTTTGTATGTCCAATTTTTGTAGACTGACAGCAGAGATATAAGTATATATGTTACTATATATTTGTCACATTTGCTCTTTATTTATTTTAAATCAAAGAAATAGAAAAATATAGAAAGCAAGATTCTTCCAAGCCTTTCAGTTCTACCAACTGATCATGTCCACTGTCATAAAGATGCAGTACATTATCTTGACTAAATGTTTATGATGCCTTTTTCAAATATCTTTTAGAACAGAGACCCAGCCCACATCACCTGGATCTAATATGCAGTATCCAAAAACAAACTGTCCCCCAAGTCACTCAGACAGCTACTGGTATAACTCTTACAAGGCATCTGCATACAGTCAGAGAGAAAGACTTTTCTCCTACTTGTTCTTGACCACTTCATGCTGTATATTTCCCAGGACAATTTTTCTTTCCTATTTGTACCTTGTTTTTATAAATTCCCCAGTTTTCCGTGGTATTATAAAAATACAAAGACAAGATGAACCTTGATGAAATACAAGATCGCAGTTCCCATGGTTTTAGTCAGAAAGATCTTCTAAAAAATTTAATCCATTACATCTCTCCCAGCTAACAGATATGAGTTATCAGGAAAGAAATGCAGACAAAGAGCGAAATTACAAAGTAAAACACAACCAAATTTAATATTTTAGATCATCCATTACATATGAGGGAAAAAAAAACATACAACTTGTAAAATAGCAATTTTATAGAAAGGAGAATATTACCACTTAAATTATTGTTAAATACTTCAGGGCCCTCTAGTGGTTAAATCTATGTTATGAGAAAGTACCAGAACGATTGTTGGGAAGTGAGGCTACCAAAGCATAATGAAGGAATGTTTGATTTTTCCTACTTTCATCTATTCAAAGACATTTAGACCAGAGAGACACTCTCTAAATTTCTGGGGGTAGTTACTATTAAGGGGAAAAAAATATAAACTAAGATCTGCTCACAAAATCTACTACTGGGAGATGTTTTTCATTTGTAATAGGAATGAGCAGTTAACACTTTCAGCTGCAAGCAATTAAAAGAAACAACTGCTTTCTAAAACCTGCATCAGAACTACTTTAACATACCATTAAAACAGTTTCTGAAAAACCCATAACAAAACCCTGCCTTGATTCCACAATTCAATACACAATGCTTGGAAAAACAAGAAAAGAAAAAAAAGGTTTTTAATCTTAATCATGATACATTTCTAAATATTTGGGACATATTCCTGTACTTTCAAAAGAGAAAGAACGTTATTAATGTGACAGAAAAGCACATCTGCTGGCAATTACAAAACGTTTATTACTTCCAAACCTGAGTTTCTTTGCCCAAGTCTTAACAAACCACTACACTGCAAGAACACACACTGGCACTGCTTGCTCAGTACATCTATAGTCAAGCACAGATCTTTTCAACTCCTTATGATTTTGCAGTTTGTACATGAGCTGCAAATGTCACACATGTCACTGAATTGTGCTGGATATGACACTTTCACAGACCACATTTTATTATGATCTCCAACAAGGATTTCCAGGTGGATTTCCAGGTATTCAGTTCCTTTTACTTTTTTGCCTCTCATACACTCAAGCCCTTGAAAGACCAATAGCTGAATACAGAAACATTTGTGCAAGTTCCAGTTATGCCAAGAAATTAGACTATACATCCATGACTTCTTTTTTCCCTTGTAGAAGGGGACAAAGGATTACACTACCAGGCGGGAAAGGAATACCTATGGAGCAGACTGACTAAGCCAATCAGTTGTCTGGAACATTAAAGGAAGATGCATGAGGATGACATGGGCAGAGTTCAAGTACGATAGTCAAGGTAGACTGTTTAGAATCTGTCAGGTGGTTACCATCCATGAATTTGTCTATTTTTACTATATGGGAAGTGATGACATTTCTGTCTTCCCACCAATACAAAACTGTACCTATGTAATACATTCATTTGTCTTTGGCTTTCTTTAGCTCCAATTTTATTAACATGCAAGAGGAAACATATCCCTTCTGATGACTTCACTTAAAACAGAACTGCCAAACTCTAAACAGGTTCTCTATAAACCAGAGTTCTGTGGGAGAAGAGAGGGGAGGGAAAGGGAGGCATGTTTGGAGAAATCATTTATTCCCTCCATCTATCATCACAAATTATTTCCTCTTCTGATTTTATGCCACAGTAAAATTAATATAAAAAATGTGAAACAACTTTACCTTTGACACCAACAGAACTCAAAATACAAATGGATGATCAATCATCATAACTTCCAAGTCTGGATTTAAATTTAAGATAGTTTAATAGCACAAACAAAATTAAATACCAGTCGCAAAGGTTGTCTTATCTGGTTATATATTAGTAGAAAAATTGCTCCATGCCCTTTAGTGATCTTAATACTATGACAGACAAGGACTACTGACATGGGAAACTATTTTCAGATCCCAAAGATAGTTACGTCAGCTCTGAAATAAATCCAACAAAACACACAATTAGGAGTGCAGGATCAAGATGACCTAAATGAAAACCAATGTTTAGGCATGCTAACCCTTATAGGCTCAGTCAGAAGACATGCACTGCAGTCTAAAAGCAAGTAAAGAATGAGTACTCAGCAGCAAACCAGTCATTTTGAAAAGGGCCTTTCCAGAGCTACACACTAGTGCTTACCTCTATATCTGAACCTCATCAATAGCTTAGCTGTAACTAAAAACAAAACCACCACCACCAACAAAAATCAAACACTACTACAATAAAATCCCCACAGAACATACCTCATGGAGGTTATGCTGTTGATGAGCTTTTCAGATTGATCTGACAGGCTGGATGGAAGTATTAGTTCAACTGGCTGCAGGCGTAAAAGCCGACTCTCTAATTCTAAGCGAGATGCACAATCCCAAAAACTGTCAAAAACAACCTCTCCTGTAGTTGGTTGGATTGCCTGTCAAATAAAATAATGTATAAACATTGGGTAGTTAAACTTTCAGGGAGCATTTGAGTAAAGCCAGAAAGAAAACTGATGGTGTATATTAAAATTATATAGCATCCTCACACTTAAAGAAAGCGACAGATCAAAAATGCAATTATGTTCCTCAAATCCATAACATGACAGCAAGTTCAAAAGACTACTGCACTTTTGTCTTGGTAAACCATAATGATACCTTAAAAATGTAGATGTGTCACTGTTATCCTAAGTCTATTATTGCTCAGACTTCACTACTATCAAGAACTATGCAAATATACAAAAATGGGATATCTTAGCTACACTGGACTTTGTTACAAAACAAAAAGAGCCGAGAATTCAGAACAACCATTATTATAAGATGACAACAACCCACTTCTAAGAAAAACAATAAAACAAAAGCCTGATTTAATAAAACAAAAGTACTGAAATAATAAAACAAAAGTACGGATTTCTCAGGTAACTTACCATGACACCAATAAGAATGTCACCTTTCTTTCTGTTTTTCACATTTTCTCCATTTTCACAAATACAGAGGAGGTAGTTATCAGGGACATCTGTTGTTACCTCTTCAACATCTACAGAATCATCTAGCTTCAGCAAAGGGTTCACATGTAGCAAATATTAAAAAAAAAACAACAACACAGTATAGACTTTCATGGATTATATGCAGGTCTTTCTAGATTTAAGACCTTCTCAACTACATTTTGCTTGCTACTGTTAAACTGTCTATTTCATTTTTATTAGTATGACTTCTTCACTATAATGAATTTGAGATAACTATCAGCATAAGGACTGAAGTCAGTGGTTGTTTTCATATTACACACAGTTGCATGATGTTTCATCAGTTTATGAAAGAGCCATCCTCAGCTACGACTGCTGGCCACCTCATCCAATCAAAAGCAGTTACATCTAAAGCTAGATGCTACGCATGGGCTGTTCCACTTGTCACATTAACTTCATGTCTGCAAAACACATGTACTTCAGAGAAAGAACAAAATGCACTAATACAAAATAGCTGAAGAGCTAGCCAAATATTAGAGTCTGAATATGAATTCAGTTGAAAAGGATATCTTCTCCAATAAGCGTAGACTTTGTATAGAGAGCAGTCAGTTTCCGGCTGAAGAGAGAGCTTTTATTTTCTCCAGCAGCCTTCAGTGCTGCAGTTTCCATTTGTTTTATTACTCCAACCTACAGACAGACAAAAAACAGACAACATTAGCACCTTGATTATAAATATTTTTTTAAAATATTTTTGTGGATCTTTTAAGATATGCAAATGGTAAATGCATCATTAAAGCTGAACAGGAAGAGCAGAGGTTAGCATCAGTCCTACTAATGAGCCCAGGAAGACATACCTTTTCCTCATGCACTACTTTCAACAGCTGTTTCAACTTCTGCCCCTGTGCTTCCTGTCCTGTTCTGAAACTATTTAGCTGGAGTTCAGCACTTGCAAGAGAATGGCTGTTCTAATTAATTTGGATAAGTCCTTTTCTGATAAGCAGTAAAAAAAGAGGAATCAAAAAGAAAGCCATAGAGTTATGGGGAAGAGATCAATAAAAGGGAGGAAAGAGGAAAAAAATAAAATATAGACTACAATAAGAAAAAAAGGATGTGATGAATTACAAAAAAAAAAAAAAAGAGAGAGAGAGAAAAAGAAAAAGAGTGAGTATACATATTCCTCTTTATCAAATGCAAAGGTTGGATTAAAAAATAACTACAATAATTGTTCTAGAAAACATTGGGCTACTTTTTTTTGTAAAACAGCAGAGAAAGCTTGAACCTATTTGAAATTCACAGCATTCATGACAAAAGAGAAAATGCAACAATGGGCAAGTTAGCCATTCTACATGCAGAAACAGGTTGTAATGAATCTCCTACTTCTCAGTTCAAACAAGACTCCTGTACAGTGAGTGCAAGTTGTTTCAATACGATCCGATTCTGTATAGCATGTAATTAAAAGCCAGAGATGACCTTATGTCCTTTTGCTACAAGTCGTCGCACATGGACAAACAGTCTGTGAGTTGGTATACTGGCTGTCATAAAGTTATGATCTTGATGGCAGTAAATGTTTAGCTCTTTAGCTGCAATCTGCAAAGTACAAGAGAGACAGTAGTTCAGGTCAGCTGTACTAACTGCAGTTACAACAGAACTTCCATAAACACAAACATCATCAAAATGCAGTACAGGAATTCATTTCTGTGGCAACACCAATGTACAACTTCAATTAGAAGTCCACTATCAAAATGGAAGCACAACAGGAAAAAGTCCAGCGTTGCGTGTTATCTCCTCTGCCCTCTCTCCTCGCATATGATATCAAACAGAGGCTTCAGTATCACTGACTTCATAAGTCAGATTATCATATTGCAACTTGGCATATGTGGATGCAATATCTGAATATGCTTTGGAACTGAAAACATGTAATAGCATATGTTATTTTCCACAGAGCTACTTTTCTTGCATATAAGACTTTATCTGCACCCAGGCAGTATCCATTCATCTACTTGACATCATTTGGCTCACTACCTTCAAAACTGAAATGGTAGATTTTGATCTGTGCCATGAGAGTCAATTCACCTCTAAAACTGTTTCAACTTTAAGTCTGTCAAGTAATTGTTGTAGCACTTCAGTGTCCCTTCAGTTCTTAATATGCAGAATAGCAACCACTATAAGCACTATCCTATGATTATGGTAAAAGATTATGCTAAGATTTTTCATCTTCTTATCAAGTAATAAAAACAGCTATAAAATTCATGTCCACAAGAAGACTCCTTCTGGAAATGTCTGTAGACCTAAGTAAGATGCTATCACAATGCAAATATCCTTCCATAATCCTATAGAAAACAAAATTACCTGTGCATCTTCTCCAAAGAAGCGGTATTTGTATCCACACTCCACACACAAAATAGCATCTTTATACCGTTTCTTCATTTCTAGGAACTGAAGTTCCAGTGGAGTGTAAATGGTTTTTGTTCTCTTATTGAGATTTATGTCTGAAGTATTTTCATAGCTTCTAAAAGATGCAGAAAACTGACTAAGATCACAGTGTGGCTCCTCCTGTAAATAAAGTATGGAAAACAAAAGTTAAGAATAATTTAAAAAGATTTATCACTTCAACTTACATATAAAAAACTGCAATGCAGAGATAACGATGCTCCCAAAATCTATTTTAATAAAAAAATACCAACAAGCCAATTCAGTACAAGTCTGAATTTGCTATCTCAAGCATCAAAACCATATTTCTTCTTCAATCCACACTAAGCAAATCTAGCAAATATCACAGATTTACTCTTATGCAGAAAAATCTATATAACAGTTTCTAAAAACCTTAACAGTTAAGGCTTTGAGCCCACTCTCTCCCCTGTTTATTATTTCCACTGACATTATGCAGCCTATGCCAGCTGAGCAACTTCAGCTTTACAACTTTGTTTTGTTCTGTTTTGTAAGAGAAGTGATGGATTCAGCCTTTTATAAGTGCAGTGAACAATATCAATAATTGAGCTCCACTTATGGCAAAGTTCATTCTAAATTACATAAAAATATCATGTATTAGTAAAATTTGCTAGGAGAAAGAATACTAAGACACCCCCTACACGTTTTAACAGCAAACAATTTCACAAAACATGGTGAATGAGATTGTGCTGTGAATTTCTTTATCTGCAAACAAATCCAATAAACTTCAGTTTCTAACTGTCTTATCTAGATGACAAGGAATAAAGTCAATTGAATGTTCAAGTCCAATGGTGGCTCAGAGGAAAGGCAGTACAAACCATATACACTGGGTCATGGGAAGGTACAAAGAACATACCCACAGTATAATGGGAAAAAAAACAATACTTAGCCGCAAGGCCGTGAATTGCAAAATTCCCGGAACTGCACACAGCAAGGGATGACCCATTTGAGATGTAGACATAGCTCAGCTTAAACAAACCCAAACTGCACTTAGAACTCAGATGGTCACTGGATCTTAGGTGTCTATTGTAATCCTCAGCTTTCTATTGTAATCTCTTATTGTGATCCTCAGCCTTCAGCTGTTTTTGATCCAAGCTCTGAACCAGCACGGCAATATTACTGCCTTATTCCATAGAGAGAGAGAAAAAAAAAAAAAAAAAAAAAAGAAAGAAAGAAAAAAAAGCAGGACAATTTTCTAAGATTTACCATTCCAAGGAAGCAAAGAGAAAGCCTTTCCACATCTTACATACCTGGCTATTCATAATACAAAGAAAGATGATAGAAATGCTTTGTTCAGAAGGTCATCAGTCTTCACTGTCCAATAAGTATCCTTAGTTATAATCAATCACTATTTACTTTTCATTTGCACACATCTTGCTTGCATCTCCCTCTGAATGTGATTAAAGCTTCCCTTGCTTGTAATCTGAGAAGGAAGAGCTAAATGGCAATCATAATCTCATGTATAACAACTGATCAACTGAATCGGGTGCTGCTTGTCTAAAAGCATCCAAGGATATGAATATGCAGTGGCAGTATTGCTACAAAAAGCACACCAGTGTTAGTGCATTGGAAGCCAACTCTGGAGTGGGCAGACAGCAATCCTGCAACAGCTGATATTTCAAAGATTAACGTATTGTTTTCAAAGAAAAAGAGAAACCTGATTCTGCAGAATCATCCATCATATGTTCATGTTCTCAGATTAGTGGAAGGAGAGTTCCACTACCCTCGCTCACCAGACACCTTTGCTGTAGTTACTGCAGCACATACATTTTTAACTGTGAATCTAAGCCAGGCACATATTGCCTCTGATGTCAACAAAGAGAAAATCAGAATGATAAAAGGAAAAACATTTTCCCTGCACGTAAAACGCACATGTGTGTGCAAACTATATTTTTATAGTTCTGGCATCTATAATTGATTCTCACTTAACTACAGTATGTATTCACTAAACTCACATATGAAGCAGAAATTTAAAACTGCCAGAGGGACAAGTATTTGAGAAAGAGGACTGGAGAAGAAAAGAGCTTTTCTGTATTCTCCATGTGACCACAGCTGCATAATCTCAATCCATAATCAAAACAGCAATTCTGTGACACAAGCTGTTTCTTTCAGTCTTCTTTCTGTTCTTCTGTTCACACAACCCTGATACAACAGTTTAAGACATAGAAGATAAAAATCACCTACAAAACCTTCCACACAACCTCTTTCCTTCTAATGAGACAGATGTAAAGCCTTGTTAAGGAATAGTTAATTGCAATGCAACAGCAACACAGTAAGCAGTGACAGGCCTTTTAGGACCTCAATACTTCAAGCTCAACAAGGTGGCCCCTAAAACCTAGAAACCAACATATCAGATACATAAAGTTTTATTCTTCTGAACAATGTGATCATTCAACTCCCTCGTAATTAAAGGAAACGCAAGCTACTATTACACTTTTACTGTCATATATAATGTGCAACATTACTGTAAGTTCTCAGGGGAACTATCTGTATCTCTTCACGTGAAAAGAAATACGGGCATATTTAGTAGTAAGAAAGAGGTATATACAACTGAATTAAGCTGCATTTCAGCAAAAAAAAATAAATAACTTTTTGCAAACTCAGCCTTTTGGAAATTTTATGGCCTCTGTCAGAATTAATGAAACAGAAAGAAAGCCATGCAAAGGACCACACTGAATATCTGTCAATACAGTATAATAGGTTACTACAGTATTATAGGTTAATTCAAACTACAAGACACACTGCCAGCGTCTATGCTGTCTTATCACTATCTACTATAAACAGCACACACTTTAATGATATCTCTGAAGAACCTGTCTGTAAAGAAAGTTCTACTCATTGTGCTAAGAGTTCCAGGGTAACACCCACACACAAATGCTCATCTATTGCATGGTGCCACACTATTTAATGATAGAATGTAAAACATTTTATAAGTAAAAGGAGTCTTGTCCCAAACTTTGTTGGTTTTTCTGTGTTTTTGTGTTTGTTTGTTTGTTGTTGTTTTTTGTTTGTTTGTTTTTTAAAGAAAAAAAAAGTCATTTGCATCACACTAGATCAAAGCACCACGTACCTTCTGAGCAAGCTTTGGGCTACTGTCTCCATACTGAAGAGGGTTTTTCAGTTCCAGACTTCTCTCAGTAATACTGGGGCACTTCTCCAAAATCACTGATTGTTTCTCCTGAAAACTGTCCTCCTGGACTCTGTTACACGTCTGGTCTGAATCACAGTAGAATTCTCTCAGTCTGTCTAGAGTTTGCAAACATATGCGGGGCTTTTCATACATCTGAGGCTCCTCTTCCATAAAAACAAATAACAAAAAACATTAGTGAATTATTTTCTAAAAACAAATGTCTATTAGAATAACCTCAGCCAGTAGGGAATTCAGGCAGTTAGGTCAGTCTTTCTTTCCTACCCTCTTTATTCTCTCCCATTGCCTTAACTCTGCCAACTCAACACAATTACATATGTAATAAGTTTAGTTAAATTTTCTAGAAAGTCAGTATTCATCACCTTCTTCATATGTGAGTAAAGAAATACAATTTTATTCTGAACTGATAACTGCAAAGCCACAAAACTAGGGATAAGTGTGGTTTTTCAGCATAGCTCTTACACAGACAATGTTGCTACATGATAGTGTCCCATAATAATACTTAAAACCATCACAACCACAAAACTGAACATAATTCCCAATTTAAAAAGAATGTAGAAGTTCATTCTTTTAAATGGAGAATAAGTATAATAAACTTCATATTAAACAATTTGGTTTTTTAACTAGCATCAATTTTTTGTTAAAAGCTTGGTTCACACAGCACAGGTGTGGAGTCAGTTAACCTGCAGCATGTGTCTAAAAGACTGACTGCTAAACCAACAAAGATTATAAAGCATTGTCTCAGAAAGAGAGGTAAAGCACTGGAACGGGCTGCCCAGGGACACATAGGAGTCACCATCCACGGAGGTTCTCCTGAAACATGTCACTGAGGGACATGGTTAGTGGTCATGGTGGTGCCAACTGGGTTGCCAACTGAACTAGAGAATCTTGAAGATCTTTTCTAAACTTAAAGATTCTAACTTGCAGCATTTCTGTCTGGGCACCTGGACTTTACCAATTAAACAACCTGCCAGATTTGAGTCAGTTGAAGGGACTTTGCAGAGTAATTTCAGAATTAGGCTCCTGTACCTAGCCTGACTCACAAAGGATGCTTCAGCAGTACAGCTAGTATGTTCATGGTGACCCTTCAAAGATGTATCTTACACCCAACAGACACTTTCTAAAACATACAGTGATCATTTTATTTATTTATTTAACATTTGACAGTGAAAAATTGTTTACTGAGTATAAACGTTTGAAGGTTTGTTGACAGTCAACTCACTTTTATCCTGAGTCTTCACAGGATTATAGATGTCATCTATTGTACTTTGTATTGACTTGGGCTTCTTCTCACATGGCTCACTGTTTTCAGTTGATGTTCTCCTGTTTGTGTTTACTTCAGAAGCCTGAAATACAAATTAATCAAAGAAATTTTGTTACTTTTATTCCCATCCTTTCTGAAAGACAGTAATAAGTCTGAGGATTTCATAACGAGATAATGCAAAATGCAATTAACTTACTACCCACAAAATCCTTAACTATTTTATCTACATTTCTACTTATAAAATAGTTCATGGAATGCAAGACTGTAAGAGGAGCAGTGCATGCTGTTAACAAGTAGGCAGTTGTGCTCGAAAAGAAACACCCACAGCTGCAATGTTTTAAAAGGCAGCTCAGCGCTAACTCTGTAGCACAGAATTGAACAAACCTTCCTTGTAGTGCCATACTCCACCCTACCACCCTATGTCTGAAATCAGCCTCTTTGTAAATTCTGATTTCTGCAGCTTGGGGCCCTCCTCTTGCCAGATGCCAGCTATTCACCTCTGGCTCTGTGAGGTCTTGAAACAGGTTGTGAAAGAAGAACCTCACCACGAGTTAGTCTAAATCTTAAATAATGATACCAGCTGCAAACACCCAGCATCACCCTGGGTGCTTGTGCAGAACACAGTACTTCAGACCTTGTGGCCTCGGGTGCTTCTGACTGGCAGACACTATAAGCACTTTGTGATGAGGAGTCACCCATTTATGCAGTTCCCCACCAATGATGGGCAGGTTCCAAGGAAGGTGGCCGTACAGGAAGAAGTAACTCGCAACCGCAACAATGTATAAGAGCACTACCATTTCTCTTTCCAAACACGGCGCAGGTGCTGCCAGCAGCTTGCACCCGTTTCAGGCACATTACTGAGAAAATTCAGACCCCCGGACCTCAGAAGCCGAGCCTGCAGCCCCCCCCACAGCAAAGTTTCCCCTCTGAGCCCACCGCACCAGGGGACTCCGCCTCACACAGAGGCTGCTGGAGCGGCATGGCGGACCCAGGCCAAAAGACAAAGCTGTCGGCCAGGCCTTGCCATCACCCCGGGCTCCCCCGCCGCCGCCCGCAGCGCACCGTGTGCCGGGCAGCGCCACTCCCCGCCACGCCGAAGAAACGGCTGAGCACCGGCTGGCCCGCACCGCACAGCTCCCGCCGCCGCCCGCGCTGCATGGTGCGCGCAGGCCGAGCCGCCGGGCAGCGGTACCGCCTCCGCCTCCGGTTGGAGCCCCGCCCCGGCCCCTCCCCGCGCCGCCACCGCACGCAGCGAGGGGCTGCGGGTAGAGGAGCCAGGCATGGTGCGCTCGCTCAATTCCATCGTGGCTGTGTGTCAGAACATGGGCATCGGGAAGGACGGCAACCTGCCCTGGCCCCCGCTGAGGTACGGCGGGCCGGCTGCTGCGCGTTCCCGGAGGGGCGGACGGCGAACTACGTGTCCCAGCGTGCAGCGCGGCACGCGGCCGCCCGGCAAGGCGGCGAGCCGCGCGGTGCGTGCTGGGAGTTGCAGGCAGGAGGGCAAGGCGGGAAAATGCTGAGGCGGCCGGCAGCGCTGGGCGGGAGCGGCGCGGGGCTGGGGGTGCGCGGCACTGCGGGATGAGCCCGCGGGATGAGCCGGGCCCAACTACGGCAGCTTCCCTCTCCTCTGTCCCTTCCTGCTACAGTAATGTAAGCTATTCCGGAGGCTTGTCGTAACGCTCTGCTTGTTTATTTGCCAGGAATGAGTACAAGTACTTCCAGAGAATGACCAGCACCTCCTATGTGGAAGGTAACACGCGGTGGACCACCTTACTAAGTTTGTGTAGTATCGGTCACAGAAAAGATCAGGAATGACCCTTTCCATTAGCTTCCCTGACCTCACCAGCCCACGTGTTTGCAATAAAAGCAGAGCTGCAATTAGCTATTGCTGGTTTGTGGTCTTATGGCTCATGTTTCAAACTCACCACAAGTTTCCCACCCTGCCTTTTTGAAGGTCCAGGATGTGTTTTACCCCTTTGTGTCAGAAAATGCAAAAAAAAAAAAAAGCTTTTTTGTGCCGATTGAGCAGCAGCAGGTTTGTTTGTTTTGTTTTTTTTCAGTCTCTGTTAGCTTGTCCGCTAGCTTGTTTGCTTTAGGTAAACTTTGGCCATTCATTGCACCCCTTGTGGTTTGGTTTGTCTGACAGGGGGCTGGGTCATCCTGGAATTCCATAAAATCCTAAATACAGTGCCAATGTGCAGCCATACGCATATGCTGTGTTATATGTATGCAGTAACATACAACTGTGCTGGAAATACATAGTTGTAATGCAGATTCAACAAGACCTTTAGTGAAATAAAACCATTTACAGTACAGACAAGAAGGTCATGAAAGCGAGCAGGTACGGAAATGCAAAAGCTGGAAGTGGTAAACTTGTTCTGACTGCACACTTCCTCTCACAGAGGAAGTGCAGATAACTGTTCTCAGTGCATGTGAAAGAGAATCGGGTTATGAGTGATGGATTTGGTCAGTAATAACTCAAGAGTGGATTCTAAAAGCACGATTGAACATCCATTCCCTTTCTTTGTTTATTCTTTAAATAAATACTAAGATCCAGCAGTTATGTCTAATCTAATAACTGGAATGGTGGAACATTCAAACAGCAATCAATTCTGAACAAAAATGTCCATTCATACTATGAGAACTCTTGATGGCATCAGTTGTTTTTACTCAGAGGGTGGTGAGGCCCTGCCACAGCTGCCCAGAGAAGCTGTGGGTGTCCCATCTGTGGAGGTGCTCAAGGCCAGGCTGAGCAGGGCCTTGAGCAGCCTGATCTAATAGGTGATCTGACAGTCCTGCCCACAGTGGGGGGTTGGAGCCATGTGGGCTCTCAGGTCTCCTCTCACCTCAGCCACTTTATGATGGAGATGAATTTAGCTACTTAGCTAGCAGAGCCCATGTCAGTAATAACATGTCTTTTTTGGTATATTTTTATTTTCTTCCAATTGTAAGTTGACATGCGTGCATTAAACTGCCTTGGTGTCTACTGCCTGCCAGGGCTTGGAGGGCACAAACCTTTTCTTTTGTTCCTATGACTCACTGTGGAATCAGGGCCCAAACTTGTACTTTGATAACTGCTGAAATTGATTTCAGAAGTGGGAGTGAAAGTCCAGCAGATGTCACTAAACAACTGAAGCAAACCTGATACAGAGCTGAAATGCCATTTAAACAAATCATTTCTTTCTTACTCAGGTAAACAGAATGCACTGATAATGGGTAAAAAAACCTGGTTCTCCATTCCTGAGAAGAATCGTCCTCTAAAAGACAGAATTAATATAGTGCTCAGCAGGGAGCTCAGGTATGTATGATGAATGATAAATAACAGATCTAAACCTAAGAATGTATGTAACAGTGCCTCATAAAAGAATCAATAATGTAACATTTTTTACATTTGTTTCTGGTTAGGAAGCATCTCCGCTATTGGTTCTGAGTGATACTATTACTTCATTTTTTTTTATGTTTTTTTTTTTTTTTTTCTTATTTATTTCTTAACCACTTCATAAAATAATTATCATTACTTTGTTCAGTAAAAGCACAAAGTTCCATTTATACTCACAAACCATCTGACACTTGTCAGTTGACCTTGGGACTCTAGTATTTCTCTGGTACCTTGTTAAATTGATGGATTTTTTTTGTTGTTGTTGTTGTTTTTAAGTTTATTGTTATTCACAGTAAGGGGGAAAGAGTCTGTCCTTTCTCATGGTTGCCTTGGGTGCATCACTTATAATCATCCAAGTATTCTTAAACAAAAGTGTTCACTCAGGATGGCTTAGTGATTTGGAATTTGTTACTGGGTTTTGGACAGAAGGTAGAGTTGGGGAGATAAAGGTTTTGTGGATTGTTTTGCAAGTACTAATGTTCTAGAATTCAAATAGAAGTCTGTATTTAATTATAGAATATTTACATTCTTCAGATACACTTTGTTAAAAACTCAATTTAACAAAATCACATCTATAATGTATCATGCCTCTTAAGTCACAGGATTAAATTGTGATTTATTAAGCAATTCTGGAGTGAGGTGAGAATACTAATGTAGTTGAGTAGTAATACATTTCAGTGTAATGAACTAATGTGAAACATCTAGCCACTTGTAAATTCAGCAGAATATGTTGTATATTTTGATTGTATCTACTATGATGACAGTTTGTCCTTCAAATTTAGTAATAAAACTTCTTTTTCCTAGGGAAGCTCCAATAGGAGCACATTATCTTTCTAAAAGCCTGGATGATGCCTTAGCTCTTTTGGACACACCAGAATTAAAAGATAAAGTAGACATGGTTTGGATTGTTGGAGGAACTTCAGTTTATAAGGTACATTTAAAGTACTATTAGGTTATTAAATTTTCTGCCTTGGGAGAAAGATGGCTCAAGTTATTTCCACTTCAGGAAGTGCAGGGGTAAGCCTTTTCCCCATTTGACTTAGTGAACTCCGTTGACAGAGCAAACCATAGGAAGAAATGTTTTGACTATCAAGTTGAAAATATCTGTCCAAGTAACCTAATTTTGCTCTTGCAATATCATACAGTCATTGCACTTTTGAGACCTTTTCTTAACTGTCTAAATTTCTAGGGTTTTTACACTAAGACTTGTGCTGTTTTGTTTGTTTTACTGAGAAAGGAAACTGGCTGTAGAGGATGTTAGAATGAAGAAAAGTGGTCAAGCATTTTTAACTAGAATGCAGTGCTTTATACAGTGTGCAAATAAGAAAAGAGGGTCTAAGAGAGATAGCAGGTAATAATGTCAGGAATAAGAGGAGATAAAAGGAGATAAATGTAAGACAGAACATAGAATCAACTTGTTTTCCCATCCAGTAACCAGCCATCCTGACTGCTCCCACTACCTAGGCTTTTCATGGTGTCTGTTCATGTGCCAAAAAGTATACGCCACTTCATTCCCAGGACTGTCATTGCAGAAAGTCATGTATGACCAGCAGTTCTGCAAATGCCAAGTCCTTCTCAAGTAAGATATTAGCTGTGTAAAAAGGTCTGCAGTAAAACCAGTCTTCTTGTGCTGTATTTCCTAAGCCATCTTTCTGTCTTCTCCCAAACCTTTCCTCTCATCTTCATCTCACACACCTACAAAATTTAGCCAGCTCTCTATGCCTCCATACAGCAGAGTCCCTGAAGTCAGCTTTTCAGCCTGTACATAGTCCAGTCTCTGCCATTTAATTCTTAGTTGTTTTCATTATTTTCTCATATAATTTGCAGTTAGCACCAAGCAGTACCACACAAAAGATGATGTCCATCAACCTTAGTTTCTTGCACATCAGTCAGGAGAGGCATTCATTCTTCTGATTAAAGAAAAAAAAAAACAAAACAATTCTGGAATTGTAAAGCATACTTTCTCTGATGCAAAAGAAAAACATTCTCATGCACTCTAGCAGTCTAGTCATTTTTGTAATTCAGACTTCTGTCTGTAATTCTACAGGATGCAAAGTGTGAGCAGAAGCATTTTTGCCTGTGCATTGCCCACATATTCATCCTGTGCTGCAAAGAGTGATTTTGTTATTGTTCATATAGAAAATTCTGTTATAGTTTTTCAACTTATTGTTGTTATTATTATTATCTGGCTGTTACAGAGAACAGTATAATTTTTGAAACAATTACTAATATTTAAATTATAAATTAGCATTTTTGGTCAGGACTACTTCTGGAACCTATTACTGTGCGGATCAGCATAAGGAATATAATTTGAAATCTCAAGTGTCTTCCCTCTTCCAAGTATTCACTCGGGCTAATCCAAAGGAATATGTAACTCATTAGGGATAAATCTGATGGTTTTGTAAATATTTCTGCACCCACAATCTTAATGTGATCTTAATTAAAAGTATCTAGTGGAAACCATACACCTCTACCAAAACTGCAGGTAACATTTTAGTGCCTATATTAAAGGATTGCTGGAGTATTTCCTTTATGTTATGTAGAGATATGTGGGAAGTAAAAATACTGATGGGTAGTTGAAGTGAATCATTTAATTCAGTAATTGTAGATACTTTATTTTAAAGTACTATTTTCATCTTAGTTCTTTGAATGCGTATAAGAAAGTGACCATACATACTTCAGTGAGTAAGTGCAGTGGGAGTGGTTTGAAGTAGATACCACTGAGATACATGACATTTCTGCTTCTAGCAGTGTGGGAGGCTTAACCCAAAGTTCAGATCTTTCTGATCGGGTGGAGTGTTATGAGGACAAGCCAGAGAGAGCACACCGCTCCAAGAAGGACTGTACTTTTCACATCTTTTATGCAGATGATATTCCCTATTCCAACCAGCAAGTCCTTTTATATTTCTGATCCTGTACTTTGTTTCTCTTCCTTCTTATTCAGAAGTAACAGTGTAGTGCCTGCTAAATAAAATCCTTTTGCATCTGAGTACTGCTGCACAACAGTGCAGTAAAGAGGTGTTTTTCAGCAAGGACTACTGCATTATAATCCCAGTAAGAATGATACTTGTACTCTGTAAAGTGTCACTTTAAATGCTATTTATTAAGAGCTGACACTTTAAAGAAGGTCAGGATAGCATAGGTAATTACAAGTCCTTCTTGAAACTGGGAATCCCAAATTGTGCAGAATTGAACAAGCCTCTAATCCACATGCAACATGTCTTGCAGACCCCATCCGTATAAGGGGTTAACACATTTGGTCATTCAAGCTATTGGAGGATTTACTTCTTATAAGAAGCAAAGTCTACTCATTATTTTTGCTGTTAAAACAGAAAGAATGTTCATGTGGGAATGTTTTACTGCACTTCTAGATAAAGGCAGGGGCCCAATGGCCCTGTGTAATCATTGTTAACAAGTGAAAGCTGTTTGCAGGCTCCTGTATATCTATAACAGACTGAGTTTGTCCTTTGACCCAAGAGTACATGCCTGTAGAGCAACCGGTTTGTTCAGCTTAGCAGATGCAGCACAGTCCTGGGCCTATGTAGATTAGTTAATATGTGGTTCACAGATTCCTCAACAGATTCCTGTTTTCCAGTCAGGATCACTACAAGAAAGAATGGCAAGCTTAAACATACTTCTGCTGCACTTTCTTCTGCAGGGTTCCTTTGACAGCTTGTCACAAACTTTTCGTGGATGTGTTGGGGGCTGAGGTTGCAAATTACAATGCTGTTCTTGGAGTCTTTGCCACTGCAGCTATTCTGCCCTGTTTGAGCAGCTATCTTTGGCACAGGAGTCTTTGGCTGAGGAAGATGGCTTCCCATGATCATTCAGTATAGAGAAGGAAATTGTCTCTTCTGTGACTTACTGACCTCTGTAACAAAAAGCAGAACAGCTATATATGTAGGCATTTTAGTGGCAGTAGGGACACATGAGGAGCGTTGGTGTTAGGAAGCAAAAGCGGAAAGGATTGAAAGCAGCTCCTACTGTCCCCTGAGTTGTTCAAAATGATATGCAAACTGTCTCCCACTTCAGAGTGCCTCTAGAGGTAATGAAAAGCTAGGTACTTCTCAGTGGTGCTGTGACAGAACAAGGGGTAATGGGTGAAACCTGGACACAGAAGGTTCCATACAAACATGAGTAAAAGCTTCCTTACGTTGTGATTGACAAAACACTGGAATGGGTTGCCTGGAGAGGCCATGGAGTTTCATTTTCTGGAGATAATTCAAAATGCACCTGCATGCTCTCCTGTGCAACCTTCTGTACAGAAACCTACTTTAGTAGGGGTGGTTGGAGAAGGTGATCTCCAGAGGTCCCTTCAAACCCCTACAGTTCTGCAATTCTGTAAGCTTTTAGTGTGACTTCTTCCTCTGCACAGACCATCTTCTTAAGTTTAACTTGACACCGATGGCTTCATTGGATTTTTAATGTCCTCAAACAGACAAAAGGTATAATATTGCTCCCAGTGAAGCTTTTGGACTTCTTACAGCATCGGTTTACAAATGTAATTTCCTTAGATCTCAGTGTGATACCATGCTGGATCTTCCAGAAGAAGCTGATGTTGCTAATGGATGAGGAAGGAAGAATGTGACAACCCAGCAAGGGCCAGTAGGTCATAGCAATTACAAAGACATTGTGTGGCTTGAGAGGCACTCTGTGGTTTTGCACGAGCACTTGATGTTTTGAGAGACTTCTGCTGGCTCCCGAGTGCTTGTTGTGTGTTGCCAGCTTGCAGCAGTGACTTGCTTACTGTCCCTTGAGTCTCTATTAGCAGTTGAAGCATATCACATAAGCAGACTTTGTGTCTTGGATTCATCTGCAAGAAGTTCAGTTCATGCACACCAGGATTGCTCCCAAGTGCAACCAAAGTGGGGACAATTAGAGGATTCATTTCAAAACCACATTTCTTTTCTGAGCTATGACATTGGTATGGATGCACACTGTGTGGAACTAAGTCTCCTAATTATCTGTTAATGGAGAGGTTCAGGTCTTGATTTTTGACTTGAATAACAGTACAGCCTGGAGAGACTAATAAATCTGCTCAGTACTAGCTACATCAGTCTTCTTAAATTGAATTTAAACTGAGTGTTTAAAATTTATTTAGAACAACATTCAGATTTTACTGTGTGGTTTAACCCTGGCAGGCAGCACAGTACTCCTTAGTCACTTGCTCACTGCCCAGGTAGGATGGGAAAGAATTAGAAATGTCAAAGTGCAAGAGCCAATGGCTTGAGATGGAGACTAGGTAAAGGAAAAGTTGCATATGCAGGCAAAGCAAAGGAAAAATCTCATTTGCTGCTACCCTTCAGCAGGCAGATGTTCAGTTGCTGCCAAGCAAACAGAGCTCATTACACATAGTGGTTTCTTGGGAAGACAAACATTGTCACTCCAAACATCCACCCCTTTTCTACTTTACTCCAGCTTTTATTGCTGAACATAATGCCACAGACATCCCTTTGGTCAGTTTGGGTCCTGGTTCTGTCCCCTCACAGCTCCTTGTGTGCTCTCAGCTTCTCACTGGTAGGGCAGAGTGAGAAGATGAAAAGGATTTGCCTTGCACTGTTCTGCAACAGCCGAAGTGCTGGTGTGCTATCACCACTATTTTGATTAAAAATCCAAAAGACAGCATCTTCTGAACCTCTACAGAGAAAATTAATTCTATCCCAGCCAAAACCATGACAAACAGGAACTGTAAGTACAGCATATCTCCAGATATTAAACAGGGGCTTTAAAAAAAAAAAAAAAAAAAAAGAGAGAGAAAGTTTGTAGACTTGCTTCTGTGCAAGGAATGGCCTTATAACGTGGTAGTTTTTGTGTTCAGTGTGAATCTTGCTTCATAGAAATAACCACACACAAGGCCCAAAGAAGGAACCTACTGGTAGAAGAAAAACTAGCAACAGAACTTAAAAAATAAATAAAGAGGAAAAAATGTATGACTCAGGTCCTCAAAACCAAGGCCTCGTTAGTAAAACCAAAATGGGCTGTGTGTCAAACATGCTTTTCCCTTGAAAAAAGAGATTTCTCTACTGCATCTTGAACATTTAAAATTGTCTTTCGTAATTTATACATTCCTACTGAGCTTCTTGCTTTCTCTGCGCTTCAGAAGCAAACAATGATGCTCAAGGTCACATTGCTGAAGTGCAGAATAGCATTCACGTATTAAATTTGGAGAACATGTAATTTCGTAACAGAACAAGAAGTTGTTCTTTCATATGAAGTTTTGTTATTTTTATTTTCAGTTAATAGCTAAGCTGGACATTAAGTGATGCTATCAAATCACATTTGGGGAAATTATTTAACAAAGAGGCTTAAGCTGGAAAATTGAATTTCTAGCAATCTCCAAGGGAAAGTTTTGTCTCATATCCATGCTCAGGTGTCTTCCTTATGTATTAGTGTTTGACATCCTGTTTTGGGTATTCTACCCCCTTTCATTCTTCAAAACTACTGAAGAACTAAGTTGCTACTTGTATGTAGGGCAGCAAGTCTCTTGTAGATGTTTAATTACCCTTTTAAACAGTTTCTTAACTACATGTATAAGCTTCACCGAGTTTTGAATGTCCTGAGTGAGCTGTGAATGCCGCATTCGTTAAGCTTCAGATCTTCACTGTAGCATAAGGATCACCTTGAGAGAGAAAAAAATATGAATAACTTGAGTTGTTAGTTTTATTGTGATTTTTTTCAAGCCTGACAAAACTATAGTAACTAACAGCATTACTTTATGGAATCTTGTTCTAAATTTTATGGGGTCTTGTTCTGTGGAGATATTCAGGACCTCTATGCAGGCTTACCTGTGCAATCCATTGTAGAGAACCCACTTTAGCAAGGAGTTGGACTCAATGATCTCTTGAGGTAATTCTGAGAAAATATGCATTTTAAAGATTGCATTTTAACATGTCTGTATTTCTTACATACCATAAATATACTAATTTTATTGCCTTAACCACGTGTAAAACAAAATAGTTTAAAACTGCATAGCTCCTGAAATAGAGACTGACACGTATGCATTTTTGTTTGGTTTTGAAGTGCTGTGTTCTGCCAGAGATATGACGAAGGACTAAGGACCATGTACAGGGGAGCAGTGTAGATAATGTGTTTTTCTGTGCTAATGTGCTGTACTCTGCATGTTCCAGTGCCACTGTGGTTGTGTAGCACTGCTTTCAAAGAACTTGCTGCAAAGAGCAAGCTTCTCTGAGTTTTCTGAAGCCATTGACATGGAGGGCATCACATGGCAGGCCTGAAAGATTTCTCTCACCTGTGAGAACCAGTATGAAAAGCAGCGTACTGCCTCCACTGGCTTCTTTGTTCTCTTTCAAACTAACTAGTCTGGCTTAATCCTATTAATATTTTTGAAAGCTGGTAACACTGTGTAAAGTGAAGAGTATTATTACTAAGCTACAGGTAAATAGCAGTGTCTCAAGAATATCTTTGCCTGGAAACTAAATTTTAAATCCTTCGTTATGGAAGGTTTCAGGCATAGTGACTGGCATAGTTCTCCTGGTCTATGGAGAGAACCACTCCTGGCTGTGACAGTGTAGATAGATTTGAAGGAGGCAGAGTGGTTGTACTGTCTGTGCTTTGTTTCCCCATCCCACCGAATTCATGACAATCTCACTTAAGTATGCAGGTGTATATAGTCCTGAGCAGTTTTGTTTCCAAAGAAGATTACTGTCATCCACGTATGTAAACAAATGTAACCCTTGGTTATTGCAGTGCTGGCAAATACTTCTTCACAGGAGACCTTTCCCATACGTATTTGAACAGTGGCAGTGCAAAAAGAGTTTTACTCTATTCTTATTACTGTGATTGAGGAAGGATTATAGCCATATTACTGCAATTTCCTAACATCTCATTTATATAAATGTGACAAGCCTACGCCATTACAGTTGATGATACTATCCTCATACTATAGAAATTTGTGTTTTGTAAAAATATACCCTTAACTTATATAGCTTTGTGAAAATATATCCTTATGCCTTTTGTCAGTGCTTTGTTCTTTTACCTAGTAACAAAATCATAGGAAATGGAATTACAGTGTTAGCAATAGACTAGTGAGTTTCTTCAGCAGCTTTATGCTTTCTCAGACAGGGGAGGGACACATCCAGCTTTTCCATTACATGTGCCAAACTGTGTAAACTCAGAGAATTCTTAACACTGGAAAGAAAGGTGTAGTATTCGTACTGTTCTTTAAGTTTCTTTTCAAGGGTACTTGGTGAGGTTATAGAGGGAAAGTTTTAAAAAATGCTGTTCTAAAAAAGGACCATACTTCCCTCTTGACATTGGAAAGTCCAGTTCATAAAGTTTATCTGTTTCTACAGGGTCAGAATGGGCAGGCTTTTCAATAAAGGTCAATACAAGATTTTTATTACACTGGTCTTGTTCCTTGCAGGAAACTGGTGATGGAAGCTACCACAGTGTTCCCTCCTCACCATGTTTAGCCCTAGCAGCTTAGAAAGGTCGGGGAATTGCCTCATTCAGCCAAGCCCTAGGAGCATGGGCAGGAAAGGTTTTTGAAAGTGCTGATTCTCATGGTCATCACAGCCACTCTTCTAATTGAGAAGGCTTAACTTTGGCAAGTCTTGCTACCTGCATAAGCTTTGGGAGATCTTTAGCTGGGACTATTTTTTTTTTTTTAATGCATAAAATAAATACTTTAATACTTCTGGGGCTTCAGAATGCATTTTAAGGGTTGAAAAACAGAAGACAAGTGGACAGAATGTTTCTTTTGAATTTTTCTCTTTTATATTGTTCTGGTACGCTGTTTGGATTGGCAGTATTGTTGTCTAGCAGCAGAAAGGCACTTGAAAAATAAGTGCTTCAGATAGCTACTTTGTCTATTTTACTTATTTTATGTAATCAGTGGAAGATTGCAAGACAGTGTGCGTGCGTCCTTCTAAAACCTGCAAATCTTTGAATGACTAGATATAATTGTTTCCTTCTAGAGAAATTGGTTGCTATGCTGTCTGGTTTGGTGATTAAACCTATAAAAGATTAATTTTCTGTGTAGCACTTTTGAAACTGCTTGTAATGTGCAGCTATTTGTTGCAGAGCTTTAGGGTTATTATAACCTGTGTTCTACGAAGACAACTAATTCAAGGCAGTAGTCCTTTAAGTACAGACGTAGACTAATCTCATATGGCAGGCTGTCCAATAAATCTGGAAATTATGGAGAATATAATTCCTAGGTCATCTACTTCTTGATGTGTGATTCAGAGACAAGTGTACTGATGGTTACTTGGAAAAGACTAAAAAGACAAGGGTATGCTAAAATCTTTTAATAGGTATATGAAGGCATATGTGAGTAATAAAGGGCTGGTTCACCTATGGGGGTGACTTTCCTGGGACAAGAGGACTGACTGGTCTTGACACCTCAACAGTCCTGTCCTCTCTTTCTTTTGGAATGTCATCTCTGTTGGAGGAATCTTCTCATATTTCTGAAGGAACAGAACAGAAACTATAGTTTTAATAGACTGTGCTCTAAGAAAAAACACAGTCAGCTTTGTTTTTCCCCTTTTCATCAAGCCGTACAGTCTTAAAAGGCTCAGTAGCTGCTACATAAGCAGACAACCTATGCAGTTTCAAGTACAGGTACAAATATGATCATAAGACAAGTGAGTGGATTATGGGAGAAAAGCATAATAAATGAAAATCAGACTAGGAATGTCGTTGAGACCCAGCGTAGCAATGGAGTAAGGGAACATAACTGAATATGTGGTGAGGGTGCAGATTTTTCAAATACAGGGAACCACAAAGCTCAGAAGCATCATCCTTTGGCTTTAAAAATCTCCCCTTGCTCTGATGCAACTACTTCTGAGAAGTCCTCCCCTAAAATCTAGCTTTTCTGTTACATACACTGTCCTGAAGTCTGGAAAATAAGAGAAAAAAAGAAAGAGCTAGTACTGATCTAACTACTGGAAGTTATTTGTCTGTACAGTATTATGTTCATTTACCACAGTGCTGCCTGATCAGTAGAAATATATATTAGTTCCTCCACATTCTGTCCAAATAGTCAAGATTACTGACATCAATGTATTATATTAAAATGAAGTAGTATTCACTCTGATGCATTCCTTAGAATAAATATGCTTAATAAGTATAATACAGAATCACATCATTAAGCTTAGAGCAAATATGTCAAAATTCTATCAAAACAGCACTATGCATCCCCTAATTAATCTCCTTGTACAAGAAAAAAAGTAGATAGAGTAACCTGGACAAGACTGGAGTGAATAGTAAGTAAACACTAGCAAAAAAGTACCATTATCTTCTTAGAAATTCCGGAGTTGTCATAAAGCACTTTCACTGCCTGCCAGTGTCCATGAGTGCATAGTAGTAGTTTGCAGAGCAGGTGTCAGAGTATAGTCCTCTCTGAGCAATTTCATTTAGAGACCCCAAATGTGGAAGGTTTCATGTTTAATACAAAATCTACTTATGTAAGTTTTCTGCCAGGTAAGTTGCTGCCAGGGAACAGGAAGGACCAGCTCCACCCATAAGTGCAGGATGTTGGGACCCAGAGACAATATCCTGGACAGCATAGCACAGCTTCATCAGCAATAGGGCTCACAGTGGTGAGGCAGGTCATCAGAAAACAGCGAAGGCCCGTGAAGGTAGCTGGGGCAGGCACAGCCTTGGGGCAACTGCACAGAGCCATAGCGACAGGCTAAGGCCAGAGAGGTATGTCAGTCTGTGAAATGATGGAGCTATGTTCTTATATTGGAATGCAAGTGAAAATTACACTTAACAGAGTGTAGCAATCAGAACACACGGTCGAACTGTATTTATGGTTCTCTGTACTCTCTATGATATGCTGTAATAACATCATGATGCTGGGCATCATGCCACACCTATCCACTGGGAAGGAGTGTATAGGTTGTAGTCATCTGAAGCCCACTGCTCTTCTCCAAGTTCTTTCTTTTTGATATTTATTTCTTATGCCTACATAAGGCTGAGCCATGTATACATACCGACTCCAGAGTTGTTCTGTCTGACAGAGGAAGGCATTTGCATTTTTCCTGTAGACTGGGGGACAAGCAGTCCAACAGCACATTGAGTTGTTCAACTGACGTAATGTTTTCTCCAGCGCATAAGCCACCATTCTATCCCCTTCTTGCTAAGTTCAGCTTTCTTTGCAGCAGCTGCAGTCAGTCCCTCCATTCATTCTTCCCTGTGAGAGCAGAAGCCTTAACTGAAACACTAGAAAAGTTCCTACTGACCTGAGTAAAAAATTCATTTATCCCTCTACTACAAAATAAAAGTATCTCAGTAAACAGAACACAGTATTTTGTACGTATTTGTGAAGCAAATTATGATTGCATTATTCTGGAGATGTATGTTTCGATTCCTACAGCTGGCCCTGATATTTGTAAGGAATCTAGATGAACACTTGTTCAGTGCAGATGGATATTGTGTTCTTACTTTCATTTTAAGGTATTCTCTGGAAATAGAGTCGCTTTTCCAGAAACCAGCTTCTCAGCAAAGCTAGCAATTAATTTTATTGGATTATGTTTGAAATTACTTCGTTCCTGTACTTGTCAAAGTAAAACCTAATAGCATGATGCATGGTGAATCATCTTTAACAATGTATTGCTCATTGCCAATCCGGGGGAAAGGGAGAAGCATCAATAAAGCACTTCAGCACGTATTGTGTAGCCAGGCACCAGTACGGGATTTTTAACTCAAGAGTTTGTGTGTGTCTGTTAGTAAGGAACTCACCTAGAAGGTGTCTTTTTAAACTCTTTCATTCAGGAAGTCATGAAACTTGACATTGTCTTACAGGTTTCCAACAGTGTTTTAACACAAGATTATTAAAAATGTAATTAAACACAATACTTCACAAATAGTCCAGGTTTTTACACAGAATAATTCAACTTTGTTTATTTTATTTGTAAAGGCAGCAATGGAGAAGCCCATTGATCATCGACTGTTTGTGACAAGAATTTTGCATGAATTTGAAAGCGACACATTTTTTCCAGAAATTGACTACAAAGACTTCAAACTTCTCACAGAGTAAGTATCAGAATGGATAATGGTCCTGTGTTCTGAAGGGAGACTTAATCATTCGAATGTGTAAGAATCTTTTTAAGGCCACATTCTGTTCGAGTTTTTGCCATCTTTGTCACATTGCAGTCGTGCTTTATGCTCTCTCTAACAAGATTACAGAAAGTTGGGAGGTAGCAAAAATACAAATGGATGCCCCAAGAATCAGCAGGAAAGAATTTTATCTTTCTGATCCCATTTCAGTTTCCAGCTATTTACAGACCAGCAGAAAAGAGAAAATGTGGCAAGATGGGCTCTCTGTCCACAATGTAGGGTGCAGGAGTGGATTAGCTGTGAAGCTGTAGGGAACAAATAAGTGCTGGCATTGCAGAAGAGTATGGCCCAGACAAAGTAAGTGAGTGGGGAATGTTAGATTCCAAAGCACTCTGTGCCCTAACACAATCCTAATGCAGTATCCTGATTTCTGACATCAAAATCCTTGTCTTTCTCTGCATTGTCTCTCAGGTATTGGTCAGTGAACAAAAATCAGAATTTGGTCTTTATTTAATATAGCTGATAATTCCCCCACTGAAATGGAAACCTAACAGATGCTGATCTAGGAAAAAAAAAGTTTAGAATTCCTTCCTCCCTCAATGTCAGCATTACTCATACAAAGTCCTTACTTTGTCACTGGGAACTGAAGAGATTTTAAGAGTATCTATTAATAAAAATTCGTTTTAGTAACTCTGGAATAGAGGGGAACACTTTGCAGTAGGTAGCAATCACCTACGTATTCTTGCAAGAGGCATTTACTTTACCATTTCCTCTAAAACATGTAATCAAAAGCAAAACAAAAATAAAAGTCTGTGTCACTTCTGCCTTTACAGACATTTTAAGTAACGTGGGGGGATTCAGTCGAAATGTTTGTTGTCTTTTTCATCTGTTTTACATCACAGTCTGCTTTTTCTGTTTAAAAAGATGCATATACATGTTGCTGATAGTAATTAATGTGATTCCCAAAAGTGGCTTATAGTTAGTATTCCTGTGATAAGAGTGGCATTTTCACATTTTACCAGGTAACTCTCTCTTCTGATCGATAAGATAAATTACTGGTGATTTGCACAATTGCTTTCTACTTTTTATCCTTTGTTTTTCTTACTTCCCCCATCTGTAGATACCCAGGTGTGCCTGCTGATATTCAGGAAGAGAATGGCATCCAGTACAAATTTGAAGTGTATCAAAAATCTGTCTTGGCACAATAAAAAGGTTTTCTTTAGTTTTGTATGCAACCAGGCATTTTAAATTATGAAATCTTATTGATTGAAAATACACATTACGTACATATTACATCACTGTGAGAAAATCTCCTTGATAGTGCAGTACCTCAACTGTGAAAGATCCCAGAGAACACACCCCACATTCTGAATGTGTACCCTGCAGTATGTGCAGCGTTTGCAGCTCCCACTCTGACAGTGAGAGCCTACAAGGAGGGGTCCTTATCTCTGTTGCATTGCTGATCAACCTGAGAGCAATTGTTGTTTTTGCTTTTTTAAAAAATTATAACCCAAAACTTTGCTGACTGTTTCCCCAAAGTATTTTCAGAGCATCATCTTATGAAACAGGTTTGAGGAAAATTCAAGTAATGTTGCCCTTAATTGTTGCACTAAGTCTCCATTCGAACATCAGCAAGGGTTGCAGTAGACAATTACAAGTTTATGCAATTTATGTCTGTTCAACGGGGCCTAACATTGGCCAGTTTTCTATGAGAAGTTTAAACATTCGTTTTGCATGCTTTTGAAAAGCAATAACCAGGCCTTATGTATTAAGAGAAAAACACATGAAGTATCAGCTTTGAACAGTCGTTGAATTTCCCATGGCAGTTCTACAGCAGAAAAATGATGCAAAGAATAATTTTTGTTGTCTCAGTTTTCTCTGTTCCTTTTTCAGATTTAAAAATGTAAGTCCTTTGCTATGCTGATCTCCTTTATATTTGCTGACTTTTTACATCAATCAATAAAGATTTAAATATCAATATTATATGCTTGCATTAAATTGCAAAAGCGTACTGCGTTTTAATTTGCCAACACTTTGTGAAGGGGAAGAAAACATACTGTTGCCAAGGGGATTTGGTATTTTTCTGGTGTTTTTTGTTATTATGTGATGTAAGTCACAGTGACCCTGACAAGAGAAAATAACCTCCCAAAAGCATTTATTATGTACCAGTTAATATCAAAAGACAGGTCAGTGTTAAAAGCTCTGCACAGCTCATCTGCAAAGTGCTGTATTTATGGCAACTGACATTTATTTGAAGTGGAAGCAAACGCTTTATGCAATGTTAGATTACACTGTGATACTGATGTGAACACAGATGAGAAAATTTCTGCCTAAGTATGTATTGCATGAGATACAGTCAAAAGTTTTGCAGAGTCAATCTGGTTTCAAAGAATTTCCACTTGGATGCAAATGATTCTTCAAGGAATATAAGAGGAAGTTTGACTTTGTAGAATCTTCTCCAAATTTAGCTACCTTCAGTTGCCAAGTTCTGCGCCTAGGAGTGACATACCAGCCACCGCCTAGTTAGGTGCTGTTTGAGGTAAACAGGTGGGCAGAAAGATGTAAGTCTTCTTATGTTTACAAAGACAGTTTGCTGACAGGTGCGTTATTTCCGGAGGATGGTTACTTTGCAGGATTTTACATCTGTGCCCTTTTAGAGATACCTCATATTGTTCATGAAACAACTAAGACAAGAAAATAACAAGTTACTGGCTGGACTTTGCATGGGGCAGTACATGGCTGTCTGACAGGTAGGCTCGGAAAGCACAGAACATCTCTTTGCTGTTCATCTAAATTGGGCACCGAACCCATCGCCTTGCCATTTAAAAATATTTTACACTGTTGTCTGAAGAAGAAAATATCTTTTGATCCAAATACAACTTCCCCACGTTTTGTTTACTCCCGTATCTCACCGATGTTTGATGCTGTGAAAAGCTCTAGATTCTAGTGCATGGAGAAATGTTGTGTTTTTCTTCATTTCCGAGCAGCTGAGTACAATGAATAGCACCACGAGTGACAATATAATTACCAATCACCAAGAAAAGTATAGCGCAGATATAATTTAATCCCCCTCATTCATGCTTTCCCAAGAACAAAGTGTTCTAAACAGGTTAAAAATTAATTTTTTAAGGATAATAGTAGTTCCAACAAGATTGTTAAAACAAGACGGTCCACATAAGAGATGAAGTGCAAACCATTAGTGTTTCTGTTGCTTGTCTTTTGTTCATTATCTCTCTGTCTGAAAGTGGACAGCAATTTCCATTTGGTTGTAGAAAGCTAATGTTTAAAGTAGCTCACTAGTATTGTTAGGGTGGCAATGTATTCAAGGACAGAATGGGGAACATTCCAACAGCAAATCACTGCCACTGAGAACAATCCATGAAGAAGAAAGGTAAACACTAATAGGAGTTACCTAATTTAGCCTACACAATATTAGAATACATACGGAGCATGGGGGAAAATAGGAAGGGAAAAATAATGATTAGCTTATGCATGTTATCTAAGTAGAGCATCTAGAGTATGAGCTCTTAGCTGGGACCGGACAACCACATTGTCTTCATCAAACTACAGCTAATTTGTTGAAGGCTTATGCCTAAAACCAGAATAATTCTCAAGTGTTCAAAAGCAAGGCTAATAGAAAAGGAAGGTGTGAGCAGGCAGTGGCGCATTTGGAGAGGGAAAAAACTACAGGAAGGCTTGTTTGTCCGCTGCTGCTGACAGTGAGGTGGCTAAGAGTTGGCCTAACAAAACTTCCTTCAGTGTGAAACAAGGAGATACTTACCTCATTAAGTAGTTGTGCTTTAACTGCCTCTGCCCTGACCAGCAGTACTAGGAATGAAGCCTACCAAGTTAGGGTGCAGTCAGAAAAGTCTTATGAAGAGGAAGGTCCTGGAACAAAAGGGTGAAGATGGGGAAAAGAGAGATAAGAAAACTTGTTTTGCAAGAAAGATTACACAATTTCTTTTAGTAGTTTGTTCTGTAATGGTAAATATTACTGCAAAAGCACTTTCAGACTGCCCCAGGGTAGAATACTTATAAGAGTCTAAGACAACGCATTTCAGGAGTGAAGCTTTTTCGGGATTTAAATGTTTCAGTGACTGCTTTTGACAGCCACAATGGAAGCCTCAGCTACAGATCTTATCCTTAGGTGCCTAAGCTGCATGTGGAAGCTTAAGTCCCACCCCAGAGTATCCAGTAGCCTGAGAGTTAGCCCTGTGCCCGGGCTGGTCTTCTCGTTTTCCTGGGGAAAAGCGAAGTATTCATCTTTGTGGCTCCATGTAGGGAACTCCTTGCTCTGGTGTGAATCCTGTGTTGTCTTCTCATTTCCCATCTGCAGATCACTGTGTGTTCTTTCACATATCAACCAAAGCAGAGTTCATAAGAAGTCCTTTATCAGATTAACTGACATCATGACTGGAAGAAGAAAATACCAGCTTTCAGGCCGGGAGTCCTCTTCTGATTGCATTCTCGAAGGAATGTTTATCAGAAATAAAACTCAAGTGAGCCATTCCACTGGTGCAGCTGTGGGACCAGGAGCTCCTCATGACAAGCAAACAGGAACTGCAATGTAGACCTAGGTTATATGTACACCAGTGTCCAAAGAGCACTTAAGAAGTATAATGAACTTCATAATTAACTTTGAATTAAATTTTCCTCATTTGTCTTTGGTAAAAATAGGCATTAATTCTGGAGCGGACATTTTCTTTCCTCACTTAGTACTTTTGTGCATATTCTATTTTGGTCGGCTAAGGTTGGTTTCCTCAAAGTATTTTATCTCAGTGCCCTTCATGCAGTTAACATTCCCTTTCCAGTGGAATCTTGTTTCTCTAGTCATACAGCAGCTACACCGTTGTATACTGCGTAATTCACTATTTTTTTTCTTTTTTGTATTTAGTTCCAAATACCTTCAGAAATTCCTGCAGCGCACAAAAGGTGCAGACAACTTTCTGCTTTAACTTAAGTAATCCCTCCTCTTTCATCCAGTACCTTATTTATATGGATATGAAGGAAATATGTATCTTTCGTGTTATAGACAAATAACTGCTTAAATATAAACTACAAATAACTGTTCAGAATATTTATGTATGTATTCAGGAAAGAAAACAAACAAACAAAAAAGACTTGTAAGCATCCTAGGTAACTTATTCCACAGTCTATTTTCAGTTTTTAAGAACACGCTGATGAGAAAATATCAGTACTACAGATGTTCACATGCTGGGTTAGCAGCACCTCATTTGTACACAAAGAAATAAAAACATGAGCAAAAGAGGGTTGTTCTACATACATGCTGAGCTCCTATACTTAGGAGTCCAGCACTGGCATAGCGCACCATTGCTAATGGACATTTCAGTGCAGTGTAGTCTCTAAAATAGTCTGCCCACCCATCGTAATTATTCCTGCAAGTACCACATGAGCATTCCCACACAGACAATGTTTTAATTGAAGTAATTAGCCAAAATACACCAAACACTTCAGAGAGCATATCTGTTCCAGAAAGAAGCCTTCATGTCACAACTAGATAATTAAAACATGCCTGAAAGAAATTGAGAGAAATACCATCTCTGGTATTAACTCACCGGAGCTGAAGCGGTGGTACCAGGACAGGTCAATAGGGCCTGTCTCAGAGCTCTTACCTGATGCGATCAGTTCAATTAGAGAGTGTTAGCAAAGAAAGCACAATGCGAAACAGACATAAAAATTGCCAAAGAAACCGGTAAAGTAATAAAATGTTATTCTGGATTCTAAACTGCATGCAGAGTTGAGACTTCGTGAAGGTAGACTCTTAGTGGAGCCTTAATTTCTTCTGTTTGGTTTTGCTAATTATTTTTTTAAATAAAACAGCATTTCTCTATACTGTGCATTCTGCCTCTGCCTCGTTTCTTCTCTTTTAGACCTTCCCTAGTATCTGTGGCTCATAGGCAGAATCTCTTTTCCTCATATTAAACAAGCAGGCTGCTGTACCTCTTACATGTAATGAATGAACTTCCAAGAAGCACTCTTATTTAGAGTGAGTTAGTGCATTCCTTCCAGCAAACGGTTCCAGCACAGTAAACTGCTGCCTCTTTACACATTTTAAAAGGTATCAGTTTAAATACCAAATGACTATGATATTAATTTCAAGTTTAGGTCCTTCATTTGAATAATTTCTTGGAGCTGTAGGCTAAGGTTGGTCAGTGCAAGGTTGGTTTAGTGAGCACTCCAAATAGGCATGGTAACCAGCATGTTTACAGTCCCCCATAGAAAACACAGTCCACAAAAAAAAGTATTGTTTTGGGTCAAAATATTTCCATTCTTGTTTCTTCCTTTTCCTTCCCCCCACCTCCCACCCCCCCAAACCCCCCCCCAAGAAGCATGGAACAGCTCACTTTCCTCATCCCCAGAGTCCTGGATGGCCCAGGGAAGGTCCCTGCTGAGTTCAGACTCCTTTCTGCATAGCCAGGAATCTAGTCCCTACAGCCACTTTCCCAAAACACAGCCCTGAGGCTTGAGGTCTGCAGTCTAGCTCTGGTTTTCCAGCATCTTACTGAGCAGACTGCCATAAGGTAAATATGTTTCCATAGTTTTACTGTCAGCCTGCCTGTATTTGAACAAAAGTTTGTCAAGAATTAGTGCACTGGAGTGTTTTGGTCAATTAAAATGAGTGCTGCTGTTCTGACCATAAAACTTTCACCTGGTAGATATCAGCTAGCCAGTACGTCACAGTGTTTCAAGAGGTCTGGGTAGACAGAGATCCTGAGAGGAACAGGAAGAAAGTATGTCTTGGGCATATGCAAACATCTTCTGTGTTTTAGAACAAACCTTAGGCTGCTTTGATGTATTTCCTGCTTCCGTTTTCCACCCTCCTTCACAGTTAACATAAAAATTGTTTTCTTGATATCAAGAGTTATTTTTTATATCTAATTAAAAGTAGACAAAAGGTTGTGACATTTACATATATATATGCATATATATATATATGTTTTGGGGTTGGTTGTTTGGTTTGGTTTTGTTTTATGTCTAATTATCTTTCTAAAAAAGCTGTGGTGTGATAAACTTTCTGTAAGTGATTTCAGTTGGCTGTCATAAGCACAACAAAATAATGCAAGCAAGGACAGGAGGCACAATGAGAAAGTGCATATGAGAGCTGCAGAAACCACACAGGTGAGGATGCCAAAGCCGCAGAACTGATGAACCATGCACAAGTGCAGCCTGCCTCCATACCTTACATAATTTGCACAACAGATCTGAAAAGAGCAGTAACCTTCCTGAAGAATGGGTGTTCAATCTACGCGCCTATCTCATATTGCACAGGAAGAATATTAACGTTGTGAGTGAGGTACAGAGAACAAAACAAAAGATCATTAGGACTGCAAGAAGAAACAAACATCTGTGGACATTCTCCCAGCTTAGCTTTTTAAAGATGAGGTTAAAGAGTAGCTGAAGAACCTGCCCTTGGGAGGTTGTTTGTCTTAGTGGCTTATTCATACGTTCATCCAGCTCTTAGTCATGCCTGTGCCTGACCAATCCTGTCAAGCACTTTGAGAAGCAGAACAGCACAAATCTCTTTCACAGTCCTCCTGGAAACTTATCTCCTGCATTGCCTAAGAAAGCCCTTCATAGCATCAAGGCTGCTGGCACTCTGTGACTGCTGTGTATTATGTAGAATATGACTGATTGTTTCACTGTTACTTTGCCTTGAACTACCCTATTTGTTTACTGCATTCACCTGTTGTCTTTTATTATATGCCAAGATGACAAAGTCTTTGAGGCAGCAGCTGCTTTTTTAAATAGATGAGTGCAGGATCTTGCACAACACGGCACTACAGACCCTGCATTTAACAGCATTTGCAGGGGAGGGAAGACAGTTGCCGCAGGTACCACTGTAACATCCACGCATCCTCACTGCAGAAAGTTAGCGTGGCAAAAGGCAGTCGAAACTTCTGCAGAATGTTGTGTGTGTGCTCGCTGTCACAGTGAGAATTGGCATTCCATGAAAATATCCGTGGGATATCATAGATATCTGCAGGAAATCCTGTCATTCACTGCCCTGCCAGAAAGGACCTGGGTGTACTGGAGGATGGCAAGCTGGATGTGAGTCAGTAGTATGCTCTCACAGCCCAGAAAGCCAACCGTATCCTGGGCTGCTTTGTAGGAAGTGTGGGCAGCAAGGCAAGAGAGGTGATCCTGTTCCTGTTCATTGCAGGGGAGCTGGACTGGATAACCTTTAACAGTCCCTTCTAACTCAAATGATTCTATGATGCTATGATGAAGGGCGGTCCACAGGCACCACTGAGGCAACAAGCACACAGACTAGTACAGTAATGTGATCAGGAGTAATCAGCATAAATTCATCCAGGAAAGTCATGCTTGACTGATCAATTGTGTATGGAATTACTGGCCTGGTGGATGAGAGGGAGGCAGTAGATACTGTCTGCCTGGATGCTGGTAAAGTCTTTGACTTCTCTCCTGTAAAGAAGGCAGTGAAGGAACTAGAAAATAATGTATGTAAGGAACAACTAGGGGAACTGTGCTACTCTAGTATGGAGTAGAGAATGTTGAGAGGATGCCATGTCATTGTACAACTACCTGAAATGAGGTTGCAGCGAGAAGGGTATTAGTCTCTTTTCTCGGGTGATGAATGACAACATGCAAGGAAATGGCCTCAGGTTGTGCCAGGAGAGTTTTAGGTTGTAAGTTGTTGTGTTGGAAGAATTTCTTCACATCGAAAGTGTGATATTGGATCAGGCTGCCCAGGGAAGTGGTGGAGTCCCCCTGTCTGAAGGTATTTAGGAGACCTCAGGATGTGGAACCCAAGCACCAACAGATGCTGAGGCCACCCATCTGTACAATGGCATTGTAGCACAGGACCTGAGGGTCCCAGTGGACACCAAGTTGAACATCAGTTGTGCAATCTGCCCCTGAAACAAAGAAGACAAAAGGTGACATGGGCTGCATTAGGCAACGACTGCATCAAGCTGAGGGATTTAATCCCCTCTCCTCTGCATTGGTGGGGATGATGAGTCCAGTTCTTCCTTTCCCCTTCCGCTTCCAAGTACATGAGAGACGTGAAGCTACTGGAGAGAGTTCAACAAAGGGCCATTAAGATGACAAAGGACTTGGACCATCTCTCCTGTGAGGAAAGGCTGAGAGCTGGGACTGTTCAGTTGTGAGGAAAAGCTGAGATGGCTGACACTGTTCAGCACAGAGATGCTCAAGGGTGATTATACCAGTGCATACAAATCCCACAGGGGAGAGTGCAGGGAGTATGGAGCCAGGCTTTTCTCAGTGGTGTCAAGGAACAGATCAAGAGGTAATGGTCACAAAAGGAAACAGATCATCTCAACATCAGGAAACATTTATTGTGTAGGGGACTGGCATAGGCTGCCTAGAGGGGCTGATTATCCCTTTTTGGAGACCTGGACTTTGGGACGGGGAGCCTGTTCCATAACCACTGCCCTCTGGGGCAGAATCTTTACCTTACTCTCCCCCCGCAGCTCCCAGTCCTCCCCTGGCACAGCTCCATGCTGTTCCCTCAGGCCCTGTTGCTGTCACCAGAAAGCAGAGCTCAGCGCTGCCCTCTGCTCCTTGTGAGGAATTTGGAGAGCAGAGTATGGAGGTTACCCCTTAGTCTTCCCTGGGCTGAACAAACCAAGTGACATCATATACTCCTCTTAAGTCACACCCTCTCGTTGTTTCACCCTCCTTGTTGCCCCCCTCTGGACACATCTGAATATCCTCAGATAACATCAGAAACAGTACGTGGCAGCTGTGAGAAGGCACTGATGCATTGCATTTGTCAGGATTAAAACCAACAAAAACAAAAAACTTTTATATTCCTGAGTTTGTGATGAAGAACATACAGGTTGGTTTTGTTGGAATAAATGTCTCTCATGAAGGTCGCTAGTTCACTTTCCCTGCTATGAACAGGGCCATCTCAGGTTGCTCAGATCCTTCCTTGCCCTGAAAGTCTCCAGGGTAATTTATGAAACGTCAGACCTCATAGTCCTACAGATAAACAGAACCCAACTCTTCTTTTTTTTTTTTTTTTTTTTCCCTGAAGTTTTGCTGTCTGAAAAAGCTGGGGGGATTATTGCAGAGTAAAGGTTGAGAACATCCCAAGGCAGAACTGCTTCAGGTTCCACTGAAAAAGATCTCGGACAAACTTCTCAGCTTCTCTTATGGCTCCAGACGATCATTTTTATGTAATGAACGGTACTCTTGGGACAGACCTGCAAGTTGTTCAAAAGCACAGGTTCCCTTTTGGCACCATAAGCTACAGCCATGTTTCCAACAGCCACAGATAGTGTGTCTTTGAGCTTGTTTGGGAAGTCAGACAGGGGCAACCAGCAACAGGTCATCTGCCTCGACTTCACATTAAACACCGATTAACTTAGGTGGTAAGAAGCAGCAAGGATTTTAGTGGGTTGTTTCTTCAGAACTGCTCCTCTTCCCCACAGAGGGAGCATGGGTCCACAGCGCGGCCAGATCACTTCATAGAGGACAGCTGTGCCTGGCTGAGGGAAACGGAGGCAGCGGTGGGCATCGGAAAGCCGAGAGCCCGTGGAGGGGGACCACTGCCACGAGGAGATGGGCAGCAGGGTGCGAGGGCCCCCTACAGCCATCAGGTGTCAGGGAAGGATGGTCTGGGGCAAGAGGTGTGAGAGTGAACGAGGCAGCGGGGTGCGGCTGTGAGGGAGCAGGGCTGTGAGGGAGCAGGGCTGTGAGAGCGGTCAGACGCGAGCGCGGCGGAGACCAGCTCCGCTCCCGCCGCCTCCCCCTGAGCGCGGCCGGAGAGGGCCGACATCTACGCAGCGACGAGCCCCTCCGCCTCACGTCTCTCCTCGCTGCCCGCCGGCCGCTTTATAAAGCAGGCGGAACTTCACTTTCTGCCTGCGCGCGTGGAGCGGAGGCGTGGCGCTGCCTGGGAATGCGGCGGAGCACCGCGCCGGCCCCGAGGAGCTGCGATGGGAACAGGTGAGGAGCGAGCGGGCCGCTGTGGTGGCAGTCTGCGGGGTTGGGACCCTGCGGCGCTGGCGGGCTCCTCCGGAGTTAAATGCAGCCAGCGGGGCGGGCTGGAGCTCTCCGGCGCTCCTCTGAGGGCAGCAAGGCAGAGCGCAGCGAGCGGGACGGCTGCAGGCGGCGAGCGCAGCGCCTGCCCTCAGCTCGGCCTGCCGGAGCGGCGGCACGGGGCGCTGGGGAGTCTCGCCTTGGTGCCTGAAACCCGGCTTGGTTCTGTCAGCACCCCGCGGCCGTGGGGGAAACTTTATCTCTGTTGGTAATTTGTTAAATAGAAGTCGTTTTTTTTACACGCTGTTAAATGTCAGCGGGGGAAGATCGGAGCTGTTAAGCTGACCGGGAGAATTCACAAAGTTAAGGTGAATCACAGGTGCGCTTACGGCTCTGTGCTCCTTCAGTGGCTGAGCCCGCCTCTGACGGAGGGGAGAGTCTCTGGCTTAACTGCAGTGGAATTATTTTAGACTCCCTGCTGTGAAAAGTTGTGTGTAATGCTGAGAGGGTGGGACGTTCGGCTTTAACTTTGAAAAAGTGAGGAATATCTTGCTATAACATCAATTCACAGCATCTTTTGCTATGTGCATGTAGTGAAAATGTCTGTTATAATAGTGTTTTCCCCTTTAGTTTTGTGGTTATTTCCATGCTTACCTGTAACAAAGTGCTGTCACCTGGTAATTGGAGTCATAGAATGGTTTGAGCTGGGAGGGATCCTTAAGGGCTATCTAGTCCAACTCCCCCGCAGTGAGCAGGGACGCCAGCATCCACATCAGTATGCTCACAGGTCAGGAAGAAAGGGATACAGGACCAAGAAAAGAAAAAGGGGGGGGGGGGGGGGGGGGGGGGGGCGGACTAAAACTTTTAAGTTGTAGTGGCTTTTCCCACTCTGATGGCAGCAGGACCTCTGACAGGGATCTGGGTTATCACCACTTTGTACTTGCCTGTCAGACCTCGAGACAGGACCCAGCACAGATCCACAGCACTGCCTCACTGCTCCCTGGAAACAAACCATCTTTGCCTTCAAAAATTGATTTTAATTCAGCCGGGTGCCTTGTGCTTCTTCATCCCAGTCTCCAGGACAACTTGTCTCTTTAAAAATAAAATTAATTTCTCTACAGAAAGAATAAGTGTTCCTGGAATGTGATTTGCACAAGAACATTAGAAATTTGTGAATGTTCTGAAGGACCGGCTTATAATCTGCGAGGTCACACAGTTCCCCACTCCTTGAAGAGCTGTCCCAGCACCAGTCTGGCTCCTGTGTCTCTCCTGACATCTCAGTCACACATGCAATTGTTCCTGGCATCACAGCTACTGAGATTTGAGCATGTCTAATCCCAATTTGTTTTATGTCAGACAGTGATGAATTATCAACTGAGTACGTTTTCTGGGGAGACTTCTTGAACTGTGACTTTCACTTCAAGTGCCTGTAAGTACTGTGCTTTTTTTGTTGGGTTGTTGTTGGGGTTGTTGTTGCGGTTGTTGTTGCTGCTGCTTGGTTTTGTGTCTTTGTTTTTTGGAGCAGGTGCCTAGGTGTGTTTCCATTCAGCCAATATCACTCTGCACTTTATTCTCACAACAGCAATTTTAGGATGACATGGCCCTGTAAGGGATGACACATTCTCCTGTAATGGACAGAGTCTACAGATGAAATCATGGTTATGGTGCCTAGCCTTCAAGAATGTATTCTGCATTATACTGTTCATTTACAGATATGTAACTCTTATTGTGTTGACAGGACAGGTTCGTGCAACGTTGTCTTGTGGTCACCTCTTCACCACTGTGAGGGCAAGAGATGCTTACAGATGGCTCTTGGCCTGTTCTCAACTGGACATGCATATCTGTGTACATGCAGATACATGCCTATGGCATGTGGATGTGGTGGAAGTAGTGAACAATAAAGGATTTTCCATCCAGTAGTGTATTCTGCATCCTGCCTGTCTTTAAGTGCTTGCACCATCCCTTCACCTTACCATCCCATCACCATCCCATCCCTTAGGAATCAGTCTTGGAGGACAGAGGGATCCAGGAAGGCTGGATGCTCCTCAAGAAGGAAGTTGTAAAGATGCAGGTGGTCTTTCCTCCATGCTGTAAGATGAAGTGGTGTGACTGAACAGGGAACTGAAGAGTTCACCCCCTGTGGAAGAAGGGGCAGGCAACTCAGGGAAAGTACAGGGAAGTTGCTAAGGTATGCAGAGAGAAAATCAGAAACATCGAAACCCAGTATGAGCTCAACCTGGCTACTGTGGTAAAGGATAATGGAAAAAATATGATTACAGATGTTCCAACAGTTAAGGGCCAATGAGAATCTCCATCCTATTCCCCCACATCTGGATGTAGTGGGGATCATGACCACTGAGGATAAGGAAAAGGTTGAGGTGCTCAGTGCCTGCTTTACATCTGTCTTTAATAGTTAGATGAGTTATCATCTAGGTATTCTGTAGTGCAGGGAGGCTCTACAGAGGGATCTGGACAGGCTGAATAGCTGTGCTGAGGCCACTGGGATGAAGTTCAACAAGACTCAGTGTTGGATTCTCCACTTTGGTCACAACCATAGGCAACACTACAGACTTAGGGCAGAGTGGCTGGAAGGCTGTGCCGAGGAAAAGGAACTGGGGGTCTTCATTGACATGCTGGTGAACATGAGCCAGCAGTCTGCCCACATAGCCAAGAAGGCCAATGGCATCCTAGTTTGTATCGGAAATAGTGCAGCCAGCAGGAGCAGGGAGGCAATCGTACTCCTGTACCCTGCCCTGCTGAGGGTTCACCTCAAGTACCATGTTCAGTTTGGGGCCCTTCACTACAAGAGAAACAGACAGGTTCTGGAGCACGTTCAGGGAAGGGCAGTGAAGCTGTGAGTGGTCTGACCAGCTGAGGGAACTGGGTTTGCTCAGTCTCAGGAAGAGACTCAGGGGAGAACTCATTCCCCTTTACAGCTGCCTGCAAAGGAAGACTGCGAGGTGGGGATTGTCATCTTCTGGAAACACTGATAGGATGAGAGGTGATGGCCTCAAGCTGTGCCAGAGGAGGTTGGATATTAGGAAGAATTTCTCCTCCATAAGAGTGTTTGGGCACTGGAATGGGCAGCCCAGGGAAGTGATGGAGGAGTTAAAGGAAAGGGTAGATATAACACTTAGGGATGTGATTTAGTGGGCAGTACTGGTGATAGGTAGACATTTGGCCTAGATGATCATAGCAGTCTTTACCAGCCTTAATGATTCTACGATCTTAGCAGCATGCAAGCACTTCATCATCTTCTTGTGCAGCTTTTTGTTACAGCTGTCTGTTCATAGTGTGAATGGGTGAATGAGGCTCAATGCTTCTAGCTACTGCTGATCTCCATTTAATTAAGAATGTAGAAGTTGCTTAGAAATTGAGCTTTAAGTGACCTTACCTTTGCTATGGCAAAGTGGGGTCTTCCAAGTAGAAAACCTCCTCCAAACATAGAAACGCCACTGGCTTAGGCTAGCCTTACTCTATCCTCACTTACTTTCATAGTTCAGGGGAAATATATTCAGACAGCGCCTTTAAGTGTTAACGTTTGGTCAAATAACTGACAAACAGTCTCATTTTCTTGCTCTGAGTAGCATTCTTCTCCTCCCGTGCCTGTTATTTAATGTTCTTCTAGCCAAACAAAGAATTTCTGTAGATGAAAAGACTTCTGTTAGTGCTGGGTACCTTCACTTAAGTAATGCAAGCAAGTTGGTACCAAAAGATAAGTTTGAAAGAAATATAAAATCACTGGTGATTTATGGGTATTCAGAAAATGAGGGGAGACTGTCAGAACTCCAGCACGTGTGCTATCTAAAAGATGCTTCTCTTTAACTTGTGTCCTGACACCTTGAATGCACCAGTTAATTGGATAGGTTTTCTTGTAGTAACAGACTTGATGATAATCTTGAGTGTTTTACACCTCAAAAACAGGTATTTCATAATAATGATCTGTGTATCAATGAAAGCTGAGAGAGACAGTACTGAATCATGAACCTTCACAGTCATGGAATGAACCCTCAAAGCAGTTTGAGTGCAATTAGTTTTAAAATATAGCTTTCTCAGGAAAATTGTTTAAAAAGAACAAAATTCAATGAAAGGAACTGATAATATCACAGTGACATCTCTGTTCTCACCAGTGATCAGCAGTGTAATATTTGCTCCATGAGGACAAACAAGAAGTAAGCATGAAGCCCCTGCACTAACCCTTCTCATTGTAGCTGAAGAGCAGTGGCACGTCACAGCTGAACAGAGGCACCTCGCCCTATGGAAAGGCTGGAAATCTGAGGTAGGCACGTCATGTGTATTTCAGCTGACTTTCATGTTGCTGTTTGCTGGACAAAATACTGAGACTGTCTTTTGACTTTGGAATTCAACACAAAACACCAATTTTGAAGAAAAACAGAATGAAGTTACTGCTTCTCGGCTATTCACCAGAGCAGTACTAATACTCCCCATGGTAAGTAAGTCTGTATATTTCATTTGCAATTAAACTGAATTTTTAATTTCTCTAGAAATATATTGTAAATAAACCAATATGGTTTCATATCCAATCTTGTTTGGAAATCATATTGCTCTGCCAGCTGTTAAATACTGATTTTTCTTTTGTGACTGAAGACTTTTCCCTTAACAAAAAGTAATTCAGAATCAAAGTCCATCTAGTCCAAAAGTTCTCCTTGGCCCACTGCTCAGCCTGGCCAGCTCTCTCTTGATGACTTCCTGTCCCTCGGGCATGTTGACTGCACCCCCCAGCTTGGTGTCATCAGCAAACTTGCTGAGAGTGCACTTGATGCTACTGTTATGTTCATTAAGCTCCTATTTTAATTTTTTTTTTCATATCAAACCTCCAGATTTTCCTTCATACTATTGAATGCTTTTTTCTTTCAGAGCTGATGCTTTTTGCCCAGGCAGTGGATTACTCTCAACTCCATGACAAGTGCAGCAGAGTTGGCATCACTTCATTTGTGCAGTTTCACTCAGACTAGTGTGTCTTTCAAGCACCATAACTAAGGTAATGTTCTTATGCAAGTGTTACTACTTCACTTCTATGAAAGAGATAATGTTAGTCTTCCAGCTATTTTGAAGTTAATTCTTAGCTAAACAAAGTGTGCTTGTGCTTTCCTTCTTTATTAAGACCCAGGAACCAGTTTTTTTTTCCTCACTAATTTGTAGATGTTTAGCACTGTCATTTGATAACAAAAAACAGAAGTGGCCCTGGTATGCACAGGAACTTGGTGAAAACAAATGCTGCAGGGTTCATCTTGTTCTTACTTTCAATGGTTTGAATCAGGAGTGCTACAACTGCTGCAGAGTCACTTGGGTTTAGTCAATATAAAGCCATTACAGAGTGAAGAAAGAGAAAACAAAGTGACAGCCATCTTTCAAGTGTCTGTAAGTGTTGTTTAAAAAAAAAATAGTGTGTTTCTGGAAGTCTAGGAGGTGGAAATATCCTTTCTTCCCCATCCTTTGTAGTCTTAAAAGTGTTGACAAATTTATAGGAGCAATTCAAACAGCTAATCTTTCTTCTCCCTCCCACCCCCCCCTTTTTTTTTCCTTTTTTGGCCTCCTTGCCTTCTTTGAGCACTGAGTGTTATTTTCTTCAGCTAGGAAGGTATAAGTGAAAGACAAGTGCCATGAATCAGACCGTGGAGCTGCCAACAGAAGGGAACTCCCTAATCAGAGCTGTCTACCAGAGTCGACTGCGACTCACCAGGCTGTTGTTGGAAGGTGGAGCCTACATCAATGAAAGTAACAACAGAGGTGAAACCCCCTTAATGATTGCGTGTAGGACAAAACACGTGGACTCCCAGAGTGTCAGCAAGGCAAAGATGGTTAAATATCTATTGGAAAACAAGGCAGATCCAAACATCCAGGACAAATCTGGGAAGACAGCCTTGATGCATGCTTGTCTAGAAAAGGCAGGGCCTGAGGTGGTTTCTCTGCTACTGAAAAGTGGAGCTGACCCAAGCCTACAAGATCACTCTGACTGCTCTGCGCTGGTGTATGCAATAAACTCAGAAGACAAAGAGACTCTGAAAGTTCTTCTCAATGCCTGTAGAGCAAGGGGAAAGGAGGTAATCATAATCACAACAGACAAGTCTCCATCAGGAAGGCAGACAACAAAACAGTACTTAAACGTGCCTCCTGCAGACCTTGAGGAATGCCATGCTCCAGCTTCCTGCACTTCCCCATCTGAAATAGAACTGAAATCATCACCCCCACTTTCAGGCTCAAATGGAAGTAAAAGGGCACTCTTCAGCTTTAAGGATCTGGATCATCCCAGAAGCACAGATCATTCGCAGCCGAGAAATTCAAATTCATCAGACACAGGATCCAGGCTGGCACATTTGCAGCACCTACAGTCTGAGCCGTGGGTAAAGAGCTCTCCTTCATTGCTTCACCAGAGTAAGGTTTCCTCTTTACATGCAGAGCTTCGTGATGTAACTCCAGAAGAAGAGCCCTCTTCTAAAGCCTTTGCCTTATCAAAGAGGTTTGTTACCAGACACCAAAGTACTGACATAAAAGACAATGCTTATTTACTGAAAACTGCTGATCAAAATGGATCAAAGAAGTTATACGAAGAGATGAACTCTCAGACTTGTTATAGTGAAGAGGAGCATTTTCCCAGCGGGTTTCCTGGGGGTGAGGATGAGAATTCTAGTTTGGGACAAATCAGCTTCATTTCAAACCTAAGCAGTATTATCAAAAAAAGAAACTTAGGAGCAAATCATTACAGCTCTGATTCTCAATTAACTACTACTCTGCATCCTGTTGCTGCAGAAGACAGTAAGTCAGTGATAGGAAAGAAGAAGATTGTTTCTCCATCTCACTCTTTGTTTCCAAGTTCTAGAGACTTACTGGAGAAAATACCTTCTGTTCCCATGAGCAGAAGAAATGAGACTTTTCTAGAAAGACGGGGTTCGGGAGCCTTACTGTTGGATAAAGTTGCTCAGTCAAGACCAGGTTTTCTTCCACCACTCAATGTGAATCTGCAGCCCCCAATTCCAGCTATTAATTTCTTACATAAGGTTTCTGGGGTGATTTCTTACGGGCAAAAACACTTAATACCAGCAGCACCTGCTTCCCTCAGCGAGACCAAAAACACAAAAATGCTACTAAGGAGGCAGTCATTGCAGACGGAGCAGATGAGGCAATTAGTGAATTTTTGACGAGATATTGAAGGGTTATAAAATGTTTACAACATGTACAGACTTGCTGCTCTACCAAACTGTAATGATACGCTTCTGTACAGACGGCAGGTCTGTGATGTAGGGCTCTCAGCCTCAGAATGAATTAAATAGCTTAGGTACTACATCAAAAGATATACTTAACTGTCTAATTAATTAATTAAATGATGCCGCTTTCGACAGACTGGGGAATATTTTTTATATAATCCTCATAATTTCAGCTTTAGCGCTGAAGCCTTACCCACATCCGGCATAATCTATGAAGGATTAAGGTGCTGCAGTTCTCAGTTCTAGGTTGCAAGCTTTCCCTAAACACTACCTTGTTTGAGAAACAGAGAAGTTGTACACATGGAATTTGGGAACTTGGAACATTGGACTGTGATGCCGGACATTAGAATTTTCTGATATCCAGACACTCCAGACATGAGCCTGTGCTTGAAGGGCTGGGCAGTGGTGGGTGCCAGCAGGCAACATCCTCTGGCTTCAGTGGTTTTACTGCATGTAAACAGACAATACACAGACTGTAGATGAAAACAGATGTTACACAACTATGCTGTATGTGTAGCTTCACTTGGGAATTTCCAGATGAAGACTGGGAAACTGCTCGATGTGCCCACTGGGAGTCGGCATGGTACACAGACCCCAGAGTGCTGCAGTTGGGCATTCAGCATGTCACAGCAGTCCAGCATTGAGCCAGGAGGCCAGCAGAGTGCCAGAGTCCTGCTGTTACTTCTTAACATGAAATGACCAGGTACCCATGTCCATCAACTTGAGCTTCTCAGGCTGCCTGCTGGGGTTTGCTGATTAAAACGAGGATGGTTGGGGGATGTAAGGGCTCTGTCAGAATGGGGCTCTGATACTTCCTGCAGCTTCAGCCTCTCAAACACCAGGAGGTCTCCAGAACACATGGGATCTTGTTCTTCCCATATCTGTGTTTCTTGTCAAGACAAGATACACGTGGTGGAAGACACTGCACACCCTTCCTTGCCTGGGCGCAAGGATGAGCTCTGTTCTGCTCTCAGATACACACACAGAATTAAAATAAAATAAAAATCCAACAATGGGGATATTCATTTGTGAGCTGGAAGACCTCATCTTGCCTAATTTGAAGCAAAGGCATGAGTTTGTTACAGGTCAGAAACATGCTTTGCCTCTGAGGTAAATCACCTATATTTTTAACTGTGTCTATCAAAGATGTATTTTTCCTTCATGTTCGGTATTTTGTGGTTCCAAACATCTATCCTGCCTTCTGTAGATGCTTGATTTATGCCATCAAATCTAACATTTAATAACTAACTTGTCTTCTAAAGATTGAGATGTATTTAACGTGCTCTCTTTTGCCAATATTTACCAAAAACAAACCAACAAAGAAGCCATCTGTACTGGTGTCTGTATAACCTGACTTTCTGTATACTGGAATGAGCTGTGGGTGTTCTCTGCCTTCTTCTGGTTTCTGTCAGTATTCACTCTGCGCTGTTGCCTAATGAGTAACTGTGATGTTGCTTAGTCCTGCCCTTCCTATAAGACAACTCCAAGTAGGTGATAAATGTACAATCATCTCTGTAAATACCTTTGGATGTAAAAATGTCTTGAAGTTCATAACGCATATTTCTTGAAGACAGAAACTTTTGACACATGGAAAGGAAATCGGCATGGCTTACATCCCTACTCAGCACCACTGTACAAAACGCGTATCCAGAACTAAAGATTTAAATCTTAAAATGACTTTATGACACCCAAGGTCTGTCCAAACTCTGGATTATAGAGAATCTGTGAAAATTCTGCTCTTTCCAAACTCCCACAGGTAACCAGAATGAGGAAAGCAAACCCATCCCACTATAGCCAAAAGTAATTCTTCCATAAAAAAGAAACACAGGCCTTGAAAGTTGCAGTGTTCACAGCTCTGCTAACCTGGGATGTGTCGCACCTTGGTGCAGTGACCAGCACAGCATTTGACTTGGATCCAGCTGTCACATTTGTTCAGTTTCTTCTTCAAGTATTTCTTAGTGGGTGTCTCAGAAATAACCAGTTCCAGTCACAAACGTGTTGCTGGTGACAGGAGTAGGGTATTCATTTGGTTGCCTGCTCATCTTTTAGAGAAGGACTATTCATCCCTTTACAGTTTCTTACTCCTTTATGGATGAGTAAGAATGGGGTAGATTTAGTTCCATGAGTTGGCACAGTTAAGTATTCAGAACTGAGGCAACTCCAGAGGTGATGTTATGTCATACTGCTGACCACCAGCACACACATGGTGAAGTCTGTGGAGAGCCTGGTTCCGTTCAGGTTCATTGTGGAGAACAGTGCTCTCTGCACATGCATGGTAGAAACAAGATTACATGGGAAGCATGTTGTAGCAGAGAAATTGCACAGAGTAACATCAGGCAATCTTAAGTTATTAGCCATAAATTTAGAAAGCAGTCCACACAGACACAGCATGTATGCCACACAGTATGCTTACAACATGTTTTTTATGCTCTATATGGAAACTGAACTCTAGTCTATTCATTTCATGATGAGTATAATATTGGAAGTAAAAATGTCTTTAATGCAAATGCTTTGTGTTTAGAAGATGGAGGAAAATGCCCAGTGTCTTGAGAGATCTTTCTGCCATGTTGCCAATATTTTGTGCCTAATTTTGATGCAGAAATAATGTGAAAAGTTAATGTTTATTGTTGCATCAGTGTTAAAAGTGACCTTAAAAGGAAAAACAATTCAGCTGTGTTTTCTTGCTGTTGTTACAACGCATAAATAAAAGTTGTTTGTTTTTTTCCCCTGCAGACAACATGGAAATAGACACATCCTTTTATTCACTGTTTAGGAGGTGCTGAATCACTGCCAAAGGTACTCGCTGCTAAGAGTTCCTCAGGCTGTCTCTGTACTGGAAAACTGGAACAGTTAATTAAATTTAATCAAAGAGAGCTGAATTTGTACACAGTAATGTGTGAGAGAGACTCTCTCAGTAGCTTATTTTAGTTCCATTCAAGTGAAGATACAGCTCTGCTGTTTTTGAAACATTAATCCCGTCTGTTCTCGTTATCCTTAGGCAAGGAGTTGAAAACAGACCTGATTTATAATGTTAAATTCCACCCCACAAGCTCAGAGAATTGAAAACAACAAAAGACCTTTCAGGTGTTCTTCATGCACATCAATAAAGAAAACACGGGGGGAAACCTCGCCCTTGCCTCATGTTGTCCTGCCAGCACTGTGGCCTCCCACCCAGGCAGACCATCTGGTCTGTTTCACATCTGGCAGTGAAAAAATACAGGGCAGCTCATTCACTCAAACTTCTGAGAAGATTAACGGCATCAGTCCTTAAATATCCCTGCATTAAACTACATGCAATTGAAGTGATACCTTCCATGAGTGAGCATTCCTGTCAATGCCAATTACAGCTTTGAGGGAAACGCGCTGCCCTGTGAGATTGGTGGTTGTGGATCTCTGCGACAAGACTTCTGCAGGTCTCCCAAGAACCCAGAAACTTGATCTTTTTTCTTAATCCTTCATTTTCATCTTCAAAAGTCTGTGCAATACTGCAAAACATCTTTCGTGGTTGCCTCACAAAAGCAGTGATCATTGAACATCCACTGAACTTCCCTATCTTTTTTCCCACTTTTTTTCCCCTGAAATTCCCTCATAAGCAAACCGTGACACAGCTTGTTCACAGCGTTGTCCATGTAACAGGCGCAAGGGTCGCTAACAGTAGTCACACGAGTCAAACTGACTACATACAATCAGACTGTTCTCCTAAGAGGTCGAGTTGTTTTTTCACTTTGGATTTACAATCCACATTTGTGGGGAGGAATACTTCTCCCAGAACATTACACAGTATCTCTCTGCAAAGTGTTTTTTTCTCCACAAAGTTTCAAGTTCTGCTGTTGCTGCAATGCCTTCGAAGAGATCAGTGCCAATATAAACACATCTCGAGAAAAGTCGGGTTTTCTTTGCAGAGTGGATTGGTACGAAATGCCAATTGTTATGACTAATAGCTCTGATAAATGTCTCAGCTATTAATACTTTCTAAGCCTTATGCTCCTTCAGAGAAACTGACCTTGTTTAAAAATATACATCCTGTACTGCTCCTGTTGTTCAGAGAAGGGCACCTGTTATCTAAGATAGGCGTCTCCTTGGACAATGTTCTAACTGAGAGGGAGCGCAGGCATCCTATGAATACCCCTGTGTTTTGTATCTTACGCTGCAGAAACAGAAGCGCACCCTTTTTTTATGGCTGACAGAATGGATAACAGAACCTGAGGGCCCTGACTGCAGATGCTGATAGAAGCATTTGAGCTACTTTATGCAAAGTACCTTGCAAGTATTTGTCAGAAAGCAACAAAGAGGAAGGTAAATTTCAAACAACAGGAATCAGAACAGTTTGAAACTAATTTTGTACCCGTATTATTCCTCTGCGGTGGTCTTTACAGTGTAGGAAGTGCAAGGTGCCATTACATCTTAAAGAACCCCAAAGCCTTAGTCTAAGAGGAATGCTTGGAGGTCTTGTCCATCCCCCAGCTCACAGCAGGGCTTGCTCCACCCCAGGAGTAAACAAGTATCATCAGTGAGCGCTGTTAACAGCATGTGATTTCCCTTAACCTGGGAGGGAAGCCAAAGTGTCAGCTTAAGGAAGTACCACATGACCCCGAGCATCCGCATGAAGTCAGAGCCACTGCTTGAAGCTTAACCACTGTGATCTGTGGCTCCGTCCAGCACCACGATGTATTTCTAATATTAATGCAGAGGTTTTGCTCCACATAGGAAAATAAAACATGTGACTTTGTGTTCAAGTGGGACTAGATGCTATTCACAGACTGCATACAGCCCAAGTTATTCCCAAGTTCCTGAGTCCAAGTGCATGCTGATGCACTGTGATTAATTCTGGGTTTGTTTGGTTTTTGTTTTCTTCCCCTGGAGGGATGAACTATCAGTTGAGCACAGTCAAGCTGCCAGATGCCACCACTTGCAGCTTTCCTTCTCAACAAGCCACTCCCTTCTACGTTTCAACAGCATCGGGAGTGACAATCAGGCAGCCCAGGCAGCGGCTATGGCAGAACACCGCAGAAAAACAGAAGGGAATGAAGGCAAAATACAAAGATATTGAAAAGCAACAAGCAATTGCCTTGAAAATAGCAATGATCAAAATTCAGATGATGCCAGCGTAAAATAATTCCAGTTTTAACGGGAACACAATAAAAACAGTAATTTGCTACTGTGCTGCAGCAGCAGCCTCAGGTGTGATCACCCCATCAGCCCCCACCAGCCTACCGCACCCATCTGCTCGCAGCCACCGCTCCTGCACAACAGCTGGCAGAAGGGAACACGGGCCTTCCTGCCCTGCTGCAATTACCAGTAACTGCAGCGTGGAATGAGCATTTTCTTCAGCCACACTTAAAGGGTAATAATGCAGTAATGACAGTGCCTGACAGTGCAAACACAAGTCAAATGTAAGAGCAGCTGGAAGAAAGTAACTTCATCTCACTTTGTTACAAAGATGTGCTGAAACTCAACCGCCAAAGCGCTGTAGGGAGGCAAAGAAGGGAAGTCTGATACAACACCCCAGCTTGGGTTTTATTAAGGAGACCTTACATGTGTACATTGGTCCATACAAGGCTTGTATATAAAACTGGCAAAACCATCAGTGAATGAAGCAAGCTAACACATAGATACAGACATCATGGAGATATTACAGCAACAACAGATAAACTAAAGCAGAAGAGGGTCTGTGAAGTATCCATCTACCATGGTTACAGCAAGTTCAGAAGCAGTTATTGCCTCTTCTTCCTATGCTGTAGCAAAGTGTGCAAGCACAGTTAACATAAACTGATGCTACAAAGAACAGAGATTAAATCTGTTCAGCTCTGGTCAAGTGGGCACAAGCACCTGAACAATACCTGCCCTGTCAAACCTGACCCTTTGGTCATTACTGCTGTCCATTGCAAGAAATCAAGACGGAAGAGAGGCAAAAAATCCCGAAGGTAAAATGACGAAGCCTTTTCTTGCAGGTGACAAACATGGTTACAGTGAGTTGCTTTTTGTTCTTTTTTATATTGTTCAACTTTTGTCAATTTCTGCAATGGCATTCTGAGTTACAAAGGTGTACAACCCGGAGTGCGGGACGTAAATCACAGAAGCGTGTGATTTTTGCTGTAAGCAGTCATTACTGTAAAAGTACTTAATTCTTGGGGCCTCAAGCTTTTAAAGAGACTGCAGCAGAACATTTTACATAGCTCGTGCTAATACCATGGATTCTATGTTTAACACCTCATAATCAGAATCTCCTACTGGTGAGGAGTGAGAAAATTATCCCTTATGATAGCAGCACAAATGGAAGCATATGAGGATGAGCTACAAAACAATCCCTCTGAGGAATGCATAGTGCCATACGTACTACAGTCTCAACTGTATAGAACGTGAATGATTCTCCTTGACAGACACTGAATGGTTCTTGACTGGCTCACACAAAAGCTGTTGGTAGCAAATTACCGCAGTCTACAACTAGCAACCAAAGCTGTCCCCCCTTTATATACCTGCAGGAAACAAGTGCTAAATGCCACTGGGAGAATGACAGAGAGCATGCATGTGACAAGTAAGGAACAATACTGACCTGTTAAAATGGCACTGCATTTCTGTTAGGGAAACGTTTTAAGGAAATTATACAAGAACTACGTCAGTGACCATGGCTGTGTTCTATACACTCCATTTGGGAAGGAAAACACACCTCCCTTTCACATTCAAAGAAACCAAGTATTATAAATGAGGTCATACCTTGTGGGCTTCATATTTAACATCCTATTCCTATCGCTTTTTTAAACTCAGAATTCTGTGGTTCTGAGATGTCATAATAAACCCTACTTCTATCGAAGTTTTCACGGATGAAAAGCAAGTCATCTACAGAATACACGTCCTGTTTGCCTGTCCAGACAGTGAGGCTGTACCTGTTAAAAGAGTGAACAGTATTAATTAAACAGGAAACAAACAAACAAACATTGCATCAATAGGTTTCTAAAACAGTCAGAACTGTGGTACCTTAATGTTAGGAATGTAATTACTTACCAACATTTTATTTCCTGTAGACTTCTAAGTTAAGCAACCAAAAATTAGGAGGTAGGAGAACTGCATGTCCCTGTTTTCCCAACCCTTTTACATTCATGCCAATCATCTTCCTCCACCCCAATGATTTCGAGTTTACATAAAAAGCAATTACTGAAAATATTACTCCGAAGCTCAAACAACACGAATTGTACATGGGGCATGAAGAATGCTTGGTACAGATTACCTTGAGAATATGCCTGCAGCCCGAGAACAAGTGAGGAAATGGCAGTGCGTATGAAGCAAGTTTTCGTCTTCTTTTGTTATACGGAAATACATTTGTAATGACATTGTTTGTAAGAACATTTTTTAAAAGCAGCATTAGGAAATTACTGAATGATCTTCAAGTACCAAAGCAAAGTCCCTCAGACTGTTAGTAAACTTCTGTTGTAGTTTTGGCTGGGACAGAATTAACCTATTCCACGGCAGCTCAGTATGCTGAAATGTTTTGGATGTGACAACACACCCCATGTTTTTGCAGCTGCTGAACAGTGCTGACAGAGCACTAAGGCTGATAGGCTGGGAATGGACACAAAGCTCTGACCGAACACAGGCAGAAGGGTTAACCCACAACGACCAAAACACCAAAGGGATTCAGTATCATGCAACACTATGCTCAGCAATTAAAACCCTGGAGGAGCATGGAGGATGTTTGCCAAGGCTGCTGTTGATCAGGGACTCGCAGGATATCAGTGGGCTGGAGGTATTTGCTGTTAGCATCGCTTGTTTTTCTTGGTTTTGTTTTATTTTGTCTCACTTTTACCTAGAAAATGGTCTTTATCAAAGCCCAGGACTTTCCTCATTCCTGCCTTCCTGATTTTCTCCCCAGTCCTGTTGTGAGCAAACGGGGTAGTGCCCTGCTGACCATCATGTTAATAAATGAGTTCTGATTCAGAACCGACCCTGGATGCTTTTAGGACAATTCTATAGAATACAAGGAATATATAGATTGTGGAATATATAACATGTAAGTAGTAATTAATTGCAAATTGCAGTGTTGAACTGGTTGGACAAATTAACTTTACTAGTCTTACAAAATGGTTGTAATGGAACTGGGTTACAAAACCTACACAAAATTAGTTACCTAAAGTAAGTGATACTAAAGGAGGCGAGTGCTTTATTACTAAGAAATGTGTGACTTTACAATAAAGGCTGCTAAAAATGAAGTCCCACAAACTTACCCATCTGACTGGTCTATTAACCAGCGCAGCTCAGACACTGACTGCCGCACTAACGCTGCCCGTACAGGGAATGTGACAGGCTGAGAGAGTGTACTGCATATCTCAGCCATTTCTTTCACCATTGTCCAGCTGTAGCCTGCAATAAGGAACATCTGATTAAAGATATTTCCTCACAAATACAGCCTCTGCCAAAACAAAGACACGATGATTTGCAGAACGGCTGGACTGCAAGACAAGGGATGCGCAGACAGTGGCTTTGTGAAAATCAGATAATTTAAAAATGAAATGACTCAATTATTATAAGCAGTATCATTGCGCCAGGGGAAAATTAAAATAAAATAATAATAATAATAAAAAGTTATTTCCATGAATTGCTGTGTTAGTTCACATACACCTGCAGAATACAACACTTCCCAATGTCCACAAAATTGTATCTTTGCTCTCCCTCTAAAGGCTTTTGCTTATGACATCAATCCCTATTGGCTTTAACTCAACTCTGGCTTTTTAAAAGCAGAAAAAGAAAAGAAGGGAAGAGAAAGGAGGAGAGGAGAAGACAGGGGAATGGAGGGGAGGGAATGGAAAAGGAGGGAAGGGGAAGGAAGGAGAGGGGAGGGAAGAGAAGGGAAGGGAAGGGAAGGGAAGGGAAGGGAAGGGAAGGGAAGGGAAGGGAAGGGAAGGGAAGGGAAGGGAAGGGAAGGGAAGGGAAGGGAAGGGAAGGGAAGGGAAGAATCTGAATTAATGCAGTAGAAGACAAAGTTATGGAGAAATGTAGCACATGAAATGTTTTGTACTTAAAAAGACGCTAAAGACGAGCAATCTGAAACACAGTGCCAGTTGCCAAGGTTCTTATGAGCACTGGAGGTAGCCAGGAGTGCTGTTTTGCAGTTCTTCAGTAACAACAGTTAATCACTTTTTGCTCAATTACTCACAAGCAATGCAGGGACTTTTCTGTCACGACTGCTTTGCGGTCTAAAAATGCACTGAATTCAAAACTAAGGTTTTGCGGGGCAAACAGTAACTCGCTGTTGCAATCAGTATGTCCCGTGTCTTACAGTACATCCTCAATAAGCACTGCTGTAAACTGAATTTTAGAATGAAAATGATGTTAAATTTATTTATTGTAAACATTACATTCCCTCTCTTTACCTTCGTTGTGCTGCTCAGGGTGCCAGCCAGTTGTCCATCCCAACGATAAGGTTACCTCTGGGAAAAACGAAGTGACGGCATCAAGGAATCCCTTTGCATCCACAACGGCGTTGATCCCATTGGGTCCCGGGAGGATGTCTGCGTTGAGCCAAACAGGTCTCTCCAAATGTGGCTTCACAAGCTGGAGCAGCTCCAAGGAGGGCCGTACGGCATCAAGGCTGTACCAGCAACATGTGGGCAAGGTGAGACCCCCTGCCCAGGGTGAGGACGGGAAGCACTCAGCACACATGTAGCCCTGTCAGTGGGCACGGTGGGGACGGGCTGATGGTTGGGCTAGATAATCTCAGTGCTCTTTCCCAACCTTAACAAATCTGTGGTTCTGTCATTCTAACACAACCTATAACCTCTTGTTAACTTTGCTATGCTCAATGCAGCAAAGTACAAGGTTTTGAACTTGGGCTGGAGGAATCCCAGGCATATATACAGACTGGGAGGAGCAATCCTTGAGAGCAGCCCTGCAGAGGAGCCAGCAGAGTGCTCTTGCAGCTCGGAAAGCAAATGGCATCCTGGGCTCCATCAGGAGAGAGGTGGCCAGCAGGCACCCGGAGGTGACTGTCCCTCTCTGCTCTGCTCTTGTAAGGCCCAATCTGGAGTACTGCATCCAGGTCTGGGGCTCCCAGTACAAGACAGGGAGCTATGGGAGAGGGTCCAGAGGAGGGCCACAATGACGACTGGAGGGCTGAAGCACCTCTCCTATGAAGACAGGCTGAGGCACCTGAGCTTGTTCAGCCTGGAAAACAGAAGGCTGCGGGGTGACCTCTTTGCAGCCTTCCTGTACCTAAAGGGAGCCTACAAACAGGAGAGGAGTCAACTCTTTACAAGGGCAGATAATGGCAGGACAAGGGGAAATGATTTTAAGTTGAAGGAGGGAAGATATAGGTTGGATATTAGGGGGAAGTTCTTTACTATGAGAGTGGTGAGGTGCTGGAACAGGCTGCCCAGAGAGGCTGTAGATGCCATTCCCTGGAGGTGTTCAAGACCAGGTTGGACGGGGCCCTGGGCAGCCTGCTCTAGTATTAAATGGGGAGGCTGGTGGCCCTGCCTGCAGCAGAAGACTTGGAGATCCATGATCCTTGAGGTCCCTTCCAACCCAGGTCACTCTGTGATGGTTCTATGAACCTCGTCTATCCTAACAAAACTTCCAAAACTGCTGTGTTGTGGTAGGAAAGGAAACTTAGAATCATCAGGCAACAGAATTAGTGTCAAGAAAATCCGTGATTGATTTCTCACAGAGAATTAATGAACGTTCCACATAACTTTCAGGAACTTAAAATCACTGTGAGTAGAGCAGTACTTTCCTTACTAACAGGACAGACCTGTGTTCTCCTGCAGTCCTCCCCACCGCTCTGCAAGGCTCGTTCTGTACCAGGCCGTTCCCAGCCCTGGCCCAGGATGAGGTCAGAAGAACCGTGTCAGGATGTGCAGACAGCACTGGGAGCAGCAGCCAGCTGTGCCTCGAGCTGCCCACACTTACTGCCAGCAGCGCTTCCCTGCATTTTAGCTTTTGTGTTGCCGAGAGAACTGCATATTAGTAGGATTGCACTCAGTGCTTTCAAGTCAGCAAGAGCTGCCTCATTTGGTTCCTGGTCTTTTTACTTGTTTGCTTATTTATTTATTTATTTTCAATAGAAAAGCCAGTAATGGCTTGATTTAACATCACAGGTTTAAGTACTTCTAACATGCTCTGAAGGCAGAACATTTCACTTGTTCCCAGAACTAACATACAGCTGACTGTCAGAGCCGCCCAAATGCCTTCATTTCTTCGATGAATAACTACACAATAAGGTAAGGAGCACAAAAACAAAGCATCGTCTCTTGAAAGCACAACACACAAACCCAGGCAGCCCTCTTCTAACTGCGCAGCACTGAGAAAATTCAAACGTATTGTTGACTCCACTTTCAAAGCTTTCTTTGAAACTACTGTGGCTTTTTTGAAGTGCGACTCTGAAGCCCTTTTGCAGAATGCATTAGTTCTAGCGGGAGGTGTGATTATGTGATCAATCACCCTCACGGGGTTGAAGCACATAAAATATTTCTTCTTAAGCACTGTTAATGTAATCTGCAAAACTTCAGCAACAGTAACCAAAGGATAAGAATCATCAGATCACACAGACCTGGCGATTACATCACACAGAACAACTGGTACGAACTGATTTTATAGCCACCAAGCAACTACTGCACCCCTACAGCACACCTAGGCAGTGACAGAGCTCTTTCTGATGTGCAGCTGCATTCTCTGTACACGGTAAAATCTGGCACGTATTCAGAGCAAGCTAAAACCAGGAATGGCAAAGACTGTCTAAAAATCACAGGTCACATTGAACCCCATTTCAGGCTTGTGAAAGCAGCCTCACAGGGTTTTCAGTCCTTCTCCTTCCCGGCTCCTCTGCTCAAGCAGAAAGGTGGCAGAAGCTTTCCAGATAAGCACTCTTACTTCAGTTTTCCTGGCAGTGCGACTGTGCTTAGTTGCAACTCAGTAACGAGTTCACTGAGTGTGAAATAACTATCCGTGGTTCAAAACATTTAAAGCTTTTGTTCTTTTAATGTGTTCAGTAAAACCAACTACAACTCACTACCATTACTGTCCAGTAAGGAATGCATAAACCCTGAATTGCACGGTAAGAACAAGGTTGGTTTAGCCCTCACCAGAAGATAGTTAGCATTACCTATAGAACTGTTAACTGCTAAGAATGTAAAGTATTTGCAAACGCTTTGCCTCAAAATACCTCTTAAAATCCAGCTTGATGCCCTTATCTGTGCCGACCATCTCCTCCAGCCACTCCTGCAGTGTGATGTCGCTGTCTGTTTCAGGAGGATGAGCCATGATTGGCTCTCCACCTCCTCCCCTGCCACCACGAAGGAGGACATCTGCTTCTACCATGTGAACGGCACCTGTTATTAGGACAGTGAGCGCTGAAACACAGCGAATCCAGTGCTTCCAGCGTCTGCTTCAACATAACTGCAGGGAAACTTCCCACACCAAACGGCGCTCGCTTACCCCACGAGTAACACAGAGTACCTGCGATGCAGCCAAGACACGCCGTGAGGTACTTCGGTCACAGGGACCTTTAGAAATCAGTGACCAATGGCAGACTGAGCTCTGCTCGTGTTATTTGGATAGGCAACCACACGGCGAGGGACCTCAGCCCCTCCTCCATGTTCGCAGCCTTCCCCGGGCGCTGTCAGTGCCTCGTCCCGCTCCCAGCCCTCACGCGGTGCCGGCGGTGAGGCCGCCCCACGCCGGGCAGAGCGGCACAACCCGACCCCTCGTAGCGCCGGGCCTACGGCTGGCCCGCATTCATCCTGCTGGCACCAGAACGCCCGGGGCCCTCCGTGCTGTACGTGTAGGTGGAGCCGCCCCGGCTGAGCGCACGGCCTCCCTCCGGCCGGCACTTACTGCGGGCGGCCTCCCGGGCCCGGCGCCGGCTGTTCGCTGCGTGCCACCACCGGATCTCGGCCGCGTCCCTGGCCGCCAGGCGGCCGGCCTTCAGGAAGTGATCCACCGCCGCCTCGCCCCGCGCTCCCGCGGCACCCGGCGGGACGGCCCTCAGCGAGGCGCCGCCGCGGCCCCCGGGAGGGAGCGGGACGGCAGGCGGCGGCAGCGCCGCGCTCACCGCGCTCCGCTCCGCCGCCATGGCCGCAGCCCGGGCCCGCCCCGAGAGGCGGAGGCTCCCCGGCCGTGGCGGAGGTTGCGGGACGGCAGCGCTGAAAGCGGCCCGCAGTCCGGCCCTGCGCGGTCACCGCCGGAGGGGAACCATAAACCCGAGGCGGTGAGCACAGCACTCCTGACTGTTTTGTTTAGACAAGAGAGAACGTTTATTAACTCTTAGGCATCGTTAGTACAGGATAATGGCAGAACGACGCGCGGTAGCAACGAGGCACGACTCGCCTTCGCGCAGCTGCCCACCGCTCGGCACCCAGCATCAGCTCAAATGTATCCCCAGGGGCAGCCAGGCCGCGGGCCTGAACTTCCAACGCTTGTTGTCTAAGCACAGAGCCGATTAGGTTAAGCTACAAGTTGCATCAGAGACAAAAACATGAAATATCCCCAGTAAGCATCGAGAAGACAGAAAAGCATTAATAGTCTCATAAACCTGTACCAGCATTTTTACTGAAAACAATATCGGACTCGGTTCCGTTGTTTCCTTTTTGGTAAATAATTCTGACAGTTAGCAAACCTTGGTTCATGGAGCCTTGGTACAAAATCACATGCATCCCGAGTACATAAATAGATTTTAAGGACCCAATATAAAAAAAATACATACAGTACTAAATCTGTTCATGAAAACTCACACTTAATACATTTGTCCTCCCTGGAAATAAAGGAGGCTAACCAGGAGGTAAGAAAAGCAGGAGAAGGAAGCAGAAAAGAGAGCGCAGAGTTCCTGTCTTATTGCCACGTGTAGATTACTACAAGGATAATCTGGCTTTTTAGTAATCCTTGAAAGGTCAGATTGCATCAGGACTTTTGAACGCCCAATACAAGAAAGATCAGTACTTATAAAAATAGCATCTGTTTCAGTAAGACAAATCCCTACAAATTCAAGAATTAAATCAGTTTTCCTACAAAAAGTAATTCAGAAGCATACGGTCCTGAAGCAGCAGGACTTCACCTACAACGCCGTTGTAAACTGAACTGCAATTTTTCTTTGTTTGAAATAGATTTGATGAGAGAAGGGGATGTTCTGCTGAGTGACAGAGAAGAACCAGGGAACGCTGCCACTTCAGGAAGGAGGAGGGGAAAACCTCAGGTTTATCCCAAAGGAATTTGTGAGGGCTCCTCCAGGAAGGTAACTGTTCATCTCAGCTGTCCTGCTGAGATGGAATCACAAAAGCCAAGGCACAGGTGGAACTTAACCTGGCAAGGGACGTGAACAATAACAAGAAGAGATTCTACAGTACGTTGTTCAGGAGACACAGGCGAAGGAGAGTGTACCCCTCTGACAGCTTAGGAGGGAGAACTAAATTCAACAAACACGAAGAAGGCTGACTCGGACTTCACTGCCAGTCAGGCTTTCCATGTCTGTTACGTCCCTGAACATCTCTGTTGGCTGGGTGAGCAAAATCTCTTCCACTGTAAGAGCAGTGCAAGAAGACCTGGGGCACTACAGGCCAGGTGGGTCTGCACCTGGGAAGATCAAGGAGCAGATCTTCCTGGAACATGTGTTAAGGCACATGCAAAACAAGCAGGTGATCTGAGGCAGCCGGCACGGCTTCACCAAGAGCAGATTCTGCCTAACCAATCTGTCGGCCTTCTGTGATAGAGTGACTACATCTGTGGGCCAAGGAAGGGCAACCAATGTCATCTACCTGGATTTCTGCGAGGCCTCTGACATGGTCCCCTGCCACATCCTTCTCTCTGAACTGGAGAGATATGGGCTTTGAAGGGTGGAATATATGATGGCCAGGAAGACATGGTCAATGAATCTACATCCAAGTGGAGGCAGGAAATGAGCAGCATCCCCCCAAGGGTCTGCCTTGGGACTAGTGCTCCTTGGCCTCTTCATCAATAAGAAAGACAGTTGCACTGAGTGCACCCTCAGCAAATTGAGTAGTACAGCTGATAGAACAGAAGGAAGGGATGCCATCCTGATGGACCTGGACAGCCTTGAGGAGCAGGCCCACAGAAATCTAATGAGGTTTGGAAAAAGCAAGTTACCTCACTGCTTCTTCATAAGAGAAGTACTCCAGCCCGCCCTCTGATCACATTCATGGCCCTCTGCTGGACCCAACTCCAACAGCTCTGCACCCTTTCTGTGTAGGGGACCACAAGCCTGGATGCAGTGCTCCAGAGAAGGCTCTGGAGGAGATCTCATGGCATCCTTCCAGTACTTAAAGGGAGCTTAACATTCACATAGTCTGACAGTGATGGGACAAGGTGGAAGGGCTAAACTAAAAGAGGGGAGATTTAGGTTAGATGTTAGGAAGAAATTGAGGGTGCAGAGGCCCTGGCACAGCTGCCCAGAAAAGCTGTGGTGCCCCATCCCTGGAGATGCTGAAGGCCAGGTTGGGTGGGGTCCTGGGCAGCCTCATCTGGTGGGAGGCAGCCTGCCCACGGCACGGGGACTGGGACTAGGTGACATTGAAGGTCCCTTCCACCCTAAATCATTCTGTGATTCCTTGTGCTGATCAAAACAAGTGTCAAGAGGCATCCACCTGCGTTTATACTGATGCATGAAGCATGCAGTCAGCTACCTAAGACCTCATGTTAGAACCTCAAACAGCAAGAAAGTTCTTTGCACATGGAAAGCACATGCTTCAGGCTGAGATTAGATCTGACTGCATCAATGTCTTTAATACTTATCTGAGCACTTAGGAGGCAAGATAGCATGGCTGGAAGTTACACTACACAATATAAACACTACAGTAGTGTACAGAGGTAAGCAACTGCCTTCTTCTGCAACTGTATTAAGTGTAAAGTTTCTGAACGTTAGAGAACATTACAAACTACACTTGTTTCTGGAGTAAAGTAGCAAATGGAAATTGGGTTCTTGTTTTGTTTAAATTCAGTTTGAAAATCCATTAAAATCAGAACAGTTTTAGCAAATTTGATCGATTTAGTGTTTGATGCACTAAGCTTTGGTGTTCAGAGCTAGTTGAACCGGTATCTTGCCAGAAACTGCTCTCAAAACAAATGTTCCATAAGGAAAAATATTAATTCCATTTTCAGCGGCAAGCTTGCGGGATCTGACATCCCACCATGGATCACAGGAATCAGAGCTTTGTCCAATTCATTCAGGTACTTCTGTGGAAAAAGGTGACCCCCAGATCCTGCCAAGTACTCAACCTAGAATAGAAACACATTGACATTTCTGCTATTAACAAGTGTGCAGTATCTTGGTAAATTAGTATTTCACCTTGCATCACGCAGTCAGAAAATAACACAAGTACCAGAAACTGGGTAGGTTTCCAGGTCAATTAGTTGAACTATTATAATTGTCACTGTATCTCTAGGTTTACCACACCACACATCCTCTGCGTCTCACACTGCTCGAGACTTCTGTCAAAATGATCTGATTGCATTCTATCAACACTATTAGTTTCAAAATATATTATTGAAAAATAATTTAAACGAGTATTTACAGCTTCTCTTAAAGATAAGGAAGCTTTACAGTTTACTTCTTCAGACAAGTTCATTCCAGCCCTGGAGTTCTGGCAGTCTTTTTAGCAGCATCACATACTAGATGGAGCAAAGCAAAGCTGTCTTCTGCTGTAGAAATGCTGGCGCAAAGGTCTTAGCAATATCAGGAGCTAATGCAGCAGAAAACTACATCACAAAAAGCATCAGAAAATTAGCTCTATGATTTTTTTACTTTTACTAACTCACTCTAGAGACACACAAGTGCCAAAGAGTCAGAACCAGACAAAACTTACAGCAAACAGCTGCTACAGCATAGGGCAGAAAGAGAAACTGAAGTAATTATTTTGTGAACTATTAGTCATTAAGACAGCTCCTAAATGAAATTTCATCCTTGGTCTGAATCTGGGGTAGAACAAAAACTGGGTACATTCAGAAAAAGACCAAAAGGTCTTCATAGGCAAGGCTTCAGAACTGAAGTATGTATAACACAAATTGAAAGATTACCATATCTGAGTCGACCGAAACTCTCAGGCCTATCTTATTCATCCCATTCTTCTTCAAGGTTTTAAGGTGTGGGCAAAGAGCAGTGCTGCAGGCAGCAGCAATGTCTTTAGCAAACTGGATATGAACAGGACTGGGTAGTTCATGGTCCTTTAGGAAATAATACACCTGAAATTACAGAAACAACAGGGATATTCAGCAGTCTAGACATATGAAAAGAAAAAAAAAAAGTTATTCAGTATTCAGTTAACACAGAACAAGGTGAGCTACCAATGCTTGTTTGCTGGCATAATATTCCTAGCATTTCACTTGTTCAATCACAATAAAGTAGTTGTAAGAATATCTAGATTACATACTCATAGAGTTAACGGTGCCAACAGACTTACAGCATTTATTCTTTTTCAGAGGAAAATAATGTTAAGTGTATAAACTTATCAGAGAATTACAGACCAGTCTGCACGCTGGTACGGCTATGCATAGTTCAGTTTCCTTAACAGTAACGTTAGTCCTCTCGCTTTTGCGTGCCCCTGCTACTTATAATAGTTAAATACTGTAAGTAGTAGCAGTAAAAAAAGTTCAAGTACAAAGTAATCTACTAACCTCGGTACACTTCAAAACTTTTCCTTTTCTTTCAAAGTCTCTGGCATGTGGTATTTTTTCACTCCAAGTTCCTTCCATTGATTTTCCATCTACTGGGCTTAAAATTCTGTGGAAGATAATAGTATAGTCAATAGTTACAGTAACATTTTGTTTCATACATGTTTTCCCATTTTAAAGCACAATCTCTAGTTGTCTTTAAAAGCTGTTTAACGGCTCTGTAACAAAATAATACAGGATTTGCATCATAATAACATAGAAGTTACAAAAAACAGTGGTTAATAAAAACCTTTCCTTATGGGTCTGTGAAACTGAAGCCGCCAAAGTTAAAGCCTCTTTTTGTTCCAATCAGTCAAAAAAGCCACCACCAAAAAAACAAACAAACAAAAAACCCAGCATACCAAGGCAACCCCGCCACCTGAGAAAGAGCTTGGTTAACATGAGGCAAGTTTTGAGTTAATGATGTGTAATTAAAGTTCGAAGTTATTCATATTACTGTTCAAATCATAAGCAATAAGGATATTATTTTTAATTTTTTTTTTAAATTAAATGATAGCATTCCAAGCAGTGAGTGGCAAAGAGCAGTTGTGTGCACTTCCAAGCTCTCAACCCCAAAGGCTTAAAGGGATTAACTGCACCCTTAAACTGGTTAGTGATTTGACTGATACAGATTTTCAAAGGAATCTCAGGGTTCACAAATTCTTCCTGTCAGCTTCCCAAACAGGGAAAATGGTACTGATTTTGGCAAATACTGCAAGCGAAACTGTTCTGCTAGTGACATCTACAGGAGAGCAGGCAGCTTACTGTGCTACTCTCTTGCAGGTCTTAGCAGCAAATTACCTGAATAAAGATGCCATAGATTAATTTCTCGAAATAAAAAGCAGGTATTTGAAAGTTAGGAACTTGAGAATGATATGCTTTGCTAATATATTTACCCTTTGTTTGTTTTTTCTTCATCTTCCACCCAGCAAATATCTACGTATTCCTTTAGTCCTTCTCCATCTGCTTTGCCACAAGTTATTTTGAAGTCCTTCTTGTCTCTTAGTGCCTGACGTAGGCTCTCCATTGTCTCTGGTGTTATTTGGACCATTAATCCATCTAGAAGAAAATCAGTAAGAAAATCCTCACTTGTCTACAGGAAGAGCAGCAACATGTTATAGCAGTCCTAGCTTAAATATTAGTGGGATTAGCCCTCTTCAAGGGCTAAATTGGACTCCATACTCAAGTACAGCATTAAATGCCCCATGACAGGAGTTGGGAGTAAGCCTTTGTAGTCAACAGAGCTAAGACTAGCAAACTAGACAAATATTAAGTTTCTGACATATACGTATCAATGTATGTATTTCATCAATACAGCAACGAACGTATTTATAGATACCGGCAGCTATGAAGGAAATGTTTGCATAGACTAATGTGAAGAGTTAAAACTTATTATGTAACAAAAACAGTAGATAAACTAGCATGCATTTTTATACAGCACAATTTGTTTGTGATAGGTTTTCAAGTTAAAAAGTCCTGAAAGGGTTTTGCTTAAAGCGGAACAAAGATCCCACACAAGGCTAATTTGTATTTTTAAAGCCCTCTGCAGAACACACACACAGTACAGTTCCTACCTTCAATTATACTGGATTTAGCTAGAAATCCTGAAGACGTCTTTAAGGCTCCATTAAATACCACAAAACTTGCACCTGTAACTAGAAAAAGTAGAAACACATTTCACATTACCAACATTTGACTTACCTTTTTTTAATTAAAAAAGTATTTTAATGTTTTAGTTAAAAAAACAAACAAAAACACACACAAAACCTGACAAAATGGGGCAGAAGAGGTATTACTATGCTGAAAGTGATAGCGTGAATCGCTTGGTCACAAGTTGGTACAAAAAAACACAATGCTGTAGCAAAAAAAGACCACCTTTCTCACTTTATGAGCACACAGTATTTCTGTAAGATACTGAAAGGTGGGTAACAGGCACACTGAAAGAGCCCAGTGTGCAGAAAGGAGGCAGTTAAGAGAACAGTGTTGTGGTGTATTGATTTTTTTAAACATATATGCCATACAACTTTAATTACATTTATTTACAAAAGATACTCCTGAAGCTTATTGTTAATAGCGAAACTAACGCTGAACTAAACTGAAAGGTCATATGGGACTTTAAGCAACCTTGACTAGAGGGAGGCATCCCTGCCCATGGCAAGGAGGTCAGAACTAGATGCTCTTTAAAGGTATCTTCTGTCCCAAACCATTCCACACTTTGTGAGTTTTGCTCTACAAATGCAATTGTTCCCCATAAGCACGCTACACAGCTTACCTTTCCTAGGACGTTCATTAGTGCTGTTTGCTTGCGTATGATAGAGGCCTTGCTTATTCTGCACACACACAAAGTGAGAATCTGCTTCAGTATTAAAACTAGCTCCAATGCTAATTACATGGTCATTAGAGGAGTTTATCACCTTCATCACCTGCCAATGTAAGATTTGTTATTAAACCAACAGATCTCATTCTGTAGTGTTTATTTTAAGCATAAGACATTGAAAAATCTAGCAGGATTATTCACTTAATTACAAAAAGTTTCAAGCTGATCATCTGGAGTCAAATTAAGCATTATTGAAAATGCTGCTTCGAGAGGGAGAAGCCTGAACTCTGCTGGTCAACACAATATCAGAGCTGCAGGGATTTTATTGGTCATGAGATTATATACTAAGTTCTTACACCTAATTATATTACTACTCTTAAATTACTCAGTTTTTTTGTTAAAGCTCAGTTAAACAGATTGCAATAAAAACTACATTTTTTTATTATTATTTTTTTTTTAATAATGTTTTAAGTATAACATCACCCACAGGAAATATATAGGAGATATTCCTTGGAAATGAATGCTAGAAGACCTCACTGGAATTGTTCATCTTCCACACTTAACAGTTATCCTAAAGAACGACTTATTTCCACACATCATCCACTCTAACATATCCAGAAAGAAGAATTTGTGCACAATGAATTTCACACTCTCTCCCCAGATATCTCGTGCTTCAAGGAGTCCAAAGAGCACATTGGAGAACTGCAATCAAGTGAAGAAATCACTTGCAGAGCTGCATGGACACTGATCTGAGAATAAAAGCACCACTGCCTCTAAGAACTCTGCCTTCCCCCCACTCCCCACCATTAATAAAGGAAGTCATGTTAAAGATGCAACTGGTATTACATGAAAAAAAAAAAAAAGAAGCAGTTTGGAATAGTTGAACTTACTTGATTATATTTCCTTAAAGGTATTTTAATACAGCTTCTACCCATTTCCACATGAACAAATAGGTTGTCTATGGTAGGCAAAGTATATTGATAGTTCCTAAGGTCCTGCAAAGACAAAGATAATACACTAAGACAAGGTGTTAGCAGACATTTATTTACATACATTTTAGAATAAATCCTAAAGACTGAGTACTTTACATCCATCCCCAGGCTTCTTAAAAGTCATTAGAAGTACCTAAAGACTTGCTGATCCCTTTCCTCCTCAGCTGTGATCTGCTGGAAAAGTACCTTAATGGATACATTAATAAATCTGAAGCATTCATGAAGTGGCTTCGCTGCACTATTCAACAGCAGCTTACTTCAACCATGGATACTTTATGCACATTGGGATCTTGTAAAGTTTTAGATAATGCGAAACACTTCAACAGAAGGAATGGACAAGGTCACTTGGTTTGTTCAGCTTAGAGAACAGGAGATGGAGGGGAGGCTTCACTGCTGTCTGTCACTCAGTGGAGAGGGGTGGGAAGGGAGGTGCTGATCTCTCTGATGACCACTGACAAGTTCAGAAAGGATATCAGGGTAAGTTAGTCACTGACAGGGCGGTTAGGCCCTGGAATGTGTTTCTCAGGGTAGTGGGTATAGCCCCAAGACTGCTGCTGTTCAGCACAATACTCTCAAGCATATGGTTTAAATCTTAGCTTCATGTGGAGCCAGGAGTTAAGACTTGACAACCCGTATCAGTTCCAGTCCCTTTGTTCTATGATTCTGCATACTCTTGAGTACTTGAAGTACTGCTTCAGTCTCGCACTGTTCATTACACCTCCTTCTGACAGAGGTTACCATCCATCAGCCACTTCTGCGGAATTTCCACACACTGTTGTATTCTGGAAGAATGATGACAGATGTAAAATGGATTCATTTGCCTTTCCTGCACAACTTAAGAAAGGCTGGGAAGGCTCTTATCAGCCACTGAATCAGGAAAACATTATCTTCCCAATCAGCTCAGCTGTAGCAAGAGCTATTTATGACCAGGTATCACTGCACTGCAAGTTTCAGTTCAAATGGCATGATTTGATGGCATAAAGGATATCATCACAGATGTGCCTTGCCTTCACCATTTACCACCACCTCAGTCACTTCTGCGGTGATAGATTTAAAGATTTAATTGAGTTTGCCCACATGTAGTTTAACAGATTCTTGAAAAACCTCTTGTTAAACAATGTAAAGAGGATATTTTGCAGCCATTCTACAATGACTGAAAACTCTTGCTACATCAGAAGAGGTAATCTTGCCGAGGAGCATACATTCCCATTGCCTGTTTTGAGCCCAAAGGCGCAATTCAGGCTAAAAAAACAAATGGATATACCACATCAGAGACTACGGCAAATCCATCTCAACACACTGCAGCAGCACCAAGTGCACACTGATTTTTCACCCTAACTCTTCGGTGCCTGTCTGTCTTTTCAGGGCTGTTCTTCTAGATCTTATTTATGTGTAGCTTAGGCACGTCCTGAATAATACAAAAGCTTAAGCCGATTAAGGAAGTCTCTCTCATACTGTCCTCCCTTCCACCCTCAAGTCCTTCCTCTGACTTCATACTGGTACTGTCCTATCACTAGCAAGGCAGGAAGCAGGCTCACAGAATTGAGATTTATGATTCCTCCATCAAGAAAAAAAACTGCTAGCTACTTGCTAGCTAGCTAAGTGAGAAGAGTGCCAAAGATTGCTGTTTCCTCTATGCTGTAATGGTTTCCAGATTTGAGAGGGTTTTGTGATCACATTTCTCCACAATATTTCCAACACTTTTGCTTACAGCATTAAGGATAAAATCTATGCAAGTGTTTGAAGAGAAAGGTTACTGCTCAGGAATAGAAACTTACTAAAGTTCAAATAAAATTATTTGAGGAACAAAGGAAAAAGTTCTTGTCTTGAAATAGTCTTTGTATGACACAGATTGGTTTATCACATCAAAGATAAGTTCACACGGCAATGTAATTAACATTACAATTAGAAAACGTATCTGCATGTCAAGTTTGTTTTTCAAATTTAACCAAATACCATGTTTAAGACAAGATTTTTTTGCATAAAAGCAGTATTTGACAGAGAAGACCGCAGCTGAATGGCAACTGCTACAAGGTTCAGTGTAAGTTCCAAAGTTCTTCTCATTATTTAAAACTATTTCTTATCACCAGAAACTGTGCTACAACCAGCACAATGTCGAGGACTGCACTAGGCTTACAAGACAAGGCTCTGGCAGTAGAAGTTGCTAAGAGCACACAGCCCAGAAGCTACACCATGTCAGATCAGATCCAGCTCCAGTCAGCTCCAAAAGGGACCCACTGCAGGCCAGATCTGAGCCCTAAGCAATGCAGGAAGAATTTAGTAGAGGAACATGGTTAAGAAATGATCAGAAATACAGCCAAAGGTGGAGCCCATGATGAAACAGATGTATGTGACCTGGAGAAAACCATGAGGAGCCCCCACAGGAGCAGGCCATTGTCCATAGCTGCAGTTCAAGGAAATCAGCCCACAGTGGAGGAGGGCTGGTAAAGCTGCTGCCCATGGGGACTGTGCTGGAGCAGCTCCTGAAGCATGAGCCCCATAGTAGGGAGACGTACTGGAGCAGTGCTTTAGGGAGCTGCAGCCTGTGGGTAGCCCACACAGGATCAGTTTGAGAAAGACAGCATCTTGTGGGAGGGACACATATAGAGCAGAGGCAGAGAGTAACCATGAAAGAGCATTAGAGATGAAGCATTATGGCCTGACTGAAGCCCACATTCCCTGTTCACCTGCATGTCTTGGGAGAAGGAGGTAAAATACGGTAGATGGGGAGGTTTGCTCTCAGCAAGAAAGTTGCCCTTAGTAAGAAATCACCATTAGTTGTCACCATTAGAAATCATCATTTTGTTAGTAATGGGGACGTGAACATAATTTATTATGTTGAATTTGATTTGACGATAACTAGTGAGCGATTTCCCTTATCTCAACACTTCATCCCTCTTTCATTGTATTCGCTCCTTTGTGGAGAAAAAGAGTGGCTGCCATCAGGGTGAAACCACAACACTTGCTTGGCTCACACTTAATACATTCTTGAGTAAGGAATTTCCAAGTCAGCTCTGAAGAAAACGTTAGCTCTTTAACTTTGCCAAAAGCAATTCAGCTTTAAAGAATCTGAGGATATTTTACACAGTCTAGATTACAACAGGAAATGAATAAAATAATTACTCACAACAAGTAGATTCATAATTGTGTGTCCTATTTCTCCAAAGAGTGGCTTTCGATGTCTGAAGCTTATTACAGGAGTTGGATATACTGGAATAGAGGAAATTATAAAGTCACAGTTATTTATAAGTTTTACATTTATAAGTATTTATTTTCAGTTGCAGACCAAGTTTCTTAATTTCAATATCTGAACATTCAAGAGATCTAGAGCCACTGTGATTCTTACTTGCTAACAACACCTCAGCCCACTGCATGGTTTCCTCACCCCCAGTTAAATCCTACTACAATATCTATACAGAGTCACTCCCCAAGCAGCAGAAATCTTGTTGGCAGAGACCCGCTGCTTCTTTCATTATGACTGACCAGCTACGTTTCTTGCAAAAGGTGAGCTCATTCAGCCTTTGTGACACCAGTTGTGATAGGGGCTGCAAGGTTCAATACTTTCTTAAACACAAGTACTATACAGGTAACATCCACTTTTATATTAATACTGTAGGTTGAACTGGAGTACCACTTAGCATTAATAAACAAGAATCAAGTGGTTCTTATGAAGTAATAAGCTTCTAATTGCTTTACATCCCATGGCTGGAGTAGAAAACATGAAGATGGAAATTAGTGAAAGCAACAAGATCAGGAGACCAACACACCATCACATGAAGTCATTTAAAAGTAAAGCAAACAGGGCAGCAAAGTCAAGATTACGAGATCAGTCCAAGAAAGTGCATGGTTAGTACAAAAATGCCAATAACATCAATAAGGGAAAAGTATGACAAAGAAGCTACCAGACAGAAGACTGGACAGCAGAACTCCACTCTAAAATCCACAAACAACTGAATGATACATTTTTATAGACCTGATGCTTCTGAAATTTAGTCTTAATTTACCAAAAGCCCATTCAGTGTCAGAAAGCTGTGCATGACATTTTTGAAATTCATTCCACTTAAGTAATATCTGCATGTTGCAGCCTTTCAAAGCTCCTGGTCTCCAAATAACAAGGGGCTATAACAGGAATACAAGTAACAGGAAACAAAACTGTACCTATACCTCTAAATTAGCGCCTGTGCTTTACAAAAAAGGCACAGAAGCAATTTTAGAAGGTATTCAGGACAGCTTCTACTTTCAGGTCTTGTGCAAGCTAGCTTTATCTGCTCTTGAAGGCAACAGTGACTTGTAAAAATGCTTTCCTCCAGTGAGTCCGGAGCACAGTGAGTGAGGATCTAATTGGGGGAGCAGAAAGTGGTCATGTAAAGCAGCAAAGAGACTGCTGAACGCGATACCCATGTAGAGGCCTCCTCACTGCACAACCTGTAACCAAAGTACCTTATGTACTTTTCCTTACACTCACTTTGAGAGAATGACTTCCACATTTTTCAATACTGAGATTTCAAATGTGCTAACTAGTACATTATCATTTTAAGTAACTAAGACATCTATCCATTTAATGCAGCACTAATATTTTGTTCAGGTACTCCATTTCTGTTGTTATTTATTTATTTTCAAAATTGGCAATTAGGCTGGAAAACTTCCCTTTAAAACATTCTCTAATCACAGCAGAAGTAAAACAACTTATTTTTTTAAGTGTAAGAGTTGGTTTTTAGGCCTAACTGCCTTCAGCTAACATGAGAAAGAACCAGGTAGGTGTTGCAGGATACTGTAAATTCCCAGGTGTGTCAACAAGACGGTTCTCACATATGAAACTTCAACCTCATGCAAGAGTAATATAAAATACTGCAAACGTGGCTTTGAATATTTTGTTTAACTACTAAAGTTATATTTCTCAAAGGAAGTTTTATATCTATACAGCTATTTGAAGTACTAAAACTTACCCCCATATTCTGCTCCCAATCTCAACATTAAACGGATTGGAAAAACTTTTGCCCAGGGTATTTCCAGCTTATGGAATAGAATGCCACAAAGAAAAGGGTCATCTGGTAGCATTAAATCATCAAGTTTCTGGTAAGTTGGTGAAACAAACAGGAAGCCTCCATGGTCTTCATTACCAAGAAAATTTTCACTGAACGTAACATTTTCCATGTTTCTTATTGACTTTCCTGTTGAAAGAGGGTCAGAAAGCATTTGTGCATCTTAAAAAAATAACATGCTATTGTGAAGAAAACTACTACCACCATCCCTTCACTACAGACTTGTACTTTATGATTTGCAAGTCTGTTCGTCTTGTATCTTCCTGAAAGTCTGGGAGACATCTAACCCCACAGAAGTACTCTACAGACTTACTTATTATCTGGATGAACTTGAATATGAAAGAAGATTTTTTTTTCCCCCCCCCAAAAAATATCAAAACCCCCGAAGTATACGATGTTCTGGCATACATCAGTTGATGAACTTCAATTAACAGACCTCATCATTTATATATTTATGTGTACTGCATTTCTATCAGTGAAATCCCAGATGCCCTAAGCCATCAACACAAGGGCTTATGCACATAATCTCCAAGACCATATACATTTTCTTTCTGTTGTTTATTTAGAAACAAAGGCTAAACACTGAAAAGTTTTTTAACCAGATCAGGTATCTATCAGTGCATAAAAAACACATAAACTTTCAACTTTGAAGACAAGTAAGAAAATATCATACCCTGTCAGACATGATTACATACCTTTTACTGCATTCTTATAGACATCAATAAATAATTTGAATACTTCATTAGGAAAAGTCTTCTCATCTGGCAAACACTGCAACAGAATGACAATTTCTGCCTGCCCCAAGCCATGTAGCCCATTTGTTGAGAAGTACCAGCATTTTTCTGAAGAATCTTCAAATAAAAAGACAAAGACCACAGTAATATTGTTCTTTACAATAAGAAGAATAGATCTAATAGAAAAGAAAACATGCACTACTTACAAGATATTAACCTGACATTCACAAGCAAGTTCGCATTTAGGATAAAAGTTAATGGACTGGCACCTCCTTTCTCAAGAAGCAAGGCGACCTGCTGGTGAGACAGATGTTCTTCCACTAGAGGATCTAAAGAAATTTATATCCATTTTAGTTCAACATGCCAGCTAACAACCTAAAGTAAAAAAATCAGATGACAGTATACAAAAGACTGTCCTTTCTTTCCTATCTTAAAAGGTTGTTAATTATTCTCAAACTTAGAACAACTGTGGATCAACCAGGTATTCAGTACAGTAGCTTACCAGAGGATTCAAAGGCCACACAAAAAATAAAGCAGTAATTTATAAGAAAGGCATGATCTGGGGCTGCAATTTATTTGGTAGTTACTTGTATATTGTCTATGTTGTTTCTTCAATTGACATACTGCTACTGTTAGCTACATTGAAAACAATCACTGCTATAACGGGTTTAAGTGATTGTTATTTTCATAATATACTCATATTTTAATAACTCATGCTTAATTAATGAACATTCCAATGTGCAGCACAGGTCAGAGGTTGAAGTTGCATTACTGTATTAAATTCACACTTAGAAATCCTGTACCTGGTGATGCCATACTGACAGATGTTTACCTTTTCCTTTTTCACCCATGGCAAGCAGAAGTGGTGGCAGCTTATCACCATCTGGAAGAAGGCTGACATCTTTCCGAACACAATTTTCAACACCACAAAGAGCCCTATAACTTGCAGGACTAACAGGCATATCACTTTTAGTCCAATCTACTAAATTAGTACTAGTCTTCTCAGATTCCAGGGCAGACGAACACTCTTTGGTATCTGGAGTCAGAGATTTATCACTATCAATCATCTCACTCTGGCTGGAAATGGTCTGCTGTGCATCCTCTGAGGGAACAGAAGGACACTCTGTTCTTGCAGACACATCCATTTCTTCTTTTGGTTTTGAATTTACATCAGTTGGTATGTCATCTTCCTCTGCATTTGTAGCCTATAAGAATAAAGAAGATCTATATCTAGTCTCACCACAAAGTGTAACTTTCATGATAGCATACTAAAATAAAGAAAAATGACTAAGAAATTTACCAAATTAATAAGAAATGAATTATTTATTCAAGAAGTGACTCAGAAAATCTACAGTGGATCTTGTATCTCTCCCCCTCTCCTCCATTCTTAAAGGTCAAATTAGTCCCCGTTTAAGGTAAGATGAATCACTACTTTATTTCTTCATTCTCAGAGTGCTGCAGATCAATCATTTTACCATATAGTCAGATTTAACACAATCAACAATAAAGCAAGTATCCCTTGAGCCAATATAATTAATATTAATGTTTCCTCACCTGGAAACAACAGCATTGTACAGTTCAAGTCATTTTTGGTTTGGTGTCAAATCTACACTGCTCTCTCAGTGAAATACATATGATAAACTTAGGGTACAGTCATTATGAAATGGACTGTCATAAAAACAAAAGAGAACCACAGAATCATCAAGGTTAGAAAAGACCTAGAAGATCATCCAGTCCAACCATCCACCAATCATCAATAGTTCTCACTAAACCATGTCCCTCATCGTCCAAACATTCCTTGAACACCCCCAGTGACTCCACCACCTCCCTGGGCAGCCCATTCCAGTGCCTGACCACTCTTTCAGAGAAGCAGTATTTCCTAACATCCAGTTGGCAAAGCTTGAAGGCATTCCCTCTAGTCCCATCACCAGTTACACAAGAGGCTAACCCCCAGCTCACTACAACCTCCCTTCAGGGAGTTATAGAGAACAATAAGGTCTCCCCTGAACCTCCTCTTCTCCAGGCTCAACATTCCCAGCTCCTTCAGCCTCTCCTCATAAGGCTTGTGCTCCAGACCCCTCACCAGCTTTGTTGCCCTTCTCTGAACACACTCCATGGTCTCAAAGTCTTTCTTGCAGTGAGGGGCCCAAAACTGGACACAGTACTGGAGGCACGGCCTCACCACAGCTGAGTACAGGGAGACAATCACTTCCCTGTTATTGCTGGCATCTCTGTTCCTGATGCAAGCCAGGAAGCCCCGGGCCTTCTTGGCCACCTGGGGACACTGCTGGCTCATGCTCAGTTGAGCATCAATCAATACCCCCAGGTCCATTTCCTCTACACAGTCTTCCAGCCACTCCACCCCCAAGCCTGTAGCACTGCCTGGAGTTGTTGTGGCCGAAGTGCAGAACCCAGCATTTGATCTTGTCGAAGATCAAATTGGCCATTGGCTTCAGCCCAGCTCTCCAGCCTGTCCAGATCCCTCTGTAGGGCCTCGCTACCCCCAGGTAGATCGACACTTCCAGCCAATTTGGTGTCATCTACAAACTTACTGAGGGTGCACTTGATGCTCTCATCCAGGTCATCAATAAAGATACTGAAGAGGACAGGCCCCAGCACCAACCCCTGGGGAATACCTCTAGTGAATGGCTGCCAGTTGGACTGAGCTCCATTCACCACCACTCTCTGGGACTGGCCCTCCAGCCAGTTCCTTACTCAGCCAAGAGTGTACGCATCCAAGCCACAGGGTGCCAGATTCTGCAGGAGAATACTGTGGGAGACAGTGTCAAAGGCTTTGCTGAAGTCTAGGCAGACCACATCAACAGCCTTTTCCTCATCCACCAGACAGGTTACCGGATCATAGAAAAATATCAGGTTGGTCAAGCAGGACCTGCACTTTGTGAACCATTGCTGGTTGGGCCTGATCCCTCTGCTGTCCTGCACATGCTACGTGATCTCCCTCAAGACAATCTGCTCTGTAACCTTCCCTGGCACTGAGGTCAGGCTAACAGGCCCATAGTTCCCTGGGTCCTCCTTACAACCCTTCTTGTAGATGGGAGTCACACTGGCATGCCTCCAGTCTTCTGGGACCTCACCAGTCAACAAGGAGCACTGATAGATGACGGAAAGTGGCTCAGCTATCTCCTCTGCCAGTTCCCTCAGCACTCTCAGGTGAATCTCATCCAGCCCCATGGACCTGTGGCAGTCCAGCTGGAGCAGTAGGTCTCTGACTGTTTCCCTCTGAATTGTCAGGGGTTTTATCTGCTCTCCAGGTGAGACTACCAGGTCAGAGAGTGGAGTACCCTGAGGATAACTGGTCTGATCTTTAAAGACAGACATAAAGAAGGCATTCAGAACCTCTGCCTTTTCCTTATCCTCAGTGGTCACATTCCCAGCCTCATCCAGTAAAGCATGGAGACTCTCCTTAGTCCTCCTCTTACTGTTGATGTATTTGTTAAGGAGTTTCTTGTTCCCTTTTACCCCAGTGGCCAGGTTGAGTTCAAGCTGCCTTTATGATTTTCTCTCTACACATCTTAACAACTTGTCTGTACTCTTTCTGAGTTGCCCGTCCCTTCTTCCACAGGTGGTAGATTCTCTTTTTCTCCCATAGCCTCAAGAACAGCTCCCTATTCATCCACGCCTGTCTTTTTCCCCGACGGTTCATTTTGCAGCTCAGGGGGACAGCCTGTTCCTTTCCCTTTTTAAACAACTACTTAAGTACTTTCTTCAGACTTCTCAGACCTCAACTCTTCATTTTCCAGTAAGTGTGACAGCAATAAAAATAACACTAGTAAGTTCAGCCACTCATACACTCCTAAGTCTGCAATTCGTAGCAAAAGACACCTGTCATTTTAACATTCAGTTCATGAATATTCAGAATCTATCTGCCTTCACTGTCTGAAAAAATTACCCTTTTTATCACCTGTGAGTATGATAAACAGCACAGTCCAGGATAGGCAACTTCTGTACTCAGTTCTTTACCTCTTTATCTCTTAAGTTAGCTATTTGGCTTATATTTATCATATGGAAAAGGATTTTTTTTTTTAAATTTCTTACTGGTGCCTAACTTCTTTTCTTGACCTCTTGATGAACTTTTCTGGCAACATTTTGTCCAAATCTTCAAAAAACAGATTTGATCCACAACTTATTGGGCTCCTTTTTCAAATTAAAACATACTTGCTATCATCTATTACTGTTATGGTTTTATGATTTATAGTTATCAGTATTCCATACCATAATGCTCCAGTTCCAGGTACCTGTCCCAAAAGAGAAGAGCCATATACCCCAGAGGACTTTGTGTTCAGGGAGCAGATAAAGCCCCTGGCAAGGTCATGGGACCAGGCTCTCCTCCCTGCTGGATCACCACTGCACTAGAGTAAGGCCTTCAGCTTTTGGAGACTCTTTCTCTCATTATACCTGATTTATTAGCTCCAATTCTAATCATATTGTATTATATTGTATTATTGTGTGTTATCTTGCATTCTAGTATCTTTTTTAGTAAATTTGTTTGTTTCTCCTCAGATTGTTGCTGCTGCTATTTTTGGGGTCCATTTCCCTTTCCCTTTATTTTCCCCTTTCCAGAGGCTCAGACCTACAGGTCTCTCTGCCCTGCTAGTCGGAGAACAGGGCCAAATCAGCCCATAAGCTGCTGAAAATTACTCATGAACAAAGGCTGATTTACACGACAATTCAACACACAACTGTTGAGAAACTCCATATACTTATAGGATGGATCTGGTCTGATTACTAGCTTTACAAATTGTTTTTTTAAAAATTCTTGAACACTGTTGTGATTTGGGACAGTGTTTCAGAACTATATCTTATTTTAAAAAAAGCTCCAGATAAAGAATATCTCCAAACTTTTCCACAGCAAACTTACATTACTCCTTTCAACTTCTCTTGTCAAGTACGGCTAGCTTAACACTATGAATATTTTTAAAATGTTGATTCCCTTAATAGTTCAGTACCTGCTCCCATTAGAAGTGGTAAACTAATTTTGCTGCACCTTATAACACAGTATTGTACTACATGAAGCAAATTCTTGTAGGACCAACTTGGGAAACATGTAGAATTGTAACAAGCCACTCAAAGGAAAACAAGCATACTAACAACAAATGGCTGAAGACACTTTCATAACTGTAGTTATTCTTTACAGAATAAGTCTTTACAGAAGAATCTTGATTTTGAGTATTTTCTGCTACATCATTTTTTAAGTTTGTGTATGTCCTAATCAACAGGGAGTGAAGTTATTTCAGCAGAATTCATGTGTCTACACACAATTCTTAATTCATACCATATGCAGCTCTGGCACATCAGGGCGTGCTGTGTCCTGGGATGACTTCTTCGCTCCAGAGGAAAGCTTTGTTGTATATGCCACTTCACCAGTTGGCAAAATACCATCTGCAAACCAAACTCTCTTCTGTTCTTTGGGGCACAGCTCTAGGACAGGTTGAGAAAAAAACATTGACTTTGTATTATTTTACTGTCCTAACAACTAAAACAGATGCAAATTCAGAGGCCCTTCTCCCATCCATTACATAGAGAATTTGTTAACTGAAACCAAGCATAGGTAGACAGCTTGACTCCAGCTACAATCCTAAAAACAGTTCACCATAGCAGAGAAAGCTGTCATGCTATATTGTATCACACTACCTATCAAAACTCCTTTGTCAGCCATCCCTTTGTTGTAGATATGAATAAAATGCTTACCACAACTAGAAGATGAAACACTAAAAAATGTAGCTAATCACAATTATTTTCATTGATGAAAGTCAGATATTTAGTAATGGTGGAACAAAGACTGCTTAATGGCTAATCATTTACCTTTACAGAGAATGAACTCCTACTGCTTCTTACCTCTTCCCCCCAAAAACGTACTTTTGTTTACTGTAAAACTGGCCATCACAATGTATGACAGATCTCCTGAGAGATATAACTAATTATGAAAGTAATACCTGAATCGAACAAAGAAATTACAGTATAAACATAGAAAAAAAGACTACCTCCATTTATAAAACATGGATGCAAGACAGATGTTGTCAAGCTCATACACAGAATCTGAACGCAGAACTAACAGCAAATTTCTTGAGCCACAATTCACAGAATTTCTGTTCAATAGTATATCTAGTATATATCCACAACATAATAAACAACTCTTCCAAGCAGATCTTGAAAAAGTCTTAGTTAAATTGTACTGTGTTAAACATACCCTCATTATCAGATTGCTTAAGTGCAGAAGTGGGTAATGGTGAGGAAAATAAGGGACAGCTGGTATACAGGCTTCCTGCAAAGATGGAACAGAAGAATTCTCAGAGAAGACACTGGAATTAGGGACAGGACCTGTTGGACTCCTCATCCTTTCAAATACCTGTGCTAAACTGAAAAAATAAAACATTGTTTACTTTAAATGTTTAAGTGTTTAAAAAAAAGAAGTAATTTTAGTGTGCAGTGCAGTACTGACAGTCTTGTGGCTTTCTTTTTTCTTTTTTTTGCAAAAGCAGCACATAATTTAGGGAGCTAGTTGTGTAAATTGAATGCTCAAGCTACTGCACAGAAGAAAAACCTAATTTTATTGATTTTCAGTCTGCCCTTATCATGTAGAAGGCTATTGCTGTAGGGCGGAAAACTCTTTTCTTCGACTCCTGCCACAGATGACCCAATTGAAGCATGGAAACTTCCCATAAAACACAAAAATTAAAGATACTAGCTGTACATATTATTTTTTTACTACAGTTACTCAAAAAGATCCAAACCTCTTTTACCTTTATTAATATTATCGTAGCAGCGAGTACAGACTCTTGCTTCCTTCTCCATGTACTGCAGTTTGCACTTTCGTTTGCAACAACCACCACAAAAAACCTGAACAAGGAGGAGATTTAAATAAATATTATAAACAAAGTCCCAATATTTCCTGAGTTAGGTTCCTATTACATTATTTCATTTAATTAAAATAATAAAGCATACATAAAATATTCTCAGGGATGTGGAGAAAGAAGAAAAGCATTAGCACATCTATTTTACAATACATTCTTGTGCTGAGAGAAGGGAAATTACCAGAAATAAAAGGGTTTTATTAAGGTCAAAAGCTACATGGTTTGGTCCAAAGTCTGCATTTTGAGTTCTTACCCTGTTTCCCACAACTGCACACAATCTATCCATGCTAACAATTTCTGGAAGAGGCTATATCCTATCAGTTTTCTGAAACACTCAGTAACACTGTGCTGTAGCACAGCTCTGTAGCAGTAAGTAGGGTAACACTCTGGGCACCATGTGACATCATCCTACTCTTAACAAAAGATAAACTTGTCGTTTATTTGAGGAACCCTTATGATCTGCAGAACTTGAGCAGGAAAGCCTACCATGTCATGCTAACATTGTGACCCTAGGGGAATTCACCAGCTGAAAATCTCTGAAGAATTAAATAATAAAGGCCAAAGAGTTGAAGCCACCCTCCCCCCCCCCCTTTTTTTAGTTGTTCTTTTTGTTAGATTTGAGACACAAGGAAGTTTACTGTCACCTACATGACAGAAGAATTTCAAGTTCAGCATCTGCTGAAATTCTGCACAAAACCTGAGAATGCTACTCTGTGTATTTCCATCAAGACTGCCTCCAAGGAAGGCTGCTGAAAATGCAGTAATACTTAATTTTAATTATTTATTTATTTATTTTTAAGGAATTCTTCAATTTATGATTACGGTAAAACAATAGTTCAAGAGATTCTTGGCCTTGTTTAACAAGCCTAAGTATCTTTTCTTAAAAGCTGATACTGTATTGTGTTTACAAAAGTATTTTATAAAATCCTCAGTAGTCTACAGAATATTTATCTAATAAAGAAAGAACATTTTAGTTTGAAATGCTAGAAAAGGAAAGAATAGACTGTACTGTCTGTTTATCCCAGGGATACAGGTGGAATAGGAATGGAGATTGTTTCAGACACAGAAAATATACAACCATGATCTTTAACTTCTTGTTCTCAACTACTCAGCACAGCCTAAAATTTGTCATTTCTGTTGGACCACAGCATTCCTTAAAAGTCTACAAAGCCAGCCTTCCACACATGGTGAGAAATGCTCGCATTATTCAGCTATGAACCGCCACCTCTCAGTTCTCCCTGAGATACAGACAGGAGAAAGAACAGCCCATAAAACTTCCTGCTGTGGGCAGATCTAGTTATGGAAGGACAGACGCCCACAGACTAGCTAGGTTTATTGTTTTTAAGATCATAGGTGGAAGCAGCTGGTATGTAATTCCACAATGATTAACAGACTCTTCCAAGAAATCGGTATATATATTTAATTCTAGGCACTCTTTAATATTCAGGCCTATATCATCCATCTTTCATGCAAGATGTCTACGATGGTATCTCAAAATCTTCAGGAAAAATAAGGAAGAAAATATGTACAAAATGAAGAGCAGCAACAAGGGAGACAAATGATAACTAATGATATTAAAATGCTTATCTGGAATGATAAAAGGAATTCAAAGTCACACCAGTTCATTCTCAAATTCACCTCTACCTCTGCTCATCTTGTAACTGCTTTACAGTAAAAAACAGAATGATGTGAACAAGTACTGATCCCCAGAGATGAAATGCATCTTTTCTTTTGCCTTAATGTCATCTTTGAAGATAACTACTGCCATGTCTCATTAGGATTCAGGGCATGGCTGGAACCAGCTATTCTTATATCAGCAGGAACCATTACTGACCCATTTGTCTCACAGCAGTTAATATTCACACTGCACCAAGGCATTCTACTCTGAGATTCCAAGCTAACTCTTGGACAACTATCCTACCAGGGCTCAGTGCTTCCCAAACAATTTACCAACAGTCTTAGGAATTACACAGGCTAGAGTAGTCTTAGCTGTGCCAGAAAACAACAACAAAACAAAAATATTGACAACAAAAAACAAAACAAAACAACACATTAGTTGCTTTCTTGCAACTCCTTTCAGCACAGCATCTGAAGAACATGAAAACTGCTTTGAAAGACATGAGCAGAATATATATCCTGTCTGGTTTAAAGGAGATCTGGAGATGTGGAAAAGCACCTTCTCAACCTGAACCGTACCTCTACAATGTCAACAATCCTTGTAGACAAAATGTCTACAATCCTTGGTCTGACAGAAGCCTTCTACTCCTAACCAAAGTTAGGTGGAAGCAAAGGTGGAGTCTGCTACTCCTAATTATCTCGAGGAAAACAAAGTGGATTAAAAGGAAAACAGCTGAAGAAGAAACAGAAAAGAAGAAAAATAAAAGCTATTACGACTGAACTCCTGTAAGTGGGAAAAGCCATGTCAAAAGTCACATTTCATCAATAGCAAGACAATAAAATAAACAATAAACAGTTGCTTCCATATTAATGTCATATCCATAACAATTAATACTTCCATATCAATTAATTTATCTCACCTGAAAAAAAACACATACTTGGTAAAGTTATTAAGAATGTAACTATCAATTGCTAATGAGCCACAAACAACCTTAGGGCTACAAAAAATGAGCAGTACAGAAATCCTTTGCCAAGTGCCATTCTCCTCTTATACATAGTGCCACCAGGGCCCTCAATAGAGGCATCACCTCAGTCTTAATGCACAAGAAACACGAGGTAGAAACAAAACAAAGGATGAATAGTGCAACAGAGCGATGTCTATGAAAGTGAGTCTACTAAGCAACAAAGTTAAATCTAATTGGGCTACAAAGCGAAAATGCACCACATCAGAAAGCAAACAAATAAATGGAGATGAGAATTTGACTGTGTGTGCTGCAGATGGGAGGCAGAGCAGGCATTATTGCTACCTTGCACATTCCACCAGCACAGAAGCCAGAATTCCCAAGTTCTGACACTTTCCCTGATAACAATAAATATATGTAAGACTACATAAAATTAAACAATTCGAGGACAGTTCAGAGAGGACAATCATGAATTTCTGTCTGTTCCTCCTCAACCTGGAGGTAAATACTGCAACTCAACATGGGTCCATGAGAAAAGTAGACTTTGTTTTTTTATGACAAGTAGCAAAACAGTAAGCGACTGCACATTCAGAAAAGCTATGACAGTTACAACTCATCTGCTTAGCACTCCTTTATCTCTAACAGTTACACCATCTGTACTGTCTTCACTCATCTTCTGAATGCACAAGCATTGTGAAGCACCCTGAACTACTTTGCTCTTACGCAAAGACACTGCTGTTAACACACAGGATCAACAACAGTAAGAGTACTTACCTGTAAGCAGCAGTGAGTACTGGAGGGAATTTCTATTCCCATCTCCAGAAGACAGGCAATAAGTTTCATAGGTAATATGAACAAGAACTTCAAGAAGTTCAAAACCATACCCTAGAGAACTGTAATTTAAACTGTTATAAAATTTCAGTAGGGTATATAACTACCTAAGTTCAATAACACCAAACTTGTCACAATGAGAGCTTCCTACTCTTTGCACCCCACTGCAGACTTTCTATAGGTTTGCTGTGACAGAAGAAAATGGGGACTATACTTTGAATACACAATGCTAGAAGAGGGACTCTGCAGAAAATAAAAAGACCAAACCACTCCAGATGTCTTTTGAAACCGGATGAGAGATGCTAGTAAGTACTGACTAGTCTTTGCACCATCTCCTCATCATCCATAAAGCCTGCACAGGAACACTGAAAGAAAATCAGTTCCATAGTATTATATCTGTATTCACGCACCAGCACATAAGCTGCAGTAGCTCAAAAAGAAGTTTGCTTTTGATTAAAAACAAACTTCAGCATTATTTACTCGCTGCAGACAACCATAGGCTGGAAAAATAGAAAAGTCTATATATTATTCACTTAGTGAGTACCATTCACTCAACAGAAGTAGCATACTTTCCTCCGCCCTCCCTGACAACTCCGTTGGGAAACTGTGCAGACATTTAAACACAGCGCACAACAGACTACTAGTCCTTTGCGCGACTGCTGCCGTGATAGCTCCTGAAAGAACACATCCTGCCAGACTAACAGATACTGCTCTACAACTATTACAGTCACTTTTCTGAATTCTAATGATCATCACTGCCAAAATTTCTGATGCCAAAATACCTAAGCTTAATCTAAAGTAAGTAAAAAACTGATTCACTGTAACAATCACTGCAGTGCGCACTGTCACATCTTCCCTGTTACAAGAAAAGAACACTAGTCTAGCCTAGGAATGGAAGACAAGTAAAGGGGTGCAAGGAAAATGTTCTTATTTTCAAAAAACAAGGTTTTTTTGTTTTGTTTTGTTTTTGTTTTTGTTTTTTTTTACTTATCAGAGTCTTTTCTAAGAGTCTAACTCTGATGTAAAATTAGGAAAAAAAATAAAACAAACAAACAAAAAACTTAGAATCTTTCTCCTTTTCATTCCAGTTATCCCTGAATTAGAGTAAATTTACTTACAGTAACAAAAGGACCCCTCACCAACAACTTACTTTTCCACATGCACGACAGTGGTGTCGTCTTTTTGTAAACGTGAACTTCACTTGGCAGTTCATGCAGTTGGGTGCCTCTGAATCAGGAACCCACAAGGGTTGTTTCTGTAGAAGAGCTGCAGGTGTTTTAAGTGATTCTACACTTTGAAATGTCTGATTTTTTCCCGCTTCAGCACCACTTTCCCCAGCAGGCTCAGAATTTTCATCACAAGTAATGCTGTTCCTCGAGGGAGCTTCTGGAGTAGCTGCTCTCTCAATCACATGTGTTTGATTCAGCTGTCTCTGACCAACAGCTCCTTGTGTACTGTCACACAACAGCTTCGGTCTTGCACCTTCAGTAGGAAGCTTTGAAGCTTGTGCCTCACTGTCATCCTCAGTCACATTTTGAACAAGAAACGCACTCTCCTCTCCTGGGGGTTTCAACTTATGGGCATCAAGAGAGACTTCAAGATTACTACTAATGCTAGTTATATCCTCCAGTTTTGTCTGAGCGTGTTCCTCAGTAACCTTTGAGAAATGCAAGTTCTCATCCCTCAAATTCTCTTCTGCATCAGCTGCCATTAAATTATTACTATTGCTTAAAGAATTCAAAGAACTGGACAGATGACTTTGCCCATATAAGAATTCATCAAGCTCTGCATCACTTACAAGAGTATTGCTCTCCTCAACAGTAAAGTCATCCACAGTTTGGCTAATGCTTTCATTGTAGTAACAGTCGATATCAACACCATATCGCTCAGCTTCATATTCCATAAAAGGAGAAGCAATAGCTTTGATTTGATCAGAATCACTATCATCAGCTACATTCTCAGTATTAAATGTCGCTCCACCTCCTTTTTCTACAATAGTTCGGTTGATTTTAGATAAATATCCTTCCTGTTCATGTAAGTCAGTCTCTTTGCGGGATTCATAATCAGAGAGATCACTTGCTAAACTGTCACTAATAACCTCTGCTGCTATTTCATTCTGAGGCAGAGAATTAACTTCTTCTTCTGTTACAACTGAGGAACCACACTGAGATACAGCAATTGGTGTAAGATGTGGCAGTGACATCTGGACATCCTCGACTGATGCACATAAAGCACTGTTTAGTACTTCAGTGCCAGCAGTTTTTTCACTACCCCCATTCTCTTCCTTAGTTTTCTCTTCTAGTTCTACTTCAGACCCTGCTTGACAGATGGAGTCTTGTAAAGCATGACTTTCAGGTAATGTTCCATGATTTTTGTCCAGCTGATGTCTGTGCAGCAAATCAGAAGGCGTGAATTCCATTTTACACTGATCTTCCGGGGTTACACTTTCTGCAGCACTTCTTCCATGTATCTCTTTGCTCACTGGAGAGCACATGCTTTCATCTTGAGGCTCAGAAGGCAATTTTTCACACGTTGTCTCATCTTTGGGATCGTACACATTTGAATTCTGTAATGTTTCAGAGACACATGCAGTATTAGGGTGAGCAGTTTGTTCAAGATGATCAAAAATTTCAATACAGGACTGTATCTTTGAAGTGAAGTGATAATCACACAGATCTGAAACCTCTGCTTTAGCAAAAACATCTGACTCTAAAGCTAACTGATTACTCTTTTCTGTTTCAAGAGGTCCTGAATGTTGTAGCACTGAGTCCCCATCATTCTGCTGTGTACGTGAAACACCTCTGCAACCCAATGAAAATACACAATCAGGGAGAGGTATGTAAGATTTGCCAAAGCCACTCAAACAGTCTTCACTACAGTGAGAGTCACCTGGCTGCAATTTTTGAGTATCTACATTAGCACCAGCTGAACGGATCAAGCTACTTACGTCATGAACAAGTTCACACACAGGTACACTACTTCCCAGGTCTGAACCCTGACTTCCTTCTGTGGAAGCACTGCTCACAGCAGTCAAAATATCAGGCCCAGAAACACTCCTCTCATTTAGTGATGAGCAATTCAGAATCCCTTCATTTGGTCTAGTGTGGCTGGCTTGAGAGATTTCTTCTGGTGCAGTACAACCATTAGCATCCTCCTGTAGTTTTTGTGCTGGGTACACATGTTGCAAGAAATCCAAATCCACAGAAAGGGAACAGTGTTTTGAATCATATGGATTTTGAGGAGCTCTGGAGAGGTCGCATTCATCTATTTTAAGCAGGAAAAAAAAAAAGAGATAAAAAGTAAAGTTTACAAGACTTAACTGTTTCTAACGTTCATGTCCTCAAATTTCATCTATTCACTACCATAAGCTTTAACTTAGCGTTTATTACTTTCAAATTTGCCACAACAGTCACTTGACCAATATTACCACACTGTAGCAGAAGGCAGCACAGTTACTAACCTGTATTCAGTTCAAACTCATCCAGTAGTTTGTCCAAGTCACAGACTGCAGCTCTAAAGTAGGTATCCATTCCAGCTAAGTTCTAGTCTTTAGGCCTCTTAAACCTAAAAAAAAAAATGCAGTGATTCACTTTTGTTTTGCTATTCACAAAGTCAAAGTGTCTCCATTATTAGACAATAACTTTCAGGAAGTATTTTAAATAACATTTTCTGCCTGTAAAATAAAATGTTATACAGTTGATTGAAATTCATCAGACTCCAAGTAGGTCACGCTCAATGACTTGTCTTTAAATTTTAAATTTAAAGTTTAAATTTTCCTTCAAGGCCAAGTAAAAAAAACAAAGCAGTTGAGTACAGTAAAATAGTTCATCTCCACCCTACTGAGCACACAAACCCATTAACCTTCTATGAAACCTGCAAAAAAGCATTAAGGAATAAAAAAAAAGTCTAATTTTAGATACCTGGCAACTCACCTGAAAGCACTTTGCTGTGCACAATCTGTATCATAAAACACCGTTTTGTTTGTTTAATGAAGACTTCCAGTCTCCAGATGTTATGCCTTCTTGACCAGTTTGAGAAGCTTCCTAACCCTACATCTTTTTCATGTCTGAATATCCATAACATGCAATTACCTGTCACATAATCAAGATGTTACCTACCTTACCTGAAAGTAACCCAAAGGGACTCAGATCTCTTTAGTCTTGTGCCTGGAAACCAGACTTCTAAAGGTCTGCCTAGCTTTCCTGCTACTCAAGGAGATGCTAAAACAGCTTATGCTAAAACAGCTCAAAAATTATTAAAAGAAAATAAACTGTAGATCTCATCCCTACAGTACATGTTCTTGGGCAATAACGATGGTCAAAATTTACTAAAAGAGATTATCTAAGGCACAAATACTGAATTTATGAGAGAACATGTTTAAGAAATACATAATGCTGAGTTTGTTCTCTGCAGGGATTTCTCACACATCCTTACCGGTACAACTTCTGTTACAACTAATGGAGTAGCAGCCATGACTAAAAGAAGCAGTCACAGACCACTCTCCACAATTTTGGCCCAATGGTTACTATCAAACATGGAATAGAACTGAGTGTACAGAAGAACTTAAGTTTTATGCCAGCATTAATTACATCAGAGTGTAAGGCATATATTATTCTCAGAGGAAGCTCAGAAATGTACCATGATAAATACCTCATCCTAAGGCAATAATATCATATTTACATGATTCCATGTAGTAATAAAATGGATGGAACCATAGGATGGTTCCATCTGAGGTAATAAAGTATTCTGAATTGCTGAAATAACTTCAGATGATAACTATACTATTCCTCTTATTTAGCTTGCCTTTCTTGAAGATTTTCATCTCTTCAAGAAGGGTCTCGAACACTCTTTTCCCCTCCTCCATCTCCCCAAAACTACTACAGCAGTAGGGAAGACAAGCAGTAATCCCTTCTTATCCATCTCTTATCTTTCTGTTCTCAATCCTTTTGTACGTATTATCATCATTAAACAAAAATCCTGTTTGTTTGACATAACGCTTCAGGAATGAGACCATCTTACATTTTTGGCTCAGCTATAATTTCCTACAGCCAATCCCAGCATTAACATTAAAAATGAGTGAATCGGAAGCCATGAAGTTCTGGTGATACAGTTTTGCTAAATATCTGTTTGCTTCCTTGAGCAAAAACAACCTGTTGAAGCTGTTTGTTTCAACAAACTGTATTCACTCTGAATATAATTTAGATTCTCAAGAATTCCATTTCTAACAACCTGAAACTAGCAGCAGCATGAATCACCTTATTTTTTAAAAAATACAAGGAATTTCTGTTAAAGTCCCACCCATACCTAAAAGCATCAAGAAAACAAGTGACTACGACAGAATTTTTATATGGATGGGGAAAGAGCATGAGCACACAGGAAGGAGACTACTGGGTGTGGAAGCAGTGACTGCAGTTGTTTACACACACAGACCTTTGCACTGCAGCTTTTAGAGGAACTGTTCCACAAACAACTGGCCCTTTTAACATTCCTTACATCATGTGAGCTTTGATTTGTTCAGTTTTGATTTGTCCAGCTACAAAGCAGGAAGCAATAACAACTTTTTTCCCCCTTTTTTTAAACTTCATCAATAGTTTTCACTGAGATGAGGCCTCTGTATACAAATAAAAGAACTGAATGCCACCACACCAGAAGGGAAAGCACATAAATAGCAAAGCATCACGACGAGGGAAAAAAAAAACAGGGAAGCCTGATCTGTGCACCTAACAGACACCTTCAGGACTTGCTGCTTCCACCTTCCAAGGGTTGAAAGGCACGTGCCTTCTGCTAGAAACTATTTTCTGAATACACCTTCTACTTATCTGAATACTGCCACAACACTGTCTCCAAGTGGATGGTAGATTATTAAAATATGGTCTCTGAAATCTTAAATCCTTCACAGTACATTAAGGCATACAACTTGAGATTCCTACTTACTCAATTTCATATAATCCTTTCACAGCAGAAAGCCTTAAGTTTTAAGCAATGGTTAAATCATGTCTGCCAAAGACTGTATGCTTTCATCTTAAGATAAATATTTATATGCTAGGGGACTGGGAGATGTGTACCAGTCCTTCTCAAAAACAGACAAAAATAACCAAAGCATACAATAACTACAGCACAGTGTTAACAGCTAGTTTCTAACACAGTAGAAGTCAGTTTAAAGGGGAAGACCTGAGAAAGCTTTTTTTTGGAAAGACAGTTCATACTGTGGAAGGTATTTATTATTAAGTTGGGTAATGCAGTGTACAGATCAGCTCTGGAGACTTACTTTCACAAATGAAAGTACTAAACTGAGCTAAAAAGGTCTGTTATTTCTTTCAAACATTTTACTCTGCCTTATGACTAAGCTACAAGGCCTGGTAACATAAAAAGCCTTGAGGTGCTCATTTCTTCAGACTGAAATACACAGAAGATTGTGTTCAAATATTAAAGGACAGACATAAGTCACATTCTAAATATTCTGAATGATTACAAGTCATTGGTTCTTATCACACTGTTTGTCCTTATTTATGTCTCACTTAATGGATATCTAATTTCAATAAAGAGTACACCTATCACTAGGGCTTCCAAGTATGTGACTTGGAAAATTCCGTACTTACCAGTTAACAGCTTTTATTTTGCTGATAGAACATTTCTAAGCTTCAATATTTTCATTACTTTACTACAAAAAGGCACATCATACTACACTTTTACTTCTCTAGGTAAGCACCTGGTTTGTTTATAAACAAGCTTACTCTAAGTCTCCCATTCAAAGCTCTTCCTTAGCCGTGTGTCATGTTAAGCATACGGTTTTGACTTCCTAGCTGCAGCTCCCCCTCAAGGGCTTTCACAGTTACAAACAGTTCATGTCTGCCTGCCAGCACGCCCCAGACTTTCATCGAACAGCTTCAACAGTTTGCCACTCCCAAACGGACTTATATCCTAACCTAACCCGTTCCCCATTCCCAGGGGGACATTTAACACAGTTTTGGTTGAGAGCTGTGTACAACAGTCAGATATGCTTACTATGGTGTTCCTCGAGCTCAGTATCAGATTGAGGGTTTTAACTTAATATTTATTTCACAGTTAGTGAAGCAAAAGTTCTCACTCCAGCTCCTGAGACTTCCAAAATTCCATGCTGAAATGTTAACTGCTCACTCCCACAGCTGTTAGCCAAAACAGTAATGTTGTGCTGTCACAAAACTGCATCCTTCATCTGCTTTCATGCCAACACTGCAGATGTCCATCCCCAAGCTTTACAAGAGATAAGCTGATGCTTGCATTTCTAAACCCCTTATGGGCAAACCCCACAGCCATGATTACAGTACTAGCACTCTTTCCTGTCTTACCCATGCTGACTAAGAAGAAATCTAACAATGAAACTGTTATGTAGTAGTCATCACAGTGAGCCCTGTACTCCAAACACCAGCAAAACAGCAGTAGTCCCAGGATGGACACTGAACAGCTCTGTGTTTAGTACAAATACATCAGCACCTCGTCTGACACCCTTCTTCGGATACTGAGGCCAGGCACAAAGCAAGCCTAAATGGAACTAGTGGGAATGGTAAAAGCTTGCTTACTTTATTTTCCCAATCAGATGAGGCTTGGTCTCTGGCTAACTTGTAACACTGCACTTTATATTGGACCCTACCTTAAGAAACAGAGGTTAAGAAAAAGTTACCTAAGGAAAGCCAATGTTGTGATTTAAATGACCATGTAACAAGTCTGAGTGTGTCAACAGACATCAAAAAACGAAACAAAACAAAACAACCTTTACAGGCAACTTCTTATAAACTTCATAAAGGATTTCTAAGGGATACATATATTGAGATTCAAAAGATACTTTGTTAGGGACTTCTCAATGCGGTCTTATTGAAATGAGAAGACATTACAAGTTGGCTAGGACAGAGAATATCCAAGCATCAAACTATAGCATAGACTGCCATTTTTCAAAACCAAACAGAGTTTGGTTACCTAAATGCAGGTAGTTAGTACTTTTCAGTAAGAACCTGCAAAATAAAATGGAAAAATTAATCACTGTTTGCTAACCAGTTCTATGTCTAGCAACAAGCAGATTTCTGATGTATAAAAATCCCTGAAAAACAACTTCTAGGGATTGATATATACATATATCCATTACCAGATCTCAATCTAGTCAAAACCAAACACCATCAAAGAATCCAGGCCTGTATTTGTAGGGAATGTGCTGGAACAAAACAAGATTGGGTGTGGAAACAAAGAAACACAAGTGCATATACAGTTCTTCCATTCTAAAAACTAGCTTAATATTTAGACAGTTATTGTGGTCATCTGGACAGTCCCTTTGATCATCAAAATGATACATTATTTCAATTCACTATGTTTACAGTAACCAGAAAACTGTAGGCTTGAGGCCCTGCAGACAGAAACAACACCATCCCAAAACAACCAACAAATAAAAGCCATAAAAAACACTGTGTACAGATACCCATGGATTTCACCAGCAATCAACAAGGAGCAAAAAATGAGAAATAACTAAGTGCTGTCAGATAAAAACAGTAATAAAAACAAAGATACAACATTCTTGCTGAGTAATGCCATATATTAGTGAACCATAAAAGCACAGCAGCTGCTGACACTGCAAATCTACTCACTGAATCAGGGGATGAATACAATTTACTGAAGTTTTCAGACACCTAAGAAAAAGCATACATGGCACACTGCAAAACACTAAACTGCCTCACCTGAAGATGGACATTGCTGAAACACAATTTCAACGACACAAAGGGTCACCAGCATTATGACTTTACCACTACCCTGATCAGACTAACACTGACAGCGTACTCAACCCCCTAGAATTTTCTTCCGCTCTAGTGGCACATGCTATCACTCTTCTGACCAGAAAACAGTACCACTCACACCACAAACAGATGTCAGCCATCAATTAATGATTTTCAGCACTGCTCCAGAACATCACCAGTATCATCAACAGGCCCAATGGCTGAAGAACCTGTTCCAAAGAATCACAGAATTTTTACCTTTAAAGGTCTAGTCCAACCTCCCACTTGCTCACCTGAACAGACACACTGCACACAGTGCCACCACTACTGGTGGTATCAGCTTGCAACGCTCAGCCTTGGGAAACAAGTCACAGGAACATGACTATTTGATCAGGTCTGAAAGATAACTTCTCAGACCACAGAGACCACAGCTCTCAAAATACTCTCATTTTCTTCTGATCTGTACTATTAATGACCAGATATACATACTGGACAACCCAAGCAGCACAGCATCAGACGTTAACAGCATGTGGTTCTGACAGGCAACTGGATCCTTTCCTGCTCACAAGTCATTTCTTCAGGGCATATCAAGAAACAGCTTTCTGACACTGCATTCTGTATCTGAATACAGACAGGGCTGTCCACGTGCTCCAGTTCATCTGACACACCTTACTTAACTTGAGCAGTGTAAGCACGTCCATTAAACTCTGCATCTGCCAGCAGTGCCAACTCTAAAGAATAAAGTAAGAACATCGTTAATGTCTGTAAATCACTAACAGCAATGCATCTGCCTAAGCAATCTAACACACAACGCCGCACGAAGCGCTGCAGTTTGCTATTGGTAGCGAACCTCACACCACAAACAAACCTTCACGCGACTGTTTTCGCTTCGTTTCGGAGCGATCGTGCGTACCAGTTCCCCAGGGCTGCACTCCCGAGCGAGGCCCAGCTCACGCCCCGCCTCAGATCGGGGAAGCAGCAGGACTTCCTCACAAGGCACAGCCCGCAGCCACGGCGGAAGGCCGCAGTCAGCGCCGCGCAACGACACGGAGGGCCAGACACAAAACCCGCTGCTGTCTTCCACCCCGGGCCGCTTTTTCGGCCTGGATTCCCGGCACGGCGACTACCCAAACACCACCGCCGCCACCTCCTGCTTACCCCCGTTTAGCCGGAGCCCTCCCGGCACATCAGGACGGAGAACCGCCCCTCCCCCAGCGCTCACCTCACGAGTAGCCCAACCCCTCCCCAGCTCCAGGCCGGCGCCCGAAGTCTCCTCCGCACGCTGCGCATGCGCAGTGCCGGCCTCCCGCCAGGGCGGCACCTACCAACTCTGCGCGTGCGCAAGACGACTCTACGCGCTCTCCCGTCCCCGGCTGTGCAGGCAGGGGGGGCTCGCAGACACGTCCACAAAGCCTTTTTTTTTTTTTTCCCTTGAAAAGAATAATTTATTCCGGCTGACGCTTAGATCACCACCGTTTCGTATGCTTTCCCGCATGGATCGCTTTCCTCGTGACACACAGCCTCAGAGGGCCAGGAGTGTGATTTTCTTAGCACCCTAACCGAGTTCTGGAATCCGTTTCCATTAGAAGCTGAGGAAAGGTTGCTTGGAGAAGCCAGCTCACAGCAGCACGCCGGTCCCAGAGCTGCTGGCCCAGAGGACTGCACGGCTTTGCCTCCGTGCCCCGCGGGAGGCTGGCCATGTGTTTCCTGTGCTGCCTCTTTCAGCTCCATCGCGCGAGCAAGCATGTAGCTGACCTTCCTCTGGTGAGCCAGAGCCTCCTCTTTGTCATTGACCTGCAGTTGGCCACAGAAAGAGAAGAAACTGTGAGCTAAGAGCAAGGGAGTCCATATAAGTGATAGAGCATCCTGCACTGGAAGGGACCCATGAGGATCACCATGTCCAGCACGTGAAAAGATCTGAAAAGCAATGTCCAAATGATGTTAAAACACCTTAGGCATGGTGGCGTGCCCAGAGTTTGGCAGTAACCGAAAATAACAGTAAACTGCCAGTCCAGACCATTTAACAGCAGTAGTGACGCTGGCATAGGAAGCAGCATTTCCACAGGTACATGCAAACGTGTATCCACACAAGATTCTCTGTCTCATTTTTACTTGGGTATACTAATAAAAACTCTGCAGCTCAGTTTGTTCTCCTAGAGTCTGGTTTAAGAAGTATTACTAACCAAATCTATTAACATCTTCAGGATTTCATGAGGGTTGTCTAGTACTTCAACTTTCCTGCTGTCAGCATCTGAGGAGAGCAGGCCTGATAATTTCTGTCCCAGACTGTTCTTGTTCCCTTGTAGCTTGACAGACCCTATGAACAACAAAAAGTATGAGAACAGTGGAAATACTTGAGAGAAAAGCTAGTTTCATTCAGAAAAATGAATGTGCATCCAACTGAACACTGAGCAATCTCCTCCAGAAGGGCACTGCATGCTACAGCTTCTACTGTACATCTTAGGGCAGGTTTTTAATATGCAGCACCACCCTTGCCATCACTTAAAAGCTACCTAGACTTTTCATCAGATATACGAGCAAACTGAAAATAAAAATTATTACTGCTATTTAAAAATATATCGTGCCTCTAGCTAAATAACAATTCATGGCAATGTAGTTTTAAGCATCTGGTAGCCTGATACATTCAGTTTGTAAGATTTATGAGAAGATTAAAATACATTAAGATGATGAAATGCTTCTATCAAAACACATAGCTTAGAACACACTGGAGGCATTCAAGGCTAGGCTAGACAGGGCCCAGGGCAGCCTGACCTGGTGAGAGGCAACCAGCCCACTGCAGGGGTTGAAGCTGGGTGGGCTTTAAGATCCCTTCCAACCCAAACCATTCTACCATTCTGCGAAACAATGACACTGATTAAGGGGAAACACATATTGGAGATATATCCTGCTTTAATGTTACTTTCTGGAGGTGCCCAAGGAATCCAGAAGATCCCCAGATCCATGCCTGGCACATACAGATCAATGGCTAGCAGACATTTGAAGTACGTTCTATTCCTCACATCTGCTACAGCTTTGACCATGACATAAGCACTAAAACAGTTCTCATTAGTTCTTTTCTCAGCCAAGAAAAGGATAATGAAAATTCTTTCTCTTTTCCAGGGGGACTGTGCATGACCATGCTTAGTAGTAGTCAAAGAATAAATATTAATGCCAGCACAAATAATGAAAAGATGAAGTACTTAAATAAATAAATAAATAAAATAACATACAGATAAAAAGGCAGTATTTCAGTAAAAGCTCAGTACCTGTTTTTACTTTTTTCCTTCCTGATACAGGCTTCATTGAAAAAATAAAAATAAAATTGTTGATAGCATCTTAAATGGCCAGGCTAACCTTTCCAGATGCTAGTTTTTTTGTGCTGTTTTTCTAACATCTTTAGTATCTACAATGTTATTGTTAATCTGGATAATGGATTATTTATTCTAGCATAATACAGCCCATGAGCATGTAATTAAAAAATGGCTAAACTAAAAGCAGGATTAGTATCATCAATGTCCTGTGGTCATTTTTATACAATGAATACTATAACCACCCACTTACACATGCACATCCTACGTAAGAAACTTCTGGTAGAAGTGTGTGAACTACCAGCTGCATTTCTTACAGTACGTACAGTTGTGACATAACTTTGTTCCTTTTTTCTGAACTCTTCAGAAATCTGTCAGCCATTAAACCACAAACACACATTTGATACAACAAAAATGTCTGCCCATGCCCATCAGCTAATTTTTTTCTAGTCCACCATTACAGATACAGTTACCATCCTCTTTCAGTCGCCTCCAGTTTATAAATTTTGTTTCCTTTTTAATCTTTATCACTTCTGCAAGCCTCAGGGCTTGGTCCTTCCTCTGCATTAGCTGCTGCTCAAATGCAATTCTGAAGGCATCTGCCATTACATAAGCTTCATCTTTACTCTTCATCAGAAGTTCAATCTGGTTTTAATTAAGAGAAAATGTACAGTATGTTAAGAAATTTGGAAGCAATACCAGATTTAAAAATTGAGACAGATTGAAGCCACTAGCACAGTTCAGCACTTTCACGTTACCAAGTAGACACAGTAGTTTCTAAGGCAGCCCTGTGCACGTAAAAGGGATTGATTGATTGACTGAAGTGGTAGAAACAGAACAGTGGCTTTCCTGCTACATAAAGAAATGTATTTTGAAGTATGTATTTAAATCCTTTTCTATGCATGCAGCTAACAACACCTATGCACTGCATTAGCTGTGCTGTCAACCATGCCTATTTATCTTGGCACCTGCAGAACAGACTGTTTTCTAGCACTGTGTGCAGGAAAAAAAGAACAGTATTTATATCAGACATCTTAACCCTGATACAAAAGTGACATGATAGTTCTAGAGAGGTGATTCCCACCTTATGCTTATGTCCCACCTTATGTCTAAGAGGTCTAAGATGATTTCAGATAATGTTCTTTATTGATGGATTTTAATTATGGGTCAGCCCTGAAACAGTGACAGTTGGAAGACCCTTTCAGATGGAAGTGAACCTATTCTATTCCATTCCACAGATTTTCAAAGTCAGTATGTCAGTGGGGACTCCTGCACTAGGTCTGAGAGAAAGGTTACCGCATTTGCAGGCTAAAACACTAATGAAAAGAAAAAAATCCTCCATATAAAATCATATGTTTACAAAGTTAGAGACATTATGGCTTCGAAAACATTTTGTTGTATTAAGCGTGATGTAAATACATCATTTTTAGCAAGGTCAGCTCAATGTTAATGTCAACAAAAAGGAGGAGTGGAATGGGGTAGAACACAGTGCCAGGGAAGAAAGGAAAAGGAGCGATTTCCTTTTCAGTGGTAGCTCATGCTCACACTGTGTAAATATTTACAGAATGTGCAGAATGTGCATATTTTCATAATAAAAAATGTAAGTAGAATGAAATAGAACAAGATATATATATATATATATATATTTACTAGCAAAACATTCTTACATCATTAACAATTAGAACATCACAAAAAAACATTATTTCTGAGATGCATTCTTGTTTTAAAGCACGTAAATTTGTGTAAGCCATGGTAGAGTGTTTATGGCTTTACTTGTTTTTGTACAAATCTGTTTTCTTGTGTTCACTCCTTGTTCATATCTAAACCAAAGAGCATTACCTCTTGCTTGAGATGAAGAATTTGCTTTCGAGTAATAGCTGCCATTTTAGCACAGGAACAAGGCTGCCCCCCAGAAGAAATGCAGGTGCAGGCTCCAAGAACTGCCAGCTTAAAAGCCAAAACAAACCAGCAGTTACATATCTGCATATGGAATGTAATCCAAGAGATGCCAAGTGACTAGTAAAAACATCCTGAGGCTACAGAGTGAGTGTAAGAGTCAGGAGAATTCAGCTACAAGGATTTGGACATTGTTTTTTTTCACTAACAATGACACGTGATGTCTATTTCTCAGCACTAATTTCACATCTAATCCTAACACAGTACTTTTGTGATACTAATTATGCCAATTAACTGTTAAAATCTGAATTCACTACCACAAAGGCTTTAAGTTTTCTGCTCAGCAGTTACCTACATGGAAATGCTCAAGAAAATCAAGGTAGTACATGTAGGGTGTTTGTACTACATAGGAAGAGCCACAACTGCATTCCAATAAGTCTGCATGTAAACATACCCCTGTAGACATTGCTCCTCTCTTGCTTTTACTCTGAAGCTGAAGCAAAGAAATGCAGTCTCCTACTGCAATCTTGCCAGACTCAGCACTTCCAGAAATATTAATAAATGCATCATATTATACAGCCTGCTTTTATATAATAAAGTTATACAATTTGGAATATGGATTTCCAGATGACAATCTGGGACACCGGGTCATCAGCCCTCGTTCTTAGATACAACAGGCTGAAAGGACATCATCCACTGACCAGGAACTCACTGGCAGCCCATCTACTTCACTGGAAGAAGATAATAAACTGACAAAAGTTGTCAGCTTGTTTATGCTCCTTCCTCTAGGCCTCATCAGGGCCTATCTCGAACCAGCAATTTTAAAAAACAGACTTCATACTTACTTCAAGACCTGTAATATCTGTGATGTCTCTTTTATCAATAGACATGTTCTCCTGAACAATCTTCTGCTTGTTCACATCAAGCATTGCAAGAAATTCTAAGCGCTGCTGATTCAAGACTATGGAATAAATAAGGACAACAATTTAAAGTCTGTTCTTCTTATTTCTTAATTTCTGAGTTTAACTACAGAAAAAAAAACAAAAACAAAAACAAAAAAACCAACAACAACAACAAAAAAACCAACAACAACAAAAAAAAACCAAAACCAAAACAGTTCTGTAGGATTACTATCAGTTATGAAAATACGAGGCTATGTAGATTTAGAAACTCAGATCCCAGTTGTTTTTCCTTCTGCATTTTCCTAAATGTGATAATCCATTTACAGAAATACTGTCTCATATATTACTTTTTCATTACACAGAATCACAGAACATCAGGGATTGGAAGGCACCTTGAAAGATCATCTACTGCAGTCCCCCTGCTGGAGCAGGAACACCCAGATCAGGTCACACAGGAATGCATCCAGAGGGGTTTTGAATGTCTCCAGAGGAGACCCCGCAACCTCCCTGGGCAGCCTGTTCCAGTGTTCTGTCACCCCTACCATAAAGAAGTTTTTTCTTATATTTATGAGGAATCTCCTGTGTTACAGCTGGCACCCATTGCCCCTTGTCCTGTGTCCATCTTTTTTCTTAATTTATTTTTCTTATTTACAACTTAGGCAGCAGCCTTGTGTAGGTAAGCACAATGCTGGGGAAATCATGACCTGTTTTGTCTACTCTAAAGGCTTTTGGAAACCAGAAATAAGGAAAAGGACCTTGAGCGACCTGAGCTAATGAGTTATCTGCACAGTGTGCAGTTTGAGGAACTTCATTATAAAGCTAACAAGCTGAAGACCTCAAAGGTTTTGCTACACGTTAAAAGCGTATGACTCTAATACTGATTTTAATTGTAGCACAAGCATTCTGCACCTTGCTTGGCCTGCTACTCCTTTCCTAAAGAACATTAATAGAATGCAGAAGGTTTTTCCCTTCTACATCCAGAGTTCCTAGGGCAGTGAAGTCTATTTCTTCAGACCTGACTTGTCCTACTAGTTTGTTTTGTTTTGTTTTTCTTTCTTCTTTTTCAGGTGACAATGCAACCAGAATAAGAAACACTATGGGTCTATTTAAAGTGAGTTGCTGTATATCTGCTAACATCAACTGCCAGAAACTTTTGTTCATAGTTAACCACTGAATTATTCCAGAAAAGCAATACATTAAGAGGAAGAGCTGCTGGTGTCTTACTTGCATTTTCAGATTTAAGAGTTTTAACTTCTTCTGTTCTCAGTTTCAGTGCTTCCTTAAGAGCTGTGTTTTCACAGTATATCCTGCAGAAGTTAGAAAAGGGATGTATTATCTTTGAAATAAGTATTTAAAATGTGAAATCAGACGGGGAAAAAAAGCCATTAGCCTGTTAAAGCATTGTATCTAATATTCCGGAGAATTAAAATTAGATTTGAAAAGACAGAAAAAAGAAAAAAAAAACCTGAAAAAAAGTTGAGTGTTAATTTGATATTACACACACATCAGCAGTTTCCTCACTTGTGAATTCTTTTTATGAAAAAGTTCCTGATTTTTTTCCCCATAATAATATTTGTACCAATAGCAAGTGGTGTGTTACTAGATCTGAATCTGCTAGTGAGGGTCCAATACCTGCAACTGCTCATAACAAGCCTTCTGAAATAAAGATAGAATGACATTTTACATAGCCCATTTTTGATGGGGGATTCTTTTTAAAGACTAATGAACTCTTCTTCTGGGCAAACAGATGAAATCCAAATATTATGAATAGTGCACAGGGGTTGGTGACCATAATATGCTGTGTGTGCAGGTCTGCATGGGGTTGGTCTGATGGGCACTGAACCACCAGGCCACAGAAATCAGACCATGTAACACCAGCTTCTGTAGGGTTGCCCCTGGCTGCAGCTCTCCCTGCAGGGAGCAATAGTAAGAATCTCTGCAATCATATGGAGGTTCCTTCGCAATCCAGATAAAACACACTGTTCAAACAGGCTGACCTTTTTAGCAAAACCACTCCCTCACGCTATCAATTTAAATGTGCCCATGTGTGCTCAAGTGGGTGTAAAAACAATAGTAATAAAAAAAATAATTCACATGAAAGTACGCAGTGCCCCCCTAGCTTTACAGTTTAACACCAGGTAAGTTTAAGTACTGCACTACTGTTAGAAAGTCTAACAATTTTAACTGTAAAACTCTGAAACACTTGCTGAGCAATCTGTTGCTTCCTTGAAAAGAGGAAACTGTAACTGGACATACAACAGTATGGCTCACGTCTTCATTTCAGAAAGCAAACTTCCTGTATCTTAATACTATTCTAAGAGCAGCAACCTGAGAACACACAACTATCATTGAGAATACATGTTTTCCTTCACATATTTCCTTCTTGAAAAGTGGCAATACAAATTCCTAAGTGTTAAAGCAGTACCTTTTTCTGGTATATCACTCGCTTGGGCTGCCTGTAATTGCAGCATCCTGTAACTTATTTTTTTTTTAAGCCAAATAATAACTTAAAATATGTCGTTTGAATGAAGGAGGGGAAATAAACAATACTCTTCTCATTCTAGAGTATTGAATATTGGAATATGATTTTGCAAAGCTGCCTTTAGCCCATGGCTTGTGGCTTTCTGAAGCTTTCACCTCCAGCTTCCAACCATTAACTGTAGCTTTGTTGCTCTGAACTACCTCCCAACACTTCCCACCTTCCCAAAGGATTTTAAAAAAGCATTTATTGGCATTTTAACTCAGTTAAGAGATGACAGAGATACGATATCTCAGCATATCTTTCTTATAAACGAACAGTTCCTAAGTTTTTTTCCCCATATTCCTTGATTCAGAGTTGGAAAATTTTAAATAAGAAACTCCACTAAAATAAGTGTAACTCCAAAGCGTAGATGCCACTATTACCCATTTAAATAAGTGAGACTGCTGTTTATGTTTTTCAGTGTTTGCAGTTGAATTATTAGTGCAGTGCCTTGGCTCCTGCTTCCTGCCTAACTACACCTTCTTTCCACTTAGAATAAGTCTTATTTAAACAAAGAACCAGTTCATCAGCCTCTCCCAAAAGCATTCAGTTTTACCTGTACTTAGGCTCATACCTACAATGCAAGGAAGTAAAGCAATGATTAACCAGAAAATGATATTTCCACATGCAAACAAATACTATTACTTTCCATACCTCATTTACATTTAAAGTAAATAAGGACACTCTTGCTCCTGCTGGCTAACACAATCAAGTATAAGAATGAAAATGAAAGCTCACTAGGAAAGCCAGCCAACTATGGAATTGAGATTTATTAATTGTAGTAGTTTTAATTGAAAAATAAAAATCTGACAAGCATGAAATTTAGATTGAACTTCTCAAATCAGGAAGGAAATTAGGAAAGCACCAAAAAGGGGAGAAAAAGGAAAAGAAGGACAAAAAAATACAGCATAAATTAAATACCTGTCGTATTTTTCTGTCCATGTGTCTTCTATGTTTTTAAATCTGTCCTGATCAAATTCAATTTCCCACTGCAAAATATTGATTTCCTGCAGAGACAAAAGTAGCCAGCAGTAATTCATTATAATCCTCACAATGAAAGGAAGAAATGGAACTGCTGGTGTTAGGTTTGGCACTGACAGAGTCTGAGGTGTCCTACAGTGACAAGCTAAGTATTTCAAAATAAATTTGGCAGCAGATAACAATGATTTAATGCATTACTAATCTGTGTGTTACAGACCCTGCTGAATGAATATTGCTTGCAGTGGCTAATTACAAAAGGAAACCCATGCTGACACATTTCCCTCTTTCCTTACTGTTATGTGGAAAGGACATGTAACAAGAGAAACAAAACTTAGTTTTAATGAAGCTCAGCACCTTCCTCCTGCTAATCCTCTTTTCCTGGATTAACACTGGATATTCATTCCTTAGGCTTGTTTTGGAAATTCCAAGCTAACTAAGAAACAGAACAACTCAATATAAACAACTGTAAAACTCACAACAAAGAACAACAAAAACCACAGGATTCTAATATCCTTCAGGTCTAACGTATTAGTATGCAGTATAGTGGGAAAAGAGTGAAAGAATGATATTTTCTCTTATATAAAGGAATAAGAACGCTTTGGGGGAAAAAAAAGAAAAATGCCAAAACTTTGGTACCGATTTATATTGATTCAAATAAACAGTATGAACACCCTTATAGATAACAATGAACAGCTGTGATTTTGTGCAGGTATGAAAGAAAGCTGCACTCTTACCTTTTCTAAAGTTCTCTTTTCTTCCTCAGTTTTTTCAAGCATTGCTTTTGTATGACTAGTGGCTTTACTTAATATTGCCTGCAGAAAAAGCACAGATCAATCAAATGCTTTAACAAAGTAGAGCCCAGTGTTCAGTTTTTCATCAATGTAAGGCTCATGCTCTTGGTTAACCAGAAGTGTGCAGCATTAGACAGTAGCAACTCACTCCAGTTTCAAGAAATGACATAGCTATGTTGCATGATGAACTTGTGTTTTGATCACCTAGTTTATTTTACTGAATAAAAAACACCCAAAAAACAGCGTTATTTATTAAAAAAAAAAAATAATCATATTTTTAAGGGTTTTCCACAATGACTCTCAACTCACTGAAAACTTGGTTACAAAATACCTATGTCTCAATCCAGATGTGACTTATTACAAATGTTAGAGGGTCAAAACTGTAGAACTATAATGGATTATGCAAGTAGGCAGTTAATTTCAACATTGTGCACTGCAATATCACATTAAAATATTACAACCCGTGAACAAAAGATTGATGCAATGTTTAATGCTTAGGTGGACTAATTAACTGAAAGTATCTCTGCTTTGCAGTAGAATCTCAATCACTGGAAAAATCAGTAACTTAAAGAACTGCAAGCAAAGCAGCATTTCCTGAGTCCTTCTAGGATCCTCAAAGATGAAATTCCAAGAATTTGCTAAAACAGTGAAATCTTCTTAAACAACTGTGAGTGTTCTATGCAGAAAAAGTCGTAAAGTTTAACAGCCAAGTCTGCATAAATTTGCAGACTCGGCAATTTAAATTAGAGCCTTAGGAGGACTTCAAGGTTTAGGAGGCTTGATGAGGAGGAGTGGCAAAAAGAATTTGTTTCCTTCCTTTAGCATTAAGTAAGCAAATGATCTCTGAACAACTCCTACCATACTCTGCAGAATTCGTAGGGCTTCATCTTTTCCTTCTAGTTTTCTTTGAGCAGCTTCAAGCTCAACTTTCAGCAGTTCAATTTCCTAAAGCAAAATAAAATAGGTACAATGAATAAAAGCCAATATAATCTTATTAAAATGTCGACTACAACAGCACTGTAAGTTTGTCCACCTCAAAAAACTCGAATCTTTATCCTCTATGATTCTTTCTCTACTTACAGTTTGCCTTGCGATGAATAAACGTTTACAGTGCGTGCTAGTGTCAAATAATTAAAGAACACTTGTCACTATCCATTTTATTTTCCTCCAGTGTATTTGGAAAACAGAACAAAATAAGACATGATACACTGCAGTTCTGCCTTGCTAATAAACTTGCATAAACTAGCATAGGTCTGGAGCACTTACATGAAGTGAGCAACATTTCTCCCTTCAGACAGAGGCATTTTTTCTCTTCCCAAGAGACAGGTGAAAATTCACTGCTTTCAATAGTTACTTTTCCTTCACAACTATGTAGTTCTTGACTGTGCATCTCTGGGCTCCCAAGACACTGCCTCAGTTCTCCAGTTCTACTGCTTCAGCAGTAGATACCGGAGTTGTATTCATAAGCAGTGCCAATTTGTTACTTTCATCTGATTGAAAATCAGTAAGGTTTCTTGGAATTTTGATGAAAGCGCAGACTTTAAGCCCCAGGACTATTCTGATTTTCAAGGTATAATATGAAGTTTAGGAAAAAAGAAAAGAAAAAAAAAGAAAGAAAAAAGAAAGAAAAAAAAATGTGGGAAAAAGTGCTAGAAAAGAAGTGCAATCCCTCTAACATTCTCTATATCTTTAAAATATATTTTTCCCTGTAAAGTCAGAGGATAAGCTGCATCTCACAGCCTGCTTCTCTGGCATAAAATGTAATGATGCTTCCAAATAGCGCTCTAGTTTTGAGAACCTGAATCCATACAAGATTCTGAACATACAAACGTCTTCTGCTAAAATAACACTTTGCTTTGACACATTAAATTGAAATGCAGACCTTAAGGATAGTGCTCATATTAGCACTACTAACCTCTAGAGCTTCTTGCAGCTGTTGCTTTAGTTCTTCATTTGACACCTCAGCACTGGATTCTGTAAGATTCAGAGGAGACAGTGAAAACATGAGAATTTACTTTAACCTGAAAGCAGGGAACACACAGGGATAGTTTTCATCCTTATGGTATTTCTTCTAACTTCTGGAGCTAATAAGCAAACCTAAGAAATACATAAACACTAATCTCAAACATTATTATAACAGTTAAGGAAGCAAAATGGGAAAACAGACAGTCACGGAGGGCAATTTTAAGTTTTACCTTTCCATTTAAAAATATTTTTTTTAAAAAAAACAGGCATCTTGACTCCAAAATACTCTCACTTTTTATACGCACTTTGAAATACAACTTTCCATCAGCTGCATCCAACACAATATAGCAAGATTCAACATTTGTATAAACAAGCTGTTCCTGTTGGCATCATTTTCTCCCCAACTATCACAGAAATGTATTAATGTGCAGCCTCCTGCTAAATCAGTTGGGTTCATGTGGGACCCGGTCATCTTTTCATGGATATTGCTGTGCAAATGACCTAGAGCCAAGACAGCATCACAGAGAGCAGCAGCAGGAGAACAGTGAAACCAACCAGCATAACATTGCTGTCGAAGCATCCTCTCATTGACACTGCTGAAACCAAGACAGAATAACAACATGGCTTACAGGCAGAAATGATAGTTCAGACTTACTATAAAGGAGAGAGAGAAGCAAGTTACATGCAAATACCTCAGACAAAGTACAAATAATGGCTAAAAATGCAAGGTAAAGAAGCTAAAGTATGAAGAGCATCCCTGCCCATACTTGATTTTATTCACAGTAGTACTGTCCTCAGATAGAACCTGGACGCCAACACTGAAATAACAGAGATGTGTAGATCCTAAAATTAACTTCTTACACGTAAACTATGCCAGCCCACAAATTTCAGCTAAATAGCAAACAGGAGTTTGGATATTTAGCCTTAAACCTCAGAAGCAGTCACTGGGAACATACACTTAAAGGAAGAGCCCAAACAATTCAGTGCAGTGGATTAATTTAGGGAATGATAACATTACCCTCCACTATAGGACATCCCTTCCAAAGTCAAAACCAAATACCAACAAGGGCCACGGTCTGAGTGGCTGCAAGGCAATTCTCCTGTTAGTATTTGTGGAGGGAGACCCAAATGCAGCGACTTCGTAGCTACCTCCAGCAGGCAGAGGACTTCTTGCACTTCTGGCAATGCCGGATGCACTGACAGAAGACCTGAAGGATTCGCCTTCAGTCCCAAGAAGTACTGGACCCCAAGAAGCACACGAGGCATGTGCACATGGAAACCTTCACAGCTTCTGAGGCTTCAGGTGATTCATTCAGATGTTGATCTGAACATTCAGATGTTAATCTGGATCTAATTTTGGTGATGCCTTGCAGGGTAGCTCCACTGCTCAGTGTTGCCAATAATTTTTCTCCTGATGAACAGGGCACTCCAAATTAGCCTTACCACAACTACTTTGTCGAGCCGGACTCAGAAGAGGCTTCTTGGGCGATCCATCGTGAAAGCTGTTTCTTTTGGAACAGGGAAGAGGGGTAGCATCATTTTCTTCCACTCCTTTTATTGATGACAGAGTGTTGCAAGCCTTCACAGATACCTTCTTAGATCCGAACGAATAGTTTTGTAATTTTTCCCCCTCATAAACACCTCCAGGTCTTCTCCCAAGTCCATTCCCCAAGTCTCCACATGCCATGTCATCCTCTTCTGCTTCCTCCATCTTACCCTCCACCTGTTTTTTGTTTTCTTTTTCAGTGGAGCACACTTTGCTTCCTGGCCACGTAAACACCGACCCTAACAGGACAGCAGGTATTTCACCTAGAAAAGCAAGCAAACAAACAAACAAACAAACGGAGCTCCTTACTTAAAGCGGCAAAGCAACACTGAACGAAAAACCCGCAGCTCTCCGCGTGAGCCCGCTCCCAGCTACCTGTCCAGCCTCCAGGTGCCGTCGGCAATCGAGGCACTCAGAGCCTTTCACCAGCGGGCAGCCAGCGGCCGCGCCTCGCCGCACCCTCACCGCCTTCCTCCCCCGAGGCGCGCGGTGCGGGCCGGAGGCAGAGCAGGGCACAGCACAGCACGGCACGGCACGGCACGGCCTACCCGCAGCTCCGGGGCGGGCTCGCTACCTGCACCGCCCCGTCGGAGCTGCGGGACCGAGAGCTGCGGGCGCTGCTGTCGTCATGGCGGTTTTATTCCCCGCTTACTTTTACTCCCAGTGTCAGTTCTGTCTTTCCCGTGCTGCTTTGGAGGCTGTTCCAAAGCCTTACAGCTTGAGCGTTCAGAATGTGTTTCAAGTTTGCAACCATAACAAACTGCTGAGAAGCTGACTTTAATTTACTAGGCACGAATTACAAATGTGATGTATTAAATCACTCCAGGGAGAGAGGTAGCAGTTGCTGCTGTTATTAAAGCAGAAGACAGCTAAGCATTACAAAGCTGTTCACTCGCTCCACCCCACGTGGGATGGAGTAATAGTATAGGGAAAAAAAAAAGGCAGCACCTGTGGAGGTTTGAGGCACAGTTTAATAATAATGATTTAAAAACCCCACAACATACAGAACACGTGACACAGTGCAATTCCTCACCAGCCACTGACATCCAGACAATTCCCAAGCAGCAGCAAATCCTCCAGCCAACTCTCCTCAGTTTTATGGTTCTCCATTTCACTACACGGCACGGACACCCATTGCCAGTTTGGGTCAGCTCCGTTTCCTATCAATCTCAGAATCCTGTCCTGACCTCTGTGCTGGGGGAGATGATGGAATAGACCCTTCTGGAAGGTACGATGAAGCACATGTGAGGAGGTAATTTGAGACAGCCAGCATGGCTTCACAGAGGGCAGATCCTGCCTAACCATTCAGGTGGCCTTCTGTGATAGTGTGACAGCATCAGTGGACAAAGGAAAGGCAACTGATATCGTCAGCCTGGATTTGTGCAAGGCTTTTGTCATGATCACACAACACGTTCTTATCTTCAAACTGGATATAGGAATGTGAAGGGTGGACTGCTGTTTGTATAAATAATTGGTTGGACGGTCACAGCCAGAGGGCTGCAGTGAACAGCTCTATGTCTAGATGAAGGCTGATGACAAGCAGCGTCCCCTGGGGTCCATCTTGGCACTGGTATTGTCCAACGTCTTTATCAATGACTCAGTGGGACTGAGTGTGCCCTCAGCAAGTGTATTGATGACACTAAGCAGTGAGGTGCAGTTAATACAATGGAAGGGAGGGCACCATCCAGATGGATCCAGACATGCTTGAAAAAGTGGGCCCATATGAACAGAATGGAAGTTCAACACAGCTAAGTACTGAACTTGTGTGACAGTAATCCCAGACTTATGTACAGACTGGAAGCAGAACTTGCTGAGAGCAGCCCTGCAGAGAAGGACTTTGGGGTCCCGGTGGAAAAAAGCTGTACATGAGCCAGCACTGTACTTTTGAGGCCCAGATGGTCAACCGTGTCCTGGGCTGCGCCAACAGAGGGGTGGCAGCAGGGAGAGGAGAGGGACTGTCCCCCACTACTATGCCTTCATGAGGCCCCATCTGCAGCACTGCATCCAAGCCTAGGGCCACAGCATAGAAAGACTGTGGAGCTTTTGGAGTGGGTCCACAGGAGAGCCAGAGCACAATTAGAGGGCTGGAGCATCTGACTTATGAAAAAAGGTTGACAAAAATTGGGCTTGTTTAGCAAGAAGGCTCCAGGGATGTCTCACTGCAACCCTCCATTACTTGAAGGGAGCTTATAAAAACAGGAGGAAGATTCATTTTTACATGGACTAGTAGTAATAGGATAAAGGGAATGGCTTTAAACTGAAAGAGGGAAAATCTAGATTACATGTTAGGAAAAAATTCTTCACCCAGAAGGAGGTGAGGCCCTGGAACAGGCTGCCCTGAGAACTGGTGGATGCCCCATCCCTGGAGGTGTTCACTGTCAGATAGGATGGGGCCCTGAGCAGCCTGATCTGCAGGGTGGCAACCCAGCCCGTGGCAGGCTGGCATGTAGCTGAGAGATAGCCTTTGGACCTTCCAAAACTGAGGGAATCCCGCTAACTGTGCAAGCAAAGCTCTAAGCTGGGAGAGGTATGGGGGATGTTGATATTCTACGTGATACTGTGTGGGGGAACCTCTCAGCTATACGCCAGGAAGGCTATACACTGGTAGAGGTATGAGCAGTGGCAAGCCACAGTTGCCCAGTTAACACTGGCGTTTGACTGCTCCCATTACTGAAAAGCTGGAAAGGTACAGCATTTGCCCTTCCCCACTGGGAATGGTTTGGGCTCAGAACAACTGGCACAATCCCAAAGGTACAGCAGAATCACAACACTTGCAAAAGAACAAAAACTTGCGGCCAGAAAAAGGAAAAACCACAGTACATATTGTGTTGGGAGCAGCACTGGTGACAGCCCAGAGACACAACTGATTAGATAAATTAGTGATGAAATGGTTACATCCTTGCAGGAATAAGTGAAAAGCCTGCAGAGCCTATTAACTGCTGAATGTAATACCAGTTAGTAACGTCACGTGGCACTGTCAGACGCATTAAATCAGGAATAGGTTTTGCAGTATAAATTAGAAGAAAACGAACAAGAGATAGATCTTGACTTAGTCTCAGAAAGCAAGACAGAATTTTTGAGTCTGGGTAAATCAGCTGATAAACAGAAGCTAGGACTGGAACCTCTATACCAATTACAGAGTTGGAAAAGAGTCAGATGATATTTTATCCTGAGAATCCTAATGAGAATACTGATCAAAAGAGAGTCCACTGATGATGACTATGATGGAGGAGCCCAACAGGTAGCTGATTACATGAACAGCACTGTACTAGGTGAGCTTTAAAAGCCTGCCAAAACAAGCCATTCTATAATTCATGATCTGTGGTGGCAGGGCAGCATGGAAAGCTGAAAAGAAGAAAATTAAGTCTATCTCAATCAAAACCTGAACAGTTGCTTTTTCACCAATTGTCAATTGTTGTCCTTTGTCCACTGTGCAATCCATTGCACAATCTGATCCAAATTTCTCTCTAGGTCTTCAGGAGTGTTGCTGGGTAACTGGTGTACAATTTCCTTTCTGTATGACAACATAGCTTCCTCATAAAGAGTCTGAAAAATTTCACACTGAATATTGTCTTGTAGCTTTTTCCCTGTGTAGCCCCTAAAAAAAAAAAAGAACAACACTAAGAGAGCGCCAGCCTCACATATCATAGAATCATAGAATCATAGAACAAAACATATACAAAACTTTAAAACACTTCATACAAACTCAGTATCGTATTGTTCAGAAAAGAATTCTGATGAACAGTACAAAATAGTAATTTACTTAATTACTCTCCTCACGTACCTGCTTTCGAGTCTGTCATATAGAAAGGAGTTGTCTGTACGAAGTACAAATACTATATGAAACCAGTGTTCAGGGAAAAAGTCACAGCCGTGGTAATCAACAATAACTCCACCCTCACGCATTTTGTCTTCTAGTTCATCAATTACCTACCAAAAAAAAAAAAAGAGATAGAATGAGATCTACATGAAATCACAGACGGTTGAAACAAATACAAAGATACGACTTTTGAAGCTGAACTTACTCTGTCTTCATCCAAAATTGGGCATTCATACTCCTCGTCGAAACCTTCATACAATTCTTCTGTAACAAAAATGATTTGTGTACACTTGTGAAACAAAGGGGAGTTATTAAAAACATCTATAGTCATGTTTTACTTTGGCTAGATGTCAGCAAAAAAATAGCACGGAGCATTTCATGTACTGATTTATTGTTATTAATTAACGCAATGTAAGTTATTGTTGTAGAAGGGTCTCTTTTAACAAATCCCAGCCCAAATATTTCAACTAAGGGAACTGTACAACATTTTGGTTTGCTCTGTAACACAAACACTGCAGGCAGGGAATGGCACAATCACAGGATCCCGGCACTGTCGTGGTAACGCAGCCCACCTTCTTTTGCCAGGTCACCCACACTGATGTAGGTCAGCCCAGTCCTCGATGCCAGCTCTTTGCCGAGGGTGCTTTTGCCAACACCCGGAGTACCTAAAGACAGACACCCACACAGAACAGAGTCAGGCAGACAGCCGGTCAGGCAATCTTCTAACAAGGAGGAGAGCCAAGGAGGAAGCTTTCCTCAGCTAACACTAGTGAACGTGTACCAGAAAAGGGGCAAAAAGGTGCATGAGAAGGAAAAGCAGACGACTAGCAGGCCCGGAGCGCTAAACTAAACAAAGACAACCACAGCAAACACAGCAACTTCTCGTTTCGTGCACAGCTGTGATTCCTGCGGGACACAGGAAAAGAAAAACCCGCTCTCCCGGCGCTGACACCGGTCCATCGCCTCGCAGGGCCGAGCGGCGCACTAAGCACACGCGGCCCCGCCATTCCCTCTCTCCCTGCCGCCACGCGGCCCGGACAGGCTCAAGCTCTGGATGAACATCCGTCCCGTCCCATCCCGTCCCGTCTCGGCCCAGCCCCGCCACGCACCGGTCAGCAAGATGTTGGGCCGCCGCATGCTGCCGTCTCCCAGGAGACACGTGCGAGGTCCTGCCACTAACGCCGTCGCACGGCGATGACGTCACGCGCAGGCGTCTTAGTGCGCAGGCACGCCGCGGGCAGCTAAGCGGAGGCGGCGGGAAGGCCGTGTGGCGGCGGAAGCGGGCTGGCTTAGCTCCGCGTCGCGCGGCACTGCTCCCGTCGGGTAGGCCCGGCATGTCCGGGAGCGCGGCGGGGCGGCAGCTGTCGCCGGCGGAGGTAGGGCTCGGGACAGGCGGTTTAAAACAGAGCGGAAACAGCGTGAGCTTGAGCTTAGTGTGTGGGAGCGGTGTTTGTACTAGGCGTGCTCTATACAAATCTCAGGCTGTATCAGTTCGAAGAGGAAAGGGCGGTGCTGTAGTAATAGCAATTCCTTGTGTTTTACCAGGCGAAAGATTGGCTGGCCCGTTCGTTTGACGATTTCTTCGGCAGCGAAGGTATTTCTTCCAGCGTAATTCCTGAAAAGGCAATCCAAGGCAACGCTGGGAGAAATCATCAGCTGAAAAAAGACCCGTCTGCTGCGCCGGGATGTAGCAAAAGCAGAGTTCTGTCAAGAAAAAGAGCAAAGGTATCTTCGGTAGATCTGCCTTGTAACAAGTCCAGGCAGTACTGGAACCAGTCTCAAGATGAGCCGTGGGTAGATAAATACAAGCCTGAAACTCAGGTATGACAGACTTTAAGTGCAGCTTTAGTAGTGATGTTACATGTAATGCTTTTCTTTGTAATGCCTCTTAATCAGGATTTAAATAAGTCCTATTTTATAAATTCACCCAGTTCTTAATTATGTACTGTCTGTAATGAGGGTTTTAGTGTGCTATGTATCTAATATGTATAATAGTATGTATCTGTGTAGCTAATAGCTTCCCCAGGATGCAGCTAAATTGCCCTGTAGGAACCAAAGTGAGACATAAAGTGTGCTATAACCACCTGTGGTTATAGCAGGGAAAACTGCCAGTGGAGAAACCTGGCCAGCTTTACATGTGTAACTGCAACCGACCCTTCACTTTCTCTTCTCGAGGAGATAACGTTTTCTTCACTTCCCATCCCAAAGTGCTTTCCTTGCACTTGTGATGCATGCCTCCAGCTCACCGAAGCGAATTAATTTTGGCTCGTCCCAGCAAAGGGCCCTTGGTTTGTTTGGCCCAAAGCAGAGGAGCTGATGGGAGGCCTGATGGCGGATGCAGCTCCTCGTAGGGCAGTGGAAGGGCAGCACTGAGCTCTGCTCTATGACAGCAACAGGGCCCAAGGGAACAGCATTGGAGCTGTGCCAGGGAACGGCTGGGGGGGTTGAGGAAAAGGTTCTGCCCTAGAGGATGGTGGGCATGGACAGGCTGCCCAGAGCAGTGGGCATGGCCCTGAGCTGCCAGAGCTCAAGGAGCATTTGGACACCACTCAGACACAAGGTTTGGGTTTGGGCAGTGCTGTGTGGGGCCAGTGGTTGGCCTTGATGATCCTGTGGGTCCCTTCCAACTCAGACTTTCTGTCTGTAGGAGGTTATACCTCCTACCAGATTTCCTGAGGATATAAAACTACTGATGTTTCCTGTCCATCAATGCTTAAACTTTTGAATCTGTTGTCAAATCTGATAGTTCTGAATAAAATACCTCCAGAGAAAGGAGAAAGAGCTGAGTTAATGCAGCACTTGTGTTTTGTATTTTAATTTTTAATAGTCCAGCTCTGGGTAGGAACTGAGCCATGAGACTAGAAGTTTAAAATGATTCATGTAGTATTAGCGTCAGTAGGGCCTAACAAGGATCAGTTCTAGCAATAGCTGTAAAGGATTCTTATGCAATCACCCTGGAAGATCATGTTTTTACTTTAGGAATCATAAATCATTTGTTATTTTCATGCTGCAAGGAATGGAAAATAGGTTGTTTGAGGAAACAAGCTCGTGTGACTGTCCTTAATTTACTTCTAAAACATAGTGTATGTAACTGGAACATACACATGCAGCTGTTATTTCAATCAGCCTGTATTCTGTTCTTGAATTCCATCATTAAAGTTGTAGAAACTGTAATGCATACATATAAATGCATTTCATACATTTTTCATCTTGTTTTAGAATGACCTTGCTGTGCAAAAGAAGAAAATTGAAGAAGTTGAAACCTGGTTAAAAATGCATATATTTCAGAGACAGCCAAAGCAGGTAATTTTGCTGAAATTAGCAGGTAGAAATATAAATTTGTCAAAATAAATTTGATAGAATTCTGCTTTAATTTAAAACAAACAAACAAGAAAGCAAACAAAACACAAGCCAACCCTTTGCTTTTTATGAGGTAGTCTTATTGCATTATAGGAAATCTCTTAAGATAACAGAGGTAGCACTAAACTAATGTAAAAGCCCTACACTCATAGAAGTAGAGATGGATTCTGGTTTTGCTCAGCTTTATTTTCTGGCATCTAGTTAATTCATACCTTCAATTTGGTGTATTTTTATAACTGCATTTTATCCCCAGCAGTCTGATTTTAAATAGTGTGGTGAACTTCTAGTCACGGTGACTTGATGTAATAAGATGCTTTCAATTTATGGATTGTTAAGAGTCATTCTTAGGCAGTTGTATCCTTTACTGGCTGGTGTTCTTCAGACCCACTTCTGTTCTGTTTATTTTATGTTGGTACCCCACATATTATGAAGTTAGCCAAGCAGATGCTGGGAGCAAGCCTTGCAGATTTCTATTCTAGCTCTTTCTGAGTACTGAATAGGTAATTAAAAACTCAAACTACTTACCTCTTTTATTTGTGAACGAGAACTGTTACTGTACAGATGATAGAAGTACTCAAACAGTATTTATCATCAGTCAACATTTAGTCTTTATTCCTAATGTTTGGGATTGTTTTCTTTCTCTGTCAGGGTGGCTCTGTTTTGCTGTTAACTGGTCCTGCTGGCTGTGGAAAGACAGCAACTATACAGATATTAGCAAAAGATCTTGGTGTTCACGTGCAAGAATGGACCAATCCAATATCTTTAGACTTCACAAAAGAAGATGTAAGAAATATATCTGGCCACAGTAAGTATTTTATTTTTTCAGCTTTTTTTTTTTTTTTTTTTTTTTAACATGACAGAGATAAAAGAATAAAACAAAAATACAGACTACAAAGTCAGATTGATGTCTATATAAGCTGCTTCCTTGGAGTTCAGAAACAGTCTTCTGTTTTCATCTGAGAAGGGATTTAGTTTTCACAGTGTTTATTCCAAAATAGTTTGCAATTCCATACAGAGAGCAGTGTAATGTTTTGGATACCATTTGTTAACTAGTTAAATAAGAGTGTATCTTTGTGTTCTTCACCGAATTCTTCCCTTTAAAAACTATCTTTTGTTTGAAATATGTTTGCCAAGGCCATTCTGTGATTCTACAAAAAGGCTTTGCTGTTGGTTTTCAGTGTCTGTTATCTGAAAGTGGCATGGGTGGGTATTAGTTCTTGTGGATATTTGTATTCTACTTGGTGTAACATAGAATACAAATTTTAAATTAGTTTTCTTTTTCAGACTCAAATTCTCATGCGTTTCCAAGTCAGGCCCAGACAGCTCTTTTTCAGGATTTTCTGTTAAGAGCAAATAAGTATAACAAACTTCAGATGCTTGGGGAGTCCTCACAAAATGATAAAAAGCTTATTCTTATTGAAGTAAGTGAAATCTTTTATAGTAGTCTTGACATGCTAACTAGCTGCTGCTGGTGGATTGATGTTGGCAGAAGTTTGACTACCTTATTGCACATGAGTTCTTTATTACTTTCCTAGCCTCCACAGCTGGCTATATAATGTACTTTAGCTGTATAGTATAATAGCCATGCAGAAACTGCACACTAATTCATTTACAGAAATCGGTAATAGATACTCAGTAAGTGACTGGAGCAATATTGAGAAAGTAACACTGTATTTTGCTTTCTAGAAATATATATGCCTTTGTATATACATATGTAAAAATTATACATGTCAGCTGAGGGTGCACAAGAGTATAGAAATGCATGGGAATTAATAAAATCATAAGGCATTTGAAATTTACCTTTCTTGTAAGCCATAACAGGAGATCCAGGAGAAGGCTTTATCTTCACAAATTCAGGATTATATCTCACTGCTACATCCCTTTTTGAACTTCTCATTGTTTTCTGACAGGAAGATTTTATAAATTAATAAAGTAGCCTATGAACTTTGAAGAAAAGGAATAGAAATGAGAGAAGTTTTAGCTAGGCAATGTTGTCTACCATGTAACTTGGGAATTGTAGTTTGGTATGATCTCTGTTCATAAAGTAACCTCCTTGTCTACATCCTCTCATATCTGATATATTATATCTTTTTCAGTGTAGCTGCTATGCTCTGTATATCTGTTTGTTTTGAATAGAATTTTCTAGCAGGTGGTGTTGTCACCCAAGGCTTTCTTAGGAAGCAAGATTAGAAAGAAAATGCTTCTCCTGGGTAATTGTTTTTCCATAATAAAAGAAAGAAGTATGCTTCACCCCTCCCCACTCTACCCCCAACTCTTGGTTATCTTCACCTGCAGTTGAAGCCTAGCTAACTAGCAACAAAAGACACACAGCAATGTAGCATGCCTTAAGTCAGTCTGTGGGAGAGAATATTTACACCTGAATGTAATGACAGCAGTTAATTTGTTTTGAATAGGACATGCCAAACCAATTCTATCGAGACCCTAGCAGTCTACATGAAATTCTCAGGTTAGTTGTAAATAAGTTTTTAATGGTTAGACTTAGCCACTTTGCACTGTAGTGGAGTTTGAATCCTGTTACACGTATGTATTTTTCACTTTAGGAGATTTGTACGTACAAGCAGATGTCCCCTTATATTTATAATATCAGATAACTTCAGTGGAGACAGCAACCAGAGATTACTATTCCCCAAAGAAGTTCTAGAGGAGCTGTGTATATCAGTTATTAGGTAAGATATTTTGTGTCATTAAAAAAATCACTAAAATATATGAGAATTCAGAAACTAATTTATTTATTTAATGGAATTTAACAGTTTCAAGCCTGTTGCACCAACAAATGTGATGAAAGTTCTTAATCGAATAGTTGCAGCAGAAGCTAACATGGTAAGTTTTTAAAACTGTGAACTTCTGCACAGTGCTGGGACCAGAAGATTTCTGGCTTTTCTGTTTGAAGTTTGTTACTCCTGCTTGTTTTTAAGATGAGTTCCCCTTGAACCTTTGTCTAAAGCTGCTTCTGAAAATTCTGCTTTTTACAGAAACTGTATGTATAAAACAAACAATAGGAATAGGAACCATTTTTATGGTATTCATTTAGACCTGAAGAAGTCATTAACCCAAGTCATGTACTCTCAAGACATTAGATTACAATCTAGTCTAATACCAAGTGACAGTTACAAAGTAGATTTGTGTGTTGTTTCTCCAGTCTTGAAATCTAAAATATGCTAAGTTAGTCAGCTGGAGATCTTGCCTGGCCTGAACATGTCCTGAGTTGTAATGTAGTCTGTTCGTGGTCTGTGTCAGGGATGGGTACCTATGGTAAAAGTAATACTCAGATATGCCTTTTCCCACTTAATTATTTTGAATGTTGCTTTTCTGTACAGAACAGAGAGAAGAATTATGCTCCTGATAGAGCTTCACTGGAGTTGCTTTGCAAAGGTTGTTCAGGTGATATAAGAAGTGCAATAAACAGTCTCCAGTTTTTTTCCATGAAAGGTAAGTATTTATGATTTTGGTGAAAGTGAGTGACTTTTTGACCGCTTCCACAGTGAAGGAAAACTTGACTGCTGAAGCTCTGCTACGTGGGCTGTGTGAAAAACTTCTAAATATCTTGCTGTGATAAAAGGAAGCAGGTTTTGTTGTTGTTCTTTGTTTTGGCTAAATATGTTGGTAATTCTCCTGCTTACATATAACCTCAGTACTAACTACTAATAATACACATAGGTTGTTCCAAAAGTAGTGACTTCTGTTTATTCCTACAGAAGCTCTGACAAGTGTAAAGAGCACAGTATACTATTTGAGAAAGCAAGCTGGCAGACACAAAACATTCTTCATCAACATAGTCACCACTGTTAGCTATACATCTTTTGAACAAGAGCCTGCATGGTGCACTTGTGACAGTCTGCACTAGTGCAGGTGGGTCACTGTCCCTGCTGCTGAGATGCACCATTCGCCATCTCACTGTGCTCACACTCATTGTTTGGTCTCCAGAAGCATTCAAGAAGCATTGAGGAGTGTCAGTGGGTGCCAAATTTTCTACATGGAGGAATTCAGTGACACACTTCTGCATCAACCACGCTTCCATGTCTGACACCGTTCTGTCAGACTGTCCCTCTGCGGTCGTCTGTTGCGCAGCAGCGTGTCGTGGAATATTGGTGGGAAGGTTCCACCTTTACTGCCATCCAACCAACATCCACCCGCTGTTATGGATCAACATAATAAAATAGGAGGCATTACTTTTGGAGCAGCCCTCATGTGGTCTCTTTTCCTCTTGATATCTTTGGTATCAGTATGTGTCTGCTGATAAAAGCTTTTATGATACAACTTCAATTTGAAAGTGGTAGTTTCCCTGCTTGGTTCTCTTTGTTCTTAGCTCTACTCGGGTAGCATTTCTGAAATAGCCCACTGAATTTTTGTGTGTGATTTGTGAAGTGATTGCTGGTAAGTTGAAAAGCTATGAGGTAGTATAATCTACTCTAAAATTTCTGGATTTGATAATTGCAGAAAATGTAATGGGGATATTATTTACATAAGGCACCTGCCTTACTTGTACTTTATTTATAAAGTAGAAATTGGTAACTGAGGAGGCATACAGAGCTAGAGTAAGCAAGAATGCCAGCTTCTCTCTTAGAATGACACCTTAGCTTTGGCTTATGGGGCAAAGTGGAATGAAATATTCTAATGTAGGTAATGGGGTTGCCTTCTTAATAAACAAGCTTTCCTTTGTGACTGCCTTTGTAAAGCTTTCTGTATCATGAATTCTATTTATTGATTATACTCCAGGTGCTTTATTCTGTCTGTGTTGTGCTTTTATTGGTAGACTGCTCACTGGAGAAAGACTTCTGGTCAAGGAAGAAATGGAGTTCCACGCTAAAAAGTGAAACAGCAGCAGCAGTGTATAATGTAAGGAAGAAAAGTAAATCTGATATTTCAGAAGACCAGGCAATACAAGCTATTGGTGGCAAAGATGCTTCCATCTTTCTCTTTCATGCTCTAGGAAAAATAATCTACTGCAAAAGTAAGAAGTTACGTGTTCTGACTTTGTTAATGAGTAAACCATGTCAGCCATTAATAGCTAACCTTCCCTTAAATAAGGCTAAGGTGATTTCTAATTAATGTGTTTTGTGTTTGGTAACAGTATTAAACAGCAATAAATATTTTTGGAAGCTGAGGTTGCAGCTGTGTCCAGAAGAGAAATAATGCGTGCTTCATCAGGGAATTACTGCACATATGTGAAACAATACATAACTCTTGTTGCTTTGGGGCCATGTATTTTCAAGCATGCAAAGATAGATATCTAGCCCATTTCTTGCTTTGCCCAAAAGCAAAATTTTTTGTGTGCAGAGTACTTATCTGTGTGGTTATCTTCTGTTCTTATCTGTTTTCTTTAAGGTTACAAAACAGCCCTTGCAGCCCTTTAGTTGCTGTCTTTCCTATTTGAGTTTGATTCCTTTTGCTTTCTTTCTCCTTCTGACTTCAAATCCTTGGTTCCTTTGAGACCTGTGTGCTTTTCTGAGCTGAAAGGTTCTTTGACTCCTCCTTTTAGTACCGTCTCCCTTTCCACTTCTCTGAGACACACTTTTACTGCTTTTTATACACACAGCTCTGTAAACTTACTTCCTTTCTAGTCTGCGTGTATGGTTACTGTCCTTTTTTGTTTGTTTTCTTTTGTAGCATTTGAAAAATATCAGTCATAAGAATTTGATGTTTATGCTGTACTACCTGTGGTGAGCTAAATCTGAATTCATAATGCAATTTTTACTCTAGCTTTTTAGTGGTATGCATTAATGTAACTGTATTCCTGGCACTAAATGACTATGGATTATATAATTCTTTTTAGGAGAACCGCTGTCAGAATCTGAATTCCCTCAGCTGCCTTCTCACTTATTAGAACACCGTCGAGACACATTGCTTATCCATCCCGAGGTACATCTTCAACTTTGATTTGAAAACAAGCAAACAAAAAAAAGCAAACAAACCTGAGTGATTGATGCATATTCTCAAGCACAGTGTCTTTCTCATTAATATACATATACACCATCTATCTTAGTTAAAGAATAATTGTTCTGGAAGGGACTTCTGGAGGCTAACTTCAGAGACTGACTGGATTCCCAGTCCTGTTGAGTTTTGACTATCTTCAATAAATCAGAAAGAACCTTAGACTTGTGGCAGGAGGTGGACTTTTTCTTGCTGTATACTGTGCCCATCACCTGTCATCCTTTTGCTGTGCACGACTGTGGGGAGTTTTGAGTTCACCTTTCTGCTGTCACCTGTTGTAGGGTGAAAACAGCTTCCAGTCCCTGCCACCCTTCTTTAGGAACAAACAAGACTTCTTTTTCTGTATGAATGGTTTGGGGCCTTAATGACTATCTAGTTCCTATACCCTGCCATGAGCAGGGTCACCTCTTACTAGACCAGGTTGCCTAAAGGTCCTTCCAACCTGAGATCTTCCAGGGGACGTCTTCATAGCTCTCCTCTGGACCTGCTTCAACAGGACTTTCTTCTTCAGCTGGGGACCTCAGAGCTGAATGCATTACTTTAGATGAGGCCTCATGAGGGCAGAGTACAGGGGGGAAAGCCACCTCCCTTACAGCCCAACGTACAGTTGGCCTTTTGGGTTGCAGGCACACACTTCTGGGTCATGTCCAGCTTTTCATTCATCGGTACTCCATATCACTTCTCTGCAGGGCTGCTTTGCTCCCAGTCCACCATCTCCCAGCGTGTACTCATGTTTGCCCCAACCCAGGTGCTGGATCTTGTACTTGGTCTTGCTGAACTTAATGGGGTTTCTGTGGGACCATCTCTCAAGCCTGTCAGGGTCCCAGTGTATGGCATCCTTTCCCTTTTTGGATCACATGTGCCAGTTCCGTAACCATCTGAATGTATCATGGTTTTATAGGATGCTTTTCCTTTCATGCTGTGTAAAATCTGAATGTCTTTCTTGTCCCCCATAGGATATTGTGGAAAAATCACACATGTCTGGAAGCATGTTTAATTTGTACCTTCACCAGAACTATGTAGAATTTTTTACTGACATAGATGACATTGTGAGAGCCAGTGAGTACCTGAGCACTGCTGATGTCCTTTGTGGTAATTGGAGCGTAAGTGCCATTTTACACATTATGTATGTTTTCTTATACATTTTTTTTTGCAACAGTGTTTTGTTATAGTCAATCGTTGTATACACTAAGGTGTGTATGTTTATATATGTGTATATGTACGTGCCATAGTGTGGTATTAGAAATACTTTATAAAACAATGTAAAGTATTCTACAAGGTGTTTTTGGGTAGAACAAAAGTGTGTTAAAACGTGTAGGAGGTTGTGTGTTTTTTCCCTGAAGAGGTAGCCTTCTGTTTCACCCTGACTAGAGATTCTGCACTAAGCTAAATACTTATGGGGCATGTTGCATCACTGCAGGTACAGGTTTGCTCTGGTTCTAATGAGATGCACTGTACACAGACCTTGAGTTCATCTAATGCTCGCTTTTTTTCTTAGTCACGGCTTGTGATGGAAGAATACAGTACATCCGTGTCTACTCGAGGTATGATACATTCAAATAAATCCAGAGCCTTTGCCCACTGCCAAGGAGGGATGGGGTTCCGGCCTTTACATAAACCCCAGTGGTTCTTTATCAATAGCAAGGTAAATGCTCATTGTTTTGAGGAAGTTGTTACTTCTCTTAGTGATTTTAGTAGTATATATGAGGTGTGCATGCAGACCTAAACTTGTCAAATGTGATATTCTGACATAAGCTACTTTTAAAGAACATTTGTATGAGGAGGTCCATTTGTATTGTTTATTCCCTTAAAGGAAAAGTAAAATGGAGTCCTCTGATAGTGTTCTCTTTCTCTAAATTGGCATACTTCTGGCACAGTTTTAATCCTGAGTTACATGGTTAGTGCTGAAATAATGTAAGATATTTCTAAACATAAGCATAACTTGAGCAGTTTAAACTGCTTTAAGCTCTTTTACGAATTGCTGCTGTGCCCTTTGTTTTTTCAGAAGTAGTTTGTTTGTGAGATGTGTGAGCTCTTGGCATTTTTTTTTTGCATTTGAATGCATACCTGCCCTGCCATGTCTGCGTATGTATAGGATAAAAACTTTCAGAAACCTTTAACGTCTGGTGAAAGATAAAAGTGAAGACATGTACCGTTGTTTTTTAAACTGTATATCTGAACTCAACTGTTTCTGTCTTTTCTGGATTAATTCTTCAGAAGTCTGTGCATAGTCGTCCAGAAGACCAGGAAGTCATCCTGCTGCTTTGTATCATGCTGAATATATACGTCAGTTCTGGTTTAGCAGTGTTTTTACTTGTGGTTGTTTATTTATCCTATTTTCCTGAATTCTTACAGTATCAAGAAAACTGCGCTGCTGCAAAATCTCTCTTTTCAAGCTTCTGTTTATCACCAGAGTGTCTTCAGACAGAGCTACTGCCTTACCTTGCAAAGTTAGCAAATCCTATGAGAAATGAAGGTAAGATCAATGTAACCCTTGGTTTTAGATACTTTTTTCCCCAGATGATAGAATCACAGAATCACAATGTTGGAAAGGATCAACAAGATCATCCAGTCCAACCGCCCTCCCATTACCATTCCTACCACAAGCCACTAACCCGTATCTTACAGCTCCTCATCCTGATGCACAATGGCCAGGGACGGTGACTCCTCCGCCACCCTGGGCAGCCATTCCAGTGCCTGACCACTCTCTGAGAGAAGAAGTTCCTTCTTACGTTTAATCTAAACCTCCTCTGATACAACTTGTGGCCATTTCCTTGGGTCCTGTTTGTTGTCTGGGAGAAAAGGCCAAGACTCTCCTCATCACAGCCTCCCTTCAGGAAGTTGTAGAGTGCAATGAGGTCTCCCATGAGCCTCCTCTTCTCCAGACTAAACAATCTCAGCTGCTCCTCATAAGACCTGTGCTCCAGACCTCTCACTAGTTTTGTTGCCCTTCTCTGGACATGTTTCAGGACCTCAATGCCTTTCTTGTAGCGAGAGGCCCAGATACTAAAGCGTATTGAAAAATTTCAGCACTACCAGGCTATTTAACTTGGAACTTGCCAGTCTCACTCTTCACCTCCCTTTTTTCATAGTTACTGGGTAACGCAGTGTAGGAAAAGGGGAAAAAAAAATAAAAAAAGGTAGTTATTTTAGTCTTAAGGGTTCTTTTGAGAGCCTGTTAATTAGGGGACTTACTAAGAAGCCTTTTGGAAATGCAGAAGACTATTCTATCTGTATTTTCCTTGCTTACCGATCCCTTTCAAATAACATCAAGTCCTAAAAAGGCTCTAAGGAGCCTCTCCTAGGAGAAGTAAACAAGATCAAAATTCACAATGCTTTGTTTTCTAACATAAGATAATCCACAAGAAGACAATTCATGATGAAGAATTTTTCTGTCTATGATACCTGATTCAGAAATTACTTTTCAGACAGCTGGGTCACTTATAATGTGATAGTTGCTTCTAATAACAGCCTTTGTCTTATCTAAGGCTGTGGCATCTAGATGAATTCATTTTGTAGTCTGTGTATTAATAACTACAGAACAAATTTCCAGCTGATTGGTGTTTTTCTATCTGCAAATATGTTATGGCAGTTATTTAAGCTATTTTGACGGCCAGATTACTGCAGATTTTTACAGGAACACTTAAACGAACTTATGAACTGCTTATTTTCCAGTGTGTTCAATTTTGTGCATGTTATGATGTACTTGATGTAATTCTGGTTATTCTTTGTTCTCAGCTCAGATTGCTTTTATCCAAGATGTTGGGAGGCTGCCACTGAAAAGACATTTTGGGAGGTAAGCTTGGCTTTTACTTTTGTTAAGGGAATAAAATGCTCTCTTTCTTTTCCTTAACATATATTGAGGAAGAATCATTTCATACAGAAAAACCTCCAGCAGTGTGAATCTCTGGTGTGGTGTTTTCCTCCATTTGCAGCACAACTTTATTTTGGAAGTTAAATCTGTTTCCACTTCAAATCTGTTTATAATTAAATTGTTAATAACAACATATTAAATACAGTCTTACTTCTAGCTCTTGTTTAGTTTTTAATTTTTACTGTATCAAATGTTAGTACTGTGTGCTGAACATACCCGTGTTTGTCCAGCATGTGATCTGAGTTAAATACTTCCTCATTTTTCAGTCAAGAAGATTTAAGAATAAAAATGCATTAGTACAACAAATGCAGTCTGCTTTGCCCATTGTTTATCATGACATAAAACAGTACTGGAACTTTTCACAAAATACTTTGTCTCTCTGTATCCTGAGAGGTTCAGGAAGATGCCATGAGAAATTTTTCATATTCTTTTAAAGCAGTTGTACACTTGCAGAACTAAAAACACTTGAAGTGCTTTCTCTGAAGTTAGATAGCAGTACTGATTTTATTTTGTGCAGTGGTTTCATAAAATACAAGTACTGAAGTTCTTCCTTCACAGGAGTGCTGCAGCTGCCCTGCTGCAGACCGTGCTGTGCAACAGGCATGATGTGCTACACTCTGTGACTCTGTGGCTTTCTGAACTGCAGGGATCACTTGTAAAATTAGGACCTCAGTTACTTTTCTAAGCCTTGAATCTTAGAAAACCAAATGGTTTAAATCATGATTGTTTTCTCTAATGAGAAAATTCCTCTAATTAACTGGATTGAGACTAATTTCTCCTGAGTCAAGAGAGAGTCTGTCAGGGCACCTGGCAGAGCATTCATCAGCATAATTCTGCTGAGTTGAACTATGAAATACTGCCCTGTAAAGTTACCCCAGAACCACCCTGTTCTTCAGCAGATATAATAAACACCATTTTGGCTGCTGGACACAAAGGAACAGAGACATCTTTATAATCTCCTTAGTCTAAACCAAAACATTTGTAACTTCAAAAACTAATTATAGGCTTCCCTAAGCCATTAATTTTGTCGTCAGCACACCTCTAAATATTGATAAGCTTTTGTACCCGCATTACTAAGTTGTGTGTGTACATTTAACTTTATCAGAGGGATTGCTTTGAACTTACGACTGTGATCTTTTCATTTGTTTGCTCTTCTGGAGAGGCAGCATAAAGATGCTTAACTGTTTTAGTGGTAAGCGTTTGCTTCCTGAACAAATCCTAATTGGAAGTAGTTTTCTTATGTATTAAGTAGTCCTTGAAATAAGAGACTAGGAAGAGCAGGAAGGGCAGTGGCTGGTTTGGCTGGGTGGTTTTGTTTTGTTTCATGGCGAGTTACCCTTGTAATGGTTATTTTGCAGGTTAAAGCTTGAAACGCTTACTGATAAAGATCCTGGAGTTCCAGACTTACTTGTTGGTTATGAGGAGGACCCCACTGACATGCATGCTGCAGATGTGGCTGTACAGATGGAGGAGAATAGAACAAACGAGAATGATTGGGATGGATTACCCCTTTCATCCAGCCAGCGCAGTGGAAGTGAACTACCATGCAGTCAGCCTCAGCCTGTTGCTGCTCAAGTCGCTATGGAGGAAGATGAATTAATCATAGAGGAATACGACAGTGACTGAGTCCAACAAAACATCAAACGCTGACTTAGCTGATAGAATATTATGCACCAAAGGCCTTTCCTAAAATGCGTATGGTCTGCTGAACACAGTAAGGTGGGCTGGGAGGCCCAGTCTATACGTACCGTGTCAGAATCAAGACACTTTTGTTTAGCTTTCTCATAGCTTTGCAGGATCAGACCTGATCAGAATACTGAATCACAGGCTATTCCCTTCCTGTCCTGAGCCATAAAAGTATACTGAGACAAAGAGAGAACAACAAATGATCAATTCAAATAGGTTGAGACTGTAGCCAATTAGTGCCACTCTTAAGTTATTTTCTTTTTTTTCTTTTTCTTTTTTTTTTTTTTTTTAAACACCTCTTAATTTACTTTGGAGCTGTACAGTGTGCTCCTATTCACACAGCTGTTAAGCTATCAGCAGTTGAAGATTTTTCTAAATTGCATGTACTTGGAAAAATTGCTGTTTGGAAGTTTGAGGAGATTTAAGGGGATATGTAAAAAACTTTGATATCTTGTATTGATGATGTAAATAAAACTACTGTATGAGCACTGCTCTGTAATCTGCTAAAGATATTTTAATGTGTTTATAAATAGAACATATGTTGTACAACAGTTTATTTTGGATTCATTCTTGAATTTTTTTTGATAATTTATTGCAGTGAAAATACAACAGTTAAGCAAAGTCCTTGTCCTATTTTTATTTGATAGGAAGTCAATGGTGTAATGTAGTTTTCTTCTTTAAATTACAGTTAGGCTGGAACAGAATAATCTCATGTTTGATAGCTGTCACTCAAGGTGTTTTGTTGTTATCAGAGCAGACTGTTAAATACTTGTTGTTTGGGTCCCTGCATGAAATCATAAATCCCCTACTGTAGCTGGGATTAGTTCATAAATCATATCACTGTAATCAGTGTTACTGCATAAAGAAGAAAGCAAGGGACAAAACAGCTTATTTTGAGTCTGTGATACGTTTGCATTCCGTACTGCTTGCATACAAAGTTTAAAAAAAAGCAAAACTCAAAAGCCAACACTAATCCAACATAAATTTAGAATTACTGCCAATTTTGAATGCTCCAGCTATGTCCTGGTGAAAGATCAGGTGTAGTCTTTATGAATATTAATTTTGAAGAGGGGGAATTTACATCTTTGTCTCTATTACAGCTCTACTCATTACGTTTCCCTCTGAGGGACACTTTGGATGGGGTGGTCCCTGCTTAGGTTAGGTGAAGCCTCAGTTCATCCAGGCCTCCTGCATGTGGTGGCACCAAAATGCCACCTGGACCCTCCTGAGCTCAGAGGGGGACTCTAGTATTGAAGGATGGTAAGATGTGCTATACTCATTTTCACTTTGTAAGCAAAGCTCTGGGCTGATTTGTGTTTTTTGAGCTTTCCTGATAATAGTACAAAATAATAATAGTAACAGGAAAGTTCTTTAACATCAGCCACTGGTTATTACATCACGTCAGCCTTTGGAAAACTGCTGTGGCTCATACTTGGGCTCTTCAGGTACCCCCTGTAAGTGTAGTTGTGATTCAGGATATATGCAGTGTGTATATGCATCACCTGCATGCAAGGCAGCCAGAGAAGGAGCAGCGCCAGATTCATCTGCATATGCCAAAGTCATCCCTTGCAGAGATGGGAAGAGATGACCCTGGGGAGTGGACTTCTCAGACTTCTCTCCTGACTAAGAGGTATATAGGAGAGCATTGTCCAGCCTGTCTAACTGATACAGACTGGTTTGTTTAGCAATACAGAACAAGTACATGAGTTTAAGAACCAATATAAAAGTTTAGCAAAAGGAATCCGTAAGTGATAGGTTTACAATTTTCCATTTCAACTTTAGTGGGTGAACAGTCCTGTCTTCCTCAGTAATTTGCAGTGGGGACATAGTAGAATACTCCTATTGGGTGCCTCAATGAATTTACCTCACAAGAGGCACTGAAGTCAGAACAGAATATTTTTATCTTTAGCCCCAAAATGTGCAAGGATGTTTTCCTCGGGTTCCAGAATCACTGTTTTTAAAAAGTGGTTCACTGAGGCCTAATAAGCAATGGAAATTTTCCAAACTGGGGGAAAGTGGATGGCAGTGGGTCAAAGGCTGCAGTGATGAAGCCAACGGTGAAAAAAGGGCAAGTAGGTTGGCACTTGTTGGCATGGGGCAGGGTGGCATGTCCCAACGGCCCAGTGTATATTGGCTGTGCTGCCCAGCAGACGTTCACCAAGAGAATAGCTCAGCCAGCATGTCCTTCTCTGTGTCAGAAGGGTGATTTAAGCCCATCAGTGGGTTCTATCTGAAAGTGCAGCCAAGGCCTCCAGTGAGCCTGGAGACACACAAGGGTCCGCAGACACCTGCTTGCAGTGCAGACTGTTTACCTTACACAGTGCTGGAAGGTCCATAATGCTTTCCTCTTTTCTCAGGAGTCCATCCTGAATAGGTGTAACTCAGTGTGGCCAAAACATCGCTGTGCAAGATAAAAATGCAAGATGACACAATATCATATCATCTGATTGAAATTGAGGCTAATAAATCGAGTAAAATAAGAGAGTTTTTCAAAGACCTACTCTGTATGTTCTTGTATGACAGACAAGCTGTGAAGAGCTAATGCCTACCAGGTCTGCCCTGATTGCCGGTCTCTCTTGTCTGCTCAGAACTTCTGATTGCCACAGAGATTATGTTCTTCCACCACCTTTCAGATCAGAAGTTACGTCTTTTGACTCTTAATCTCTTTGCATCAAAATTCACGTTCAGCTGGATGAGAGGTCTGCCAGTGTGAGAAGGGAAAATAAGGTCAGGTTGTTGTGATTCTTGTGAGGAGCATGCATGGGAGAGGGGACTTGCTGCAGCTGGTCTATGCTGGCAGCTCACCCACCCAGTAGCCAGCTATCTGCTTCCTTATATTCTTCTACTTGTTTGTTTGGGTCTTTGCTTGTATTATAAAGGTGCAGAGGCAAGGAAACTGTTCCAGAAGGAAACTGTTCCAGACAGAGGTCTGCCCAACCATGGTTCAGAGCCCTGAGGCACAGCAACAGTACCCTTGTTCAATAGTAATGCAGCATGAGCAAGCAAACCAAATTGTGAGGCAAACAGATGGAGGAAGTGCAAAGCTGAGTGTTTAATAAAGCTCAAAAAGGAGGCTGTAGTCAGTGAGGACTGGGTGTTGACTGAGTGAGCCAAGGGCATGGCTGTGGTTTTCACTGAACTGGCAGGTGTGACACCACACAGGCACTATTTTGGACCTGGCCCTGGGCAGACAGGCAGTATGCATGGTGTGGGATGTAAGTGGGCACTGAGGCCCCAACAGGTCTCTTGAGCAGCTAGGCAAGAGGAGCATCCCTCACTGAAGGTTTTGTCATTTTCTTAGAGCCACCAAGGCTTCTACTTCTGCCAGGGTCAGAGGAAGTCATTTATGCTAAATACTGTGCAGCATCACTAAAAGCTGCTGTGGCTGATTGACTTCAAGGCCACAGTCCACTAAAGTGGCAGCCATTGGCAGGCTTTTGCTTCTGCTCTTGGCACATCTCAAACACAGCGTCAATTATTGAATTTTATTTATTTATTTATTTATTTATTTATTTATTTTCCAGTTCTCCAGATACTGGTGCAGTGTCGTCCTGGAGGGATGCTCGATGAGACCAGGTGTTTTTCTCACTTCAGCCACGTGACACCGTGAATATGCATTTGTGCACTCAAGCATTTTCTATGAGATCACTAATCTGCTCACAGTGTATGCACTGATTACATGCTATATGTGAGGACAGTCTACTCCCTTCCCCTCTTGCGTTACAGCTGCAAGTCAAGCTGCTTATTAAATGAGAGGACATAGTAAGGATTTATCTTGCCCTTGGGAGATGCAACTTTTTTTTAACTTCTGTTTTTTAAAAGCGATTGAAATATTTATGAATGTATTTAAATGCAGAAGGTGGCTGTATAGTGCATGGAAAAGCACAGATTAATTGAACTGTGTCTCGGAGTTCTCTCTAGTGCTCACGGCGGAACAAACCCAGGGGGAGAAGGAAGAAAAGTACCCCCCTTCTCTAACAGCGCGGGGCGGCCTGGCCACGTCTGCTCCGGGAGAGGGGAAGGGAGATTGCGAATGGGTCTAGGAGGAAAATAATGAGGAAAAAAAAGAACGATCTGAGAACGAACGGCGGTTTAATAAACCCAGTAACACTAAACAACAACGAGAGAGTTTCAACAAGGAGAAAACCAAGTCCCAGTCTCCCCGACGGGCTGCGGGAGGCAAGAAGTCGGGACCACGCTGTCCCCTCGCAGGGAGCCGGGCCAGAAACCCCGTCCCCTTCCTGACCTTCCCTCCGGTGCCGCTCCACACGTGCCACACGTGCAGTCCACAGGCTGCATGAAAAAGACTGCATAAAGCGTTATTGCTATACCCCAGAATATGTTATTATTTGAAGGTTCTTAAATTCTAATCTGACGCTTTATCGTGATTTCAGCCTTTTAAAATGAAAATGCAGAATAGAACCAGCAGATGTCATTCTAGTAGCAGCAAAACAAGAAGAATAAAAGCTGCCACTTGCCAAATATTTGTACTTTTTGTCAGAGGGAAGAACCAAGGTCAAGATGATACTTGTTCTAGTCCCTGGACTGAGTGTTTATCAGGAACCATATCAATGCATGTCAGAATTTAGGAGCGCGCAGAGGGTTTGGGAAGCTTTAACACAGAGAGACAAAATATTTGGTTATTTTTCTTAGAAAGAAGCAATGAGATAGGAAGAGATTGCTTTGGGGAATATATATATATATATATTTGTACTAACTTATTATTTTACTAATAATTCTCTTTGGAGAAGTTTAAGTGAAAATAAGAATACCCAATAATATATTTTAGGTCTTGTACTGTGAACAGCGTGCCTAAGACTACAAGACCCTGGCCTGGTTATGAGGCCTACAGTGCCCTTGTAAGGCTCCAGTTGAAGTACAGTATCCAAGCCTGGAGCATCCAGTAACAGGAAAGATGTGGAGTGTCTGGAGAAGATCCTGAGGAGGGCCACAATGACAATCAGAGAACTAAAGCACCTCACTTATGCAGAAAGGCTGAGGGATTTAGGTTAGTTTTAGCTTGCAGAAGGGGAGACTCCAGGGAGACCTTGTTGTGGCCTTCCTTTAAACGGAACATACAAGTGGGAGGAGGTCATTTCAGATAGTCTTGCAGGATGAGAAAGACTTCAAATTGCATTTTTAGCATACTGAAAATGAAGGTTTCCCTTGCTATGGGAAGCGGTAAACACAGAGGGTGGTGTCAGCACACCGAGAGCCAAGGGTTTGCCAATAATGGTAGTAAGACTGCTTCATTAACAGCAGCTGACACATATATCCTACACCACCATAACAACAAGCAAAGATACTGTGGACCTGTCCAGATATTTACTTCCAGGTGATCATTTGGTAAGGTCATCTTAAAGACACTTTATCAGTCTCTCCCTTGATTTTAAGTGTTTTTATACCCTTGAGGACCTCCGAACAAATTGTGCTTTGTTTTCCTTCATACATGCATTGTGTGTACTGCATTCTCCAGGGTGGGTACTGCATCACCATCATTTGCCATGGTTTATCTCTGTTTCTTTTCCTTTTCCTACTTTATATTCTGTATGAGATCACTGCACAATTTACGGATTCCTTTAAAGTGACAGAAACCTCCAGATTTTAGTAACTGTTTTCGTAATACATGGCAATGTAAAGAAAAAAGTAGCCTTCCAAGAGATTACACTAGCAATCTTTCAAGAACTGAATGTATGATCATAATAGGAGAGAAGAATGTTCATAGCTCACTGGTAAAGGCAGAAGATAATTATAGTGAACGTTTGAGTGGTGATGATAATTGAAACCCTGTGGTACGAAATAAGACTTCTGAAACTATGGCTTGTGCCAATTACCATGCATAGCATGTTTTTATCCTTCTCAGTATTCCTGTGAACATGAAGTCCCTCTTGCTTCAGTGGAATACAACAGTGGTGGAGGCTCCATAAAAATCTGTAAAAGTGGAGAAGGAACACTGGAGATTGAACAGCTCTGAGACAATAGTCATTACTTTGATCTGCATCACATGCATGCTTTGAAATAATTGTTAAAGAGCAGAGGAATAGGAAAGAAAGGGGAAGTAGCGTATTAAAGAGCTTTTGTTGTTCTGGCTGCCTGGTTTCTGTGCTGCAACAAAAACAAGATGAAAAACAGGGAGTAAACTAACTGGTGGAGATGGTAGAAACATTTTTGATCTGCTGTTTGCATTAAACAAATAGTTAATTCTTATGTCAGGTCTCAACCTCTTCTGGTACAACTTGCAGCTTTTTCCTCGGGTCCTGTTCGTTACCTGTGAGAAGAAGCCAAGCCCCTCCTCATCACAACCTCCCTTCAGGAAGGTGTAGAGTGCAGTGAGGTCTCTCTCCTGAGCTTCCTCTTCTCCAGGCTAAACAATCCCTGCTCCCTGAGCCGCTCCTCATCAGACTTGTGCTCTAGACTTGTGCTTCAGTATATGCCATAAACCCAATCATCGCACTGTGACTGAGCCACTGTACTCTACCCATTAGAACACAGAGTGTAGGCCCAATAAAATGGAAACAAATGGCAAACTGTTGATGTTAGTTCATGTGCTGCACAGGAACAACAAAGATTTATTGGTGAGAGAAATACCATCAAGGCTTGTGACATTTTTCTTGACACTGTACAAAATATTTGCCAGTTTGGGATTTATCCCAATGAGACGCCTGAAACAGTACTTGTCTATACTGGAAAAGGATGTGTCTCTATGAGAACCTCCTGTAATTTTATATTTGTAGGTTATACTTCTATAGATATAAGCAGTCATTCAAATGTTTGTATTTATAACTGCAGTAACCTTAAGGGATATGACTTTAATTACTCAGTTCCAGTTACTTCATATCAGTTTTTATAATCCAGTATTTGCTACTTCATTGGAATCCTGCTTCAGTAAAGAAATTACTACAATATGATGATCTGTACCTACTGCTAGAACACATCCAAGACAACGGACAAAAAACACTAATTACTGTTCACCTTGATACAAAAGAGATACAATATGTCCTGGAAAGGGCGAAGAAGGATGGAGAACACCATTGGTGGGAAACACTTCTTGGATGGTCATCAACAGCAACAGGAAATTTTAATTCTGTGCTTCACCCAATTGTGATTTTGTTAATCCTAACATTAATATGTTTATTGCTTGTTATCATATTATATATAGAAGTCTGGCAAATGCTAAGGAGACTAACCCAACTTGTATTGCCCAAGGAATCCAAAGATGGCCTAGGTACTGAATTATTATTCCTAGCCTCCCGGTGATCCATGGATAAAGCAAGTTCTGTTACACACATTAGCAGCATTCATGTTCTTGTCTTATTTGATCCTTTGCTTTATCTGACTTACCTAAAGAAGTGTTGCATGTTAAATCACATAAATCTGATTCAGAATTTGAATACATGAATCTTTCTCTTCTCCCCTCATCCCCCTCAATGTTTTATTTTCTTAGTATCGCTATGGGACAGTGTTAAAAAACTTTGAACCACTGGGTGGTGTGAGAAGCTGGAACAATTTTGGGCTCAAAGTCTCTTCAGCAGCACCCATTTGAAGCATAACCTGCTCAACCAGCTTTTGGAGTGAATGGCTACTTACCATGAGCACAGTGGTAAAAGGATAGACTCCTGATGAACAAAATGTGGGTACCTCAACAACTACTGCCACCGTGATGAACAGGACTTGATGCCCTTAATAATTGGGGTAGGCAGGAGTGCCCCTGACAACTAGCTGCTGCCATGCGATGGAGAGCATAAAAACCTGAAGAATTCCAAGGAAGAGGAAGTACCTGCTCCACTAAACTGCAGCTATGCAGGTCAAAAAGATGTTGCTGACCATCTTGCTGCCTCCCTACAGACCAATGAGACATCATTGGATCCTTGGTGGTGACTATCCCTGCTCTAAAAACTATCTGCTAGATTTTCTCTCTTTACTATTGCCAGCTTCCCCAACTTCCCCACATCCCTTAGTCACTTAGAACTTGTAATAAGTCAACTGGACAACATTGGCTTTGTTTGCTACTTTCATCTTCCTCTAGGTATACACACACACACACGTGCACACACATACATATATATATTTCAAACCATCTCCTCCAATAATTGGAATGACACATGTAATTTCTTTTAGAATGGAATATATTTTAATCATACAAAATAACAAAAACAAAAAACAAAACAAAACAGAAATACATAGAAATTACCATAAGAGATCAGTAGCATTTTGAAATAAAGCTGTCTAAACTCATTATATTTCTGATAACTGAAGCATAGACCTCTATACACTGAATTGTAAAGTCTTTTAAAAAACACAGCTTACTTCTCCTTTGTGGTATACCTTACTATTTCTTTGAAGCATACCAAGCAGACTGAAAAGTCTGGGGAAAATATTAAAAAGGATTTAGTTTGTGGTGAAGAATAAAAATGCAAGGAATTGCTGTTTCTTAATTTACTTTAATTTATTCTCCAAACAGGTGGGTTTTTTGTTTGTTTGTTTGTTTGTTTGTTTGTTTTTTGTTTGGTTTTTTGGCCAGAAAATTTAATTTGAATTTAGGTATTTTTTAGGCAATATTTGTTGAACAGTTCTTCATCACAAATGTTTTCATGCCCAGAGTTGAGTGGACAATTGTAGACTGCATAGAAACTGTGATACTAGATTTCATTTTCATTTCACAGAGCTGAGCACTGAGTAAATAAACATGGATTCTTCAGCACCTGAAGAACCATCACAAAATGATTTCAGAGCCTTATGAAGAAAGGCATTTGCACCATCTCAGTGTTTTCATTTATAAAGAACAAATGTGAAGAGGAACTCAGTTTGTGGTTTTAACTTCACAGTTCATGACAAATATTATGTCTTGTCTCTGGAAAAAAAAAAAAAAAAAAAAAGAAAAAAAAAGATGAATTTTATGGTAACATGTTAAAAAATATGCTGGGATTATAATTAAGCAAATAATTGATACTAATCATTCATTTTGGAACACACAGTGCTTACAAGGAAATAAAAATCTATCTAGAAGTCTGCACCATGTTTTATGTAAGCTGAGGGAAGTACAGAGATCAGAAAAAGCCTTGCTATTAGGCTGCTTTCAGATCTTCCTAATGCTGCAAATATGAGATATTTTTTGAAGGATAGATTACTGCATACTGACATCTAAAATGTAATGCAGAAATGGCTAAAATTTAGGGCATAATCTTCTTTATCTTGAGTCATATTTCAATACAACATCCATTCTTTGCCTAATTTGAAAGTTTCAGAGCTTGAGTGCAACTCTGTCTGAATTTGGGACTTCTCCACTATCCAAAGTAAAAAACAATATTTAACATTTCATATCCTTAAAAAAGGTTTGATAATTCGAAGTCACGGTAAATTCATTAAGGTTCTGTTTTATTTCTGCCTTATCCTCTCCCTTTAAGGACTTGATGATTGCCAACTGATGACCTGAATTCATTAGGCACTTAATCCACAGAACTGGATCAGAAAGCTTACAAGAGAACATTATAGTTGATAGCCTACCTTCTGCTACATCAGTTATGATGTTGTCACGATCTTTTAAATAAAGAATAACTTTGCTACCTCCAATACTGTTCTTCTCTTTCCTCTTCTAGAAAATAGATAAATGAAGGCAGAAATAATCCATTTGAACACAGAGAAGTTGTTCTTCCAATCTGTTTCTCTACCTCAGTTATGCTGCATCATTTTTTTTCTGTGTAAATGTATTTTTAAACGAATAGAACTTTTTATGTGGTTCATTTTACAGAAAGAATTTCATGGGGGAAACTATAGTGATTATATTCTATGTTGTACATTTGTGTCAACCCAACGTGGCATTTTTGGTATTGAGTCAGGTTTCCCCTGAGCCTCCTCTTCTTCAGACTAAACAATCCCCGATCCTTCAGCTACTCCTCATCCTACTTGCGCTCCAGACTCACCACTAGCTTTGTTGCCTTTAACTCAGAGCCGCATATCTATTCAGTAATGAAACCTGAGTGGGCGGATAGGGGCTCATTTTCTGCCTTTGTGTGATAACCTGCTGTTACTCATCAGTGTCCCTCACTTAAGTTACTGCCTTCATCCTGATGCGGATCTGATACTAGGCCTGACTCAGCAGATGCCAGGTTCACTTAAGCTTCCCTGAAAAGGCAGAGAATCGTTTGGATTGTGAGATACTTCCTAGTCATCCCACCTCCTCCTAAAGCTTGTCCATCAGGCAGAGGAGTTCACCTACACAGGCACACAGACGTGCATGCTTGTGCTCTTCATCCCATGACACAATGTCGGGCACACACTGCAGCCTTAAAGCCGGGACTACTTGGAACAGCTTGGGAGGCTGTAGTACTGGAGGGACACAAGTAGAAGGCACAGCTTTCTGCTGGGTGGTTGCCATGCTTGTACCTCCTTGCTGCCACACATTTAATGCATTGCCACTGGCTGGGGAAGCTGCCAGGCCTGCAGCCCCAGCCCACTGATGACTAGAACAAGCAGGCAGAGCAGGCTGCTGACTGCCTCCTGGCAGAGCTTGCTGCCTCTTTATAACTATTTATCATTATCACATGCAGATGGTTGCACCAACTGCCATGTCCTTGCTGCTGATGCTTCCTAGGGGTGGATAATCTGCATCCACCCACCATTTGCACTATCCCCACCTCATCCTGCACCATCCATCTCACTCCATGCACTCTACTAAGACCTGCTGAGACCTTTCTTTCTTTTTTTTTTTTTCCTTGAGAAACAACTTCCATTTTAGTAAAATGAATGCAGATGAACACCATTTTATATGAAACTGTGAATCTGTTAGGACGATGTTACATTTTACAACTGCAAATAGACAGAAATCAAATTTATGTTTATCTTCAAGAAAATCCCATGGCACTTATGATCTTTTTTTCCCTATAGATTTCTAAAGAATTCTTTCAAAGTTAGGTTTGTATTCTTGATACTAAACTGAGACCTTGCCTCTGCTCTTCTCTTGCTGATCTTGTGGGAAAACATGTATTTCTTCTAACTGTTCTGCTTGTGAGTAACATGTCAGTTTATGCAGCCCAGAGTGGACAACATAAATTGCCTGAATTTGTATCTGATGATCTGAATTTACATTTATATCTGATGCCTTTACTTTAACATCAGGTGATATACATATGCACTCATCACATTCCTCACTGATGACACTTGTTGTGTATAAAAACAGTTATTGTTCTTTTTCTGACAAAAGTAGTGTATAGTTTTGTGTTTGCATGTATGGGTAACAATGCAGTGAGTTTGCATCTAGTTTTAGTAACAAAGTGAAAATAGAAGCGACAATGAATCAGCCAAACTGCCACTAATTTGAAATTTAATTAATATCAATCTTTTTTTCAGATATGAGTTTCAATGAGCTAAGTTGTTATAGACCTACAGATACGTGCTTTTCGAATTAGCAAGTATGCTTGTGTAGTATGCAGGTACTGGGCTGCAAGCAAGTAGGTCTATATCTGAACTGAATCTAACTGTAGGTCTCAATCTGAAATGTTATAAATGTTTTTGGAATTGAAAAGATGATTGTGTACCCAAAAACAGCACAAATAAATTAATGCCTCTTAACAGGCAAACTGTTCAGTGTGCTTGCTCATTTTTTACCTGTATTGTGCCAAAATAAAATCAAAAGGGTCTGCTCTTGAAATCACTACTTCTGTATGTAACCTGCATATGTGGAAAGTATACATTTAGCAGCATTACCTGATATCATGCAAAAAGTTGACCAGTAGAAACTAGGAGAGGTATTCAGTAATATTTACAGTGATTAAATGAATTGGTGCCTTGACAGAGTATCAAAAAAGGCAAAGGCTTCATACTGCAGAGATTCAAATTGCCACAGTGATGTTTCCCATTCACTGATATGATTTCAAAGGATTACTATCCACTGTAAAATTACATTAGACCTGGTGTGACTTACTGATTCATTGTCTTCCATGTTCAATACTTCCTAGATAAGCTAGAAACCAGTCTGGAATATTCAGCATGGTGAACCAGCTGGACTCTGCACAACACTGCAGTATGCTTCATGTACTCCACTCTACCTTAATGAAGTAATGAGCAGTGCTGTGGTGCCAAACCTCAATTCTCATTTCACATTCAATCTAAATGTCAGAAAGATGATAAAAGGTTTGTCCTACCTGTGAAATCTGTTTCTAGCAGCCATCCTAAGAGTGACATAAGAGTGACATAATGATCTTAAACCCCAAGGACTTAAATGAGAATTCAAGCTTTTCAGAAGTCATAATCTTCCTACATTGAGTAGGCATTACTGTCATTAGTTAATGTATTTTCAACCCTATAAGTTAATCAATGAGGAACACAGATGAACAACATAAATAAGTAGTATTTTTCCTTTGCTAAGTGTTATACTACCAGTTCTCAAATGGTAAATCTGATACAAACTGTGATTTAGCCATATTCGGATATTCATGATACAGACACATTCTTTGTATGATTTAGCTGAATGTGCATGAATTTATTTAACCTTTATTTTCTGTGAAACCTGGCAAGTAAATTTTTCCTCCTTAAATAAACTGCTTCCATCTTGACCGAGGGTAAAAGCAGGGTCTGAAGTGACAAAGTCTCAGGGTAAGAATTAACAGCCTGAAAAGCTGGACAAGTTGGAACCTGAAGTAGTAGTGAAAAAGAAAAGGGTTGGAAGCATCATTTTGCAGAGGGGAAACCTGCCACAATTCTTGCTGATGTGTGAAGGATTTGGTTCTGGTGGTGGAAAGGAAGTGGACATGCATATGGAATATTTGTTTCATAACATATTGTGCACTGGACTTTGGACTAAGTGAAGTTGTTCAGTGTGTATCTCATGATTTGCCAGGTGTCATATTATTAACAGACGTCACAGACAGTCTGCTAGAAACAATGATTTTCATTTACAGATTATAAAGCTAGACTGCTCAAAGCTCTGAATGAAATGCATCAGGCTTCACACTGAGAGAGAGGTATTAGAGAGGGATGTTATGAAAGTATATACATTTGAAATACGCCCACAGCATTCTCCTGGAGAAGCTGGCAGCTCATGTCTTATACAAGTGTACTCCTTGCTGCATAACTATCAAGTCCAGGGAGACATGGTGAATGGAGTTAAATCAAGCTGTCATCTGGTGATAAGTGGTATTCCGTGGGGGATGATACTGGGGCTATCCTGTTTAATATTTTTATGATGATCTGGACAAGTGGTTGAGTGCAAATTCAGTATGTTTGGGGAAGACTCCGAGTTGGGAGGAAGTGTCGATCTGCCTGAGGAAGGTCCTACAGAGAGATACGGACAGCTGGGATTGAAGGACTGAGGCCAGTTGTATAACCATTAACAAGACCAAGTGCCAGATGCTATGCTTTGGTCACAACAACGCCATGCAACACTACAGGCTTGGGGCAGAGTGGCTGGACAGCTGAGCACTGTAGAAGGATCTGGGGGTGTCAGCTGAAAGACAGCCTGATCATAAGCCAGCAGTGTACCCAGCTGGCCAAGACAGGCAGGCTTGTATCAGAAACAGTGCTGCCAGCAGGATAAGGAAAATGATCATCTCTCTTTACTCGGCTCTTGTAAAGTACCACCATGAGTATCCTGTTCAGTTTTGGGCTCCTCACTTCAAGAGAGACACTGAGTCCCTGAGGAGTGTCCAGAGAAAGTGAACAAAGCTGGTGAGGGGTCTGGAGCACAAGTCTTATGCCGAGGGAACTGGGATTGTTTAGTCTGGAGGAAACTCAGGGGAGACCTTATTGCACTCTACAACTTCCTGAAAGGAGGTTGTGGTGAGGTAGAGCTCAGCCTCTTCTCACAGGTAACTAGGAACAGGATGAGTGGTAACGACCAGAGAAGGTTTAGGTTTAATATTAGGAAAAATGTCATTTCTGAAAGAGTGGTCGGGTATTGGGACAGGCTACCCAGAGAGGTGTTGAAGAAAAGGGTAGATGTTTCACAGGGTGACATGGTCTGGAGCAGTCACATGCATGATGGTGGTTGGCTAGATGATTTTGGTGGTCTTTCCAACCTTAATTCTGTGGCTCTATGAAAAGCACAAGAAAGGGATTCCGCTAGCCACTGTTTATTTATTGAGGAAGACTTGTATTTGCATATACGGGCATTAAAAAAATAATGGCATAAGTAATAGCAAATACCTGGGGGATGCAAAACAAGAAGTATTTTATATTTGACTAGCATTCACTCTGTAATTTCAAAACTTGTTCTGAAACACTTCAGTACATTTTCATTATCAGCTTGACTCGTTTCGTAATAGTCAGTCTCGCTTCCTACCCAATGACAGTGTTTTTTTAAAGGGTCAGCTACAAAGTCTCGTCTTTTCTTTAGCTAACCTCCTGCCAATTCTATGTTCAAAATGTGATGTGCACATGGGGTGAGTTGTGCTTTCAGCCTTCTAAAATTTCTGAAGTTTATCCAGGAAATGAAAGATAAAAAACCCACAGACTGAAATGTGATTTGTATCCTTATGTCACCACCATAAATAGACAAAAGTCTTGATAAATAGCTAAGAACTGAGAGCTTTGGGGGTCAGCATGCTTTGTACGTGAAACTCTCTCATTGTCCCTCATAGAAACAGATTGTGAACAACATTAGCAATCATATACTTGGATTTAGCTGGCAAAACCAACAGATATGCTACCTTTCTTTGTCATCCCATTTGAACTGTCTGTTGAGAAGCTGAATTTACAGAATTTTCTCTCTGTGCTGCCAGGTCTTTTAAGCTGACATCTTTCAAACTACCTTACTTTGATTAGTTTCCACGCTTCCTCTGCTCTATAGCATGTAGCGCCTTTCATTAAGGAAGCGCCATTTTTGGCATGAAAAGGATCTCCTGCTGTTAGCTGTCTTGGAAAGCATTTATAAGGCCCAATTACATATGCTGAATCTTGGCTAGAAAAGAAACCTTCATGTTCTTATTATGTAGGCTCTGTTCTCCTAAAAATTGGAGATATTGGCCATCCATCCACTTTCCCTATTATAAGAAAATATTTTATGTATTCATTGAATATTTTATAAAACCACTTTATTTAGGTATATACTATATTAGGTATATAGGTATATACTTCTAGACTTGATGATGATTATTGAGGTAGTGAAAATGCAAAGCTAAACCATATTCTGTTCATTGCAGAAGTGAAGTGAATTACCACCTTTATAAGTTACTCCTGCATAGAAGAAACTCACAGCTAAACCCTGGGTTAGAGAAGTTCTTAAGTACTATGTAATGACTTAAATCATTAGACTAGCTTTAGAGCCAAACATTCAAAGGATAGTTTTAAGACTTTTTCATAACCAGCTCTTGTTTCAATACAGATCAGTGTTTCTCTTTTGAACAGACTGATAGGGATTTATAATTGTCCAAAAATTGATAGACTGAAAGACAGAAGTAGAACTTCTTAGAATTCTGCAGTTCTGAATCAGATGGAACTATGGTTTGCCTTTAATTTTTTCCCCTATGTGGGGCATGCATTTCTTCATCTGAATCATAGAATCATAGAATTACTCAGGTTGGAAAAGACCTTGAAGATCATCAAGTCCAACCGCAGCCTAACCAGTAGCCTATCTCTTAAAAAACAACCACTAAACAATACCACAACAACAAACCTCTGCTAAATCATATCCCTGAGTACCACATCCAAGCGGCTCTTAAACACATCCAGGGATGGCGATTCAACCACCTCCTTGGGGAGCCAAGCTGGGAGATGCTTTTAACTTTTAATTCTTCTTTTTTTTTTCCCCCTCCATATTATGCTTTTCAAACATGCAATGCTTCAGTGACTAGATATTTTAATTGTGCAGTTAATAGTCAGACTATTATAAATCAAATGAAAGCCAAATATAAAAAAAATTAACACCTCAACTCTGTCAGTAATTAAAAGTGTATGTCCCTTCTCTCTTTTCTTTTACTCAAGAAGTGCTGAAAAAAAATATGCATGATTTGGAAAGTCTAATTGCACAAAAGCATAATCTTCAATGCTACTGAAGTTGACTGTCCCTCTGAAAGTACTGTTCTTATTTGATTTTGTTTACCCCTGGTTCTGGGAAATAGGACAGAGTGGAAATATTTGTATCATGGTGGAAGATTAAGGCTTTGTCTAGAATAGAACGTGTCAAAACCTCTTACAGATCATGAAACTCCTTAATGTTCTGACCTCTTCATCCAGAGTTTACAAGCAAGCTGAAATGCTTTATTTTGTGAAATGAAAATAAAAGAAAAATAGATTCCAGAGCTTTGAAACAATTTGGATCAGTTTGACCCATGTCTTTATTGAAATAAAAATGTGATGGCACTTGATGAAGTTTTACAGATTGGGCTTGTCCTGTTTGCCCTCTGGTCAGATAGCATCTGACAGATTATACCTTGATGCTTTGCACTAAAGGGTGGACTCATTGAACCTTGCATATGCTTAGGGGACAAAACCTGGTGCTTGTGGTTTAGCAGGCAAACTAGTGGCAACACTCACTGAGGTGTGTTTTTTCTCATGGCAGAACTGTTTGTTATTCAGTTTCTACTGGTTCTTTACCAATACAGATGCATAACATAATTAACTATAGCGACTACAGAGGGGAAAAAAAAGAACCTTCACCTTCATCTTTGTTGTGTATATGAAATTTGGAGCTTTCAAGAACTTTTTTTAATTTACAAGGGATTGAGAGAAATGTAATTGCTCCTATCATCCAAAAGCTGGGACGAAAACTATCTAACTCCAATAAGGTGTTAGAAAGTGGCATTCCTTTATTCCTGATGATACACACCAGGTGACAGAACAAACATGCTCTCTCAGAGTTCTACATTGTCAGCGGTTTGCAGGCTGGCTTGCTGCTGCTGGAAATGTAAGGAGAGAGTAAGTGTCTGAAGATCATCAGATGCTGCTACCAGAGTTAAAGTGTTAATGCTCTGGTTCTGGTTACCTGTCCGGAAGAGAAGAATAACTACATTCCCCAGTGGGCTTGCTGTCAGAGAGGAGATAAAACACCTGGCAGGGTCATCTGATGTCACGTTTTTCTTTGGCTCTTCTCTCTATTGCTAATCCCAACTGCACACATCGCTTCAGCACTACTGTAAAGCCTACAGCTTTCAGATACTCATTCTGTTTGATTTATTTGCTTCAATTCTAATTATATTGTATTATAGTGTGTTATCTTGCATTCCGATACCATATTTAGTAAATTAGTTTACTTCTCCTCAGATTGTTGCTGCTGTATTTAATTATTTGGGGTCCCCTGTTTCCCTTTTCTGGGGTATGGATTTTGCAAAATCGCTCCACTCCTGTAGTCATGGAACAGGGGCATGTGTGCCTGACAGCTGCTCTAGTTAAATTACGGTGAAGACTTAGTTGAAATTCTCATGGAAAATGGCTTTGTATTTTATATTTCCAGAGAATATTTTGATGCATGAACGCTCTTCTCCTAGTACTTGGAAGTAGGCCTTTCAGAGTGTGTTGACTGGCTTTGAATGGAAAGTGGAAAGCTGGAAAGCTCACTTTCAATGCAGAATGTCAAATATTCTCTCTAGAATGCCAAATATAAATCTTATATATTCCCTAATAGAAAAACCTACAATGGAGCTAATAATCGGTCCTTTTACCTTTGGGGCACAAGAACACTTAAATTTTTTTTGCCTTCTAGCAAAATGCTTGTGAGTAACCTCAAATTTAAAATTCCCATGGGAGCACCTTGCACCATCTGACAGATGAAGAAACAGAGGAAAGAATTTGCACTCACTGCAAGGCAGAGATTTCTTACTCCTCTTTCCTCGTACCTGAAGTTTTTAGTGCATGTGAGAGTATAGATGTTTTACTACCACCTTGTAAGAATCAGGATATTAAGCCAATAAACAGATTTTAAAGGACTAAATCACAAGTTTGCAAACTTAGAGTTTTGAACACACGCACACACACACAGTATTTATATTATTCAGCAAATTTGTGATGCTTCATGCATATCTACATATATCCAAAGCAATCGTATATATGCAGGTATCCATGCATATGCATATACAGGTAAAATTCTAACCTTGCAAATCTGTTATGTATACATTTGTGTATACAAACTTGTATTTGTATTCATATCTGTATACTTTATATAAATTATACTTTTCAGGCTATCCAACCACCAGTGCTATGATCTCTTAACTTGAATCACCACATAAGAAATAAAACACTGATATGGGTAGCATCCACAGTACCACGTTTGTAGATTTTTTACAGATGAAACTGTAAACCTGCAGGTTTCTTTAACAGCTTTGAAAATCTTTTTTAAATTATTACTATTTTTTGGGCTGCATGACTCAGTAAGAGCTAGTTTTGCCCAGTTTTATGCAAAAGAACAGGTACCAGCTTTGCACATAGGTTATGTCAGTGGTGGCAGGTCTGCGGTAACTCCATATACACAAGATTTTTTTACCTTTGAGGTATTCAGATGTTGTTTTATATATGTTAGTACCAGAATCAGGAAAACAGTTGTATTTATGCTATTGTAATATCTTCTACAAAAGTGTGGTAAACATCCTCAGAGCAAAGCATATTTTGTATAAACTGCTAAATTGGAAGTTAAGTGTTCCTGGATTAGCCCTAGCTGACAAAAAATACTCTTCTCAAATTGATTAGATTCATGTATTCCCATAAGCATACAAAAATATCAATTACTGATGGCGCAACTTCAGAGGGAGTTTAAGAGTACTTCAGGAGAACTCCTCAATACAGCAACAGCGTACTGCATTGCCAAATCCCTTAACCTAAGTAAAAACTTAGCCATAGATATCTGCTGTGAATCTGCAAAAAAAGCATTGGAAATTACAACAAATTGAACTGGACTGAGAAATGGGTTGACCCTGAAAATCTCCATTTAATCTCTTCTTGCCTTTCATCATCAAATCAGTTTCTATTATGCAATAAGCCTTCAGAGTGATCAGCTAGGATTTCAACCAGTGACTGCAAGTATGCCATATGGCAAAAAAAAGATTATTCAGTATGCAGTTCTTAGGTTATACTATATATATCATGCTTATGGTTTCCATTTTTATGTCGTATTGACATAAGGCATATGTAGTATCGAGTCTTTCTTTTTTATAGCCTTTTTTTTTGTGTGTGTTGTTCAGCAGTTTTTCTATACTCCCATTCCAACGTACTCCTCTTGAGTATTTTTATATTTATTTTTCTTTTCAGTGTTCAGAGAAATCTTGCATCCAATGTGAAAAAAAGAAAGAAAAAAAAAAAAAAATTGAAGCAGAAAGAAAATCTTTCAGTTAAAAAAAACACCAAACAAAGATTGCACAACTGTGTTTTCACCAGTCAGAAACCTAAGCCACATCACTGTTTAATAGTTTTGTTAATGTATTATTTCACCAAACTATTAGTCTTCTTTCTCTTCATTTCTGCTCTCCTAGTATTTGATGATTTTATTGTGGTGTTGTTACAGTCTGTAGGCTTCTCTACCAATGCTGCAAGTAAAGCAGGAAGAACAGTTAACAAAGAATCAAGGCTTGTTACTGATGCTGAAAACATTTTCATCGATTAATTTAATAACACAATAGACTTCTACATGTCTCCAAATCTGTAATATTGGTAAATCAGTTTAGAAAATGAAAACCAAAACAGAAACCCCCGTTTCATACTTTTTACAGGTACATGAACACAGAAGCTCAGAGATTATTTGTGTATTTCAGAATCAGGAAAGAAGTTTCTGAAACTCTTATCAGAAGAAGTGAAAAAATACCAATATTTGAAGGCAAATGACATTATAATGAAGCTAAAACCAACTTCTGAACAACTGGTACTTGTAACCATTGTTAGAGTTGCAGTATCAGTAGAGCAGCCCATAATTTTCTGCTAAGGGCTTCCTTCAAAAAATGAAAGTAATCTTGAACATAAATGACATGCTGAATGAGGAAGAATGGCTTTTGCAATCTTCAAAGGCCTAGGATGAAAAAAAGAATGTAGTATGCTAGCCTTTCAGAATACAGAACTGTTTCTGTGGTAACTACATTTTCTCCATGAGCTTTTCTTTCTAAGAAATGCTCTATGTGAGTGCATAAAGCAAAACTGTATGTTTGATATAGAGGATGGAAGGGAATTTTAATCATGATTCACAAGAAAATGCTGCAAAAACAATCTTTATGGGTGGTTTAAAATGCTTGCTTAAGCTTCTGATGAAACAGATATAAGCAAAGATTTCTCCATAAGCTTTTCTAGTACCAGTCTAAGCATTAGGAAATTCCTTTCATTCTGAAATACTTTTCTTGAAGTATTACAAATAGGTCCTTTCTCTTGGTTCCAGAGGACTATACTAAACAAACTAACAGGTAATACGTTACTCTCTAGGGAACAGGACAGGACATTAATTGTTACACTGTGTGAGAGATGAAAAAAATTCTGCTTCAAAAGCATGTCTACTTTGGAGAAGAGGAGGTAAGAGACAAACTCATGGCTCTCTACAACTTCCTGAGTGGAGGTATAGAGGAGGGTACCCATCTCTTCTGCTTGGGAATTGATGACAGGACATGAAGCAATGGCACAAAACTGTGCCAGCTGAGGTTCAGACTGGACATCTGTAAAAAAAATTTACTGTGAGGATAGTCAGGGACTGGAATAGGTTTCCTGAAAGGGCAGATGATGTTCTATGCCTGTCAGTATGCAAGAAATGTGCTTTAAGTTTTGTTTATCCCTGAAGAGGTGAGGGAGATCTTTGAAGATCTCTTCTAACTTTTCTATTCTAAAATAGAAATGAAATTAAATGAAATATAATAAAACCTAGAACTTCACCCTAGATACCAGTATTTTGGAAGAGCATGCTCCCAGTTTAAAGACCCAATTCCCTTTCTCATTTCACCAATGAACTCATTATTTTAGAAGGAAATTTCATAACATGTCCCAAGTTGGAAGGAACCCACAAGGATAACTGAGTACAAAGCCATCTCCCTACCCCTTTCCCTTTTCCTTTCCCACGGGCCTACTGTACCCCCCCATCACAGACATAGATTGATCTAGATAACTCCCTGACACCTTACCACTCTCCTCAGTGTGGAACATCCTTGCCCTGTGGCGTAAAGCCCAGCCCAGACCTCATGTCAAGGAAGAGGCCCAGGGAACATAGCAGCCAAAAGCAAGCAGCCAGCATTGCCTTTGCTCAGCACTGAGCACAGAAGGCCAAGGGGGATGGAGGGCAGCAGAGGTGATCCCTCCTCTTGCTGCAGTGGTGACACCAAGGGACAAGCAAGACCTCAACAGCCCCCACCACCCAGGGGCTGGCTCCTCACTACATAAGGGCACGGTAGTGTGGAAGGCAGACAGTGAAGTGCTGGCTAAAAGGACTCAGAAGGGTAGAGGAGAATGTCATTAAGCCTAATTATTTATTTTCATTGGAAACATCAGTCACCTGAAACAAGTGAGCCTCACTGCTTTTCTGCCTATACTGACTTTGACCTGTGCTGTGCTTATCTTACATCTTACATTTTCACTCTATTTATATAACGTTTGTTACTAATATTGAACATGAATGAACTTTGCGTTTTTAAAGGCTATCTATGTGTGAGTTAGTCCATAGTCAGATTCACCACTAATATAAATTGTAAAAAAAAACAGTCTATCAAAACACCAGCAGTTGGAAACAGAACATTATCTTAACCATCTCTTCAGTTTTGCAGATTTTTGAATATTATTTTTGCATCTTATGGTAAAATTTGCTGGTGGGTTTCATTAATTATGATTAGGTGAGTTAGGTTTCTTGTACAGGCAGTGGTGAGAGAGACTCCTCAGCAGGCAGTTCATGCCTTTATGACCGATGGCCTGGGAGGAGGCAGATCAGCTTTCTGGACTTCATTTTTCTGAAGACTTCCATCTCCCCAGTCCAGCAACTGCAAAATCCAAATTATTCCTCCATCTGTGATAATCAAAGTGCTGTCCCATAAAACATAATCACTTCTCCAGTTTGGGAGTCCTTTCTTAAGCCAAAGGTCAGGCATAACATAGCTTCACTTCGTATTTAGGAGGCTGAAGACAGCCCATGAAGTCCTTGAGTGCAGCCTGTATCCACATTTGTCAGAGGCATTTCTTTGCTCATTGCAGGGGATTTGGACTTGATGACCTTTAAAGGTCTCTTCCAACTCAAACGATTCTATAATTCTAAAGTATTGACTGTGGAGACAATGATGGCAGTTGCTAAAACCTCAGAAGCTGTCTTTCTCACTATCACCATCATCACAGATGCAAAGAAAGGTGCTATTCTTTAAATCAGTTTTGGGATGGAAGAGTTTGTGTACTGTGAAAACTAAAGGGCTAAAAAAAATGAAAACAGAAATGTCTGTTTTTTAAACTTTGTAGAGTAAAGCATGATGATTTACTGAATGTACAGAGATGCAATGAGTATTTTTGTAATAAAATTTCACGCACCCAAATGGAATATGAAAGTATTCTTTCTGCATGAAGACAGTTTTTCAAAATGGATTTGATTATGCATCACTAAATAGATCATCAATCCAGAAACGAAAATCCAAGGTGACATGATGATAATACCAGAATCCTGTTATTATACATTAATGTACCATAATGGAATGCAATTTAAATTTCCTAATACAAACTTGAAGAGTCCAATCTTTCTTACAGATAGCACTGTTGAAACTTTAAATACCATGCAAAAATATTTTTAACATAGTAATCACCACATCTACACTCACGTGTTCCTTACAGTATTTCTATGTTTTTATACCAGAATCCCTTGAGACGTTTTCAATCTATTTTACAGGAAATGTTGCCATTAGCTTTAACTTCTGTGCATAATCAGCTTTAAATATGCATTATATTTTTTGGCACAAAAACATATTAATATTAATGGGAACATTATGTCTGAAGTTTTGAATGGTACTTCCCCGCATCCTAGAAAATTTATTTTAACTGTTTAGCAAGAGGTTATTAGAAGAAGGGACTGGATGAGAAATATTCTTCTTGTCCATAAAGATATTTTATTGATTTTCTTGTTGCAAATCAATACTGTAAGCCAAAACTGAAAACTTGGTAAAATTTAGATAAGAGTGTATATAAACACTCCTGTTCCAGCTAGATTTATGCTGTGTCTGTGGACAAAATTGGAGAATGGTGTAGGCTGACAGCAACCGCTTTGCCATGTTTGCAATCTGAGATTAATACCAGCCTACAAAAAGTATTCGCAGTTACAAACTCAAGACCTGATGAGAAAGGATTTATTTATTTATTTATTTTTCCTGTGGCCTGATCAGCATTCCTGTTCAGAGACTATAGGAAGGGAGTGTGTAATCCATCCCTGCAGTAATGCCTGCCTGACTCTGTTTTTAGCTCAGAGAGTTGTGGCTGGAAATGCTGGAGCTGCTGTTGCATGAGGGAGGGAGGCTATGATGTTCTGCTTACATTAAATACACCAACTACTGAGCGTTGAGGCAGGGACAGAAAAGCTGGGTAGTGGCAATGAAAAGCCCTGCTGAGTTTCAAGCTAGAAGAGATTAGTTTGTTGTTTGTTTTTGTTTGTTTTTTTATAAAAAGTCTTCCCACATCTCCTGTAGTTGCGTGAAATTGCTCTCAATTCTTATTCTATTGAATAGAATGATACTTATTCTATTGAATCTGAGCATGCAGCACAGACATTTTGCCCAAACTTTTTGCAGAAAAAGTTATTTATTCACTCCCCGAGCTATTGTGAACTTGCAATAAAAATGCAAAATAAATAAATAAATAAATAAATAAAGGAAGATAAGAGGTGACCCAGACTGGAACAGATGTTTTTATTATATTTAATCTGTTATCCAATGACTTCTGCTTTCCAACAGATTACTGGACCTACCATAGTGGATTGACAACTGCTTATCCCCTGAAGATGTCTTTTCTTAGAACCTGAAGCAGGAGAACTCAGTAATTAAACTGCAGGTTAGAAATATGAACAAGTATTACTCTTTTACATCTCTTTTTCATCATTTAGTTGTTTCAAAAAGGAAAAAAAAGAGCATATTATGTTCCAATTTATGTGAATCTGGGTTAATTTAACAAAGACCACCAACAACAGCAGAGTGCATTAAAATTCCTCTCTGTTCATTATCATTAAAATCTTTTTTTATATAGCTGTGATTTGTCTAACCTCATGTGCCCTACAGGACAGTAAATAATTTTGACTAAATTTATCAGTTAATTAGTACAAAGTGCGATTACATCTATTGCATCATCCAGATTTCTGTTCTTTCCAGAAAATATTCAGTAACGATCATTTGCAGTATGCTTTTAAAATGAATATTATTCAGGTAATTTTTGAAAATGGTTTGAAATACAGATTTTAAATTCTGTGCAGTTTTATAGATGAAAGAGAACCTTGTTTTTCCGGAATTATTTGTATTAAGAAAAACCAACAAACAAAATACAATGCTTACAAGAATGATCAGCTGGAATTCTAACTTTTTCAGATATTGTGGGCTAATTTATTTCTATAGTTTCCTTTTATCTTTCTACAAAGAATTCTGTACTGACCATAACATTAAATTCAAACGTATGACCTTGTGTGCAGATCGATCTGAGAATGGTGAATGAAATATATATATCCTGACATCCATTTTCTCACATGCTGTAAGATCAAGTCACTTCATCTGGAGGTGTTCAAGGCTAAGACAAGTGGGGCCTTAGGCAACCTGATTGAATCAGTGGCAACCCTACCCATGGCAGAGGGGCTGGAACTGGATGATCTTTAAGTCTCTTCCAACCCATGCCATTCTATGATTCTGTGATTTCCGCTTCCCCTTAGTACTTGCCAAGTATGAAATTTGCAGTCTGAGGGTTGTAATCATTCTTACCAGTCTCTCAAGAGATCTCACATTATTAAAAATCTTGCTCATAGCTGCAGTAATGTGGTTGTTCGCCTGTCCTAGCACTGATGTCTGCTGGTGAAGTTCCACAGGAAACAAGAATAAGAAACCCTTGAGCAGAATCAGCACTATAAAATAACAAATGCTGGCTCTTTTCAGAAGAAATTTAGGTGGGGTAAAAGGAGAATATACCTAGACTAGTGCCAAAGTTAGTCAAAGTTGGGCCAGTTGTCACATTGGGTTGCTTTAACAAAAAAACAAAAAAACCCAACAAAACAAAACATGAAGGATTCCTCTCTCTCTCTCGTTTCCTTTAAATTAAACCCATCATTTTTGTGTGCATGTGCATAGCATACCCACACTATAATTCTACTCCAGAGTATATACCGTATATTACAGAGTGCACCCTATACATGTGTTTCAGGGTACATTTGGAGCTGAGAGACAGGATGTCAAAGGAGCAGAGGCAAGCAAACTATGAGGAGCTCAGAGGCTTATGGGTTTTATTCCACATATGAACTGAACACACACAGAGGCATCCATTTTAGATAACCCCTATAAGCAGGATGCAGAAACTCCCTAAGCAAGTGAATTATTACTTACCAACACTTGAGAAATGTCCAACTGTTGGAAGGGGAGAGAAGGATCATGCTGGTTGAGGATTTAATAGATAGTGCCAGCAAGGTGTCCTCTGTTTCAAGGAGCACTTTTCCGTCCCCTCCACAACAGCCTCTCTCCTGCTTTTATTCTCTCCAAGGTCTACAAGGCTTTTTCCACTTGTATGCTGTTCCTGTGCAACTAACACATGATACAGAGCCAAAGTGGAACATCTGCTTGCGAACGAGTCCTTGCAAAAACATGACAAACTACCAAGGTCAGCTCTTTCTACAAAATACTTGTGACTACAGCCACTATGCAAATACTTTGTTCCATCACAGGATTATTCTTCAGGGGCATTTAGGTTGCTGACACATGCCACCCCATGATCCTGGGTTGGAACACACTTAAAACTGTCAGAATACTTTGTTCCATCCCAGCATCATTCTTCAGTCAGGGGCCTTTAGGTCCCCAACACATCAGTCGTTGTTTTTCTCTTAAGTGTGACTCTGTGTTGTTTGTGATTTGAAAGCTTGTTTAATAAATCAAACCACTAGTACTTTAGACAAAGATTCCTAGAAACGAAAGTGAAATTTTCAAAGACTATTTTTAGACTGTTATATGTGATTATAAATAATTCCATGGCTGGAAGATGAATTCAAGAACTGCTAGAAATAAAAGGGGAAAATAACTTAGAAATAATATTTTTTTAGGCTGTTATATGTAATCATATGCAATTCCACGCCTAGATGATGAATCACCTCTAGAAGATTGTTTGGAATAGATTGACTAAATATTTGAACCCAACTCTTTGATTTCGACTACTTTAAAGAAAAAGTGTTGTTTCTCATGAGCTTGAGAAGTAGTTTTGAAATGGTGCAAAGATTTATTAATGCTACTTGGCCTTCTTTCCTCTTTTTAACTGAAAAAAATATAATATTTTTCAAAGCTTGCACTGTGCTGACAGATACCACAAAATAAGAAACACATGTAGCACATGTACAGGCAGATAAGAAGAGGGGAATGTTTAAAAAAAGATGTGGAGTACAACTGTTACAGTGGTACTGCCAGGGCAGAAGTTATGTGTGCATGAGACCAGGCAGGGTGTACTCAGAGGGCATGGGAAGGTAAGGGTGTACTCTCTGCCTTCTTTAGCATGCTAACATCCATATATTCTGTATGAAGTCTGTAAGTCAGTATCAACTGAGTGAATTTCAAAAAAATGAATGTCAAAAAGAACAAACACGGACAGAAATTAGGCAAAGCCAAGAGCATCCATCCACCGTACAGTATGAACCAAGTACACACTTTGCAGTATAATATCACACCACAGGGCAGTTCTTGGGCAAATGTTTTTGGATTTCTTTTTTTTCTTCTGCAAACTCTTTTTGTCCATCACGTGTTTTCCAGTTGGTTGTATTCTTCACATCCCCAACAAGAGAAATTACAGTCTATTAATGTTTTTATATATACCAGTTCAGCATTTTTACTGCTACATGCAACATCAATTAGGCATTCAGTGCTCACCAGGTTAAGTCTGAAGGATGCGATGGAAGAAGGCAGTGCTACCTTTAAGGATTTTAACCTTTTTTTTTGACTTCAGAAACACAATTTTTTTTTTATTTCAAAGACACATTCCTTAGAGCAAATATTTTTGCCTAATGGTAGCATGTGATGTTGGTAAGACACTTTCCAATTGCAGTATTTACAAAGCTTTTCTTGTGTAACCATAATTACAGGCTAAGTGCATTTTTAGTTCCTAAGATGGATAATAATAAATATAATACAATCAAAGAGCTCTTTGCTGAGATTGCTTGCCATTAGTGAAAAATTGTTACATTTCTATTAATTATGAATATCAATAGTAACATGTAAGTCCAATAAAACATGTCATTCAGAAAAACCTTTCAGGTAAGTGTAGAGCTGGGATTTTTTGTTTGGTTGGTTGTTTTTTTTGGGGGGGCGGTTGTTTTGTTTGTTTGTTGTTATTACTTTAATGTAGACTACCTCTAATATGGCTGTTAGAAAATAATCCACTTTCTTAAATCAAAATGTAACATTTGTGTGCATCGTACTGCTTGATGAAAGCACTAGGTAATGACCCTTGTGCTGATTAACACACATGATGGTGTTGGTTATTTTCAGCTCTCAGGAGATACCCATAGGAACACAGGTATGTTAGCATAAATCAGGGAAAAACATAATTACTTTGCTTCATGCTGAGAGCGAAATTAATCTTCACACAGCACGTATGGTACCCTCAGTGATAACACTAAGGCACTCAGCCCTAATACCAGAGCTGCAAACAGCAGTGTCTTCCGTTCCCTGGCTTGCACCAGCTCATCCCTGTCTCATGCAGATGCTTGAAGAAAGCCTAATCTTTCATATCCATACAACATGCCCAATTCATGATAAGATTTTAATGAAGCACAAAACTGAACAATGTATCTTGGAAGGAAGAAAAAAGTAACAAACTTATATAAAATTTATTGTTAAGCTAGTTTTTCAGGAAGAAACGAAAACCCTCAGTCTTGTCTCTGTGTGGTCTAACATGTATACTAAAGACCTCAAGAACAGTTATATTTCTTATTATATTCTTATAATATATAAGAATATATTATATATTATATAAGATTATATATATACATATATAATCTTATAATATATACCATATTGTAATATATATATATAATCTTATGTAATTCTTATTGTATTTATATTCTACCTAGCATTTTCTCTTCTGATGCTGTTTGCAAGAAGACAACATCTGAATGTCTGCATGAGAAATGGAAGAATCAGTGCTGTGCCATATTAAGAACTTGATCTAAAAGGATTTTTCAACCTAATACTTTAAGAATGCTTTGATTCTTTGGTTTGTAGTTTGCTTATTTTGTTTTTCTTTTGAAGGGAAGCAACTGCAATTAGGTGATAACTTCATTAACTTTTCAGTGTGTTTTCTAATTCCACTGTTTTTATTCTAATAACAATTACTTCAGCCAGCTTGGAAATCTTTGTCCAGGAAAGGACAGGAGAGAAAGTGTATTGCGGGTCATGAGAAGAGAGTACAAATGCAGTCAGGTCTGGAAAATATCCACTGCCTCTCATTCCTTTTCCTTCTATTCCTTCCATCCTTCCTTCCTGCTTGCCTTCTTTCCTTCCTCTCCCGTCCTGCCTGCTTGCCTTTCTGCCCTCCTCCCTCCCTTTCTCATATCATTCTAATTCACATCATCTCTACATCTGTGGATATATATCTTCTTGTCAGTCTGAATGTTACCAGTTACAAGACAAAAAGTGTTGATGTTGCAAAACTGTGAGCAGTAGAACAGCTGCTGCAGAACATGACATGCTTGAGGACAGGTTTTAAATTCTCACACCTTACTGAGCTGTGAGAGATGTGGATTGCCTCCAAAATATGTATTTACATTGCTGCCTTGCTGCAAACCATGCAAAAGAAGTAGATTTGGGCCTCTTCTTCCTCATGCCTGCCAGGACACCAAAGGGTTTGCTGCAGAAATTTTTGAGGTATGGATGGCATTATCTCATACAAATGGCTATCTGGATTCTAGGACATAATGCCTTCTGATAGTGGAATGCATGGACTAAGATGCTCTAGGGTATGCATTTCTGTGTTGCTGTTGTTGTTTTTTTCCTTTGGTTTACTATCGGTATTTATCTACATTGATCTTTTTACAATTTTCTCTATGAAATTTAACTCTTTCAGCTATAGATGAGGGTGGTGTTCAACACAAAGAGTTCTTTGTAGCATCATGGGTAAGATTCATCAAGCACTCCCAGCAACAGTCAGTCAGGCTTCCTGTTGTGGAGACAGATCCATACCATCTTTGGATATATTCCTCTAAGATTTTCTAATTCCAAAGACAGTGGGGAAAGCAGTGGTAGAAGCATGTAGATGAGTGTTTTGCTTGGCTGTTGTGCACAAAACTCTCTGAACATCAGTAATTGCCTTGTCCCTTTCCTCCTGAAGATTACTTAAAATAAGAGAATGAGAGTATCTGGAGATAGCCTAAAAACTTCCTACTTGTTGGACTTCTTTCCAATTATGAATCAGAAAAGGTAATAATCATACCAGGCTTGAATTTTTACTAACAAAAAGGCAATCACAACCCTGAAAATTACATTTCATCTGTGCTAATATATATATATACAAGGCTGGCATCTGCATGTTTATTCTCAGGGTATATGTAAGCAAGGTTTGAAACTGTTGACACAAAGCGTAGTCCACTGCCATTAGGTGAATTACAATGGGAAATAACATTCTTGAAAGACTATTTATGTCCGGTAAAGTAGACTAAGATATCTCAGCACTGATTTTAATTTTCTAGCTATAGATTTCTCCACTTAAGAGCAGGATCTATTAAATTTAATACAATAATGTTTATTTTAAGTGGAGACTGGCAAGGAAGGGGAAAACCTGAAAACCTAATTTTCCTAGTATCTTCTTTTTTGAGTAGTTGCCATTCTGTAGTGGACAGCATGTTCTGAATGCACATTAGACTGAAATCAGAGGATATCACTTGGAGGAGTGAAAATGGACCATTTTAAATCTATAATACCATACTCCAGAAGGTTTGTGGAAAGAGATGCCCAGGGAAAGTACTATCCTATCTACAGTGGGATAACAACGGGGATTAATAGAGCCCTACCCTGGGAGATAGGATTATCTTACTTCCCATGCACGTGGGATACCCTTTCAGAAGCAAAATAGAGAAGAAAAAAAAAATCTTCCACATCATTAACAATATGGCATAGAATGAGTCCAGCCACTTGTTTAAGTAAATCATCTGGGAGGAAAGATCTTTGAGTAGTTTCTGAAAAGCCTGCATTCTGAACATACAGCCTGATATACTTGAATGGCTTCCACTTTTGTCTGCAACATATAAAAATCTTAATAAACATATACATCGTAAATTAATTATAAAGCAGTTTTAAAATCAATGTTAAAAGTATGTCTCAGTTTTCTCATCCAGCCTTGAACATGTCCAAATCATTTGGTTTGAAAATGTATGTTCTCTATTCAGCGTCAGTAATTATTTCAGCAGTTGCAGCCTGTGATGTGGCCAGATTCAGCTTTCAAAATTAGGGCAATTGCTTGGGGCTATGACTCATCCCTGGGGATTTGTGTAAGTCTGTCCAGCTGCTCTCATTTCACATACATACTAGAGACCAATTGCTAAGAAGAAGTTCCTTGCAGCAGCTTATTGCTTTCCTAATACAAAAGGATGCAAAGAAAAAGTGTGCTAAAATGCATGCAACTCCACTACATCTGAACACTGTACTCCTAACATTCTACAGCAGCCTGCTCTCCATTTTAGTTTTAAGCTTCTTATTGCTTTTAAAGTCATCTAGCTTTCCACCATAAAACCAAACAAAACCAAACAACAACAACAAAAAAACACACTAGCATCTGTTCTGTTTTCTTTTTCCAGCTAATGAAATCTGAGCTTTACTTCAGACGGACATGAAAATAATATTTACTTTGTGACTGCAGAAATGATGTCATATGGTCATTTCTAGAAATAAAGGGTAAATATTTAGTCAATAACCACTGCAGCCCCCATTTACCATGTTAGCATGGAGATTTAGGTTACCTAAGAATATTTCCCTGGAGTCAATACTCTTCTGTCATAAAGAGTTTATAGTAGATGAAGCTTGCTACAACAGCTTTGTGTACATTCTCATTTCCCAACAGGCAACAGGATTAATAGGTACAATTGAGATAGGAAACAAGTATGTGTTTGCCTGGATGCACATTTGAAGTAATGATTTTCATTTTTGCACAAACAGGAAAATGGAACAAACATGATCACTATATCTGCAATATGAGGTGCCAGTACTATTGTAACTCAGAGATAGTCCAGGTTCTGCAGTATGCTGAGTGCACTCTTGGAGAAGAAAAAAGCCACACACAGCCCTCTTAAACAGCGGCCCTCCAACATAAACCAGCAAGACTAACCATGTATCCACACAGTATCAACAAGAAATTGGCAAAATTTCCTTGATGTCTTTACTCCTTGTAATAGTCAGTTGAAATAAATAGGCTCATACATGCATGAACTTCTTGTGGGTAGTAGGAAAGCATGTGAAAGCATGCTGGAGTGAACTCAGTCATCACATAGGATATCTTGTTTTTTATAAACCACACAGTGAAAGTGTGTAGGATACAAACCAATCTTACGGTGGGGTAAGGATTCTAGACCAGATCTTCAGAGAAACATGCCTACATTTGCCTCTATCTCAGGTAATCACATAAGCTAAGAATAAACTGATAAAAAACAAACAAACAAACAAAAAACACACTTGGGTGGAGGGCGGTAATGGAAGAACAGAAAGAATATGGAAGGGAAGACTTGAGAAATAGAGTACAAATGTTTGACGTGTGAAATACAGAGGAAAGATATATTTCATTGATCTATCTAATGGTGTTTCTAATTTTGAGAAGTTGTGCCCACTTTTCTTAAAAAGACAATTTATTCCATGAATAACTGCGTGAACTAGATTGTATTCTGTGAGAAACTGCATTGCATATTCTGAATTACATAGCCTTAAATGTTTTAAAGATAATACACTTGATAACTGAAGTAAATGTACTTACCATGGTGAATACCGCATCAACTGAAGTAATCAAGTACATTCATGCTGGAGTGCCCTCTGATTTTGCTATCACTGACTCATTCCTACATATTTAGTGAGGAGATGAGGAGACTAGGAGGTATGGTAAAGTATATATGTCTGGAACACTTCCTGTTAATAACAATTTTTTTATCATCTCTCTCCTCATTTCTTTGCCTTTATTATTACGTTTTCCAGTTGACCATTCCCCATGCATTTTCACAGTATTAGGCAGTAGAACCTTAATCTACCAGAGCTGATCATGAAGTACTGAGTTAAGCCTTCCACCTACCCAGCCTTTATTTTAATGTGTTTTTTTGTAGTCTTGTATTCTGCACGTTTGTCTAAATAATAGAATCATATAAGAATTTAGCTATGAACAGACTTCCAATATCATTAAGTCCAATCATTTACCTACTTTGAGTCTACTTCTAAACCACATCCATAAGTGCTACATTCACACATCTTTTTTATACCTCCAGGGATGGAGAAAGCCTGGGCAGCCTGTTCTAATGCCTAAGCACCATTTACATGAATAAATCTTTCTTGTGTTACCTTAATCAAGTAACCTTAAGAATCACGTCCTTTGGTAATGTGCTTTTGACGGCCCCGTGGCCAAGTTACACACTGATGCTTACACCAATATGGTGAGTGGTAAAATGATGTTTATTCAACCTCGTGAGTCCCTTATATAGGGCTCCTATTTCATCTTATACATATGCATTACCGAGCATGGGAAGACCTATCGCATTACAACTTGAGAGCTCGCTGACGCCTAATACAACATTATTGATATCTAATTTAAACCTCCCCTGTGGAACTTATCTTGGTGCCTCATATCCTAGCACTTGTGACCTGAGAAGAGAGACTGACACCTCTCTACAGCCCTCTTTCAGGAGTTATAGTAAGCAATGAGGTTTCCCCTCAGCCTTCCTAGTACTACTGGCCATGTTATTTCTACTGCAGTCTGGGTTGCCATTGGTTTTCTTGGCCACCTCAGCACACTGCTGGTTTATGTTCAGCCTGCTGTCAACAAGCACCTCCATGTCCTTTTCTGCTGGGCAACTATCTAGCCACCCTTCCCCAAGCCTATACTGCTGAACAGGGTTGATATGACCCAGGTGCAGCACCCAGTATTTAGCCTTCTTGAATGACTGACTGGATCCAGCTCATGCGGAGTCTTCTTAACTTCAGGCAGATCAGCACCCTCACCCAATTTGGTGTCATCTGCGAACTTACTGAGGGTGCACTCAATCCTCTCATCAAATCATTGATAAAGATATTAAACAAAATTGATACCAAGTACTGAGCCTTGGGGAGCATGTCCAACTACTGGATTTAAGTCCATCCACAATGAGCCTTTGGGCACAACCATCCAGCCAATTTTTACCCAGCCAAAATACATCCATTCAAGCAGCCATTTTCCCCAAAGAAGGCTGTGACAAAGAGTATCTAGTGATTTTCTATGGTCCAGATAATCAGTATGCATAGCCCTTCCCCTGTCCACCAGGTCAGTCATTTTTTCATAGAAGATCAGGTTAGTGAGACAGGACTTTACATTCATTCATGAACACGTGCTGGCTTGGTTTGGTCACCTGGTTGTCCTGTATGTGCCATGTGACAATACTTAAGATGACTCCATGACTCTCTTTGGCACTGAGGTCAGACTGATAGGCTCATAATTCCCTGAATGCTCTTCTCTGCCTTTTCAGTAGGTGGGCATTTGCACATTCACCAACCTCTAATCAGCTGGGAACCCCCTGGTTAGACAGGACTACTGGTAAATCATCAAAAGTGACATGGCAAGCACTTCCACCAGCTCCTTCAGCATGCTTGGTTGAATCCTGTCCAGCCCCATAGATCTGTTGGTGTTCAAGAGGTGTAATAGACCTCTAAAGATTTCTATTTGGATCATAAAGTCTTCATTCTGCTCTCCACCTCTGCCTTCCAGCTCAGGGGACCAGATATCCTGAGAACAACTAGTCTTGCTAATAAAGTCTGATGCAAAGAAGACAAAGAAAGTACTAAATGTACCTCAGCCTCATCTTTTGTCTCTATGTCTTTCCCTTTGCATCCAGGGAAGAATAGAGATTCTCCTTAGATAACTTTTCATTGTTTATGTACTTAGAAAAACATTTATTATTTTCTTTCAATATGATGGACATGTTGTGCTCTAGCTAAGTTTTGGCCTTTCTAGTTTCCTCACTGCTTAACTTCATTACATCATTTTAATTCTCCTGAGTTGCCTTACCCTTCTTCCAAGGGTTATAAATTCTCCTTTTCTTTCTGGGTTCCTGAGGAATTGCTTTGTTCAACCAGGCTGTTCTTTGTCCTTACCAGCTTGCCTTTTGGCACATAGAACAACCTGTTCCTGTGCCTCAAGGTTTCATTCTTGAATAATGCCTAGTCACCCTGTGCTCCTTTGCCTTCTAGAACAGCCTCCCAAGAGGCACTGTCAAGCATGTCCCTAAATATGAGAAAATCAGCCCTACAAAAATACGAAGTGCCCGTTCTTCTGATTATCTGACTTGCTTCCCCAATGACTGAGAACTCTTACCTTCCTTGTGACCACTGTGCCTGAGATGGCCTCCAGCTAGTACACAGAATCACACATTCACAGAATGGCTTGCACTGGAAAGGACCAAAGGATCATCAAGTTTCGAGAACCCTGGCACAGGCAGGGCCACCAACCTCCAGAACTGGCACTAGACGGGTTGCCCAGAGCTCCATCCAACCTTTTTTTCCTTTCTTTTCCAGTAGTGAAAATGAATAATGAGGCAAATTACCAAACAATCATCAGTTAAATTGCATTCTACAATACAGAAGAAAGTTCTCCCATGTACATTTCAAGTTCACGGTCAATAGGGCAGCACACATGCACATGGCCAAGCTGCAGCCTTCTGGGGACTCTGCCTGAGGCACGGAGCTGCCTGGGGTTCTCCAAGAGGCACAGTCACAAGCATCCAGTGCTTCACGCCCCATATCACAGCTCCACTGGCACCAGGTGGGCAGAGGGTCACTGCTTCTCAACAAGGCTTCCACCAGGTTGGATCCCAGCAACAAGGTGAGTGCAAAGAGCAAATCATAAAAAAAACATCAGCCAGACGGCCTTCCCTGTTAAAAACAACAGGTCAGGTGGGTCACCTTCCCTAGGCAGTTTGCTTTCCATCTGCTTCAGGAAGTTTTCCACACATTCTATGAATCCACTAGTTTGTTTTTCCGCTGTTTCCAGCAAATCTTTCTTTTTGTCTGTCTTTTAGATATTTGATACAAATAGAAAGATATCTGAGTATTTGAACATTCCTTTTTATACCAACATTTTGAAACACAGTTAATAATTCCAAGTATAGGCCTTGATATTAATCTCACCATAATTCCCACTTGAAAAGGTGGATCTTTCTTGAATTTATTTTTTTTTTAATACTTAACAAACCTTCCACAGAAGGAGATGGTTATCTTTAACAACTTGCTATTCAGAAAGTATTTTCAGCAAGAAACAAGTCCAAATGCAATCAACAAGTTCAAAAAAGAAATTATTCTCACTGCTAGCATGCGTATATTCATGCCTTCTTTGGAAATACATACAAATTTTCTTTTATCTGTGAGAGAGGTGATAACATCTGTATCTTATGTTCCAGGTTCAAGTCATTCTTCATTATGAACGCTATTATACCTTTTCATTACTTTGACTAGATGGGTACTAGTTCTTTCCCATCCCAATCATGTCAACCACTATGACTATTTTAGTGTTATCACTGTTCCTTAACAACCTTACATTGATATTTTACTTATACCACACAAGTGTGCCGGGCAACTATACCTCTCCTGTTCACGTTCTTCACTGGGGCTAAGCACAGGTCTATGAGAGCAGAGATCCACTGATTACAGATTTATCTCCATGGATTATGTCTTCGACAGTTCTTCATTCAAACTTATTTTCTTAATTTCTATAACAGCAGTAATTTCTAAATGTAAAAATGATAAGAGCAACAACAAAATTTGCATCAAAACAGTGCAGTAGCCTGAAGAACACATGAAAGGGAACACTGGAACTCCAGCATTATTTTATCACAAGCAAATTAAACTGTTCTGAGTATATTTCTGCACACTAACCATTGGCAATGAGCTTGTTTATGGTGATAAATTCTTGGAGTGACAGTGACATGCTGAAATTCTCCAAAATAACTGCTGAGTTTTGTTCAAGAACTTCCACTGAGCAAGTGTCACACAGTTTGGATGGCGATATCCTGTTTGGGAGCGGAAAGCAGTTTCTATTATGAACAAAGGCCATGCCTTAAAAGTATGCAGTAGCTGGTGGTTTGATTTACAAATATATGAGAATGTTGTATGAATGTGCTTAGATTTAATGCATTGTTTTAGGAATATTTGAACCCAATTGTGAGTTTGATGTCACTGGTATTAGCTGAATTCCATGGAAGCAAAGATGATGCTGGTAAAAAACAAAGAGCAGTACAACATAGGCAGAATCCTGCTATTCTGGATGTATCTGACAACCTTTGATATACAGAATAGGTTGCAGTGGGAGACAGTGAATGTAGAGTGAGCAGTGCTACAGACTTCACTTTGCCTGCTCATGTTCATCATGTGACTGTAGCTGCAGGAATTCATGCAATTTAAAAATAAATTAATAAGTAAACCGAGAGCATGAAATCACCATATCTGTACATTCTTAATGTTGCATACAAAAGCCTTTTAAAATCACCATGATTTAGTTAATTAGTCCCTCAGCACATCCTGGGGAGGCTGTTTTAGAACACTCAAATGCAGAGCCCAAGGTTATTATAGCTGTTTACTAGATGCACAGATTTAACTAAAAATTCATTATGACAAGCTGGAAAAACACTGCTTTTTTGTTGAGTGTGGGGGGATGAGTGAAGTGAGCAGTCACACAGGTGTGCATGTTGCTTCTACAAACTGTTTTTGTTTGCTCAGTAGCGCAGATCCATATATAGCCTTGCTATGTCATGTGTGAGTGCACTCCGTTAATCTAGGCTTGAAGAACTTTTGTGTCCCAAGCACCATAGTAACCAGTGTGCTTTTGTAGTGGAACAATGTCAAAAAGTGTCTCTGCTCTTCCACAGACTCAGGAGTAGGAGCCTGTAACACCAGTAGATGCGTCACTGTGACATATTTTGTAAAGATATTTATGCAGAGCCCTCTAACAGCAGTTGAAGACTGCAGAACTGTATTTCTGTATAAAATACAGTCCCTTATCTTTTTTGTTTGTTTTCTTTGTTGTTGTTGTTCCTTAATACAATTAATTGGTTGTACTTTGGATGTTGTCCTTTGTGTCTCTTTCTTTTCTTGAACTTTTTGTATCCTTCATCTCAGACTTCAGCTATCAGCTATTACACCACAGGCTCGTCACCCTCCAGAAACACTGCAGATCATCAGCACTGGTCCTGATTCAACATGGAATAGGTCTGAAAGGACCTTTTCATCAAGATTTCATTGGAAACAATGACAGGACTTTGGGAAACAAGTACCCTCAAAACCAGTAATAGTGTTAGCTGCCATAAGGAACCTCAAAGCGTACAGGTTGTTACAGATTTTACATCTATTCATGTGTTGTCAGTATGATTCTGGATATCTGTATAAAAGCTCAAAAACTAAAAGAGTTGGGTCCACAGAGGCTCAAGCAATCTCCCAGTGCTGTCCTGATATAGCTTTTCATCCTTATATAAGCATGCTTATTAATAATAAATATTCTTTAGAGAAGACTTATTTACAAACATACTATGGATGTATACAGATAATTTCAAAATTAAGTCAATTACTTAAATTATTTAAATTTTAAAAAAGCATCATTGTGAAGCACTACTTTCACTGGTCTTAAACTCTGAATTAAGTTACTGGATATCCATATTAGCTTTGGATCTTGTACTGATCTGGCTCACTAACCTTACCAGGAAACAATCATTATCACTTATATATGAAATTTCAACCTTCCTATTGAAATTAAAAATAAATGAAAGTTCTGGAGAGGTAAATATTTTCAGGATTTCAATTCTGCTTTGATCACAAAAGAAAATACAATTTGGTAGTCTTTCCTAGGGTGCAAAATTCCTATGGACAGTCCCGGGGCCTAGGTCCTTGTTTCCCTCCTCTAGGGTGAGCACTTCTATTGAGAAGTTAGAAGTTGCCCTAGTGCTGGTTTCCCTTTCATTACATATAAACATTGAACATCCATATTATTATCTTGCCTACAGATGAGGGAATCACTCAGAAGAGCTGAGACTTAATTTTCATACACTGCTTCAGTAAGTATTTAAGCATCTTTTATAATATCCCTTTCATTTGCATTCAAGCAGATGAGATTTTGCTGAATTTTGATCAGTGAGGCCCATGAGATTTCCAAATACAAGAAGTATGTGGTGATTAAAACAAAACAAAACAAAACCAGAAAATAAACAGAAAACATAGCTAGGAGGGGTAGGCTCCTATTATATATATATATACCTGCTGAAGAGTGCAGGACGTGTGAAAAGGTCCCTAGGTTTATTCAGCCCAGAACAGAAGAGGCTGAGTGGTGGCCTCCTGGTGACCTGCAGCTCCACATGGAAAGCAGAGGTGCAGCACCGAGCTCTACTCTCTGGTGGCCCAGATCAGGGGGATCAGAGTGAATGGCAGGGAGCTGTATCAGAGCAGGGTCAGGCAAAGGTTAGGAAAAGCTTCTTCAACAGAGGATGGTGGGCATGGAACAGGTTGCCCAGGGCAGGAGACCCAAAGCTGCTGGAGATCAGGGAGTGTTTGAACAGTGCTCTCAGACATAGAGTTTGGGTGGCTTAGCGTGGAGCCAGGATCTGGACTTGATGATCCTTATGGGTCCCTTCTAGTTCTGTGTTTCTATGTTTTTATGATTCTACATTAGCAGCAGTTCCCAGCAGTGTAATTTTTTTTTTTTTTTTTAAAGCATATTTATGGTACAGAATCTTTCTGTAATAGCATGTTTTGTTCATTTTCTAGCAAAGCCTGTTTCAAAAAAAAACCACAAAAAAAAAAAAAAAAAGAGTGTAAGAGAGGAGGTCAATTGATGCAGTTTCAAAATACTGCATAGGTATAGAAAAGATAATCTTTCTGTTTGCAGTGCACAAACACAATACAGATAAAACACTTCCTTTTATTTTTTATTTTTTTTTAATTTATAAGCATAGATTTCAGAATACTTAAAAATATTTTTCTAGTAATGCAGTGTCACATCTTTAAAGGAAGAAGGAAAAAAAAGCAAAAGAAAAAAAGCCTTGACAAACAGAAATGTAAGCTGGTTGTGTTAGATTTTCAAGCTGAGTAAAAACTCACACAGTTACCTTAGTGGAGTTTTTTCAGTGTCAATCATGTGTTTGACTCTGTGTTTTTGCTACCTATGTAATAAATTTCAGTTTATTGTATGATTTTAGAGATGGAAAGGTTTTGTAGTCTGAGCATTAAGCAGAGGCTAAAAAGCTGAGGCAAGTTCAGTTTCTTGTTCTGAGTTTCAGAGTGATCCTGGACAAATTTATAGCCTCTTGCCCAAGTACTAAACTCCACTCTCACAGATGTCTGAGCTATTGGAGTAAAGGAATGTGTGAAAAATAAGGAACATACTCCTACCTCATTTATTATTCTTTAGAGATGCAAAAGATATCAAAATAGCACACTTCTTTGTTTTTAAGCAAGAGAGGTCTGACTTTGCTTGTGCATGCACTGAAACACACAGCGATAGGTGAATGCCCTGCACTAGGATGAAAAGCACACATCAAAAGCACAGGGGATCTCTTCAGGTTCAACCTAGCAGAATTTTTTTCAAGAAGGGTCTTAAACCTGTTCTAAAGACATGTTTTACCATCTAGCAAAATATTATTGATTCATTTTTCAAATTTATTATATTCTTCTATTACTGATATTCTATTTCACAGAATCACAGAATGGCCTGGGTTGAAAAGGACCACAGTGATCATCTAGTTTCAACCCCCTCCTATGTGCAGGGTCACCAGCCACCAGACCAGGCTGCCCAGAGCCACATCCAGCCTGGGTATTTGCACACATACAGACAAAGAAAACGCCTAACGTAGCAGCCATTTCCAATTTCATTCATGCATGTTGCTCCAACCAACCAACAGCAAAACCCTGCTGTCAATTTAAGCAGCATAAATCAGCACCAATTCCAATGAATAAATGCCATGTCTCAGTAATCATTTCATATCTGTACCAGTATTTAAGTAATCTCTCTAGACCTTAGAGATCACAAAGAATCATGAAGAAATTGCTAATAGCAATTTTATTGAGCACAATGTACTTGCCCAAAACAGCTTTTGAGCTGCATTTAAGTCAGTACTGTATCTTATTTTTTTTTTAATGACTCTTTACATTTAGCTTGGCATTATTTTCCACAACTATGTCTACTTCCTCTTTTTAATTTAATAACAAATGGCATGAATAATCTCTTGTGAAATCTAGTTATTTAAGGCTTATTCAAGGTAATTCAGCAGATGTAAACAGCTTAAATTGGAAAGGATTGAATTTAATATGCAGCCTCACAAAACTGAGGTTGGTACTCTATCCAGAAATGTTGAGTATTAGATGTTATTAGAAATGAAAAAAGGACTTTCTCTTTCAAATGAAAGACTGGGTCTTTTGCAAGGTAGTGATTTTGTATTATAAAGAAGAGCTTACATTTCTGACTACAGCCTCCTACCCTATGAAATTTTAATTATGTCCTTAGGAAAATGGGAAAAAGTAGAAAAACATTCCTTACTGACTATATTCATCTTACTGACTGCAATCAGCAAATTGATTCAGTTTCTGTGTTAGCAATTTAATGCTACTATAAGGTGTCCACATCACTACTGGCTGAATCTGTTCTTAAGAGATGGGGGGAACCATGTTAGAAAGCTTGCACTTCAGCTTATGCTGACAAAAGAGAATAGTGTTCATCAAACATTAGTTTCGGAGATGCTTCTGTGAACTAAAAGCTTACTCTAAATAACAGCTCTGTGGAGAGAAGCCTAATCCTAGGTAGGACTTAACTATTCAAGGTGTTACTGGCTCCATTTTCAAGATATGCCAAAACCTTGCAAAGCAGATGTGTTTTTATCTGTCTGTCTGTCTCTTTATTTAAATATGGACGTTTTTTGTGAGGAATCTCTTGAGATACTTTGTCATTTCCCTACTAGGCCTGGTCAAATTTTAGAATTTAGCTCAAAAATCTCAAAAAAGCTCAAAAAATGAAAATTAATACAGAGTAAAAGTTAACAACACTGTTTTGGATCTCAAATATTATTTATTTTCACTTTGATTTATTAGGAGTTAAGTTATTCAAAACTGCTAATTTTCTAATGTGTTTGTTCCAAGGCATTTTTAGAGATCTACATGTTGATATAATGTGTTAATCTTTTAGTATTTCTTTTCTTCTTTTCCTTCCTTCACCTTCTTTTTTTAAGATAATTCAGTATCTCTAAGTCAATTCCGTATTTTCAAGCCCTTGTCCAGAGATTCCACTCCAGCATTTAAATTATTACCATACCGATGTGACTCTAGATAAATTCAGCGACATTCCTTCAGGTAAAACTTGTGTGAAGAGGAACAGTCAGTCCTCTTTCTTGTGTTAAAGAGAAATCTTTGCTTGCTCTTACACATCGAATGGCCCACACTGTCTCTTTTGTGTTCCTAAAGCCCTCTGCATGATCAGGCTTTTATAATTAAGTCTTACTAACCAGAGAGAGAAAAAGTTGACCTGAACAGAAAGCTAATATAATTAATTGATCTTCCAATAATGACTTTGTTTAACCACTGCGTTATTTCAAAGCATTAATCCTGTTCAAACTGACAGCTGAGAAGTGAAATTATGTGACAGTTTTCTCTGTCTTTTTAGGTTTTATGGTATTATCCTTATCATATTTTTGTATGTTAATGGTTCAAGGGGACAGACCAGCACCATTTAGCTCAGAAAGCCTAATTAATAGTGTCAACACAAAAAAAGATCTTTATGTTTTGTCAGGAGCGTACACACCACCACCCAACATAAAAGCCTGTGAAGCAGCCTCTGACCTGTGCTCTGCTTCCCATGCAAAAAGGGTAAAGGATTAGTGGGGAAGAGAATACAAAGTCTGTTCACATTTCATGATTTATATTTTATAGTGTTCCTTTGAAGGAGAACTAAATAAATGTTTTTTTGATCTTACCAACCCAGATACCTTAATGAAACTGCAAAGTATATCTAGAAAAATGGATAATACCCTGCAGCATCTTAAACTTGATTAATTTAGTGCAATGATTACAGAGCTCATTTATTCACAGGCAGAGCACTTGCCTTGAATATGTCTGGCATTTGCATGCACACCCTCATACTGTTTATCATTTGAAAATTAAGTTATAGCCCAATAGGCAGTTATTTAAATTGGTGTTGTCTTTATGCAAAATAGCATTTTTAGTTGCTGAAGTTCCTCTCAACAAGTTGTTTTTTCCTCTCTCTGGTTGGCATTGTAACTCACAACTTTCCATTCACCTTCAGCTTTGGTAGCTATTTTCAATACATAACTGGAAAGTGAACAGTAGGTGGGAATCCAGGTGTCATTTCATCACGGTAAGCAGTTTGGTAACTTGTGCAGACAGGAATTGGTTTAGTTGTCAGAATGGCAGAAGGTTTCTGAGGAAAGAGGAGTCATGAGATTTCTTGGGGATTGTTGTAACCAAATCTAAAAGACTGCTTGGAGTGATAAAGAAATTGTGACAGAAACTGGGATATACAAACTTCATTTAAAGTGGCTCTTAGGCTGCTAAGTAAGTAGGTAATTGTGCATCCTTTCAGGGAGTTGTAAAGATCTATAAAGTCTCCCCCGATCTTCCTCTTCTCTTTGATCTGAAGGTCAAACTGAAAATAATATTTTAACTGTAATCAAACATATCCCATGTGCTTGTGGATTGTGCCAGGCAGGGGGGTTGGAGCTTCATAATCCTCGAGGTCCCTTCCAACCTGGGTCAATCTGTGATTCTGTAATTATGAGTCCAAAAACTCAGTGCCAGTTCAGTGTTCATATACACCCCCTTTCAACACCCATTATGGCTGTTAGAATGGACTGACAGAGGTGTACTGAAGGTTTTTCTGTCATGCAGGCTGTTTTTTGGCTTCTTCCATTCTTCATTATCCATTGTTGCATGCACTATGGGCTTTAGCCCTGATCCAGCCTCTCTAACCCAGTTGGGCTAGACTTGCTGGCTCCTTAAGGTACAACATAACTCTCTGACCAATATTTTTCATGAAGGCAGACCTGCTAATATGGAAAGAATCCCTTTCCTAAACATTCAGACTTACATAAGCTTCTTCCTTTGACAGGAGGAAGGAGTCCAGATACTGAGGGACATAACATGCAGATAAAACTGCTGTTATTTCATGCCAATATTTCGAAGTTTTTCCCAATGCTCATCTGAATAATTCAAAGGCATTTTATCAGTAAGATAAGGAAAAAAACAAAAACAAAAACAAAAACAAACTTCTCTGGAGCCTTTATTTCAGTTACCTATAAACAAAATATGTCAAATATTGTCAAATAAAAACAATATATGTCAAATATGTCAAAATACTGATGTGAACTGATCTGCTAAGGGATTTTCAACTCAGGTAAGTGTGATAAAGAAATATTCACAAAATCTTCATACACAGAGGAGTTTTTTCAGAACTTACTCTACATTGTCAAATAGATGGAGATGAAGAAAGCATACTGAACAGCAGTAGTTTGTTACTGAATGAAAATATGCTATCTCTCTTTTTTTGGTATTCCTCTTTTTTCTCTTTGAGGTGAAACAGTTACAGCTTAACCCAACTGCAAATGTAAATAGAATGACTATTTGAGGACTGTTATAAATTGTTTAAAGCTCATTTTCTTGAAGACACAAGGAAAATGAAATAAAACATGCTTTTAATATTATGATGGTATTAACAATATGCTATATAAACTGTATACAGCTATTAAGACTATCCAGTAATTCATAAGTAAATATTGCTTTATTCCTAGTATTTCTTTTATTTTTAAGGTACTTTAATATCTAAATAAATTGCTTTTGGCCATGCAAATGTCTATCCCTTAAATATTTTGTAACTAAATACAATGTCAGAAATACAGATTTAAATACAAATGTACTTGTCCCAGTCATCTCTAGACTAGGCAAAATCCCTAATAGTATTCACTTAATCCTGCTCTAACCATGTTTATAGTGTAGAAATGAAAAGAGTTTATAGTGCTCTACTTCAAAGCTACCACTTCAGTGAGGATGCTGCATGTCTGCGTTCACTGTTCTTTCTAGAGGAAAAAAAGAAATAATTATGATTCACATAGTATTTCAAGCTTATAGCACAGAAAAATAAGAGTCACAAAGGCTTCCAGTGAGATGGTCTATTTGCTTGCAAAACTTCTTAAAAATACACATGCAAAAGGCTGAAGTTAATGAGGTTGGATGATATGCTTTCATAATTCTACTTTTGAATGTGGATCCGCTCAAGAGTTGTTATTTATTTTTAATGAATTTTCCTAGCCTTGTAATTCCAAGTTGCAGTTTCTAATAGTTCATACATAGAAGAGTGTACAGAATTGCCAGGCATACAAATTTTACTCATGTTTGTAACAGGTAGTTAGTTGAGATGGCTGATATTTGTAGGAATGAACTGTTGTTTCTGTGTTAGATATCAAAAATGGGGGAACTGATCTGAAGAAGTAGAACACAATGTATTTGTGTTTTGTAACTTCTTAGAAATAGCTGATGTGAAAAAGTAAAAATACCTTATATTTTAGTATTGTATTTTAGAAATATAGTTGCTGAACAACGTGATTAATCCTTGCTTGCAAAACTGCAATAGTTTTTAAATGTTGCAGATAGTACGGGTGTGGTGTTATGGACTAGAAAGCATACTGTAAGGCAATTCTGTTTGAATAAGAGGGTGTCAGGAAAAATAAAAACAGACATCAAAGAAAACAGGGCCTCCACACAAGGCTGGATTGTCTCACTCTGTGGACCGGTTGGGATGCAACAGGTAGGCATCAAGATACTCCCATCTATCTTATTTCTAAACTTGTTTCTGTCCAAACGTGAGCAGATGTCCAGAAGTAATGGCCAAGTGTTGAGTGAGCAAATGTTGGAACTTAAATAATTAGCAGTGTATGCTTAACTAACAACAATTTATGTTTAGCCAGCATCCAAATGTTTGGTTGAGCATCATGAAGATTGTGAAGCTGAAGTACTCAGCCAATGAGGAACCAGGAGAGGAAAAGATAAGCATCAGGTAATAGGGCATAAGAGATGTAACACTGCCTCTGCAGGCACGGTCCAGCTTGCAGGATGCCCACCACTGCAATTCCAAATAAAATCTGCTTGTATCAGAGATACCATCTTGATAAGTTATTTGGATATTTCCAACACACTGAAAGAAGGAACTGCTGAGTTTGGGAACATAAAAAAGTATGAGAGGAGAAATCCTTGCTATTTATCCATATTTCTAGTGTGTCTTCCACTTTGTACACTTTTCCTTTTCTTTTTGCAACCAAAGGAAGATGCTGAATATTTCTTTTTTGACTCATTAAAATATAGCACTCTGAGAACAGAAACATCCTTTCCTTGTTTTCTGAAGTACAGAGTACGAAGGCCTGAAGCAGTTCAAAGAAGAACAGGGACATTTTTAAATTGCATGTCTGAGGGCGTGCTGTTGTAACCATTCCTCAGTAAAAGCACAAGGGAAAGATTAAGAAAGAAGAGAGAAAAAGCAGAGGCAGAAGGGGTCAGCAGCTTGGTTTATGAAAAGCCTAGCAGAAGAATCCACCCAGAAATATAGGTGTCACCAGCCAAGGCAGGGCAACATGAGTAGGCGTACCCTCCAGAAAGAAAGCCATGCTCTGACTTTAATTTCAGTATTATATATCATCTTGAGAAATACGAAGGTTTCCTACTTTCAGTCTTCTTGTAGGAAGTCTCTAAGCAGAAACACTTCTATTAAATAGTTACTATGCTGGGGGGGGGGAGGGGGGGAGGAAATAAAAATAAGCACTTTATTTCCTCACCTAATTAAATGAAGGAGGAAAAAAAAAAAAGAAAAAAAAAGAAAAAAAATAATATATATATTTTTTCAAATAGAAACTATGACAAAACACTGAACCCAGTGTTCCCTTCTTATACGTCCTCACAACACTTCTGAAATCTGGAAGTGACTCTTCCAGAAAATGGAGATCAGCAACCTAATCTTGATAATGAATTGAAGCAGGGGAAAGATCACAGACTAACAGTGACTTCAGTAGACATACAGAATACAAGAAAATGAATATTTTTTTCTGACAATTATTTATTCAAGCTAAGAATTAATAAAAATAGTTATTTGGTTTGCATTGAAGGACAAAGAGTTTATGAGCTGATGATGTTAAAACAATATGGTTACAAGGTCTCTCATACCCTCAAAGATAGCAGCTGCTTCACCACTTGTACTGCTTTAAACTTAATTCCCTTGATGCAGTACCCAGTATAATGCAGAACTGTAGTAATGCAGAGTAGCTGCTGCATAAAACATTTTTCAGCCTTCGTTCCATATAACAGAGAAGAACAGAGCAGTACTTAATAAAGGAAGGGAAGTATTATGTTCAGTTTCACCAATTATTTCCCCTCCACCGTAACAGAATGAGTTTTTGATAAGCACAACCTAGTGTATGAGAAAAGGATGCTGTTTGTTCCAGATAAAAATGGAGCCCTCTGACAGATTTGCAATGCATGTGACATGAATGTGTCCTCATTCTTACCAAACCTTCAGGCAAAAATATGACTTGGAAAAGGAATTTAGATCATCAGCAAACAAAAAGAGATCTGAAACTAAAATATTTCATACGGGGTAAAGGAATGCACAGTATTTGATTTTGCTAGGTTTGTATGTATGTTGTTTAACCCTTTTGTTAATAGGGTATATTTACCATTCTACTAAGAAATTTTCTAGATATTTTTCACTTTAAGGACTTGCTTCTTTTTGTGGCAGCAAGATGTTCAGTGCTCCTAACAGGGTCATCACAGTAAGTGCACTAAGCGGGATTTATTTCTTGATGAAAGTAGTGATGCTAGACATAGGAGCAGAACTATGTTATCACAGAAGCTTAGCTGCAGCTAGCTGCTTTTTCAGGTACTAAGTGGGTGTCTTTGCAATGACACCTTGTAGAATTACCTTAACAGTTCTGCTCAACACTGTCAAATGTACAGGGTTTTTTTCGTGTGCCCTGTCTCAGGAGAAGTATCTCCAGTGGCATTTCAGAAAGCATTATAGAATGAGTGACCACAGGAGGAAAGCAACAGGGCATTTTCTCAATCAAACAGAAAGCACTCAGCAGCTGAGGCCATGTAAATGTTGTGACACAACATATGACAAAGTGGTTCTTCTGTGTATTGCTGCTATTCACAAACTTTGTGGTTCCCTTCAGTTCATTAAGTACATCTGGGTAAGAATGCCTAGGTAGTGTTCACAGTACAGTCAGAACAGTTCTTCTGTTTCTTGTCTCATATTTGCATAAACGTCTCTTCATGATAACAAGTTCACATCAGCTACAAACTGATGTTCACATTGCAACTTAGAGTTTTTAATACAAAAAAAAAAAAAAAAAAAAAAAAAGAGTATTACCCAGAGAGGTAATAGCCCCAAGTACTTCCTCTTAATTATTTCTTTATTTGAAGGAACAGAATTGGTTTGAAACATCTAAAGATTTTGGCTAAAAAAGAAATGTTCTTAGTTTGAAGATAGATCAGATGAGGTGTTGATTTTCATAACCAGCGGCCTGTTTTTTTAATATCTGCTTTGGATTAGACTAATAGATGCAAATATATGATTCCCCTCTGCTTCTTCTAGATGAGCTTTTGTTAGTTCTAATGTGTTGGTCAAAATCCAGTGGGAATTGATACTGAGCTCTTCATTTATTTTCTTTTTACCCTCTTCTGAAGGTATTTCATTTCTATAAAAATAATACTTGTAAGAGCTAGAAAAATAATAGGGGAAGCCTCTTGTTAGAACCAATATTGTATCATGTCAATATCCTGCAATCAACCTTACCTTCACCTATAGACTGAAAGTCCCACACTTCAATGCAGAAACCACTTTCCCTCGCTGAATGGATCTCTTCCTCTGCATTTTACTTCATAATTTCATAAAGATATGAAATGCTTAGAAACGGTACTTCTTTGCTTATTGGCAGAGGACTTCAGTAATAATTTGGCGGAAGATTGCCTTGTGTTTGTCTACACCTTTTCTTGTTTTTTAGCCTATTCTTTTATTGGTTGGTACCACTTATCTGGGAAACTCACAGTGCGTATGCCAAAGCTTGTTACATTGATTTCATTATTATTTTTTCCTCTAACATTGCTGCCTAGCTAAAATCAGCTTTGCCTTTCTGGACTCTAATCTCAAATAAAAACTTTATTGATAAAAGTACAGTATACTATGTTAATGTGAATTTACATACATCATTCCCAGAGCTCTTTAAAAGGAACGGAACACTAAGTCTAAATATTTAGATTCTGACATTTACAAGAGAATCCATTTTCATGAGCCCCAGATTTAACTTCTTTTTCAGAGTCTGTATTTTATAATTTTATTCTTAAAGTGCTTTTGGAAATAATATTTAAAATTACATGCTCAAATACCATAGAAGTATGTTGTTAGTGCACACTGAGACGTATACATAATTAAAAGCATAGGATTGGGAAAAAAAAACAACTTGTTTCCCTTTTCATACTGTTGGTGGCCTAAATATGTGAGATTTGGACACATCTGGTTTTGGATTTTATTACTGACTGACTTGAAGTGCCAGATCTTAAAGAATAATAGTAACTGTTTCTATTAGGTAGGTGCTTGTCTGTTAGTAAAAACAGAGTAATGAAAATTCTGGCTATTACAATCAGTCAGAGGATACTTGTGAAACAGTAGTAAATATATATATATACATACCTAGATCTAGAATGTGTAAATGATTGTTTTTTAGTAGATAAAAAAGAATTAAAACTGTTGCCAGTGAGACTCTTTATGGAATGATATACTGTACATACTGTATATATAGAGTATATATATACTCTATATACTGATATAGACCAGTAATTAAAGAAAAAAGACACAGAGGTTCCTTCATCACATACACAATACCTAAATGGCACTTATTTACATAGAGGTACTTCACATAGCTAAGTACCAAGCTATACATCAAAACTGTTTTTCACACTTAAGCCTTATTTCTGATACCTGAAAATAGGAACATACAAACATAGCACAGTAATACCCTTTCCGCCTTCACAATTGTGACAAGATATAAATAACATACCTTATTTAATCTGTACAGACACTAGTGTCATCAGGTTTAAGTTTGAAGGCAATCTTGCCAAACTTCCTTGAATTTAACACCTATGTTATTTCAGGATGTCTTCCATTTCACAGTTGCTTAAACTCTCAGCCTTGGTTCCACCAAGATAGATTTTTGGCCTCAGCCCACCTAAAATAAGCTATTTCAATGGTTCAGTTTTATTTCCCAAGTTTTAATTTTAGAGATTTCCACTAATACAGATAGTTTTGAACAATTTATCTTCTCATTTGTGGCCTCCTTCTAGCCTTTTCCCCTCCTCATTTTATCCTTAGAGATACATTTAAAAAAGGTTTTCTAAGGGAAAAAAATGTTGCAGCTGAATGACAGGAATAGGTTATTGGTTCCAAGTCAGTTTCCCCTTGAAACATCTTAAAAGTTACAGAATCACAGAATCACACAGAGTCACAGAATGACCCGGGTTGGAAGGGACCTCAAGGATCATGTAGTTCCAACCCCCCTGCCTAGCAGGGCCACCAAACATACGCCTTTACTAGATCAGGTTGCCCAGAGCCCCGTCCAACCTGGTCTTGAACACCTCCAAGGACGGGGCATCCACAACCTCCCTGGGCAGCCTGTTCCAGGACCTAACCACTCTCCTAGTAAAGAACTTCCCCCTAACATCCAACCTAAATCTTCCCTCTTTTAACTTAAAACCATTTCCCCTAGTCCTGCTATTATCAGCCCTTTCGAAGAGTTTGCTCCCCTCCTGGGAGTAAGTTCCCTTCAGGTATTGAAAGGCTGCAATGAGGTCACCCCGCAACCTTCTCTTCTCCAGGCTGAGAGAATTACAGAAGAATTACAGAGAATTACAGAAACTAGAACAAGCACCCAAAGACTAAAAGAAAGAAAGAAATAAAACAAAACAAAACAAAACAACAACAACAAAACACAAGGAAAACACACCATGGGCCACATGGAAGGGAGGTTGTCATGGAGTAATCTAGGTAACATATTACCAAGGTGCTTTAGGAAAAACAAGTTTGTATAGGAACAAACTTAGAGGAAACCAAGGAGGTGGGCAAAGGGCATGAAAAAGGAATACGGTTCTCAGACCCCAGATGAAAAAACAGATCACACTGGCAACACTGGGTGGAAGATTTGGAATGTATGAGTAACACACACACAGAGGCAGCTACACAACACTCACCTTATCTGAGCTTGAAACTTAACATAAAATAAAAAAGAAAATTAAAAACCCTCAAAGTTACTGATTTGTTAAATATGTGGATGGTTCTTTCATCTTGTATTATCTTTATTGGGAATCTATGTGATGTCTTCCTCATTGTTCTCATCTCTCTACATAAATATATACAGATGCTGTAAAATGATGGAAATGACAGCAGAGCAGCAACATTCCAGGCTGCAACCAGTGAGGATGTGCTCAAATGCAACAGCAATAGGCAGAGAAATAAGGGAAAGAAGCTGCTTACCTTCAAGAGGCCGCAGGTGTACAAGAATCTCCAGAAAGATAATATGTATATTATAAAGCTCATATTCAGTCATCTGTTGACCATTATATCTGGACTGTTTTCTGCCAGGCAGTTTTCCAGCCACTCTTCTCCAGTGTGTAGCAATGCTAGGGACTGTTAGGACCCAGCTGAAGAAACACACACGTAATCTAGTTGAATGCCATACAGTTGGCCTTAGCTCAGATTCAGCCCATTAAGATCTTTCTGTAGAGCCTTCCTAACTTTAAGCAGAGGCATCAGCAGCTAGATCAGGTTGCTCAGAACCTGTCCCATCCATGTGGAAAGGCCCCACCTCATATCAGCTGTCACTGGGATCCCATTGACTGCCTGAGGGTAGCATCCTTTTTCCAGCCTCTTCTCCATTCTAGGGTAGAGGAATGGCCCCAGCACCGCATGCAGTTACAGCATGTCTATGGACACACTTGGTTCTGAGTTTCATGCAGAATTTCTTCAAACTAGATTAGTAGCACATGGGGACACCAGCACTACTGGATTTGCTGTAGGATGATGCCTGGGAGGAGCAGGGTTTCCAGGAGAGGTCAGTCTGTTTCTGGGTGGTAGGACTCCACTTATGTTAGTACCATTCACCAGCAGAAAATGACAGTCCTCAGACCAGTTATTTTCCACTGCAAGAAATTCTAGCTAGGGTGGTCTTCACTTACTTTCTTATCACTGTAGTGCAAACCTAGGGAACAGAGGTTCAGGCAATACGAGCTGTTCATGCAATACGAGCATGGAGAAAAGCTTCAGGATGGCTTCTGTCATTAAAGTCCTTATTTTCTCCAAATGAAATCAAAAGTCTGTTTTTATTCACTACAGATCAATCCTCTGATCCCTTTCCTAGACATTTAAAATCCTGACACACAGTATCAAAACAATGGACAGAACCAACCACCAAGCACAGCTCTATAAAGCAGTAGGTTCAATCTGAAAATGCCTTTATTTCAAAACACTCATTTTTAAAATTTGTTAGATTGCTTGCTTTTATCTTACGTTGGTAACTGGAACAAAGCTTATGGTCCCTCGGTGATATAAATACTAGAATTCCACTGGCAGTATTTATTATACACATAAAATTCTATGCCAAAATCCTTACCTACTTTATTCTATTGTTAAGTCTCTCTGTCATCAGTCAGCAGGATCAGCAAGTTGCACTTCACATATGCTGATTTTTTTTTTCCTCAAAGCCATATAAATAGAAAAATGGATCTGAAATATACAAAAACTGTTTTTTTTTTAATTTTTTCTTTTTTAGGATTTCAAAATTGGTTTCAAAAATGGATAAAATATGATAAAATACGATAAAAGTCTAGCTAAAGTTGATTATGTGATTTTTCACTGTCGTGTTTACAGAGTTTTTGTAAAAGCAACCTGGGAGTAATGCAGCAAATCACCCATTTCATGTGTAAGAACTGAGTTTATTTGGCTGACTACAACACAGTTGTACAAACAAAGACTGTAAAATTAGATTCTTCTAAACTTCTCTGTCAAAATCACTTTTTTAACGTATTTATCAGCATTACTGAATATTAACAAAAAATTGTTCTCCTGTTTATTTTTCTTTCGTTTCAGCTAAAATGCTGCAGCCTGCAAACACTGTAATCTGGGATTATACCTATGTTGGATTATCCAACAGGCAAAGCAGTTATAGAAATTAATTTTTATATCAGGTTCCTGTGATTCATTTACAGTGACACTGTTAGAAAAAAACACATAAATTGGTTAATGTCCTTGTGAGAATGGAAATTAAACTTTTTGTTTTGTTTTGTTTTTAACACAGCACAAAACATTGTTTGGCCTCAGACATAGGAAACGTGGATTTAAATTAAAGGAAAGGTATTAGTAATAAGTACATTCCACACAGATTTATCTCTTCTTCCTGACTGTAAGCATCTTACTTTTCTGGCCACAGCTTTCTGCAAATGTCAGATATTATCAAGTCTCTGGTTGATTTGATAGCATGTAATTGAATGGGACATGACTGAAAGTGGTAGTATTTTTCAAACAGATATTTATAAGTGTATTTAGTCATTTGCCAGTAATCACATTCTTAGAAAATAACTAAATATAAAGCTTTCAAATAATGTGAATTTCTTAAGATTGGGCAGCTACTTCTCCCCAGTTTTCCTGAAGACATTATCATCCTCAAATCATCAGGCTATGTGACGATGTCCCACTTGAGAATCTCATTAAACATTCTGTAGCAAAGACATGTTTACTCTCCTGCCTTATCATGGACTCAATTGCTACAGATATCTGTCAGCTCCTCACCTTCCTTTGGCTGAGTGAGGCCTTAAGATCACCAATTGAGGACATCTGGATAGCAATTCACTAACAGCGTATTTGCCCTATTTTGAATAGCTGTGGTCCTATATGAAAGAGGAGCAGCACAAGATCATAGAATTGTTTAGGCTGGAAAACATCCTTCAGATCAGTACATTCACCCATCACCTAACACTACTCCAAGCTCACCACTAAAACATTTACCTACTTGCTACTCCACACTTTGTAGAAATACCTCTAGGGTATTTCTATAGACTTAACCCCATCTATAATTATCTTTTTGTTGTTGTTGTTGTTCTTGTTGTTTTTCATTTTTTTCCATTTTTGTGAAAGACTTCTTAGCATCTTGAGCATAGGTATTCTGGCAATACTACTGAGCTGCATTGTAGTCAAAGCATTAAACCCATAAGGTTAGTCAGAATATTTACAGCTATGTTTTCAATATTGTTCTTGCTTTTTTTAGTTAATGAGCATTAAAAAATATCGATGGAAAAAAATATTCAGATTTAAAATATGTTACAGGCATTTTTTTCCTAGATATTAACAAAAAACAACAACAGCAACAACAACAAACCCACAAACTTTTCTTGAAGAGTTATCTCTGGATGTCGTACTACTCTTTGGTTTGAATCATTTACCACAAAATCTGAATTAAACGGTGGGTTTGATTTATTCTTGAGCATGGTTGTCTCAAGAATAAAACTTAACAAAATCAGGTTTTACCAAAAAAGGAATAAGTAATTATTTATTTTCTCAGATACCCAAGTAGCAGTAAGAAAAGAATGACTCTGAAATTTTAAAAAAGATTCTACAGTTCCTCAAATTATTTCAGCTTTGGGGTTACATATAAGTTTGGCAAATGATCTGACTGTTCTTCAGATCTACAGAAAACTGCTGCCATGTATATTAGAAAACAACTGTAACACTTCCAAACAGAAATATTCATATTTAGATACAGAAATAAAGTAAAACATAAATATTCTTCTGCCTCTGAGTACCAATCATACCCAATATAATATGCAGGAAGTCACACATGTTCTGTGTATTTTGAGGGAATGGTGGAGGACTCTTCCTTTCTTCTGAAGTCCCAGACAGTGCCTTTAAATCTATAAATAAGCAATTATAGTTGTAATAGAAATACTGCTTTTTAATGGTGAACTTACTTATAAAGATGCTAGATAGTTGTATTTAATAGCTTACTAATTAATTAAGTCACGGAAAATGAATTTTAACACAAATGGGTAATTAATTTCTGCACTCTGGCATATACAACTACATGTAGGAAAAAAAAAAAAAAGAAGAAGAAGAAGAAGGAAATTGTTAATAAAATAACTTTAACCTTCAGCATTATATTCTGTATTAAAGTAGTCACCTGCAAGATAGCATTCATCTGAAAGGATAATATTACATGTGTAAAGCAAACATATAAGTCATGGACTTTGCTGAACCAACCCCAACACTGTTAAGATTTGCATTTCCCAAGTTCACAAATAGTATATGTTTAAATGAAAGAGAAACCAATGCAATTCCAGTCAGTTAAATAAAATATTTAATCTGCCATAAGAGTTAAAAATATATATTGCATTAATGTCTTCAAATTCCACTGGGATTTTCCTTGTAAACATACTTCCCCATCCCAGAGTGTTTAAAGATGGCAATGAAGAAAATTTTAAATAAAGACTGCTTTCAGAAAAATCTAAGCCACCGATGTGATAAACCTTTCTGATAGGTTTCAATTCAATTCAATTCATTCAATCCTCTTGAATGACTATTTTTGGCATTTCCTCAGGGCTGGTTGTTAGGTTTTGTTTTTTTTTTTTCCCTTGTGAATCTGTCATGATTAATCTCCCTCTGAGATTGCTTGCTATAGTAATCATGTTCCCCACATGTCATTAACGTATCGAGTACTAAGATTCTTTCTCAGCGATGCTGTCATTTTCTCATACACCAAATCTCCCATCATTTTTTGTGACAAACACACTTGTCCTTCATAAAACTACAAAAGCGAGGCTATTTTTTTACATATCTGGGGAAACAGAAGAAAACAAACAAATAAAACCATGAACTGATTGAAAAAAAACCACAAAACATAAAAAATGCAATTAAACAAGGATCTATTCACCTACTCTGATGTCACAAACTTTCTTGACAAGCGGGAATTTTTGTCCTACATCACAGTAACTATGAGCAATGTCTGTAAAAGTTCCTAATCATTCTGCACTGAAATTTGAAATATATATCCTGTTATTTCAGCAGGCCAAGGGAGGTGATCCTACCCCTTAGCTCTGTGCTGGTGAGGCCTCACCTGGACTGCTGCATCCAGATGTGGCATCCTCAGTACAGGAGAGACATGGACCTGTTGGAGTGTGTACAGAGGAGGGCCACAGAAATTATCCAAGGGATGGGGCACCTCTCCTATGAAGACAGGCTGAGAAAGCAGCCTAGAGAAGGCTCCTGGTAGACTGGCATTTCAGTGTCTAAAGGGGGACTGTAAGAAAGTGAAGTGACTCGTTAGCAAGGTCTGCAGCAATTGGACAAGAGGAAATGGTTTTAAAGTTAAAGAGGGGATATTTCAATGGGAAATAAGGAAATATTTTTTTGTGGTAAGGTACTGGAATAGGTTGCATAGAGATGTGGTAGAAGCCCTGTACTTGGAGACATTTGAAGTCAGAATGGATGGAGAAGAAAGAAAGAAAAAAGAAAAATAAATTATTACAAAGTTATCATCATCAACAAAAACAAAACAAAAAACATCAGAAAAAACAACAAAAAAAACAATGTTTAGAAATCTATCAGTGTAAATAAGGATCAAATATTATATATCAACAATCCCTACAGATTGGCAAGTGCAATTTTTTCTTTATTTTTAACAAGGAGTTAATTACATATTGATGTGGTCTTTGAGTGTGTCTGACTCCACTGCAGAGAAAGCACTGAACTGGCACACCAGACTTGAATTATGATAGTTTACTGATTTATAATGACTAAGTAAGTCTTTGTGAGATTTTGCCTTGTGCTAATGTGTGGGTGTGTGTCCTCAGCAGGACACTAAGTACCATGCATTGGTTTGCTCACTCCACCCTCAGGGGGATGGGGGGCAAAATACAAAAGAAATGTTCAAGAACCTGTGGACTGAAATAAAAACATTTTAAACAGACATGAAATAAAAAATAAAAAAAAAAGAAAAAATAAAGAGCACAAAAAATGACAACCAAAAGCGTAATCAAAGTAAGAGATACACAGTGTATTTCTCACAATTTTCCAGCTGATGCACAGTCAGCCCCCTGACAGTGTCTACCCACCCTGGCCAACTCACCCATTAGGCATTCATGTTGTACAGAATATCACTTTGGCCAGTTTGGGTCACTTGTCCTGATTCTGTCCCTTCTACCTTCTTATGCACCCCACTGCTGGCAGAGAGGACAGTAGAGAGGCTAAAATGTCTTTGCTCTAGTGTAGATACTACTCAGCAGCTGAAATGTCAGTGTGTTATCAACATTATTGTCATCTTCATTCCAGTACACAGTGCCATAGTGGCTACTAGGAATAAAATGAATTCAATCCCTGCTGAAACCAGGACAAATAAATACTGCAGATTTTCTTCTTGTTCTGTTCATGTGTAAAACATTATATATTATGTTATTCATATCTCCTTCAGTTTTATCAATTATAAACAAAAATAACTGGTAGATAAAGCTGTTATGACTCAAAAAGTAGAAAATCGGAGAAAACATTTCAAAAATAACTTCTATGGAAGACCAGGGTTATTCTCAAAGAAAAGAAACATATGCATCAGATAAATTCATTCATTCTTCATCCACATTCAGATATAAGCTTGTCAGCCATTGTTTGTATCGAGTCAAAGGACAAATCTAAGCCAAAGTCTACTGAATTTGCTTCTCGTTTCTTTACAGGAAAAAAAAATCTAAAAGGTTGACCATTCAAATATGCTAATGGAATATTGATTCTCTTCACACTGCATGGGGGTTAAAATCAAAATCAATGGAACCACCGTCCTCCCATGCAGGTAACATTTACTTTTCAATCAGCTGCGCCATTTCTCACACAATGAACTGATAATACCTTTTGTTATTTTAGTCTTAGATAGTAAGAAAAACTAGTTTGCACACCAGAACAAAAATCAATGGTTTTATGTAAAGAATTATTGTCTCTTTGGAAACAGATGAAGACTCCAAATTTACTTCATAGTAAAGCTGTTATTAAATGAACGTAGAAGGCTGTTTTCATCTCTGCAAAAGGATGTTCTAATCTAACATAATCTTTCCTCTTTGCATTTCAAAAAATAAAATACCACTAGAGAGATTTGCTTTAAAAAAGAAAATATCCTGTGAAGAATACATAAATTATGTCATATCTTAAATCAGATCTTCAGCAAGAAAAAACAAAATAAAATACAGCAATTATCTCTAAAGGCTAGGTCTGTGTCTACACACTGGTAGAGGAGGTGATGAATCCCATGACTTTAGACCAATGAAAAGGAAGTTGTCCACAGTCTCCAAAACAGCAGTGGGACAACATCCAGAGTCATCTGCTAGCTGGAGTGGCAGTGCTTTCCCTGGCAGTTATGTGCACACAACAGTGCCTGGTGTAGCTGCCAGCAAACTGCCTATGTTTGTGGAGAGGCCTCAACTGGAGCCTGGCAGTCATGACAACCAAATTCAGAGGACCAGAAAATAAAAGTTGGGCTGCTTCTCAACCAAATGCAGACCTGTAGGTTCAGTCCTTCCTTACCTATATTTTTTCCATGATGATATTACCATGGTGGAGCAATTGTCCCTGTCAACAGCAGCAGGGCTTAGCAAGTGAAGCTGAAGGGAGAAAGCTGTTTTATTTGACCCTGGAGAACTGTGAAATGTAAGAATTAGAATCAAGGAAGTAAATTCTGAAGTGTTAAAAAAAAAGAAAAAAAGAAAAAAGAAAGACAAAAAAACCCACAGATTTTCACTGTGTGTTATGAACTTGAAAAGGATGGCAGATTTTGAAAAAATGAAAGCTATATTATAGGAGAGCATTAAAAATAAATAGAGAAATGAACTCTTCACTTCACATGTTCTCTGAGTTTCCCGCGTATTCTAGAAGAAAAAAATGTTGTTATTCCATTATTGGATTTAAGAAATTTGAACACATAGATATTAGTAGTTTTACTAACGATCAGACAAAGTTTGATTTAGAAAATGCAATAGATTTCCCAAAAGTCCATGACTGTACTTTGCAGGTTCATGGAAGTGCAAGGTCCTGCACCTCTTAGCGGCAGTTCCAAGCACAAATTCTGCTTGGGTGGAGAATGCCTTGAAAGCAGCTCTGAGGAGCAGGGTTTGGGGGTGTCACTTGATGAGAGCCTTAACATGAGCTGACACTGTGTGCTTGCAGCCCAAAAGGCCACAAGTATAACCTGGATTGCATCAAGGGAAGTGTGATCAGCTGATCAAGGGAGGTGATGCTGCCCCTGCATTGAGACAGGACGTGAAGCTGCTGGAAAAGGTCCAGAGGAGGGCCATGAAGATATCAGAGGGCTGGAGCACCTCCCCTACAAGGACAGGCTGGGAGAGCTGGGGCTCTTTCACCTGGAAAAAAGAAGTCTCCAAAGAGATCTTATAGCGAACTTCCAGCACATGAAGGGGGCCTACAGGAAAGCTGAGGAAGGACTTTTTATAAGGGCATGTAGCAACTGGACAAGGGGAAATGACTTTAAACTGGAAGAGGGTATATTTAGTCTGGATATGAGAAAGAAATTCTTTACTGTGAGAGTTGTGAGACACTGGAGCAGGTTGCCCGGCGAGTCTGTAGATCATACCTCCCTAAAAGCATTTTAGGCCAGGCTGGATGGGGCTTTAGGCAAGTGATCTTTAGGCTTTGGTCTAGTGGGATGCGCCACTCCATATAGCAGGGGACTGGAACAAGATGATATTAAGGATTCCTTCCAATGCAAACCATTCTATGATTCTGTGATTCTGTGATTCTCCATAACACTTTAGAATCTCCAAATGTGTGGTTTGCTAGAACATCAACTCCCAGATACATCATTCTTGGAAAGAAACTTGAAAATATGGAAACAAATTCATTCTTAACTGAATTAGGAATTAGTTTGGCCTCTGGCATTCAGAAAAAAAATAAAACTGAAATTCAGTGGATTTGAAAGTTAAAATACAAGAAGCTCATGCTGTTCCTATTCAAGTTTCTGCTTTCTGTTCTAAAATGCCAGTCTAGTGACATTTCAAACTATAAAACATATTTGTGTGGGAAATGGATGACTCCTACTGTCTTTACAAAATGACTGTTAATTCTCTTCAGAACTTCAAATTCTAATTGCCAGCGAATGCACTTTAAAAATCACTTGCTGAAAATAGTCCTGATACGGAAGTTTCTTTTCTAACTTACAAGATTCAGTAGAATTGCATTACTTTAAAGTTTTTAAGGAAAGATAGCAGACTAAAGAGATCATAACAGTAAAAGCAATACATTTGCAACTACTATATTGGATATAAAAATGTACTATCTCATGCACCTGATTGGTGTATAGTAGTATGCTTTCTGGATTGCAGTGTAATACAGATTTTTGTAAGCTAGTTTACATGAGAGGTTTAGAATAGTGCTGTGTAGCCTAAATGACCCACTGTTTTTAATATTACTTCTAAGCATGCAGAGCTGTAGTTGAGAATAGCTATGGAGGACATGTGGAGAAGTCGAAGTGTATTTCATTCAGATCATGTCCTTTTTGAACCTTCTCACAACACCTTGTTAATCCACAGTATATAAACTCCCCCGCTATACAACTTGGGTAACATATCATATACGCCTGTCCCTGTCCCAGAACATGTGCTGGACTAGATTGATCAGGGAAAAAAAGAATGGAACTCTGAATAAACTGGTTTGATCAGTGTATACAAAAAGTGTGCTTTGGATTCAGGGAATATTTCACTTATAAATGTTTATTCTTTACCTAGTTAATTGCTGACCTGGTGTGTTTTCAACTAGTATATTATTTCTGTGTAAGGCCTTTGCTCCTGCACTTGCTGAGGTTCCTATTAAACCACACTCCTGTACATAACTTTAAAGACTAAATACAGGCTTCAAGTTCTAACACCTCTGATGTGACCTTCACAGCATAGGCAGAGCCTGCCAGGGCACACGGGACCATTTGTGCTTCCTGTCTCTTCTTACGCCTACCCACAGCAGGGAATACTGAGGCTGCTGCCCATCTCATGGCAGTGCTGACCCCAAGTCTGCTCCCACCTGTCTGAATCTTTGTTTTTGGCTTAAAGCTTGCTTTCTGAGGCATTTCTGGACATAAAACTCTGATTTATCTAGATGAGAGGCGGGTGTTGCTGTGTGGCAGTCAGCATCACTGTGTGGACAGTTTTACATATGAAAGCATTTCTTTGGAGCAATTTGCCTTTGGAAGAGAGTGCTCAGGACTATTAAATGGTGGCCTGTGACAAAATACTCCCGCTTGCTATGGGAGATTGGGGGATGATACCATTGTATTCTGTGAAGGCAAGATAAAAGTTGGTGCCTCCGTGCTCCCTCTTATCTGCCGGCAAGACCCAAAAGATGAGAACAAATGGAGTTCCTGCTGAGATCCATAAGTGAGAAGCTGACACTCCAAAAGGAGCTAACTTGACCACTTTGGACTTAGTGAGTTTGTACTGCCATTGGAAAGAGGTTGTTGCCATCGTTGTCGTCAACTGAACAGTGCCTGACAACCCACCACTACTGAAGATTAATGACTGAACTACAAACCATGCTGGACCCATGGTGGTGACAATCCCCCTCTTGCTTCCTACGAAGAATCCTCGGTTTGATTTCCTATCATTTCTATTACCCATTTTCCCTTCCCTATCTCCCTAGACAACTAGGATTTGTAATAAACTGGTCAGGCTAACATTTGACCCATTGTGTCTTAATCTTGCCGTGAGGCATACATGTATTAAAAGAACCTCCTCTCTCTCCTTTAAATTGGAGCAAGACACTACCTGCTTCCCCTCCCTTCATGCAAGGCTGCACATGTAGCAGCAGCTGCTTCTAGAGAAGGGGAAAAAGCACTTGTATGCTACTGACAAGGTTGTCTTTTTGCCTTGCTTCTCCGCTCTGCTATTTCCAGCACTCAGGGGAGTGCTGTAGCTGTGGTGAATGCAGCCTGTCTGGCTGCTCTTCCCAGGGAGAGGAGGGGCAATGACAGAGTAGCCAGAGACACTGCTGCTTCTTTTCCCCACTCTTTCATTAATAAAATTCTGTGTTTGCATCCACCTGTCTTTAATGATATTTTTCAGCTCTGCAATCTGGGCATACTTTTAAGTACTACTGCATAACTATTTTTGACATGAGGATAGAGAGTTACTCTATCCCTCTGATCACTGGACTTGTAAAATTACTGCAAAATTCTTGTTAGTAATTAATCAAAGAAAATGATCATCTGCTCTAGAGGAATTTCTTGTCAGTTTTTGTAAAGTGGCATTCAGCTTTGGTGATTAGCAAAGCAAAGGCTGTGAAACAATTATGTGCTGCTCAAATTCAGAATGTGGCTACATGAAAACTCAGACTTGAGTTTGAAAAGAAACAGAGAGCCACTGTGCCAAATATATCCTTGACAGCAAAAGAGGAAGGCAGGATTTAATGCTGTTTAATTTACTCAGAACAATATTTTTTTATACTGTTGAGATCGACTTCTGCTTGCTCTGAGTTCCATACCCTAATAGATTTTCTTACAGAGATAACTGTAATTATATGCATATAATTGTATACATTATACAAATACTTTATTTCCTTCTTTATTTCATCATTTTCTTCCTAAATTTTACCACTGAAAATACACTAATTCATTTTTCCTCCACACTCAGCATCCACAGTCACTCCACAGTCCACCTGTAATCATGCCTTTTTCTGCATCTAAATATGCTCTTCCTAGAGCTATATGTAAATAAATTTTATTCCCACTGTAGAAATAGGCTTATCCAAGGCTTGTGGAAAGCAGGGACCATACTGGAAGGTTATAATGGCTATGAGCTCAGCAGGAGAACATCTATCTCTTTCCATGTAGTAGGGAAAGAGGACTGACAGAGACTTTCTCTTCCCTGTTGCCTGTTTCTCAGTTGAGGTGACCAGATAATCACTTTGCAGCTTTTTGCAGATCATTTTCATAGACACCTGTCTGCATAACAGGGAGAAGGGCTTGTGCTGTTATTGAACCTCCAGCTGATGTCATCTGCCTGGACTTGTGCAAAGTGTTTGATACTGTCTCCTGTGACATACCGTCAATGGTTCATGCACTGATTTATGGACTGGTTCTATGACTAGAGGGCAGGAGGGACCCATGGATCCTCACTTCCGGAAAGGGGGATAAAGGGCAGAGATGGACCCCAAAACAAAACAGAGGTGATGAGCTGAGGAGAAACAAACTGATTTACTAAATATGATATTGGAATGCAAGATAGCACACTATAATACAATATAATACAATATAATTGGAATTGTAGCTAATAAATCAAATATAATGAGGGAGAGTGTCTGAAAACTGAAGGCCTTATGCTGTTGCTAAAGCAATACGAGCAGTAGGGTTGAGTGGCAGGGAGGAGAGACGGTCTTCTGACCTTGCCAGGGGCTTTATCTTTTCTCTGAAAGCCAAGTCCTCTGTGGTATGTAGTACCTGGAACTTGAGCATTAACTCTTTGACTCCCAGTGCACTACATGATGTTATGATGTGGAATACCAATAGACAAAAATCATAAAACCATGACATTCCACTCCTTATTCCACATCACTACATCATGCTTAAAATGTACAAACAAAAAACAATAATTAATAAGCATTAAACACACACGTACATAAATGTATATATACACATGAAATTACTGACTGCACTCCCCCAACATCAAATTCCCTTGTGCTACATATTGTACCCCATTTTTCTGCATCATCCACCAAGCAGATCTAGGTCCCTAAGCAAAAACAGGTCCAAGGAGAGGTTTGTCCTTTCCAGAAGTTGGCAAGACCCAAACTGTTTTTCCCAACATGATTTTTACATGTACCACAGGGACCTTATCTCCTTTTGCAGTATATAGGGAGCTGGATTGCATAGGACCATCTCGATTGACAGATCCTCTAGTGTTGACCAGCCAGGTGGCTTCTACCAAATGCTTCTCCCAGTGCTTAAATGTTCTGCCACCCTTTGCTTTCAACATGGTTTTCAACAACCTATTGTACTATTTGATCTTTCCAGATGCTGGTGCATGGTAGGGGACCAAGCTGACTGAAAGCAGGAAATGAACCAAATAAAGGCAGCAAGACTCACAGGCAAGGGCTCTTCTCAACATTACTGAGCAAAAGCAGATATACATTAGAGTGATTAGCACCTTGATACTCTCTCCATTTCTATCTGAAAATGAATGAAAATGATTTTTTTCTTCTTACAGAAAAAAAATATTTTTTATACCTCATCTGCTTTTTCTACTAAAATTAATACAGCGGCAGCTTATATGTGACAGACACTGTCATCCACAGCATTCATGACACTGGAATAAAACAGCACTTGTGTTGTATTAGGCGAAATACGGGGATATCGGGCTGTCACGCGACAGGCCCTCCCCAATTTCTGGAAGGATCGATGACGTGTACAAGAGAGGCGTACACAAAGAGCATAGTTTATATAAGTGTGTGTTTGCTTTAAGAAATTGCCATTTTACCACTCATCCTCTTGGTGTTATTTCGGTAATTGGCCCAGCTGCGGGCTTCTAGGGTCTTAAAGTCTTCACACTTGCAGGATCCATTTTGGGCCATTTCTTAGTGTCTGAATGAGGCATAACTACATCTGACTGAAAAACAAATGATCCTCTGTGCTTCATTTCCATTATGACTTCAGAGTAGTTCCATTATGACTCATTATAAAAAGTAGCACTTGACCAAAGTAACCTACATGAAATCTTATATTGTTCTGGTTTGTTTAAAGCAGAGTCTGCATCCTTCACAAGATGTATACATGTCCATATTTTCAAAGACGTTCTATGTTCTGCACTTCCTCTGATTCCAACATAAGTGAAGTTGAACTTTATGGAATCACAGAATAGTACAGGTTGGAAGGGATCTTTAGAGATCACTGCGTCCAATACTCCTGCACTCAATAAGAGAATATAGACTAGCTTCTACAGATATTCTGCTTTCTGATAGCCAAAATAAACACCCCCTGATTTATGTGGAAAGAAAATTGCTTAGAACATGTAGGGGTCTTGTCTCACTATAATAAAGGAAAAGTAAATGTCAGATAAGACGATACTCCTCCAACCCTTAGGACTTTTCAGGGCTCTAATTTGTATGGGTGCAGACTTTAGGACATTAGCTAACATGTCTGAATCTGTTTTGAATTAGGGTATTTTCTTTCCCATTTTTAGAAATAGTATGGTCACTTTACTTAGGAAACAAACACAATACAGGCACAAAGGCTTTTTCCCCAAACATATTTTCATTTAAAACTTTATTTCTTATGTTTAGAACATCACTGGAAACATAGAAGCTGTAGGCAAGCACAACTTAATATCCAGAGCTTCTTAATAAAATATCTGCTAATGAAGTCAGTGACACATTTTAATGATAACTACATAATCTAATACATCTTTTGTACATACAAAAATCATGCGTTGTAAAGACTTATTCTGTCTAAACATCTGGGTGCTAAAATCCACTGCAGATCTTATATTTTAAATGTGTCATATCTCTTCTGTATATTTTAAATAGATTATAATATCACATTCCCAAAGAAAAGAAACTTGTCATAAAGCTGTGTATTTTCTTTAGATTGTTTCCTGAATTAGGCAAAAATAAATAAATAAATAAATAAATAAATAAGGTAAGTAGTAACACAACAAGTGTTTTAAACACATATGTGTAAGATATGTATACTCTAGTAGTATAAACTAAAATGAAAATGCAAGGGTATAAAATACGTTCTTGTTTGAGTCTATGTTCCATGCGTGATATCGCTTCTCTACTGGACTTGGTTTGATACATGCAAGTCTATGAAATAGTCCATGGCCTATTATTTAACTGGAGAAGAATCAACTAGGGATTAGAGGAAATAGTCCTTAAGTCTAATAACTGGCAACTACTTGCTACATTTCCTGCTTCCACATACACTTTTTTTCTTTCTGTGAGGTGCATTTGAAAAAAAAAAAAAGCCAAAATCCGAATTTCAGTTTGCAATGTACTTACCATCTTAACATTTTGAGTCTAATTCGGACATTCTGTATTCTACTTCTGCAAGATTCTTCATCATACAAATAGTTCCTCCAGTTAAATAATTCTGAAAGAATCGTTTCTTTACATGGACTTGTCTTGTTTCTGTTCCTATAGTTATTCCACACTGACCACTTAGGAGTGGACCAGGCACAATACCCTTGGGCGCCAGTCCATTAGTGTCAGTGGGAGATCTCTGTACTGCTGATCTCTGTGTATTACTCACCACTCCTGAGTGTTGTCATTCTCTTGACTTTCCAGTTCTGCTAGTAGATTCCATTGCAGTAAATATATTTGCTTACAAACAGAGTATATGTTTGAACATGTAGAAAACACATGCTAAAGATAGTGCTTTTACATGTTTTGCATCCTGGATCTGAAATAGTGTTTGATCTACTGACACACTGCTAAAGAGAAGATGCACTCAGCCACATAACCTAAACCAAGCTTCTTTATATATTTTGGAAACTAAGAATCTGAAGAGGTCTGAGCAAAGGCAGACTGCACTTGAGTGGGAGTGGAGAGATCTGCTTTTCTTCCTGAGTCTATCACTGCTGGGTAATCTATGTGCTCTTGCTTCTTCTCTTTATGCCTTAGATTCACCACCTGCAAATTTAAGTTAATGGTTCTGTCTTTTGTATAAAATGCTTTGGAATTAAAGGAAAAGAAGCATTGCTTACGAGAGAGAAATTTATTGCTAAGGAAGAGCCTTAGCCTTTTTTCCTTTTTCACTTTTCTAATAAAATAAACATAAAAACCATCTTCTTTGAAATCAGCAGGAGGTTTACACTTGATAATAATGCTGCCAGAACCTTTTCTGAGTGAAGGACAGAAATTCTGCTCCTTTAGAGAAAGCATTAACAGCAATTCTTGCTCAAAGTCATTTAACTATCACCCTACCTATGAAATGTCTACACTTTAGTAGGTAGAAGATAAGCAGTAGCTTTGAGAGCATCCAGGTAACAATTTTCAATGTAAATGATGTATTTGAATAGTTCTAAGACATTTATAATGCAACAGCATGCATACTAATACTAGTACTAGACTGCATTTTCCTATAGTATGATTTTGACATAGAAGTTTCCCAAAAATAAGTTTTGTTTCTTTGTTTGTTTAATATGTCAAAGCAGTTCGTAAGGTGCAAATTGTAGTTTATACAACTCTTGTGTGTACTCTAAGAAATGTATGTGCTTCTTTTATATTTGATGTTCTTTGCTATCAATAGGATACAAACTTTAGTAACTCCTATTATTTAAAAAAAAGAAAGAAAAAAGAAAAAAGCTTAGAGAGATATCCAGCAAAACTCACATTTTGGACATTTATCCCCTTCAAAATGTTTAGAGAAATATCCCCTGACAGAGTATCTGAATGATTTCCCTTCCCTTTCCTATGCCTTCCTTTCCCTTCCCTTTTCTCGCATTTCCTTTCCCTTCCTCTTCCCTTTCTCCTTCCCCTTCCCCTCCCCTGCTCCTCTTTCCCTCTTCCCTTTCCCTTTTCCTTTCCCTTTCCTTTTCCCTTTTCCCTTTCCCTTTCCCCTTCCCTTCCCCTTTCCTCTCCCTTCCTCATCCTCTTCCCCTCCCCTTCCCCTCCTTTTTCCTTTTTCCCTTCCCCATGCCCTTCTCTTCTTCCCCTTCCCCTCCCCTCCCATCTCCATGTTTAAATGGTGAATATAAAACCCCATAGACAATGTAAACACAATAAATCTATCAGTGTTTGAATCTGCAACCATTCATATTGGAATATACTAATGGAAAGAAGTTTTACTCAGCTAATTTGGTAAACAGAGTAAAACCCTTCTGTTACTTCACTGACTCCTCTCCAACAGCAGCATGTATTCAGTAGTCCCCCAGTTCATTCACAAATCATGCTGAGCTTTCACTTATCCATCAGAAGTGTCTGAATTCAGCCTTTCCCACAGAGGCCTTTGTAGGTGACTCTCCAGCCAGTCCTCCCTGAAGAAGTTATATGCTCCCATATACACAGTTTTTATATATCCTGGTGTTCCTCAATAGCAAGCATCTTCTCTGAAAGGACCTTGGGGTCAACACTGCAGGTCATTTCTGGTTTGATGAGTACAGAGAAGGTGAATCTCCATCTGTCCTACAGGGGCTGGCTTTTTGTCATCTCTATTTCAAGCACTGTATCATACAGGAAAGATATCTCATGCTCAGGGAGGTAGAGAAAATCTCCACTTCTTTTAACTGTGCTTCCTTTTGGTCAGAAACAGTTTATTTGGCAGATCTGAGATTATTACTTTATTCACACTACCTCAGCATTCGGTACTGAAAATTGCACAGAACTATTTGTCCACAGCACTCTTGAAGGGTATGATAACTTCATCCAGCATGCAGTTATATGTCCTAGCACAAGCATTTGCTGGTTTTTGTTTTGTTTTGTTTCTAGCATTATACATTGCTTTCCACTGTAGTTACATGAGAATATAAATCATGATTTTGATTTCTACAGTATGCTCAAGATGATTTTTCTTGTCCTGAATTTTTCACTAGTATCTAGAAAGTGCAATTCTTCCAGTTGTTGGCTGTTTTTTATCATAGTAACAACAGTAACTCTTCTTCTTCTTCTTTTTTTATTTTTTAAATTTTTTAAATTTTTTTCATATTTTGAATATTTGTTTTAAAACAGATGCCGATCAATACAATTTTGTCTGATTGTTTGCTGTGTATAGGCTTTATGTGGGTATTATCAGACAGGTGGGAATTCATGAGACTCCTGTCAATGCAATTTCACATGACCACACATTTGCCCTTCAGCTTCTCTTTCCTTTTCTGCTGCTTGCTTTTTTTGCCATCAATCTGTAAACTCACAGTCCTGCGTTTCTCTAAATTCAACAGCTCTTGAAATAACTCCTTCACATTGTGGTTCAGCTTGGCAGAGGTCTCCATGAACGCACACTTCCACTTCTTGGCCATAGCTTCTCCTTCACTGCTTTCTACTTCTCGATTTTGGTTCTCATCATTTTTGTTCCCCACCAGCATTATTGGAATGCTTTCTACATCACCTTTAATCTGACATATTTGTTCATAGATTGGTTTAAGTTCCTCCAAGGACTGCCGGCTGGTGATGGAGTAAACCAAAATGAAAGCATGCCCTTTAGAAATAGAAAGACGTTGCATTGCTGGAAATTGATGGCTTCCTGTAGTGTCAGTTATCTGCAAAGTGCATATGCTTTTATCGCAGCTGATCACCTGTCGATAGGTGTCTTCAATGGTGGGGATGTAGCTCTCTCTGAAAGTGCCTTTCACAAATCTCAAAACCAAAGAACTTTTGCCAACTCCTCCAGCCCCAAACACAACAACCCTGTAATCATTGCTTTGCTCCGGCATGTTTCTTAGTGTGTCTGTTGTTCAGCTAGAGGGGAAAATCTAGGAAAGAAAGTAACAAAAAACAACAAAGATGTTAATGCAGATAACTTTAGTAACTGAACTTATTTTTCCCAGTAAGAGAAATGAATGTGGTACAATTGATGTTATTCATGTGTCAGAGTTGCAGTCTGGCCTGGATAACTAACAAATGACTATCTTCATCACTTATTTAAAATGAACACTATGATTTTAAGTAGTATTCCTACTGGGCTAACATTACCAAAGCAAAATGCTACATATAAGAACTGGTGTTTCATCATGGCCATGTCCTGAACAAACTGAGCTGAACTGAGACTGAACTCCTCCTTTGCATCCAATGAAGTGTCTCAAATCATTGTTAAGACACACTGCTACATATGTGTATAACAGTCAGAGAATCACTGAATCATTAAGGATGGAAAAGACCACTAAGATCATTTAATCCATCTATCAGTCCACTGCTCTGAACATGCCATCTCTTCAGCAGCTAGGGAATTTATCTACAGTGCCCCTGGACAATACGTCTTCATGACCTGTAAAATGTATTTGCAGATTACCTGGAGTACTGCATCCAGATATGGAGTCCTCAGTACCAGAGAGACATAGACCAGTTGGAGCACATGCAGAAGAGGGCCACAAAAACGATCCAAGGGATGGAACAGCTCTTCTATGAGAACAGGCTGAGAGAGATGAGGCTGTTCAGCATAGAGAAGAAAAGGCTCCGAGGTGACCTGGTAGTGGCCTTTCAGTATCTGAAGGGGAGCTACAGGAAAGAAGTGGTCAGACTCTTTAGCAAGGTCTGTGGTGACAGAACAAAAGGAAATGGCTTCAAGCTTAAAGATGGTAGATTTAGGTTAGAAAAAAAGAAAAGTCTTTTACAGTGAGGGTGGAGAGACACCGGAAGAGACTGCTGAGAAATATGGTTGATGCCTTGTTCCTGGTGACATTCAAAGTAATGCTGGATCAAGCCCCGGGAAAACTGATTTAGCTGCGCATGCCCCTGTTCATTGCAGGGAGTTGGGACTGGATGACCTTTAAAGTACCCTTCCAGCTCTAAGGATTCAGTCATTCAACGATTCTATAATTAATCAGCAATAGCATAAAATATGCTTTCTTTTTAACACTTTGAGAGTGTGTGTCCCACTTTCATGCATTTTTCCATTTTCATTTCATGTCGTATTTGGTAAACTGAGATAGTCCATGTTCGGATCACTTTTTCATTCTAATGTTTTTTTCACAGCAGATGATATTTGACTTCTAAACTTATCAGAAAGGTTGTGCAGGCATCTTCACAACATTTTAAGTGCATACTGTTAGGTATAGCGAATGCATATGTCAGTGTTCACTGTGAAACCTGAAGCAAATGACAGATGACAAAAACTAACTTTAAACACTAGGACTACAGATATTGTCATTATTATTAAATAATAAAACTGATAAGGCTCTCCCAGAGTTGCAAGCTATAGTTCCACTAGAAATAAGTAAAATAAATGTGAAAAAGAACTTGTTTTTATACTACTGACAGTTAGTTTTGTACGCAGCAAGTACAAGTGTCTTTTTTGCTCTGTGAAATTTAAGTAAATAAACACTAAACAAATGGACCACAAGAGGCAAAGAGAATCTAGGATACCAATGCTTTTCAGGCCAAAGCTAGATATAGTGTTCTATAAATATGTATGACAGACTGCATCATTTATTGCACACTTGTTTGTTTAGAGGAAAATGAACTGATTTATTAGGGAAGGCTGTAAGTGAAATAGCATTCTCTTGTCCAAGTCCCATAGTAGTGGCTGAAGGTGCAGTGTTGTAGTTGTAGTAGCTAATCCAGAACAACACAAAGGGCTCCCTCACTGAGTAAGGAAAGCTTTCAAGCGATTTCTTCACAGCAGCTGAAGGGGTGGTTGCATTGTGGAACAGAATTTTAGGTTACTATTTATTTGTCTAGCAGGGGAAGAATAGCAGTGTTGTTGTAGTGATACAGATGTACAGCCCCTACAGCCATATACCAATTGCCAGCTCAAGCTGAATTCTATGCTTCCTCATCTTCAATGCTATCGCTACTTGTGCCACATAGATTAAAGCCATGCCTACCCATGCTGCGCTAATCTCTTCATTTTGCTGTTCAAGGTCCATTCTATCTTAATTCTTATGTCTGAGTAAGCTGAAAACATCTGTCTTTACATACTGTGTTAGAAATTTCCTCATCTGCAAGAACCAGTGCAACTGGGGATGCTGATCCAGAGGCATAATGAAGATTAGTGACAGCTCTGTCCACCCATCCTGGTTTCAGGCAGAAGGCAGCTTTGCTCTTCCATCCCTCCTGCGCTACAGTCACTGTCACTCTCAGAAACCAGTTCAAATGTGGGAAAGACTAGTAAGTAAGGGTGCTAATCCTGAGGTAATGAAGCAAAATTGTTTCTCTCTGAAAAACAGAATTCAGGGTTTGGAATTGTCACAGAAAATGGTGTATGTTTTTACACAAGAGGGAAAGACCTCTGAGGAAAAAGGAAAATGGGCAAACAGCTCAGGCTGTTGAGAAAATAAATGAAATCAAAGGAGCTAGCAAGAAATGAGAACAAAGGAAGCTAGCAGGAATCTATGCCACTGAGAATAAACCTATGCCTACTACAGCTGCAGATGTGCAAACTGGGAACAGTCATACAGCTTAGAGTCATAGGTGACTGCAGAGAATAAGCAAATAGGAGAATTACAATTTTATAATTTCTATGAACAAGAAGGCAAGAGGGAAAAACACAGCGATTTCACCTCTGAAGTCGCTCAAGCGTTGCACAATTATATAATGTGACACCTAGGAAGTACAGGATGATGAGAAAAAAATACATCTGACTATGAAAAGCAGCAAAATAATATGAGAAAAAATATATTAAAGAAGCTATCTTAATGTACTGCTGCTATGTTAAACTGCTTGCTTGAAGTATCTTCACAAATCTTCAAGAAAGCTGGCACACATGATTACCCAAAAGTTATAACAAATTGAAATGTGACATTTATGGCAAAAAGCATTAAGCATCTGAAAAGCCACTAAGAGAACCTGAGATGACATAGTAATAGTCTTCAAATACTATGTCTTTCTTTTTTTTTTTTTTTTTTTTTTACAAGGAGGAAGAGTATATATCTGTAGTGGGGAAAGCAAACAAACAAACAAAAACAACAGCAACAACAAAAAAACCACAGGAATTAGTGAGCTTAAATTGCAGATGAAGTGTTCACCTTAGACGGAAGGAAAAGTTGACAGTGGGAAGAACAGATACCAACAGCTCAGGGAGGTTTTCAGACTGGCTTCAGAAATGATTGTAGAGCGACAGGATAATTTGGACTGGAAGGGATCTGGGGAGTTCTCCCAGTCCAGTGATCACAGTGGGGTCAGGCATGAAAACAGGTTGTTTCCATTAGGGCTTGAAAATTTATAATATTTCCCGCAACCTAGCTGGGACAACGTGTTCCTCTGCTAAATTATGATCAGAGTAACTTTTTTTCCTCGCCTTCTATCTAAATGGGAACATCTTGTGCTTCATTTCATCTCTTGTCTTCTCCTCCTACCATTCTTTGCTGTGAAGATCTTTACTCCAGCTTCTTGATGGTCTCCTTGTAAGTTTTTGAGGAGGCTACTGCATATAGTGCACTGTGCTGAACCACAGCTGGTCCCTCAGCCTGCAGAGCATGACAGTACTCCAGTCCTGAACATCTGGGTGGTCCTGCTATGTTTCCTGTACTGCCACTAACTCAAAATGCTCCAAGGTCACTGCTGTTCCATACTCATTCTGCTGCCTACCAAGGTCCCAGGACCTTTTCTGTAGAGTTGCTCCCCATGTTTCCAGCAGCCCACATCTTAGGTTGCTGCAAGAGATTAGTCTTCCCCATGCACATGTCCTAAATTTCATCAATTACAGCAATATAAATACTTTTGTTGTTGTTGTCTGTTTTTAGCAAATAAAACGGAATGCTCAACTTGGATTTTAAATCACTCAGCAGAAAGACTTGACATTTTTACTATGTGGTTATATTCTCTCTGGACAGAGATTCTCCTGCAGTGAAAATCATTCTGTGTGATTGTTGTGTACTTACACCCAGTAGTGCATTTGTAAATGTGTTTTATCCTGCCCTGTAAGTGTATTGATTTTTCTTTGCCTAAAATACATTAACTAAAACACATGAGAGAAACAAGTACAGTCTATGTTGTTCCATTAGTTTTCACTATTCTGCTAAATGGGAGTAAAGAAAAATGAACTTGGAAGAAGACTAAATTTTCAGATGAATAATATCATACCTTGCAAATCCGTCCATTTCATATTTTGCACATGGAAAGCAATTGTTCTGTACACTTAAGGACTGACTTATTCATGAATTTGTGTGTATTAAGGCCTCAGTCGCTTCCTTTGTTGTGTTTACAAATTACATCAATGAAAATTTATTAGAATCTCTGAAGTGCCAAGTTTAATAAAACTGTTCTGACTCAATTACCACTTACATTATATATTTCTATACCCTTCAGTTTAACCGCAGCCTTCATTTTTAATTAGTCACTTCCAAAATTCAGGAAGTTAGAGCATCCCTGTATATCTCTGACTTAGCTCTGTTTCCTGCAAGTGGCCTGCTAGCACAACAAGTTTGCCGATGACACCAAGATGAATAGTGTGAGTGATTCATTAGAAGAAAGGGATACCAACCAGAGGGATATCAAAAAACTTAAAAGATGGGCCTGTGTGAACCTAATGTGGTTCAACTTAGCAAAATGCAAGCCTTTGCACTTGGGTTGGAGTAATCCCAGATATGTACACAGAACTCCTTGAGAGCAGCCCTGTTGAGAAGGACTTGGGAGTCCTGGTGGATGAAAAAATGAACATGAGCCAGCAGTGTGCTCTTGCAGCTCAGAAGGCCAATGGTATCCTGGGCTCCATCAGAGGAGGGGTAGCCAGCAGTGACAGGGAACTGATCATTCCACTCTGCCCTCATGAGGCCCCATCTGGAATACTGGGGTTTCCAATAGAGGAAAGATGTGGAGCTGTTGGAGAAGGTCTGGAGAAGGGTCATAAAGATTATCAGAGGGCTAGAGCATTTCCCCTATGAAGACAGGATGAGGGAGCTAAGCTTGTTAAGCCTGGAGAAAAGGCATCTGCAAACTGTGATTATGAGAAGACTTCATTGCAGCATTCAGGTATTTAAAAGGGGATTATAAAAAGGAGAGGAATCAACAAGGTTAGGCAGTGATAGGTCAAGGGGGAATGGCTTTAAGCTCAAGGAGTGATGTCGTGGGGAAGTTCTTTACAGAGAGAGTGGCGAGGTGCTGGGGCAGGCCACCCAGAGAGGTTGTGGATGTCCCTGGAGATGTTCAAGACCAGGTCGGATGGGGCCCTGGGCAACCTTGTCTAGTACCAGATTTGGAGGTTGGTGGCCCTGCCTGTGGCAGGAGGGTTGGAACTTGGTGATCCCTTCCAACCCAAGCCATTCCATGATTCTATGATTCTGTTATTTTCTTGGTCTAAATTGTGCGCTCTATTTATGACTTGCCTCTTATGTTTGTTTTTGAGGCATTAATAATCTATTTATTCTCTTTCACTGCAGAAGAGACAGAGAGACAGAGTTCCTGCGTAATAAATACCTTCCAAAAGTTCTGAAAATGAACTGACTTTTATACTTCCCCTTACAGTAAAATTAAGTTAGAGTTATCAGGCTAGAATACAGACAGATCATTAGAATTAGACTTCACAACGTGAAGTCCATCCACAGGAAGGGTCATAAGGAGGATCCAGGGAACTACAGACCTTTCATCCTGACCTCTGTATCAGGGAAGGTCCTAGTTCAGATTGTCTTGAGTGTGATCATATAACATGTGCAGGACAACTGGAGTATCAGGCACAGCCAGCATGTGTTCATGAGAGAAAGGTCCTGATTAAGCAACATCATCTCCTTCGATGACCAGGTGACCCACCTGGTAGATGAGGAGCCTTTGACACTCTCCTGCAGTATTCTCCTGAGGAAGCTGGCAGCTTATGTCCTGGGCAGGTGCATACCTTACTGGGTAAAGAACTGGTTGGAGGGCTGGGCCCAAAAAGTGATGGTGAATGGAGTTAAATTCAGCTGGCAACCAGTCATGAGTTGTATTCCGCAAGAGTTGCTACTGAGACCTGTCCTGTTTAGTGTCTTTATTTATGATCTGGATGAGGGTATTGAATGCTCCCTCAAGTAAGTTTGCAGATGGCACCAAGCTGAGGGGAAATACCAGACTGCCTGGGAGTAGAAGGCCCTTCAGATGGACCTGGACTGGCTGGATCTCTGGGCTGAAACCAAGGGGATGAAGTTCAGAATGATCAAATGCTGGGTATTGCACTTTGGTTACAAAATCCCCAAGCAGCACTACAGGCCGGGGGCAGAGTGGCTGGAAACCAGTGTGCAGGAAAACAACTTGGGGTATTAGTAGTCAGTCAGTTGAGCATGAGCAGGAGAGTGCCCAGATGGCATCCTGGATCGTATCAAAAGTAGTACTGCCAGCAGGAGAAGCAGGGAAGTTGTCATCCTTCTGTACTCAGCACTAACAAGGCCACACCTTGAATGCTGTGTTCAGTTTCAGTCCTCACTACAAGAATGACATTGAAATCATGGTGTGTGTCCAGAGAATGGGCACAAAACTGGTGAGGGGTCTGGAGCACAAGTCTTATGAGACTGAGGGAACTGGGATTGTTTAGTCTGGAGAACAGGAGGCTCTAGAGAGACCTTACTGCTCTCTACAACTACCTGAAAGGAGGTTGTGGTGAGGTGGGAGATGAACTCTTCTCCCAGGCATCTGTCAACTGAATGAGGGGGATCTGTCAGGGGATTTTTAGGCTAGATATTAAGGAAAAACTTTCCCAGAAAGAGCAGTCAAGTGCTATAACAGGCTGCCCTAGGAGGTAGTGGTGATACCGTCCCAGGAGGTATTCAATAAACATATAGATGTAGAACTTCGAGGGTGTAGTAGTAATGGGTTGATGGTTGGACTTAATTTTAGAGGTCTTTTTCAGTGTCAATGGTTAGATGACTCTATGATCATACAGACCTTGGGTGCTGGTAAAATCCTTCTCCTTTATAACTGAAAACAGTTAAGAAAAAGATACTCACTCGAGATCTATCACAGTTTTATTTTTGTTGCAACACGTTCTCACCATGCTGCATTGTTAGAATTCCATGCAAAGTCACGATGCAAATTTCTTTGAAACTTTTTGGCTAGATGTTTTAGGGCAGAATTCATTTTTACAAAAAAATCTGTCCCTACATTTGTTATCTGGAACCAGAGACTTTGACCCAGTTCTTGAGCTCTTATGAAACTTATCCTACTGGGATGTCAGTTTGATATATAGCATAACATTTGTCAAATGTTCTGTATTAATTTCCTGAAAGCTCTTTTTCCTCAGGCAAAATCATCTCATGTCAGTCAGATTTATTTATTTATTTATTAAGCTTAGGGAACCGTTCCTTTATTCTCATAGTTATGAAAATCCAATGAAATTTCAGCAGTGCATTTGGTGCAAAACCTTACATCAACGTAAAATAACAACCCATAAAGGCTATCTAGTGATGACATCACTCTGCAGTGATACATGGCGGAAGGTGGACAATAGTAGAGAATGCTGTTAGAGATATGGTGGATATGAGCACGGTTTATGATGACATCAAAGCTGAAAAAGATGAGCATTATGAATGAAGAGAGAAAAAGGACTCTGAAAGGTTTTTTTACATGTCTGTAGAAAAATATTTCTGTAGGATTATTATCACCATGTCTGCCAATGAATACAGACTTACAGAATGGGGATTTTATACTACTAGTATTTCCATCTTTTAATGCAATACTGTATTTTCCATTCTTTCCTCTTCCCTGTGCTTTCTTAGGCTTTCTTGTCAATGAAAATCGTGACATATTTGAAAACTCAACAGCTTCAAAAGGCATTTAAAACAGCTTTTCATTGCAACAGGATGTTCTAGTGCATTTGGAAAGCACTTTTTTATTTCCATGCTGAACAAAATGTTCTTTGAAAGCATGCTTCTTGATGATCAGCTGGTATAAATTGTGATTTCTTCACTGCAGGAATGCTGTAACACTTGATTTATGTCAGCTCTGGTTTTTATGTTGTTCTTGCTATCTTTGTAAGCAGAGATGAATATTTTTGTACTGTTGATGTTTGTGTTGATACTTGAGTGCAGCCTTGGTCAGAGATAAGCATCCATTCAAAACACCTTCTACTTTTGAATTACATTTACATAAAATAGGAGGTCAACTGGCCAAGTAACAACAATATGAATACCTAGGCATGGATTAGCTGTACAATGGAGTTAATAAAACTTATTTGACATTCAGAGCAAAACTGTTTCCTAAATCAGAATTTCAGTTTGAAAAATCTTGGCTTATTTTCAAAATGTTTATTTATAATTTCGTGAATTCCTTGCACTTTTAAGTCTGATAATTTTGTAAGCAGCAGACTGTTGGATAACATTAAAAAATGGATTAAATAAAGTTATACAAAGCAAAACACTATTTACTCATAATTGTTACAATTTTTAAATACCTTTCGAAGACAAAATTATGGGGAAACATTTTGGACCATAGCTAATGAAGTCTTGAAATGCAAGGAAATCAGTTACATAATTTCAAGGTAACAACGTGCTGTATTTTGTTCAAAGTATTTATGCAGTGACAAAGATCTTTAAGATTTCTTTCTTTTTTTCTCAATCGCACAAACAGTAATTATACCAAACGAAAAGTTTACCAAGGGTGGACTGATGTTCTACTGGTTGTCACTTTCCAGTCAGTGGATTGGGTAATCTTAAAAGAGTATCTACACTCAAGTTCTGTTTGAATTCATCTTTACTTTTGGCATGTTAGATACTTTACTTAACTGGAACTACTTTTAGATTTATTTATCTATTGGCGTTCTCGGTAAAGCATTGTTAATATTTTAAGTGCTTAGAGACAAATGTCACTGAGATGCATATATGGAGATAGGTATTTGTTAATTCACCCACAGAAATAAAAATATTGAGATAACAGCATGGTATTATATCACTGTGGGACAGATATGCTTTGATTTGATTTTTCTCCCCGGCATAACAGCTGGGGTCTTGTTCTGTTTACTGTAGATTTCATTCATCTTACTAAAGAAAAAATGACAATATTATATATAAACTTTTCAACCCGTAATGCCACTGGATAGAGCTGTACAACTGTTCATTGAAAAGTTCCACTCATATAAATATCTGCATGGTTGAAGACTTAAGTCTCATCTCTCAGTCCATTTTTTCAAAAGCAGAATGTTCCTTATGGAAATGATGTATGACTTCACAAGCTACGGTGAACTTCTCTAAATGTCCATTACCCCTCAACAAACAAACAAACAAACAAACAAACAAAAAAACCCAACAACAAAAAAAAACCCTTTTCTATTGTATCTAACAGAAAGATGTGTGGCTAAAAGTTTTCCTGAATGAATGAAGTCAGAAAAATATGAACACGAAAACATTTAAATGAATAAATAAATAAATAAATGAAAGATCAACATTTCTCAAGTAAACATTTGACTTTAAATGCTTCGAGCGTTAAGTACCATATATTGTGAAATTCATGATAAAAACATAGGCATATAAATGTACAAATTTACATATAACACTGTGCATGTTCTTTGAAGACTGCTTCTGTTCAGTAGAAACAAACTGTCCCTTTTGCCCTCCCTTTGCCCTTTTGCCTTTCCTCCTTAGTCCTCAGTTCCCTCACATAAACTTGAGACCGTTTAAACAACACTTCTGTAGAAGTAGAATCATCAAAGATCAAGGGTTGATGACTTGTTCAAGAGTATATAGCTCCTGCTGTTGCCCTTTCTTGCCATACGTGTAATGATTGCTGTCTTGACTATTGAGATAGTTTTGATACTCTTACACAGACTGAAACTTTCCCATTCAAAACAATGTGGATTAGATCTAAACAAGGGTATCATTATTTGCTTTGAAGTCCATGCCTCGCATAGCGTTCTGTCCACAAACACTACCAGTCAATGAAATACATTTGGCAACTTCTGGGCAAGAACTTGTGAACAGACTAATACAGTGGGTTTCAGGACCTGAAAGGATACCTGACAAATGATTATATGATTATATGACTACGTAGTGCAGTTCTGTTGTCAGTAAGGTTCCATGTGCTAGGAAGAAGCCTGTGCTTTCACCAGAAATTGTCTGCAAATCAAAAAGTTTGGAAAGCAGCACGTAAAATATAAATGTGTGACAAAGAAAAGAAATATATAAAGGTGTGACAAAAGAGTGAAGATTTCTGATAGTAGTTTCAAAATTTTCACAACAATGTATGTGCTGTCTATGATGTGCCATTTGCTGATGTAGTAGGAAATATATATATAATAGAAAAAAGTTGGCCGTCTATATTTTGAGAGAGCAATATAAAAATCAACAAAAGACGTTAATTTTCTTTTTCCTGACTTCACATTCATTTTAAGGTAGGACTACTGAACTTTTACTGGAAGGGAAATGTCAGTAAGTCGGGAATGTATTTGCACTTTTCATATGACTGGTTGCCTACATGTAGATTTTGAACAGTGATGCTGAAAGTCTGTAAGGATTTCATTGACACCAATCTGGAATCACCTTAAACCAATTCCATTACTTGAAATCATGGTGAGGGAGATTGTATTTCACTGCCACAGCGTACTGCTGCTCTGCACAGTCAGAGGAATCAGAGGCTTATTTTGATCTCATAAACATAAATCTAACGTTCAACTCCAATTTACTCAAGAGGAAGTGCTTCTAAATTCAGTGTGAGTGCACAAGTGTGTTTACCACACTCTGACACCCACTTATTTGACATTTGCTCTCTTCTTTTGATACTCATATCAAGAATGATATGGTAATCAGTATTTTTCCTTGTTTTCTCAGAAGAGAAAAGCCTGTTTCAATTTATACATACAGTTGAATAGTCACATCGTCTTTTATCACTGCCTTTGCAACAATAAGATAAATCATACGTTTTTTTAATTTTACTGCAACACCAAGAGTGCAGTGAATTATTTGCTGATAAAATCTTTGTTTGAATGGAAACTAAAAAAATAACTTTCAGAATAATTTTTTTTATGTTTCCTGTAAGAAAAAAGTAATATTTCTGATATTGTGTTTCTCTATTTTACAATTTTTTTTTAATAAAAAAACTTTATTCTAGTACGTAATACTGACAATTCATCAGTAAGTTCTGTTTCAGTTTCCATGTATAGATGGCCTCATGCTCACATGAATAATTATTGAGGTTTACAGCAAATTGAGAGCAATCCAATGTAATGGTGTCCTCTTGATAAAAACAATACTGTGAAAAAAAAAGTAAACTATTTGATTAAAAAGAAAGTAAAGTAGAGGAAAAGGGAATATAGAGTTCTCTTCTGTAAGAAAATCTTTGAGCCAGAATAGCCTTTACTGCAATTTTTTAAAGCTAAGCCTGAGGGAACTGGGTACACTGTCGCAATGAAAAGGTGTGGCTTTGATTTTCACACATGATGATGGGATCTTTACAGGGACAGACATATTGGTTAGCATAAAAGTGAAGTTTTCAGTTGAAATTCAAAGGAAAATAGGACCAACACTAGTAGCAACTTCAGAATCAGCAGGGACAGAGCAAATCTTATACACTTCGGGAGGCTTGGGTTGTTTTTTTTTTACACTACAGACTGCAGTGCTGGTATAACACAATATTGAACACCTGGGCAGAAGGAACTTTCTCTCTGATCTCCAGTCTTCCACAGAGACCTGTTCTGCACTATACAAAGGGAATATCATTCAATCTAATGAGTATCAGGTCTTATGTATCTGCTCTAGTGCTACAGTTTCATTTCATTTGGTTTTGTCGTGGGACATGTAGAAAACTGTGCTTCCAATGAGTCTGACCAATTTGCAAGGAGATTTTTCAGTGTAGGCAACTTCCAGTGAGAGGCAAGAATTGTATTTGGCATTAAAAGAGACTTTCTGGAATATGAAATCCAATTCACTGCTGTTGCAGGCAACAATTTCATAATCTCTGTTCCAGACTTCTGTCTGAAAAACATGCAGAACCTCTTCTTTTTATTACGTCAACAAGAAGGTAATTTCGGTAGGTTAGTGGTTTAATGGTTTGAAACCATCCATCCTGAGTGTATTCACACCCCATTTATACCCATTTGTTCTTTGCTTTTCCCAGGAATGAAGACTGCTGTATACTGCAATCATTTTCCCAGACTTTCAGTTCCATGGGGCCACTGATTTACAGATTACATATTTGAACCTATTTCATGCTTGGACAGCTCTTCATGAAAAACCATACAAATGCATTGCGCAATGTAAGGGGTATTGTGAAACCTGAAGCTTTTTCATAGTCCCTGAACAACGGCACAGATGCCATTCCATGAGAACGAGGCTCTATGGTGTTTGGTAAGCACAGCTGGGTCCCCCTGCGGGGAGCTCCTGAAACCAGTGAAGTCAGAAAGGGGGGGGGGGAAACGACAGCCAAAATAAGCATCTGACCCAGAATTAACCATTTTAGGATCTAAAAACATTCCAGGTACAATAAAGTATAAACTCCGGCAGAAGTAAAACAGCAACCAGTTGTAACAGCTTCATTTATATGAAAAGGGATGTGAGTGCATGCATCACACACGTGCAAGTGTGTACAATCAAAAACAGGAATGACACATCCATCGATGATCAAACACACATAAAAAACACAAGATACAGAGAATTATTCTAAAATGAAACATTTCAAATCTTGTTACTCATCCTGAGCTCACCCAGCTGTGACTGAGGGCTGCAGCATACAGAACACCTCACATTTTACAGCGGAGACACCAGGAGAGAAAGTACAGTCAGCTCTGAATTCATGTCACTTACAGACACTTGAGAATAGCCCCTCATTATTTATCTTCATTCATTCGGCTGAGAACAGCACAATCTACAGAGCAAGCAAAATATTTTTCGTCTGGAAGACGAATGTTGAAAGTTGTGTTTGTTTCAAAGAAACCCCTAACATATTTATATTCTTTCCTCACATGAGGAAAAAATGTAACTTAAACTTAAAAATACGTATTTTTAAAGAGAATGGAAAACCTTCTCTTTGCACCATTGCAGTTGCAATGGTATAAGTAGGGCAAAATTCAGCACATTTAGTTTTAATGAAAGGCAGTTTGAAAAAATAAAAAGCCATGACTAGCATCCCAATAAACAGCAAAATATTGCTGTTAAGCTGCTCAGTATGCATGTGACAGGTTGCTGGCTTCCATATCACCCCCAGCTTGTAATATGCCATATTCTCTACCTATGGTAACGATTTGGTTCAGATCTTGCAGTTGTAACTTCAGCAAAACTCTACTAAAATTCTTCCAGAGTGAGGACTGTGGATTTTGGTCAGAGAAGATAAAAAGAACCTCTACTCCCTTTGCAAAGCTATGTTTATGTATAAGGCAATGAAGACAAGCGATGGAAAGAAAATTACCTGTGAAGAAACAGAAGGCTCCAAAAGCTTTTCAGTTTCTGCCTGTCATCACACCAGCTGCTCACGGTCTCTGCCGTGGGTTTTTCTCTACTAGGAGTGTGTCTCAGTCGCAGGGCTGTAGCTCTATCCTCTCCTCTGCTTTGCGTCCTGTGCTGCCCGTTGCTTGCTGCCTGCACTAGGCTGCGGCTCTGCACTCTCCCCGGGTGCTGAGGCCAGGTGGGTGCTGCTGTTGGCTGGGCTGCAGCCTTACTCCTGCTTCCTGCTGTTACAAATGGAATGGCTCCAGCCTCTGCTGGTGCTGCTGCCTAAATGGCGACTGCACGGCTCATCTAGGCTTTTAACTGCCACCTACTGCATAACTGTGGAATATGTGTATGGATGTGCACGTTACACATGTATTTCTGGCATTCTCCCCAAATGCAGTGAATTTTTACAATTAAACTCCAAGCCTTCGATGTATTTAGTAGTTAAAAAACTGCAGTTTACATGAATATTTATTTATTTATTCTCCCAGCATCTAAGTATGGAGCAAGCCCACTCCTCTGACTACAAAAAGCTTGCAAAGCCTTTGGTTAGGCTAATCCTCAGTGGGCCTAACTCACCCTAGCTCCATCCACATTAATGGAGCTCTGCTGATGTGTACTAGCTGAGAGATTTGTCTTTTAAGTTCAATATTTATTTGCAAAAATACAATAGAAATGAAGTGCTAAAAGCATGCCCTAACAGCAGATGCCATCAAATGTAGCCCTTCAACATTCCAGTCACTGGAAGCAAATGTAATAAATTTTCTCTGTGTTTTTCTGACAGCAGAGAAAAGTCATTTTTTGGGTATTACAGTCAAATGAGAAATGAGCAAGCACATTGATTTTTCCAACTTGAATTGCAATTTTTTAATGAAAAATCCAGAGACAAGTTCTAGTGCCTCCTTCAGCTGTTTATATCCTACTCACCTCCTAGCAGTGCCCAGAAAAGCTTTCAAAGTAGAAGCAGGCTCCAGGGGGATATGCCTGCATATTCCCTCACCCTGGTCACGGGTCCCTCTGTGTGACGAAGGGATGGTGTGGGGTGATGGCACCTCATAGCCTGGATGCACCACAGTTTCTCTCAGCCTGCATGCATAGCTGAGCCAAGCTGCCAACCTGGTAGGGAAAAGAAGCTGCCCTGCAAGGACAGATGGCTTCCAGCACCAGATGTGGTGGTATGGAAAGCATATTATTTTTAAGCTTGCTGTGACTGTGGAGGGCACCAAGGGTTGAGTAGTCAGCTCGCAACAGCTGGTAGGGTTTGTTAAATACCGCTCTTGGTAAAGAGAGGCTTTGTTTTGCTCATTTTCATGAAACATTCATATATCATGTTAATGGTTTTGCTTGACACAGAAACGAAAAGGTTTTTCCTTTACATATGCCTTTTGTAGATGTCTAAGGGCATTATTATCGGTTGCTGTGTGACCTGTCCTCCTAGCCCTGAGGACTGATTTGTACAGGGTGCAGGTCTGGTACAGACCAGCCTTTGCCCTTGCTGTGCAGGTGGCCAGGCAGCAGGCATGAGCCCAGCCACAGGCCTTCTGGAGCAGCCTGCCAGCAGAGTCCTACCACAATAATCTAACCCCGTGTGCTCAGAGGATTGGCTAATTAATATACTGAAAGCAAAAAGTCGAGGTATTATAAGACTGCAATTACTGCAACAAAGCAAAGCTTAGTCTACTGACTGTGTAATATTAGACAAGGATTTGGCTTTTTCTTGGTGCTGCCCATGGCAGCATGCATGCAGGACCTGGGACCTGGCTCTGCTTATTCCAGAGTCCACAGTGTGCTTGTGAAGCTACAAAAATACAGTTTCTCAGTGATTTCCAGGTAGCAGATCTCAGATTTCAGCAAGTGTACCCTTATTACCAGTATGTCTTTTAACTTGCCTGAAAAGTGCTAAAAGCATCTGATGAGCATCAGAATCACAATTTGCCCCAACTTTCTCTCACTTGATTTACACTACTAGTCAGGGAGACTTTAATTCTTGAGTCTTAATCCCAGGAAGACAGATGTTCAAACCTCTGTGTGTAAAGTCCTCCGGGAACTCTGCTCTTCCCCTCCCCTCCCTTCCAAGAACCCAGAATGCTCACAAAAGACAGTCCACAGAACCAGAGCATTAGCTCTTTAACTCACACTGATTTACATGACGTTGTTATGTAGAATATCGATAGCAAAATCACAAAACCACAACACCACTGCTGAAATGTACCACCCACTGTCTCACTGTGCTCACACCCACTGGTTGGTTTCCATAAACATTCAGCAGATGTGGATGAATGTCAGTGGGTGCCATTTTTTTCTGCATAGAGGAATTCAGTGGCACACCTTTGGTTCACATGCACTTCCATGTCAGATGCCGTTTTGTCAGGCTCCCCTCTGCTGCCAACAGTCACACTGCAACAAAATGTAACAGAATATTGGTGGAAAGGTTCAGTCTCTACTTCTGTACCACCACCATCTACCTCTCACATAATAAAATAGAAGGCATTACTTTTGGAGCAACCCATGTATTTGGGTGTGAGATTTCCCTTCCTACATATGCTGAAAATGAACACCCTCAGCTGTGACTTTGTAACAGCTTTGTATTCAACAGTGTTTTATCTAGGTATTCCAGGCTATGCAAGGTCAGAAAATCCCAGGTGAGCCTCACCTCACTGTAAATACAGCATAATCCCAGCACGTTCCAAAGGCCTAACCCAGGCCAATAGCAGCAAGATACGAAATGCTGAACCCCAGGCTGTGCATAGCGCACTGCGCTGTGCTAGGTGCCAGCCCTGGGCAGAGGGGATGCAGCCCCACAGATGGAGCCATGCAGCCATGTTTGCACCACAGTGCCCCTTACAGGTTTGTGGTTTGCAGAGATAGAGGGTTCACAGAAGCAATACTGGGTCCTTCAGCCTGACATGCAGTCAATCCTTTTTCATTAGTGCCTTATACTCCTCACAATGCTGTTCACATTGAAGAACTGCTCCTGCCCAAGGACCTCAGTGGTAAAGCCCCTAAATACAGTGTGTTCCATGCATTGCTCAGTGCAAGGAGAAGTGGAGAGAGCAAGAGTACTAAGCCCTTTGAACTTATTTCCATTAAAGAAACATTGTCAATAAAAGCCTCGTGCAGACTACATGATTTTTGTGTCTCTGTACTGCATGTAAACAAGAGACCTTAGTTAGCAAAACTAAATTCTAAAGATTGAATGCACGTTGATCGTGAAACTACACATGTATTGAAAAGTACAGATCTGGAGTCAAAATTCAGTCTGTGGCTTGTGTACAACAACACAAAAAATGAGAAAGTTTCTCAAGATTCCCTTTAAGTTTAAAATGAAGAACTCACATGTAAAGATGTCTCTCCTCTGCAAGGCAGGACAAAGTCTTGATAAATAACATCCAGCAGAGAACGATGACTAGGCTCAGTTTCATCTTCTGTCACTTCCCTCCTGCTGATGTTCCTGATTCTCTGGAATGCTGTCAGTAAACCACACCGTAGATTAAATACAAACATCTTTTCTTGCCTACTTGGAAAACTACTGTTTTAGCTATGCAAGGTCACAAAGAGCGAGCTCTTCTTCCTTTGAAAGTGGCTAATAGATATCTTCAACCTATAATAACGCTATGTTTTCTTCCTACTCATTATTTCTGACTTAAAAATCAGCAGAGTTGGCTTCATCAGCTGTATGTAGCTGTACATCATCTTTACAGAAAGTCTTTTTGCTGAGCAAGAAAGGACCATAGACTTTCCCAGGTTTTTTTTTCTTCTCAGAGATAAGCAGTAAATGATAAATACGTGTACACATAAAACATCATTGATTCAACATCAATAAACTGTACAGCATAAATCTTTATGAAGTGACTGCTGCCTTACAAATACATGAACAATATTTAACATTTTTTAATAAGGCTTTATTACATTTCTAAATCATTAAGAATCATCTGAAGCAAAATATAGCATTTCTATCTTCATAACATAGAATCATAAAATTGTTCATGTTGGAAGAGACCTTCAAGACCATCAAGTCCAACCACAACCTAGTCATACTAAACTAACAACTCTTTGCTAAATCACGCCCCTTTGCACCACATCCAGGTGGTTCCTAAGCCCATCCAGGGATAGTGACTCAAGCATCTTCTTGGGGAGACTACTCCAGCACTTAACAACCCATTCTGTAAAGAAGTTTTTCCTGATATTCAACTTAAGCCTCCCCTGGTGCAACTTGAGGCCATTTCCCCTTGTCCTGTCACCACTCACCAGTAAGAAGAGACCAACCCTGCTCTCTCTGCAATCACCTTTCATGTATTTGAAGAGAGCAATAAGGTCTCCCCTCAGCCTCCTTTTCCCCAAACTAAACAGCCCCAGTTCCTTCAGTCTCTCCTCATAGGGCATATTCTCCAAGCCCTTCACAAGCTTTGTTGCCATTCATTGGATCTGATCCAGTACCTCAATGTCCTTTCTGTACTGAGGTGCCCCATAGGTGAACATACTCAAGGTGGGACCTCACCAGTGCTGACTACAGGGGCCGGATGACTTCCCTAGTTCTACTCACACCATTTCTGATGCAAGCCAGGATGCCATTGGCCTTCTTGGCCACCTGGGCACGCTGCTGGCTCACGTTCACCTGACTGCCCATCAGGTCCCACCAAGGTTCTTTTCCATCAGGCAGCTTTCCAGTCACTCCTCCCCAAGCCTGTAGTGTTGCCTGAGGTAGTTACGAAAATGCAGGACCCAACACTTGGACCTATTGAAACTCATGCTGTTAACCTTGGCCCATCAATCCAGCCCATCCAGGTCCTTCTATAAGATGCCTTTCTACTCACTAGCAGATAAACGTTCCCTCTCAACTTGGTGTCATCTGCAAATTACTGAGAGTGCATTCAATCCCCTCATCAAGATCACTGGTAAAGATGTCAAATGGGAGTGGTCCCAGTAGTGAGCCCTGGAGGATACCACTCATGACTGGCCTCCAACTGTGTTTAACTCCATTGGCCGCAACTCTTTGGGCCTGGCCATCCAGCCAGTGTTTCATCCAACAGTACATACCCCATCATAACTGTGGGCAGCCAGCTTCTCCATGAGAATATTGTGGGGAACAGAGTCAAAGGATTTACTGAAGTACAGGCAGACCACTAAGCAGGTCACCTTGTCATAGGATGAAATCAGTTTTGTCAAAGGAGATCTACCATTCATGAACTCATGCTGACTGGGCCTGATCCCCTGGTTGACCTCTGATTGACCCATGATGGTTCCTAAGATTACCTGTTCCATAACCCTCCCTGGCACCGAGGTGAGACTGATAGGTCTGTAGCTACCAGAACAATCTTTCTGGCCCTTTCTGAAGATGGGAGCCACATCTTCAAACTTGTATGAGCATCCATCACACAACATATTGGATATCAGTATATCAACAGCAATCTTCTCTCTTGTTGAATAATATTCACCATAAACCATGCAGTGTCCTTGATCCACAATAACCCAGGCTGAATGAGGAAGGTTAACCTCTGCAGAAAAGGAAGGTTAAGATATGTGTAACTTGATAAATGTAGATTAATGACACTGTCCAGATGATTGACATTGCTTTTAACTATGCTGCTCACAGGTGCCAATGTGTTACGCAGCATAAATGCTTTTTTATACCAAGTATTTAGAGTAAATTGAAAACAATGGAGAAGCAAATTTTCAGAGCTGAGAATCAGCAAAAGAGCTGAGCTACTACAAATGTAATGACAGCTCACAGTGAGATGAAAGATACGTGAGGTAGTCAAAGACTTAGATTCACATTCACATGAAGTCCTAAAAATTCAGAAGTCATAAAAACTATTTGCACTGCTCTCAACAATAAATTTGTTTAAAAGGACAAAAAAGCCATAACTGTGCAAATCCTTCATTTTATACACCATCTACTTGTCTTGTATCCCTAAAAAGGAGGACAACACCATTCCAGTTTTACAGCTGCTATTAGGCATAATCCATTATTGGGCTCACACAGACTGAATAGCTGGTGAAAGAGTTATAATTATATTACTCAGTATAATTGAAAAAGGATTTTGTTTACCATTAATAGCCAGAAGTTAAGATATTCTGTGTAAGACTCATAAAGGTAAATAATAATGTTTCCATGTAATGTATTGAGTTCATTACATTTGCAGCACTTTAAATGTAAATAACTTACATACGTAAGTAATATCTGTTTAGAATATATATCAGCTATAACAGAATATGTGTGCGCAGCTACTCCTACTTTTGGATTTGTATCCATGTGTGTTGGGGACCTACAGGCCCCTGAGTGAAGAATGATCCTGGGATGGAACAAAGTAGTCTAACAGTTTTAAGGGAAGTGTTTTGTTTTGTTTTGTTTTGTTTTTGTTGAGAGAGCTGACCTTGGCAGTTCATCTTGTTTTTGCAAGGGCTTGTTTTGCAAGCAGGTGTTTCATCTGGGCTTTGCATCATGCACTGGCCACACAGGTACAGTGTACAACTGGAAAAAGCCACGTAGACCCTGGGGAGAATAAAGCTAGAGAGAGGCTACCGTGGGAGAGAAAGAAGTGCACTTTGAATCAATCAGGGGCTCCTTGCTCTACCGACTGAATCCACTGCTCTCTCCTTATCAGCGTTTCGCTGTTCTCAAGGATTGGTAAGCAATAGTGCACTTGCTTAGAATGTTTCTGCATGCCACTTACTGGGATTATCTAAAATGGATGCCCGTGTGTATGTGTGTGTGTGTGTGTTGACAAAAACTTGTAACACTCTGTGATACTCTAAGTGTGTAGTTTGCTTCCCTCTGCTCCTGAGACATCCAATCTCTCAGATCCAAATGTACCCTGAAACACCAAGCACAGAGTAGAATCAGAGTACCGAAGCAGGAGGCAATAGGGAATTGCTAACTAGACTTGAACATCACTAAAGTGATACTGTTCTAATACCAAAAGTATAATTTCTCATGTTTTTGCAGAAATGTCCAGGGACAAGAATGGCATTTGTTTTGAAGTCCTACAGTGTGCACAAATTTTGCACAATGTAAGAAATTCTCTGGTTTCTGCAGTATACCTACAATATCAGCATGACTTTTTCATCTTCTCAGTTCTTGTCTAGTATAAACTCACACTCCTGCTAACTAGATCTGAGGCAGTTGTATCTTGATGTTGTCTTAGATTTTGAAGCCATTGTATCCAGAGCTGTGCACTGTTGTACATCTCTTTCTTGAGGATGTACAGAGGATAATAGAGCCAATGCTATCTTTTTAGTTGGGCCTTACAGTTTTCAAGTACTATCTACTGGTTTTCTCTCCTATCCATCACTAAATGTTAAATACTACAGCACTTTCTGGCCCAGTGTAAATCTATTTAGTGAGAATCTATTTCCTGAATAAGACATGTGCTGTGAAGCAAGGTTAAGTGCATATCTATTTCTTTCTTCTCACTTCACTTTCCATTTCCCATTCTTCCCGTCCTTTACTCCACTGGTTCTATGCTCCCATCAGCATTTCTGTCTTTATAGAAATTTTATGTGTCTCTGGCAATGTTTTAACAAGCAGTACTCCATTTTCCTTGCCAAGAATTGCTGCGGATTTAATAGAAGTTCTATCTTCTATGCTGAAATTCATATATACCTGTCAAGATTAAGGAAGGAACACACAATGCCATAGTCACCTGACTGCAATTAAGCAACACTGGTTGAGTCTGCTAAAATCTCCCCCCAGTGATGATGGTATAGAATTTGTTGGGATGGCAGTTATGACAACCTTGTGCCATGTTCTCCTCTGCTTCTGCAGAGCACCTTAGCTGACATTGCTTGTCAGAGTGAAAGCTGATCAGACTATCCCTTTCACACATCCTGTTCTTGGCATTGATCAGGAAGGCTTATATCAGCAATGCAAACAGCCTAACACCACCGTGTGTTACAGCGATCTGCCTCCACCCCCACAGGGTATCCTACAATGACAACCACATTCAGGCAAAAATGTTATATTCATTTCCAGATATGAAAACTAAGTAACTAATAGAAATGTGAAAGCCAGTTGGTAACATGTCTGGTAGATTCCTCCATGTCACTGCCTAGTATTATACCATATTTTAATTGTGTTTCCATGAAAATGAAAGGAATGTTTCTATCTCTGCCTTATGTGATGGTGATTCTTTGGATTCCTTTATCGTTCTTGCTTCATATTTGTCTATTAAATTTCTTAACATTTTAAGACGTTTCATAGGATCAGTGCACCTAACCATATCTGCAGATAATGCTTTGGCACTGGTGATAACTGATCATTTTCACCACTTGCTGCATTTTAATATCATCACTACGGACTCACTGCAGAAGCCAGCGAGTCAGATACATTTGTCCTTGTAAAAAGGACAGCTTCTCTTCCCAGTGGTTCCTCATATCCTTCAAAATAAATGATCTTGAGAGAAACTTGTTAGCCACACAAAAATGAGAAACTGACACAACATAGAAGAAGAATGTGATATGTATAACTTCTTTCTCTCGAACTATCATATTCAACAGCTTAAGCGGAAAACAAACAAACAAACAAAAAAAAACAAAGTTTTTTATTCTTTATTTGTTATTAATGATCTTAGAGATTGCAAAGTGCAGGTTTTTCACAGGACATGATGAAATTCAAAGCCATTTCACAGTGTTAGCCAAAGTATGACGAACAAACTTCCAAGGGATAGTGAGGTGTAAGCAAAATGTCTTGGCAGAAATTTATCATTCTTATATATTCATTTGGAGGAAGTTATTTACCCTTCTGAATAATATTTCAAGATTGATAATTACATTTTTCCCAAATACCTCTCAGATCATAATCCAAACACACATCTCTGCCCTCCTACAAGCAGAGCTGAAGCCCAGAGAGGTGAACTTGTTTGTCCAAGGTCATCTAGTCCAGCGTGACTCTAGAGTAGAGTAGACACTGCTGAGTCTTAGCAGAGCTTTCTGCACACTAGCACAGCTCCTGTTTGTTATTTGTTATGATACTGCAGCTCTGGTCTTAAGGACCAGGGTATTTCAGAATACTTCTGTCATTCACAAACATAAATTTCAGACATTTTCGCTGGATTCTGAGAGTTTGCAAAATCATTATTTGGTCACTGAAGAAATCCCGGTATTTTAGCTTATTAATTTGGGTGATCTTAAGCAATGTTCAGTATTCTACTGTTGGAAAAGCATGAATAATGAAGTACAGCTTCTATAGCCTTGGGTTTGAGAGGCAGTGAGGGTGAGAAAGGAGAAAACTAATGAGTTGCAAACATACACTAAACATGAAGGTAGGGCTACCATTAGCTATTGTCCTAGTAAGACTCCAGGAAAAATAGTCAGATTCATTCCTAAACAAGATGAGAACAGTCAAGGCTGCATCATCAATGTCCAACACTTGATAAAAGGTCAAATGCAAACAGAAAATACAGAGCTGCTGCCTCCCTTCACTGCTGTGATAATACTTTTGGGAAGCCCTGGTAAAAGAAATCCCTGATTACTGGGCTGGATAATGTCATTAGTAGCTGTCAGCTGCTCTGAATAGAACTGTGGATTACTGAGTATATGAGGAGGCTTCCCGCATGCAGTTCATGCTACTGTTCCCAAGTACAAAATACATTTTTTCCTCTGTACAAAATATGTCAGTAACAAAAAGGTGATGTACCTGTATTCATACATCATTCATGGGCATCTCAGAAATGCCCATTTATCACAGCTGGTTGCATGTTGGTCTAAGATGAAGAAATAAGAAAAAAAAATGTATGCATCCTGTAGGATGTCACGAATGTGACTATAATAAAAGCGTTCCCTGCTTGAAATATAATAGCCCTTTCAGCATAATTTGAATGCATGCTGTTCATTTAAATTACCTACTGTGTGGGCTCTGTGCCATTATACTGTACAAACATAAAAGGAATATATAGCATTTTCTTTCCCTAAAAAGAAATAAGGAATACTAATGTAGCACATTTTCATAAAAGTATAATAACGTTCATTTAACTTCTTCAGAAAGAAGAAAAGAAAAAATCTTAAGAAATTGTATCACTTCTGCAAGCTACTTACACAGTTCTCTTTGCCACTGCTACTGAAACATAGGCTTTTAGTAATCAAGAACATTCTTTGTTTAGAGAGCTTGTCAGGCCTCCCAATACCTGGGCTACCAGCTGCTAGACGAGTGCATCAGTTCTCCAAACATTTCTCTTGAATAAAGGTGGTAGATTTAGATGCAAGAAAGTGTTAGAGCTTCAGCTCATGAAGTCTGGGTCTTTTGGAGAATGGCTAAAAAGCATAATGTAGCCTGTGTAGAGATACTTAAATCTGTGCCAAATAAGCTAGTTCCAAAATTAAAAACAGCACTGTCATCTCAGCTCAGCAGTTTCCTCTAAGTAATTGACTCTACTGAAAACTGCAGTGAGATGCCTTCAGAGGCATGATGACTGTACTTCTGGACCTCTGCTAGAACCTTGATCCACTGCTACATGGAAGTATGCTGCATTTAGAAATGTCCAAAAAGCCCACTGGCCACAGTGGTATGATTATAAACAGCTTTATTCACTGTGCAGCCATGCAAACATTTACATTTACATTTACATCAACTAACAGTACTGTATACTATGTAACTCACAATAAGCTGGATATAAATGGTATTTCTTAGAACAAAATTTGTCCTGAAGAGCCCATCTACCTATACAGACATAGCTATATAGACTATATGTAACTATATAGACATGGTCACAGCAGTAATGCTCGTGACACCAGAGTCTTTTTACATTGGAGCTTTGTGGACTTCTGCTGAAGACAAAATTTGGCTGGTGGATTTTTATTATTTTTTTCCTCATAATAAACTGAATTTTTATACACAAAATACCTACAGTGGATACAGAAACTTTTGTGCTTATCAGAGCTCTCTTGCTGGTTTGTAAAATATCTCTGAGCTAGCTCAAAGAAGAATGCTGTTTCTGTTGCCCTTTCTAGTGGAGATATGATTAAGCAATGCTAAGCCAAATCATCAGTGGATGAAAGCCCACATTCATTGTAATTAAGACTACAAGATATGCCAGTTTATAAAGCTGAGAACTGGGACCTAGCTGTTCTGTTCTATAGCCGTTGCTGTCCTGGAACAAGGATGAATGCAGGGACATTCCTCCAAAATCAATTCTGCTGGCAGAGACAGAGAGAATATACTTGCATTAGCCACTACCACTTGATCATTTTGTGAGAAACATGATCTCACTAAACCTAGCAGATGTTCTTCCCCTGCTAAATTTGCTGGTGTTTCACAGGTAACCCCAATCATTGTAATTCATTGCTCTGTGGCTTTTGAATGTTTCATTTATAAAAAATTCTTGATATAATTTCAAGGGAAACTATGTTAGTATATACAAATTGGAAACAGACCAGCAGTTTATTAAAGCAAATTTTAGGCAGGAACAAACTATCTAGAAAAGGTTTGCTTAGAGATGGATTACTTATCTGTCCTAGTTAATCACAAATGCTTCTCCCCAGAGGCAGGAGCTATTGGAGAAAGCAAGAGGGAGAGGAATATTTTGAAAGATTTCATTGAAGTCCTTCACCTATCTCCAAGCAACAACAGAGAAGCTGTTCAGTTCTTTCAATTTGCCTTTCAAAGAGGCATCTTTGCGGAGATTTGTATGCTTCTTTAAAAATATCCTGGTATCAGTGAACTTTACAAGGGCTACCAATAAATGTGACAACCATGGCATTTTCATTGGGAAGACTGGTGCTTCCCAATACCAGATGAAGCTGCAAAATCCAGTTCAAGACTGGAGCTTCATTTGTGAAAGCAGCACTTAATGTCTGTTATTTCAGTTAACTTAACATTTTAGATTTACGTGTCCGCACAGTTCGGACAGCTTGACTAAATGCAGTATCCCAGTTTCTTCCTCTTTTTGGAGGGGTCAGTTTTCCATGTACTATCATTTGCAAAATATCAGCATGTCCTGCTGATCTTCACTAATTTAGAAAAATATGAAAATACAAGTGTTGAGCCTTTCACTAAATTCGTATAGACAAAAGATTATCTTGATATTCACAGAATCACAGAATTGCAAGGGTTGGAAGGGACCTCTGGAAAGCATCAGATCCAACCTCCTGCTAAAGCAGTTTCCTACAGCACGTTGCACAGAAGAGCATCTAGGTGGATGCTCTCCTCTCATTCAGAGGAGACCCCACAACCACTCTGGGCAGCCTGTCCAAGGGCTCTGGCGCCCTCCAAGTAAAAAGGTTTTTCCTCATGTTTATATGGAATTTCATATGTTCCAGTCTGTGCCCATTACCCCTTGTTCTGTTGCTGGGCACCACTAAAAAGAGCCTGGCCCCACCTTCTTGACTCCCACCCATTAGGTGCTTATAACTGATAAGAACCCTGAATGACAGAGTTCTTCCTTTCTGATGATTTCAGTAATCATATATGTTCTTTCTCTTCTTCCTCCTCCTCTTCCTCTCCCTCCTCCTCTTCCTCCTCTACCTCCTCCTCTTCTTCCTCTTCTTCCTCTTCCTCCTCCTCCTCTTCTTCCTCTTCTTCTTTTTCCTCTTCTTCATCTTCTTTTTTAGCAAAGATTAGTCCAGTTTTCAGTATCAAACAATAACTGTAGCATCAGATCTGAAGACTCTGTCACACTGCCTGCAGCCTGCAGGATTGGGTGGCTTTGATCTTCTTCCACATAGCAAGATCTGAAACTTAATTTATGAGTGAATGACTGGATTTCTCATTAGCTAGGCATGGGACTGCCATCCTCACTCCAGTGAAGCAGTAACTCTAAAAAAGCATCAGCATAAACAATCCCCTTTTTGGCCAGAATAAGGAAAAATATTTTTAATCATGCTTGCGTAGGGTGAATAAAATAACAGGTTACATTGTTCAAACAACATTTAGACTGACCAAAGAAACTTGTGAATTGCACTGCGGTTTTTAACCAGCAGTTGTCTTTCAAAAGATACTCTGCATGTCCGGACTGTGACCTCACCTTATTGACAGTTGCCTTCCTTTGCTCAGTATCCTTATCTTCATTGCTCACTTTTGAATAGGACTGTATGCAGTAGTGATTAGCACACATAAGTCTGCAGAAGACATGCATGTCTGAAATACAGTTCCTAAACACTATCAATCAGCACTTCATTGAAATCTCTATATGACCTAATGCTCGGATGAAGACTGTAGTAAATCTAGTTCCATCACAAAGTAAACAAGCCTGAAACACAAAGACCCATTACTTCCAGCAAACTGAGCCTTTTAGTTAGACGTGCCTCATCTTGCTCATTATTTGAATCCTTAAAATAAGTTTAAGAAGTGAACATTATGGTTCAACAGAAGTTATATGAACTCTTTTTTTATCTGTTCCTTAGGCACTACTTATTAAATTCTTTTCAGAAATACCATGTGCAGACATTTATGTCAGAAATTAGAAAGCAAGAGTTTCTCAATGAGATTCCCAGTATCTTTTTTTAAAGTTCACAAGTCTCTCTGGAAATTCAGAACAGAAAGCTATACTGAGACAGGATTCAATCACCAAAATAGATTCCCAACTCATCAAGTAAAAAAAAAAAAAAAAAAAAAAAAAAAAAAGCAAAACAACCTTAAAAGGATGGTTCATATCATATTTGAGATTACATACAGGAGTTAAAAAAAAAAACCAGACTTGGCCATCTGTTGCATTTTCAGCAGATCTACAGTGCCTGAATAGCCAATAATAGCAACGTACTCTATTCTCTGGCACTGCAGCTACAGAAAAAGAATCTATTTCAATATACATCACCCTGAAAAATAGGAATTCTCAGGGAGTACAACTTAAAATACTGAAATAAATATGTGGAAGAATATTTGCTTCAGTTCTAATCCTCTGAGGAAGGATTAAAAGCACAATATATACAGCAGGCTTAAGTTTTAACTGTGGCTCTCTTAAAACCAATGGTATTAAAATTGTTGACTCTAGCAATGAACGTATTATGAGATACATCACATAAACAGATTTTGAAAAACATACATCATTATTCAAAAGATATAGAATCAGGTAGGAAAATTCTGGTCATTTTACAATCTTTTTTATCACAATTCCGGTATGAATAAGATGACCTTCAGCCCCTGGTGGTTTGGATTTTTTTGCTTAACCATTTGCACCCCCTCCACAAAATGGTTACTTTCAACTAATTCTGTACTCACATGGTCTCTCCTTTCACCTTTTTTTCCCTATTGTCACAATCCTAGCCTTGCAAGCCAGGACAAAGCAATTCCAGGTAATTAAATAAGCCCTGTTATTTCTTACAGTGCTGTTTTCATTACAAGGATCTTTCAACTGTCTTTTCACAGAAGAATATCTGCAAAAGAGAGTGGAGCCAGTCATGGCTTCAACCATTTCATTTTCAGCCCTTCACACTGACAGAATAGGTTTGCAAATTTGAAGGTATTTATGGTACAACAGAAAGTAAACATACATTTCTTTGTATGTAAGAAACTGAGAAGCAAAAGGTTAATGTCACAACAGATGACTGAAAAGGAGGTTTCACACTTAAAGATAAGGGGCCTTGTGAAGGCAAGACCAAGCTTGTCCTGACCACTTCTCTTATCTGGTGATACTGCATTACAACATGCAAACTAAGTGGGGGAGGGAGACATTTGTCAAACTAACCCATACATCAAAGTGGGTGAACTAGCAGTCATTTGGGTGGAGCACCGTGCTCCCAGGCCTCTGAAACCTCTGATCCACTTATCCCCTTCAGAATGACTCTGATGTTAAACTGCACTTGCTAGAGGTTAAGGCTATTCTTTGATCCTACCATTAGAGGAGGCCAGGCAACCACCTGAGTTGAGAACCTGGACTCATTTACAACTAGTGACTGAACTCCTTGCAAGGAGAGTGTAAATGCATAAATGCAAAGAACTGCCATGTTGGATGCATGCTCACCACCAGAGGAACAACCCTGACTACCATGACATCACCAGATAGAAAGATGGTGACTCCCTTTTTTTCATCTTTACCTCTCTCCCTCTCTCCATTCCTCTCTTCAGTTTACATTAGAATGTAACACAAAGTATATCTCCACTGCAAAGGATCTTGATGCTTATGTCAGCATCACATCTAGTCACTGCATTGAATTAATAAAACCCAACGGCTACTGCTGTTAGCTACTGCAGATAAGCAAATCAAACAGACACTCAGGTTGGCACACATGTGTTTGTACCATCTCTTTGCAAAATCTCTAATCTCTCTCTTGCCCTCTTGAATTTCCTCTGTTTTTCTGTTGTAGTTTTTCCCCTTCTTTCTCAACTGGAAGAACAGAAAAGTAGCAACTATTATAGATGAAAAACAAAGTACTTTCTAAATTCAGAATGAACTCACAGAAGCATTCCGTTATGATGGTGGGAAACTGTCAATTTTAGACTTTTTTTTCAGACACTTCTGCTATAATGCATCATAGAAGTCAAAGAAGTTGATATTAATGGAGAATTTGGCTTCTTCTGATATTTTATTATTGACAGCTCACGGCAGCAGATTTGGCATTTGACAAGAATGCTCTTTCTGACAGACTGTTGCATCCAGAAAGCTTCCAGCCTCCCTATTAATAACACTGATACTCAATATGGACTATTTTGTACATACAGTTCTCCCTGGAAATGTAGACTGTACTGTAAGGGAGAGACCATGGCCAGCTGCTCTGCATTAGCAGATATGCACAAAAGTGAGAGAGGCTGGAACGCACAAGTGGGTTATCTCCCAGGTCTGTCTCACACCACTCTTTCCCAAGAACATGATCTATGGTAATATCAGTGCTGGCTTTGAGGACATGCAGCCAGAGCCCTGGGTAGGCAAATAGTTGGCAAAGGTCACTGCTTGCACTCAGTTTCTATCTGGCACTTAGTTCCTCCTTTCTCCCATGGAAACAGAGACATTTCCAAGCTGTTTCATATCATATTCCTGCCCTGAATCTCCTGTCAGAAGAACAATCAGCCATAAAATGTGAATTTCTACACAACTACCTACAAACACTCCAGCAGTGTCAAGAATTACCAGTGTTCTATCAGCTTCTTACTGGATAATTAGTTAGAGGAGTTCTATTGGCAATAAGCATCAGTGAGATACTATGTGCTTAGTAGTGATCAGACACTCTCTGGTTCTAAAACAATCATGCAGCCACATGAGACTGGATTTCTTTCATTTGGAAATTACATAATGCTTGGTATTGCCATCTTTTATGTCCATTTAGATAGACAGTGATGAGAGATGCATGCAGTAAGTCTCGGGCTCATTAATAATGTCTCTAGACTGCAATGAGTGATGAACACTAATAATTAATCTATTATTTCATAATGTAGAAATTTGAAAGATATCTCTCATTCATTCTTCTTGAATCATCTTCAATTCCATCATGTCCATGCTTCTCATCAAATCAGTAAAAATCTGTCATGGTTTTATGATTTTGTTATTGGTATTACACATTGTGACATCATGTAAAGCACAGGAAATTAAAGACTTAATGACCAGTTCCATGTTTGTTACTGGTATTACACATTGTGACATCATGTAAAGCACAGGGAATTAAAAACTTAAAGACCAGTTCCACGGACTGATAACTTGATGGATACCTGGTTCTCAGAAGATAATCATAGAATCATGGAATCACAGAACCACAAGGTTGGAAAGGACCTACAAGATCATCTAGTTCAACCATCCTCCCATTACCATAGGTACAGCAAACCACTAAACCATATATTGTAGCTAAGAGAAGAAGAACTGCATATCCCATAGGACTTCACATTCAGAGAGGAAGATATGTCATGGGAGGAAGTCACTGGATCTCTCTCTCTCTCTCTTGCTATCTGCCTGGCAGTGTGTGGGTGTGCTCCCCAGCCGTGTGCCTTCAGTTCAAAGTAAGGTTTTTGGTTCTGGACACTTTCATTCTATTTGATTTATTAGCCTCAGTTCCAATTGTATTACATTTTGTTATCTTGTATCCTGATATCATATTTAGTAAAATTAAGTTTCCTCCTTAGATCATTGCCGCTGTTCTGTTTTTGGGCCCAGCTCCCATCTCCCTACCCTTCCCCTTTTTTCTTCCTATTTTTGGGCCGGTGGGCCTATGGGCCTGCTGATCCCTGTCATGGGCACAGATTGATCTAGACAACTCCATGACAAAATCAAAGTTCCAGTGAGTCATTTCCTCCACAGCTTGAAAACACTGCTTCTGACTGAGCTGAGACACAAGAGTTTGATGCTGGTGTCAGATAGATTAGAATGATACAGATTTGATATCAGCTTAATTATGGTAAATAACAGCATGATAGCTTTTCAGTGGTACAGACAGTAATGCTAGGGCCTGTGTACACAGAAAAGTAAATGAAGAAAGATTCAAAATAACAGCCCAGTGTAGGTAAAAAGTCAATATAATGTTTCATTTCTTAATTAATGACTATATGGTCTATGAGCATGTAGTGTTATGTACCAGTGTTGTGATAGAAAATTTCTTCCGCACTGCTGTCCTGCCATGAAGCAAAAATCAACTTTATCAGCTTTGCAGTTTAATCTAGCCTGGGAATCAGCTGAAGACTACTTCCAACAGCCACACAGATAACAAGCAGAACACAGCTTAACTGCTACTGGTGCATGAGAACAATACTTTTAAACTGAAAGTATGGAGGAAAATAGTTCTTGTTTTACAACACCCAGATTCTATTCTGCTGAAGTCAGATGAGTATCAAGGGAAGATGTGAACCTTATGAACAGGGCTCAGCTGCTTGAGTATGAGGGTCTTTCTGATCTAGACATGGAATCTTTGAATAAAAAAGAACTTCTTGTTCAAAATCTTTCAAAGAATTTCTCTTCTACAGGTTTGGCTGTTTGCATCCTAATCTAGCACCAACTGTTTGAGCCCATAGCAATGCATACCTTAACACTGTAAGAACTAAGTCTTTGCTTTGAACCTGTCCTCTCAGTTCCAGCCAGGGTGTACAAGTGACCTCTGTCATCTCCCGAGTTGACTGCTTCCTAGGTTGAAGAGACACAGTTTGCCTCTTTATCTCAATTATTGCTTTTAAAACAGAACCCATCACTGCAGCAACCGCAATAGTATAAACAGCTGTATCTCAAGTTCAAATTCATGCCAATCCAAGAACTCAATATAAAGCAGTGAAATGGCAATATAGAGGTTGCTCTACAATAATCATATGACACAACTGTTTTTAGCCAAAGCAATTATTTTTCCTCCTGAAGTGTTATAGAAATGTATAAACAAAATAAATAAATAAATAATATTAAAAAAATCCATACATGAAATCATACAATTTGCCCTTGTCACTCCACCTGACTTACCTAACCATGAGAGGAGCTGCCATGGTCAATTTTCTACTGAAGCCTCTTTTCACGACTCTTTCTACTTTACCTCATGATTTCTTACCCATCAATTTCCCTGAAATCCAACTATGAATTACAGAAAAGAAGGAAAGGGCTGTGTTTATTCCCATTTTTGCTTAGTGTCCACCACTCTATCACCTGAATTGCTGATTTAGGATAGTTTATCCTACCCCATACATAAACACTTAGCACACAACACAATCATTCAGTAAACACTGAACAGTATGTTTCCTCCATTCATGGCAGAATAAATCAGATTTACTTTTTCTCTTCCAAATACGTGGATGTTCATAGTTTCACTAGACATCTTCACAACCTCTCTTATAACCAATGGTAGATCATTTTTTTTCCCAAAGAAATCTTTCTATGTGGAATGTGAACTTCTTTTCTCATGAGAATAAAACAGAATCTCAAAAGCTATATTCCATATGGCAAACAAAAATCAAGAAGTGCAACTAGAAGGTAGATAGTAACACTTAAGCATCTATATAGAAACACACCTTAGATAGCTCTGATGAGATCAATCATAATATATACAAAAAATGGAGATTAAAAAAATTCACAGAAAAAACAGACAGTTAGAACAACACTAAAGCAAAAGTGCAACACAAAACAGTACAACGCAGACATCCTGGCCTGCACTAGAATTAGTGTGGCCAGCAGGAGCAGAGAGGTAATCTCTCTGTACTCAGCGCTGTTGAGGCTGCATCTCGAGTACTGTGTTCAGTTTTGGGCCCCTCACTACAAGAATGACACTGAGACCCTGGAACATGCCCAGAGAAGGGCAACAAAACTGGTGAGGGGTCTGGAGCACAAATCTGATGAGTAGCAGCTGAGGGAGCTGGGATTGTTCAGCCTGGAGAAGAGGAGGCTCAGGGGAAACCTCATTGCACTCTACAACTTCCTGAAGGGAGGTTGTGAGGAAGAGGGGCTTGGCCTCTCCTCCCAGGCAACAAACAGGACCTGAGGAAACGGCCACAAGTTGTACCAGAGGAGGTTTAGATTAGACATAAGGAAAAACTTATGCTCTCAGAGAGTGGTTGGGCACTGGAATGGCCTACCCAGGGAGGTGGTGGAGTTGCCATCCCTGGCAGTGTTCAAGAGGCATCTGGATGAGGAGTTCTGATATGATTTAGTGGTTGTCTGTAGGTATGGTAAAGGGAGGACGGTTGGACTAGATGATCTTTCAGGTCCTTTCCAACCTTGTGATTCTGCCATTCAGCCATGCAGAGAAGGACTTCAGGGTTCTGGTGAACAAAAAGCTGGGCGTGAGACAGCAATATGCTCTTACCAACAGTATCCTGGGCTGCATCAAGAGATGGGTGGCCAATAGAACAAGGGAGGTGATTGGTTCTCCCTGCTCTGCCTTCATGATGCCCTATCTGGAGTACTGTACCCAAGCCTGAGGATCCCAACACAAGAAAGATGCAGAACAGTTGAAGTGGATCCAGAGGAGGGACACAAGGATTATCAAAGGGCTGAAGCACCTTTCCTATGAAAAATTTCTGAGACACCTAGTCTTGTTCAGCCTGGAGAAGACTCTAAGGAGACCTCAGTGAAACTTTCCAGTACTTGAAGGGTACTTATTATGCAGGAAGAGAAGCAATTCTTTATACTGTCTAGTAGTGATAGGACAAGGATGAAGAGCTTTATTTAGTTTAAAGTAAAGAGGGAAAATATAGGTGTGAGGAAGAAATTTTTCACTCAGAGGGCAATGAGGCACTGGAACAGGGTGCCCAGAGAAGCTGTGGATGCTCTGTCTCTGGAGATGCTCAAGGTCAGGTTGGATAGGGCCAATGACATCCTGGTCTACGGGGAGGCAGCCCTGCCCTTGGGAGGTGGCTGGAACTGGGTAGGCTTTAAGGTCCCTTCTAACCTAAGCCATTCTGTGATTCTGTGGTAATCATAAATATTATTTGGCCTTCCTTTTCAGTACTATTAAATTGGCTTTATCTCAACCCGTGAGTTTTACCTTTTTCTGATTCTCTCCCCAGCCTCATGAGAGGGCGTGAGCAAATAGCTGTGCAGTTTGTTGACTGCACACTATGCAGTTGTTCAGGTGCCTGCCAGGTGAAACCATAGCATGAACAGACATAGCAGAGCATGCCCAATGCACATAAAGGGGATAATTAATTTATGGAGTACATGCAACAGTGGGCTAAAAGGAGCTACAGGAGAAAACAATTGTAGCATCTGTGAGAGCTACCTCCTAGATGCCAGACACTGCATTGAAAGTAGAGCTTTCCAAACTAAAAGTAGTAACCTCAGCAGCATCTGTAGCACATAACTGTAGAGGGATAAATCAGATGAACTTCCAAAACTGAAAATCATTAAAGAAGTCATAAATCAGCAGGTGAAACTGGAAGGTAATTTTTGTGAACACAGAACTTAGGTGAAATTGACTTTTTACTTAGTTCTCCTTTATAGGTAATATATGCAATCATTTATGAGGAACTCACTGAAATCATACAGGAACACAGCAGAATACTGCTTTAGAGATTACCACTTACCTGGCACCTTGCTGGTTACTTAAAATCCATAGCTATCATGACATGTACAGTGATACTCTGAACAGGAATCTTCCCTTGTACATGAGAAACAGTGATAAACACACAAGGCATCTCAGCAGAGCTATTTTGACTAAAGCTGGCTCGAAATCTGTACCATTTGCTAGCCACAGACAACCCTCTCCACTTCATCCATTTTCCTATCTGTCATGGTCAGTGGAAGTTCATTTATTTAACAGCAGCTGTTTTTACTCATGATGACTTATTCTAATTAACAGTACTCTTGTTCTAAGTAACAGAGTACTAAAGTATACAGATATATTTTTTTTCAGATACTATGGAAGACACTATTCTAAACTGATATTCCTATTCATTTTAGAAAGTAAAGAAATAAAAGGAGACAGAAGCTAGCTGTCTTCTAACAAAACAAAACAAAACTAGGCTATATGCTTGTTTTCACAACTGTACTAAGAGAATTACCTTGTACAAGTTTAATATCTATGCTTATCTTACAGCTCAACAGAATTTGTGATAACCCTTAATGCTAGCTCAATTTTCAATTGTCCCTAGAAAATTATATGAATGTGTGCAATCAAGAGAACATATGAAGTTGTATACTTAATGGCACATGTCTCCATAGCTCAATTAAAGTAATTACAACACTGGTGTTTATTAATTTATGTAAGTTAGAGTTCTCTCATCTTAGTCACTGTCCTTACCTAAGAACAATGAAACAGAAATGTCTTTTTTATTTGAAAAATCATTTCTGAGCTGTTAGGAACTTCATGTTCAGAGCAACTATTTATCAGCAGCATTTTATTTTTAGTGCAATAAAATACTAACTTTTGTTCCTTTACTTTAGACTTTTTCCTTGAACATTTAAGTACAAAAATCTAAGCCAGGATATGATTTTGGAAAACTATATAGAACTGTAACCTACAGGTCAAAACACGTACCCAATTGTATTAAATACTGTTCCAACAGCATTGTCCATGAGTGCCAGTTCCTAACCCTATAGCTAACATGCCTCAGGCTCATCAGTCAGACTTGCAGTCTGCCAGCATCCCATTTAAGTAACTTCAGCCATACAGGAGCTAGACATCTAGCCTAAATTGCCACCATAGTCTACAGAGAGAAAATCAGAAGATAAGGTATAGAATTACAGAATCACAAAATTGTAGGAGCTGGAAGTGAACCCTAAAGCAGGGTCCCTACAGGTTACACCAGGAAGAAGCATCCAGGTGAGTTCTGACAACCTCCAGAGAAGGGGATTTCACAGCATCTCTAGGCAGCTTGTTCTAGTGCTCTGTCACTTCTTGTGTTTGTATGGAACATTCGGCCTTTCAGTTTCCTGCTTGTATTAGACACTTATTTTGCTATAAAATTAATATTCTTTCAGCAAAGAGTATTACTTTGTTCTTTTTTGGAGACTGAATTTCAAAGCTGTATTAATTAAATATACATACTATTCCAGATCATGAAAGTTATGTGACGTGAGAACTCTGAATTGTGAATTAACACGTATGCAGAGTGTGAACTGTACAATGTAAATTTGCATCCTAACACATCAAACTAGTTTTCTTGAGTAGGCTGCTTCCAGGCTTGACACATCCAACCAGGCACCTAGACTGAATCTGCCCTTTGCATGGTCACATTACACCATTTCAAATCAAACAGTGACAAACACATTACACCAATTTTTACACTTTGCATTCAACATAATTCATACTTGTACATAACAAAGACTATGCAAAAAATGTCAGGTGTGAGAGACAGCTGGGGAAAATGAACGTTTCATGAATTTGTACCAAATGGGTCACGAGAGCATCATTTTATACTCTTCAACTATGTTCAGCATCTCCTAATGACTTACCAATGGCTTTTGTGAAATGAGGGGGTGTTTTCAGTATGAATGTCAACTAGCAGGTGTCTACAGCATATTACTTTTTGTTATGTCAGGTATAACCAGTGCCCCAAGAACGTCCAAGAAGTTATCATCATTCAGATACAGAGTAAACCGTCTACTTCATTCCAAAGCTGGTTCTTATATTCTCCTTTCAAATTTTTATTGAAACACTGTGTGGTACTCATGTCTAAATCATAATTGGTCAAACAAACCATGCATAAACTGCTGTATTTGGATAACTAAATTGAGGTGCTGGGAAGAAACCAATGCAAAACATGTCACTGATGCCACAGTGCTGAGGAAGTCTAAACACCAGAATGTGAGACCAGCCAGCAAAGACTGTGCTAGCTTGCTGAAGAAGGCAAACTCACATGAGACCATCTGAGCCAAACAGTCTCACAATGTAAGATTACCACTGAAATCCTTTGCAATAAATTTACCTGCAGATTGTCCCAGAATTCCTTAAAACTGATTAGCCAAACTCTTAAGCTCCCTTTTTTCCTACACAGTTTTAAAAATATCCTAGCACAGTAACTTCTTATGAAAATCAACAGTTGAAGTCCAGTTAATTACTGGACTTTAAATTTAAACTTTAATTCATATTTGTAAAAATCTTAACAGATAAACTAAGGCAAATAGAAAGCATTAAATGATATTGTGAATAATGTTAGGCTACATCTTAACCATCGAGAATTTGTATAGATTTCAAAAATTTAACATTAAAAAAAAAATAATGAAATTAAGGACACCAGAGTAACTACTGTTGAAATATATGATGATAATGGAAGAAAACAACAAATAGCATAACGTGTACCTCACAGTGTAGTGCAGCTGATATCTTTTCAGCTTATTTTACTGGAGAATGGCCTGACAGGGAGATTAAGACCACTGGATTAGGAATAACTAATCCCACCAGCCAAGTCAGTCTCACAAAAGAATTTACTACAGAAACAACTAAAGCCAGAAAACAGTACAGATTTGAGGAGACCTCTGTAGTGAAATAAAGTCACTGAGCTCTGAAAATCAGATTCTGCTGAAAATTTGCTCTAGAAAACTGACAGATGTACTATACTAAAGACAATCACACTTAAATTCTTTGAAGCACACATCATATCTGTGATGAAATCCTTGAAAAGCAGTATATGCCCTAGAGATGAACCTTCACTAGTATGTTTGAGCAACTGATACCAGCTTCTAATATGCAACTTTGGTTTTCTTAGTCTGCCTAATGTCTCCATAACACTTGCAAACTAAGGTTCTCACAAGTTAAATGAAGGTATCCACATAGCCTTAGTACACGTCATTGTGTTACACTTTACAGTACATGCCCACTAACTGCACAACCTAGTTTTTCCACAAGAATCCTGTTTACACCATTTTCTAAGAGGCTCGGCAATTATTTACTCAGTAGCTTGTTGGTGTTTCATTTTCTTCCAATGCTCTGCAACAACCTAAGTGTGCTGCACAGTAAGCTGGAGTTGAAGCTAAGCACTGCACTCTCTGAAGGCTCTCAACCACTTCCAGTACGTGAAGGCGAGAACAGGGAAAGAAAAAGGGCTTTCAGTGGAACTCACGTCCACCCTACCTGAGTCACTGCTAGAGCAAGCATGTATCTCTCATGCCATGAGTCAGGGATCCTGGATGGGTCATATAATATCAGGAGATATGCAGTCAAGTAGGATGACTTGATGCTCCATAAATGATGTAAATTCTATCATTTCTTAATTTTGATGAACTAACATTGGTATCTCAATGTTGTCTTGCTGCATTATTTTTTATGTGTGGCCTTGCATAGATGACATTTTGTTACACACTCTTTTTCTATTGTTGCCTCCTCAGGTAAGGTCTCCTGCCCTTTTTCATTTTCATCTTACTCCTACCCATGTATTGCTACACTATTCTTTGTCACGTTTGTTTCACAGTCAGAAGACTGAAGATACGCGTTATAAACTCCCAGATGTCACACACCCCTACGGTGCTATATAAACAATAATAAGTAGAAAAGATAACTCACAGTCTTATTTTGTCAGCTTACATTATGATGTTTCAAAGGACTTCTGAATGAGATGCTTCAGCATTCAGCTCACTAAAGACAGATTTGATGTCCTCTCGTAGCTTTTTTACGTAATTCATTGTATTCAATACAAAATAAATTATTTATTTTAGGTAGTTTTAATGCAGCACATGGTGCTACAAAGGAGATGATAGAATTTCAAATGTAATGGCACAGTATGTATTAATGCAATACAGTCTCTTGAAAAAACATACCAACCTTTCACTGAGAATCACCTTACATAAAAAATAAAAAATTAAAGTCAATTTCTTTGTCATACAAGAGTTACAGATATGATACACTAAGTATCTATTATTGGTGTCTGGAGAGAACAGAAACAAACAAATGATGCTGGGAAGTCCAAATGTCTCAATGTGTGTGGATTTTAAAAAGTACATCAATTATCACTACATGCATAACTAGTTAGCCTACCACTGCCTTACATTAATATAAGATACATACACATGAATATATAATCATAAGATAATAAGATCATCAAAGTTGGAAAATATTACCCAGTTCAATCATTCCCTATCACCAATATCTTCCACTAAACCAAGTCCCTCAGTACAACATCGAAGCACTTCTTGAACACCTCCAGGGTCACTGACTCCACTACCACCCTGGGCAGTCTGTTCCAGTACCTGACCACTCTTGGAGAGGTATTTCCTAACTCCAACTTGAAACGCTCCTGGTGCAACCTGAGGCAATAAATAAGACCAGTACTCATCACATACTTCCAAGTATATGAATGAGCTGAATTGATGAAAAGTCAGGAGAAGATATTTCAGAACCATATACAAATCATAAAATGAGGCACTTAACAGTTTTAAAAACTATTATTAAAACAGGGTAATCCTCAAAGTTGACTGAAATTTGTCATTTACAAAAAGGAAAAAAAAAAAAAAATAAAAAAAGAAAAAGAAAAAAAGAAAAAAAAAAAAAAAAAGAAAAAAGAAAAAAAAAAAGAAGGATGAGTCCAAGCCATAAAAATCAAGCAAAAATCTGCTGTCTCTTCTACCGTTTTTTATGAGGAAATCTGTACATAAAGGCATCTCTTTACTCCTGATCTCTCAAAATCAGCTGCCTGGTATCCTCATAAGATACCTAGGTAGTGGGCTTAGCTATACAAGCTATCTGTGGGCTGTTATCATTTTGCAGCAGATACATTTTTCAGGCTCTTAAAGGTGTGTAAGCTAAGCAGGAAAAGCCACTTATCTTTAACTGACATGAAATGAAATGGTATTTAAAAAAAAAAAAAAAAAATGAGGGAAGAATAACAAAAATACTCTTCTACCTGGATTTGGTAAAACCTCTAAATGACAACTGAACAAAAATAAAGTGTTCAGTGAGAATACAGTGTCTCTTACATTTGCAAGAGAAATACCACCTCTATAAAATGGAGTCAAAAGACAGCTGATGCAGCACAGATATATCTATAACATGTAATCCTGCAATCACAATCTCCTTCATCTGTCATCATCTCTTTATGAATCTTTTCTTCTCTGACTGGTGAGATTGGTAGAAACAGTAACCATGGAGCTACCTTTAATTTCTTTGAAAAATAACAAGATTTAAAAACAACTGAATAGTCTAGGGATTATGTCACTTAGAAATCAGATAAAGATTTTGCTTTGGCAGCCTCTACACTGCTTTAAAACATGCAATATTCGATATATATATATAGATAGATAGATATTTGTGTATATATAGATAGATAGATAGATATTTGAATATATTGACCCACTTCAAATGCTGAACATCAGCTCAGTGCTCCCTGATCCAGCATGACTCCGTAACACAGATATAAGACTTGTTTGTCTATAATGTTATGATAATAAATATGGTATACAGACATGTTCTTTCATGATCTGTTTGAAAAATATGAAATACAGAAAAGCTTATATGATCAACAATCAGAAATACCCCACCTTATTAAATAGGAGAGGCAAAAAAAGCCTGGCTCTCTAAGTCTAAATAAGCCCAAATTTCCAACTGTTTGATTTTAACTTTTATGTATAATGCATAACACTTTTACAAAAGAAAAATATATATATATATTAGGGGAAAAAAAGAAAAAAAAAGAAAAAGCTTTCAACAGCGATTACATAGTATTATTTCATTCTTAACCACTCACATGCTGTTAGAAGTGCTGCGGTCATGACACATCAAAGGGAATATTACTCATTAAGTGATTAAGGTCACTGGAAATAAATAAGTGCATCTCATTCCAACTCAAAGGAGTACTGTTTGCAATACAGTGCCTGACTATAAGGGTTCTAGTCTTCAGTTACTATTTTTGCTTTTTATCTCAAACACCATTTTTACATCAATAAAATAAATAGATATTCTTGTTACATAAAATTTATCTATTCAACTTCACAGTGAAGCTTTGTAAGAGTTTTGCTTCACTATGATCATGAGTGGACACAACATACATTACAGGCATTAAGGATGATTCTGACACCATTAACCAAGAGGGCTAGTAAACTTAAAGAAGTCGTTTAATAAAATCAGTGTAAATAAGTTGAATATCAAACTGAATTCTGTTTTCTGTTATCTACTTCCTATGAGATCCCCAGCAGTTTCAGTTCTCAAAAAGTTACAAATATTTTTACATCCACATTTGCATTGACTCTGATAGGAACTCAGGCAGGAGAATTCCTCCCATGTCCACATTCTGAAGTAAAAACAGAGAAGACAGACAGTACGCAGCCGGCCCATTCCATATTTCTTTATAATTTTTTTTTACCTTTTTTGCCCTTGGGAGCATCAATTTTACTTTAATCTGTATGTAGCTTCTGGGTTCTTCACTCTGAAGGCTTTCCAGGACCATATTGCTCATTCCCTCCTTGCACAGACCAGCTGGACAGACCTGGGAGTGTTAGAGAGGAAAAAACTATTATGATGCTGATGTAATTATTTTTCATGCCTCTGCATAATTCTAAAGGTGCGTGCCTTGTTTCAATTGACACTGATTTAGTTCCACATACACTACTGAAGACTGTTCAAAAAACTTTTTAAAAGTGCACTTATACATATGTAAATGTACAGAAAAAAATCTGTACCGTGAATTCTGAGTAGAGCCCATGAAGGTTGGTTGGAAAAATATACAGGGGATGTTTGGATGCAATATCAGCTCAGGTCTGACAGACCTTATTAGTTCAGACACAGCAATGTGGGAATGCAATCATATTATTTCCAGCGTTAGCTGTAAACAAAGAAATAACACATCTACTTTCTGTGCATCAATCAGAATCTGTGACAATTACAAACTGGCTTCATTAAAGGACGGGTGTGGTAAACACTCTGTTTCTTATGAAAAGGAGTACTTCTTGCTGTTGCAAATGCCACTTATGCTAACTCAGGAAGTAGTGTGGTTCCAACTTAGATCATTAGTTTTCAGCAATATGGATGGCTGCTAAATCTTCTTCTAAGTAAGAGAAGTTGAAGCACACAAATGCAAACTGCATCAGCACCATATCTAAGCAAATAAGTGGTTCTAAACCACAGGGCAAAGATACGAACTGGCTCTTTAGGAAGGAGCTTACATCTGTTGCAGCCAGAATGCAACTGCAGCTGGATCCAAAATGACTGTTGCAGTCTCTCATCTGCTCCCAGTGCTGAGATAAGGGAAAGGCTCATCAACAAAGACACGGCATCAGACACTCAACTAATGAAAATATCTCCAGAGCATGGAGTCTGTGAGAAATACTGTAGAAAAGCCCCATAAGCTTGTCTGGTACTGACCTACCTTCATAATACTTGCAAGTACAAGGGCAGCTCTAAAAGTAATGCCTCTTATTTAATTATATTAACAGTCAGAGGCAGATGATGGTGGCACAGTAGTAGAAGTTGAACCTTCCCCCCAAAGTTCTGTAACATTTTGTTGCCACGTGACAGATGGCAGCCAAAGGGCAGTCTGACAAAATGACATCTAATATGGATGTGTTTATGAAGCAAAGGTGTTGAATTGTTCATTGAATTCTTCCATGCAGGAAAAAAAAAACAAAAACAACAAACTGTACACACTGATGTAAAAAAAATTGAAGTTGATGAGTTTTATGGAGCGCCAGTGTGCTTTCATTAGAAACTCCTCCTTCTATCTCCATGTCTATTTACTTTTACTGAATATAGTATATGAAGTCATAAAAACAGGACTGACACAAGCCTATATCTGAACTTTAACAAAACAACTTATTTTGTAAGGTTGTGTGATTTTCTTAGCCAGCCTACAACCACAGCCTGTATCACTCCATCTAAATTAAAAAATGCAGGTCTCTTCTTCTCTCACATCATAGCCTTCCACAAACAATGAACACATCCTGAGATTACTCTTCTTGACTAGTAAGCAAAATTTTCATTAGTTTTATAATAGACATGGATGATGAGCATGCTCCATTTTTTGTTTTAACGTAAAAGGATATGGGAAAAGAGATAAATGTGACCCTTAAAAGCATTATGTTCACTGTTTTGTTTTGTTTTTTAAAAAAACTATTGCAGCTACAAACACAAAATAATGCAGATATCATTATATCTAGTGTTACCTGAAAAAAATCTTGATGGCCCTGAATTTTCTTGCTATTATTCTTAACTGCCTATGTCAAAGATTATTGATACTGGCATTGTCTAGTCAAAATAGTAAATTAGCAAAATAGTTATAACTGATGGTCTTGCACAATGAGCAATAGATTGGCTCTTTAAGGATTGGGATGATGGAAATGCTGAGTACAATGACCAGCTGAGTCTCAAAACTGGTAAACAGTAGGACTGTTACACATTACATAAAAGAAAACAACCTTATTCCAGACTCCAGAGACAGCAAGCAGCACAAGAAGTATGCTAGAGATGATGCATACTGACTTGGACAATGAGCAGCTACCCTAAGATCTAGATAGCATCTGGTGAATGCAACCTACATGGCAGAATTCTGTACAGAGTTCTTTCCAAATGCAATATAGGAAATTTGTTTTTATGTCACGACTTTGCTTTCAGGCAAACAACTTCTATTTTTTTTTTTTTTTTTTTTTTTTTATACAGTTGTTAACTGCTATTGTGCTAAAACTGAATTGCTGTGTTCTTCAAAATTAAAATGAAACAGATAGTAAGTAACTCCCAAATAGCACACATTTATTTATTTATTCATTTTTGTCTATGTCATGACAGAATTCACTGAACTGTGCAGAAACTTCCTATTCCATAGGGATTATGAGTCACCTCTGCATTCTTCTCTTTGTGTGCAGGAGAGCCATCTTACTGTCAATTGCTTTTATCTCTGACACAACTTTAACTTTTAGCTGTAGGTATGAGAAAGTAACAAGAATTTGCAATCTGAACCTCAGATGAGATTGTCTGTCTGTGGTACACATCGAGGCTGCTTCAAAAGAAATTCCTCCTACTTTACTATACTGCACACATCAGAGGCAGATACTGGTGGAATAGTGCAGTTTGAACGTTCCCACCAATATTATCACATTTTCTTGCCCTGTGATAGATAGCAACAGAAGGGCAGTCTGACAAAATGGCATCTCAAATGGAAGTGTGTACTGACGTATCCGCCAATTAACCCGACTTATCCCAGGACCTTGACTGTCCAGGGGAGAGACACAAACATGGATGCCATGACGTCTTCTCTCAATTTATTGCTGTGTCACATTCCTTATGTACCATCCTAAATCCCACGCAGACACGTACACCTGCTACGCAAAACCCGATGGACGTGAGAGAACCTGTACACACACCTACCTAAACCTCCCACCCACTAACTCTTAATCTACAGGCCTAACTCAGCTATTCTAGAACACTCCATCTACTTGAACTACTGTATGCACTCATAAATCCTTACTAAGACAACTTAGTACTCCAACATCTCCCCCCTTTCTTTGCTAATGTGATGTTTCAGAGTCACACATGAATAGTGATTGATAACCATCTCCATGTGCTGCACTTAAAACTAAATTAACTGTGAGAAGGTGACTAACTGCCCGATCCAAAACATGGTGAACAATATGAACTATAACAGGAATCAAACACACAGCAAGCAGGATAACTACTAAAGCAATCACACCCACAGTAAGAACATTCTCAAGTTGCCTAGGAAGACCAAGTAAATTGGAAAAGAAACCCCAGTTCTTATCCTTCATTATCTGGAACGTCGAGTCAGCTATGTCCTTCGGTTCCCGTCGGATCTTGTCTATGGCTGAAGATGAATTCGCACTGAAGTCAAGACAGCAGAATCCTTTCAGCCATAGGTGTTGTTCCATCTCAGCACAACCTAGACCAGTCCGAGCGAGCAGAAAGTCTACCGCCATCTTCATCTCAGTCAGTCCAGTGTCAAGGGAACTCAGTGACTCAGCTGTATCAGTCAGCACATGGGAAGTGTGATTCGCATTCTTTTCTGCCCAACAAGCAAGCTGTGCAGTCACGTGTGTATTACGAACTATTTGGGGCCAGATAAAGACAGTACCTAGGACCCAGCGCACGCTCCCATCGAAATACACGCGATCACTGCATTCTGGTGTCAGCCTTTCTATACTTTGCCATTGTTGTGAACCCTCTGAGGAATTGCTGGATGTCACGTAGTGAGGTAGGCGCTATTCCCAGCCTGCCCAGGCTGCAGGGACCACCCATAGGTCAAATGGGTATAACTGGGTAGACTTATCCTGACCCGCAAATCAGGACCATACCTGGGGGCAGATGTATAGGGGCATCATTCTCCATCTCGATTGTCACATGGAACTTAGTGTTGCGTCCAGGGAAGGTCTCACTTTCCCTTGGATCGTAGTCCTGGCTGCCTTGCAGCCTGGCACTAGGTGAGCTGGAGTGAAACCAGACCCACCCCACCACTGATATGTTGGGACGCACGGTGGCCAGGGCCTGCCATCGAACATTGCTTGCTCGAGGGCCCTGAGGCTGCTGGAGAATAAGCAACCCCATCGCTATTGCCTTTTGCCACAGGAGCTTGCTGTACCAGATCCCTTCGTACATGCACCTAACAAGGGGCAGACAACTACCTCTGTTGTTCACCACCCTGATCCGATTCAGCAAATCACTACTGGCACAGGCTGTCTTGTTGAAACAAGGCATAACGTATGGCAAGAGCACAGGTACAAAATGGATCACCTACCACCAAAAGAGCCAAGCACACCATGGAAGAGTTAGTCGGCTTCGCATACTGCAGCCAAAAATTCCCCAGTGACTCAGGGGTCATTAGAGTTGACACCTGCATTGTGTCAGGGGAGATGAGACACAGGTTCAATCCAGGCAGGAACAGTTTGAAGACATTATTCCTTGTTGAATTTGATTAAGCCCTTCCATTATTTAGTACCAAAGAGACAACAGTTTAGCAGCCATTCTGTCTCCAACAGTAGAAGTCTGCTGGAGTTTTGTACCAATTTTAACCCAAAGATCCCCATCAAGAGAAAATCCAGTTTTCAGAAATTCAGAAACATTTTTACTGCAACCTGAAAATAAATCTCTAAAGGGTCCCACTCTGTGTTGATCTGTAACTGATTAGAAAAAAACCTTCAACTTTTGCATACTCTGATATATCGATTTGAATGATCAATAAAATTTGTGCAGCAAATACTAGTAGAGTGCTCGCAACCATGCCTTTTAAACTAATACCTAATTAATGGTCGCACAAATTTATGAAGTTGCATGTCAGACAGAATCATTATTAGAGGGCAAATGTGCCAAAAATGTGTTTGCAGTGGATGCGATAGGCAGTGCCAGCAGGACATCCCCTGCTTCAAAGTGCACTTTACCTTTTTCTCCCATCACAGATTCTCTCCTGCTTTTGTTTCTTGCAGAGCCTGAGGGGTGTTTCCAATTGTACACCATATCCACATGGCCAGTGCATGATACAGAGCCCAAATGGAATACCTGCTTGGAAAACAGAATAAGCCATTAAAATCAGCTCTCTTAGCGTGCACCTTTATCTCAAGTGATGCATGGTCATATTTTAGCAATCCTGATTAGCGGGATGAAAGGAAGTGATCACTCTATGATACAGGGTCATCCCCTTCACCTAAGATTTCTTTCCAGGTTTTGTCTTTTCCAATTAAGAAAAGGCTAATCGATAGGCTAACAGCATCATAACTGAGCATTACTAATACATCAAATGACTATTCCTGTAGACTCCAGCATTGGCAACATTAGATCATATTTGATTCACATCCAATCTATTAATAAAACAGAAGCACACAATAAACCTGATAATGCCTAATAATTCTAATTCCAGAGACTGCATTGGAAATGCTAGAAATTCTCCCACTATGCCACACCATTGTTATCTGCAGTATAACAGGTTACAAAGCAATACCAGTCAGTAAGAAGCACACAGTCCCAGTCACAATGAAAGCTGGATACTAGGACCAGTCCTAACGACTCCCATTTACTTTCAAAGCACACCATTTGGGCGGGCGATGGGACCGCCCTGGCCACACTATGCCAATCAAAGGGGTGATGAGCTCCATCTGTATCATGTCCAATAGAGCTTGGCAGGCGGGACTTTCCAAGTCTGACGTAGCCATCACCGATCTTAACTCCTTAACTAGCTGCCAATCAAAAGGCTCCCAGTTGGGCCGGCCTTGAGGATCCCGTACCTCGGGGCGTACAAGCGGCCTTACCCCCCTCTAATGGTTGAAAGATAAGATCTCCTTGGAGTGCGCAGTTCTTCACGGTCATGTACCAATCGTCCACCGGATCTTTAAGGGGCTTCTCGCTGCCGTTGTGCAGCCTGAGTTTGAACTGCCTGAGGTAAAGTCAACCAAAAGCCACCGAAATTCTTTTAACAGCCTCTCAGGCAAGTCATCCGTCCACGGAGACGCGTCAGCCGCCGCTGCCGGTCCCTCCCCTGGCAGCCAGAGCCTCGCGTGGAGCGGCGCGGCGGGGAAGAAGCGGGCCGTGTTGCCGCACCCACGGTAGTGGCGCGGCCGCCTCCGCCATGAAGCGGAACAGCTGGGCCGAAGCCCGCCGCCGGCTGTGAAAAGAACTCGGAGTGCAGCGTCGAGGGCGGTGGGGGTTGAGGAGCAGGACGAGCGGCGGCAGCAGGCGCCCTCCGCCGCCGGGCCCGAGACTTGCGTGCAGATCGCCGATCGCTTGTATTTCGCAGTTCTCGGCCAAAAACCAAAGAGTGGAGCTGCAGCTTCAGATACCCATCATTTCTGTGTAGACAATGAACTTGTGTATGAGAACTTCTATGGAGATTTTGGACCACTCAGTCTGGCAATGGTCTACAAATACTGCTGCAAGCTAAATAAGAAATTCAACCTCTCGTGGTTGAAAGATAAGATCTCCTTGAAGTGCGCAGTTCTTAACAAGCTCTCCCTGGAGCCTTCTCTTCTGCAGGCTGAATAGCCCCAATTCTCTCCACCTGTCTCCATAGGGAAGGTGCTCTAGCCCTCTGATCATCTTCATTGCACTCCTCTGGATCCATTCCAACAGCCTGATGTCCTTGTGCTGGGGGCTCAGAGCTGGACACACTGCTCCAGGTGCGGTCTCATGAGAGCAGAGCAGACCTGCAGAACCACAACTTGTTTGCCACGCTGCTGTTGACTCCAGCATACAGTTGGCATTGTCAGCTCAAGTTGAGTATTTCATTGACTGACATCCCCAAATCAAGCTGTTCGCCCAATCTGTTATCTGTGCTTGGGATTGCCATGAACCAGGTGCAGGACCTTGCACTGTGCCCTGTTAACCTTTAAGAGGTTAGCATAAGCCCATCTCTCAACCCTGTCCAGGTCCCTCTGGAGAGCATCCTCTTCCCTCTAAGATGTCAACTGCAGCATTCAGCTTGGTGTCATCCACAAACTTGCTAAGGGTGCACTCGATCCCACTGTCCATGTCACCTACAAAGATCTTACAGAGCAACAGCCTGAGCACCAATCCCTGAGGAATGCCACCCATCACCAGTCATCCCATCACCAGTCCATCCATTTGGACTCTGAGCCATTGTCTACAGCTCTCTGAGTGTGACCACTAAGCCAGTTCCTTATCCAGCACAAAGTCTGTTCATCAAATCCATTTTTTTTCTAATTTAGCAACCAGGAGAGAGAGTGTTAGATGCTTTGCACAAGGCCAGGTAGATGATGTCTCTTGCTCCTCTATCCACTGATGCTGTAACTCCATCATAAAAGGCCATCAGATTTGTCAGGCAGGATTAGCCCTTGGTGAAGCCATGTTGATTACCACCAATCACCTCATCTTTATTTTCCATGTGCCTTAGTAAGGCCTTCAGGAAGATCTGCTCTATGGTCTTGCCAGGCACAGAGGTGAGACTGACTGGCCTGTGGGTTCCTGCATCTTCTTTTTTTCCCTTCTTGAAGATGGGGGGTTATGTTTCTCCTTTTCCTATCAGTGGGAACTTCACTACATTGCCATAACCTTTCAAATATGATGAACAGCAGCTGGGCAACTTCATCTGCCAGTGGCAGGTTGAATTATGAGGAAGTTTATAGTGCCCCCCATCCCTGTCTTCCAGCTCAGATGACTAAGTACGCTGAGGATGACTGATTTGACAACTAAAGACAAAATGAAGAGTGCATTAATCACTTCTGCCTTTTTGATGGATAAGGAAACGTTTCTCACTGCACCCAATAAAGATTGGTGGTTCCTCATGGCCTTACCCTTGCTGTTAATATATTTGTAAAAAAAACACTTTGTTACCTTATGCAATGGTGACCAGATTAATTTTTTGCTGGGTTTTTGCATTTCTGATTCTTTCTTTGCATATCCTAGCAACACCCTTGTACTTGTTCCTGAGCTGCCTGTCCCCTCTTCCATAGCAGTGAACTATCTTTTTCTTTTCCCCAAGTCTCAGTTAAAATTACCTGTTCTGCCACCTTGGTCCTCTTTCCCACCAGTTGATCTTACAGCACGCAGGGATGGCTTGTTCCTGTGCCTTTCAGGTTTCATTCTCTAAGTATGCCCAGCCTGCTGGACCGCTTTACCCTTCACCATTGTATCCCAAGAGACTCTCTGAACCAACGTCCTGAACAGTCCAAAGTACAACTACAGTAATCCAGGTTTTGCTCTCCTGATCGCTTATTTCACCGAGAACAGAGAACTCAATCATTTTGTGGTCATTGTTTTCCCCACAAATATCAGGCAAGTTGAAGTCCCCCAAATAAGCTCTAGCAATGGTGTGACTTTCTGCCAGCTGCTCAAAGTATGCTTCATCTGCCTCTTCATCCTTGTTGACTGGTCCATAACAGACTTCCAACAGGATATCAGCCTTGTTTCACCAGTCATGGCATTTCAGCCAGACTCTGCCTGTCTCCTCTCCTACTCTAACTCATAGATATGTAAATGGTTTTGTAAATGGCAAAGCCTTTCACCACACTACATGTATCCTGGTCTTAAGGAAAACTGCATTATCTTTTGAAAACGGATGTCTTTCAAATAATGTTTGCAATATGGTGAGCATTTGAAGCATCCTCCAGATGCTTACAAAAACTATAGGGGATTACAAATAAATTACTGGCGTTATTAAATGGAACATCTAGTGGGAGGGTATGGACAAACTATTGGTTTCTACCGTATGCATTCAGAGTGGGCAAGAGATTCCACAAATCTGCTGAATCTTTAGAGAACATAATCTGCCTGACTTTGCCAGACATTAATTCCCCCCAAGACATTAACTACAGGAATAAGTTCATTAGTTACTGGTCTCCTACAGAGTTCACCCATGCATTACTGAAAAGGTTCAAAATGATAACACATAACATAGAATCTTACAATGTCGTGAGACCCCTACCAGAACAAAATGGTAGCAGAACTCTGTAACATTTATTTCACAGAGCATTATAAAATATTTACTTCCCTGACTTCTGTTTTGCATTACTCCTGACTAGCAGACAAGCAGCCACACAGCCACTTGCTAATTTTCCCTTGTACAAGAGATGGTGGAGGGAACTGGAAGGGCTAAAGCAAGAAAACATGCATTGAGATAGGAACAAGTGAAGGAAGGGGGAAGATCCTATCACCTCCTCCATGAGGTGAGTGGCTACATTGATATGATCTTCCCCCTTCCCTCACTTGTTCCCATCCCAATGCATGTTTTCTTGCTTTGTCCCTTCCAGTTCTCTCCACCACCTGCTCACCCCCATGAGATGAGTGATACTCAGCTGGTCTGTGAGCAGGAAAACAGCACTAGCCCCTGCCCTTTTCCATCTATCCCTACGTTGATTCTCGCTGTGGTATAACCGTTTGGTTTGCTGGAGCTGGTCCCATCAGTGTTCCCTTCCATCTTGTCCATTACTTGCATGCTTGGTGAGGATTGGGGCAGAGTGCAAAACACAGGAAGCCTCACCACTGAGCAGCAGTGCCCAGCAGCAAAGAAAATGCTTTACTCATAATGCTATTACTCAAAATCCCAGATAGGCACCATATCAGCTGCTGCGGAAAGTTAACTCCACCCTTACCAGGTCAAGTACTCTTGCTCACATATAATTAAAAGTCATGAAACATTTTTTTCCCACCAATTTAAGAAGAAACTTCTACTTAAAATTTGTTCATAGCACAGTAATGACTTTCCAAAAGCCATTTCCTGTAGACTGTGCTCTACTTTTGGATGGTGTTAGGAAAAGAGCAGTGCCATCAAAAGCCCTCCAAGAACCAAGTTTTCTTAACACACGGGTAGTGCCAATTCAGAAATGTATCTGCACTTTGGCCATCAGACCAAAAGAAGGGACCTTCTCAACCGGTATGAAACACGAGGTTTTTGCCCTTTGGCAGCTCTGTTTAGTATAATGGATGTGGAAGGAGAACCAGTGCTTCCTCCCAGTGCCTCTTTCTTAAACAGTAAGCGGGCCCACTCACTGCAGCAATCATTTACTACAAGGGAGCAGGAAACAGACCTCGCTTCGTGTCAGCGCTGCTCATCATGGCACACAACACCATCATGCAGTGGCCATGCCTGAAGGAGAGGCATGGCTGCGGGTGCATCTGGGGTGCCATTCAATGCCAGCGGCAGCACATCCTGGAGAAACCTGTTGCTGTCTGTTGCTTGTGCAGACATCTGTAGTGGAGTTGACTCCCTGGTACATGGAGTCTTAGGGACGGGGTTTTCTTCAGCTCTCTTCCACACCAGGTGTAGTCTCTTCCACACCAGCAGCTGCTACAAAACGAGTAAATACCGTATATAGCACAAAGACCCTATGTTGTTTCAAATACAAACCGTTTTTGCTCCTCCAGAAGTAATTTTCTCACCAAAATACAAAAGTACCGAAATACATCAAATTTAAATGCTGACAATCAGCGGGTCTATTCATTTTCTCCCAAGAGACGACCACCCTTGCGGCCCTCTGCTTTCCCACTCACGCTGCCCCACGTTCACCTCACACCATCGGACACCGCGACACGCACTTCGGGGCGCTGCGGGTCGCACACCGCACACCCTCTTGGACGGACGGTCTGACGGGCCGGGGGCCGGAATTGCCCGAGGGAGGGAGCAGAGGGCCGACAGTTCGTTGAGGAAGTGGCCGCGGCTGCGAGAGAAAACGAGGAAGCGGCGGCTCTCGCAACGCCTAACTCGGGCACAGCTCCGCTGTCGGCTTAGCCGCGCCGCTCTGCTTGCTCCCAGGAGCGGCAGGAGCCGCCGGTGGGCGGCAGTAGGCAGTGAGCGGAGGAGCCGCGGCAGCGGTGAGTGGAGACCACGCCGGGCGGGGGGGAGAGCTGCCAACAACGGGAGGGGTGGGCCGCCAACAACGGGAGGGGTGGGCCGGGGTCTGCCAGCCGCCTCCGGTAACGAGAGCGGGATGCGGGGAGCGGCTCAGCGGCGGGGCTCGCTCCGGGAAAGGAGTGGCAAGCTTTACCCGGAGAGCGGCGAGCAAATGTACCAATCTGCTGAGGCAAGCCGGAACGTTCCGTCCTTCTGTAATAACATCGTTAGCCCGTCATTTGCGGAACTAGAATATGGAACTTAAATACAGAAAATATATAGATTTAGTCATGTTTTGATGTGCTGTGGAGTAGTTTTTAACAGCGTAAGATTTACACTAAAGTAATTGTCCGGCTTCTGAATGGTGCATAATATATCAAAGACTTGGCACCTGGGAAAATGGCTTTAAAAAAGAGCTTCTTTCTTATAAAAATTCTTGATTTTGTGTCTGTCAGAATAATCACAGAGCATTGCTAGAAGTGCTGAAAGTCCATACTAAAGGCACGATGGCTGACTTGCTGCTGATCATTTCAGTGTTGGGCAGTCTTCTGTAGCTCTGTACTATGTGCAGTTTGTGCTAGAGTTCATCGGGTGTGGGTGTAGTAATGCTACCCTGGGCAGAGCTGGATGCTGCTTTCTTTGGGTGATGCTGACCCCACCAGAGGTGATGGAGACACAATTTGGCCAGAATACATGAAGTATTGCAGAGTAATTCCATTTTAAAACAAAACTATTCAATCTAAGGGAATGAACAGCTTGTAACTTTTTTGATGTTCTTTTCAGTTGGGCTTCTTTTATACTCTTTTTTTTATCCAAAGAAGTTTAGAATTCTCAATTCTTTGGGCTGAATCTGCAGCTTAATCCACAGGCACAGCTATCTGGTTCAAGTGACTATCAGCCTTTTAAGCTCTGTGCTACTACAGGCTTGGAGGCCATGAGCAGAAGCAGAGCAGAATACGTTGAGGCAGCCCAGTTAGAGGAACTGTGTCTTTTTTTCATCCCTCTGTTGAACATTCAGTGATAGAGACAAATAAGGAAGTTTGAATGCTCTTTATTTCTGACAGTTTTCCTGTGGGGGAGAAATGTTATAGTTTGGCAAAGACTTTGAACTAAAAGGTTTGGAATCACTGAACGTGCCCCAAAATGTAAGTAATTGCTTCAGATTTCAAATGTACATGAAATAACTGCAAAACCCCATGAGAAACTGTTGAAGTGTTCTTGGTTTGCTGCCTTTAGAAAATATTAAGTCCATTAAGTCCATAAGTGGTGAACAGTGCTGCTTTTCCATTTTGAAAGAAGAGCAGAATTAGATCTGAAGTTGCAGGAAGACAAAACCAGAAATTCGATTTTAGAAGGAACTAGCAGGTTACGCTGGAAACTAAACTGCATTTTAGAGCACCGATGGTAAAACTAAAAGCTGGATTTAAGCACCCTAATATCAAAAAATATAACATAGACATGTTACCATACACTTCTGTCTTTTTTGTGTGTGTGTATGTTACAACAGAGACTTGAGAAATCACTACTGAAATGTATGTTGTGTTCAGAGTTCATGGGATTGCAATCAAAGTTGTTTTTTTTATATATTCAGCTTTAATTCATTTTGCTTTATGCTTTTTCTTTACTCAATATTTAGCAAAAAACAAACAACAAACCCCACAGTAAATTGGCTGACATTCCTAATTAGAATACTGTGACTGTCAGCAATTGTGTTTGTGTCTGTATCCATGGCAGAAAGGTACTAGGTGGTGGTGTCCATTTTTCAGCTTTATGGACTCTTGGATCAGCGGTTCGATACCTGTTTTGTGCACACCAGTTACGTGTTAAGCTCCAGGATAAAATGGCCGAAAAGGGGAACATGTATGGTTTTGTATTGTAATTATAAGGAGTGCAGTGCATATCTTTGCATGTGAGTAACAATTACAGAAAGATCATTCCAGTCAGCTATTTAAAATCCTTTCTTTTGTACTTAAAGATGAGTGTGTACTTGTGTGATCTTCTGCATTGGGGTGAATGTACTTGTGCCATTAAGACTATGCACGACTCCAGTCTGAGCACAGTGGTTCTCTTTAAAGGCTCAAGATAATCTTGTGAACATGAGAAATGTAGTTCAGTCTTAAGAGTGAAAACTTATCACATTGCATGCATTTGCAGGATTATCTTAATTTCTAATTTGGAGAAAATACCATTTTATTGTAAGGAAACAGTTTTGTTTTGCTTACATTTGTAAAATAAGAAAGTCTTGTAGGAGGAAGCATTGGTAGCTTGTTTTCTGACATTTTAGTTGGCATTTCTAGGAAAGTTTTATCAGGGACATGTTCCTAATACTTTCAACAGAAGAGTGGAATACTAGGACAGGATAATTGGTACTTGTTAACATTTGATATCTGCCTTAGAGAAGTAAAATAAAAGTGTGTTGCTTTATCTTTACATTCCAAAACCAAAATTAGTTCAGAATTTCCTGTCTCTGTATGTACAGTGACTAAGTGACCACTTCTTTAAATGAGTTTGTTGAAAGGAAAGAAAGGGAAAAATATTTTGAGACTGGTTGAGCTTCAGTTTTCATCTTGTAGGGACTGCTAGGTATCTGCCACCTCTCTGTACCAGGTAACAGAACAACTTCAAATGTAGTTAGTATTAGAACTTAAATAGCCAGAATGCATAAATGTAATAGAGTATTATTTTCTGTGGTTTCACTATCACTTAGTTTGTAACTAGCTGATGGTGGTATGTATTAATTTGAACAGTGAGGACTACCCTGCCTTTCCTCTTGCTTTGTCCTAAGTTGCTCTGGAACAGTGTTCCTCAAGAGAAGTATGGAATGTGTAATTCAGTGTCCTGAATATGTCCAGCAACTTTTCCACCTTCCAAAATGCAAGAAGATGATGCAAGGAATCTTTCAGAGTTGATTCTCAGTAGAGGTAAACTCAGAAGTGCTAAAAGCTTTTATAAAAAAGTAGGACTAAAGTACTGGATGTTAATTCAGCCTTGTGGAGTAAATCCTAGGCTGAAGATAGAGCTGCAGTTGTAAGAATTACAGTTGTGCTCGGAGATGCAGAGAATACGTACAAGGAAAATTGGTGTAAAATTATCTAAATATCTTTCTCATTGTAAAATTGGTGTAAAATTATCTAAATATCTTTCCCATTGTAAATTAAATAAAAACAGAGTTTGTCTATTTTTTAAAGAAATACTTTAGAATTATTGTATTCAGCAAGAGATTCATTAAAATAAGTGAAAGGTCATCAGTGCTCATCACTGAATACATCAGCCACAGCCGTGCTACACCCACCGTCTTAGATAGTCTTTTTCTTATATTTTTTCCCTTTCTTTGGACAAGATAATGAAATAGTGGGAAAATAAAAAGTATACTTTTTTTTTTTTTTTTTTTTTTTTTTTCTCTTTAAATCCACAGCCCTTAGAACACACAAAATCCAGTGCATTTTCTTATAGTTAAAGTTGGGGCATCAGAGTGCAAAATTAGACTGTGAGATGCCAGAGGTAGTGTGATAAAATGGGTGCTGCTGCTGATCACTGAGTGTGAAGTTCTCCTTCTAAAAATAGTTCAGATTTCAGAATTGGCTCTACAAATTTCAGAGAAGTTAACCTTAGCTTGAATAGTGCTTTTTGGTTTTTTTAAAGAAACTTTTTATTTTTGGTAGGGCAGAATGAAAAGGTGTTTTCTTTATTTGGGTCTGGAAATTTGCTATAAGGACTTGTTTTCTTTTCAGGCTCTTTAAAATATCTTGTACAGCAAAATTTTAACTGAAAAACAGTTTCTGACATTTTGCTTGAAAAGAATATAAAAAAGCAAGCTTGTAAGTGTTTGAAACATGTTTATGGATAAGTTTTTTCTCTGGGAAACTCAGCCCAAATTTGATAAGTTGAATCAAGACAACCAGTTTGCTGTGTGTAAAAACAAAAGCAGCTGTTGCAAGGTGAAGGACACCAATACCTGAAACTTTAAGACAAAACAACATTAATGCAGCCTATCTCTGACATAGAGTGTCAGACTTTACATCTGCTTTTCAAAGAATACACATGATTTTCATGATATTTTGTTCAAAAGTTGGTAAAGCCAATCAGATGTTTAAGTGCACCCTCTTTGACAGATGGTCTGACAGGCTGGGGGCCGGAATTGCCACGGCAGAGGGGGGAAATGTCAACAGTTTGTTGAGGAAGTGGCTGTGGCTATAAGAGAACTGTATTTGGAAACTGGATAATGGGATTAGCCATTCCCTTTTGAATTGGGGAATCATTTTGCAAACTTCTGAGTATTATGTTACATAACATTGTTATGACCAATTCTGGTCATGCACACATCAGGACAGCCCCAGAACCAAAGTGAACAGTGAGGCAGGTGACATTGGGTGAATATTCTATCCTCAGGATTCACAAGGAAACCACCTGCTGCTTTAAGTTAGCTTAACTTTGTGACCATCTGCATCCAGTGAGCGTAAAGGTTGGGGTGGTACAGCTAGGACTCCTGAAGAAAGAGGGGGGAAGAGTGCACTCAATACACTGAAGCCTTCCCTCTGCAAAGGATGGTAGTCTGTCGTAGTAACCACCACTCTGGACTGTTTAGCAGTGTAACCATTGACAGTGCACATCATGAACGAAGAAGCCTGACTACAGCCTATTTTTTTCCCAGTGATAAACGTGCCTTATCAAGAGTACTTCACTGGTCCAGGTGCTGCAAATAGTCTTCCTCCAGAGGAAGGAGAGAACCCTTGTCTCTCTCTGCATAACACTTCTTGTGAGAAGTGAGGTGACACATCTTCCAAGTGATTGTTTGCTAGCTAAAAGGGATTCCTGCTCCTCAGGAGACTGGACTGCTAGTTCACTGACATGATAATTGGTAGCATTTGCATTTTTTCTGCATAGCTTGCCTTTCTAGATCTGTGCTGGTGGAAACTATTTCTGGAAAGCCCTTCCTTTGATCTAGGTCCTAATTAGAAAATTGTTCAGTAATTTTGCTTAAGAAACCAGTCTTTAATGTTAGCTAGTGTATGTTAGCAGTGTAAGCTAGTATCAGATCATCCCTCGCTCTCCCTTTCAAAAAGAAAGAAGAGACAAAAGAGGAGAGGGGAAGAAAGAAGAGGGGATAGAGGAGGGAAGTGGAGAGGATACATTTCTTTTGTTCCATCTAATTTTTTAACAATGACTATCTTCTGAAAATGATGTTTTTCTTCAGAGGGATGTACTGTTTATCAGCTGATGCTAAGAGAACTCCCAAGAAATCTAAACTAAGTCAGGGATTGTGCAGGTACACACATCAAAGGCCTCATCCTTCTGAAAGAAATCAGTCTTGTACTGTTACGATGGTAAAACAAATTCACAATATCAACAGCTGTGTGATCAGAGCAGCAGCTTTTATTTATTTATTTGTTTATTTACCTTTCTGTTTTGGTTAAACACTGTTATTAGTAGAGTGTTCTGGTAGATTTGCTTCTCTTGGTAAATCTATGAAAAGCAACTGGCAGTAGCGAACCTTGAAAACAGATTTTGGAGTCATTTTTAGAGAAAATTTGGTAACATCTTGACGTGCCTTGGTTTTACAGGGCTTTCTTTTTCATAACTGTTCTGCTGTAGCAGTCTTCCATAAAAATAGTGTATTTCATCTGGAAATTTGCTATACTGACATCCTTAATGTCACTCTGCGATTGAACCTGAAAATAGCCAGGCCATTGGTCTCGCAGTTCCAGTTATTTTTACATTTCTTGCAAGTAGACTGGTATTTTTGTTCTGCATGTTCTCACTGACTTTCTAAGTTGATTTTAAAGCTCTATCAAGAAGCAGTGGTAGCTGCTATAGTATATAAAAAAGGTTTTACTTTTTGCTTTTCTGCAGGTGCTTTAAATTAAGCAATAACAGAGAAGATCTTCTTGTACTAAAGTTAACTCAGCTTGCTTATCCTGAAGTATTCAGAAATAGCTTCAGGCTCCCTAAATAGGCTTTTTTAACTGCATCCCTGCCCAGGATTTTTTTTGTCAGCACTGGGGAGGGAGAGTTCTCTCTGTACCCAGTGAGGTGGCTTAATGTGTACTAATCGAAGGAAACTACTGTACCTAAAAGGGAGCAGGCTTCCAGACAAATGAAACTACTTGTTCTAAGACAGAAATGCTTGCTGTGACAGGAGGAACCATTAGCTAAATGCAGTAGTTGAAACTGTGACGCAATAAGAGTTCACTGGGAAAGAAGACAAGGGAAGCAAGAATAGTAGAGAACAGTGAGGAAGGGAAAGGAAATGTTGATTTTATTTTATTTGTTTTTTTTTTTTTTTTGTTTCTTCTTTCTCTTTTCTAAAGAAAAACAAAATGTTTATCTGTTTACATGTCTGCAAAAAATCGACAGTTTATACTGCAAGAAAAAAAAGGAAGTAATTCACAAATGTCTCCCAGTAACTTCTTAAAGCACTTTAAAAGATTTTTAGAGAAAAATTATGAAATGTGTGAAGTTCATCAGGTATAGGAATCTGAAAAGGAAAGTGTCGTGGAGCAGAAAAAATATGCCTAACATCTGTGGAAATGTAATATTTTTGAGAAATGACTGTCTGTTCCCTAATTGCAGAAGCTCATAGAAAGCTCCAAAAGACACTTCATGACCACCAGAGCGAATTTCACTTCATTTGTTTGTTTAAAATTTGTACGGAGAACCTAAGAAACCAATGGATACTATACAACTGTTGTAGTATTTTTTATTAGCATGTCTTCCCCTTATAAATGCACACTATATACTTATAAAGTACACTAACAGTGCTACCAAGTCAAGTATGATTTCCTCAGGAAATATTTCAGTAGCTATACAGCCTGCAATGATCAGATAATATCAGAATGTCAGATGTCATTTTGAAAAATTTTAAGGCCATTCCCACGTGTTCCAGTGTTGATAAAAACATACACCTAGCCATCACAATGGTGAGGGAGGAGCAGGGACCAATTCCAGCCTCAGCGTGTGAATGAGGAATGTGCAGGTGAGGAGCTCCAGGAGCACAACACATCTCTGATTTGACTGGGCAGCTTCCAGTTTCAACTGCCTTTCTACAGGTGGTCCAGTGCTGTGCTGTCCAAAGCTGCAGCTACACCTGTCACAGATATGCTTAAATATTTTCAAATATGATAGGTGGGCTACAGCAGTGCCAGAACAGCAGCGTGACTCTCAGCATTGACTGGTTTCCCAAGTATGTAGTGAGGTTTCTGGGCCAACACTTAAACTGCCACTGAATGTGCTGATTTAACACCTGTGTTTTCCGTATGTGAGATGAGGAGTTCAGTTTAACTTAGCATGACTGCGCACACTACCTGTTTGTAATGTGGATTTGAACATCTTTTAGAAGGAGTGAAGAAATCTTAGCCAGAGGCTGTTGGTCCTATTACTTTGCATGCCCATTGCTTCTGCTTAAGGTATTTGTTGTGACTTCCAGATTTTTCAACATTTGTTGAAGAGTCAGCAACACTCAGCAGATGCTTGAAGTAAAACACAGCAGAATCAAATTGAATTTTAACTTGCATAGCCCTTGTGTCAGGATCAAGATCTTCAGGAGCTTTTTTTCTTGCTGTTTTATTTTCTGTTACGTACTTATTCCTAAGTTCTTTATCCATTTTAGAGATGGAGTTGCTAGCATAAAGTATTTGAAGTTTGAAACTGATAGTACCGAGAAATGAACTTCCTTGAAATACTCCCATGAAAATAAGTTCAAACAGATGCAGAGGGTAGTGGCATTTTTTTATGTAGGAACTGTATATTCACTACAGTGTTATTAATGTGCTGTGCCTTTCTTTGAATGCAGATGACACAGAATTATTGGGGCACTTTCTCCAAATTGGCTGTATAGTGCTAGTGAAGAGCCAGCACAAATTATGCTGCATAATGTTTCTGTGTCTACCTCACCGCCAGTCACCTCGCTACCAACCTGCCACTGCAAATGTCCTGTACTCTCAGGATAATATATGGCAGCTGTGCCCAGTATCTCAGCTGCTTCTGCTGCTGGGTTCAGTAGAGATTCATACTGGATAGAGAGCCATCCTTGGCTGCTCAGACTGGGGTGGCTTGCACAGCAGGGATGGAGCTGTCAACATGGCCTGTGTTCAGAGCAGCTGGACACAGTTCTTCAGGACCTGCCAGTTGGCAGCTGGTCATGGCCTTGGAGAGCCAATGCCTGGTTCTGGGAAGTGAGAGACTGGGTATGTGCAAGGGAGATGCTTATACACTGCTGGAAAGTGCTCTTCAGAGGAGACTGGGGTTTGGTTCTGGAAGAACTCTTGCTCTGAAAACTAACAGGATATTTATTGGACACAGAGTTCAAAAACGCATGGTTCCCAGAACCTCCAGGATGATGAAGTATAGCAGAGCCATCAGGTCAGTGTGGTACTCCCTTGCTTTCAGCAGATATAGCTCCTGAGAAGCATGGGGTTCAGGGGCCTGCCAGAAGGTGGCATTTGCAGGCCTCAGTGCTGTGTGACACCCTCAATGCTTGGCGAGGTGCTGCACGTCCCCTCCTTCTGGCTGAGGTATGGAGGGCTGGGGACTGTCTGTGCACATTGTCGTGCTGCTGTAGAGATCTGCTGTGCACTCTCTTGCTGGGGTACTTACTGATGGTATTAGTAGCTTTAGGTTGTGAAATCCCCAGCAGAAAAGTCTTCAGGGTATAAAGCTGCTATATTCCTTATCTTATAAATTGAATAGATCGGTTGCAAGGGCTGTTCAAAGACCTTCAAGACCAGTTGCCTAAGCACTTCAGGACCAAACAAAAGCTTAAGCACATTAACGGGGACACTGTCAAAATGCCTCCTGCACACTGACATGTATGGGGCATCAGCCTCCTCTATTCCCATGCAACATATGGCAGCAAAGGTGCTGTCTGAGTTAATGGTATTGACATGCAAGTGTGTATCAAGGAAAAGTGTGTCACTGAATTCCTCCATATAGAAATAATAGCACTCCATTACATCCATTGACTCTTGCTGAATGTTTGTAGAGACTAAACAGTGGATGTGACTGTGTTGATGTGGTCGGTGGTTTGTTTCAACAGTGGCAACAGTGACACTTGTTCACATCTGCTGGTGCATATTTTTACAATCACAGCACGTAGGCTTTTGTTCATTGATGCTGAAAATGCTTTGCTAATGGTGGTGACTATTTTGGTAAACAGTATTTTGTAGCTGAGAATTTGCTCTATCAAGTAGTGTTATTGTGCTCTTTATACATGTTTTTCCATGAAAATAAATAGGAGACAGTTGCACACTCAGCAAACTGAGTGATCTTAACGTATACTTGCATTTTTTTATCCTGATTCTATGGACTTCTGTCTTGTTTCTCTAACATCCTGCCATTTTATTTTAATTGTGAAGGGTGTACTGGTGCTGCAGCTAGATCCTGAACAGCAACTGAAACAGCAGCTGAGCTTCTCATTCTTTTGTCAGCCTTTATTCAGCCTTTATTCAGAGTAAAGGAAGATGGGAAGACAGATTAACAGTAACACAAATAAAACCAATAAGTATTTTCAACATTAATGTCCTTGATTATTGTACTTTGTATACATACATTTTTTCTTAGTGTACGTGCACTGGAAAAAAAGAATATAAGACATGCAGCGATCTTGTAAAGACGGAGAAACAGCAGTCTTTTTCTATAGGACAGTACCTAGCTGTCCAGGCAGTGTAAGCATATCTTAGGGTTTAATAAAGGTAAGTTTCTCTGATGGCGGTGATTGAGATTGAGGTAACTCAAGGGAACACAAGAAACAAGTACAGTACTCTTGTAGCTAGAGTTCTGTAGAGACTCTGTGTGTCTTTTTCAGAAATACATAATTGTAAGAGATTTCTTTAACTGTTAAATTAATAATAAAAGAATTTAAGCTATTTATATTGTCTTCAGTACTCCTCAGAGATACCGAACTTCATTCTTTTCTGTATTTTTGTTGTGTTTCTTTATATTATTCCAATATAAGCAATTAGAAATGAAAGCTGTTCAAGATTACACTATCGCATTAATAACTTCTAGTGATGCTCATGTTTCCTTTTTTCATTTCAGGCATTAAACATTAATTGACTACTTGGAAAGGAAAAAATCATGGCTTCCAACATGGCTAGCCCTGCTAACCATTTGCCATATTTCTTTGGCAATATTACACGCGAGGAAGCTGAGGAGTATTTGATGCAAGGAGGAATGAGTGATGGACTATACCTTCTTCGCCAAAGCCGGAACTACCTAGGGGGCTTTGCATTATCCTTGGCCTATGGAAGGAAGGTTCATCATTACACAATTGAGAGAGAGCTGAGTGGGACATATGCTATTGCAGGAGGCAAATCACATGCAAGTCCTGCTGAACTCATTAACTATCATTCAGAGGAAGCAGATGGCCTTATCTGTCTACTGAGAAAATCTTTCAATCGACCACCAGGCGTTGAGCCCAAAACAGGGCCCTTTGAAGATTTAAAAGAGAACCTCATCAGAGAGTATGTCAAACAAACGTGGAATCTGCAGGTAAATCCAGGTGAATTTGCCATAAAGTGGACCTCAAGGCAGCCTAGAGCTTCCTCACTAAGGGACAGTAGAGGCTGCTGCTAATCACTCTTCTGTGATTACAGTGGCAGGACCCACCAAGGGAACAGCATGGAGCTGCATCATAGGAGGGTCTGGTTGGGTTCTTCACCAGAGGGTGATAGGACACTGGAACAGGCACCCCAGAACAGAGGTCATGGCACCAAGCTGCCAGAGCTGGAGCAGTGATTGGACACCACTCTCAGAGATACAATTTGATATCTCAGGGATATTAAGTATACCTAGCTATGTCAGACTATCTTTTCAGTTGATATACTGATGTCTTAAGTTACTCATTTCTTTCTCAGAGATAAAGGAAAAATCCCAGCTTTGTGATGTTTAACTTGCTCTACTGTATTTTGTCTTTCAGTATCTGTGTAGCAACTAGTATTTTTCTTCACATAAAATAAATACGTGCATGTTTTAGGTGTCCCAAAAGCAGTACAACACTGGGGTTATATCTGTACATTTTCTACTGCAGAAGACAGTTAGAATGTCTTATTATTTTACCACTCCAGGGTCATGCTCTTGAACAAGCTATAATTAGCCAAAAGCCTCAGCTGGAGAAACTGATTGCCACTACAGCCCATGAGAAGATGCCTTGGTTCCATGGGAGGATCTCCCGGGAAGAGTCAGAGCACCGTATCCTCATTGGGGCAAGAAACAATGGAAAATTTTTGTGAGTGTTTTCCTGCATTGCTATTGTTTGTCACTAGCACCATTAAATAGTTCACTTGAATGAACAGTAAGTGAGAGTATGCCCAAAGAGGTGGCTTATTCCCAGCTGCCTGCCAAGTTAAGCCACAAGTACTAAGTGGCTGTGGTGAGTTAACCTTAGCCCACCAAGTTGCTCTCACAATCTGCCACTGCAGCTGGATGGGGAGTCAGAAAAGAGGATTGAAAAACTTGTTGGTCAACATGAGAGAAAACTGGGAAACTGTTTACCAGTTCTTGGAGAAAACTGATTTATTACACATTAAAATTTGGATAGTAAATAACAAAGACAAAAGCATAAACCACCCTGAGAACACTCCCCCTTCCATTTTCACAAGCTCATCTTCACTCCTTCATGCCCAACTCCTCTTCCCACCAGAAAGCACAGGGTCTGGGGTTATGGTCATTCTGCAATAGTTTCCTTCTGATGCTCCGTTCTTCTCACACTTCCTGCTGCAATGTGGGCTCTTGGCAGACTGCAGTTCCTTCTTGAGCCATCCTCCTGCTTAAGAGGGCTACACTTTGTGCAGCTGAGGGGACAAGCCGTGCCCTTGGGGTGTCTCACAGGGCTAGCTGTAACTAGTTACAGGTCAGTACTAGCCTTCACCTGCCCGCGGGTGATCTGGCCTCCATGAGAGACGCTTTTCATCTAACCTTAAGACTTCTGTAGCTGTGTCACTACAAGATTATTAATCCAAATACAAACAGTAATTATGGAAATACTTGAAAAGATTTCTGATTGCCTTTCAAAATGTCCAAAATAGCGTCGTAAGTCTAGAGCCACCACTTATTCAAGCTCCTGGAAGAGTTCTGAGCTAACTGTATAATATAATATATTAATATAATGCTAAAGAATTTTCAAAGGTCTTTTCAAAGTTTTTGTCATGCCTGAAGAGTCACAGAAGTAAATGCTTATTTGAATGCTGTAGAGTTTGTTTTCAAATCCACATATAGAAACCATGACATGACATGATGATGATATTGCATAAAATTAGAAGATGTGCCCACTTCCTCCAAAAAGAACACTTGTGAAAAAGATTGCTGCAAAATTTGGAAGAAAGCTTACAGCATCAGAACGGAAAGTAAATACAGCATCCCTGAAATGATCTGAAGAGCAACTGAAAGTAGAGGATTTAAATTAAGTTTCAAACCTCTGTTGGCTTCTTTAGCATTACTTTTCATGCTGTATAGGACTCTAGTTCTTATCAGAGTTTTGATAAGCTATATGTATTTTTTTTTTTTTTCATTCAGCCTTATCTGGTAGAAGGCATAATTATAGAACACGGTGATCAGCATTATCTGGGTGATCATGGATAATATCATTAGTGCTATTATTAATAATGTTAGTATTATCCATGTGAGTACATCTGTGTGTGAACTAGTAGAAAAATGATCTAAATTTTGCCAGCAGGTATAGACTAGCAGTGTAAGAAATACTAGCTTTCCCTGCAATTACAATTCCAGTACAGCATGAGATGCTTTTGGCATGTCTTTGTCATTCATAGTGAGAACTTCAGTTGTACATGTTCTTGTTTATGTGTTAAGAATCAAAAATTCTGAAGCTGAAGGAAGATAAATGATATTCAGAAATACTGTTAAACATAAAAGCTCATCCTTAAGGAAAATGTGGCTAAGACATTACACAATTAGCAGTTTACCCTCCATAAAACTTTTATATCAGTCCATAGCCATATGTAATTCATATAATATGTGAAAAGTTAAACATTATTTTAGTGTCATAAAACTGTCTTTAATATGTAACTAGACATTCAAAAACATACAAGACCAGTGTAGACCATGAAAATGTCTGATAGCATTACTCTTAATGGCATCTCATGACCTCTAGGGACCAAGCTGCCTCTAAAAAGTCACGGCAGTCAACACTGTTATCACTGTTCTGAAATAAGTTCTCAAGTGCAGTTATCTGTAAGAGCTCACTTCTGTTTTGTCTGATCAAGTCTGTGTTAGTGGTACCTGTAGCTTTTTGTATTTGTGTTACTCTTAATATCTTCAAGACATTTACCACTAAGGGGCAGATGATCTAGGTGGGCCTTTATCAGAACTTGTAAAGTATTCTTTTCAGTGCATCTATTCTTATTATGTTTGTATCCACAATTAGAACTGGACATGGTTGGAATCAGACAAGATGAAAATAATACTAGTAAACATGACCTTAATTCAGGGACGCTAATTAAAGATTAAGTTTCTTTTTGAGATGCCAAGCAGTTGCTAGGCTTAGATAGTTACAGAAATTTTATAGGATAAATGACAAAATACCAACTATTAACCAAGCTCCTGGAGGTGTTTGTAGTTCCTTCCACATCAACGGAAGAGCTCTTGGGAAGAGCTGTTCATTTGCCTTCAATTAGGTACATCGGTGGATGCCCATTGCAAACCATTGTGACCGGACTGAGACTTCTCAGGGCAAACTCTATGTTACTTGCTTCAGGAACACAGTGGATCAGAGGTATAAGGAAAATATGTGATACCTGACTGAAATAGTTGTAGTAAGAAAAGTCAGATGCAGTTTTAGAAGAAAGCTATTTAGTAGGGCTTAAGGGCAGTATAGTGTATTTTGTTGTGAGAAAAATAGACTGTGGTGATGCAGTCCTGCTTGCCAAGTTGTTCCATCACTTTGCAGAAAATCTCAGTAGTCTCAGAAGGAAATAAAGTTTTGCATTCCATTTTCAATAACAACAACCTGTGGCTGATCTAGCTCTTAAATGTTGTAGTATGCTGACATCAGAAGGCTGCTCATTGTTCCTGCCTATAGCAGGAGGGTTGGAACTAGATGATCACTTCCAATGCAAACCATTTTATGATTCTGTGATTTCTAAAGTGGTTTTTAATACGTTCTTAGAGAGGGGAAGGGAACTGGTATAATAGAAAACTACAGTCCATTTTCACCTTTGTGTGGTCCTCTTACAGATTACACATTGTCCTCAGATTTGCAGTATGTGCAGTGTGGTGCAGATTTCTGAAGTGAAAATGAAGAACAGCAATATGAATAACATTACAAGAAAGATGATCACAAGGACAGGCAAGCAGGGAGTGGCTGTGTCTCCATGTTTAGTGGGAAATGTCAGTATCTTTGACATCAGGGAAGTTCTTATCGCTGGGAAGACAAAGCACTACCAACAAAAAACTTGTTTATGCCTGTGGATGCACTCTTGGCTGGGTATGGAGCAGGCTGGAGGACTGGGCTCAGAGAGTGGTGGTGAATGAAGTTAAATCCAGCTGGCAACTGGTCACTAGTGGTGCTCCCCAGGGGTCGGTGCTGGGGCCTCTCCTCTTCAGTATCTTTATTGATGACCTGGATGAGGGTATTGAGTGCACCCTCAGTAAGTTCATAGATGACACCAAGTTGACTGGGAGTGTGGATCAGCCTGGGAGTAGCGAGGCCCTACAGAGGGATCTGGACAGGCTGGAGAGCTGGGCTGAAGCCAATGGGATGAGGTTCAACAAGACCAAATGCCGGGTCCTGCACTTCGGCCACAACAACCCTGGGGGACGCTACAGGCTTGGGGCAGAGTGGCTGGAAGACTGCGTAGAGGGAATGGACCTGGGGGTATTGACTGATGCTCGGCTGAACCGACAGTGTGCCCAGGTGGCCAAGAAGACCAACGGCATCCTGGCTTGCATCAGAAATAGTGCTGCCAGAAGGAGCAGACAGGTGATTGTCCCCCTGTACTCAGCACTGGTGAGGCCGCACCTCAAGTACTGTGTCCAGTTTTGGGCCCCTCGCTGCAAGAAAGACATCGAGGCCCTGGAGCGTGTTCAAAGAAGGGCAACAAAGCTGGTGAGGGGTCTGGAGCACAGGCCGTGTGAGGAGAAGCTGAAGGAGCTGGGAATGTTCAGTCTGGAGAAGAGGAAGCTCAGGGGAGACCTCATTGCTCTCTGTAACTTCCTGAAGGGAGGTTGTAGTGAGCTGGGGGTCGGCCTCTTCTCTCATGTCATTAGTGATAGGACCAGAGGGAATGGTTTCAAGCTTTGCCAGGGGAGATTCAGGTTGGACATTAGGAAGTATTACTTCTCAGGAAGGGTGTTGAGGCACTGGAATGGACTGCCCAGGGAGGTGGTGGAGTCACCAACCCTGGGGGTGTTCAAGGAATGTTCGGATGTTGTGTTGAGGGACATGGTTTAGTGGGAGCTATTGGTAATAGGTGAACGGTTGGACTGGATGATCTTGTAGGTCTTTTCCAACCTTGGTGATTCAGTGATTCTGTTGTTATATTAATTTCTTAGCATTCCTGAAGCAAGCGTTTAGCTAATTGCTTTCCCTATTAGTCTCTGTCTTTTTTTTAATTTATTTATTTGTTTGTTTTTTGTTTCCTATACAGTCAGTGAGACATGTTTTAATTTTTGTTTGTTTGTTTTTAACCCTCAAGGAATCTTTAATTTATAGGGAAAGATCACTTGGCCTTTCACATGAAAGCAGAAAAAAATGAGATGGTGTGGTTGCTTCCAGACAGAAACTCTGGAAAGACTGTGTAGCTGTTTACAGAGTTTATAATGATATTCTAAATAGTTAACAATTGCTATTTGGATTGCAGACATAAAAGCCATAAAAGTAGTACTCCAGCACTGATGTCAGGAGAATTAGAATCGAACTTATTTTACATTGCATTGTTTAGCAATTTGAGTTTCTCCATTACTTCTAAAATTCCTGTTTTGTTTATATATGTACTAGAGAATTCAGATACTTTAATTCTTCTCTTTATTATATCTGTGAATTTGGATTTCCATACATTAAAGTTGTTATTTTTTCAGGCTTATGTCAGTGGGCAAAAGGGCAGTATTGCTTGCTTACAGTTGTTATTCTCTTTATGTTATTTCTTTATTCTCTTTGTTTTTTTCATGCAAGTTTATAATTAGCTATAATGGTATGAAATGGAAGAGTGCTTGATATTTCACTGCTGGCTTCCTTCCTCGTAAAAAATACTTCTTTAAAAATGAACTTTCAAAGAAGATTTTTTGCTTTCATTTTGTATTAGAGAATGGAAAATATCATGCTTAACTTCAGAGCACATTAGGACACATAGTGCGGTTTGAAATTTGGATTTTTTTCTGAATGTTCTTGAACTCTGAATGTGCTCACTTTATATAGAATCAAATTTGCATTTACGGAGAGAGACCCCAAAACTGATGTAATGACTGTTAGTAGCTCAGGCAGCATCAAGATGATGTCAAAATATCGATTTTCACTTGAATAGGTTTCAGACTTTCAGTTTGAGCTTTTTTATTGGATTCAGTTTTTTATGATAAATGTAAAATACTGGATACTGTAGCTTAGGTTCTAAAGGGCTAACCTAACCTATGCAGCTGTTATTACAGTCTACAAGACTGTAATGAAAAAACTGTGTCCAGTTTTGGGCCCCTCACTGCAAGAAGGACATCGAGGCCCTGTTCAAAGAAGGGCAACAAAACTGGTGAGGGGTCTGGAGCACAGGCCGTATGAGGAGAAGCTGAAGGAGCTGGGAATGTTCAGTCTGGAGAAGAGGAAGCTCAGGGGAGACCTCATTGCTCTCTATAACTTCCTGAAGGGAGGTTGTAGTGAGCTGGGGGTCGGCCTCTTCTCTCATGTCATTAGTGATAGGACCAGAGGGAATGGTTTCAAGCTGCGGCAGGGGAGATTCAGGCTGGACATTAGGAAATACTACTTCTCAGGAAGGGTGTTGAGGCACTGGAATGGACTGCCCAGGGAGGTGGTGGAGTCACCGACCCTGAGGGTGTTCAAGGAACAACTGGATGATGTGTTGAGGGATGTGGTTTAGTGGGAGCTGTTGGTAATAGGTGAACGGTTGGACTGGATGATCTTGTAGGTCTTTTTCAACCTTGGTGATTCAGTGATTCTGTGAAATTCTGAAATCTGTCCTATGATAATGAACAGAGGCAAAAAGACTTTCAGTTGGAACTGTAATGACAAATTCTGTGGGAGCACTTTTTGAATAAGTAAGTGACGTTAATGCCAAATTAAGACTTGGGCAGTACTTTGTAGTTTCCAAGCTCTTTTGTTTTTCAGACACGTTTCAAAAGGTACACGTGTCTTCTGCTTTTGTGTTTGTTAGGGAACAAGACTGTTCTCAAGTTGACTGGGCACAGCTGAAGAAAACTTACAAACATGAATTTTGCTTATTCTGTATTGCATATTGATGGTGGTGTTTGGATCTGTGCCATGCTCCTAAGGAATCGGGACTTTTCTCATTGATATCTGTGCTCTTAATAATTAGAGTACCTCCTGTGGCAGTAGGAACTGCTGCAAAAGGGCATCAGTTTCGGTAGGACTAATCATATTGAAGCCACCATTTCCACAAGTGAAACATGAAGCAAACTTGGAACTGGGAAACAAACCACTGAATTTTTACAGTCTTAACTTGTGCTGTATTCTGAACACAATGAAATATTATCCATGTCTTGGAAACACTGTCTTCTATTCTGAAAATATCTTTCCACACATTTGCTAGGAGCAAGTCAGAGGAAGACAAAGCAGAAGTCATTCTTCAATTTAGCAGAACCTGTTTCTCTCCACTGGTCAGTAAGCACAGGAAATCAGCATGCTGAGAAAACACCTGCATGTCATGAAAAACCACGATGTGTTTCAAGTTGCTTTGGAAACAGTATGCAAGTTACTTTGGTTTCAGAAAAAAAGAATCTCTACTTCCCTCTACCTTTATCTGGTGTCCTGTTCACATGTTAGGCAATAAAAATCACTCTTCATGATAAATAGTTGCCTGGGTAGTAAAACTGTGTTTTAGCTCAGAGTTGAGAGACTGAGGAATAGAATTTAATGCTTGCTTTTTCTAGATGCATGTGGTGACAACTAAGATCAATTTCAGCATCAAATCTGAGAACTGTTTGACAGATGTACTTGACCACAGTGGTCTTTTTTCTTGCAAAAAACAGGATTTTGTAAACACTGTCCTCAATTCTTTCTGAGCAGCTCTTTGAAAATCTTCTTGAGGGTCATTCAGATCTGGGCTCCATTGATATGGGAATCTACTGAGCTGCTCAGTGTCCCACACTGCCCTAGGAAATCAAGTGGTCAAGTGGGTCACTCCATAGCTTGTCAGAATTGATCAGCGTAGAATCATAGAATGCCATAAGTTGGAGGGGACCTTAAAGATCAATTAATTTCAAAACCGACACCGTGGGCATCGTGTACTGCCATAGCAGGGGGGGCATGAAGAGGAAAGGAGGCAAACTCAGTGGAGAGGGAGCACCTTTCTGTGCACACTGAAATGAATGCAGGTGTTGTTGAATCTGGGCTTTTCATGGGACAAATATATATATATATATTCCAGACAATTTTCAGCTAATTCTGCTGCTGTCTCACTGCTGCTGTCAGCTGCAACTGAGCACATACAGCTTAAACTAAAAGCTGCTTTCTGAACTTAAAAATGCTGAGCCAAGTGTGATGGAGCTAGTAGCAAATTCTTAACTACTCTGGATCCAGTCACTAGAAGACATCTTGTCTCAGTGTGCATTAGCCCTGAGTATACAGTTGTTAAACACAGTGAAAGCAGGATATCATCCTGGATACCTATAAATTTTATATTTATTATTTTATTATTTTGTATTATATTCAATTATTTATCCCTAGCAAAAATTTAGATGTAATCTGTAAAAAAAATACTATGTGAAATTTCAGGTAAATTTTATGTGAAATTAGAAAGAAAGCATTATTGTCTTTCTGGAAATTACAATTAATGATTACAGAAATGTACCATTTTTTTTCAGTTCCAGAAGCTCACCTACTGTACAGACAAAAGTTTCCCACTACATATGTTCCACGTTATCTTCTCCTAGTATTTTGCTTTCTACCCTTGTTAATTTCAGAATTAAAAAGAGAGTCTTATTTTAATGAATACACTTATCTGTTGTTTTTAATAATTTTTGGGTCACCTGTAGCTGGGATTGAAGTATAGCTACCTATACACAATGGCTTTCCATGGGCTTTGTAGGGCTGTAGTGCATGAGCTTCCTAGCTCAGAGAGTACAGTATGCACTGCAGTGTTCTGTAGCTGCCTAACAAAGAGCTCCGCATCATGTATTTTCTGTTGTCATATGATGACTTTCAGGAGAAAAAAAGAGAACAATTACAGAAGTCTGTCTGAAAACAAGTGACACTAGGAAATAAATCAATGCTTTAACAAAATGTCTTCTGAAATTGCTGTTCAGACTTTGCAGTTCTGTAATTCAAAAGCTTAAAGGAAAAGGTGATTTTAAAAAGCATCTTCAACTCCTCACTGATAGTAAAGAGTAACCCTAAAATTCTCTCTTAATCCTACAGAATCCGAGAAAGGGACAGCAATGGTTCCTATGCCCTCTGTCTGCTGAATGATGGAAAAGTACTGCATTACCGTATTGACAAAGATAAGACAGGAAAGCTCTCCATACCAGATGGAAAAAGATTTGATACCCTCTGGCAGGTCTGTTTAATTTGAATCACTTGGGTATCTGTCATCATGTTGCAGTTCTACCCTATTAGGCGGTCTCTTTAACTTTGCTGTGCTTCAACTGTCTTTAGCTAAATAGCAAGCATGTTAGAGCAATTTATTTGTCCTCCTTGCAACTTTCTGTGGTTTTCCTACACAAATAAAATGTTCACTAACGTAGAAAGCTAAGTAAACACAAAGATATAAATCATTTTAAAATGTGATGCTACAGCTGCACAGAGTTTTAAACTGCTGTAATCTTTATTCAGTTAGCTGGACATTCTCTAGAATGGAAGACTAATTTAATTTGTAAGAGACGTACTGTATACAATAACAGTTATGCCTGGTACACTGTTTGTCTTATGCCCTTTGTAATAATGATAAGGAGAATTTTTTAGTATCATGGAGGCTGGTTTGGCATGCTGTATACATAATACATTCTTCAGCTTCGAAATCCCTTACTTTGTAAACTGAGCAAACATGATTTGTAATCATTACCACAAGAAGATGTCTGAATTCTGTTAAAAATAAAACAGTTGGGAACTGGATAGTTAACAATGCCATAATTGGAAATAAAACTGAATTCTGGAGAAATTGTTGGATAGGTTGAAGAACCTAGAGGAAGTAAAAGCCTTGAAGAATTCTGTGTCCTCTTTCTTATAACTCTAGTAAAAAAAAAAAAAGTGAGTCGTGAATTTAAAAAACAAGTTTTTACCTGTGTATATTAACTCCTAGCATTTCTTGTAAATATCCTGCACATTTCCTTTGTCGAATTATTGGAAATTTTAAGCAACTTGCAAGATATCCACATTTTTTGAGCATATGTATTTTTTCAATTGCAGACCCCTTCCTTCCTACCCAAATACACCAACACCAAAATAGGAGTCATGTTCCTGTATTGTAGTGACAAAAAGCATGGATAGGATAATACCGGAACAGAAAAGTCCAAAGCTATTGGTGCTTTATATGTCTTAACTGTTTACACCCCATTATGAGCCCGAGGCCAAAGAATGCATCTTTCAAACAAAAAACAAAAAACCCACCACCTCTGTCACCAGCAAAACTTATAAATAAGTTATTTATTTAGAGCTTAAAAATTGTTGTTAGCAGAGCCAGGTGGGGAATATAGCGTCTCGCAAATCCAGTACTTGGATTGGGTTCCAGATTCAGCCACAAAATCCCTTCACAAATATACGATTCTGCTAGAGAAAAGTAAAGATGGCCTAAGGATATCTACAGTAAGGTTCTAGATGTGAAGATGATAAAGGGCCTGGAGCACCTCTGTTACGAGGAAAGACTGAGTGACCTCGGTCTGTTCAGCCTTGAGGAAAAAAAGACTTGAGAGGGGATCCGATGAATGTTTATAAATATCTAAGGTGCAGGCAAAGGGATGAGGTCGGACTCTTTTCAGCAGTGTGTGGTGATACGACAAGGGGAAATGGCAACCAACTGAAGCACAGGAAGTTTGGCACAAAAAAAACCACACCAAAAAAAACCTTCTCCACAGTGAGGGTGATGGAGAACTGGGAGAGGCTGCTCAGGAGGGTTGTGGAGTCTCCTTCTTTGGAGATGTTCAAGACCCGCCTGGATGCCTACCTGTGCGACCTGGTGTAGGGAGCCTGCTTTGGCAGGGTGCTGGATCTCTCAAGGTCCCTTCCAGTCCCTACAATTCTGTGATTCTGTGATCATTTGCTGTGAGAAATATAGATTATTGCACATAAGTAAAAGATTAGAAGACAGTGAAAACCCCTTTAACCTTTTGGTATCTCACTCTTTCTTCTTTTTCTTTTTCTTTTTTTTTTCCTCTTATTCTGCTAGTTAGTTGAGCATTATTCATACAAACCGGATGGATTATTAAGGGTTCTGTCCATTCCCTGTCCACGACATGGCTCAGAAAGTGGTAAGTTATTTCTTTTGTTTTGAAAAGCATAAGTAGATCAGTAGATCATGTGTGCATTTTTTGCGCTTGCAAACTAGGTGGGTGCTGATTGTCATAGGTGTAATTTAAATTTGGTTTAAAAAAGAAATGAAATACTAAAGTGAGTTGATATCCACTAGATCATGCAGCCTGGAAGCAGATCCTGTATGTTATGGGAGCATACCACCTGCAGATGATCTAAAAGTAACATCAGATCAAAAATGCACTTTACTACTTGAAGTGGCACTCTGTTTTGCTTGGTCTATCTGTGCTCCTGAGTTGCTCGTCCTGACTTTCTTCCAACACACTTTACTCCAGGGAGATGCCAGCATGGCAGCGCTGACATTTAAGGGTAGGGTGCAGTGAGACAAAGATTTCACTGCACCTGATGCTGAAAAAGAAGAGTCTCTAAAATGCCACCCACTTACAGTGCCTGGGGCACTTTTGTCTGGGGAGATAAGAGGAGTCCTGAGATCCCGTGCAATCTTGGACCTGTTCGTTCCTTCTTTAATGTCATGAGCCACCTGTGTTTACACAAATGAGATCACATCCACATCCTCTTTCGCTGCCTGATCCTTCTCTGACTCTTGTTTCAGAAGCAGTGTTCTCTCTATATGAGCCCTTTTCTGTTTTTCTAACTGGAAAGTAGAGCCATGCTGAACACATGTGCTCTCACTTTTTACACTCCTTTGAATCATTATTAAGGCACTGCACATACTTTTGTCTCTCTGGCAGTAAGTACCAAACTGTGAGTGGTGCACATTAAACCCAAAAGCCAAGAAAATGAGCTAAGAGAAATGCTGCAGTATGATTTGAAAGTAAAAAGTTGGTCTTTCACGTGAATTATTACTTTGGTACATTTCTTGCCTTTTGCATTATCTTTCCACATTTGATTCTTTCACAGATAATGTTGTTTTTGACACTCGTCCTCTCCCTGGAACCCCTTCTAAGGTAGGTGGTGATGTAGCAATAAATTTCTTTAAGAAGCCTTTTTGTCACATAATCTTCTGGGAATCCTGATGTTTATACTGTGGGAGTGAACTTATTTTTCTAGGGGTTATTTTATAGGTAGAAAATAAGCGTATTTGTCATGCCTGTTGCTTTCATAAGATTTTTGTATTTTGCTATTACGCATTTAATTTTGTGATTCTGTTTTATATACATAATGTATGTGAAAATCAGTTTGTTTCAATATGTAAAATTAACATTAAAAGTCAAGTTCTTTAGTGACTGTATCAACAGTAGGAGGACAGATACTGTACTTTTTAAAACAAGACATTGGCAGCTGAAGCAAAAATGAAGGTTCACTTTACTGAGTAAAGCCAGATATTTCCATACCTTGAGTATGTAGTTGATGTTAACTACATACTTAACTACAGTTTTGCATGATGGTTTGATTCCTCTTGAAGTGAATTTTTTTTTTTGTTAACATTTTTATGAGCGAGCATGCCTGTTTGTGATTATAATTGCCTACACTCTTAGACTCCTTTGATTACAAGAGCCACCTGAGGAGTGATATATAACACCTTCTCATTCAGCTGTAGTTGATCTGATCTGAAGTATGGAGTTCAGTTTAGCTGTTTCACCACTCCCTGGAGGACCTTATCACCTAGGTTTTTTATAGAATCATAGAATTGCTCAGGTTGGAAAACACTTTAAAGAAAATAAAGTCCAACTGCAAAACTTAAGAATTTGCCTGCCTATCCACACCATGTGGCTTACGTATCAGTTCTCACCAAACGGCTGGGGACTGAGCGTGCAAATACCTGTTCCAGAATTATATTTTGACGCCAGTTTGAATGAATGACTGGGCATGAAGCAGAGACTTGAGAAGGAGATTTGAGAGCACATGAATTGCTATATTTGCACCCCCTCCTACTAAATCCACATGTACATAAAAAGGCAGCTGTCTTTGACAGACTGAACCCTACCAAGTTGTTACATATTATCCTTACATATCTGAGGCTGCTGGTTGGAAGGGCAAAGGCATTTTTAAACTCAAATCTAGGAGGAAAAAAAGTGTAAGGAGAACAACACAGGAGTCAGTGATGTCACTATCTTGACAGTGTAGGGCTTAGTTACTTCAAGGTGGCCTCCAGTAGACTGCATTTGCTCCAGCTACCACGTTGGCCTCAGTTACTCTATTTTCAACTTTCCAGTCTCTGGGGTGAGAGCTGAGCATAAAGGCACTGTGTGCCACCCTGTTTGTATATGGAGCTGACTACTCTAAAATCTCCTCCACAGCCACTTATGCACTTATCACAACCTCTCAAAAGTGATTGTTTCAGGTTCTCTCCCATAGGGAAAGGGCTTTAAAGGCCATGCAGTGAGATGTCTGCTTTTGAGTATACATCTGAGCATGAAGTGTTTTGCTTTCCTGGCATTTCTGACTCAGCAATACAAAGAACCAGTCTGTCAGCAGAACCTGTACCCATAAGCTGGTAATTCTTAAATACTTTACAATGAAAACAGACAATTTCAAATGAAAGTATCGATCGAAGGATATGACTCTGTAAAAAGTCACAAAAAGAATATTACAGATTGACGGAACAGATACAGTTGGACAAACTGAGTTCCAAATATCAAAGCTGTAATATCTTGTGCCAGTGTAAAGGCCCTCATGACTTGACATTATGTCAGAATTTTACTGGAGACAGACGCAACATAAAATATATCCAGTTCTTGAGTTTGCTAGGTGGATCTCTACAGTTGATGTAGTCCCACATTACAGAAAAAAAAACCGAAAACATTCAAATAAGCCTATTTAATTTATTTTGCTGTTCAGTATCCATGGGCCCATGAGCAATCATATTCATACCTGTTTGTGATAATCAGGCACCCATTTAAAGTAATGGAATTATACAGTCAAAATAGGTGCTGTTTTGTCTCCAGGTTTGGATTTATGCAATTTACATGTATGAATGGGGTGTTTAAGCGCACCAGGCAGGTCACATGCATATACACAGTTATACACAGCTATACTGACAGAGCAAGCACATTCAGTTTAGTAATACTACATAAGCATTAGACTATTCATAGAAAATTCTGGAGTTCAAGTATAAATGAAATTAAATGGAAAACCTTTAAAATCTTAATTTAAATGTATAACATCTCAAAGCAGTAGTAAGAAAAATATATCTGTTTACACTGATGGATGTTTTGGACTGAATAAACAAAGTAAATGGGCCAAATTCTTTTCTTTTTCATCAGTGTATTGCAGTAATAATGACTCTTGTGCTTTGCAGGTAGAAGACTTGCTAATAAGCTATGACTAATCTTGCCTAACATAAATCAACTCAAAAGAGCAGCCACTCTTATCAAATTCTGACTGGCTTGTTTTTGAGGATATTTTTTTTTAAGGAAAAAAGAGAGAACTTGCCTAACAGTCACTTCAGTGTAAAATCCATTACTGTGCACTCATATGTGCCTACTTCTTTCCACTCAGAAGAGGCCCTGGTGATCTGTCAAGACTACATGCCTTATTTATAAGTAGTCACAGTTGGATGAGATCACTTCCAACCTTGAATGTGTATTTCTCTGGCAGGTAGTTGACAAAAAGGTGCTTGGTCACACATGCGTATTTTCAGAATTGACCAGTAGTTGTTATACTTAAGACTTGCCATGATAGAAGAAAAAACACAACAGATATGGGAAATAAATATACAAAGTAAAAAAAATCAAACTAATACTACTATTTATAGAGCTCAGAGACTGCAATTAATATTGACAGGTTCTCGTACATGAACAAATTTGTGCAAAACCAGTAACTCAATTATGAGCACTTATGTAGGTGTTTGTATATGCAGGGCCTGAAATATAATTAATTCAGATTGTAAAAGCAGAAATGTACCCTGAAAAGAACAAAGAAAAATTACAAGCCCTTAAGCAGAAAATGCACATCTTCTTTTTACTTAGGTTACTGCCATTAAGCTTAAATTAAGGAGTTTTGTAAAAGAAAAAAAGAAGAAGAAGAAAAAAAAAAAACAACAACAAAACAAAACAGAAGTAAGTTCATTAGGAACAAGTGCAAGATCCTGCATTTTAATAATCAGCTGCAGAATACAGCATGGGAGCAACAATTTTTTCAGAGGATGTGGTGGCTATAAGAGATCAGACAGGAACACAGACATGCACCAGCACAGTGGTAGATGAAAGTGAAACATCACAGCTGTTTCCAGTTTGTTCACTTCTGCTAAGGTCTGCTAGAGTGCTTTCTCTCAGAACAGATGTCCTTCGGCATACGTACGGATCAAAGATGGTTTAAGAAAAATACAGTTTAAATCAATTTTATTGCTAAGATTTCATATACTGTATTTGTTTGATGCACTTACCAGGCACATATAAGAGAAATGTTGGGAGTGCTTTGTTTTTGTATACTACATGTGTTTTGTAATTTAGTAACTTTTCTGGCACATTTACTGTTCCTCTTTGACATTGTGGTTTCTAGAGTTGGGCAAGAGGTGGAATTATCTCAAGACTCAAATCGTACACCTTTCCAAAGGCTGGCAGCAAAAAGGTGCTCTATACAGTCTTTTTAGGATATCAACTGAGTTAAAAGGACTTACACTTGGCTAATTTCACTCTTTCTTTTTCCTTTTTGCTTGCTATTACTAAATATGCGTCTTGACTACTAACAAGCAGATTGTGAATGTTTTGTAAGTTAACTTCTTTACAAATCACCTGCACAATTGCAGCCTTAATCTTATAGAACTAAACCAATTTCTAAAGAAGTTTTGAAAATCAGAGGCTATTTTAAAGTAATTTTTCACGCCCCAAAATGTACAATTAGTACTGTTCTCAGCATGTCTGCAAACAAACAAACAAAAAAAATGCGAGGGATAAAATATATTTCACAAAGTAGTCACCTAAAAAAACTGAAGTGACATTTCTGTTGGAAAATATAATGCCTATAAAATTGGCTTGTTCACCAAACTGTGACAGAAGATATTCAGGGACATGGCTTGTTAATAACAAACACAAAATATATTCCTGCAGAACTTGTGCACAAATCTTGTTATGCAGTGAAGTTAATTACACTTAAACAAGTGTAAGGTGTTGCAAGATCAAGGAGAATGGGAAAGTTGGTAAGATGTGAGGGAGTCAAGGGAAACAGAGTCTGGTACTGGTAAAAATGGTCTATGGACAGAAAATTATGCTGTTCAGTAGTTGGTATACTTGTGAAACATGCTACTTTTTATTTTTTTATTTTTGTGCTAAGGACAACTATTATGTCCCTTTTCTACATAGAAGTGGATCTGTGAGTCTCTCATTTTGCTTTTTATTTGCTCGTTTATTTAGTGCCACTTGCTCTGTAACAAAAATGATCAGCACAAAAAGCCTTGGAGATACACTGCTGTTCATAGTGAAAGTCTGTTTTACTGATATAGTACTTGATAGTCCTGATTAAAATATATTTTCTTTATAAGTTCAATTCACTGTTGCTCTAAGCTACCAGTAGCTGTTGACATCTGTGTATCTTCCAAGGCCTTATGGGACCTTTGCCTCATTTTCTGTGCTCTGTCGTCTCTTATAGAATCATAGAATCATAGAATTACCCAGGTTGGAAAAGACCTTGAAGATCATCAAGTCCAACTGCAGCCTAACAGTGTGGCACTGGTGTGCCCCCAGTGGCGCAGTGGTTTAAGCTGCTGCCTGCGGCACTGGAGGGCCCGGGTTCGAATCCCCCCTGTGGCGCAGGGGTAGAAGTGCCACTTCGCTACACAGAGGGCTCGAAACCCGGGAGTTGGACTCGATGATCTCTAAGGTCCCTTCCAACTCGCACGATACTATGATACTATGATACTATGAACCAGTACCCCATCTCTAACAAACCTCTGCTAAATCATATCTCTGAGTACCACATCCAAACGGCTCTTAAACACATCCAGGGATAGCGATTCAACCACCTCCCTGGGGAGCCCATTCCAGTACCTAACCACCCTTTCTGTAAAGAAGTTCTTCCTAATATCCAACCTGAACTTGCCCTGGCGCAACTTAAGGCCATTTCCCCTCGTCCTGTCACTTGTCACTAGTGAGAAGAGACCTGCCCCACTCTCACTGCAAGAACCTTTCAGGTACTGGAAGATGGCGATAAGGTCTCCCCTCAGCCTCCTCTTCCTCAGACTAAACAGCCCCAGCTTCCTTAGCCTCTCCTCGTAGGGCTGATTCTCCAAGCCCTTCACGAGCCCCGTTGCCCTTCTCTGGACCTGCTCCAGTACTTCCATATCTTTCTTATGCTGAGGTGCCCAAAACTGGACACAGTACTCGAGGTGAGAACTCACCAATGCCGAGTACAGGGGCAGGATGACTTCCTTAGTCCTGCTCACCACACCATTCCTGATACAAGCCAGGATGCCGTTGGCCTTCTTGGCCACCCGGTCACACTGCCTTTCTGATTTCACCTCTACACAGCCTAACGACTTCCTTGAATTCATTCTCAGTTGCCCGTCCCTCCTTCCACAGGCGGTAGATTCTCTTTTTCTCTCGGAGCCTCAAGAACAGCTCCCTATTCATCCACCCCGGTCTTCTTCCCCACCAGCTCATTTTGCAGCTCAGGGGGACTGCCTGCTCCTGCGCCCTTAGGACTTCCTTCTTGAAGAGCAACCAGCTCTCTTGGACCCCTTTGTTCGCTAAGACTGAATGCCAGGGGACTCCCCCTACTAGTCTCTTGAACAAATCAAAGTCCGCCCTCCGGAAGTCCAAGGTAGCAGTTTTATTATTCCCTTTCCAAGCTCCACCATGAATCGAGAAATGTATCATTTCATGGTCACTCTGCCCAAGGCAGCCCCCAACCTCCACATCTCCTACCAGACCATCCCTGTTTGTGAACAGCAGGTCTAGTGGGGCAGTTCCTCTCGTGGGCTCTCTTACCAGCTGCATCAGGAAGGCATCCTCTATGCACTCCAAAAACCTCCTAGACTGTTTCTTCTGTGCTGTGCTGTACTCCCAGCATATGTCAGGGAAGTTGAAGTCCCCCATGAGGACAAGGGCTGACGACCGTGCAGCTCGTGCCAGCTGCTCGTAGAACACCTCATCTGTCTCTTCATCCTGGTTTGGTGGTCTATAACAGACGCCCACCAGGATATCTGCCTTGTCAGCCCTTCCTCTGACCTTAACCCATAGGGATTCAACCACATTGTCCCCAATTGCAAGCTCTTGAGCTTGAAAGCATTCCCTGACATAGAGAGCCACGCCACCACCCCTCCTTCCTTGCCTGTCCCTCCTGAAGAGTTTGTAGCCATCCATTGCAGCACTCCAGTCATGGGAGCAATCCCACCACGTTTCTGTTATGGCAACTAGGTCATAGTTTGCCTGCCGCACAATGGCTTCCAACTCTTCTTGCTTGTTGCCTATGCTGCGTGCATTAGTGTAGACGCACCTCAGCTGAGCCCCTCGCCTCTCTCCTAATCCCAATACCACTTCCCCAGGCCGATCTCTGGCAGGCCTGGCTTTATCCCCATCCCCCTTCCTATCTAGTTTAAAGCCATCTCTACAAGTCCTGCCAGCTCCTGGGCAAGTATCCGTTTCCCTTTCGGAGACAAGCAATTCCCATCAGTGAACCTCAGGCCAGGTGCCAAGTAGACCGCCCCGTAATCAACGAATCCAAAATTTTTGCGTTTGCACCAGCCCCTTAGCCATGCATTTATAAGGTGGCTTTTCCTGCTTATCTCGGTGTTTGTCCCTGCCACCAAAGGAATACTGGCAAACACTACTTGTATGCCCGCTCCATCAACTAACTTCCCCAGCCTCCTAAAATCATTTTTTATAATCCTCAGGCTATTATCAGCAATCCCATCATTGCCAGCCTGAACTATCAATAAAGGGTAATAATCAGAGGGGAGGCTGGGGAGTTTTCTAGAAATATCCCTGACCCAGGCTGCAGGAAGGCAGCACACCTCCCTATGGGTAGGGTCAGGCCGACATATTGGACCCTCTGTTCCTCTCAGAAGAGAGTCACCCACAACTATCACCCTCCTTTCTTTCTTGGAGGAGGCAGTCTTCAAACGTGGAGCCGTCTGCCTCACCTTGGGCAAGCTTGGTGGCAGCGCTCCCATATCATCATCACTCACCTCTCCCTCTGGTTTCAGTGCTTCATACCTGTTACAGAGAGGGACCAGGGGAACCGAGGTAGGTCGGGATGGGGGTCGCCTACGACGCCGAGCTGATACCTGCTGCCATTCCTCCTCTCTTCTCAAGCTGTCTCTCCCTGCTTGACTATGGTGAGAGGGAGGTGCCATTTCTCCCAATACTCCCTCAGTCTGGGAAGTGCAATTTCTGCGCCTTTCTCGCAGAGAGTCACTCCACCAGTCAATCTCCCGCTTGCATTCTCTGATGGTCCGCAGTCTATCTACCTCCTCCCTAAGCTCCACCACAAGGCTGAGCAGCTCATCTAGCTGCTCACACCTCACGCAAGTCACATCCTTCCCATCCTCTCCTGGCAGCAGCAGGCTGAGGCACTCCTGGCAGACAGAAACCTGAACTGCCACATTGTGGAGCAGACCCTCTGTCTGAGTTGCCACGGTCCTTGCATGGGATGCCCGTTTACTGGTGAGGACCATGTTTTAAGTATCGGTGTCAGGGCCTGTCAACAGAAGTGCGAGTTACCTGGGAAAGACAAGAGCACCCACCTGTGCTGACACAAGACACAGCCTTCACTCCCACTGCTGCTTACTGAGAGGGCAGAGCAGGCAGCCCTCAGACACTGATTACTTCCACACTAGGTGCTCAGATAGGCTTTCCACACCTTCTGCCTTGTGTTGTGTGGGTGGGAACTTGTTCCCAGGCCTCCCTTTATGCACACAGCAAATGGGTCAAGGTTAATTACCAGAGATAAAGAGCAGGCAGTGTTAGCTCCGCCCCTGCTGAGTCAGGAGCCCTCCCACAAGCTGCCAACTGCTAGTCCAGGCAGAGCACTGCTGCTAGCTCCAAAAAAACTCTAAAAAGAGCATTTTTTGGTCGCTTTTCTTCACTTTTTTTACTTCAGTTTCCTTCCCCAGTGCAGCCTTACCTGCTTGAAGCTGGTATTATAATTAAATACATGACATACAGACATGTTCTAAAGCTATGTGAAAAAAATTGCCATACTATCATATTGGAAGGAAGGGAAGCCATCCAGAGAGACTTGGACAGGCTGGAGAAGTGGGCCCATGTAAACCTAACGAGGTTCAACAAGGCCAAGTGGAAGGTGCTGCACTTGGGTCGGGTCAGTCCCAGGTTCTTGTCGGAACTGGGTGAAGTGCTCCACGAGAGCAGCTCTGTGGAGAAGGACTTGGGGGTCCTGCTGGCTGAGAAGCTGGACATGAACCAGCAGAGTGCACTCGCAGCCCAGGTGGCCATCTGTGTTTTGGGCTGCGTTAAAAAAGGGCTGGCCAGCAGGGAGAGGGAGGTGATAGTCCCCCTCTGTTCGTCTCCTGTGAGGCCCCATCTGGGAGTACTGTTTCCAGGCCTGGGGCCCCCAGTCCAGTAAGGACATGGAGCTCTTGGAGCAGGCCACTGAGACGATCAGAGGGCTGGAGCACCTCTCATGTGAGGAAAGACTGAGGGAACTGGGCTTGTTTAGCTCAGAGAAGGGGACGCTCTGGGAAGACCTAATTGTGGCCTTCCAGTACTTGAAGGGAGCATCTAAACAGGAGGGGAAACAGCTGTTTATGAGCGAGGTGATAAGACATGGGGATTGTTTTAAACTAAGACGGTGGAGATTAGGTTAGATATTAGGAGGCAGTTTTTCACAAAGGGAGTGGTGATGCACCGGCACGGGTTGCCCAAGGAGGTTGTAGATGCTCCATCCCTGGAGACATTCAAGGCCAGGCTTGATGTGGCTCCAATCTAGTAGCTGGTGACCCTGCACTTAGCAGGGGGGTTGAAACTAGATGATCATTGTGGTCCTTTTCAACCCGGCCATTCTATGATTCTGTGATTCTGTGGTATATTAGACAAGAGACTTGTGATTTGGCTTTGTTCAGAAAAATAGGCAAACATAAAGTTGACTTTAAACCTTTACACCTGATTACTTTTTGGTTTTGATTTTTATGCTTTTCTTGCATCAAATCCTTTCAGTCAGTAAAATATAAAATTTACAATGTTATATATATATATATTTTTCATATTTGAAGAGCAGGTTAGTTTTGTGTGATTTTTTTTTTTTTTTTAAATATTTATTTCACAGTCTGGTTATTTGGATGCATTTTTAGCACTGAACAATTTTATTATTATTATTATTATTATTATTATTATTATTATATTTATTTATTTATTTTCCAGTTTCTTTACTCATTAAATTTTCTGAGACTGTAAGTGAACTTGTGCCACCTAGTGGCTACTATTAAGTTTTAGCCAAAGTTCATTGATGACTTGGCTTCATTCTGCATTTTGCTGCACAGTTTGGTTCAGCAAAAGAAGATGACTTTTGTGGTTCTGTATTTACGTTTGGGTTATTGCAAATCAGAATTATTAACATGAAAAGAAATGACTTTGTACAGATTAACTTCATAAATATAATCTCTATCATGAAATGAAAATGATTACAACAAAAATGAGATTTGAAGTAATTTGAGTCTTTTCATTCATATTTTAAAATAAATAGTAAGTGGATCTCTTTCAACTAGGGGGTTCTTAGGGGTTATCCCACTGTGGCCTTATCCATAAATAGAAAGTGGTATTCCTTCTACTACAAAAGTATCTTCATGTGAGTGCAAATACTGCCTCCTGTACTTTCTTCTTATTGTGGGTATTGATGTGTTAGCACAGGACTGCTACATCTGTATAGCCAGTTGTTATTTAAGGAAAGTAGCAAGATAAGGTTATCTTGTGCATCTGAGAATTTTAACCAGTGTAAAGGTCTAGTATGAGGACATGAAATGAGAATAAAATCATAGAATCATAGAATCTTTAAGGCTGGAAGATACCTGTAAGAAGATCGTGTATTCCAGCCATCAGTCCATCCCCACCATGTCCACTAAGCACATCCCTCAGTGCTACATCCACACATTTCTTGAGCACCTCCAGGGACAGTGACTTTACCACCTCCCTGAGCAGTCTATTCCAGTGCTTTACCACTACCTCTGAGAAGAAATTATTTATAATATCCAACTTGAAACTCTCCCAGTACAACTCAAAGCCATTACCTCTCATCCTAAGTTACACCTTGCTTCACAGTTTACCAGTGTGCACACCATAAGATGTCGCATAGTATGTACCATTTTTATTGGGTTTCTCTGGCAGACTCTTCCCTCTTTCTGTTTTAACTGTAAGAGCAAATCCATAGGTGTTTTGCTCATTTTCTGTTCTGGTAAGAAAGTAGAAAGCAATTCCCTAGTCTATAATTTGGTTGTATTAAGGCAAAGCTCCCTTTCTCAGAAAGACCTGCACAATTAAGCTTGCTGCTGTTAAAGCACAGGGCAGAAAGGACTCTGAATTGAAACAACAGTTCAAAAAAAGGCAGGGATTTTTGTACTATTACTTAGTCCACCGTAGATGCAAAGGTAAGCACCTCCTTCCTCCATTTATAGGCAGCTGCTCTTGACTGCAAGAGAGAAATTCTGGCATTTCTGCTCAAACAACTTGTTTGAGCAGAAACAAGTTGTTTCTTCTAAATTATGAATACATAATTGGTGGGGCTAAGGTTGAGAATGCTATTTGAGTTTTCGGAGTGCTAGACTATTCCTGTGATCACAGAATCACAGAATTGTAGGGGTTGGAAGGGACCTCCAGAGATCATCGAGTCCAACCCCCCTGCCAAAGCAGGTTCCCTACACCAGGTCGCACGGGTAGACGTCCAAGCAGGACTTGAATATCTCCAGAGAAAGAGACTCCACAACCCCCCTGGGCAGCCTGTTCCAGTGCTCCGTCACCCTCACTGTAAAGAAGTTCTTGCACACATTCGTGCAGAACTTCCTATGCTCCAGCTTATGTCCATTTCCCCTTGTCCTGTCTCCACATACCACTGAAAAGAGACTGGCCTTGCCACTATGGCCCCCACACCTCAGATATTTATAAACCTGGATTAGATCCCCTCTCAATCGTCTTTTCTCAAGGCTAAACAGACCCAGTTGGTTTAGCCTTTCTTCACAGGGGAGATGCTCCAGGCCCTTCACCATCTTTGTGGCCCTCCGCTGGACTCTTCCCAAGAGGTCCCTATCTTTTTTGTACTGGGGAGCCCAGAACTGGACACAGTATTCCAGATGAGGCCTCACCAGGGCAGAGTAGAGAGGGAGGATCACCTCCCTTGACCTGCTGGACATGCTCTTTTTAATGCACCCCAGAATGCCATTGGCCTTTTTGGCTACATGGGCACACTGCTGGCTCATGGCCAACCTGTCGTCCACCAGGACGCCCAGGTCCCTCTCTGCGGAGCTTCTCTCCAGCAGGTCTTCCCCCAGCCTGTACTGGTGCATGCAATTCTTCCTCCCTAGATGTAAGAATCTACACTTGCTTTTGTTGAGACTCATCCGGTTTCTTACTGCTCAGCTCTCCAGCCTGTCCAGGTCTCGCTGAATGGCAGCACAGCCTTCAGGTGTGTCAGCCAATCCTCCCAACTTCGTATCATCAGCAAACTTGGTGAGGGTGGTCACTATCCCCTCATCAAGGTCGTTGATGAGGATGTTGAACAAGACCGGACCTAGCACAGACCCCAGGGGGACACCACTGGTTACAGGTCTCCAGCCAGATTCTGCACCACCACCGACGACCCTCTGCACTCTGCCAGTCAGCCAATTCTCTATCCACTTCACCGTCCACTCATCTATCCCACACTTCTCAGCTTTGTTATAAGGATGTCATGGGAGACAGTATCAAATGCCTTTCTGAAATCAAGGTAGACTACATCTACTGCTCTCCTCCCACCCACCCAGGACGTGACAACATCATAGAAGGCCACAAGGTTAGTCAAGCATGACCTCCCCTTGGTGAACCCATGCTGAGTACTCCTGATAACCCTCTTTTCTCCCAGTTATCTGGAGATGGCATCCAGCACAAGCTGTTCCATCACATTTCCAGGGACAGAGGTGAGGCTGACCGGCCTATAATTACCCAGGTCTTCCTTCTTGCCCTTCTTGGAGACTGGAGTGACTTCCAGTTGCTGACTTCCAGTTGCTGTCCTCCAGTCTTCAGGCACCTCCCCTGTTGTTCAAGATCTCTCAAGTACTGGTAGGAACTATGAAAAGGTACATTTGAAACATCTAATTACAGTTTAAACCAAAATATTAATGAAAAAGCCATTGTTAAGCTGTTTAATTGAACTGCAACAATAAGGAATATCATTCCACAATTATGTAACTATTAGTTAACTAAACTAGCTCTAATGATATATAAGACATTATTACTTATTTCAAGCAGTAGAAGCCTTCTGAGACAGAATCCATTTAGAAGTTTGTTGGATTTAGTGTTGCGGGCAATCTCCAGTTCATACCTACAGTTTTGTTTACAAGCATGGGAATTAATGGACTCGTTTTTATTAGTGCAGTTCCTGAATGTGATCACCAAATTATTTCAGATTCATTTGTTTTGCTCTTGAATTACAAATGAGAGGAAATGTCTCTGTACTTCCCATTTATGGAGTCAAATCCTTATAATCAGAATATTTTTACCAGCTGTTCTGCATAGGTGATTGTCTTCTTGTGAGGAAAATATGGTGTACATAAATGTTTGGCCAATGAAGAACATGTTAGTTCATATACTGAGCCTGAAACCAGGGATATTTAACTACTTCTCTGGTCCTTAGGTAGTCCTAATCACATACTAAGGCATATGGAAAATAAAGACAAAGTGATTGGTGGTAACCAGCTTGGTTTGAGTAAGGGCAAATCATGCCTGACAAACTTGGTAGTCTTTTATGATATTATCCACGTTATCAGTGGATAAAGGAAGAGCAAATGTCATCATCTACCTAGACCATTGCAAAGCATTTGACAGTGTCCCTCATGAAGTTCTATTCACCAAATTGGAAAAGAATGGATTTGATGGATGGACCTCTTGTTGGACAAGGAATTGGCTGGATGGTTACACTGAGCTGAGTTAACAGCTCAGTGTCCAAGTGGATATGAGTGATGAGTGGTGTTCCTTGGGGATCATTGTTGAGGTTGGTGTTATTTAACATCCTTGTAGGGCTCATAGACATAGAGGACTGAGTGCACCCTCAGCAAGTTTGCAGAAAAAAACAAGCTGTTTCAGTTGACACCCTAAAGGAAAGAGGATGCCATCCAGAGGCACTTGGAGTATCATGTCCAGTTGTATTGGGCCCCCTACAGGACAAGGACACTGAGTGGCAAAAGCAGCATTACTGGGACTCCTACCCTCTCCAGGGGATGGCCTATATAAAATTGTATGCACAGTAAGAGTGGTCTTTGGGCTGTGGTCAGGCACTGCTGATCATCCTGTGTGTACCCCAGCCATTCTCATCCTATCATATTACAGATTGGCAGTATACACAGAAGGTCAGTTGTATGAGATTTTATTCGCTTCTCCTCCCGCGTATTGGAAGAAGAGGATCCTTGTTTCCTTGAGTAGCATCAGTCCTAGTGTGTCTTATCGTAAGTGCCAGACCCCTTGTAGGCACCAACGTAGCCACTGTTGTCTGTCAGGTCCTCACGACCGGCGAGTCCTTTCCCTTTGCCACTCTCATCAAAGCGCTCTTTGTGACTGCCGGTGTATTTGCTGGTGTCTGTCAGCCTGTCGACCACACCTACCTTGGCAACTTTCTGCAAGAAGGGAGAGCAGAATTAGGAGCAGACTCAGACTTGCCCCTGGGCATAATTATAACCCTTGGGATGTAGAGGCCTGTGGCAACTCCAGGTGCACAGTGGACAAAGAAACTTCTACTCACTGTGGTGCCCGCGTTGCTTGGCTTCTTCCCCTCAATGAGGCCATACACAGCCTGCAGGGCTTCCTCTGGTGTTTTGCCCTTGAAACGCTTAACACAGATCTCCTTCATGGCCAGCTGGAACTCAAGAAAACTGATGGTGCGGGAGCCCCTCACCCTATGGCCAGACAAAAGAAGAGGAAGGTTATTAAAAAAGTTACCAGGAGGCAAGCTGGGTGGCAGTGGGAATTAAAGACCCCATGGCTGCCCCGTGAGTGAGTGCCTGGCTGCTCCATACCATCTCCCTCGCTCACAGCACCTCACTGCCTCACTTACTTGACTTTGTTGAATACAATGTCAATGTCAGTGCTGGTCACAGCTTTTCCATCCATCACTCCACACTCTTTGCACATCTTGGAGAAGTTTTTCCCTGTCATTTTGTTACCCCTGGAAGCTGTGTCACCATATACTGCAAATTTACGGAAAGATTCTTCCAGCCCAGACATCTTGCTGCTGTGGAGAGAAGGAGCTCACAGGGGAGGAGCTGCTGGACTGATGTCTACGTCCCAACTGTGGCTGGTCTCCTTCAGAACAAGTGACATCACCAATGGGCATTGTGTTGCCTTGGTGCTGCCAAGGCAACCAACTGGGCACCAACACAGAACAGGCAGGATCCATGTGGGAGTGGGTTTAATCTCTCCAAGGAATGCAAAGGAGGTGAAAGTGGGCCTTTGGGCTCAACTGATCACTTTTGCACATGAAGTAATGGGACAGCCAAAGCTTCTGAACCATTTGGAAATAAAAGTTTCATTTGGCTTCAAGAATAAATGTGTGCATTTGCAGATGATAAAAGGACTAGATTTATCTTCCAGACCCCAGATAATTGCCTGTTCCTGCTGGCAACCCTGTTTCTGATGCAAGCTAGGATGCCGTTGGTCTTCTTGGCCACCCGGGAATGTTGGTGGTTCATGTTTAGCCGAGCATCAATCAATACCCCCAGGTCCATTTCCTCTACGCAGTCTCCCAGCCACTCTGCCCCAAGCCTGTAGTGCTGCCTGGGCTTCTTGTGGCCGAAGTGCAGAACATGACATTTGGTCTTGTTGAACCTCATCCCACTGGCTTCAGCCCAGCTCTCCAGCCTGGCCAGATCCCTCTGTACAGCCTTGCTGCCCCCAGGCCAGTCAACACTTTCAGCCAACTTGGTGTCATCTACAAACTTACTGAGGGTGCACTCAATGCCCTCATCCAGGTCATCAATAAAGATATTGAAGAGGGCAGGCCCCAGCACTGACTCCTGGGGAACACCACTTGTTCCAGCTGGATTGAGCTCCATTCACCACCACTCTCTGAGCCTGGCCCCCCAGCCAGTTCCTTACCTAGCCAAGGGTATACTTATCCAAGTGACAGCTTCTGCAGGAGAATACTGGGGGACACAGTGTCAAAGGCTTTGCTGAAGTGTAGGTAGACTGTATCAACAGCCTTTCACTTGTCCATCAGATGGGTCACTAGATCATAGAAGGAGTTCAGGTTGGTCAAGCAGGACCCGCCCTTCATGAACCCCTGCTGGCAAGGCCTGATCCCCTGGTTGTCCCGCACATGCTGTGTGATCTCCCTCAAGACACTCTGCTCCATAACCTGCCCTGATAGATGATGGAAAACAGCTCAGCTATCTCCTCTGCCAGTTCCCTCAGCACTCTCAGGTGAATCTCATGCAGCCCCATGGACTTGTGGCAGTATATTCAGTACTAGGGCCCATCTTGTTTAATACCTTCATTGATGACCTAGACGAGGGAATTGGGTGTACTCTCAGTAAGCTTGCAGATGACACCAAGTTGGGAGGTGGTGTTGATCTGCCTGAGGGTAGGGAGGCCCTTCAGAGGGATCTGGATAGGTTGGATCAATGGGCTGAGGCTGGGCTACCGGGTCCTGCACTTTGGCCACAACAACCCCATGCAGCGCTATAGGCTTGGGGCAGAGTGGCTGGAGGACTGTGAAGAGGAAAGGGATCTGGGAGTGTTGGTCAAAGCTTGGCTGAACACGAGCCTACAGTGTGCCCAAGTAGTCAAGAGGACTAATGGCATCCTGGCTGGTATAAGAAATAGTGTGACCAGTAGAAGCAGAGAGGTAATCATCCCCCTGTACTCAGCACTCGTGAGTCTGCATCTCAAGTATTGTGTTCAGTTTTGGCTTCTTCACTACAAGAAAGACACTGACACCCTGGAACGTGTCCAGGGAAGGACAACAAAACTGGTGAGGGGTCTGGAGCACAAATCTGATGAGTAGCAGCTGAGGGAGCTGGGATTGTTCAGCCTGGAGAAGAGGAGGCTCAGGGGAGTTCTCATTGCACTCTGAAACTTCCTGAAGGGAGGTTGTGAGGAAGAGGGGCTTGGCCTCTCCCCCCAGGCAACAAATAGGACCTGAGGAAATAGCTACAAGTTTTACCAGGGGAGGTTTAGATTATACATAAGAACTTTTTCCTCTCAGAAAGTGGTCAGGCACTGGAAGGGCTGCCCAGGGAGGTGGTGGAGTCACCATCCCTGACAGTGTTCAAGAGGCATCTTGGATGAGGAGGTATGAGAGATGGTTAAGTGGTTTGTTGTAGCTACAGTATTGGGAAGATGGTTGGACTAGATGATCTTGTAGGTCCTTTCCAACCTTGTGATTCTGTGATTCTATTCTATGATTCTATGGTATCTGATCTGATCTTCAAAGACAGATGTAAAGAAGGCATTCAGAGCCTCTGCCTTTTCCTTATCCTCAGTCGTCACATTCCCAGTGTCATCCAGTAAAGAATGGAGATTCTCCATAGTCCTCCCTTACTACTGATATATTTGTAAGAGTTTCTTGTCCCTTTTCACCCCAGTGGCCAGGCTGACTTCAATCTGGGCTTTTGCCTTTCTGATTTTCTCTCTACACATCTTAACGAGTTCTCTGTACTCTTTCTGAGTTGCCCATTCCTCCTTCCACAGGAGGTAGATTCTCTTTTTCTCCTGGAGCCTCAAGAATATCTTCCTATTCATCCACACAAGTCTTCTCCCCTGCTGGCTCGTTTTGTAACTCAAGGGGACAGCCTGCTCCTACACCTTTAAGACTTCCTTCCTGAAGAGCAACCAGCTCTCTTGGACCCCTTTACTCTCTAAGACTGAACCCCAGGGGACTCCCTGTACTAGTCTTCTGAACAATTCAAAGTCTGCCCTCCAGAAGTCCAGGGTAGCAGCTTTTCTACTCCCCCACCTGGCTTCACCAAAAATTGAAGAACTTTACCATTTTGTGGTCACTCTGTCCAAGATGGCCCCTGACCTCCATAACTCCCACAAGACCTTTTCTGTTTGTGAACAGCAGGTCTAGCGGGGCAGCTCCTCTTGTAGGCTCTTTCACCAGCTGCATCAGAAAATCATCTCCAATACACTCAAGAAACCTCCTAGACTGCTTCTTCTGCACTGTGTTGTTGTGCAGTTGTAATTGTATAATTGTAAATTTGATGGATAACCAGAGGTTATTTAGTAGAGAAGATAAAACAAATACTCACCAATGTTGAGGCACACTGTAAGGATAGATACTCACCAATGTTGAGGCTTACTGCGAAGCTCCACACAGGAGCAGTCTCCAGAAAGAGATCTGGCCTTAGTGGTGGTCAGCATTTAAATGAGATCTGGGAGAGGTGGAGCCAAGCTCCACCCCTTCTGGGAGCACAGCTGAATTACCTTCACCTGTGCTCCTGCAGCTGACTCATTGCTTGTCTCAGATGGCTAATTAGAAGTTTAGGCTGTGATCAACAGTTTCCCATAGTTGTATTCCCAGCATATGTTGGGGAAGTTGAAATCCCCCATGAAGACAAGGGCTGGTGATTGTGCAGCTTCCTCTGGCTGCTCATAGAACACCTCATCTGTCTCTTCATCCTGCTTTGGCGGTCTGTAGCAAATGCCCACCAGGATGTCGGCCTTGTCAGCCCTTCCCCTGATCTTAACCCATAGGGATTCAACCTTAACATCCCCCACCACAAGCTCAGTAACTTCAAAGCACTCTTATAGTGCACAGAGAGCCACACTGCCACCCTTCCGTCCTTGCCTATCCTTCCTGAGAGTTTGTAGCCATCTTAGGCAAATGTTATTCATGTCAGTTAATTGTTTTATCTTTCCTTATTGAAGGCTACAGGTTTTGGGGCCAGTGTTGCTGCCTATATAAGGAAAGTGCAGAATAAATGACGTGGGAGATGAATCACAGTGATGAGGAGGTGTGGGATTGATGTGCATGTTTGTGGGCAGAGTTTTTTCATACAGTTTGGCAAGGCTCATCTTTCATATAGCAAAGCAGATATTTGGAATTGAAATGTTTTTTTCCCTTTTAATTGCAGTATGTGATTTATTTATTTATTTTAACTGAGAAATGTGTAGCTTGTTTAAGGTGATTAGATAAAGCTGATACCTTCAGAAAGAAGGCAATACTCTGACAGAGTGAGTAGCCGAAGACCCATAAATTTCAAGGTCAGGAATGCCAAGAATTCACCATTTTTTTTTGTCTGTAATTCAAAACCACTTCAAATCCGCTCTGATCACGGCTGCTTTTTTGTTCCTGTTGCCCCCAGTTTCTGGGTGACAATGGTGACCAAAAGGTCACTTCCTTAAAGTTACTGAGGCAATGCTCTCCAGCCATAAGCTCAACAAAACTCTAAACAAAAACAGCTCAAACCAGATATGTTTCCAAAACTGGAGAGACTGCCTTGAAAGGTGAGGCAAACACAGGTGGGCTTGTCTGGGCTGAGCAGGTGGTCTCATCCAACCCTGCCTAACCTGTAGGATAAAGCCCTCACCAGTCACGTGCTTTGTGGACAGAGCCTGCTATATTTTAACACATGTAGTATTTAATAATACTATATTTGCATGCAGTAGTTTCTATGTAGTAATATACTTAAGAGAAATATGTTTATTTCTAATCTTGTGTTCCAGTTCCTGAGGGGAAGCAATAAAAAATGTCATGCGTATATGGCCAGAGATGGCTCTCTAACCAATACATCTCACTAACAAAAAGGCAAATGGCCAGGTTTCAGTTCTTCTGAACTTTTGTTTTTCTCTGCTCCTTTTGTTATCTAGAAATTTCATTAATAGCAATATTAGCTGTATTTTCAGCTCATAGATAAAAAGTTATGGAAAAGCATTGGGCCTAGCACCAAAGTTGCAGACTCTCACTACATAAACCACTAAAAGCAGGCAACTCCTGTGATCTGCCAGTTTGCTATTGTTAAATTAATTTAACCTAGAGGACAGGACGTTTTAGAGCCTCTCTCTAGAATGACAGCACATAAATGACATATCACATGGTAAAATTATTTTAATGTGTTTCAGATAGTGCTCCATTGAAGAAAACGCAGAGATTAATCTGAACCATTGTCCCTACAGTTTTTGCTCTTCAGTTCTCTTATGGTTACGTGCCAGTTTTTTTCTGCTTTCAGTTAGAGGGGTTTTGACAAAGTCAGGCTATGGGAGTGTAGAATTTGGTCCCAAGTAACTAGTTAACTATTTGAGGCTGCTGCCAGACTGTTATGAGCTCAGCTAAAAATTACATTTAGGGTGACATGAAGCATCTTAGATTGACCACTGCTATAGAAACAGAGGAAAATCACCAGAAGAAGAAAGAAAGAAAGAAAGAAAGAGAGAGAGAGAGAGAGAGAGAGAAATGGAGAAAGGGAGAGAGAAAGGGAGAAAGGGAGAAAGAAGGAAAGGGAGAAAGAAAGAAAGAAAAGTAAAAAGGGAAAAAGCAGTACCTTGTTAAAATAATTTGAACAACATACAGAAAAAGACATGCACAAACAATATTCTCCTGTTCCCGAAGCAGATGAACCATTAAAAAGAATTCCCAGTTTATGAAGGGAAATACTAAGCTGCTAAAATCTTCAGTTGTAAGGAGGTGATCTATTCTGTAAAATGCTTAGCTGCAGAACAGAGAGCAAAATGAAGTGTTCTGTGCAAACGCTTAAATAAATCTGGAGGACAGCATTGATACCATCTTCACTGAATCAGCATTATTTATTTAAGGAGAAACAGCATTTTGAAGAGACAAAAAGTTAAAATTAAAAAAAAAAAAAAAAAAAAAAAAGAAAAAGAAAAAAGAAGATGAAGAAAGAAAAAAAAAGTTAGGGCATTTGTACATATGTAAAACTGAAGAAAACCAAATTTGCCCTGATAAATAGCAGAAATCCAGGATAAAAGATTAGTGTCTGAAACTCTTTTGTAGGCAAGAAGAATATTAACTTCTGCTGTTATGAATAAATGAATTCTAAATTACTCCTTGTCTGCTAGATTTTATGAACTATTTCCATAATCACATAAACCTCCCTTTTCATATAAAACTGTGTATAGCATAAGACTTCCCTTTCAATGCTGTGCTCAGAGAAACTGTTTGAATAAAGACTGCTTTAGCAGTAAAGCTAGTTTCCAGAGGGTAGACTTTGACCTGTTCAGGACATTGATCACAGGGGTCTCTTGGTAGCTGCTCCTGAAGGGTAAAGGGAAGCTTGGACACTCCTCAAGACAGAAATCTTAAAGGCACAAGAGCCTCATCACTCTTTACAAATTCCTGAAGGGAGCCTGTGATGAGGAGGGGGTCAGCCTGTTCCCCCAGGCATCAAACAGGACTTGAGGAAATGACCACAAGTTGTGCCAGGGGAGATCTCTATCGGACCCAAGGAAAAACTTCTTCTCCCAGAGAGTGGTCATGCACTGGAGTGGCCTGCCCAGGGAGGTGGTGGAGTCACTCTCCCTGGTGGTATTCAAGAGGTATCTGGTTAAGGTGCTCTGAGATATGGTTTGGTAGCTTAGTGGGTAGTAATACTGATAGGGGGACAGTTGGATTAGATGATTTTGTAAGACCAGTCCAACCTCGTGATTCTGTTGTTCTGTAATTCTATGAAATTCCAGTTACTGAATGAAACATTCTAAATCTATCAAGATGAGCTGCTCGTATTATATCTAGACCAAGAAAACCCCAAAAGAGAGAAGATGAAGGTAGATCAGAATTCACATATGGAACTGTACCCATTCTACAAGCCCTCTGAGTCTAATTTGAGATCATGTGTTTCTGCAGTCAAATTGTCTCTTTTTTGGTCTCTGGGTAGTTAAAGAATAAAGTTTTCTTTAAAACAAGAGTCAGCTGTGGAAGTGTAATGCATAGTGCAAGTCCGAAAGGCGGTGACTTTAGCTGTCTTGCTGAACAAATACAACGTCTGAGGCAGATGTGTGGAGAAAAAGGAGAGAACAGAGGAATGTGTTGATACCTAGGCTTGAAAGAAAAGCTTTACAGAACAGCCAAAGGAACAAGAACCCTGCATTGGAAAAAATAAAATAAAATAAAATTGAAATAACTTTTCAGTAATTAAACAGAGCTTAAGAGACCAAACATGCTGCTGTTCTGTGTAAAAATGGTTTTGTGGGGTTTGTTTTCAGTATCTCGAGCTTTTGTGCATTTTTCTAATTTGTCAGGCACATTCACAAACAACTAGAAAACCTCTTTTTGATACATAGATCAAACTTTTGTTCAAGGCAGTAAAATAGAACAAGTTTAATAAACACTGTGTAGTTTTGTAAATAAGCTTGTGCTGAACATTTTCAGCCTGGGTAAATCCCATGCAGTCTCTTTCTCTGATCTTTCTAAGTCGAAAACCTGTGTCATCTTGTAGTGAAGTGACTTTACTTATTTTCCTCAACCTATCTCATGTGAACAGAAGGCCCTGTTCTTTACTTGAAAGCTAACATTCAAAACAATTTTTCTCCACTTTGCTAGGGCCTCCGGTGATCTAAAGACTTCCTTACACCTATGGTGATTGACTGACCTTAACGAGCATATGCATTTAGTTAAAAAAATGATAATTACAAACAATGAATTTGTTTGCTGTCAAGGAAACTACCTGCCTCTTGTTCTGTAGGCTGAACACACACAGAGTTGATGACTTCTTTGACTTGCATTCAGTCTGTAACTGTGGCTTTCCAGGAACTGTATGCTATAGCAAGACATCCCAGAGATGACTAGGAAACATGTTACAGTGGGTGGCATTTCCCTGTTGCTGCAATTGGACATACTGTCTCATCTGTGCCAGACCCTCCACATGGCTGTGTTAGTGTCTTCCAGTGCTGACAAGGTGGATGGCAATGGATAAGGACTGAAGCCCGCAACACCAGTACCCTGATCTGACATTATCCGTCTGAAAATATTACTGTAGTACATAAACCATATAAATAGAAGGCTAAGCCATCTGTCTCAGGAAGCACAAGTCACAGTTCTTTCTCTGCTTGGTTGCCCTTTGGATAAGTGTTAGCTGGGACTGGTTTCAGCTGGAAAGCTTAATGAAGTTTTGCACTTCAAACACTACCCTTACACAAGGACTCTTGGTTTTCACGTGCCTTATTCCTTTGCTGTTCTCTTTGCACTGTAAAATCAGTGTGAAATCATCTGATGGTCTAGATGTATTCTCATGTTCTTGAACTCTACAAAGAAGTTTGTTGCTTCAGATTGAGTAGTTGTAGACAACAAAAATAAGCCTTTTTCATGAAAATTTGAGAGTATTTTTTCCCACAATTGGTTCTGGTTATTTCAAGAATATGAAGTCACAACAATAACAACAACGACAAAAGGAAAAAGCCTTTTAAAGACATCAGTAACACAGGAAAGTGCTACAGCCTAGTCAATGCATTCTGATAGGAGCATGTAACTTCATTTTGGGAACAGGAGCTTTATGTTAAATTTGTTATTTTTTAATGGAATATTGAAAGAATAACCATTCTCACCCAACATAATTTGACTAGGATGAATACATGTTGCTCTTGGATAGAAGTCAGTGTATTACAACAAAATTCTTCAGATAGTTATTCTTGTCAGTACCAACAACTGTTCTTTTTTTCTTTTCTTTCTTTTATTTTGTGCATGGGGGGATTCTCTCACCAGACATGCACACAGAGAGAAGCAGTGACTAACCATTTAAAGGCATAGAGTATACATATTCATTACATTCCAAGGACATGGGCAGAAATAACATCTCTGGTGGTTGTGGGATGCATTCTTGCTGTAAATTTCCAACCTTTTAAGGGGAGTAGCCCAAACCATTTCCCACTGTTGTTATGTTGAGCTAAGGCATCTGTTTTGCCATCTTAGCTTCAACAACAGGACATATTTTTTACTTTATTTACTTCACTTGACAAGACGTCTGCAGTCTCCTCCACACTCTGTTCTTGAGCTTACATTTACACAAACTTCCATCCTTCCGTTTGTATCTGCTCAAGTAACACAAAAGGCTGTTCTCACAATACAGAAAAGCTGTTCTCAAGATTCAGAAACTTTTCTGCTCTCTATTACAATCCAAACAATACTTATATGTTTGAGGAAAAAAAAAAAAAAGGAAATATTTTCTGAAAGTGAGATGCCTCTAGCTAGTAGTTTCTAGCTGCATGATAAATCCTCGCAGAGCAGAAGGAAAGGGGTTTTGGCATTCTGCTTTCCTATTACATTTCTTATCATCAGTGAGAGTGGACTATGGCACATGGTATCACATGCAAATGTTTGAGTGCTGAACAGATGTGCCACTTTGCTGAAGGTATTGCAAGACCTCAAAAATACCCCAACCCTTTAAGACTAATGCTGTTGCAAGATCTTAGCTAACTTGTTAGGAAATATGGCATGCAATAATTGCTTTAATAAAAGTGATAAGTAATATTCTTAAAAAATGTAATTTTCATATTGTCAATATGAGAATGTGAATTGTATTCAACATCTGCTGATTCCACTGAAACTATATTTAGGAACTAATTTTGCTCCTAGTGTGCTTTCCTGTTCTGTTTTGGCTACAATTTATTAGCTTCCTTCACAGGCAAAACTACAATTACATGAAACTTGATTTGATGCAATTGTCTAGAAATAAGTGTTTTGTTTTGGCTTGTTGAAACAAGTGGGGATGTTTTCATGCTGTTCTAATAACATCCTTCTGCATGCAAAAGTCTTGGTCGTTCTTCAACTCCAACACAGAAGTCCATCTGAAAAGCTACAGCCTTTGTGTACGCTTACTGTATGAGCATCTATGTTGATGCTAATAATTTTCCACAACACATGAAAGCATTCTGTATGGGGAGGAGGTACAAGAAATACCAAGCTGAAACATTCCCAGCCATTCCCATCCCATCCCATCATATTACAGATTGGCAGTATACACAGAAGGTCAGTTGCATGAGATTTTATTTGCTTCTCCTCCCGCGTATTAGAAGAAGAGGATCCTTGTTTCCCTGAGTAGCATCAGTCCTAGTGTGTCTTATCGTAAGTGCCAGCCCCCTTGTAGGCACCAACGTAGCCACTGTTGTCTGTCAGGTCCTCACGGCCGGCGAGTCCTTTCCCTTTGCCACTCTCATCAAAGCGCTCTTTGTGACTGCCGGTGTATTTGCTGGTGTCTGTCAGCCTGTCGACTGCCCCTACCTTGGTGGCTTTCTGCAAGAAGGGAGAGCAGAATTAGGAGTAGACTCAGACTTGCCCCTGGGCACAATTATAACCCTTGGGATGTAGAGGCCTGTGGCAACTCCAGGTGCACAGTGGACAAAGAAACTTCTACTCACGGTGGTGCCCACGTTCCCTGGCTCCTTCCCCTCAATGAGGCCATACACAGCTTGCAGGGCTTCCTCAGGTGATTTGCCCTTGAAACGCTTAACACAGATCTCCTTCATGGCCTCCTGGAACTCAGCAAAATTGATGGTGCGGGCACCCTTTGCCCTATGGCCAGACAAAAGAAGAGGAAGGTTATTAAAAAAGTTACCAGGAGGCAAGCTGGGTGGCAGTGGGAATTAAAGACCCCATGGCTGCCCCGTGAGTGAGTGCCTGGCTGCTCCATACCATCTCCCTCGCTCACAGCACCTCACTGCCTCACTTACTTGACTTTGTTGAATACAATGTCAATGTCAGTGCTGGTCACAGCTTTTCCATCCATCACTCCACACTCTTTGCACATCTTGGAGAAGTTTTTCCCTGTCATGTTGTTGCCACTGGAAGCTGTGTCACCATATACTGCAAATTTACGGAAAGATTCTTCTAGCCCAGACATCTTGCTGCTGTGGAGAGAAGGAGCTCACAGGGGAGGAGCTGCTAGACTGATGTCTACATCCCAACTGTGGCTGGTCTCCTTCAGAACAAGTGACATCACCAATGGGCACTGTGTAACCATGGCGCTGCCAAGGCAACCAACTGGGCACCAACACAGAATAAGCGGGATCCATGTGGGAGTGGGCTTAATCTCCCCAAGGGTTACAGAGGGAGGTTGAAAGTGGGCCTTTGGGCTCAGCTAATCACTTCTGCACATGAAGTAATGGGACAGCCAAAGCTTCTGAACCATTTGGAAATAAAAGTTTCATTTGGCTTCAAGAACAAATGTGTGCATTTGCAGATGATAAAAGGACTAGATTTATCTTCCAGACCCCAGATAATTGCCTACATATTGCACATCTTCTTTCAAGTAGTTACCAAACTGTTCACATCTTTCCCATCATACCTTGTCATCTGAACAACTCTCTGAACAAGGCTGTCCTCCTCCTGACCCCTGTAAATTTTCTACTTGTGATTAACTTAGACCACTGCAACTGGGTATTAGGGATCTCTGAGGGAATAATAGCCATTGCTCAAATAGTAAATCAGCCCGATGCAATGTGGACAATCAACTCCTGCTGCTAGGAAGATGCGCTCGAGTCCTTTTAAATAGTCCAGCCACTCCTAAAGCCACAAGCTTCCCCCAGGTCTCCTGGTCTCAAGATTGCTTGTCGGTTGCCATTTGGTATAAACCTGGGCATTTGAAGGGTGGACCATGCGATGGTTTAAGAATTGGTTGGCTGGATGCAGCCAAACGGTTGTGATTAATGTTTCTAGGTCAGGGTGGTGGCTGGTCACAAGTGATGTCCCTCAAGGGTCAGTCTTGGGACTGGTGCTCTTCATATATATATACATATATATATCACAGTATCACAGTATCACAGTATCGTGTGAGTTGGAAGGGACCTTAGAGATCATCGAGTCCAACTCCCGGGATTCGAGCCCTCTGTGTAGCACAGCAGCATTTCTGCCACTTACGCCACAGGGGGGATTCGAACCCCGGGCCTCTGGTGTTGCAAGCAGCAACTTATACCACTGCGCCGCCGGAGGCACACATATCTGTGTGTGTGTGTATGTATGTATTTACTAAACAAGTGATGCAAAAAGCAACTGATGCCCAGTCAGTCACCTAGCGGCAGCAGTGCCCCCAGACTACTCCCCTCAGTTTTATACATTTTTTTTCAGCTGACACGTTATGGCCCTTTGACTGTTTTGGGTCAGCTGCCCTGGTTCTGTCCCCTTGCAGGTCCCCATGCAGCCCCAGCAACTCACTGGCAGGACAGTAAAAGAAGCCATTCAGTCCTTGGCTATGAGCAGCACTGGTCAGCATCAAGTGAAACATGGATCTGACACCAATATTGTTTTTCCCCTAAAAGCCAAAACATAGCACTATACCACACACTATGAAGAAAATAACTCAGTAGAGCAGAAATTTGGACAGTTGTACTTAGTAACATAATTACATGCAAATGTACCTTGTTTGGGTAATACTTTACTCTTACCACTATTTAACAGGGTAGTATTTTCTGATCATGTTGCCAGAAACACAACTCTAAGCAGCGGGGTGAGCGTGGCCAAGGTCTGCCTATTCCAGAAGGAAAATACTATGTGCACACTCACTGCTTCTGATCTGCTTTATGACCTCTGGTCTTACTGCTGAGATGACCATAATTCTTCATCAATTACACATCGACAAAAATTCATTTCATCATTTCATCAATTATCAATGACATGAACTCATTTCCCCTTGCACTGGCTGATCTCCAGTGAGGGACTTGGGAGTGTTTGTTTGAAGAAAGACTCACCGTGAGCTGGCAATGTGTGCTTGCAGACCAGAAGGCCAGCAGTATCCTGGGTTGCATCTAGAGAAGTATGACCAGCAGGTCAAGGGAGGTGATTCTGCCCCTCTACTCTGCTCTCATGAGACCCCACCTGGAGTATCATGTCCAGTTGTATTGGGCTCCCTACAGGAGAAGAACACTGAGTTGTTGGAATGGGTCCTTTAGAGGAGGGCCATAAAGATGATCAGAAGGGTAGAGCATCTCTCCTATGAGGACAGGCTGATAGAGCTGGGACTCTTCAGTTAGAAGGAGAGAAGCCTCCAAGGAGACCTTATAGTGGCCTTCCAGTACTCAAAAGGCGGCCTACAAAGAAAGCTGGGGAGGGACTTTTGTAAGAGCAGGTAGTGGCAGGCTGAGGAGAAATGGCTTTAATCTGGAAGAGGATAGATTTAGACTAGGTATTAGAAAGAAATTCCTTACTGTGAGGGTGGTGAGATGCTGGAATAGGTAGCCCAGTGAGGTTATGAATTCTGCATCCATGGAAGCATTCAAGGCCAGGCTGGATGGGGCTTTGAGCAACCTGGTCTAGAAGCAGGTGTCCCTGCTTATGGCAAGAGGTTGGAACTAGGTGATCTTAATGTTCCCTTCCAATGCAACCATTCTGTTATTCTATGTGAGCATATGTCCTCTGTGTTTTTTAAGTTTGCGGGATTGTGCAGTGCCTATTGAACTTCTTAAAGAGTTTTTGTCTTGCTGTTCAGCATTGATTAGATATACTTATCTAACTTAAGTGATTTTATTTTTTTTTTAATAAATAATATCTGAGTTATAAAAAGTCAGCAAAGGAGGTGGCATAAGGCTTTAATTTTTTGCTATTATTTCAGTGCTATTCTATCCATTTTACTGCATGCACTTCCACAATTGCCATGTGTAGGAAAGAAAACAAGCAAAGAAGCCATCTTGAATCCAGATATCACAGAACTTATTTTATTCCCTATTTAAACTTTTACGGTCAGTTCTTGTTCTGAGAGAAAAAAAAAGTAATTTACAAACACTTATAGAAAACACTGTGGCTTTCCATTGGATGCCACTTCTACCCTCTTCCTCAGGGAGAACATGAGAGCAGAGCAAGAGATGAGAGTCAGTCATAACTCTTTATTCACTTTCCTCTTGATCATGGACCTTCCCAGATGCCAGCAGCTTGAAGCAGGGGAAATAGCTATGAATCACCATGCCAAGTGATGATTGGCTGAGGAGGCTTTACCTAGGAAACAGGAGTGGCAAAAGCAGCATTACTGGGACTCCTACCCTCTCCAGGGGATGGCCTATATAAAATTGTATGCACAGTAAGAGTGGTCTTTGGGCTGTGGTCAGGCACTGCTGATCATCCTGTGTGTACCCCAGCCATTCCCATCCCATCATATTACAGATTGGCAGTATACACAGAAGGACAGTTGCATGAGATTTTATTTGCTTCTCCTCCCGTGTATTAGAAGAAGAGGATCCTTGTTTCCTTGAGTAGCATCAGTCCTAGTGTGTCTTATCGTAAGTGCCAGCCCCCTTGTAGGCACCAACGTAGCCACTGTTGTCTGTCAGGTCCTCACGACCGGCGAGTCCTTTCCCTTTGCCACTCTCATCAAAGCGCTCTTTGTGACTGCCGGTGTATTTGCTGGTGTCTGTCAGCCTGTCGACTGCCCCTACCTTGGTGGCTTTCTGCAAGAAGGGAGAGCAGAATTAGGAGCAGACTCAGACTTGCCCCTGGGCACAATTATAACCCTTGGGATGTAGAGGCCTGTGGCAACTCCAGGTGCACAGTGGACAAAGAAACTTCTACTCACTGTGGTGCCCACGTTCCCTGGCTCCTTCCCCTCAATGAGGCCATACACAGCTTGCAGGGCTTCCTCAGGTGATTTGCCCTTGAAACGCTTAACACAGATCTCCTTCATGGCCTCCTGGAACTCAGCAAAATTGATGGTGCGGGCACCCTTTGCCCTATGGCCAGACAAAAGAAGAGGAAGGTTATTAAAAAAGTTACCAGGAGGCAAGCTGGGTGGCAGTGGGAATTAAAGACCCCATGGCTGCCCCGTGAGTGAGTGCCTGGCTGCTCCATACCATCTCCCTCGCTCACAGCACCTCACTGCCTCACTTACTTGACTTTGTTGAATACAATGTCAATGTCAGTGCTGGTCACAGCTTTTCCATCCATCACTCCACACTCTTTGCACATCTTGGAGAAGTTTTTCCCTGTCATGTTGTTGCCACTGGAAGCTGTGTCACCATATACTGCAAATTTACGGAAAGATTCTTCCAGCCCAGACATCTTGCTGCTGTGGAGAGAAGGAGCTCACAGGGGAGGAGCTGCTGGACTGATGTCTACGTCCCAACTGTGGCTGGTCTCCTTCAGAACAAGTGACATCACCAATGGGCACTGTGTAACCATGGCGCTGCCAAGGCAACCAACTGGGCACCAACACAGAATAAGCGGGATCCATGTGGGAGTGGGCTTAATCTCCCCAAGGGTTACAGAGGGAGGTTGAAAGTGGGCCTTTGGGCTCAGCTAATCACTTCTGCACATGAAGTAATGGGACAGCCAAAGCTTCTGAACCATTTGGAAATAAAAGTTTCATTTGGCTTCAAGAACAAATGTGTGCATTTGCAGATGATAAAAGGACTAGATTTATCTTCCAGACCCCAGATAATTGCCTACATATTGCACATCTTCTTTCAAGTAGTTACCAAACTGTTCACATCTTTCCCATCATACCTTGTCATCTGAACAATTCTCTGAACAAGGCTGTCCTCCTCCTGACCCCTGTAAATTTTCTACTTGTGATTAACTTAGACCACTGCAACTGGGTATTAGGGATCTCTGAGGGAATAAAAGCCATTGCTCAAATAGTAAATCAGCCCGATGCAATGTGGACAGTCAACTCCTGCTGCTAGGAAGATGCGCTCGAGTCCTTTTAAATAGTCCAGCCACTCCTAAAGCCACAAGCTTCCCCCAGGTCTCCAGGTCTCAAGATTGCTTTTAGGCAACCAGTCAACCAATCGCAGAATCAATCATCAATCAGTCAACCAATCACAGAATCACCAAGGTTGGAAAAGACCTACAAGATGATCCAGTCCAACCATTCACCCATCACCAATAGTTCCCACTCAACACAACATCCAAATGTTTCTTGAACACCTTCAGGGTCGGTGACTCCACCACCTCCCTGGGCAAACCATTCCACCATTTCAGTGATTTTTTAATTATTATTATTATTATTATTTTAAACAAAGCATGTGACCTGTGCTTCAAATAGAGTGATCTGAGCACTGCAAATGCAGATTGTAAATTGCAGATTTGGCAAGGTTTGCCATGCTAGAAAACAGAATTAGGACTAGGAGAAAGAATGAATCTTGTTTCTTAGCGTTGTTCTCCTTGTTCTTGAAGCTGGCTAGTCAGTTTTATCCCTTTCCTATGTCAGAACTGTATCACAACTCATTTGGAGTTTCTTTGTAACATCCACAAGATAAACGGGGAAGGTTGTTGGCTGTTTTTTTGTTTTTTTTTTCATTAGTACTGGCAGTTTCTCTGTGGCCCGGATATGATGAGAGAGAACTTGGAGGGGGAAGAAGGACAAATCAAAGGGAAATTAGAATACTTATAATGTTACGTGGCAGATTTAAAATCACATGTAGATTGAACATCTGCAGGATAAGATTTGTGCATGACCTATTCCAGTTACTTTTCGCAGATTAGATGTTTTGAAATATCTCCTGTAACTTCTTGAGATACAACAATGCCTGTGTTTTTTTGGCCTGCATATTTACTCAAGCAATAGCCTCAATAATTAAATAAGCTTTTTTTTTTTTTTTTTTTTTTTTTTTTTTTTTTTTTTTTTTTAATCTCTGTCTTATTCTTTGATTCTCACCTGTGTTTCTCTTGCAATCATGTGATAATCTTCTGGGAGGAAAAAACAAAAAGTTTTTTACTTACTCTGTATTGCTCAGTTTAAAAATTCTGTTTGTGTGCTGCAGCTCCAGATACCTATTGGTCCCCCATCTGATGACCAAACACCTTTTAATCCTTATGTACTGCAAAGGGCAAGAGGTCTAATAGGAGCAGAGAAAGGTAGGCAGTAATTTATTACACATATACCACCTTTTTTCTTTATTCCAGAGCTCTTACCACAACCTATATTTCTTCTTCTTTACTTGCTTGTATTTTACATCTTGTTGAATATTGGTTTTTCACTACCACAGCTCAAGCGTGATGTCATTGTCTATAATAAAAGTGATTTAACAGGAATTCTTTTTTCCGTGTCAAAGTGGAGGTTTATTACCTCCTTGACTAAAAGCTGCATCATTGCCCTTCATAAAGAAAATTGTGCCTCACTGAATCCACGCTGCCGGTGTGATGCCTAGGCTTTAGGAAAGCTGCAAATACTGCAATTGGAGTGAAGAACTGTGTGAGCACTAACAGAAAGTGCTAAGGAGAAAAGCATATCTTTGACCTTCCTTCTGACAAGGAACATCCTTGTTTCACGTTCAGCAGTCGCTCAGTAGTTAGAGTGTGTCACCAGACAAATGTCATTCTTTTTGAGAATGTTCTAAAGTGCGTGTAGCTGGAATGTATGAGGTTTCTTTATAATGCTCTCATAAGGCAAACATAAAGATGCAGCAGTTAATCCTAAGCATGGATATGTTGAAAATAGCACCTGTGGGAGCAAAATAGTCTCACATAATCTCTAACGTGTTTATTAATTGAATTGCAGGTGATCAGAGAGAGGCCTTACCCATGGACACTGAGGTTTATGAAAGTCCATACGCTGATCCAGATGAAATTAAACCAAAAAATGTCACTCTTGACAGGAAATTGTTAACACTGGAGGAAGGAGAACTTGGCTCTGGCAACTTTGGTACTGTAAAGAAAGGGTTCTATAAGATGAAAAAGTAAGTGTTTCCTTCTGTTTTCAGGAAGTACAGCATAGTCACTGCCCAGCTGTTATTTTTGTCTTCAAAGTGGGGAAGTGCCTCGTATAGTTTTATGACTCAGCTGTCAGTTGCAGTAGAGTAAGAATCTCTGTGCCTTTCTCCAGACATCGTGTGGGCATTCATGTTTCTGGTCTCATACTCTCTCTGTGAGAGGTAGTATAAAGAGCCATGTACAGCTTACCTGTAGCAAATGGATTTTCACCTAAAGCAAGTATGATGAATACCTGTTTCATGAAGCAGACAGAGAATGCTGAGGCTTCTCTTATCATGAAACTACAGTAGGAACAGACCCTGTTTATACTGACAAAAGTCAGGTCAACTGACTGTTCATGCATTTTCTTTATAAACCATTAGCAGTGTGTTGCTTAAATGCATGGGCTGATTATGTATATGCTTTCACCAGTCAAAGCTGAAGGCAGTTCATTAACTGAGATGTTTAGAATCAAGGAATTTTCATTGTCCAGTATTGTCTGAGGGAATTTGAAGAGCTGTAGTCTTGTTTATCAGTAGTTGTTCACATTTGAACTCTGTCATCAGTGACTTTTTCACATGCGTGTTCTGTAGGTTGCAGGAGCAGGGTTTCTCAGCAGGTCAGAGCTTTGCAATGGTCCAAAACACATCAATGCTGAGAAAGCCCTTACAGCTTTTCCTCTGAGGACTCTCATCATAACAGATATCTTTTTGGAAATCTTTCCACTTTTATTAGTTAGGACTAGTCAGGATGGGCAAGATAGTTTTGTTCAGTGCCTTTGTTTTCAGGCTTGTTTAGATTTTTTAATGATTACTTCTGATTTTCGTTCCCTCCATTTTATTTCTTCTGCTTAAGCTGTCTTCTGATCATTTGCTAGAGTTGCAAGATTCCTGTTGCAATCAAATTCTTTCCTGTCCAAGTATTCAGTTCTGTCTTTTGTCACAGTTTGAACTATGTGTGCAGAAGCATCATTTGGAGATTTGCATGCAGATTTTTCATCCACTAATCCCAAAGGATTCTCTTTTGCAGGGGGGCCAAGCCAGTGGCCGTAAAAATTCTTAAAAATGAGAGTAATGATCCAGCCATAAAGGATGAGTTACTCAGAGAAGCGAATGTAATGCAGCAACTGGACAACCCATATATTGTCCGAATGATAGGTATATGTGAAGCAGAGGCGTGGATGTTAGTAATGGAAATGGCTGAACTTGGACCACTGAACAAGTTTTTGCAAAAGAATAGGTGTGTAAACTTTAATTCCATTTCAGAGTATTTATCCAAAGGGGTGGAAAAAAACAAGAGAAAGGTCTTTTTATCTTAAAATTGTAGGATATTTTACTTTGAGATGTAATTTATGTAACAATTATCTATTGTAGATAATCTTCACTGGGACATAGCCATATTGCAAATGTCTCCTAAATGACATATTTATTGTAAAATAGTGCATTTTGAATAAAGGAATTTTCAGGTGTTCTTCAGTTTACTGATATGATCACAGTTTATTGATATGATCAAGACATTATTATGCTGCCTGTTCTAATTAAATCTTAGCTAAACATAAATGGATAACTTTACTAATGTATGAGGAAGTTCAGTGTACAAGTTTGTGTTTGAACTCCTTGAAAAATAATGAAAATGAACTACTGACCTCTTAAAGATTCAATTATGATTTTCAGACACGTCACAGAAAAGAATATAACAGAGCTGGTACATCAGGTTTCCATGGGGATGAAATATCTGGAGGAGAATAACTTTGTACATAGGGATCTGGCTGCAAGGAACGTGCTATTAGTCACCCAGCATTATGCCAAAATCAGTGACTTTGGACTATCTAAGGCTCTTAGTGCTGATGAAAGTTATTACAAGGTAAGATTTGCACAAGCTGTCATGACTGTTTACTAATATGGCCTAAGAAGATTATGTTTTATTTAAGAGCAGTTGTGTTTAAAAGCTGAAAGTAAGAAATACTGTGTACACAAATCATTTTATAGCCTACAAGTAGTCACGAATTTCCACAATGTGTGATCAAAGTTAAGAGATGAATAGAAAGGGAAAAGCTAGCCTCTTATTAAGTTATTAATTTGGTAAATTTGCCATTAGAAGATTAAAATTTACTGTGGAAATGAGATATTTCCTCCCATAAAAGTTGAAACTATCTGTTGCAAATACGAATTTAGCACTTGTTTTACATCATGTTAGTGGAAAATACAGGCTAGCAAACTGTCTAACTAAATAACAGAATCAGATTTGGGGAGTTTGTCAAAGAGGTACAGGCGGTAAATAATCATTTGATCTAGGTAAATTTTGTTGAGCTTGATTTTCAATTACCAACAATCTTTGTGCAGCAAAAGAGACTAAAGTATGTGCCACATTGAGTAAGATAGATATATCCTTGGGAACCAAAGCCTCTAGTTGTGTGTGCATCTTCTTTTCCTATATATTGCTTTTACAGTTAAAATTATTTCATCCCACTGCCTTTCCTTTCATCAGTTGATTAAAACCAATAAGCCAGACCATGAAACAGTGCAGAGGAGTAGCAAGCCCATGCTCCCTTCTGATGACCTTCCTATGGGAACAGTAACCACTGCTAGAAAAGGCAGCAGCATCTTAAATCACTTCCAACTTGCCTAGTTTGTCAGGGGGATTGCAATCTGGATCTGGCTCATTCCATTTACAACTGCACAAAATGCTGCAGGGTTATCTCAGTAGATTTAGCACTGTGCCAGCACTGTGACTGCAATTCTGTAGCGCGTTACAGCATAATTTCATCAAATTGCAGTTTGTCACAAAGCAGTTGCTGTGCTTTGAAGTAAAGCATCGATTTAATCTGAAAATAAGGCTCAAGACTCCTTCTGGCTGAGTTGGTGTCTCTTCTGTAATAGCTGAAAAATATTTCTTTGACAGAGCTTAACAAACATGACATTAGGTCCTTTAACTCTTTGCTTTACCATAGCATTAATTCCAGTGCTTTATATGAATTTGGGAGATGAGGAACAATTTTGTAACAGCACTGAAGAAGCTGCTGCCAATTTCTCTACGGCAAACTGTATCAGAAATACTTAGTACAAACATATGAAAATCCAAGTTAAATTGGCTTCTGTGGATATGAATGTTGTTCACTACTAACTGCTGTCTAAAATCTGCTTCTTTTATTTTCTGTTATTCCTTACTTTAGGCACAAAGTCATGGAAAATGGCCAGTCAAGTGGTATGCTCCAGAATGTATGAATTTCTACAAGTTTTCTAGCAAAAGTGATGTCTGGAGCTTTGGAGTTTTAATGTGGGAAGCTTTCTCTTATGGGCAAAAGCCCTATAAAGTGAGTAATTCTATCTGGCAGTTCTTTCACTATAAAAATGTAGAGCAAATTCAAACCTTCACCTTTCTTTTCCTTCCTGGAAGTGTTGCTACTGGTCAAATAATGCTTTAGAACCTATCTATTGTAACAGACAAGTCCAAGGACAGCCCCCAGTTCAACTCCAGACTTCTCTTTGTTTTATACTATACTAATGTGTGCTGTAATCATTTGCAACTCAGAAGACTGCTCTAATCATCCTATTCCAGGGAATGAAAGGTGGCGAAGTTGCACAGATGATTGAAGGAGGAGAACGAATGGAACGTCCTGAAGCATGTCCAGTGGAAGTCTATGACTTAATGAAATTATGTTGGACGTACAAGTGAGTGTGATGTAATACTCTCTCTTTTAATAGCAGTATATTTTAATCTGCATGGTTGGTAGCTAGAAAGCATGAAATAAGAATATTTCAAAGTGTATTGTATCAGCTAGATTTCAGATTACAAACAACCTGAAAAGGGAGGAGTCGGTTGTGCTTTCAAATGAGAACAGTGTTACGTAATGAGTATAGTACAGGAATCTGATTTTGCACAGACGACCCATTTTTTTCCTTGAGTAAAAATGTACAAAAAAAATGTTTGTGTATCATCAAAACCAATTTATTCCACCAAAACATCAGTCTGATGCATTTAGAAAAGTAAGTTTGAAATTAAGGAAAATTAATGTTTTTGTTTCATTTTGATTTCCAGGACAGAAATTTCAAAGTCCTGTTGCCAAATTATTCATTCTGTGTCTCAGTTTTTAATTCTTGTAATTATTATTGTTCTTTTTTTTTCTGTTATTTCTAAATGTCCTCAATTTGGATACCTGGATTCCTGTTAGTGAAAGTTTTAAATTCCTGCAAGGGGAAGGTAAACAGCTATCCAGATCTGAGCTGATGGGTTGCACTATCACACAAGACAAAGGAAACTGCGCAGAACAGAAAGACAGGTCCTTGCCCCCCGAACAGCCCTACCAAACACATACAGGACTCAGTGTGAAGGATGTTAGTAAGTGAGGGAAGAACCTTAGATTTGTCCCAGAAAGTTTTTGGAGGGCTCCTCCAAGAAGGTAGTGCAGCCAATAGCCCAGCTGAAGTGCCTCTACATCAGTGCATGCAGCGGGGAAAATAAGAAGGAGGAGATGGAAACTGTGGTACAATTAGAAAAGTATGGCCTAATTACTATTGCTCTCATGCAAACAAGGTGAGATGAATTGCGGTGTGAGAACATGATTGAGGGTTACAAGGTTTTCAAAAGGGACAAAGGTGGGACAAGGAAATTGTCTGAGACAGCCAGCATGGCTTCACTGGGGCCTGAGCAATCTGATAGCCTTCTGTGATGGAGTGACTGCATCAGTGGACAAGGAAAGACTGTCATACACCTGGAGTAAAGCCTATGATACGGTCTCACATTATATTGCCATATCTGAATTGAAGGGTGAGCTATTCAGTGTAGAAGGAATTGGCAGGATAGCCAGAGAGTTAGAGTGAACAGCTGTCTGTCCAGGTGGAGGCTGGTGGTGAGTGGTGTCCCCAAGGGTCCATTCTGGGACCAGTGCTCCTTACTATCTTTATTAATGACTTAGATAGTGGAATTGATTGTACTCTCAGCAAGTTTGTAGCTGACACCAAGCTGAGTGGTGTGGTTGTTACAATAGAAGGGAGGGTGTTACAATAGAAGGGATACCATCCAGAGGGACCTGGACAGGCTTGAAAAGAGAGCCCATGTGAACCTAATGAGGATCAACAAGGCCACATGCAGGGTGCTGCATCTAGGTCAGGAGCAATCCTAAACTGAAGTAAAGACTGGGAGGGGAACTCCTTTGTTGAAGTTATCTTTAGCTGTAGAAAGTGTTTCATAAAGCAAATAAAGTCCACTGTAATATGGCTTACTGCTCAAATTCTCTGTCTGGAGAATTTGTGAATAATACATGCATTAAAGATCTTTAGGTTCTGCTTGAAGAGTCATGCTATTTCTCCTCTAGGTACCTTGCTTCTTTGTTAGTTTTATTACATCTATTATTCTAGAAAGAACTTGGAACCACTAAATAATTTCTGCCCTTTTTTTTTGTACGACAGTACTGCAATAGCAGTTGTAGAGTGAAACAGGATCATTTTCATCGTTTAGTATACATACTGTTAAGGGTATTGCTTTTTATTTGTTTGTACTCGAATATCCTGAATATTTGAAAGGAAAAGAAAAAAAAAAACAAAAACAAAAAAAGTTCAGCTTACGCAGAGCGTCTATCTCAATATGTAACATACTATTGTCAGCTTAATCATATTCTCCCAAATCAAAAGAGGTAAGATACAGAGGAAATCAAGACAAAACAGCCATATAGTATTTACAGAGGCTATTCTTAATGGCCCAAAGCTTATCTATATGGCTGTAGAACTCATTATAAGGAAGCTAATCCATTGTAAGTATTCTTTTCTCTAGATTATGATAGAAGTAAATGAAGTAGCAGATTGATTGAGATTGATTTACCATTTATCATAGTACTTTCTACAATCACAAAATAGCTTTGATGACGATAAATCCACTGACTGAGTGCACTGCAGTGATATTAGCCTCTTGGTATTTATTTTGTAGCAACATTTTGGTATCCCCTAGGTGTTGTCACTGCTGAGAAGTCCCAGATATTGCAGGGCCTACATACCTCTTCAGCTTTCTTAGACCTGATACATCACCTTGTCATACTTGTTATGTTTCCACAGTGTTGATGACCGACCAGGATTCAGTGCAGTGGAGCTGCGATTACGGAACTACTATTATGACATTTCCCACTAACAGTGGGGACAGCAGCTTGCCTTTCTTCAGCAAAGAGAAGTAGTTCAGATTCTGAAACTGAGTGACTTATTTTTGTACTGTCACTTTGACCATATAAAGTGAAGAGCTAAGCCCTGTGTGTGAGGTTGCCTTTTTTTTTTGGCTTTCTTCTGGAATATCAAGCTCCAAAGAGCAGCGCAACATAAGTGCGGATGCGTAGACTTCCATTACGTTCCATTTTATTTACAGCTTTATTGTCTTTACATTCTTCTGTCATGTAAAACCTATTTTTAAGTCTTCCTCTTATCTATTTGAGTGCAGATGGGGATTTTAAGTTTTGTTGTTAATATTCTTAGCTCTCAAATTGCGTTGTTCCAGCCTTCTCCCTATTTGAGAAGAATGACATAAACATTTTTCACCATAAAAAAAAGTCACTGTGACAGTGACAGTCACTTTGACTGACAGTGTGTTTGATTTTAGCCCCACCACTTTATAACCAACTAGTGCTCATCTTGTTAGTAACATCTGCAGTCAGGAGGTGGGAGATGTGAATTTCTGGAATGTAGAAAAATAAAAGGAATCATCAACTCCATTTGGTGTTATCAGCTCCTCTCTTGCCTCATCTCTTGTGGAATCCCAACTGAGAATTACTTTATTAATGGTAAAACCAGGGAATTCAAAGGCTTGTTCTCACCTTGGGACAAAAGTTATCAGCACCTAAGGCAATTACTCTGTCTTTTAACCTGAAGTCCATCATTGCAGCTCCTGAAAAAACAATTGTTCTTTGAAAGTTGAAGGAGCAGCAGCTTTCCATCAAAATTCCTTCTTGTGTGTTCCCCACAAGCAGCCACTTGACAGGTACCTGTGTATATTTGGGGATTCTACTAGATACAGAGATTTTAGAGAAATATGAGAAGTAAGATTTAGCGCTAGATAAGCCTATTGCATACAAATGTTTGGAACATATGTGTTTAATTGTTATGTGAACAGGACTTTTTTGGGTAGTTACACTGAGAAAATGAAATAATACGTATGAAATACAGCTATAAAAATGTTGGATTTACTGTGAAGCAGTGTATTTCTTGATGCTAATTTCATCATTTGTTTTAAAATAAAAAGCCAAGTGATTTTGGTAGTTTTAACTTTTGGGAATCCAGTGCAAGGTAGTTCAGAAGGTGCGTGCTACTGAAAGATACTGAGTGTTACAGGTCATGTTTTAGATGTGATTCAGACATGACTTATATTGATGACGATTTCATCTATTTTATTGCTTTTTAACAAACTTTTTTCTACAAGAACTGCTCGTGTAGATGTTGCTTGTGATTATATATAGCCATTTTTTAGCATTATCCCTGTTGCAGAGAAACTGTCGAGCTCTACATGTGCAATTAGTACATTCATGGGGATATCAGTTGTGAAACGGCTGCAGAAATCAAAACCAATTGTACATCCAGTGAGCGACAGCACTACTTCCCTGCAATATGTGTGTGTGTTTTACCAAAGTTTTACTAAATACAAGAAAGCTAAAGAAAATGGGAGGAATAGTTCTTCCCCTCTCTTTGCAGCAGATGTCTCTTTCTAGTGTTAGTTGTTTTTAGCTTCGCTATTCTGTAATTACATTAAGAATATAAAATACTGTGAAAAAAACTGGATTAAATTTGTAAATTGAGATTAAATGCATTGTTTTAGAAAATACGTTGTTTTAACAATAATTATTTAAATTTCTGAATTTGTCGCCAATGTGCAAAGCTTGTATATGTTTGCTGAATTACTGTGATTATTGCAGAAGACTGAAGACTTCCTTATTGGCACTGGGCGGTACCTGGCAGAACAGATAAACCCACTAATTCCCCAAAATCCTTAAAAATGTGCATTGCTGTTTTCACACCTAAGCCTGTCCAAGACACTGCTTTTCAATGACGTTGTGCTGGATCTGGGAAGTTAGAGGTATTGAGAGTCAGTGAAGCGCATCAGCTATCCAGGGATTTCTGCACCATGCCAGGTGTCAGCCATGCAGGATTTAGCAGCACGTTATACACATGAAAACTCTCTTAGAAGTGGAGGCAATTGCTTTTGAGTTCTGAAATATGTACAGAGAGATCTTACTCTTTGATTTAGCTTTTGCTGCAGGGTCAAGTTTTCAGGAAAGCAAAGGACTGGATGTGACTGAATGTGACTTTGAATAATAGTAATAAAGGCTTAAAGGTAGACAGCTCCTCCAGCAGGTACTTAAAGACTCCCTCTCATGGGAAACACTGTCTCATGGACGTGTCCTCAAGACTGGTGGACTGCACTGTCCAGAGTCACTGTTATGAAGGAGCTTTTGTCTTTTTGGTTGTGTGGATTTATTATTAGTAGTACCAGAAATGTCATTTGCCAGTGTAGTCCCATAAGTATTTGTTACAGCAGAGCCAAGGGTTAGCAAACTGCAGCATAGGGCAGGGGGAACTGATATAATTGGCCCATCGAGGAAGGAGTAGGCAAGAATGTGTAAAGCCAGCTTTTCCTTGAAGGAAACAGTGAATGTATGGTAGTTTCTGAGCACAGGAGTCTATACGCATTTTTCATGCACTACCACCCAAATTGATTAAAGTCCCCACACCAATCTCTGCATGCTTCGAACGTTGTGAAGAGCAGGGATTTTTAATTGGATAATGGAAAATATCCATAATTTTCCTTTCTGAGCTGAGTGCAGCCAGAACCGCAGGTTCAAAAAAGCGAGCATCAAGAGGGGCCTATGCACAATCAGCTGTACATGGCCCTGCCAGGAGGTGGCAATACATGAACACTTCTAGGCTGATGCACTTGGGTGACTATTGCTGGCAGTCTGTCCCATCCTAGTTCTTGCTGTGTCAATGCAGCACAGAGGAACTTGCTAATCTATCTACTGCTTGCTGCAAAGCAGAGCTCCACATGAGTATGTTTGTGAATGATTTATACTGTGAATGGTTGGTTGTGGATGATTCTTCCTCTGTACATGGTGCTGTAAGTGGGAAATCGCAGTAGCACACTACAGAGTACATCCCACAGGGACGTGGAAGGGTATGAGTGGGGCATGAACTGACAGAGGACTTACCAAGAATTAAATGGACACAGCCTGAAGATCAATTATAACATCGTCTAAGGCCATACAAGAATATTTTTTTTTTTTTAAGGAAAAATGCTGTAGCTGTGTTGAATACAAGGGATATTACACGAGCAATTAAAATCAGCAGTGTTACATTTCACGAGGACAAAACCATAGTAAATCATGCAGAAAATGATTTAAAAAGAAAAAGAAAAAAAAAGAACCACATGATTCCTGACAACCACAGTGAAGAAAAATAGAGAAACAGCATGGGATGCAAAACAATCCCAAGCTTGGAAGGAAAAGAGCCACCTCATACTTGCTGTGACCCATATACCAGGACTGTGCCAGTGCTGCGCAGCGTGGTGCAATGCAAAGCTATGGCATGACGTGTTTGGTCCTGGCCATCGCTGCAGGTGGAACCAGTGCTGCTGTGGAGTAGCCAGGCTCAGCACCAAGCCCTTCTACTTCAACTACAAGCAGCCAGTGGTGTACACAGCCTGCCTTGATACCCTGAAGTCTGCAGCCAGCCTCAGAGCTGGAAAAGGAGCGGATGAATATGGGTGGGGCATGCAGCAGGGATCAGAAAGGCAGCGTGTGTAGGGAAATAAGTTGTTGGTTAATACTGGTAGAAAAAGAGGCGGGCCTGTGGCATACACACCTTTCTTCAGTCTTGCAGTTCACCATGAATTCCAATGAAACAGCCAGAGCGGCATACTGGTAGCCTCACTAAAGCAGCAGTCTTCCAATTACTTGGAGCTCTGTGAATCCAGGCTAACATCATGCATTAATATCCACACGTGTGATATTTTTTTTATTATTTTTCCTTTTCTGTTACATATGTGTCAGTTGAGGCAAATACCCACTGGCTTTCTCAGCCCATCATTAATTCTGTGCCAAATCTAACCACTGTTTCCTGAGGCAGGAGGTGTGCTTAATCAGAGAAGCAGGGAAAATGAGGGAAAGCATTACATGTTGTTCATTAATATTCATGACTTTGATTTTAAATATCACTTGGATGGTCTGCGTAAAGGTACATAGACCATTAACTCCCTGTGTCTGTCTACCATTTGCAGATGCCTTGAGCTGCTAGGGCAAGAGCTGGTTACACCTAGATGCCTTCTGTAGCTGAATCCGAGTGCCTATTTGGGGCATGTCCCATTGCCAGAGCTAGAGCTGCCTGCCTGGCATGCCTTGTGCCAGAACTAGGTGTTCGGTTCCCCAGTTCTGCTGTTGCAACAACAAAGCAACTGTGCAAAAGTATAATGTTGCAGTGTGAGCATCACTCTGCTTGCTGCATCCTGCATGGATCCTGCAATCATCATGCAGCATTTCCAAAAAAGAAAGCTTGAAGACTTTTGTTTTCTAAAACCATTACATGCACATACATCTGTACTTTCCTATCTTTTCCTCCTACCAGTGTTAGATGACTTCCTGTGCTAGTCAGTCATGAAGCTGTATCTTAGACCTTTGTGGGCAGATTTTGTTAGTCCCATTATTTCTATATTTGCCTGGCATATCAGGCAACATGTTCCAGTATACTGAAGCAGTGACCAGCTGGCAAAGAATTACTGAGCTTGTTTGAGAGTCATATTTCTGGAAGACAGCAAGAAAACTCCATAGGAGAGGCAGGGAGCAAGGGACAGTAGGGATGTGAAGAGCTACTCCACAGTTACCAGCTCACTGAATTTTTCAAGCAATGGGATTCAGGGCTATTTTGCCCTGCTTGCTTTAACATGGTTGTAAATTGACAGCACATCTAGTTCCAGATTTTCCTTCCCCAACAGATGCATATTTTGAAGCCAATGCTTCTCTCTTTTCCATGAGAGATCTAGCCACAGTTCAGTATAAACTTCTAGATGAGAACCGTTCTATTTCAGTAAGGTTTCCACAGTTCCCACCAGATTCTCCAAATCCAGCAATTTGTATCTGTACAGCTCTTCCAGCAGCAGAGGAGCACAGCAGCCATCCTTTCCTCCACAAAGATCAGGGGGCAGGTAGCACCGGGAGAAGATGCACAGTGCACTCCTGCCTCTGCTGGGGGATGACTCCCACCCTTCCTATTTTGCTGGGCAATATGGCCTCTTTAAAGGAAATACAAAAATGGTGGAAACATTTGGTACCAGATGGCGGTGATGTGACGGGAGCCTCCTACCCTGCTTCAGAGTGGGGTATCTTCTATGTTTCTGCATGCTCCCAAGGTACTAGAGAACAAATTTTGTTTTATCTGTTTCTTTGCAGATATGTTACTGATGCTGTCATTGATGTTTGTTTTTTTAATCTTCCTCAGGAGCATGTAGCAATCAAGTACTATTTTTAAACTCCTTAGTCAACTGTGACTTCCATCTGTCTGCTCTGTAGCTATTAGAAGGAGCAAGCATGGCATTCCTCTTCTTTTCGTGGTTTCTGCCCATAGGAAGTAGGCAGGACAAGCCAGGGATTTTTGCTGGAGCTGAAGTGCTGCACAGGATGGAGTACAGATTGAATCATGTCTCAGAAATTCACTCTCCAGTGTCACATTGTACCCTGCTAATGCAAACCAGACCTCGTGGAACTCAGAGTACACAAGCACGAGTACAAAACTCTCGATTTGTTCCCTAGGTTCACACAGCTTTTTTTTTTGTGCCAGCTATATTGAAACAAACCCTAAAAAACAACAACTAAAAAACCTAGTACTACAACACATTCCTGTATGCACTGGCAGAATTTTATGTAGGCTATTTCTTGTCTGATTTAATTACAAGGAAATCGAGGCCTTAACAAAGAAATGTAAGGAAGTTTGCTTGGGTTTTGAGGACAACCTTTGTCACCCTCTGCAAAATGTAAACATCCTGAGCTGATTAAAGTGCAGCAAGGAGGAATGGAAGCACCCGGCACCACACAAAGCCTGGAAACTGGTATGGCTGTGAGACTGCTGCTGCCTGCATCGTCTGCCTGAGCTGCTAACACCTGTCTGGGTGTTAACAACCTGCAGGACTGGTGGATCCAGTGTGGCTTTCTGCTTGATGCCAGGTGCTTGCTGCCCATCATGTGTTAGTAAGCCTTTGTAAGGGGTGAGGATGGGGCTGGAAAGTACTGAAGAACCTCAAAACCGAGTTTTATACTGCACTATAGAGCACACTAGCTGCGCTCCCCAATGGGGGAGGTGTGGCGCTGCCGGTGAAATGTGAGGGGGTGGGCAGTACTTCCCTACTGCCGGGTTCTGCCTGCTGCACCACATGTTAAGACACTATGGGATGCGCAGAATATGGTAGGAGCCCTCCAGTGGGTTCAGGGTGTTTTGGGGATGCCTTCTCGACTGATGAAACCCTTGTATGGTTAGCTAAAGGGATCTGATGCAAAAGAACCCCAAAATCTGTCTAACGAAATGGCTGCAGCTTGGCAAAAGATCTTACAGAGCTGCATGGAAGGATCGCTTGAGTGGTGGAACACTGCTCGAGGCCTTGAAATGGCCCAGCTAGCTAACGGCACGGATCTTCGCATCCATTTTAGCCCCAGGAGTTGCCGCAGCGCAAGCATTAAAGGAGATAGAAAGACTAGCCTGTTGGTCCGCAAGACAGGCCAACGCGACTTCCACACTGCTAAGTGATCTGCTCATGGACGTTGATAGTATTAGACATGTTGTGCTTCAAAACAGAGCGGCGATTGATTTCTTGCTTCTAGCACAGGATCATGGGTGCAAGGATTTTGAAGGGATGTGTTGTTTTAATCAGAGTGATCACAGTGAACCATTATATAAGAAATTGGAGTGGCTAAAAGAACATACAGGAAAGACTGGAATACAGGATGATCCTTTTGGGGATTGGTTGGAGAGTTGGTTTGGTAAAATTGCACCATGGCTCAAGCACTTGCTTAAGATGTTAGTGATAGGGCTTCTTATGCTTTTTGCATTAATATCGTGTGTGCCATGTGTATTTTACTGCTTATTAGGTTGCTTGCAACGCATGGCTGAAAAGATGATTTCCATGCAAATAGAATATCATAAGATGCAGGATAGGCTTTAGGGTAAGAATTAGGGATTAGGTATTAGGAATTAGTGGGGTTTTACTAGTGGGTTGTATTAGTGGGCATATAGTGTTGCGTATTGTAACGGGTTAGGTTTTCTTAGCATGGGGAGGGGGAGATGTTGTGTATTAGGCGAAATACGGGGAATATCGGGCTGTTATGAGGCAGGCCCTTCCCCATTTCTGGAAGGATCGGTGACGTGTAATGCAGTAGGCCTACATGAAGAGCATAGTTTAAATAAGTGTGTGTTTGCTTCAATAAATCGCCATTTTACCGATCATCTCCTTGGTGTTACTTCGGTAATTGGCCCAGCTGCGGGCTTCTAGGGAGTTAGGGTCGTAAAGTCATTAACGATCATAAAGCCTTCAGGCAGTATACACAGAAGGTCAGTTGCATGAGATTTTATTTGCTTCTCCTTCAACGTATTAGAGGAAGAAGATCCTTGTTTCCCTGAGTAGCATCAGTCCTAGTGTGTCTTATCGTAAGTGCCAGCCCCCTTGTAGGCACCAATGTAGCCACTGTTGTCTGTCAGGTCCTCACGACCGGCGAGTCCTTTCCCTTTGCCACTCTCATCAAAGCGCTCTTTGTGACTGCCGGTGTATTTGCTGGTGTCCGTCAGCCTGTCGACCACACCTACCTTGGCAACTTTCTGCAAGAAGGGAGAGCAGAATTAGGAGCAGACTCAGACTTGCCCCTGGGCACAATTATAACCCTTGGGATGTAGAGGCCTGTGGCAACTCCAGGTGCACAGTGGACAAAGAAACTCCTACTCACTGTGGTGCCCGCGTTGCTTGGCTTCTTCCCCTCAATGAGTCCATACACAGCCTGCAGGGCTTCCTCTGGTGTTTTGCCCTTGAAACGCTTAACACAGATCTCCTTCATGGCCAGCTGGAACTCAAGAAAACTGATGGTGCGGGAGCCCCTCACCCTATGGCCAGACAAAAGAAAAGGAAGGTTATTAAAAAAGTTACCAGGAGGCAAGCTGGGTGGCAGTGGGAATTAAAGACCCCATGGCTGCCCCGTGAGTGAGTGCCTGGCTGCTCCATACCATTTCCCTTGCCCAAAGCACCTCACTGCCTCACTTACTTGACTTTGTTGAATACAATGTCAACGTCAGTGCTGGTCACAGCTTTTCCATCCATCACTCCACACTCTTTGCACATCTTGGAGAAGTTTTTCCCTGTCATTTTGTTACCCCTGGAAGCTGTGTCACCATATACTGCAAATTTACGGAAAGATTCTTCCAGCCCAGACATCTTGCTGCTGTGGAGAGAAGGAGCTCACAGGGGAGGAGCTGCTGGACTGATGTCTATGTCCCAACTGTGGCTGGTCTCCTTCAGAACAAGTGACATCACCAATGGGCATTGTGTTACCTTGGTGCTGCCAAGGCAACCAACTGGTCACCGACACAGAACAGGCAGGATCCATGTGGGAGAGGGTTTAATCTCTCCAAGGGATGCAAAGGAGGTGAAAGTGGGCCTTTGGGCTCAACTGATCACTTTTGCACATGAAGTAATGGGACAGCCAAAGCTTCTGAACCATTTGGAAATAAAAGTTTCATTTGGCTTCAAGAACAAATGTGAGCATTTGCAGATAATAAAAGGACTAGATTTATCTTCCAGACCTCAGATAATTGCCTGTTCCTGCTGGCAACTCTGTTTCTGATGCAAGCCAGGATGCCGTTGGTCTTCTTGGCCACCTGGGAATGTTGGTGGTTCATGTTTAGCCGAGCATCAATCAATACCCCCAGGTCCATTTCCTCTACGCAGTCTCCCAGCCACTCTGCCCCAAGCCTGCCCCAAGCCTGCAGAAATCCAGGAGAAAAGATTAGTGTCTGAAACTCTTTTGTAGGCAAGAAGAATATTAACTTCTGCTGTTATGAATAAATGAATTCTAAATTACTCCTTGTCTGCTAGATTTTATGAACTATTTCCATAATCACATAAACCTCCCTTTTCATATAAAACTGTGTATAGCATAAGACTTCCCTTTCAATGCTGTGCTCAGAGAAACTGTTTGAATAAAGACTGCTTTAGCAGTAAAGCTAACTTCCAGAGGGTAGACTTTGACCTGTTCAGGACATTTATCACAGGGGTCTCTTGGTAGCTGCTCCTGAAGGGTAAAGGGAAGCTTGGACACTCCTCAAGACAGAAATCTTAAAGGCACAAGAGCCTCATCACTCTTTACAAATTCCTGAAGGGAGCCTGTGATGAGGAGGGGGTCAGCCTGTTCCCCCAGGCATCAAACAGGACTTGAGGAAATGACCACAAGTTGTGCCAGGGGAGATCTCTATCGGACCCAAGGAAAAACTTCTTCTCTCAGAGAGTGGTCATGCACTGGAGTGGCCTGCCCAGGGAGGTGGTGGAGTCACTCTCCCTGGTGGTATTCAAGAGGTATCTGGTTAAGGTGCTCTGAGATATGGTTTGGTAGCTTAGTGGGTAGTAATACTGATAGGGGGACAGTTGGACTAGATGATTTTGTAAGACCAGTCCAACCTCGTGATTCTGTTGTTCTGTAATTCTATGAAATTCCAGTTACTGAATGAAACATTCTAAATCTATCAAGATGAGCTGCTCGTATTATATCTAGACCAAGAAAACCCCAAAAGAGAGAAGATGAAGGTAGATCAGAATTCACATATGGAACTGTACCCATTCTACAAGCCCTCTGAGTCTAATTTGAGATCATGTGTTTCTGCAGTCAAATTGTCTCTTTTTTGGTCTCTGGGTAGTTAAAGAATAAAGTTTTCTTTAAAACAAGAGTCAGCTGTGGAAGTGTAATGCATAGTGCAAGTCCGAAAGGCGGTGACTTTAGCTGTCTTGCTGAACAAATACAACGTCTGAGGCAGATGTGTGGAGAAAAAGGAGAGAACAGAGGAATGTGTTGATACCTAGGCTTGAAAGAAAAGCTTTACAGAACAGCCAAAGGAACAAGAACCCTGCATTGGAAAAAATAAAATAAAATAAAATTGAAATAACTTTTCAGTAATTAAACAGAGCTTAAGAGACCAAACATGCTGCTGTTCTGTGTAAAAATGGTTTTGTGGGGTTTGTTTTCAGTATCTCGAGCTTTTGTGCATTTTTCTAATTTGTCAGGCACATTCACAAACAACTAGAAAACCTCTTTTTGATACATAGATCAAACTTTTGTTCAAGGCAGTAAAATAGAACAAGTTTAATAAACACTGTGTAGTTTTATAAATAAGCTTGTGCTGAACATTTTCAGCCTGGGTAAATCCCATGCAGTCTCTTTCTCTGATCTTTCTAAGTCGAAAACCTGTGTCATCTTGTAGTGAAGTGACTTTACTTATTTTCCTCAACCTATCTCATGTGAACAGAAGGCCCTGTTCTTTACTTGAAAGCTGACATTGAAAACAATTTTTCTCCACTCTGCTAGGGCCTCTGGTGATCTAAAGACTTCCTTACACCTATGGTGATTGACTGGCCTTAACGAGCATATGCATTTAGTTAAAAAAATGATAATTACAAACAATGAATTTGTTTGCTGTCAAGGAAACTACCTGCCTCTTGTTCTGTAGGCTGAACACACACAGAGTTGATGACTTCTTTGACTTGCATTCAGTCTGTAACTGTGGCTTTCCAGGAACTGTATGCTATAGCAAGACATCCCAGAGATGACTAGGAAACATGTTTACAGTGGGTGGCATTTCCCTGTTGCTGCAATTGGACATGCTGTCTCATCTGTGCCAGACCCTCCACATGGCTGTGTTAGTGTCTTCCAGTGCTGACAAGGTGGATGGCAATGGATAAGGACTGAAGCCCGCAACACCAGTACCCTGATCTGACATTATCCGTCTGAAAATATTACTGTAGTACATAAACCATATAAATAGAAGGCTAAGCCATCTGTCTCAGGAAGCACAAGTCACAGTTCTTTCTCTGCTTGGTTGCCCTTTGGATAAGTGTTAGCTGGGACTGGTTTCAGCTGGAAAGCTTAATGAAGTTTTGCACTTCAAACACTACCCTTACACAAGGACTCTTGGTTTTCACATGCCTTATTCCTTTGCTGTTCTCTTTGCACTGTAAAATCAGTGTGAAATCATCTGATGGTCTAGATGTATTCTCATGTTCTTGAACTCTACAAAGAAGTTTGTTGCTTCAGATTGAGTAGTTGTAGACAGCAAAAATAAGCCTTTTTCATGAAAATTTGAGAGTATTTTTTCCCACAATTGGTTCTGGTTATTTCAAGAATATGAAGTCACAACAATAACAACAACGACAAAAGGAAAAAGCCTTTTAAAGACATCAGTAACACAGGAAAGTGCTACAGCCTAGTCAATGCATTCTGATAAGAGCATGTAACTTCATTTTGGGAACAGGAGCTTTATGTTAAAGTTGTTATTTTTTAATGGAATATTGAAAGAATAACCATTCTCACCCAACATAATTTGACTAGGATGAATACATGTTGCTCTTGGATAGAAGTCAGTGTATTACAACAAAATTCTTCAGATAGTTATTCTTGTCAGTACCAACAACTGTTCTTTTTTTCTTTTTTTTCTTTTATTTTGTGCATGGGGGGATTCTCTCACCAGACATGCACACAGAGAGAAGCAGTGACTAACCATTTAAAGGCATAGAGTATACATATTCATTACATTCCAAGGACGTGGGCAGAAATAACATCTCTGGTGGTTGTGGGATGCATTCTTGCTGTAAATTTCCAACCTTTTAAGGGGAGTAGCCCAAACCATTTCCCACTGTTGTTATGTTGAGCTAAGGCATCTGTTTTGCCATCTTAGCTTCAACAACAGGACATATTTTTTACTTTATTTACTTCACTTGACAAGACGTCTGCAGTCTCCTCCACACTCTGTTCTTGAGCTTACATTTACACAAACTTCCATCCTTCCGTTTGTATCTGCTCAAGTAACACAAAAGGCTGTTCTCACAATACAGAAAAGCTGTTCTCAAGATTCAGAAACTTTTCTGCTCTCTATTACAATCCAAACAATACTTACATGTTTGAGGAAAAAAAAAAAAAAAAAGGAAATATTTTCTGAAAGTGAGATGCCTGTAGCTAGTAGTTTTTAGCTGCATGATAAATCCTCGCAGAGCAGAAGGAAAGGGGTTTTGGCATTCGGCTTTCCTATTACATTTCTTATCATCAGTGAGAGTGGACTATGGCACATGGTATCACATGAAAATGTTTGAGTGCTGAACAGATGTGCCACTTTGCTGAAGGTATTGCAAGACTTCAAAAAAACCCCAACCTCTTAAGACTAATGCTGTTGCAAGATCTTAGCTAACTTGTTAGGAAATATGGCATGCAATAATTGCTTTAATAAAAGTGATAAGTAATATTCTTAAAAAATGTAATTTTCATATTGTCAATATGAGAATGTGAATTGTATTCAACATCTGCTGATTCCACTGAAACTATATTAGGAACTAATTTTGCTCCTAATGTGCTCTCCTGTTCTGTTTTGGCTACATTTTATTAGCTTCCTTCACAGGCAAAACTACATTTACATGAAACTTGATTTGATGCAATTGTCTAGAAATAAGTGATTTGTTTTGGCTTGTTGAAACAAGTGGGGATGTTTTCATGCTGTTCTAATAACATCCTTCTGCATGCAAAAGTCTTGGCCGTTCTTCAACTCCAACACAGAAGTCCATCTGAAAAGCTACAGCCTTTGTGTACGCTTACTGTATGAGCATCTATGTTGATGCTAATAATTTTCCACAACACATGAAAGCATTCTGTATGGGGAGGAGGTACAAGAAATACCATGCTGAAACATTTTCAAGGCAATAGCCGATCCTGGAAGTGACTTTCAGAACAAACTCTGCTACCACGAGGTAGTTGTAGAGCAAGTACATTTTATTTGGCTGGCTGGGCACAGGGGAGATAACTCCTTCCTAGCCTGAACACCGAAAGCAGGAAAACATCCTTATTTTTAGAGGGAATACATGCATATTCATGGTACAAGGAGTTGTTATTACTATTAATTCTAGAAATTCCACACCTGTTCTATGCCTCAAACTCCACCCCTAACTGATGACCCCATATTATTCTCATTGTTCATGCTCAACTACTCTTACAATTTCAATATAACAGATTAACCCTTTATTCAATTCCCTTTTCTATGTCCTAGCAAATTCTTTTGCTAAATTATTCTGTTATTAGCTATCAGCTGTTTATCTATACATCCACATAAAACAAGGTAGCATACAAGTATTCCAAGGAAAATTAAATACATACTTTGCCTTCTTAAGTTTAAGCTCAAGTGGTTCTTCAACAGTCCACAGTGGTTTTGTCATCTCCTTGACTCCTGGATGATGAATCCACCTGTTCTTTCACCTAGATCACTGTCTATCATGTTAATATTACCAAAAACGATCCTTCCCACTTGGGCTCGAGTGGTGAATCTGAAAAGGATTTGACATATACATGATCTCCAGGATGAGCAGGTCCATCCAATCCTCTTGCCCTTACACCCAAAGCTGATTCTTCTATTCCTTTTAACTGCTGTTGTAGGCCTATTACATATCCTCTTCCCAATACTGCAAGAACAACATCTGTAAGAGAAATATAAGGATTCTCAAGAAGTTCTTTGGCAAATTCATGGAAGGAAGTTTTTAAAAGTCCAAGAAGGTCAGCAGGCACTATCCTCGGGCTGAGGAAGTATCTGAGCATGGCTGATAGCTAGGAGGTTTAGGACTGGAGCACGTGCTTCTTCTGGTCTGAGTACACATCAGATACAGGACTTGTGTGTAAAATACTGTGCATGGATGGGATGGGCTTTTCTTCTTACTCCATGCAGTTGCTTTTGTGCTCACAGTGATCACAGTTTTCTTGATTTCCAGGCCTAGGAAAGTCTATCATATGTTTTCCCAGTTTTAATTTCTTCCATTATTCTGATTCGCTGCGCTGCTACTAGAAAATGTGAAAAGCTGCTGTGATCAGTGATTCTTCTAAAACAAGCAAACTGCTAGCACACCCCAAGACATGGTTTCTTTTAGGCTTACAGATATAGAGAAGCTGAAAAGAGGGAGCACTCATTTTCTAGATTTACAGCTAGTAAAATGACTAATTTTTAACTTTAGGAAATAGTGATATTTTCCTAAGAAATAGTGGTGTTCTTCAGCCCGCTTAGGAAGAGCTGACACCTGTTTTGTACAGTCTACAGTTCTCAAGCAGTGCAAGTCAGTGGAAACAGATGCTTGAGGCAGTGTGTATGACTACCTTTGAATGTATGAGTACATTTGAAATGTATGAGTACATTTGAACTTTCCAACAGAGGGAGGTCCACAGCCTGCAAAGCAAGCATCACTGGCCTTGTCAGAAGCAGCAGTCCAGGGCTATGAGGGATGCTGCCATCATTTCACTGATACCAGTACCCAGCTTTTGCTTCTTTGAATGTGTTGCCTTGCTCAGTTTCACAGCTCACTTTGACAATACTTGACTCAAAAAAAAACAAACAAAAAACAGAAAGAAGGACAAGGGAGCAGAGCCATTTTTCAGCTAACTTTAAAAAACCCACAAAATAACACAAAAAGCCTTTTCTGGCTAAGAACATTCTGTTTTCAGAAGCAGCAGTCTTGCATGAATTCACTGCTTGAGCCATGTGGGATTGTTCTGAGCAATTGGGATGATCTGTGGCACAATTATTTCTCTGGGGAGAATAGATGGATAGATAGATAGATAGATAGATAGATAGATAGATAGATAGATAGATAGATAGATAGATAGATAGATAGATAGATAGATAGATAGATATAGATAGATAGATATAGATAGATAGATAGATAGATAGATAGATAGATAGATAGATAGATAGATAGATAGATAGATAGATAGATATGCAGTGGTTAAGAACAGTTACCTGCTGAATATTCTGCAGATGCACCATCCTGCTCCCATCCAGTCTGAGAGGGTCACAGCATGCTTGGCAGTTTTGGAAAGGCCAGCAGCAGCCACCACTCTGGAATTTTGCTCTCCCTACCACATTTTGGTGCACAGGCCCTGCTTTCTTTGCACTTCTTCTCATGGTCCAGACTCTCAGCAGGTACCAATCGATCTCCCCTGACACTGCAGTCAGCAAGTGTCTGCCAGTCACCACCAGCTGAAGGTTGGCTGTATGTGCTTATCTTCCTGAAGGCATTGCAACTGTCATAAAATCTGTCAGGAACCTTGAGCTGTGCTCTTCCTCTGGTCCCTCCTGGCAACAGGCCTAGACACAAGGATCCAGCTAGGAAAATATGAAAAAACTGTTAAAGGCCTAGCCTCAAAAAGGAGGACAGAACTCTCCAGTACATTCCCTTTCTCACACAGAGGCACTTCACTCTCCTTGGAGGGAAAAGTGGGATCGAATGGCCTGGTATCTGGGACATCTGCTGGGAGCAAGACACTCTGTGGGAGTCTGCACAGCTCAGCTTGTGGCACCCTGCAGGTTGCTGAGCCCACAGCCTGGGACTGCTTCTCAGGTCTGGATAAGGATGGTAAAAAATAAAATCTAGCTTGCTTCAAACAGATATCAATCATATCCTGCGTTACCGTGTTAGGTGCATCTTGAGTAAAAATAAAGAAACGGCAACATACCCCTTGTGCATCTCTGCTTCCCCAGATCCTATTTTTGAGGGTGAAGTCAGAGTAAACTCAAGTCCTGGCAGGACCTTGCCCCTGGCAGCCCTGGTGCCAACTCTCCCTAGCGTGTACTAGCAGAAAAATATACCCCCTTGCACACATGTTGACACTCAGTTTCTGCGAGTGCAGCTGTTCAACTGCCAACTTCACGCCTGGGTTCCTCATTTATGCCAAGACATAAATATAAACCTTCTTGGCCCTGAGGTCTCTTTTTGTTCAGTTTTAAACCTCATATTCTTTCCTGAAGGTAATTTTTAGGGTCAAGTTTGTGATATGAAATCCAACATGTAGAGCCATCTGTTGCGTTTGTCCCATGTGCCCACACAGTTAGACTAGCGCATGTTACCATCCATAGGTGTTCCAGGCACAACTAGGGGGCTGTAAGTTAGTAGAGTCCCTCTACCTGTGCAGAGTGAAAAACCCTCACTCTCTAATTGCTCTTCTGGTTGCAGCAAAGGTAGTTGTCATTTGTGCCTGCAGTATGATGTTTTACGTTCAGAAGTAATGCTGTCTGAGACTGTATGAAGGTAGCACAGTCAATGTTTTTATACTCTCCTGAGAACTTCTTGCTGTATCTATGGCAAATATTCTAAACAAAATCTGGGGCTTTACCTTTGCCAGAGTACCGGCAGCACCCAGTCTTGGCCTTGATTGTTGCTTGTTCAAGGGCATAGTCATACATATGCATGATCATACACATAAAGGAGAGAATAACCCTCTAGTATTACTCCTAAGGTCTTGTAAAATCCTTCACAAAAAGGTATTTTAAAGTCTCTGTATGCAAAAACAATTTTGGAGAATAAGCCTTACCTTTTTCAACACGATGGGGGATCTCAGTTGTACTTTCAGCATTAAGACTTGGCAGAATCTTCACGTAGGCTGTAGGGCTGAATGAAATGCGCGCTTACATATCATGAAAAAATAAAATAAAATAAGGCTTTTCCATCTTTTCCTTTGTTTATCTGCAGAGAGAAGATTGACATAGTCTGCAAATTAGCCATAGGCTAATTAATGGAGAAGAGCACCCAAGCAACCCTTGGATTAATACCCTCCCTGTGATCCAGCCATACACTTAGTGGCTCAGTAAATGCCTATGAAGAAGACTCTCTAAGAGCTGTCTGAGGACCTTCGCCACAAGTGTATTGCATCTTTCTTTGGTGGGACAGTTGCATGGGATGAGTTTGTTCTTTGCCAAACTCCAAATCCTAAATTGCATTCTTTGTTCCAGTCTGCACTATGCTGTAATGATGTGGTGTGATGTGTGTGTGGTTTGTCAAAGTCATAAGCTATTTCAGATATTTAACAACCAAAATATAGTCAGAAAATCAAAACCGTCTTGCTACACTCAACAATTACATGCAAGTTCTTCATAATATGCAGTCAAGAAAATGGGAGAATGCAGGCAGAAATTATGAACTATAAATCTTAGGGAAGGGGGATGGGAAGAAGCCTGAAACAGACTTCAAGAGGCCAGCTATTCTGTTACTTAGGGCAAAATCACGATGTTGTTCCCTACAGATGTTTTTCTTGTGTTAGGCAAGATAAGACTGGATATATATATATAGAGTGGATATATTATAGACTGGATTGATGGGCCAAGGTTAACGGCATGAGATTCAATAGGACCAAGTGTTAGATCCTGCATTTTGGTCACAACAACCCCAGGCAACCCTACAGGCTGGAAAGTTGCCTGATGGAAAGGGACCTTGGTGTGCTGATGGACAGTCTGCTGAATATGAGCCAGCAGTGTGCCCAGGTGGCCAAGAGGGCCAATGGCATCCTGGCTTGTATCAGGAATGGCATGGTGAGCAGGACTAGGGAAGTCATCCTGCCCCTGTACTTGGCATTGGTGAGGCCTCACCTCAAGTACTGTGTTCAGTTTTGGGTAACTCAGTACAAAAAAGACAAGGAGGTACTGGAGCAGATCCAGAGAAGGGCAACGAGGCTTGTGAAGGGATTGGAAAATCAACCCTATGAGGAGAAGCTAAGGAAGCTGGGGCTGTTTAGTCTGGGGAAAAAGAGGCTGAGGGGAGACCTTATTGCCCTCTTCCAGTATCTGAAGGGTGCTTACAGTGAGAGCGGGGCAAGTCTCTTCTCAGTGGTGACAAGTGACAGGATGAGGGGAAATGGCCGCAAGTTGTGCCAAGGTAAGTTTAGGTTGGACGTTAGGAAACATTTCTTTACAGAAAGGGTAGTTAAGCACTGGAATAGGCTCCCCAGGGAGGTGGTTGAGTCACCATCCCTGGATGTGTTTAAGAGCTGTTTGGATGTGATGCTCAGAGATATGATTTAGCAGAGGGTTGTTAGAGTATTATAGTTAGGCTGTGGTTGGACTTGATCTTTGACATCTTTTCCAACCTGGGTAATTCTATGATTCTATGATAAGACAAATATCAAACAGTAGTAATGGAGACCCCAAAGCCTCATCATGCAATCTGTCCCAGCAGTTCACTGCTTTTAATGCCTCACATGAATCTTTTTCCTATGCTTTGAAAGAAAATGTACAAAAAAAGTGGGTAGGATTCAAATTTTTGTAGAAGGCTGCAGTGAGGTCTCACCAGCCTTCTCCAGGCTGCACATTCCCAGTTCTCCAGTCTCCATACAGAGGTGCTCTGGCCTCTGTGCTTTCTCTTGCTTTCCTATGTACCCACTCCAGGAGCTTCATGTCTGTGGTCTGTGGCCCCCAGAGGTGAACACTGCTGTAAGGGCACCCATCTCACCCCAGAGCCAGTTTTTCAAAGCTGCTGGACAAGAGTGCCTTTTTCAGAGCTGTGTGCTGTCCAAATACCAACATTTCCTCTTCTCACATCCCTAAGCAAGAAGACTATTTGGGAATTAGGAACATGGCTTGATGAAGGAAGGGTTTAAAACAACCAGGTGCATCACCAGCATCTTTCATCTATGATCTTGTGGTTGACAACCCTACCCACAGCAAGGGTTGGAGACTGATGATCTTTAAGTTCCCTTCCAACCTACCCCATTCTGTGATTCTGTGGTTCTTTGATGGCAATTTTTTTTTGTTTTTCTCAGTAAGGTGAACTTAAGTTGTTTTGGTATTGGACTAAAGATTTTGTTTTTCTTTCTCATTTTTTAGGGCCAAATTAATTTCCACTGCTGATGTTCGATTGGCTGGGAAAAAATAAAAAAATAAAATAAAAAAAAAATAAATAAAAAGCAACAGTAGCAGTAGATCACTGCAAAGATGTGGAGATGGTAAAAAATACTGAAATCTTTCCTGAACTTACTTTCTTGTTTGCCTGTTAGAGGTCTGCATCAGCAGTTCTGGATACCTGATGAGGTCTTAAGACCTAACACCTAGAAAAGTAGGAGATTTGACATTCTTATTTGTCTGCTGATATTTGTAAATGCATTTTGGTTTTACTAGAAAGCTTGCCTCAGGCGATAAGAATATTACTGCTAATTTAATTTGAGAACAGAAAGCGTTCAAGGTTAGATTGAATGGGGTTCTGGGAAACCTAATCGAGTGGATGGCAACCCCACTCATGGCAGGGGTGTTGGAAATAGATGATCTTCATCTCAACAGACCTCATGGAGACCTCCTTGTGGACCCCAAGGAGACCTCATTGGAGACCTCATTGTGGCCTTCCAATACTTGAATGGAGCATCTAAACAGGAGGGGAAACAGCTGTTTATGAGGGTGGATAGTGATAGGACAAGGGAGAGTGATTTTAAACTGAGACAGGGGAGGTTTAGGTTAGATATTAGTAGGAAGTTTTTCACTCAAGAGGCTGGTGATGCACTGAAACAGGTTGTCCAAGGAAGTTGTTGATATCCCATCCCTGGAGGCATTCAAGGCCAGGCTGGATGTGGCTTTGGGCAGCCTGTGGGAGTGGGTTGGCAACCCATTGCATGGTGGAGGGGTTGAAACTAGATGATCAGTGTGGTCCCTTTCAACCCAGACCACTCTATGATTCTATGAACATGATCACAAACACTTCCTAAAGCAGCCAGAACAGGCAGAATTTTTAGAAACAGAATGAAAAACTGTGCTGTATCATTAGATTAATTAAGCATAGAAAAGAATGTATTAAAGATGGTGCTTCTGTAATTTAAGAGGGACAGTTACTGCAAGTAAAAACCAGGTGACATAAACTAAGTTTTGCCATAGGAATGGGCATGCTAGCATAGTTGTAAGTTTTTGTTTTGTTTTGTTTTTTTAAACTTGAATACTTTTTTTTTTAAAAAAAATACTTTTTTATAAATAATAAAAAAATAATAATACCAATAAAAAGGCTTGGTGATTGTCAATTATTCATTTACTGAGTTTTTCTCTTAAGGTTTAAACTATGAAAAGGTAAGCCTGCAAGCTGATACCATTATAGGAGAATAAAAAGCTGTACCCAGCAATAAACTGCTTACAAATGAAAATCAGTCAGGTAAACTGTTTGAGGTCTCTTCTTAAAAGACAAATAATGTTTTCTTCAGATATCTGCAAGTAGAGAGCAAACAGAAATATTTATGTTGGCAAGGCAATAATGAGCGGAATTTCAGCATCTATGGATTTTGGTGAGAAAGGTCACGAGAAACCCCAAGCAGAAAGTGCATGCACAAATAAACCTGAATTTTTCAAATCTTGTAGATCAAAGTTCTGTCTGTCACCAACATTTAGGCTAAGGTTGCAAGGCAGCTTGACACTCTGCTTCACTGGTAGCAGAAGTTGTCTCATAATTCCACTAACAGAAGGAAAGTTTGATGCAATGTGCCATAAAGATCTTATCTGTAGAAACACAGAAGCACATGTATAAATTTACATTCATGATCAGATCATTTATAGTACAAGGTCTGTTCTATTGAGAGATCCTTCAAGTGTTTTGCAAGAACTGACTTTTCATCTTTTGAAATAGTAAATGCAACATTTTTATCATCTGCACAGTGTTTTTTCCTGGACTGAAAGGAGAAAAAAACAGAGAACTAGTAGACTATTTTTCAGAAGACTATGTGCCTTTGTTTCTCTTCTCTATGACATGTTACTATTACTTTCCCAAAGTACTGAGTAATCATCCAGCATCCCATCATCCTGAGAGACTTTCCTGAGCAATGTGCTCCACTTTATTGTTCTTCAGCCTCAGACTGTAGCTGAAGTAGGGTGTAACTTCAGGTTTATTACTCATCTCCTATGTCTGTGTGATACAGGTGCTCCTAACCATTGTTGCAAGGTACTGCCAGCACAGAAGTGATTTCTTTCTCATTCCCTGCATAACACGATTGTGATGGCAAAAACTCTAGATACCGGTTCCATCTGGCAAAAGGTTTGCAACTGCCAACACAGCTAAAAGGAACTACTTTATAAATGCAAAAATAAAAATAAAAACCCAGTGTTTCATTAATACTGGTCCTTTGAAAGACTGTATTACGTCCTCTCCAGTGTGGGCAAGATCTTATCTTCATTTTCCCTTTCTGGCCCCTACATGGTTATTTGAGGCATCTGGAAGTTCACATTTGATCTCAGAGGAGCAAGAAGAGTCTCAGACTTCCACTCACTACCCCACTATGTGCCTCAGAGGCATATAGTACCCAAAAGGTTCTGTTCCTCAGCACTGTGCTAACTGAATCCATACCAGACCTGGCTGGTCAGCAGAGCAATGTTCAAAATTTACAGTGGGACCACCCCGCATTTAAAAATCCTTGGAAAACTCTGCCACATACTCTTAGCAGAAGGCCGATGCTAAATCAGAAGTAATACACCATTTATTGTGGTAATTTGAAAGTTTTATTAAGTGTGTTTTAAGGTAGAAGCTACAATGTAAAGCTCACATATCAAGGTCAGGAGGGCTTCTGTTCCACATTCAGCCAGTAGTTCCAAAGTCAGGCTGATCTCTGGGACAAGTATCATAGTACAGAGCTCTAACAAATACAAAATCTTTCTTCACATTGCTCTTTCCCTTGATGGTTTGGAACATGTATCCCCAAGGATTATCTGCAACCCACAGCTCCAACAACTGATTCAACCAGGACATCAGTTTAGATCTATCTATCTATCTGCCTTACTAATTCAATCCCATCTATCACTAGCTCAGTACCTGGTGGAAAGATTCTTACCACGCCAAATTTATCCAAATCTCATAGAATCATAAAATATCCTCAGTTGGATGGGAACCATAATGATCACTGAGTAGAACTCTTGGCTCCACACAGGACTGCTCAGACATACGGATACAGACTGACTCTGAGCTATGGGACGTTACTTTTATCCCCACTGGTTGCTGCATTCAGACTGTGTGGCTATGGGATATAGGAACCTTTCCAAATCCCTTGCACGAGACCTTGCTTATCTTAGCGTGTTTTCATGAAAAGTTTCAGAAGACTTACCAGCCTCTAGCTATGGACCTCCTTTGGATGTTGTCAGCATACACGTATGCAGAACACAGCCTCAGTACCGTATCCCCATTAGACTGAACTTGCCCAAGCCTAAATCACCTTCAACCTCCCAGCAGGAGCAGCTTCTGGATCCTTTCAGTACATAGCTAATCAGGTCTCTATGGTAAAAGGAGAAAAAACATCAGGGAGCTTCCTCAGCCACAGATACCACCCAAATAGTTTCTATGCCATAACTGTTAGTACCGAGTCATTAGCTCTGTTGCTGTAACCATAGTTACGACATAAACTCTTTTTTTAAGTTATTTTGAGGGCATGCTTTCTCCCCATTCCTCACCTGTAATGCCAAATTTAGCTAGTTTTTAAATAAATACTGTTAATACTTCACTGTAAACAGTGAGAACTTATTTTTCAAATAAATAACAGAAGCTTGCCCTGCGGATGAATTAAAAGAACATTACTTGCATAGTGAACAACATGGAACAGATCACTGTCTTACAGGTAAAGGTGAAAATACTGTGTAAGATGCAACTGCTGTTCAAACCCCTCTGATATTTAATGATCGTGTACAGGGCACAGCTGCTAATTTAAACTATAAATAATAACTGATCTTCTGAACATTTCATGTGTTTTGTTTGTTTGTTTGTTTGTTTTCACCAGTCAGCCATATTGTTTTAGAGCAGAGTAGTTGTACAGGGTTTGGAGAATTAACTGGGCTGAGTGGGTCACCCCCAGTTGCAATTCCCCCTGTCTGAACTGTCTGGAGTTTTAAGATGGGGTTACTGGTCCATCACTGAATATGACATCATCAGTCTATCCATGCATTCACCCATCCACTATCCACCCATGCTATGCTGCTTGCAGTAACAGACAGCACCAGGCCAGAGCCCAGCAGCAATGGGCTGGCTACCCCTTCAGGGCTGTGCTGTGGTCTGCATTCAGACCCTGTGGCTTTGGGATATAGGACCCATGCCTGCAGATGCTCCAGTTCAGAATTCTGACTTGCTGTTGTTTAACAAATACCTGCTTCTCATTCAGATCTTCAATTTGTGGCTGTGCTTACTCTCTGTCACCAACACAAGAAGATGTGTGCAGGTTTTAGCTCTCCTTCCTGCCATGGCATCTGTAACTGACAGCAGTAACGCCTTTCTTGAATGTTCCTGTAACTGTAAATACCATGCAGGTATTTACAGCAGCTTCAGGCCAAATAGAGTTTGTGTTTTGTGGTCAGAACAGAAACAGAAGGTGGGACTAGGTGTTGGTACAGATGTGGTTAGCCTAAATCTTCCTTTCCTGGTCACCCTTCAAGCTTTATTCCTAAACCCAAAGGAGTAAACAGGAAAAAGACAGATTTCAAACAGAAGTGGGCATTTTAACCTCCTGTGCTCTCCAAAGCAATATGGCTTTCAGTTCTACTTGTTCTCTGCCTTTTTCTAAGCAATAGGAGTGATGAACAGCTGAAGTAACCAAAGGCAGGCTTTGAGACCTTTGAGAACACCTCTAGCATGGCAGAGACATCCATCTTTCCCCAGTGCCTCCCCATGGCAGCAGCCCACCTTACTCAAGGACTTTTCTGAGAAGGTGCTGCCTGTGTCAAGCATTACTGCAGGACATCCTGGATGTCTACATTAATAGTGAGCTTGGCAGCCTTGTCTTGTTAATTCTTTTCCTTATCCAGAAGAGATTGCAGATAGAAATTCCAACCATTTTTAATTTGGTGTTTTATTTTTTCTTTTGTTTTGTTTTTCATTTCCCCATTCTGCACAATGTAACATTCACCAGCCACACCTATACTAACCATCTTTGCAGGACTGTGCCAGATTTTCCCTGAAGTACAACCTACACATTCCAGCCTCCCTTCAGGCTTAGGTCCGATGAGCAACCTCATCCAACTTTGTGACATACTCCTGCTCTACTGCTCTCCTGCTCCCTTTCCTCAGAGAGTAGCTGCTTAGAACCCCTGGGCATAAGTAGCCATTAAGAGGCTCAGCACTGCACTAGTGCTAAGCATGGACCATATCTCCACAGCTAGAGCAACCACATTTGCTTTACAATCTACTGGGTATCATGTGGTCATTCAGGGGACAGAGGAATATGAATAAGTAAATACATAAGGTGTCAATATCTGTATGTCAGTGCTATCTCCTTTGCTGTCTCCCCGTGTGTTTCTATCTCTCCATATATATCTATACACACGAAAAGTAGCATAAGGAGGAACATGGCTGGAGAGGTAAGATGGGAACAGCCAGGGAAAAACAGAAGGAACATAAAGAGAGGAGGCAAATTCTATACTAAGTGTTTTTCTGTCTTCGTACCTCTTTATTTCTAAAGATCGTTGTGTGTAAATGTATAAACTTTATAATTGAAATGTGTAGTACATATGTAAAAACAAAGTAGAGGTATATGCACGTAATGTCATGAGACTCAAATCACCAGCATGACCTCAATTTATGTAATTTTTTTTTTCTGTATATCAGCACAGCTGATGTATGTTCTAGACTGAATGTTTTCAGTGGATGAAATTTTAATTCTCATAAGCTTTGACTAAAAATTCCTCACATCTCAGCTTGTATGATATCTTAACTCACACCCAAGCCCAGAAGAATCTATAGTATCCTGCTATATTTGAAAATTTGAGTATTTTGAAGGTGGTGATGTGTCCTTCTGTCAGAAAACAGCTAGCACAAGCCCAGTTCTTGCACTTCATAGCATCTGGATAGGGAGCTAGGAGATATGGTTTAGGGGTTTTCTGTAGGTATGGTAAAGGGAGGACGGATGGTTGGACTAGATGATCTTATAGGTCCTTTCCAACCTTGTGATTCTATGATACTTTCTATGATACTCTGTGATAATGGGCACTCTTCATCTATCTTTCAGTAGTTTTAAAACTGTCTCTCAGTTTACCTGAGATACTAACGAAGCTCAGCGCAACAGACAACACTAAATTTACATGAAGATTACATAGCGCAATGTGAACTGTGTTCACAGATGGAATACCAAGCTCACAGTGAGAAGAGACTAGAGGAGCAGGGATGCCAACAGCCTTCAAAGAGGGGTGTACAGGCAAAACTGGATGTTCCACAACCTGCCTGCCCAAAAAGCTGCTGAGCTGTGGGACTGCCGGTGGAAGAGGGCACTGCCCAAAGCTGAGGAACTGGTGCATAGCAGAGTAAAAAGGTGTCTGTCAGGATGCGTAGTTCATCAACCACCAGCAGCACAGGTCTCTTGGCAGTCTGTGTAGGAGTCATTACTACATACTGCCCTTGTTCTCTTTTGATCATATGTAGTGCTGTTCCTTCCTGCACAATGTGAAGTTGCTTCTTTGCCAGCATAGATATCTCCTTGAAAGCTGGCTCTTGCTAGAGCAAGGAGTTCAGTGAAGAACAGCAAGAGAAAACTCCAGCACCTCATGGGGCTGGTTGATGCAACAGATATCAGAGCACAAGCAGAGAAAAAAGACAGAGATGTACAGTGTTTGTGAAGAAGAAACAGTGTAATTACAAGAGTAGACAAGGGAGTAAATGCAAATGCTACACAGTCAAACATGCAAAATTAATGTTTAATTTATACCACTAGCATTACTGATTAGCAATGTCTGAAAGAACAAAATGTTTAGAGATAGACTTTTACACAAGTAGCGGAATATTGTTCTGCATTCACTGCTCAATTAATTGTTACCTGTCCAATTTGCTCAGTCGGTAAACTTGGACTCCAGTGGCCAAAAGTTGCTGATGATGAGGCTCAGTGTGATTTACAGACCATCAACCACCAAACTGTTGTAACAAGTAATTCATATTAGTTCTAGGTACAGAAATTCAGAGCTGAGCAGCTAAGAAACAGGCCCTGCTGAAATTTTTCTCTCAGAAACACAGAAATGGAAGAAGAAGTGGGTATTTTTTTATTTCCGTCTTTTTAATGAAAATGCAGAGAAGTAGTTTCAGCTTCCATGCTGGAGGGCATGCGATGGAGATGGAGCTGGATGTGATTTTGCTTGCTTGGCTACCAGCACAACTGCTGTCATCAGCAGCCTAGCACAATGCTTAGTTCTGCAAGCTGTCTTTAGTAATTTTTCCAGCTGAGGCAATGCTGGAGCTATAAAACATGAATGCAGTCCAGAGCTGCCTCTACTCACAACCTTGCACTGCCCTGTTTCTTGCACATACATGAGCATTAGTAACACTGAACAGAAAGATGCAGTGCATGTGGAGGCACTCACACACCCAAGTCTGATTATCTATGCTGTTTAAACACATGCACATATTCGCAAAATCTCCATTTTTCCCAAGTACTGTATTCAAATTAAACATTTATCTCCCTTAAAAAGCAATTAAATTTTACTGATTACTAATTTGCAAATCTAAACAGGAAAAGTAGAAAAATAATTAGCATAGTAAGAAATCAGTTATTTTTCTGATAAGATCATACATCCTTTTAATTAAAATCACAATATTTTAATTGCCAAAGGGAATATTTAGTTCATAATAGAAAATGTTTAAACTTAAGTTCCAGTCTAACACTGTCATAACTGAGAAATGGCCTCCAGGGGGCAACAGTATCCAGCAAACAAAATAATGTGCATCTTAATTCTACCATAGGAATTTCAGGAATTTCAGGAATGAAAACATATCTTCTTCAGATACGGGAAATGTAAGTTAACCCATATGAACTCTGACAAGTCTTCTGTGGGCACACACTGAGGGAAACACTTGTTAACGCATTTCAAAAACGTGCTTACCTGAAGATATTAATCAAGACGCAGGAGTATACTTTCAGAAATTGTATGTATGAAAACTAGAATATCATCCGTAACCAAACATATAAAAATCTGTTGTTTGCTTCCTAAGCTTTCAGAAATACCTTTGAACTGTTACTGAATTGTCTTGTGTTCTGTTCTCCCCAACAGCAACATAATGATGCGAAAATTAACTACGAAGCTCAGTGGCCTGACAGTGGTGAGAATGCCACTATTTCCACCATGTTCCTAGGCCCTGCTGGTACTGATGTTGAGTGTATATTCCCAACAGGGCAGGGCACACAGAATACATATATACACCTACCTATGTGGCCAGACATACATACAGGCATGCTCAGCCTCCACACAACCACAAACAACAACATCCTCATCCAGCTTCCCTCACTGGCTGGTCAGGATGAAGGTTTGTTATCTGGAAATACATATAAATAAAGACACAGTACGGGTTCCTTCAGTATCTGGTTCCTGAGGCAGCCTAGTGGGGACTGGTTCTCTCACCAGGCTATTGTCTGTCCCTCAATTGGTAGCATGTTGGACTCCTCTGTTAGGCTCACAAAGTTAATTACAGAGCCTAACAATGAGCATACAAGATGGACCAACCTGAGCAATTCTCTGACTTTAAGGATGGTAAGAAGCACACTTCTCAATGCCAAGCCACCAGCATTCATCAGGTAGAAAAAATCTTATAAAGAAGTCATACAAGTGACTTAGGTACTTTTGAAACTGCCATTTCCTGGAAGTACTGATCGTAAGACATTACTATCAGATGGCTACTTAATGATCTTTGTAAAACATTGTCAACTACACTTCGAGTAATCACTGTAAAGGAAATCTACTTCTAGTACTACAATAAATAAATAAATAAATAAGCTAGATGCTATATAGTACTCACTGTGCCATTATGTTTCACAACCTAGACAAGATCATGATACCTAACTTCATGAGAAAAGACTTAACCCAAAAAGCCTAGTGTAAAATTAAAAGGACACTCAAAGGACTAAAAGGAATATTAGTAAAAATTAAAGGAAAGGAGAATTAAAATAGGAGACACGATACAGGAGAAAATCATAGCAGTAAATAATTTGACATTCAAGGAGGTGGAGCTCCCTTCTTCCTTCTGCACATCATTCCGAAAGAATTGGACTGGATCTGGTGATAGGAGAAGGGTCAGTTTAGCATAGGATTGTGTTTAGACTCTGTCTTTTGATTTTCCAAGATGCCCAACTGACGCTGAGATCTGATAGGCTCACACACTACTTAAATGTAACATCGAACACTTTGCAATCTGTTTTTTGTTTCACTTTTCATTACCTACATAGCAGTCAGAATACAACCTTAAATTAAACTTTGCCATGCTCAACTTGGTGAGTTTTACCGGGATTTGAGGTCCTGATGGGATATTTGTGATAGTCATAAAGAAGGAACTCTATTTTGAAATATGTTGCCTTCCATTCATCATGATGCTTTAGGAGTTCACCGTGTCCAGGCATGGCTAAGCATTGATCTACCATTCATTGAGTACATGACTCAGGTAGCATAAAGCACAACAAAAGTTGTATCCCTCTGACTGCAGAAGATTTTAGTATACGAAAATTGAAAACTGAAGAATGCCAACTCTTTTCAATCCACAGACAAAGGGAGATCCAGTCATCCTTAAAACAAACAGAAGTTAAAATGACCATCTTCCTAGATGCAAACAAGCATTGTAGAAGACTTTACAAATGCCTTTAACTGAAATACTTCATTAGAAGTTGGATTAGGCATCGATTAGCGTGACATGAGTAAAGAAGTGCTTAATAACATAAACATCTTCTGCATTTTTTCACTGATGCTATTAGTTAAAAATTGAGATTTTAAATTTTTGTCGGGAGGAGGAAAACTGTTGCATAATTATTAAAAATTATTTTAAAATTTTATGTGATTAAAACCATCTAAGTTTAAATTTTGTAAATAACAAAGATATTGACAAAGATACATAAATACATAATTGCATGAGAGAACAAATCACAATATCAATACATTTCTGTGTTACTTAATTCAATAAAAACTTTAAAAAAACCTATGTTATTCCAAAATGAAAAACAGAGAGTCCACTTCATTTTGACAGGTATTCTGTGGCTTGCTGTTCTGCTAAATTGTGCCAGCTGATTTTTCTTTGAGTTCATTTACTTTTTCACTGGTTATTTTTCCCTTAAGAAGTCCTGAAGTATGTACTGAACAGGATTTCACAGTACAGAAATGGAAAAGAAAACTTACTCGGATATCAGCTATTAACAAACTGCCTTGTATCACTCCTGACCTTTGATAGCCAACAACTAAAATATATTAAGATAGTTCTTCAAAAAGTAGTGAAGAAAGTCAACATTGCTGAAAATCTAAAAAACAGCTGAAAACGAAACCTTGATCTCAGCTGCCAACCACGCTGAGTAGAAATACGAAGAAATATTGGTATATCATATAGAGCATTTGTTTCAATCTGAACTTGCACACAATAAGGATGAATGTATCCAGGATCAGTTGCAGCTGCAAGGCAATTCTCTTATTTAGGAACCAAAACGTAGAAGCTGAGAACATCATTTTTTCACAAGTAACTGATTGGGAGCGCTGGTTTTTCTAGTGGGGCATGTCTGCGCATATCGCACATCAGTTGCCTTGACTGCACAAACTCAACCTTGCATCAAAGTGGACCATTACTGCAGATTTTCCACCTGATGCTCATCAATCCAATTACCTGTGCAGCTTGTTTAAGTGATTCTCCACTGAGGCTACTCAAGTGGAAGCTTTACTGGAAGTTCAGGCCCTGAACAAAGCTTCTTTTCAGGAAAGATCCCTATTCATGTTTATTAGATGTACTTGACTTCAGTGTTCTTATTTCCTTATTATTTCCTTGTTTGCTTAACTAGTGTCATTTGCTAGTGGAAAAATAGTCATCTGATAATTTCCATTTGGAAATTACTAGTTTGGCTTTATGGTTGTGTGGAAACATCTAGAATAGCTTCTTAGCAACCCTTTTCACTTGGCAGTTTCCTTCTATTCAGCTCCCCATAGAGTGTTTCTAAAGCTGTAGTGAGGTTGGTCACTACAGAGAAGCTGAAACTTTTTCTCTTACCTAAATGGTGAGACTGGGCCCAGATACCACAGACTACTAGAAGTGTTCTCCAGTATATACATTCTGTCCATGAAAAGTAAAATGCTTTCAAATTGAAATAATAAGTGAATTATTGGCAAGGATTATTGGCAAGAATACTGATAACTGTATTGATTGTTCTTGGAAAGGACAAAAGAGGATAAGGACAGCTATTCCCTCACTGTTCTGTGCAGAAGGTTGATTTTGTCTAAGCTGAAGCTTAGCCATTTATCTGACTCTACAAAGGTACTTCTGACTCCCTTCATCTTCTTCCAGTACTTTCCCTTATTTTTCCATACCCTGTGGTCAGCTCAATTATTCACCACCTCATAGCATGCTCTGAATGCCACTGCATATTTGTAAATACACCAAATCAGTAGCATGTATTTTACCTGTTGTGAAATGAAATGACTCAAGTGTCACCCCTTTTGGTTGCCCTGAGCTCCCAAAAATACACATTACCCATACAAAAGGTATAAGTCCTTCTAAAAAGATGAGGACCACAGTACTGATTCCCATTTCTGTACCTTCCAGTTCCACCCTTCTTCATGTAAAGAAGAGTATCAAACTGGTTTATAATTGAGATGAGTTTTTTTGTTGTTTTCTTTTTTTTTTTTTTTTTTTTTTTTCTTTTTCACAGCCTGTTCTAACAGTGGTAAGCCTGACTCTTTTAAACTAATTTATAGCAAAATAGTAAAGCAGAACAGAACAGAGTGCTCTACAGTAGAAAATCTGTGCCAGCAAAAGTCCATTCACCCATTAACTGCTGTGGAAGGGCTCTGAGAGATGCAATGGGCTGCTGAAGAAAAGAAATGGATCTCATGTTCACTTGCTGCTTAAGAGTCCCAGCAGTGTACAGTGCACCCTTTTTGTTCTCTGACATTCCTCCCAGTTTAATGGGTACTGCTTACCATTGCACTGGTTAGTTTATCTGAATATGAGAATATCCCAAGAAAAGTGTCAAAATTATGTATGTAATCTTCAATATGCTTTGGGACTTAAATTCTTGTTATTGGCTCCAATAAGGGGATTGCCAAGATCCTGCAATGAACAGTCTCCTTGGCTAGAACAAGGTCCTGCTACCTTCTGCTGTTTCACAGTATGAAAGGGATTTCATATCAATCAGGAAAAGCAACTGGAACATCTCAGAAAAGGCACAGGAAAAATCTTCCTCATGCTCTTCATGTCACTGTTTTAGATATACTCTTTGGCTTCAGCAGGAAATTTAGGCAATGAAATCCAGAATGACAATAAACAGTTATTCTTGTGTGCTAAATGTGTGTGTGTGGCAGGGGGAAGAAGGGGAGGGGGGGAGGGGGGCTGTTTACTTTCATTGTTGTTTGTTTCTTTTTTCTCAAAAAGCCTGAGTGGAGTTCCATCAAACTTAGATAACCACTGCTTCAACCATCAGCAAATTATCAGATTAGAGATATACTAATATAAATCCTTTTCCTTTAATCAAGCTTGAGTGTACAAAATGAAAACCTGAAGACCCATGAAAACCTTTTTAATCAACAGAGAAGCTGGGATCAAACAATCTTAGATGACATTTGGCAACACTTATCTTTTTCTGTTTGTTGTAACTGTGCTGTTCATATACACTCAGTCTTGGCATTCATTGACAACGCTGGCACTGGGGTCTAGAGTAACAGAAGGAAGTTCAAAATGGATTTGCTAAATGTGAAATCTGTAATTTATGTAACCTGTTAGGAAATTCTGTGACATATACCAGCTCTGCTGAAGAAAGATCAGTAGTATATAATCAAACTCAAACCATCACATGACACAATGTAATACAGCCACACACGGTGTGGTATCAACATCAAGCAGCACCAGTCAGTCAGAGGAAATACCATATGGAAGAGATGGGAAAACTGCATTGATAACCTGGGTTATTTCTACCTCCAAAAGAGTCTCCACCTTCATCAGAACTGTGGAGATCTCCTCTGCACTTCAGTGTGCCATTAATCATGTCAGTCACTCCAACAGAATCTGCTGTCTCCCCTGATGTTGCACTCAAAGTCACAAAACTTGTAGTACAATGTTTGTTTCTCCCTCTCAGGACCTTGCCTTTCATATACATCAGGAGGACACTTGGTGGCACTCATTCAGCTTTGTTTTTACTTCTCAAACCACAGATTCTATGGCTTAATCCAAACAGGTGAATAATTCTCCTGAATAAGATTATCTCATGAACTTTGTCACTACCAACCAGCTTCTGCAATAATTACTAAGTTTTGATTTAATCATTGTTAAATTCAAGAATGATTGGTTTGGAAAAAAAAAAACAACCCTGAAGATTACTTAATTGTAATGAGCCAGTGACTGACTATGAGCTGAAGTGTTTCTGTCTTTCCATTATTTTGCAAAATCTTCACTTTTCTGCTTGGCTGGGTTTACTCCCTGTGTAATGTGCAAATTCTTTGTCCCTGCACATTAATGTCACTGCAACTTGCATGCAGCTGTTCAGAAAACAAACCAACCCTGACTGAAGATTCTAGTAACCAAAATACTACAGAGGAAGAGACAAGTGTGAAGGAGGTAGACACACTTGTTCTGTACCCAGAACAATTCTAATTCAAACTTCTGGGTGACTGCTATCTACAGTTCAATATTCATACTGCTTTTTGAAAAAGACACATGGGAAACCTGACATAATTATTTGAACAAACTCCCATAACTCCTCAATAAAATCCTTATTCCCCAGGAATTGCCCCAGTTGCTCACAGATTGTGCCCTAAAAACCTCCCAAGGATCATGGCCTTATTCCCAACAACTGGCAGCTATTCCCATAAAAGCTGCTGAAAGATCTGACAGTGAATGATTTGACTATTACTCTTAACAACAGGGTACTATTACATTAGCTAAGGGTTATCCACCACCAGATAGACCAAATCTTGACTGAAGATGCCTCCTTTGTGGGAGGGAAAGAGTTCTCAAAATAAAATTCCTGTGAAATGCAGGTTACAAATAGGTCACCAGCCATTATCAGCCAAAACGTCCTTGGTGGGAAATGCCTTAAACCAGAGGAGTGCAGCCAAGCAGAAAGCCCATCCACTTCAAACACAGAACCACTTTCATTCCTCTGAAATAGAAACAGGCCATCCCGACTATCTCCAGGAACACGGAAGCAAAGGATTGACCCACAGCTGCTAGCCTGCAGTCATAATGCCCTCAGAGACTGATTGGTGTGTAAAGCTCTGGTGGATCCAAGTCTACAATATCTATGTTGCTAGGAAACTCCCTTCCCAGAAATCTTGCTTTCACTTGTCTTCCAAGTTTTATGAGCTGTGCTTGGATAGCTTTAACTTCTTAGAACAGAGTGCCCATTTCATAACCTGCACATGCTTCCATGCACTTTGTTTGTATGCTCAATAGCATTTAGATACTTGAAATAAAAGCTCTGCTGATAAGGTCTGTACAGTTATCCAGTGAGGTCTGTGTGAAAATCCATCATGTTCTTTTCAAACGAAGCAAAGATTGTAGTATTCTGAAAGGTGCATGCCCAAGCCAAATTCTTAATCTGAGAACATTTCACTCCTGGCATGTTTTATACATAAAAACAAGAGAGAAGTATCTTCTCCCTATACAAGGTCTTCTGCAACTACATGACGTTTCCTCTAACATTATTTTTTAAAGAGTGAAAAACAAAACAAACAAACAAAAAACCCCAACCCTTGTGTTTTAACAGAAACCCAAGAAAACAAAACGTGATGAACAAGAGAGTTGCAATCAGTCAATCAAATGTCACACTGATAGCTATTTTGCAGCGCCCACTACAGAGCGTGCTACACAGTGCCTGCTCACGCTCTTGCCTTTGGAGCAGCTCGTGGCGCTCAGCAAAGGGGAACACCATCCTGCATCCCTCTAACGGTGTGTCCCTGGGAGGAGGATGGGGCTGCGTTTTGCCTGAATGTCACCAGCATCATTTCCGTGCATACAAGGAATTATAGTTCTGTCATGCTTTATATTGTTTTACTGAAGATTTATTACCAGAAGGTAATGGCCAGATCAGACGTTAATCCCACGGAAGCCTACGACGACAGACAGACAAATCAAAGGCTCCTTCTTCACCGAGGTAGCTGGTATGAAGCCATTAACTCCCCAATAGGTGGTGCTGCGGGGCCCGTATTTTTTACAGCCTAGCTGGTAGGATGCTACGGCGTCTGCGCTGCGTGCCGTGGTGCGCAACGCTGTTCCCCGCTTCTCCACGCTGGAGTTGCGCAGCTACGCAACGTGGGAGGCTCTGGACGATGTGGAGGGACGGGCGAGAAAAAGTAGGTCAGCGGTGTCAGGCGGCGTGGCTGCAGGGGCGGCCTTTGTGGCAGCAATCCTGCCGCTGTCAGTGTGCTCCCGGCCATTAGCAGCACCGCGCAGTGTTTACAACCTGATGGCTCTCCGCTCGTTGCACTGTTGTGTTTTTGACATACTCAAGGAATTTGAGCAGGGGAAAGGAGGAAGGTGCTTAAAAGAGAAACATGATTTGAAACTCAGCCTACACCGCAGCTTTTATAATCAGCTTGTGACATGCTTGGCACTAAATGCTGTTTATGTTCACAATTAATGCAGTTATTGCTAGGTTAGTAACTGTGGCAGCCAGCCACGTGCCTAGCCTGGCACATGGGTGCCTTCTGGTAACTGAAGAGGCACACTTTCCTCTTTGGAGCACGCAGCTGGGTCAGCTTGAGCACATCTGGAACCAGTTTGACTGGGGCCTCCCTCCAGTACAGCGTTCAGTGTTGCCAGTGTATTCTTTGATTAAATGCTATGAAAGGGGGAGAAGGAATTAGAGCAAGAAGTGGGAGTGAGAGTTTGAAGAAAATGAAGTGCAGAGCTCTTTTCAAACCAAGTCACCCCGTGACAGCAGGTTTTGCAGACTGCCTGAGCAAGATCCAATAACCGGGAGCCCCTAACTGTGCCTCTAGGACCAGTTTGGCCAGTTCTTGTTCCCTCATCACTCCCTACAGCTGGACATCTCAGTCTAGTTGCCACCAGTGGCAGAGTGTTGTCCTAGTAGGTGAGGTACAGTGGTAGTGCTGTTCTCCATAGAAGATGGCTCACCTGGGGATACCAAATGCTGCATCTACTGCCTGCAAATTCAGGTAACTTACAGATGTTTTCAAATAAGCTTTTCCAAAGGCTGCAGTGCAATGTTGCAGTGGTAGGATCTCATGAGCTAGTTGCAAAACTTAATTTGTACTTTTAGGGCAGGAAGAGAATTCTGAAACTGCATTTTCACAAGGTTTGAGAGTTCTGGTAAGACTCCTGAAAGTAAGTGCAAGGCTTTGCTGGGAAACCACGCATCCTTGAATCTTGTGTTTATGCAGTGCCTTACCTGCTCTCTAATGGAATACTGATAGCATAATGTGCCCTCTTCTACGACCAGTTACAAATTCGGTGTAACTACAGTGAGTGTGCAGTTCAGTCATGCATTGAGTAAAGTCACATCTTTCACATGTTTGTCCTCTTTTCCTGTTCTCAAGAAGAAGAGTGTTTGGGCATTTTACATGCCCCACAGCATCTATGCCAGAAATATCAAGGTCAAACAAAGTTGCTCTTTGCTTGCATTAGTTCGTACTGAAATCTGAGATGAACTTCCAGAAGTAAACAATGCTACTTCAGTCATGGCCTGCCCAGCAAAAATCACTGTCCTCTGCACAGATTACATATCACCATTGATCTGGATCATCATTCCAGCAGAACATCACTGACGACTCTCATCCTTTAACTCAATTCTTTACATAGTCTTGAGAAGATCTGTCACATCAATTAAGGCACAGATTCATTAAAAGGAATAAGCAATTCACAGGAGACAAGAAATAACACAGGTATGCTTTTGCCTTCACATTTCGGTATTAATTGCATTCAGGATCACCTGTTGCTGCCTTTTCACCTGCTGCAAGCTATTAGCAAAAGAGTAGCAAATACATTGCAACTACTGTTTCATGGTTTTAGATGTAACTTTGGCCTGCAAGCTTCCAAGATTTGTATATATAAATCTTTATTAAAAAGAAAATAAATTACTGACCTCAATGGTCTTCAGCTGAGGCAGAATTAACACTGAATACAGATAACAAAAGGGTTACATGCTCATTAGGAAAAATAATAATAATAATCACCCAGCAATGTAAAAAAAAAAAAAAAAATCAGCTCGCAATATAAAAAATCTTAAGTGTACAGATTAAGTGTACATAAAAGGACTGTGTACAAACAATGTGAAGATTGTGAAGAGAGAAATTTCAACACCTACTGAAGGGAAATGCTATCCTACTCAGGGAGAAGTCACGGGGGTATATTAGAGTGATATTTTATCTTCTAAATAATGAAGAACAGGGATTAGGTGGAGTTCATTATGTGTATTAAGTAAAGATGCCTTTTTTCCCCCAACATTACAAGCTCATATTTAGGAAATCAGGATATAGAAGGATAGACACAGTTTCCTCCTGCTTCTGAGCTCCTTGCTCAGGATAGTAATAATTTTCAGGGAAAATTACCTCCCAGATACACACAATTCAGAGTATCTTTTCTAACCATTTGCCTGTAAACCAGAGTGAGTGTTCCAGCATGCTGCTTAATTTCCCCATTACTGGCTCCTTAGGGCAGGGATAGGCTGACCAAAGGCAACAGAGACAAACATTATTTAACAGGTTTATAAGTTGGTTTTCTTGGACTCTCTACTATTTGTTATGTAACACATTAAGTCTTTAAACATGAAAGAACATAGAGAGCTTAGAATGGGCATGGAAAACACATGGCTTTACCATTCAATTTATAGAGTATTATCAGCACTCTTCTAATAAGGTCAGTCATCCATGATCTTCTCTTATGAGATGGAGGGCAGAGGTTGCAGATACAGTTCATGTAGATGAATCTTTTTGGAGGAAAAAATGTGGCAAACCCTGGTTTTAATACAGTGGTGAAGATTATGGAAATCAGTTGGCAGATCTGTCGTTTTAATGAAACTTGAAAGTCATGTGGTCATAGGGAGTACTTCTCTCTTCTCAAGTGGATTCAGTATGGTTCTTTTCCTAGTAGCCTGTTTAGGAAGCATAAGTAAACAGGAAGCTACATTGAAATACACATAGGTAATTGTCAGCAGTGAAAAGTGGAAGGCTGACAAAACCACCAGTCACTACCAGGTTACCAGATGGAGGGCATGCCTCAAAACTAACGGTGACTTTGGAGGTCAGTGCAGAGTCAAACCACAGCAGAAAGAAAAATAGGGAAACTGAGACTTTTCTAATTCTTCCCTGTTTCCTCAGATAAGCAGAAGTTATAAGAGCTAAGGGTTGTTTGAAGTTTGTCCTTGGTTCACAGCTTGGAAAGATTGGCCCATTAGCTACTGCTGGGTTACAAGGTCCTGCTGCCTTTGCATGAGGTAGAGCTGATTCTAGTATGTGCCTTCAGTCATTTGCTGACTAACACAATTTTTATGGTTAACTTATGCATCAAGTTTCAAAGTTTCACTACAAAGATTTTGATAACAGCATGTGAATATCAGTGTAGGAGGGCAAAACATTTTGAGCTGTGTAGCTTTACTTTATAAACATTTTTGGAAGCTACCAATGTGAAATGCTCTACTCAGACTCAGCACTAAAAAAAAGAAAATAGAAAAAAAATAGGCTTTTTCTAAAACAAAGGCACATCTGTCAGTGCAGTAGTGTATGAATTTACATGATCTGCAGCAAAGAAGAAGTACTTTCTCAAACAGCTTAAGTTGAAGCAGGCAGAAAAAAAGAACAGCATGAAGCTGTCTATGCAACGTCAACAGTATTTAACAGAGCACTTTTTCATCTGCCAGTGCTTCTGGTGATTCCTAGATACTTGATGTGAGCCGGCTGCCCTCCTGCTCCTTTGCTCCTGAAGCCCAGAGTTGCAAGTGTCAGCTTCTTGCAGCTCACCCGTAATTAACTTTTCAAATGTTGTATTCCACCCAATGTTTCCCCTTCAAAGGACAGGAGGCAGAGGGCAAGAAGACATTCTTGTAACCGCTTCAGAAATGTGTAGGGTTTGCTTGGTCTCTGTGTCCTATCTGCTTTGTTTCCCAGATGCACAAGAAGACAACCAGCACACTGCACCATTGGTAGTCTCTTCATAACCAGATTTCTCTAATGATAACCTGGGAGAAGACAACTTCCTTATTTCCCTCACAGACACATTTGGAAGTTTTCTTCATCCTCCAATCCTGCAGCAGGGAGCAGGTTGTTAGTGGAGTGCAAGTGAGCATGCATCAGTTCTCTTAGTCCTCCTGGACTGATTGTGACTGATGTCTTCCACGTCTTCCTTTGATTGTTGTCAAGGAGACAAGTGTTGGCATGTCTTTGCCTTGGTATTTGTAGAGTTCGGTCAAGCAATTGTTTTCCAGTGCCTCTCCACAGATATAGCAAGAGAGCAGATAGATAGATGGACCTGGCTTCTTTCTTTGCCAGTCTGAATTCACAGGTGTTCACTATCTCCAAAGTACAGCCAGGAGAGACAGCCAGCATACCTCAGACAGTGCTATTTGAACTACTCTGAGCTAGATGTGACCAAACCTAAAACAAAACAGTCATCACATCCCCTGAATTTGTGTAATGGTTGAAAACTAAGGTAACGAACTTTGCACAGGCAGTTGTTTATGATTAAACCATGCAAAGCAATTGCTAGTAGTGCAAGAGCTGAGTGCTACAGGATGGTAAGGGCCAAGGCACAGATAAATTAACTGACTTGCCCAGTTTGATAGGTAGTTTAGTGACAGAGGTAGAAGTGGGCTGCTCAGTTCCTTTTCTCAAGGCAGGTCTAATCTCTAGATCATGCTTTGATGTCCTTTTTGTATTAAAAAATAAAACTCCCTCTGTTCATGCTATAAGTTATTACAGAAATTACTTTCAAGTTACAGACTCACCATTATCACATCACTGCAAGATCAAACAAAAAAGAGGGCAGTAAGAGTGGAAAAGAAGGCTTACTTTGTGTCATTTACTTCTACAATCTGCTCAGCAAAGCCAAAGAGGAAAATCTTTTTTTTTTTTTTTAGACAGATACCTTTTAGAACACATCAAACACTTCTCATGGGTGCATGTCAGAGACATTTTACTATAAAGGTTTTGTCCTTTACAGTTATGACTGCCTGGATATTCATTAGGATTTTCCATTCCCTAAATTCAAGATCAAGCTGGAATATGCAGTCGGGTAGCAGCAAAAGTACATCAACAAAGTCCGCAATGCAAAATAACTGGTGAAAAGAAATCATTAACTCAGCATATTCCTAAGCTAAAGCCAAAGCGGGGGGAGTTTCTGCCATCTCAAAAGGAAGGTCTGGAGAAGGAAACAGTCTGTGTTTGAATACACTAGGTATGCATAAGCTCAGTCTTCCAAATAGTACAGGGCCAAATAGTACAGGCCTTCCCAAAGCTTCCTTTTTGGGTGAGATGCCCTCCTTTCCAAGAGCAAGCCAAGTCATGTCTCTAAATGCTTTTCAGCTCTCTGGTTTCTCAAGAAGGGTAAGTGACCTTCTTGAGAAGGGTGGTAATCCTCCACTTACTCTCTGTCCTCTGCCACCATTCCATGGCCTGTATTGTTGCATAGAATTTCCGAGGGGCAGTATATCAGCTTATACATTGTTCCTGCTTCCTATATCAAGGAACAAACAGACTCAACTAGCAGGCTCCAGCAGATGTGTATACTTTTATCTACAAGAACAGAATCCAAGTTTGTGAATTCCAGATGTAACTCCCTCCCTAGTGAACTTTCATGAACCACCTCTCCCTCTGGGCTCAACAAAATGGAGCTCAGCTCACTCTTCATTGAAGATGCCACCCCAAATGTCTTCCCTTTCAGACTGTACAATGTTTACAAGAAAATGGTGGGTAAGCCTCTGGCAACTATTCTAATTCAAAATGGGCTGGGGAAAAACAGCACATAGTTTTGTAGCAACAACAATGGAACAGTAAAATTTATGAGCCACTACAGCTATTCCCACCTGTTCTTAGTGCAATATATATATTGGATATATACCCATCCATGAGTCTATCGTCTGTGATGTTAGCTCAAACTGAACTATAACCCAGTAACTAAATAAATAAATTACAAAGCTCAGCCTTTCCTGTGTACAAAAAAAGTGTGTAAAAGAACCAGTGAAAAGAACCTGCTTTCAGATAACACTAAAGTTGGGCCTATAAAATCTTTCCATAGAAAGGAATCAAAAGAGGACAGATGGGTCAGAAGTAGCAGCAGCAGTGCAAGGCTGATACTGACCATATGCATTACAGCATATAAAGATGAAGCGAATCAGTAGAAGATATTTATCTTCTATATAGTGTCTCACAATCTCTCCTACAGGAAATCACACTAATATCAAATCACTTTTCTATACTATTGTTTTTCTGTATGTTTTTCCATGGTGAGGAAGTCACTGCTAGGTTTTACAGTTCAACACTACATTTTTATTTCAAAAGATTTTCCATAGAATTCACGCAGCTCTGTGCTTAAAAGTACTCAAAGTACATCTGACTTCCTTTGCCCTCAGTAAAACCTCTGACCAAGATTGTACAGGAGTACAGGATAATGCAGGTTACAATTCTCTCATATTCTTCCTGAAAAAGACAGAATAGTTTGTGACTTTTCTCTTCCAAAACATCCCAGAAAAGTAGTTCAAATGAACTGGAAAAGATTAGTGGAATGCTCATAAAAATGGAAGTTTATCTCCAGACATATGCAATCAGATTGCCTGGAATTTTTCTATGACATTTTTCATTTTTTTCCCCACATAATATGTTTGTTAGTGGACATATTTTCAGAAGGAATATTCTCATTCAACATGCTTACATTGTGATTAGAATTTCTTGGCTTGCTCTGCTCAGCAAACTTTAACAAAAGCTCTAGTAAACTGCTCTTTTAAAAACCTCCAAGATTTGGAGGTGGAGAAAGAGTTAATACAAACTTAACTGCAGCAAAACATGTTTAAAATTTATTTCCTTTAACGGTTATTAAATGTTCGAAGTGCAGTACTGAAGATTTGCTGATAATTGAAAAACCTCCCTTTTGCAAGTATAACAATGTTAAGACATTATTGCACTAGAGAAAGAACAGATAAGCTTTTCATCCTAGATATCCTTCCCTTTCTCAGTATGGCCTTTGGCAAACACAGGGACTGTGATATTATCCAGGTCATTAAATAGGGAAGCTTCAAAACAAAAGGTTGTGAAAAAAGATTTGAAGAAAATATGTTTGTAATTAACAACAGAGCTTGGAAGAAGCCCAACAATAAAAGCAATTCTTGTTTTCTAACCTGGAGAACAAGCATTCTGTAAACACAGTGAGGGAGATTACCATAGTAATGAAGTAAAGCAATGAAGTGAAACAGAGTGCGCATTCAACACTTGAAAAGGTTTCAGAATTTCAGCGATTCTCAGCCAAGACAGAAGCTATCTATCACAGATAGACTTGGGATGTAATATCAGTACAGCTTCACAGTCTTCACTCAAAATGATCCTGCTTCATTCCCCAACTAGCTACTCCTGAGTGGAAATATTTCCACTATCTTTCTAACATCCTGTAAGTCAGCACTGCATAGAGCAAGGTGACTGAATTACAGTTGTTCTTTTTAGCAAGCTGTTTTTACATATTCATTGCTAGCTTTCTGAGTGAAGAAAGGAAGAGAGAAAAAAAAAAAAAAAAAAAAAAGAGAGAGAAGTAAAAAAGAAGAGAGAGAGAAAATGGTTTGGATTTTGCAAAAACCAAACCAAAGCTCTTACAGTTCCAGGTCTCATTTTTTTCTGAACCCTGAAAATTAAAGCCTGAGTAGCTAGGATAAGTACTTCTAATTCTAGCATATCCCTATTCAAAATAAGAGGAAGGGTTTATTTTTAAAAAGTAGGATGGTCAGCTATAAAGTCTCCTAAGACATTTAGGTAGGTAGGATTCAGATTCAAACAATTCACCAGCACTCCCAGTATCTCTGCTGAATTCTTGTCCTTTCCCTTTCTTTGCTTTCTAATTCTTGGATATTGTTTGCTTCTTCTCAGTTTTCATTGGAACTTGAAATTTTACTTCCTTGTTCACAAAGATCTGAATTGCATATCATGGAGTAAGTTAATTCCCAGACTGAGTCGCTGAGTTTCCCTCTACATCTGCACCTGAGCTAGTTGGAAATGTGCAACAGAATTCACCATATATGCCTTTTTATGTTTTGCCAACGTTATTTAATTTCGGGGAGGAAAATTCTGATTTTAGTTGGACAGAAATAGAGACATTTAATTCTAACAGCTTCAGTTCTTAAATTATGACATCAAAAATTGGCCAACAATATGGCTCAAGATAGAAATAGTATTCATTGTCAAAGTTTATAACTTTATCAAGACGTAACTTGGGCAAGCTGGCTGCAATAATTCTCACAGTGCTACAAACTGTGTTTCCATCATTTTTGTTGATACTGGCAAAATGCTTATTTTGGCTTTCTTCACATTGCAGTCATTAGTATAATATAGTGTAGCCACTTTCAGATATATTTGCGGGAAGGTCATTTTTATTCAACTGATTATGTACTGAAAACTTATATAAACAAGCGAGTTAAAGACATTGTCAGTCCCACACCTCAGTCCATGCCAAATTCCGTGAGCTGGTCATTTCAATTAGAGTAAAATTCAAAAGAAGATTATGTCAGCTAGAGGAAAGAGGACACGATATTTCCCCTTACTTGAGGAATACCTGGAGCACTGCTACTTCATAATGGTTAAGTATATCCATAAGGTTGTAGGTGTTTAAAGACAAGATAGAACAAGCTTGTTCTATGACATTAGCAAGATTACTCATCCTGTTCATAATCAGGAAAAATTTTAATTGAGATTTCACGTAGTAGAAAGTATAGAATCATGGCCATTCATTAACAGCTGTTTAGAGAGCCTTTCCAAGGCAGGAAAGGACACGATATCAAGAGAGGAAGAAAAGGTCCACATTTTTTCATTTTTAAAGTTTACAACTGCAGCAGTAACAAAACAAGTCACTTTTGAAAAGTACTTATCTTTTACGCTCATTAGATTGCAATCCAGCGATGACTGAACATGATATTTAAACAGGAGTGTTTTTGCCAGTGAGTTACATGATCAACACGAACTGCTAATGTTTTCTATTCTAAACCTTCTCAAAATGTCAAGTGTTCTTGTCAGATGAGTAGAAGTGGCATAAAACTAACTTCTGAAGTTGCTTTCGATGAGATATCCTTGGGGAACTTAGTATATATACTGAAATCATTTTCACAATATGTGCTAATATCTTCTGCTGCAAGGGATTAGGCTTTTAACTCTCGTTTCCATTAATGGCAATACAGCACAGCCTGGGACTTCCTTCCAAAAAAGACATAGGGCATTCTTAAATAAAACAAATCTTATTTCCTGAATTTACTCATGCTGTAAGAAAATAGAAATATAAAATCGGATAAGGAAATTGCTTCCAAAAACAGGCCTGGTAATTCTACTACATTCCTCCTATTTTCACTGTTATTTATTAATTTATTTCTAAGCCAGTAAATCACCACAACAGCAGAGAAATTCACAGTTATCTAAGACAGTTGCTGTAGCACTCTCTTTTCTTTTTTTCTTTTTCTTTTTTATCATGTGTGGGTGTTTTTCTTGTTGTTGGGTTGTTTTGTTGTTTTTTTTTGTTTGTTTGTTTTATGGATTTTGTTGGTTTTGGTGGTTTTGGTGTTGTTGTTTTTTTACAGTTTTGCAAGCTGAAACATCAGAAAAGGTAAGCAAGATGGCAAATGACCTGCTTTCCTTGCTAAGGATCAAGAAAACTGTTTTTTCCTGTTACTTAATGTGATAATGGGCAAGAGATATTACTGGTGATACATCAGCTTGAGCATACAGAGAGCTCACAGGTTTGCACCACAGATGCCTTCTGGGCACAGCAGCCCCTGGCAGTAGTTATCAGAGTGACCCAAGAAGAACCATGCACTTCTAGACTTTCACATCAAAACAGGACTGATGGTGATTGCTGCAGTACTTTCAGCAGAAGCTGTTTCTATTGTTTGGTTAAATATCACCACCAGTGTGGCATTTCCAGCGCCAGGTTTCTAACATGTTGATAGGTATCAAACTAAGGTTCTTTGGAATCCCTTTATTGACTGATGAACACCTTGATTTTCTATTTATTCTTTTTTTTTTTTTTTTTTTTTTTTTTTTACTGCATGTGTTTTCCATGTACATGTATATAATTCCAGAATCAAAAGCAGTACACTGGACATGAAAAACTCAGCTTTGAGTTTTAGCACTATTTATCCAGAGTAATAACAGTGGTACATAATTTGACCTAAGCCATAAGTGCTTATGAAGATGAGATTTTATACCCAGCTTTTATGCCCATAGATAAAGTGCAAATGAACATAAACATCAGAAAGCAGGGAATGATTTTTGTATGTATTCCAGTATATCCAACTTCACATTCACTTTTTTCTTCACTTGATCTGTAACAAACCTTAGATGGAATATTGGTTCCATTAAATAAACATTTTAAAATCTGAGAATTGCTAATTGCTCAATTGTGATCAGCTTTAACTTCTCTGAAACAAGTAATGTATATCTAAACTGGTTTTCATATTGCTGAAAATGTCAAGGATGTTGGAAGAACAAATAGGCTTCCAAAAACATTCTAAAACATTTTGCGTGTTAGATCACATCTGCTCTTGTAACTATTTCATGCATTGCTGGATTTAAAAGCTCATTTTCACATGGGTAATATGACACTTTGCAGCACTGCAGTTTCATTCACTTCACATTCACAAACATAGCTAATGGGTTGAAAACACACTGATATATTCAGTAACTAGGCTAACCCACATACACAGATATCCAGAATGTGGGTTAAGTACAGGTAGATACATACAGCTGCCACATCCAGGTCAATGAGATGCATCTGGGTTCCCTAGCCCATCCTTGCCTCAGATGGCTCCCTATGTAAACCAGGCAACTGGGCCAGTTAGTGTTACAGCTTAGCAGCTTGCTCTATAAGCAAGGCATTTTTGCTCCTATTAGCTCGAACTAATGGTACTCTGTTGACAGTAACAAATCCTGGCATTTTGCAACACTGATTCATTACCACAATGTTTGAAATTAATCTTTAGAATATCACCTAAAGCAAGCAGCCTTTTTTGTTGTTGTTAAATAAGGTTCACAAAACCCTCAAGAACGGAGCCATGAAAAGCAGCAAAAAGCTCCCCTTCTAAAGGCAGCAGCTGCTTATTCTCTGACACTTCTAAAGCATCGAAGTTTATCTCCACTGAAGACAATAATATATCCAGTCCTGTGGGAGTGAAATTGGGTCATAAAAGTTTAAGCCAGTCCAGTTTTGCTGCAGACTCCTGGTAAACACGTGATTACATTCAACACCATAATTAGAAGGTTTGGTTGGAAAATGTGACTGGCACAAGGAGAAAGGTGCTTAGGCAATACTACAAGAGCTGTTTCAGTTACTGATGCTGCCCTGACAGTGGCTAATCATCTGGCTGGGTCATTTCCTGAAGCCTGAAATATAGTCAGGGCTGCGAGCATGCAGTGAATCTTCCTATGCCATGTCTGGAGATATGTATATATGTCTCATGTGAAAAAGACACAAAGTGAACCCCTGCCCATGCCCAGTGCGTGCATTGGAGATATGTGAGGGAATGAGGTGTTGTGAATAAAAGCTACCTCTGGAACATATGGACATGTTCCACATTTCAGTTATGTGGTGGCCCTGTCTGTCCCCTGAGAAAAGGGGCATTGCAGAGTCCAAAGGAATAATAGAATCATAAAATATCCCATGTTGGAAGGGACCCACCATGATCACTGAGTCTGATTTGTGGCTCCACATAGAACCACCTGGAATTCAGACTCTATGTTTGAGAACATTGTCCAAATGCTCCTTCAACAGATTAGCTCAGGGCCATGCCTGTTGCCATGGGGAGACTGGTTCATGCCCACTCTCCTCTGGTGAAGAACCTTGCATAAGGATCCTCCAGCCCTCCTCTGACACAGCTCCATTCTATTCCCTCAGATCCTGTTGCTGCTCCCTGTGAAGAGCTGTAGATCACCATGAGGCATCCCTTCAGCTCCTCTGCTCTGGGCCGAACACACTTAGCTGCTCTTCATGTGTCAGCCTCTAGACCCTTCACTGTATTTGTAGTCCTTTGTAGCCCATCTTTGTTCTTTTGTGCTTTGTTCTTTTTGTACTGTAGTGCCTAAAATTGCACACAATACTCAAGTTGAGGCCACACCAGAGAAAACAGAGAGGAAAATGAAGGTGAAAGGGATAAAGAGGAAGATGACAAAGAAAAGGATGTAGGCAGGAGGAACTGTTCCAGCCAACAGCATCCAGACTAGAAGGGTGTTCTTGTTATGCTGTGGTCTTTCTGTGAGACTTTGTAAAATTCTCATGTAAAATATGAGTATCTTGTGGTATCTTGTGGCTACAAAACAGCCCCAGTGCTTCTGACGTCCAGGACATTCCTACCAAGCATGATGTTGGAAGCCAGGAGAGACTGCAACTCTTCTGTCAAGAACATTATCGTTTAAACAATTATTCCCACTTCTACCAGAGAAAAGTGTTCTTTTCATTATTTATTTGTTTGTTTGTTTTTGTAGTTGATTTTTTGTGTGTGTGCAATTTTCTTTCTTTATTTATTTTTTATGTTGGCAGGCAGAGTAAAAATAGACTTTAATTTGCCTGTTTATTGCCAGAGTTTTCTTTCTGCTTTGCTGGACCTTGCCTTATAGAACTGTTCTTTTCTATGTGTCCATAGGGCTGAGATTTAGTCTGCCTCAGTGAGGCAATCTTAGTTGCAGCCTAGGTACTTTGGACACCCCTACTGTTGCTGAAGAAATAAAGGCAACATGGAAGGACAATTAAGCCCACCTAAGATTCCAAAAGTGTGCCAAACAGCTGATACTGGGTCTGGTAACAACCTACAGCTAGCATGTAAAGTCCAAGGCGTGTGCATGTTGACAGCACAGTTGAATCCAGTAGTGAAATAAGCTAAAGTTATTATTATAACTAATAGAATTTTTAACAGAAGTGAAACTAGAAAATAGGCTACACAAACATAGTAATTTCAGCTACTTCTCCCTGGCAAGTCTGTATAGATTTTGCTATTTATGGTTCTTCTTTTCCCAAAGGAACACAAAGCTTGTAAATGTAGAAATGTCAGTGAGAAATGGACAGTTGTGCATCAAAATGAGGGATTTGTGTGTTTAACTGCCTATATTTGTATCTTACAATCCAGTTTGCATATGTGAAGTCAAGGATCATTATATTTATCAGTGCATAAATGAAAGGAGGGGAGATAAATGACCTGGTTTGCAGAGGTGCTGAGCACATGCAGTTTCCATTTATTTCAACTGGAGTGTGAAAAATAGGCACTAAGTGACTGACCCAAGCTCACACAATGGAGGATTGCCAGTGCCAGGAAGAAAACTCAGAAATCCTTCCAGTCTAAATCTTTCTCAGTCTAAACTCTAGACATATCCTCTCTCAGAAAAGAAAGGGGAAAATAAATAAATAAATAAATAAGGGGAGAAAGAAATAAAGAGAAGAAGAAAGAGGGAAAGAGAGAAAGAGGAGGAAGAGAGAAAGAAAAAGAAAGGGAGAAGGGAGGGAAGAAGGAAGGAAGGAAGGAAGGAAGGAAGGAAGGAAGGAAGGAAGGAAGGAAGGAAGGAAGGAAGGAAGGAAGGAAGGAAGGAAGGAAGGAAGGAAGGAAGGAAGGAAGGAAGGAAGGAAGGAAGGAAGGAAGGAAGGAAGGAAGGAAGGAAGGAAGGAAGGAAGGAAGGAAGGAAGGAAGGAAGGAAGGAAGGAAGGAAGGAAGGAAGGAAGGAAGGAAGGAAGGAAGGGAAAATTAAAAAAAAAAAAAAAAAGAATGGGACATGAAATACTGCTGCATGATCTTTAATGACTAGAACAGAAAATAATGCCAAGTAGGACTAGTAAATACATGTGAAGCATTGATCACACACCCAGCAACTTGCATGTGTGTCACAGATGGTTTTAGTAAAGAGACAAAAAGACAAAGAAAGAAAAAGAACATGTTAGTCCAGATAAAAAGACAGAAAGACAAAGAAATCTTCCAGTGTTAAAAAAAAAACAAAAAAAAAAAAACAACCACCCAATCAAAAATACTCTTATAAAATGCTACAGAAACTAATGATAAAAACTGTAGAACCGTTCCTTGATAACATGTAGACTAATCTCTACATAAATAGAAATAACAGCCCTTTGAAATGGCAATGATTTGCTTGGAAAACACTCATTAAAAACGTCCTGCAATTATTTACTCTATCATCATTTCTTGGCAGCAGCTGAGTGTCACTGCATCTTGTGTTGTTTTTTCAATGAAAAGGAAAGCATTGTTTGCGAAAAAAAAAAAATTAAAGCTAAGGCATTGTATTTGAAATAAGTGCTTGGTGACATGGAGCTGATTGCCCAAAGGAATTGGGGTACATATATTTGTATTATTGTACACGTGAGTACCTTGAATCATGTACTGCTTGCTCTCTCTGTTTGGATTATGCAGCTTGGCTGGGCAGCTATCCAAAAGATTCACATTAAATTCTAGCTATATTCAGCACGAAAGTCATCTAGCATCAGAGGATCAAAGTTACATCAACCAACAAGCACCAAGGAATTGATAAGCTGCTAAAATTAGGTCATCTCCTAGCAGCTGCTTTTGATGGATGAAGTAGAATTTAGCCGCAGGTTTTCTATTTAAAGGTCTGTTACAGCATCTTTTCCTGCAGCTACAATGAAAACACAACAAAGTATAATGCTCCTGATTAAATGTTTAATCATTTCTCTTCACTATTCTGATTGTTTCTGAGATTCCACAGATTTACTGCACGCAGTATTTGCAGACCTTTTAAAGCTGACATTAAAACAGCCAAGATTTTTTTAGTTCCTAAGGTGTAAATGTTGAGAGGATTTAAAATAAAATAAAATAAAATAAAATAAAATAAAATAAAATAAAATAAAATAAAATAAAATAAAATAAAATAAAATAAAATAAAATAAAAGCAAACAAACAAACAAACAAAAAATCAAACAAAAACAGTGGGTAAAATCTTGCAAAGCTATTTACTTATCGTACTTGGCAAAGCAGAGTGTCACTTATGGGAAACTGAAAATAAATCTTTATGCCATTATCTTACTCCTATGTCCACTAGATGAAATCTCCAGAAAACTACTAGGAACAGTTTAAATATATACATAACTATCCATGCGTAAATATATGTGGAGCTCAATAAATTTATCTCATGCATATGATTTTCTATGTGGCTACTTTCTGGGAAAGCTACCTACTTAAACTAATCAATGAAACTTTCAAAGGCTCTCGCTTAGAGAGCTAGACTGTCTTAGGTCTTCAGCAGCTGTCATCATGGTAACCATACAAAATATAACCTACCAAGATGTGCTTGTGATACCAGTGCAATGCAAGGGGTACTACTGTTATCAGGAAATAAACCAAAAGGCACAAATTAGTTCTGTACATGGAGAACCTGCCCTTGACCTGTTCAGAACGTGACCTACATGTGCTAGCTGCAGCACACATACAGCACCATATTGACATTATCTGCATAAGTGAAAACGTCATAGAGCTTTTTGCCAGTTTTTCCTATAGATCATTTCTTATATCTGTCCAAGTCACTACAACAGAATCTAAATAATCTTAAGAAACATAGGAGTTGAAAAGAAAGGGAATCTGTTCTGTGAATAAATGAACTTAACAGTCTATTGCCTTTTCAATTGAAAAATGATGGGGAGAAAGACTGAAAAATATAGTGACATAATGCCAGGAAAGACACATAACTGATCTTTCTAGAAGTGATGGGCACATTTATGCTACTTTATAGGAAACATACCTTGGTTTCATTTTGCCTTCTTAGTAAGCAGACTGTTGCTGGGTGGAAACTTCCATCAATAGTGGTGGAAAATCCCTACATGCCAGTTCCAAATCTGGTATGCCCAATCCTTAGTGCTTAAGAAAGCAGCACAATATCTCCAAATTTTGGTCTAGATATTTTTTTCCAGCTATGTACTTTTTCAATTAAAATCTGAACTATGTCTGGGGGAAAGTATGCTATATGTCTAGAGTAGACAACACATCACGAATTTTCCCTTTTTAAGGAAGAATCTTCATGAGCAGAATGCAAATGATTTTAATTTGTCAGCAGTGCTCTGTACTGCAGCCTGCTTGGCTCTTGAGCTAATCAGCTTTTTCTTTTTCTCAGGCCTTATAGAAAAAGCTAGCCAGGGAGCCAGCATGCAGGTGCCTAACTGGCTCATGGAGTAGGACATCTGGTGAGATGGGTATGCTATCATGCCACATGCATTTCTGACAACCTCAGCTGAAGGCTGTCTGTCATAACATCTGCTATCCTACAGTGCTATGGCCACCCCCTTTTTTTCCCTATGCATTGAGTGTATCTGATGTTATACCACATAGAACTTGGGATTTCAGTTTTAACTGTCCTTACAAGAAATGAGAGAAAAGTACCTTTCCTGCCCTCTAGCTGCAATTATTGGCTCATATTAGCATTAATATCTTTTTTTTTTCACTTGCAAACTAACAGAATTACTTCATTATCTGCTACTAACTGTGTGCCCAAGGCAAAACTGGCCAAAGAAGTCAGAACATAACAGGAGTTTGTTTTGTGTCATTTCATCTTAACGTTTGTACAAGAGAAGAAACACAATGCCCTCTTTTATTAAACAAAATACCCAAATGGTTTTAAGAGAAGTAAAACTATATATTTTCACTGGTTATTTAACTCAAACAGAAAAGAAGAATTATGTGCAAGCAGAACTTTTGAGGAGAAAATGACATTACCCTGGTCAAGTGTTTTGGCAATGGCTGTGATTTAAAGCTAAACCTACTTCTGAATCTCTGCTTTATATCTATGCTATTCTTGACAGTGACGAACACCCTGTTGGCCATTTTATCGTTTAACAATTTGAACAAGCTCTTTTTCTGCTTGTTCTTTCTTTGAAAAGACTTCATTTTAGAAATTTTGTTTTTCTGTCCTCTTTTTTATTATTTATTATTTTTAAACTACTTTTATTCTTTGATGCCACAAATTATATTATGATAAAAATTTCAGTCAATCTGAAGATGGGAGAATATCCTAATTCTCTTTCATCCTGCTAACAGCCTTCCTAGAAATGAAAAAAAGAGAGAGAGTGAGAAATATTGGAAAAAGAAAGAGTAGAAATTCATATGAAAAAATAATTCAATGCAGCAGTTTCATTTTTCATTCTCGTTAGTGACTCAAATGTGATGGAAATTGCTCTTCTCCTCACTCCTTCATATTTAGGAGATTTGTTTGGCATATCTATCGTTCCTAGTTCTGAAAAGACACAGTGTTTATAAATAAGAATAGTAATTATATTTGCTCACAGAATCATAGGATGGCAGGAATCTAATGGAGGTCGTCTGGTCCAACCCCTTTGGCTCAGGCAAGGCCACCTACCTCCAGCTGCCCAGGGCCATATCCAGAAAGCACAAACTATACAATATTCTTTACAACCTCAAGTCATATTCATCAGGTATGAAAACACCGGTAGTCGTAAACCATCTCAGTCGCCCATATATAGTTGTTGTGCATAATGTTCCAAAATGCAAAATGCACAAGAGTCAGTAAAAAGAGGAAAAATGTGGCTGCTTGTCTTAGATGAGAGAAATTGCTTCTTTTAGGCCTCCTTCTCCATCTCAGAACACTTGCCCCATCCTATCTGTGTCTTCTTTGTTGGGCAATGTGTTCTACTTCCTGAGGAAGACTGAGTATTTTGCAATGAATATTCTGATCTTCTGAGGGTGAACAGCCCTTGTGCAAGATCTCATTGCAGAGATCCCTTCAAATGTATAAATCTAGTGTAAAAAGCTAGTGTAGAAGTATTCAGCAAGCAATCACCATTCCTTCATTATATTGAAGGTGATCAAAGGGTTGGAGCACAAAGGGAGAGAATCAGGAATGTTTAGTCAAAAGAAGAGAAGGCTTCAGGGAGAATTTACAGTGGCTTTCCAGAAGGGAGGCCTGCAGTAAAGCTGGAGAGGGACACTTCATGATTGTAGTGACAGAACAAGACGGTTTTAAACTGAAAGAAGGTAGATTTAGGTCAGATATAAGGAAGAAATTATTTATGCAGAGGGTAGTGAGCCACTGAACAAGCTGCCAGAGATGCTGTGGATGCCCCATCCCTGGAGATGTTCAATACCAGATTGGATGGGGCCTTGGGTAACTTGATCTAGTTGGTGGCAAACCTGCCCATAGCAGGGGGTTGGAACTGAATGATCTTTAAGGTCCTTACCAAGTCAAGCTGTTCCATGATACTATGATCCTATGATTCTACACTTTTGAACTGTGAGGAGCTTGTTACACATGCATTTTGTAGTCCATCTGTAAAAATCCACTACAGGAGGGAAAAAGGTGTTTTTAGAAGAGTTAAATGGCACCACACTTTGATAGATCACTAACCTAAATGGGACATAGGGAAGATTAATGTAGGCAGACAGTATGAAGTTCAATTTGTTGTCATGCATGCTGAGGAATCAGTACCGCTAGCTACACTGCAGAAAGAGGCGCAGTAGTTTTCCATACTCATAAATTACACAGGAGAAGAAAACTGAAGAACAACAAAAATCCACTAATCAAGCTTTTGAATATGAGTAAATTAAGAAGCAGAATTAAGGTTTTCCACAGCCTCCTTGCTGAGCTTTCTTTCACTCCCCAAGCTCAGCTCCTGTGTCTATGGCTAGTTACAGAGTCATATCCACATATGAGTACACAGTGTAAAATGTGAAGAAATTTTCTTCTACTTGAACTTTGCTTTACTGAAACGAATGGGCAGTTACTCAATATTTGTTTATCCTACTCATTCTGCATGTGACCTCTGGTGTCATTTACTGCATGCCTTTCAAACCCTACAAGCAAAATGAGTTTTCTTTTTCTTATCATCATAATATTTTCCCATTGTTTTCTGTTTGTTTTCTTAAAATAGGCATGACTATGTTTAGTCATCATTATGTAATGTAAGTAAGACATCATTATTAACAACTTTAGATGCAGAAGAAGGTATATTTCAGAGAGAATAAAGTAAATCTTTTCCTCATTGTGAGCTAATTCAGTGGCCAGTTTGAGTTGCCAACTGCAGTTCACAGTTCTCGATAGCACTCTGCATTTGCTGGATACAGTTCTCACTGCAATCAGTTTCTTCTTTGAGGGCCCAGACTTTCCACAAATCTGATCAACACTTCTCAACATGGATATTCCTACATCAAGAACCTACTGTGCTTTTCCACATATCCAGGATCCTTCTCTTCACCTCTGTTTCTCACCCTTTCAGTGACAGTATCTCATCGGATCCACCATTTTACTCCTCTTACTTGGTCAATTAGATCTAAGGACTACTCTACTCTACTTTTCAGCTCCATATAAGTGTGAAAAGCAATCACTTTAAGGAAAATTTGCAAGGAAAAATCTTTCTTCAAGGACCATGAATGTGCATGCGTGTGTATCAGACATGATTGAAGCTGAAAACTGTTATTTTCCCTTGCCTTTACTTAGTGTCCTGTCCTGTGACTTGTAGTAGACATACAGCCCACCCCTACCTGCCCCCTATGCATTTCTCTTTCCTCTAACTGTATCTGCAGATTCTTGGGCTGGTGTTGCCCAGATAGAGACAAGACCCGTAACTCTGGGAGGTTAAGAAAAGGTGCAGTGAGACTAAAGTGAATGAAGCCAAGAAAAAGGAAAAATATTGGCTGAATACAAGGGAGAAAATTATCACTGTCAGGAAGTTATTAAAATCTGGACCAGACATCCAAATGAAATGGTGGAAGATCTTCATTTCAGACCCTTGAAACTGAAGTAGACAAAAGCATGTGCTCTCAAGGGGCTGATTTGAACAACTTGTGCTAGACCTTTCCCAGCTAAGATTTCCAGGATTAAAACTTACTCTTGAAATGCTGCCAGAAGCCTGCATATATTCTGCTTAGCTGCAGTGGTTAAGAAAAGGACCTTCACAGATATGACAAGGCTTTTCCGACTTATTTGCAATAGCAATAACAAGTATACAAAATATTTTACATCCTTCTTCTTTGCCTTATATAGCAATTATTCTGTCATTCATCAAACGTACACAAATTCCTCTTCATATGTAAATATACCATTTGCTTCACAACTCTAGCCAAACAGTTGTGCAGTTCTTTGTCAAGAAGATAATATATTTAATCACAGAGTGCCTTGTTTCCATTGTATTGAACAGGTGTTGTTTAATGGCATAGCCATTGTAACATTATATTCATTTATTAATGTGAATGTAATGAGCATACTGTTGAGACAAGAATGTGCTGGTCTCATGGCAAGGGTTAGTGGTTTCTTGTGATGTGGTATGTGTATGATAGTGGCTTTGATTTCAGAGCTGCAGGGAAGCAGGAGTTCATTACAGCAAGTCCATCTGATGTGGCTAGTTTTAGCCCTTGCTCTCTTTTGAAAAGTGGAGAGTACTTGAAAGACTTGGTTGGAAATGTGCAAGTTATTCAATGTGGTTAATTCCCAACTGGAATGAAGCTGGCTTCATTCCCAACTTCTTTTGAGACTGCATATGTGACCATGACCTCTGAAAAAGCAAAACCAATCTCCACTGGATTCATATTGCCTTTGGATACATGCACAATCCCTGGTATCCTATTTCATGAAATGACCTGTCTTCAAATGTGATGGAGGAAGTCAGGAGGTGATCGGCTAAAATTATGAAACTACACTGGCTTGGCCGGTTTAGACAGACAAGCTCTGCTTCCTTCTTAACTCATTTTTACGCACACTGACACACTTTTAAGAGTTACTGCTTCAAGTATTCTCAGCCTGCATCTCAGATGACTGCCAAGGCAGCACAGGCAAAATAAGGTGGATAAACAGTGTGAGTTAAGCACCTGAATTTTTTTTTTTTTCCATGGTTTTATGATTTTTGCTACTGGTATTCATCATAACATCATGTAGTGCACTGGGAGTTAAAGAGTTACTACTCCAGTTTGGGACAGTGGGCCTGTGAGCCTCCTGTCCCTTTGTCAAAGACACAGATCTAGAGATACCTCCATGACATTTTTCTAACTGCATGAAATCACCCACCTAGTGTCAGCTCGTCTGTTTGGTTTATAGAACACAGGTGTCTACTTCAGTTTGTTTGGACACAGGTATAGTCATATTTTGTGACATGCTTTATGCTGTGATTCTTTGGATCATTATTATGTGGTGCAGTACAGGTATTTCCCCCAAGTGATAACACTGCCTTTAGATTTCATGTGTGTCTTAACTGATTGTATTAGAGAAAACCAAGTCATCTCTGCACAGTACCATTATGTTATATGACATATTTTATCTTTTATATTTCCTGGCAAATGAATAATCTTAGTCTTGTTAATCCCTTTTTATACAAAGACCCTTCCATCCACAGTGCTAACTGGTTCTTTCACAGCACTTTCTATCTGCCATCCACAAGCACTTTACAACTAAAGCAAATGACATCCTATTAATGATTTTCATCACTGCCTTCTGGACTTCATCAGGACTCCATCAGTAGTTTTACTACTATTGGAGGGCTAAGAACAGAACAAGGTAGCTACGAAATAGAACATAAAATATAAATGTTATGACAATATTTTCAGTACTCTTCTTGTGACCATTCTTTAAATTGTCACAAAAGATTGATCAAATACCCTAAAGAAGTTGCCCAGCTTCCTTTCTTTCCTAGACAGAGAAATAGATTTGCTTCTTCTTCTCCTCACTAACACCAGCTTTATAGTCTTCCAGCTCTAGTTCCAGCTGAATTACTTCACCTTTGCAATATAAAGAAGAGGAAAAACTGATTTGTTATCTGCTTTCCAACTTTCTGCCATGGGTCTTGGGATCGAAGCAGGGTGTTTAACATGAGCAGGAAGTAAAAACATTTCTACTTTCAAGATCAGGTATGATTTGGGCAGAGAGCAAAGGCTCCATGTGTGATGAACTCTCAGCTCCAGCATGACCCCTCAAACTGGACAACACTGCTTTGACCTGCGATGGCCAGAGAAGTTGGATGAGAAACTTGGACTCTTTAGCCACTTCACTGTCCTGTTATATCATCTGTAACCACTGTCTGCTCCTAAAACATTCTGGGCTCCCCAGTACAAAAAAGACAGGGATCTCTTGGAAAGAGTCCAGCAGAGGGCCACAAAGATGGTGAAGGGCCTGGAGCATCTCCCCTATGAGGAGAGGCTTAGTGAACTGGGTCTGTTTAGCCTTGAGAAAAGAAGTCTGCAAGGGGATTTGATCTAGGTTTATAAATACCTGAGCTGTGGGAGCCCTAGTGGCGAGGCTGGTCTCTTTTCAGTAGTGTGTGGGGACAGGACTAGGGGAAATGGGCTGAAACTTCAGCATAGGAAGCTCCGCATGAATGTGCGCAAGAACTTCTTTACAGTGAGGGTGACGGAGCACTGGAACAGGCTGCCCAGGGAGGTGGTGGAGTCTCCTTCTCTGGAGATATTCAAGACCCGCCTGGATGCCTACCTGTACAATGTGGTGTAGGGAGCCTGCTTTGGCAGGGGGGTTGGACTCGATGATCTCTAGAGGTCCCTTCCAACCCCTACAATTCTGTGATTCTGTGATTAAACTTGCAGACTCACTTCCTCGGATTCAAGCACAAGAAGGTTGAAGAAGCCATGAAGGCTCATGGCATTGTTAAAACTGTGAGTGGCACAGAGGACCAAGTGAAAGCACCTGTAAAACTTCCTGGTTACATGCAAACTAATCCAGAAAGGTATTATGAACAGACCGTGGAAGAACTGCTTAATGAAGCACTTTACCTGGGCAGCTGGCCTCATCACCTTCTTGGAGGCTAACTTCTTAATTCCTCTGGAGCACTTCCCTTGACTTTCACTGTTGCCTTTTTCTATTGCCTCAGCAGTCTCTGGCTCATTCTAAGTTTTCAAATGTGCTGCAGTGTTGTCAATACAACTCAGGGCAACAAGATTTAGGGTCTCAACTAGCAATCTGCTTATTTTTTTCTGTTTATTATTCATTATTATTAGTAGTTTGTTTTAATTATTGGGAATTCTATAACTGGACTGAATAGTGGCCACGCCTGTGAAATAACTGCAGTGATAGATACACACTTTTCACACAAGCATAAGTGACTTATCTTCTTTCTTGGAGGCCACAGACTGTGGTTCTGAGGATCAAACCACTGATTAACACAGGTCCTGTTATCATTTATTTTCTCTGCTATTGACTCAGCTTTGTCACATGCAATGGGAGACTTTCGTACAGGTTTTGAAATGTGCCTGTCACGTAAATCAGATTAAAAAATCACCTTCTCTAGTGTGAAACTGACAGCACCACCAGGTTTACCTATAGGATCACTATGCAGCCTGAACTTCAGAAGGAGACACACTGGGGACTGCCAAATCCATGACTGGATGCCATGGCCCTGGCAGACTTTGCTCAAACATTTTCTATGCAGATAAGAAAGCAGAAATACATCAGCTTTATATTTGAACTGGAGCTGGATTGGAAAAAAATGCCTCTCTAATCTCTGCCATGTTAAAGAAATCATGATGAAAGCATGAATTTGACAGAGTCCTCTGAACTAGATGTTCTGTGAAACACAAATGTAATGTAGAGCAAGGGGGCTTTCTATTACATGCCAGTTAGAGAGAGACGAGACCTCACAGTCAGGGTTCATTGTTACATACTGTCCTTACAGCCACGTCAGAGGACTGCACCATTAACTGCAGCAGAAGCTTTTCTTCCATGCTGGAAACTGATGTTGGTAGTGAGAAACACTATTTCACTACATATGGAAGACTATACAGGCATAAAGAAATTTGATTGATAGAAAAAGGCAAACAAATTCTGTTGACAGCTTTGTGTGCATCGGTAACTAGAGCCAACTTGTCCCAAATTGTCAGCAGTGCAGTTAAGGGCAAACTTCAGCCAGTAACTGTAGTGCATGTTATCTTACTATAAACAGAATTGCTACCATGCTAACTGATACCCCACCACAGCTGCATGAACATAGCAGCACAGCTAGGTAAGGGAGGAGAACACAGGTTTGTGAAAAATAATTGTGCATAAGCAATAGAGACTCCTCATGGAAAATCTTCTTAAGGGGAACACCAGTATCTTTCAACTATTATTTCAATGGCATTATTCTTCATTAATAGAATAAGCCTATTGATATTTATGAAATAAGGGCAATGCAACACTTTAAGAATCATCTGTTTCCAAATTCACCTGTTATTCACCCTGAAAAGAATAATGTTACTAAAAAAACCCAACAAACTACTACAGTATTTCCATTAGGAAACATTTTTCACAAGATTTATGAAATCTAAAGAAAGCACAAGTGTCTCTGTAGTGAAATGAGAGCCTACAGAGCAAAGGGGGTTGTAGTGATCTTTGACAGGATAATTTCCTCTTTCTAAGCTATGCCAGAAGTTATGGGGTATGCATGGGTACAGTTCAGCTGTTGTATGGTCTCCAGCAAAGCACAAGGGAGACTGAAGTCATACAGATACTAAAATGATGTCACCATACATAGCTATCATTAAAGTTTTAGCACAGAAACATGATCCTACCAGTCAACAGTCACTGGACAGACTAGCTGGGAGGATCCACTGGCAGCCTAATTCAGGACATAGACATTCAGCACATTGCATATGTACCTTAAAATAAGCAAAGAGGGGCAGAATTCCAGAATTATTTCTAAAAACAATTTCATAACGACCCTTTCTACCATGCCAGCTACTCAGTACTCCAGGACACACCCTGATAACTGTTGTGGTGTTGCTATCATGTTCTAATCTTGAATTCTCATTATATAATAAGCAAGGGAAAATATACCTTGTCACCAGGGTAGAAAAAAACCTTCACATTAGGTAGCAAGGGGCTCAGCATTTAACTAAATTATCTGCCGTGTTTTCTTCCATCAGCTTCCTAAAAACTACCTACTAACAGCAGTGTTGCTCTGTCTATTTGTACTGCTCCCCTGTTTTCTGGTTCTGGTAGCACACAGGCTGGAGAAGGCTGGAGCTTCCTGGCTGTACAGTCGTTCTACAGCTGGCCCACTTAGCAAGGAAGCTCAGAGCAGAGTGTGTGTTGTGTCTGTGCAAGATGAGAACTGGTATGCATCGAGATTTCAGAAAAAAGACTCCCAACCAGAATTGTTTGTTTGAAATGTCTAGCATTACCTGAAGCTACTGTGATGTTGTGTATGAAAAGAGTACTTAAAGCCTTTTTAAAGTGATTCTAATCAGATTTTGTTTACTCATCCTCACTGTGAAGATTTCTAACTAATGAGCTATTATCTTTCTCAAGTTATGCAACACTCCCATAATGGCGTTCAGATTACAAGTGGATTCTTTTTTCAGATATCATATTCCTGCACAACCCCAAATTATCAACTGATGTGTATTAATACAGGACTCCTGAAAAGTCATTAAACAACAGAGCTCCAGGAACAGAGGTTAGCCATTATCACAGTATCGTGCGAGTTGGAAGGGACATAAGAGATCATCGAGTCCAACTCCCGGGTTTTGAGCCCCCTGTGTAGCGAAGCGGCACTTCTACCCCTGCGCCACAGGGGGGATTTGAACCCGGGCCCTCCAGTGCCACAGACAGCAGCTTATACCACTGCGCCACTGGGGGCACACATTACCATGCCCCATGCAGAAGTGGCAGCACTAAAATCATATTTGGGAAGAATTTCAAAGGCTACACTTATAACATCTAAGCAGATAATGTACATGAAGTGTTAACTGAAAGTCAGAGAAGTAGAAAGTTATGAAAATAAGATTAAAAAAAAACAGTTACAGAGGAGAGAGAGACTGAGCTGATTAGAGAGAAATTATTCATAAGTTCAACAGATATAATTTGGAAAAAAAAAAAAAAAACAAAACTCCACAAGCATCCAATTTGATATTACCATACTTATGTTAAATTCAATACTGTGAAAAATAATTACTGAAGATTCTAAATCCGTTCAGTGAAGTACTCAAAAGAGGCTGCTGACCATGCCTGACATTTTGGATAAAATGCCAAAAGGTTGCACTGTTCCTTTTCCTTGCCCTCTGCACTCCTCCCTTATTGCCTGATGGTTGTTGTATCCAGAAAGAGAACTGGGTTGCCCTGAGCAATAATGAACTGCCATTGTGTTATAAAGGCATGCTTCACTTCTATGTTTCAATGTTATTTCTGGCAACCCAGTGATAAAAATCAAAAATTCTGTGTCTGTCTGTGTGTAAACACATTACATTCAAGTCACATGAGCAGCAGACATAATTCTGTACCAGAAATAAATGTACTATAACGGCTTAAGTTTTCTAAAAGCGTTCTTTACCATCTGATGTTCATTTGGACATAGAAAAATCAGCTGCTCCTACTGGAAGATGCAGCTAGAATTTTCAGTGCTAAGCCTTGCCTGCCCAACATGTAACAGGTTCCCAGTGCTGCTGCCTCTTACAAACAAGCTGTCTATGGCATCTGGGGCAGTTCTCACTCCTCTCCTGCAGTACCCAGGTTAGTCTACAATAGAGCTTCTGGCTCCAGCACAATAGTCAGTGGTTCACCAAGACTGAAACAGTGCTCTGTATCAAAATGGCAACACTGCTTCTAGTTCAAACACAACAATAAGCTAGCTGGTCCAGTTGACAGAGCTTTGAACTAAATTTGATGAGAGAAAGGGATGCATTTCAGAGTGTCAGAGAAGAGCCAGAGAACATGGTGACTTTAGGAAGCAGTGGATTAAAATCTCATATTTGTCCCAGAGATTTTTTGGAAAGCTCCACCAACAAGGTAATATCCAACTAAAGTGCCTCTATACCAATGCACGCAGCAGGAAATAGAAACAGTGACACAGTTGTAACACTATTGCTATCATGGACACATAGTATGACTGACACAACTGGAATATGACAGTAGAGGGCTATAAAATTTTTAGAAGAGATTGGCAGAGCAAAAGAGGTAAAGGAGTTTCCCTCTATATTAAAACAATTGATAGACTATGAAAAACTGCCTCTAAGAAATAACAGCCATTAGATTTAGAACATGTGAGTTAAAATTAGGGGGCAGATCAATAAAGGATCAATAAAGGACATCTGATGGTCAGGGTCTGCTGCATCCTGCCTGATCAAAGGAAACCTCCTGACTAGGGCTTCTTGTTTCATCTATAAGAGGTCACACTTGCAGGCTCTTGTCCTGATGGGGTATTTTAACCATCCAGATATCTATCGGAGAAGTAACATGGTAGGCTGTAATCAATCTAGGAGACTCCTCGGGTCTGCTGAGGACAACTTCCTGCTCTGGCTATTGGACCAACAAACGAGAGTTGAAGAGTCCCTGAACCTGGTGCTCACCAATGTGGAGGAGATTATTACATTGGAGAAATACGAATTTGAAGGGTGGAATAGTCAGTGAATAAAGAATTGGTTGGATGGCTGTAGCTGGAGTATTGTTGTCAGAGGCTCCATGTCCAGCTGGAGTTCAGTCACAAGTGGTATCCCACAGGGGTCCACCTAGGGACCTGTGCTCTTAAACATCTTTATCAGTAACATAGTGGGTGGCATTGAACACACTCTCAGCAAGTTTGCTAATGACACCGAACTGAGTGGTGCAACTGATACAACAGAAGGGAGGGACACCATCCGGGGGCACCTAGATGGGCTTGAAACGTAGGCACATGAGAACCTAACCAGTTGTTGCACCTGGGACAGGGCATTACCAAATATGTGTACAGACTGGGAGAAGAACTGTTTGAGAGCAGTGAGAAGTGGTCAGCATGGAGAGGGAGGAGAGTTTTCCCCTCTGTTCTGCTCTGATGAGGCCCCAGACCTGGGGCCCCTAACACAAGAAGGATGTAGAACTTTTAGAGCAGGCCCAGAGGAGGTCCATAAAGATGATCAGAGGGCTGGAACACCTCTACTCTGAAGAAAGGTTGAGGGAAGTGGGCTTGTTTAGCTTGAAGAAGAGAAGGCTCCGCACTGTGGTATTTCAGTACTTAAAGGGAGGCTTACAATCAGAAGGGGGACTGACTTTTTACACTACTGGTAATAATGTAATGGTATTAAACTACAAGAGGAGACACTTAAGTTAGATGTGACGAAGAAATTACTATCTCAGAGAGTGTTGAGGCACTGGACCACGCTGGCCAGAAAAGCTGTGGATGCTTCATCTCTGGAGGCACTCTGGGCAGCCTGATCTAGTGGTTGGTAACTCCGACCACGACATCGGGTGTTAGAACAAGATGATCTTTAAGGTCTCTCTCAACCTAAGCCATCCTGATTCTATGATCTATGAACACTGGAGGAGCCCCTTCTCTTTTGGGCACCTCAGTACAGACAGGACATGGGGAAATGGACTCAAGTTGCACCAGGGTAAGCTTAGGTTGGATATCAGGAAAAACATCTTTACAGAAAGGGTTATTAAATGCTGGAATAGGCTCCCCGGGGAGATGGTTAAGTTACCATCCTGGAATGCATTCGAAAACTGTTTCGATGTGGTGCTCAGGGACATTTAGTGGAGGGCTGTTAGAGTTAGGGTAGTTTGGTTAGATTGTGATTGGATCTGATGATCTTCAAGGTCTTTTACAACCAGAGCAGTTCTATGATTCTATGATTCTTTCTAGAACCTAGAAAGAAAAGAAGTGCCTCCCAGACTTGCTCTTCTCCATAGTCTCTGGGTGGTCATTAGATGCTGGGCAAGTTAAGGAAGAAGAGCAGTATGAAACAGCAATGACTGTTAGCTGGTGAACAGAGCAGGAGACCACAGAGAAACCCAGGTTTACTCTAAACAGGCTAACTCAAGCACAAGGAGCACGTTCACATGCATGGTCTGGAGCTTTCTGCAGGTGAATTTCCTGCTCACATTTCTCCTTCAGAAACATTCACTTGTTCCTGGTGGAGAAGCAAAAACAACCATCAGCTTCCTTGTTGATTCCTTCTTTCTTGTCGTGGCAAAAGATATAGAAGCTTTTGTGAATATCAAGAAATTGCTGGGATTGAACAGGCAGCAATCTCCCCTTGCAGCTCTAGCAGAAGTAGACTGAAGGCCCCACAGATTTCCCCCAAAGGCAGTAGTAGAGGGCTCCATGAACTAGAGAAGGGAACATGTGTGAGTGGCCTGGACACACAGGGGGTACCAACTGACACGGAAAGAAGCTACCTAGATGCATCCATGTGCTGTACCTGGTTATGACAGAGTCACTCAGTGCCTTGTAACAAGTCAAATCTCTGTGTACCAAGTATCTCAGCTTCTTCCCTTTGAGATCATAATTATGTGTTCTTAGTGGAGTAAAAATCAGGAACACTAAATGCCTGCTCGACAATATAGAGGCTCACATGTACCATTTTACACACGGAGTCATTTCGTATTCATCTGCTGCTGCTCTCTGTATGAAAAAGAACTTATTCCATGAACATTAAAATGAACCTGTCTGCTTTTGGAGGTCTAGTCTTTGCCCCACCAGCTTTCTTCCCTAGCAACCCATACCTGTCTCCATAGTCCCCTTGACACCTCTGCTCAGCATGCACAACATGATGTCTGCTGTGCTAGGCATATCCATGCTCACTGCATAGCCTACTTCTATAATCTGCCTGCCTTCCCTCCACAGAGGAACTACCTACGCACCTCTTTCTCTTGATAGACTGCAGTTACCACAAAGTTAGTCAAAACATAATTATCTGTAATTCCTTATCAAGTCCAGTTGAGGGCTGAACAAGCTCAGAATCTTCTAGTGAGGGGGACAAGTACACAGACAGACTGATGACAAAGGCAGACTGTATAAATATAATTTTCTTATGAAGCCAAGCTACAGTACAATTAGGAGATTCAAAACAATGTTCTGCAAAGACTGTAATTCAAGCACAGCGTACAAATTTTTATAGAGCAATATGATTCATTTAGTACAGCAACACAAAATGTTACATAGGAAAAGGAGGGCTGGCCTCACATTTTAGTTGATTTAGGAGTCCAGAACCTAATTATGAGTCTTGGAAGCAAATAAAATATATAAATGATAACATCACAGAACTTCATTTAGCAGTTAGAACCTAGATAGTTGATTAAACAGATTGAATGGCATTTAGATTTATCCTCAACTTGCTATAAACTAAGATACTTATTCTTGCTATCTAACTAAAATACTAATTAATCCCACACATCTACCAGAGTAGCAGTGGTGACCCTTCTAAATGTCAGTAGGTATAGTGTAGTCTTCCCTGTTAACATTCATGTCTGTACAGCTGGATATAGTTCCCACAAATGAGTTCCATGATGAGGTTGTTTTGCAGTAGTATATGTGCATGTTTTGATAGTATGCACAATTTATACATGCATAACCTTTCTGTTTAATGCAAGTTACTCATTCTATCTGTGGTTGCCATCAAAGGGCTTAACCCTAATTTAAACCCTAGTTTCACATAGAACTGAAGGGTTACCTCAACAATGCTGAAGCCTATGCATTTCTGACAACCTGCAGCCAGCCATTTTAAGTCAACAAACATGTCTTTTCCCTGACCCTTTTGAGCTTTTGTTCAAAAGTTTGAAGGCTGCTTACTGACAAGTGATTTGTTTCCATTAGAACATGCCTCATTCCAGCCATCCGTGACCGTTTTGTACTTAGGGCTTTATAACCAGCACGTCTCAACATTCCTAAAATCCCAGAGAGGATCTGAAAATAGAATAAGAAATGAGCATTTAAATTAAAAGCAACAGCCCTTGCATGAAGCTGCCAGGTTTTTATGGTAGATAGTGACTTTTTGCCTACCCCCACTCTCCCTACTCCCCCTTCTTCACAGGGTTGTAAGCTGCATTTTCCATAATATTTCGCAATGCCACCTAGAGTTATGTTCACTCTATTTATAGAAGCCTGTTTTAAAGCGAAACAGGTGTCAGATTGAATGAGGGTGTTCTCAGCATACACGTCCACTTGGGGAGGAGATAGGAGGTTTACTACTTTCTGTAATTGGGGGATTTACATTTTGATCACTAATCTCTCTCTGCGGGGTTCAAAGGGGGGAGAAGAAAGAACTGAAGAGCAGTGAAGGAAAGGCTAGCTTTCTGGTGAATCTAAGCAGTGCTGCCTTTTACAACACCCTGCAATCTGACTTCTCCTTTTTTCAACTGCTGAAACTGATATGAGCATTTGTGGAGGGGGCCAGACAGCCTGTCCTCAGGAATGCCACCTTCTGAATGGTTGCCAAACTGACAGGGCGCAGATGAGGTGGGGAGAGTGAAAGTCTCCCCAATTAGTCCATTGCACCAGAGACCACTTCTGAGGCAGAAAAGTTCAGTGTAGTGCTCCCATGCCTCTCCGCCTTATGCCATCTTTGTTACTGGCTGTTGAACAGCATACTGTGGGAGGAGACAAGATATGGACCATTGTGCTACATGGTGCAGAAATAAGAACCAGCATAAAAAAGTCCCTGACTTGCTATGCTCAGAGACAGATGAAGAGGCAATGTGTAGATGAAAAGATCAACAGAGAGGAATGTGGGGGTAGCATAAAAAGATGAGGTAACACCTAAAGAGGACATAGTAAAAAGTAGAATCACTGAACAACAGAATTGCAAAAGTTGGAAAAGACCTCTAAGATCACCCAGTCCAACTAAGACTAAGTAATCCCTGTTCCATCAGCTGCCCCTCATAAGACTTGTGCTCCAAACCCCTCACCAGCTTTGTTACCCTTCCCTGAACATGCTCCAGGGCCTCGATGTCCTTCTTGTACTGAGGGGATCCAAAACTGACCACAGTACTCGAGGTGAGGCCACACCAGGGCTGAGTATGGAGGGAGGATCACTTCTCCACTCCTGCTGGCAACACTGTTTCTGATACAAGCCAGGATGCCATTGGCCTTCTTGGCCATCTGGACACACTGCTGGCTCATGTTGAGTTGAGCGTCAACCAGTAACCCCAGTTTCGTTTTCTCTACACAGTCTTCCAACCATTCTGCCCCAAGCCTGTAGCATTGTCTGGGCTTGTGGAGGCCAAAGTACAGATGAACTGTTGGTCGCAGCCCAACTATTCAGGCTGTCCAGGTTGCTCCATAGGGCCTTCCTTCCCCTAGGCAGACCGACACTTCCTTACAGCTTGGTGTCACCTGAAGACATACTGAGAGTGCACTCAGTGCCCTCATCCAGGTCATCAATAAAGATACTGAACAGGAAAGGCCCCTCTACCGACTCCCTGGAGCACCATTTGTGACTGATTGACAGCTGTATTTAATTCCATTTGTCACCACTCTCTGGGCCCAGCCACCCAGCCAGTCCTCTATCCAGCAAGGGTGTATGTGTCCAAGCCATGGACTGCCAGCTTCTCCAGGAGAATACTATGGGTGACAGCACTGAAAGCTCTTCTGAAGTCTAGGTAGACTAAGTCAACAGTTTTTCCCTCATCCACCATGAGGGTCACTCAGTCATAGAAGGAGTCAAGCAGGACCTACCTTTCATGAACTCATGATGGCTAGACCTAGTGCCCCAGTTTTCTCACACGTGCCATGTCATCTCCCTCAAGATCACAGAATCACAGAATCACCAATGTTGGAAAAGACCTAAAAGATCATCCAGTCCTACCATTCAACTATGACCAATAGCTCCCATTAAACCATGTCCCTCAAAACAACATCCAAGCATTCCTTAAAAACCCCTAGCATCTGTGACTCCACCACCTCCCTGGGCAAACCATTCCAGTGCCTGACCACCCTTTCTGAGATGTAATATTTTCTAATGTCCAGCCTGAATCTCCCCTGCCGCAGCTTGAAACCATTCCCTCTAGTCCTAAGATGATTTACTCCATAACCTTCCCTGACATCCAGGTCAGGATGACAGTCCTGTAATTCACCGGATCCTCCTTACAACCCTTCTTATAGCTGGGAGTCACACTGGCAAGCCTCCAACCCTCTGACACCTCTCCAGCTGGCCAGGAACACTGATAGATGATGAAAAGTATCTTGGCTTTCTCCTCTGGCAGCTCCTCCAGCACACTCAGGTGGATTGCTCCCAGCCACACGGACCTGTGGCAGGTCTTCCACTGTTTCCACCTGAATCGTGGGGAGTTTATTCCACTCTCCATTCGAGATTTCCAGGTCAGAGCACCCTGAGAGAAACTGTTCTGACTTTTAAAGACAGAAATAAAGAAGGCAATGAGAATCCCAGCTTTGTTCTTATCCTCAGAGGTCACGTTCCCCACTGCATCCAGTAAAGGCTGAACATTCTCCTTAGTCCTCCCCTTGCTGTTAATATACCTGTAAAATAGTTTTGGTTTGGTTTTTTTTTTTGTTGTTGTTGGGTTTTTTTTTTTGTTTTTTTGTTTTTTTTTACCCAGTTTACCCTCTTTTACCATAATGGCCAAGTTGAATTCAAGCTGGGCTTTTGCTTGTCTGATTTTCTCCCTGCACATCCTAACAAATCCTTTGTGCTATCCTCAAGCTGTCCTTCCCTTCTTCCACAGGTGTTAGATTCTCTTTTTGTCATGGAGCCTCAGAAGAAGTTCTCTATTCATCCACACTGTCTTCTTCCCCAACAGCTCATCTTGCAGCACAAGACGGTAGCCTGCTCCCACGCCTTTAAAGCTTCCTTAAGGAGGAGCAACCAGCTTTCCTGGACATCTTTACCCTTCAGAACTGAATTCCAAGGGACTCTCCCTGTCAGCATCCTGAGCAGTGCAAAGTCCACCCTCCAGAAGTCCAAGGCAGCAGTTTTGCTACCCTGTCTTTACTTCACCAGGATGTGAGATCTCTTCCATTTTGTGGTTGCTTTGCTCAAGACAGCTCCTGACCTTCACATCGCCCACCAGTCCTTCTCTGTTTGTGAACAGCACGCCAAATGAGGCACCTCCCCTGGTCGGCTCTCCTACCAGCTGTGTCAGGAAGTTATCTTCCACGCACTCTGGAAACCTCCCAGATCGCTTCTTCTGCACTGTACTGGATTTCCAACATTCATCAGGGAAATTGGAGTCCCCTATGAGAACAAGGGCTGGCAATTGCACAACATCCACCAGCTGCTCACAGAACACCTCATCTGCCTCTTCATCCTGGTTAGGCAGTCCAGGATGCCCACCTTGTTGGCCCTCTCCCTGATCCCTACCCATAGAGGTTCAGCCTTATCATTCCCAGCCCCAGGCTCAACAACATCAAAACACGCTCTAGTAAATTGCCATGCCACCTTTCCTTGCTTTTCCTTGCCAGTCCCTTCTGAAGAGTTTATACCCATACACTGCATCACTCCAGTTGTGGGAGTGATCCCACCAGGTTTCCATAATGCCAACTAAGTCACAGTATGCTTGCAACACAGTGGCTTCCAGCTCCTTCTGTTTGTTGCCCATGCGGCGGGCATTGGTGTAGATGCACTTCAGCTGAGCTCCTTGCCTCACCTCCAATCCCATCATCATTCCCCTGGGCTCTTCTCCAGTGGGCCCAGTTTTATCCCCATTCCCCTTCATGTCTAGTTCAAAGCCCTCTCAATGAGCCCTGCCAGCTCATGGGCTAGATCCATTTCTCCCTTTCACACAGGCAAGACCCATCCGCAGCCATCATGCCAGGCGGTCCCCCATGGTGAAAAGAAACATAAATCTGTGTGCACCACGTATTTATGAGATCCACTAACCACCCCAATCCGCTGAATTCCTTTTTGAGAATCCTCAGGCTTCTCTCAGTGACTTTCTTGCTTCTGGCCTGAACTATCAATAGAGGATAATAATCAGAGGGGCAAATCAGACAAGGAAGTTCCCTAGAAATATCCCTCACTTGGGCCCCATGGAGGCAGTACACTTCCCTGCGGGTAGGGCCAGACTGACATATAGGGCCCCCTGTTCCTCTCAGAAGATAACTGCCTTTGATAATCACCATCCTGTCCTGTGAAGTTGGGTTTGTGGGGAAGGACATTTATAAGGACAATTTAGAAAGTGGGGTATCATAGAAACAGAAAATTTTGTATGTGACAGTGGTGGCAATGTTTTAGTATTGCCTTGAACACACTGGACATCATCAGCATATCAGTTGGGCTACATTATGATTTTTTTTATTGTATTCATAGGTACCCAGCACAGTGTAAAACCGTTACGAGAACTGGACACACTGCAAGAAGTCTAGCATAAGACCCCCAAGATGAAGAAGGTACAGAAACATGTACCCTGTGAAGAGAAGCTGTGAGAGCTGTTATGTTTCAGGCCAGAGAGCAGGAGGCTCAAAGGAATTTCATTTTAGTGTCCATAAATACTTGAAAGGTGCAGTTGACAGAACAAGGCTCTTCTGAGTGGTGCCCAGTGCCCGGAAAAGAGGCAATGTGACTGGAACTCAGGAGGTTCCCTTTGAACTCCAGGAAATACTGTGCTGTTCATGTGACAGAGCATTGACAGAAGTTGCCCAGAGAGGTTGTGAAGTCTACTCTTTGGGAATCCTCAGATGCTGTCTGTATGTGTTCCTGGGCATCCTGCACTGAGTGTCCCTGCTGTAGCAGGGGTTGGGCTGTATGGACACACAGATCACTCAGCCTCAGCCATTCTGTAAAATAGAAGGCTTTTTCAGGAGGCTGAATTACAATTACGAATGACCTGGAAAAGAGGGACATCTAAATGTATTAGGCCATCATACTGCTTTCTACTGAAGGAAGTAACTTGTAGTTCTTGGAGAGATATGATCACATCAACTGTCTTATTTATCCAGGAAATAAGGTGTTAATTCAAGTGGACAGGTGCAAAAACACAAGTTTGGCGTGTGTCTGTGGATTTACTGTGATTCAACAGACATTCATGTTAATTGACTATACAAATGACAACTTACATTTTAAGTTTAGTATTTTTTGTACTTGGAGTGCTTGGAGTTATCACTTCTGTTTAACAAACACATCATGGTATTTGTGGTTTCATTCATGCACATATTTATGAACACATATTTTAAATACCATGAAAGTAACGAAAATATGAAAATCACTATGCAAAAAAAAAAAAAAAAAAGTAATGGAAATCTTGCAGAACTATTCAGTTTTGTTGTATTCTGTATTGTGCTCTGAAAATATGAGCACAAATGAAAAACAAAATTTCTCAGAAAGTGAGTGTGGAAGAAAACATGCAAATATTTAAGAACAGAAGGTTACATTTTCAGAAGTGCTCACCAGCTCTTGTTCCTCACAATGAACACCAGATCTACTGGATACTGAGCTCTGCTGAAAAACAAACCATTTTACTGAAGAGCCTGACTGGAAACTGAACTATCTTTGTAATCTGATCTAGGAAATACATCATATCAAATTGTTTATAAAGAAATAGGTCTTATCATTGCTGTTTCTGAATTAATAAAATACAGTTGAAATAATGCTGTGTGCAGTATAAGTCATTTTAATAACAAGCTTACATGCTGCAAAAGCAAACAAGTAAACAAAGCGCTCTGAAGATATATGAAGCTTTCACAGCATGCGGTTCTCACATTTAGCAGGGGACAGCAAATTAGATAGGTAGTTAAATCCCTATCTGCTTAGACACTCCAGGCACAACTTCACTGGAATTTGCCCTTCTCTAATTTCTCATGCTTCTGTTTCCACATGCATACAAGAAGAACCTGCAGGAGCAGGACATGACACACAAGCACAGCTCTGCCTCTATATATAAAGAGTTTGCAGACAGGTTATCTGCAGATGATTACAAAGCAGTTGCTTCCAGTGGGGAAGCCCACATTAAATCATTGTCTGGAAAACATCTGGATGTTGAAATGAACACTTTCCAGGCATGCTCTGCTACCAATCCCCTGCATCATTCTAACATTAGTCACATCTTACATCTCTAAGAGCTATAAGAGTCCAGAGCTTGGATTTTATGAAATGAAATCACTGAGTGGCTTGGGTTGAAAGAGACCTCGAAGTCCACCCAGTTCCAACCCTCTGCCATGGTTAACATTGCCATCCACCCCTAAGACTTTTCAGGGCCCCATCTAACCTTGCCTTGAATGCCTCCAGAAATGGGACATCCACGTCCAGTGCCTCACTGCCCTCTGAGTAAAGTATTTTCTCCTGACATCTAACCTAAATCCCCCTCCTTTTCATTTAAAACCATACCCTTTTATCCTATCACTACCAGACCATGTAAAAAGTTGGACCCCCCTCCTGCTTATAAGCTGCCTTCAAGTATTAGAATGGTGTAGTGAGGTCTCCCTGGAGCCTTCTCTTCTCCAAGCTAAACAAGCTCAGCTCCCTCAGACTGCCTTCAAAAGAAAGGTGCTCCATCCCTCTGATCATCCTTCTGGTCCTCCTCTGGAAGCACTCCAAGAGCTCCACATCCCTCCTATGCTGGAAGTCCCAGTACTGGACACAGTATTCCAGATGGGTCCTCATCAGGGCAGAGTAGAGGAAGACAACCATCTCCCTCACCCTACTGGCCACCATTCTTTTGTTGAAGCCCAGGATAATGTTGACCTTTTTGGGCTGCAAGAGTAGACATCTGGGTCATGCCGTACAGAAGGCACATCTAAAAAATCCCATTAAAATGACTGTAATGTAAGTAAGAAATACATTAAAATGTAAAGTTTAAGTAGTCCTTAATTTTATGCATAGGAAATATGTCAGTGACAAAGTTCAGACAAGCTCAGAATGAGCTCATGGCCAGATTTTGACAAGAGGAGCAGCACCGCTCCTTCAACTTCAGTAGAAACATGGCAATTTATCTGGAAGACAGCAGCATTCTGATGCTTTGCAATAGTGCTTTGTGGGGTAGTGACCCAGATTTCTAGTCCAGGAAGCTGGAAACCTATCATAAGGGTCACTTATAATGTAATTATTTGTATTTCATCATGGTTATGGAATGTTAGCTTGCCTTGTGCTGAAGTCCTGTGAAAGTTCTAAAACTTAATTGCTATTGATTTGGTTCTAGTGAGTAGTGCTAAAGCAGTCAGATGAGGATGCAAAAGAAATACACAGAATTATTAACTTGAACCTTGTGAAGCTTCTGTCCTTTCCTGTAATCCAGTGACTGTTAATTACTTCTTTCTTTATTTTTCTTAGTATTAAAATCTTTGATTCTGCACTAAATAATGTTAAAAAAACAAACAGAAAAAAACCTGTAAAATGATAACAGAAGAAAGAGAAACTTATTTGCTCAGTATATCCTGTTTCTCTAGACTCTTACAATAGTGTCTGAAGTGCATGCAAGAATTTTGTCCTTACAAAGGCATCTTTTAATCCAACTGGACCTTCACCTTCTTGAGGTGAGACTTCTTTTCCTCATGATATACCTACAGTACATGGTATGCTGATGTGGCTGAATTGTACTATTGACTCTTAAGGATTATACATGTAATAGACTTCTACAGCATGAGCATAAAAGTGGGCAAAAGAATAAAATCCACTAGGAAAAGAGGAGTGACTGGGAATAGAAGGTTTCAAGGACTATCTCAAGGATCACTGAGTTACATACACTGAATCAAAGAATGGTTTGAGTTTGAAGACTGTCTAGTTCCAACCCCTTCCCATAGGCAGGGTTGCTACCCATCAGTCTGCCCAAAGCCCTACCTAGTCTGGGCTCAAACACCTCCAAGGATGGGGCATCCACAACTTCTCTGTATTGGCTATGCCTGTATGTCAGCATCCTCTGAGTAAAGAATTTCTTCTTAATGTCTAATCTAAATCTCACCTTTTTCTTTCACTACATTTCTTAATAGAAGAAACTGTTCTCCAGCTTTCCTGCGTAACTTTGGGTACTGGACGCCATTTATAAGGTCTCCCTGGGGCCTCCTCTTCTCCAGACTGAACAAGCCCAGTTCCCCCAACCTTTCTTCACAGGAGAAGTGCTCCAGCCCTCTGATCATCCTTGTGGCCCTTATCGAGCAGCACTCCAACAGCTCCAAGACTTTCTTGTACTGTGGCCCTCTTGATGCAGTACTCCAGATGAGAGTACTCCTCATGAGAGCAGAGTAGAGAGGGATAATCACTTCCTCTCCTTCCTGGCCACCTCTCTTTCAATTCCACCCAAATCACTGTTGGCCTTCTGGGCTGCAAGAGCACACTGCTGGCTCATGTTGAGCTCTATGTACATCATTGTCCCCAAGTTCTTTTCTGCAGGCCTGATCTCAACCAGTTCTCTGCTGAGCCTGTATTTGTTCTGGGGACTTCCCTGACACAGGTGAAAGACCTGGCACTTGGCCTTTTTGAACTTCCCAAGGTCCACTTGACCCCACTTCTTAAGCCTGTTAACACTTTTCTGAGTGAGTGGCATCCCTCCAGCATCCCTCCAGATGTCAACGGCACTACATAGCTTGGTGTTGCACTGTTAAACAGTGTTCATCCCAGTACTGACCCCTAAGGAACACCAATTGTTACCAGTCTCTTCTGGACATGGAGCTATTCCATCTATAGATTCAAGCCATCACATTTTATATGAGCACAAGAATTGCTTAATGTTAAAAAAGTTTGTGATTTTATTCTTAGAAGGATCCCATTTTTCACATGCCACATCTTAAGGCTGTGATTAATACATAGACATACATAGCTTAGCTACTTGCTCACTCATGCAACAAGCCATTCAACACAATCCAGAAGAGGTGAGAGTAACTATCATGCTCATGCAGATACTGTCAACAACTGTGTGCAAAGGAAAAATACCTTTCTTTGGGAATTAAATACAAAAAGTTACTCTCAACCATCATTTTTGTGTATTTGAGTAGAAAAATCTTCTTATCTGTACAGTGTTCCACATGTTCAGTGACCTTTCTTATCTCCAGATGTCATACTAATTATCATTTACTGAGAAGGGGGTGCATTACAGTCAACATTTGCTGGAGGAAATGGTTGTATCTATTTAACTTGAGTACTTTTTCTTCTGGGTACATTAATTCCATTTACAGCCCAAGCCAGCAAAGCTGCTCTTCTGAATATAAGTACAGAAAAGAATCTAAGGGTACACCTAATTTTACACATGCAAGTACATTTATGAAAACTGTTCTTTTTTTGAAGGTTTTTTTCTTCAGCAGATACTAAAGTTCTTGATGTGAATTTGATTTCTTGCTAACAAATTATGTCTTATTCTCATGTCTATCACCAATTAGAGTATGTTACACCAGACAATTAAAAACAATACCTGAATTTTTCATGGTACTTCTGCAGACCTCTGATTAGCTAATCTGCTAATTAAGCCATAGATGAACAGTGTCTTATCTTGAGACTGTAAGCATCTGCTCTGCACTGGAGAGAAAACACAATATCTCTATTTTTGTGATTACTGTAGTAGTCAAGTATATTGCCACAAGAACACAGAAGAGATTCTGAAACTGGCTGGGTAAAACACAGGGCTGTAGAACAGACTGGGGAGATTACTGAGTGTGCACAGAGTATTAAGTATGAAACTGCTGTGGGGAACTTTCCATTTTGGAAGGAACTTGCAGAATGCCCAGAGATAAATTATATCAGATCAGAAAACATGGTGATGTATCAGAAAGCTGCAGGAAAATGAACTGGCAAGACTCAGAACAGCTATAGGGACAGGAAGACAACCTGTGCACACATCTCTACCTCCTGGACAAACTCCTTTCCCCTCCACTGCAAATTTTCCTGCCACAACCATGTAGCAGCAGTCATTAAATGTCAAGGAAAACACATCAGAAAGACATAAAACAGAACAGCATTCTAGCACTTAAGCTGTTCTGACATTTAATACCTGTAATTACACTCAAAACAACAAACTCCAAGCAGCTGATCATTCAGGGTATATTTGATCACATAGAGTTACGAAATATTGCTGGAAAAGATGAGGCCCTCCAGAGGACTTCTTGGTAAGCATGTCTGATGGACAATGTTTGAGACTCATGACTGATAGCCATGTGAAAAATTTATACCCTATTATTTCTTCCAACAATGAAAAAGAACCAGTGGATGTTGAGACTCAGGAAAACTCCACCATTCCCTAGATGGTAAGAAGCAATGTGACAAGGCAGTAACTACAGTATGCAGGAAATACTATACACATTTGAACTTCCCTCCCTGAGTATAAAGCCAGTTACCATGTAGAGTTCTTCACAGCTCTGCCTACGAAGCAGAAAGACTAGAACTACCCAGCCTTCCCCTTGCACATTCTGGTGTCAGCACAAGCCCAGCAGAATAAGAGACACGAGGACAATCACCAAAATTCTTCTTGGAGAGCAGTGCCAATGAGGAGACATTGCAGAGAAGCAATGGACAGTGGGCCCAGTGGGCCCTCTTCCTTATTATTGTTTTACAAGAAAAATATATTTTTAGCATTCACAGTAGTGCTTTTTCAAAGAAAAGTTATATAAAATGATATAACACACACACAGATGCAAAAAAAGAAATGTGAATGACTCATTGCACTTATGCAAACTAAATTGCGTAAGCCTGTTTTTCTCAGCTCTTTAAAAAAAATCAACAAAAAACAAAACAAAACAGCACATACATAATCCTAAAAAATGAACTGAAATTCTCAGTTATGAAAGTTAAAAGTGTTGAATAAAAGCAGAACTCCCTCAGCTTCTCAGGGCCCTTCATGCCCACATCTGGTGTAGTGTTTACCAATAGATAAAAATAGAAAGTTGAAACTTAATAGACCCTAACATTTATCACAGTATTTAAGAATCTAACAAAACAAATCATGAGAGAAGTGGAATTCATTTCAGAGAAAATAACCCTGGAGACAGAGATCAGCAGCAACACTGTAAAGTGAGTTCATCAGTATTTACTGAAGTGGTACCTTTTAGCTACAGAACATGGGCAAACTGGAAAGAAAAAATGGACTGTGTATCTTCAATTCAGCAGGTAGTTATAATGCGAACTGAAAACAATTTAATCTTTTTAAGAAATCTTGCAGAATTTCCTCTAAGTAATTAAATCCATTATTTTAATTGTTGACAGATTACATCATAGGAATTGGTGTTTTCAGTCAAGCACAAGGACTGTCTTTCTTCAAAAAGGGCAGGGGCATTTCCTCATCTACCCAAGCCAGCAGCTGAAAGCATGCATGCTAGAGATAGGACAGGACATGAACAGACCAGGAACGTTGCATGTCACAGGAGTAAGACATCACCAATCAGAAAGCTGTCCCACTTCTGATTTGGAAGAGACATGAACAGCTTTGCATCAATCTTGAGAGCTGTCAAACCATGCCTTTGAACAGATAGGTCACAAAATCAGGTAAATCAAATCCTGAATTAAGAAAGGCATAACACAGTTTTCTAATGTATTCTCAGAAGTGTGTTCCACAATAATTTAAGAAGATCTTTTGCAAATAACCTTTCTGTTAATTGCAGTAGTAGCATTACTTTGGTGAACTATTCAAATCTACCACTGATGAGATAGTTTCAGGCCACAAAACCATATGAGTCAGTTAACCTACTCTCACAGGATCCTTTTCTCTCTTTCATTCATGGCACACAGGCATTCAACACAGAGACAGCATCTGATTGATTGGTGACTGGATCTTAAGAGAGGCTGGATGTCAACCCACGGGTCTGAAGCACAGTTCAGTGCAAGCAAAGGAGGCAGAGACCTGAGTGTACCACTCCCTATGCCATGACCCCAACACAAGGCAGAACCAATAGTTCCACTGATTTCAAAAGTTGATCTCGATTAGCACTAGCAACATTAAGACAAGCTACATTCACCATCTCCCAGCTCTCCAATGATCTCCACTTATCCTTTGCTGTTCCTAAGATACTGCTGGTATCTCAGATCAGCACTGGGAGAAAGTTTGCCTCTCTAGAAGCAGCAACATTAGGATGCCTTTGCTAAAGATGCATCAGTAAGCTACTGATCAAACAGGAATTTCAGTAACAAAGGCATTGTAAAATGCTCCATTCTGAGAAAGAAGATGAGGACAGTTCTGCAGACTGCTTTAGCATGCCGTTAAAACAATCTTCTATAGGTACCAGGAACATCCAGCAACACAACATAGAGCTTTGTATGGGCCAGTTGTGCTGCACTCTGCCATACAGGCTGGATCTAGAAACTACATAGTCTTGTTAATGAAAACAAGAAGAAAAATCTGTGCAACAATGAAACTTAAGTGCATAATTGCTGGTTTGATTTTACTGATGAGAGCAACGCTGTTGTTCAGAAGGACACAGGAGGAGCTGAATGATGCCACATGACACAGAAATCTAAGGTCTATCCTTTAATCTTTATCAACTTTAAATCTTTAGAAATCCTATAAACTAACTTCAAGATCTGAAAGTATTTTGAAAATGGAATAAAACAAAGTGAAGGGAAGTCCCCGGTCCTACGAAGTTTTATTTATTTTCATGGTTAACGTCATGTAAAGTAAAATCACGTACAACTCTTTGTGTAAAGGGAACTTTTTCCTGTAAGCCTTTCTGCAGGAAGAATAGTTTTGAATGACTAACTCAGTTCAGCATGCTGTTCATGTATGAGTAATACTACCTCAGTATATTTGGACTTGCAATCCATTTTTGTCATTCAGTACAGCGTCAAACAAAGAAACAAGCTTATTTCCTGCATTTTGTCCTACAGTCGACACAGTCGTGGAAAAAGACAAAATGCCCTGTCAGACGGAACAAAATTAACTTCCATTAGAATCCCTTTTATTGAAAGCTGCCAGATGTACTTACTTTGGTCTCAAGGCCAAACCATGACCAAAATTAAGAAGCTCAGAATTCCACTGGAGATGGTTATCACAACAAACTAGTACTCCATAATGCCTGTGCTTATATTGACTTTATTTCTAGGAACTACAGACTTCATTTTTGGAAAGTACCACCACCACACACTGATTCCATTTTAGGGGACAGGCAAGAATGCACAAGCTAAAGTTAGATTAGTTACACCATAATTTAAGGTGAAGGTACAGCTTTTCTTCTGTGTTCTTCAGTGCTTATCAAATTCCTGATCCTCGTTCCATCTGAGCAAGAGGATGAAGAACAAGACTATCACTTTTATTCATTGTGAGACTACATTAGTGTAAACAAGCAAAGATGACTGTAAGAGGAAACAAAAGGACTAAAATGTTACGGTACTTACTCACAGTGCATCATTGGACACAAGCATGCTTGCTCTGAAAATGACAGTCCCTCAGCCAAATTATTCACTGTAGCTGGGATGAGGCAACAGTTTATAAACTATCCAGTCCTAGATGTTGACTGATTGATTAAGACTTACCCTGCATCTGCAAAATGCCAATCTGATGGACTGAAACTGTATAGTTTCGACTTGGTAACACGCATGTAAGTTTTTTGACCAAGAAAATCTGTTCAGTGTGTATGAAACAAACCACTGCTCTAATCCAGTCAGACTAGGTGTTTCAGTGTTTCAGTTCCTGACCTAAAAGTGTCACTACTGGGCTCACTTATCCTGTAGACAAGTTCAAAGAGGATAATGATGAGAATCGAAGTGTTCTTTTACCCCCACCATTAGGGCTGTAACACAGTGAGCAGAGCTGCTCAGGAGAGTATGAACTACTGCCTCCAGCCTTGGTTTTGATGGGAGACACTATACTCAGCACTAATACTAGACAAGTCACACGTAACATTCAAATTCACTTCCAGGTTCAAAGAGGAGACAGATGAAAAGCCAAACACAAAGGTTGTTCCCTTTCAATAAAGCTTAAAATATGCTCTACAGATGAGGATATAATAAGCATACTGGTATACATGCAAACTTACTAGCCATGTTTTAATTAACATATTAGTATATATTTAATAGAGACAACATATTAAATACACATAAATACATATGAAATACAAACATATGTTGCATGTGTATTTCGTGGAGTTACACATCATTTCTTCCTGGAATTATCATTTCATCTAGTTTTTCTGAAGTTACTTCTAAAAAAATTAATGCTAATTTTAAGTTATATTGCATTTTCAATGTTAACTATGCCACCCCAAACATGAAAGTTGCTAATACTTGCTATACCTACCCAGCACTGAATCCCATACTACATTTACTGTTTAAACAGATCATTTATCTAATGGGGAGAAGCTCCAGATAGCAGCTCAAGTAACACTGTGCAACCAAGAAATGCTGCTGGACTGTGTGTGGACTGGACCATCAATAACAGAGAACTGATCTGCATTTTAATAAACCTTTCCATGAAATTCTGTTTCCTTCACTTGACTCTAAGAATGAGTGTTTGCTAAATTTAGTGCATAATGTGAGAACAGATCAGTCTACTTTTTGGTGAGCTACCCTAAAATAGTAAAAAAAACCTTGTAGCATAGAACTACAAACTGACACATGAACAATTTGATTCATTTCATAATCTTTGGATTCAACTTTAGCTGTAAGTTCATTATAATTCAGATACAAATGACACTGGATAGCAAGGGAAGAGCAACAGTTTGTGCAATTTTCTACTCTGCATACTCATTAGATATACACAGGCACACATGCATTGCCCCTGCAGATATATATAACTCATTTATCCTCAAGGCTGAAAACTGATAATATAAATACTTGGCAACAGAAGGTATTGTCCATTTGACTATTGCAATAATTGACAAGTACAGCCCTACAAGCCAGTACAAAGAATGCTGTAACAGAAGCCTACTCATAGAAAAGTTACTGTGCAGGTAGATGTGCCAGCCAGCACATGTGCTGTAAATGCAGGACCTCTCCCAGTTGCTGCACTTCTAAATGGACACTGCCTTTAGTCATTCATAAATTAATTTCCATTTGATGATCAACTGCAGTTGCAAGCGTGTTCATCATCAAAGTTTCTCAATTAGTAGTTTGGGAGCCCAGGGTTACCAAACTTATAGCTCTGCCTTCTGTCCTAGCTACTGAGGTACACCTGAGTTTATGGTAAGAGAAAGATGTGGTATACTTGCCCTGAAAAACACACATCAGATGATATCACAGAATCACAGAATCGCAGAACTGAAGGGACTGGAAGAGTACCTCCAGAGGCTGAGCTCAACCCCCCTGCTAGAGCACGCTCCCTAAAGCAGGCCGCACAAATAGGCATCTGGATGGGTCTTGAATATCTCCAAGGAAGGAAAATCCACAAGCACCCTGGGCAGCCCATTCCAGAGCTCCATCACCCTCACCATGAAGTAGTTCTTTTGCATATTGGTTTTAGAACTTCCTATGTTCCAGTTTATGGCCATTTCCCCTTGTCCCGTCCCCACAGAACACTGAAAAGAGGTTGGCCATATCCCTTTCTTTCCCACACTTAATGTATTTATCAACATTACTAAGATAATTTCCAAGTCCTCTTTTCTCTAGGCTGAACAGACCCAGCTCTCCCAGCTTTTCCTTATAAGGGAAATGTTCCAGGCCCTTTATCATCTTTGTGGCCCTCTGCTGGACTCCCTCCAGCACATTCTTGTCTTTTTTGCACTGGGGAACCCAGAACTGGATACAGTATTCCAGGAGAGGCCTCACTTGTTTGATTCACCATTACCAAATGAAAGCATGTCCTGAATGGTCAGGTATCTAGAAGCCCTCTCTTCTTACTGGTCAGTCATGTATTGTCTTCCACATGGATATTTGCTTGTTAAGCACCATGGCCTATAAGAGCTTATAAATAGTCCCATGGGAAGAAGGAGTCACTGAAGTGCCTGGAAAAGACTGCGTGAAGAAAACGGGAGAGAGGACTCACAAGCAAACAAGAGTTGCAGGAAACATATAAGAGACATGGGAATTTTTTGGACAGTGCCAGCTGAAGCACAACTTAAATTTGTCAAAATCATGGGAAAATTTTAGTCGCGTACTCATAGTATAACATATCCTCAGACATATTTCACAAGAGGTCCGTATTGTGTGGAAATAGGTGAACAAGCACAAGAATAAGCTGTTTCCCAGCCTTGTAGAAATAGTAGTTACTGCTCTTCTTTGCATTAGAAAACTTCAAGATGACATTCAAAAATTGAGACCCATCATCCTCTCAATGTGAAGTATCAGGCTTCTTTGCATACAACAGCAAGTTCAGAAGCATCTTGTGTAACCTGATTACTACTGTTGCTTGCTAAGCTGTAGGATAAACTGATTTCTCAGTGAACATCTATGCATCAAAACTCTCCTTTCTGAACATAGTTCAGCTGGAGGGGAAAGACAGCAGCTGAGGAAGAAATCGTTCCTGAGTCCTTTTATTACACCTGTCCTGAGAGGGATTTCCTGTCCCGAGAGCGGAATTTTTCCAATGAATCCATATGTTTCCATTCCATCAAACTAGCCTCCTTGTTCCAGCTCAGTACACGTCAAGTTCATAGAGAATTGTGTTGAATGTTGCACTTCACAATAATGTAGAACTTAGTCTAAAATGTTAGACATCTCCTTTGGAACGTAACACGCACAACAGTCTTAGGTACCAGGTGCCTCTTCTGTCACCCCTTAAAAGGGCAAAGCTTAATAAATGTAAACCACTGTACATTTACTCTATTCTTTGGGTCAGGCTGATTAAAAAATATTAATCATCCCCCTCCTCTCAATTGAAGGTGATACAGGTGGTACTCCATCCTAGATCACAGAATCATAGAGTCGTAGGGGTTGGAAGGGACCTCCAGAGATCATCAATTCCAAACCCCCTGCCAAAGCAGGTTCCCTACACCAGGTTGTACAGGTAGGCATCCAGGTGGGTCTTGAATATCTCCAGAGAAGGAGACTCCACAACCCCCCTGGCAGCTTGTTCCAGTGCTCACACCTTGTCTCACCAAGGTGTGTGACAATTGGAATCTGTCATCACCTTGAACAGGTATCACTGGGCATTTCCTGGAAAGGCATCTTAGGTGGCTTAACCTAGAGTAGTGACACTCTTCAAAGCCGCTGGAATGACACCATTGCTCACTCAATTACTGATGGGGCCTTGGAGCATGTGTGAATGCAAGTGGATCAGAGTGAGCTTGGATAGGCAAGACTGGGACACTTGCTGGAAGGTGACAAGACCTCTATTTTGGTCGTCAATCCTATAAGCAGGAAGAAGAACCTAGGATTTTTTCTTACCTACCTTGTAAGAACAAAATGAATAAAACAATACTTTGTACAGTAAAGAAATCTCTACCAAGGGCACAGGCAACAGCTCAGCAATTGCTCTGTCCCCTCACAGCAAGAAACAAATGCAGATTTGAACAGAGGAGATTCAGAGAAGTGAAATAATTTTCTCAGAAATTAGCAATCCACTTCCTGTTCAGAGAATGTAGAAGCTTAACAGAGGTATCTGGATTCCATTCTGAGGCTAAGATACCTGCCTTCTACCTTGGTCTGCTTCTGGATGTCACCTGCCCCCTGATCAGGCCCAAGACAGTCTTACACATAGTTGTTCCCCTTTCTGAAGAGCTGTTTTTCCCTGAAGGTATGTGTCTGTATCACCCCAATCACTACGATCAACTGTGCTGTCATTTTCTGCTTTGCTTTTAACATTCTTGTCTGTTGAAACTCCTCTGACCTTGGGCTGTATTCCACAGATCCTGCTTTAATCCACCCCTACATTTTTCCATAATGAGGCTCATATACCCCTACACACCACACACAAACACACAGACAATGTTTTAAATAATTAGTAACTTTCCCTTAAGGGTAAAAATGTTCTGTAATAGTACTTCTTTTTTGTTATGAAACAATGTAAATGATCTTGGTGTGGCAATATTTTGCAATATGGCTGCGTTATGCAATAAAGACTGAAGGGTTCAGATGGCTTACACGCACCTGGAGATGCATGCTGGAGTCCTGCAGCTATTAAAAAAAACACCTAAATATGTGTACCCATCTGTATATTTGTGCACATAAATATACAATCAAAAATAGCATGACTTCCTATCATCTGCCTACTTCCCTTTAGCAAAAATGTTAGGTGCAACATACTCTATGTTGTTTAACTTAAGCTCCTTTCCCCTTCCTTCCTTTCTTTCTTTCTTTCTTTCTTTCTTTCTTTCTTTCTTTCTTTCTTTCTTTCTTTCTTTCTTTCTTTCTTTCTTTCTTTCTTTCTTTCTTTCTTTCTTTCTTTCTTTCTTTCTTTCTTTCTTTCTTTCTTTCTTTCTTTCTTTCTTTCTTTCTTTCTTTCTTTCTTTCGTTCTTTCGTCCTTTCTTTCGTCCTTTCTTTCGTCCTTTCTTTCGTCCTTTCTTTCGTCCTTTCTTTCGTCCTTTCTTTCATCCTTTCTTTCTTTCGTCCTTTCGTCCTTTCGTCCTTTCTTTCGTCCTTTCTTTCGTCCTTTCTTTCGTCCTTTCGTCCTTTCTTTCGTCCTTTCTTTCGTCCTTTCTTTCGTCCTTTCGTCCTTTCTTTCGTCCTTTCTTTCGTCCTTTCTTTCGTCCTTTCTTTCTTTCGTCCTTTCATCCTTTCCTTTCTTCCTTTCCTTTCCTTTCCTTTCCTTTCCTTTCCTTTCCTTTCCTTTCCTTTCCTTTCCTTTCCTTTCCTTTCCTTTCCTTTCCTTTCCTTTCCTTTCCTTTCCTTTCCTTTCCTTTCCTTTCCTTTCCTTTCCTTTCCTTTCCTTTCCTTTCCTTTCCTTTCCTTTCCTTTCCTTTCCTTTCCTTTCCTTTCCTTTCCTTTCCTTTCCTTTCCTTTCCTTTCCTTTCCTTTCCTTCTTCTTTTTCTTTTTTTTTCTTTTTTTTTCTTTTTTCCAAATGAGGGACCCTTTTTAAACTTCATGAAAGGAATGCAGCACTTTTTTTTTTTTTTAGGAAGGTAGTTCTGAGCTCCTTCTCTTCTGCTAACACATGTAAATCCTGTTGATTTCAGGAAGTATGTGTTTGGGTCAGCACAATTCAATGTTGATTCCCTTCCTCAGCTTTCATTTCAGTTCTGCTGATGAAAATGTAGAAACTTGCCAAATGCTTGTATTTGCAAAGCAAATTCTGCTGCCAAGAACATAAAAATGTATATATTAAGTGACCTTTTCATTTTTTTCTTTTAAGATTGTCAGTGGGTTAAGGTGAAGTGAATGACACAGCATTCACATGAAAAAGAGATCCTCACTTTGTCTTTCTTCTTTAATTCCATAAAAGACAGTGGCTGACAGTGGCTGCATAACCAAAGCTTTATATCAAAATCACTGTGGACCATGTGGTTGTGCCTGCAGAAGTTAACCAACAGCTAAGTTAAACATCAGACTGCTGACTGCCGCAGCACAAACAGAACAGTAAATCACATACCTATCGTTTTGGGAGCAGACATTTTCTTAACCACCTTCCATTGCTCCATTCTTCCATCTCAGGATTGTGGGAAGGAAAAGCTGTGCAGTAAAGGCAGCTTTTATTACTCACAAGAAGGCTGGTGTGAGAAGGGAACCAATCTCTTACTAGGGGACAAAATATAGTGAAAGTTTATTGTTAAAGTATATTGGAGAAGTAAGGTAATTGACAAGGCGGAAGGATCAGGTAATATTTCACAGATCATGGAAAGATAATGAGAATTGTGATTAAATAATTGAAGCGTGTGCAAAGCCAAATGGTAGAGGAAGGTGAGGTTTTATGGAAACAAAATGTTATTAGTTCATCATTCTGATGGTTTTGGTTATTTCCTTAACTTTTCCTTGAACATACCTATTTTTCTCACTCAGTACTGGGGTCCTGTATGGGGCCAGACCTGCGATAGGCCACAGTGCAATTCTACTGTAAGCATGAACACAGAATTGTGGATTGCACAGCTTGTAATCAGTGCGCAGTTAACATATCTCAACTCAAAACATCAAACACAGATCAGAATAATCTGTATGTATGCCATACCAGATACACACATTCCATTAAGCGCTCTGCCATCTACAGCACCGCCATGATTCTAGCACACTTTGTCTATATTAGGCTCATAAAACCTACCTGCTCTTGTAGCAGGCAACATAAGGCTCTTCTAGGAAGTATCTCACAATATGTTGTGCACTCAGTGCTGGCCAACATGACATAAATCTGCTGCAAGGCCAGGCACAGAGTTCTAGGTCTTTGGTACACAGCAGGAAAGTGCTACAGTACATTACAACAGTAGATCAATTCAAGTTTCCTCTCCCACCTTTCCTTTACCTGACAGCTTGCATGTTCTGCAGCCTGTCTTCAGGCATACCTAAGTGAGTCTTGTGTCAAGCCCAACTGATTGTACCTTGCAATGTAACTGCCGCCAGCATTACTGACAGTGTACTTAATGCAGGGCCAGCTTTCCAACCAAGCTTTGCAAGTGAAATTTGGAGGGTTTGAGAGGTCTTTTCTGGAGCACATACTGAATTTACTGAGAATACTCTGTAGATGATGGAGAAATACTGGTGCTGCCAGCAGGCGTTATTCAGCATAACAAAACCTATCTAAATACCTACGGATAGGAAGAAGTATTCAAGCCACCTAAGTGGTAAAAATGAAGTCTTAATTTGGGGAATTATTAAGCTTGCCAGTTTCCAGTGGGAATTCTTAATATTTCACAGGATTTGACACTAAGAAGCTACACATCAGCTGTACCTCAGTTACATAAAAGATGCCTGAAATAAATATTATGCAGAATCCACTAAAATTAAATATCTACCTCAAAAATGATCCAAAGATATATATATTTTTTGTTCATCTATCATTCTAGGAAATGTTCATGTGCAACAGAAATCACATTACCATCTTCTTTTACTTGAGATCTTACAGTAAGTACCTATGCCAGCAGTTATGCCATGAAGAGCTGTTACAGAAATGCTCTGTTATCTGTTCTCGTTATGTAAATCACTTATGAGTACCCACAGAATCCAAAAGACATACTATCACAGAACGAAAGAATCACAAAGCTTGGAAAAGACCTTTAAGATCACCCAGCCCAATTGTCAATCAATCACCAGCATTTCCCACTAAACCATGCCTCACATCATCTAAATGTCTCTTGAGCACCTCCAGGGATGGTGACTCCAGCACCTCCCCAGGTAGCCTGTTCTAGTGAATTGCCACTTTTCCTAACATTCACCCCAAACCTCCCTTGGCATAACTTGAGGCCATTCCCTCTAGTCCTATTGCTAGTTACATGGAAAAGGATGTCAACCTCCCCCTCATTACAACCTCCCTTCCAGTAGCTGTGGAGAGCATTAAGGTCACTACTGAGCCATCCCTTCTCAAGACTAAGTAATGCCAGCTCCCTCAGCTGCTCCTCATACGACTTGTACTCCAGACCACTCACCAGCTTTGTTACCCTTCCCTGAACATGCTCCAGGGCTTTGATCCAAAACTGACCGCAGTACTCGAGGTGAGGCCACACCAGGGCTGAGTATGGAGGGATGATCACTTCTCCACTCCTGCTGGCAACAGTTTCTGATACAAGCCAGGATGCCATTGGCCTTCTTGGCCATCTGGACACACTGCTGGACACACTCATGGTGAGTTGAGTGTCAACAGGTAAGTCCGTTTTCTCTACACAGTCTTCCAACCATTCTGCCCCAAGCCTGTAGCATTGTCTGGGCTTGTGGAGGCCAAAGTACAGATGAAATGTTGGTCTGTTGGTCGCAGCCCAGCTATCCAGGCTGTCCAGGTTGCTCCATAGGGCCTTCCTTCCCCTAGGCAGACCGACACTTCCTTACAGCTTGGTGTCACCTGCAGACATACTGAGAGTGCACTCAGTGCCCTCATCCAGGTCATCAATAAAGGTACTGAACAGGAAAGGCCCCTCTACCAACTCCCTGGAGCACCATTTGTGACTGGTTGCCAGCTGTATTTAACTCCATTTGTCACCACTCTCTGGGCCCAGCCACCCAGCCAGTCCTCAATCCAGCAAGGGTGTATGTGTCCAAGCCATGGACTGCCAGCTTCTCCAGGAGAATACTATGGGTGACAGCACTGAAAGCTCTTCTGAAGTCTAGGTAGACTAAGTCAACAGTTTTTCCCTCATCCACCATGAGGGTCACTCAGTCATAGAAGGAGTCAAGCAGGACCTACCTAACTCATGATGGCTCAGCCTAATACCCCAGTTTTCTCACATGTGCCATGTCATCTCCCTCAAGATGACCTACTCTGTAACCTTCCCTGACATCCAGGTCAGGATGACAGTCCTGTAATTCACCGGATCCTCCTTACAACCCTTCTTATAGCTGGGAGTCACACTGGCAAGCCTCCAACCCTCTGACACCTCTCCAGCTGGCCAGGAACACTGATAGATGATGAAAAGTATCTTGGCTTTCTCCTCTGCCAGCTCCTCCAGCACACTCAGGTGGATACCTCCCAGCCACACGGACCTGTGGCAGGTCTTCCACTGTTTCCACCTGAATCGTGGGGAGTTTATTCCACTCCCCATTTGAGATTTCCAGGTCAGAGCACCCTGAGAGAAACTGTTCTGACTTTTAAAGACAGAAATAAAGAAGGCAATGAGAATCCCAGCTTTGTTCTTATCCTCAGAGGTCACGTTCCCCACTGCATCCAGTAAAGGCTGGACATTCTCCTTAGTCCTCCCCTTGCTGTTAATATACCTGTGAAAAAAGGTTTTGTTTTCTTTTACCCTAATGGCCAAGTTGAATTCAAACTGGGTTTTTGCTTGTGTGATTTTCTCCCTGCACATCCTAACAAATCCTCTGTGCCCTCCTCAAGCTGTCCTTCCCTTCTCCCACAAGTATTAGATTCTCTTTTTGTCATGGAGCCTCAGAAAAGGTTCTCTATTCATCCACGTTAGTCTTCTTCCCCAACAGCTCATCTTGCAGCACAAGGCGATAGCCTGCTCCCACGCCTTTAAAACTTCCTTAAGGAGGAGCGACCAGTTTTCCTGGACATCTTTACCATTCAGAACTGAATTCCAAGGGACTCTCCCTGTCAGCATCCTGAGCAGTGCAAAGTCCACCCTCCAGAAGTCCAAGGCAGCAGTTTTGCTACCCTGTCTTTACTTCACCAGGATGTGAGATCTCTTCCATTTTGTGGTTGCTCTGCTCAAGACAGCTCCTGACCTTCACATCTCCCACCAGTCACGCCAAGTGAGGCACCACCCTGGTCGTCTCTCCTTCCAGCTGTGTCAGGAAGTTATCTTCCATGCACTCTGGAAACCTCCCAGATCGCTTCTTCTGCACTGTACTGGATTTCCAACATCTATCAGGGAAACTGGAGTCCCCTATGAGAACAAGGGCTGGCAATTGCACAACATCCACCAGCTGCTCACAGAACACCTCATCTGCCTCTTCATCCTGGTTAGGCAGTCCAGGATGCCCACCTTGTTGGCCCTCTCCCTGATCCCTACCTATAGAGGTTCAGCCTTATCATTCCCAGCCCCAGGCTCAACAACATCAAAACACGCTCTAGTAAATTGCCATGCCGCCTTTCCTTGCTTTTCCTTGCCAGTCCCTTCTGAAGAGTTTATACCCATCCTCTGCATCACTCCAGTTGTGGGAGTGATCCCACCAGGTTTCCATAATGCCAACTAAGTCACAGTATGCTTGCAACACAGTGGCTTCCAGCTCCTCCTGTTTGTTGCCCATGCGGCGGGCATTGGTGTAGATGCACTTCAGCTGAGCTCCTTGCCTCACCTCCAATCCCATCATCATTCCCCTGGGCTCTTCTCCAGTGGGCCCAGTTTTATCCCCATTCCCCTTCATGTCTAGTTCAAAGCCCTCTCAATGAGCCCTGCCAGCTCATGGGCTAGATCCATTTCTTCCTTTCACACAGGCAAGACCCATCCACGGCCATCATGCCAGGCGGTCCCCCATGGTCAAAAGAAACATAAATCTGTGTGCACCACGTATTTATGAGATGGCTTTTCCTGCTCCTCTCTGTATGCTCCCCTGAAGGGATAGATGAAAATACAGCCTGTACACTCACTCCATCCACTAACCACCCCAATTTGCTGAATTCCTTTTTGAGAATCTTCAGGCTTCTCTCAGTGACTTTCTTGCTCCTGGCCTGAACTATCAATAGAGGATAATAACCAGAGAGGCAAATCAGACAAGGAAGTTCCCTAGAAATATCCCTCACTTGGGCCCCATGGAGGGAGTACGCTTCCCTGCAGGTAGGGCCAGACTGACATATAGGGCCCTCCGTTCCTCTCAGAAGGTAACTGCCTTTGACAATTTCCCTTCTGTCCTTCTTGACAGCAGATACTTATGTGTTCAGATAGTTTTACCCAAATAACTGCTTTTAGTCTATCAGAATGAAGAGATGACAATATCTTTTGCTTGATATGGTAACTTCAGCCTATGTTTGTGTTTGGTTTTTTTAAATTTTTTAAATTTTTTTAAAATCCTTTTTACTAAAGCAAAATAGCAGTGTGTTTATAAATCACCATCTGCTTTTAGTAGTGAAATATCTCCCCAAAGCATGGACAAGAGGCATAAAAAAACCCACCTTCAACCCTTAGATTCTCCATAGCAACTGAAATTGAAAATGATGCATTTATTGTAAGCACTGCTTCTTTCGTAAACAGCACTGCATGGTCAAAACACTCTGTTCAGTGTTTCATATACCTGTTTATCAGTTATTAATTCACCACCATAAACTGTTTAGATCTCAGTCAGGAATGACTGATGGGTAAGTGCTACTGAAAGTATTTTTATGAGTTAAAACAGCCTAAAGCTGCTGACATTTGGGGTGCAATAAGACATGGAAATGCATGTAGAGAAATCCGAGTGGGCCTAGGTAATTTGGATACTGATAACAATGAAACATTATGTCATCTGATGGTGGCCCAGGACCAGTTTGGACTCTTGCTTAGTGGAGTAAGAATTTGGACACAGTTTCTCAGGATCTTACTATAGTGCACTGTACTCTACTCATGCACTGTTAGCCTTAGGCAACACATTTATAGCTTTACTTCTCGCTCCTTTATCCTTTGAACCGTTATGCAATATAAGTTACACTTAGAAAAGGAAGAGAATGACTCATTAGTTTTCTATAGGTGTCTCAGCAGAAGACAAAGGCTCAAATTTGTGCCCCTCACCTTCTTCCTCCTAAAGAAGGGCATGTGCCGCTTCGTCATTGTGTAGACTCAAGGCACTGCAGGCTCAGCTGGCTCACTTCAGCTGCAAACATCCAGAGGTGTATGAGCACAAAGAGAGAAAGGCCAAAAGGCAGACAAAACCAGTTTCAGAACCTCCAGCATTGGTGGGACTGTGTTTGTTGGTCCTGATTTCAGTGAGAAGACAGATTTCAGTTTCACCGTACTTTCAGTTTACAACCTTTGAAGGCTTTGAACCATAGAATGCCAATTAACTTTCCAGTATAACTTGAGAAAAAGGTACTGCTCTCTTCTTTTTCACTTCCAAAGTGAAAAATGAGTCTGCCTTTTTCAGACATCCAAATCAATTTTTCCAAAGACAGAAAACATTCTTAGCCACCACAGGACGCTTCATACAACATGTAAGATGGCTTATGAACAATCACTTCCATAAAACAACGTGATTTTGGAATTGGTAGTATTTAAAAAGTATAATCTGTTGCATAGTTATCACCGTGGTGATTTAATTAAAATCTAAGCTTACAACTTCAAACTCCCAAACTTCAACACCACAGAAGAAGATGCCCATAATTCCCCTTTGTACTTGCTGGATCATAAATGCTGTGATGACTAACTAACTCTATCCGGCATTTAAAATACTTGCTAGTGGCAGTATTCAGGATGTCTTCCACATTATGGAAAAAAAAGAGCACAAAAGTCATGGAGAATCACAGGCTTCTTTATGTATCTTGTTCTGCAAGGTCAGGACTTCTTCACTGTTGAATGTGAAAGAAGTTTAAAATTACGAAATCATTTATTCATGAGGGAAATGTGCTGTTATTTTTTTCTCAGTCAGCAGTCAATAACTAGCCCAAAAAAGGGCAAAATAAAAATAAAGAGGAATGATGGGTTTAAAAATATCTGGTGTTCTCTGGACCTTTTCAAAAGGGTTCCTCTTCATTCAAGAATGCAGAAAGGGGGAGAGGGAAGGGACTGTGAATAGCTGAGATTATCAGTGATCTCACAGTAAATTACACATTTATTTGGAATGCATTACAGGATTAAGGTTACAGACTTAAGAATTGATCCAAATTCCATTATGTAAATGGAAAAAGAAAATTATCTTAATTGTCTTAAAAGGAAATTGAATTTAGTTTTCAGTCTGAATGCTTATGTGATCTCAGTTTAATTCTGCTACAGCTTTTGTTAGCGCATGGCATCACCCAAGCAGGCCCCCACATACGATCTCATGAACAGCCTTCCTTACTTTTGCTAAGCTACAGGTCAGCTGGTCTCCTGCTGCGCACTCATGTTCTCACACCTGAATTCAACCCCAAGATCAAAGCGCCAGCACTTTGTCCCATACAGTTCCAAATGCTCTTGGCTTTTACTGGACCCAGAGTAAGCTCACTGTTCTCAGAAATCCAGTTTGCACAGCAGGACATTGGAAGCGGCATATCACAGTCATAACATTTTTGTGTCTTCTCTGAAGTAATAGGTATACCTATGCACTGTAAACAAAGTGAATTTGAAGATAGGGACAGATCCATTTTGATCTGCCAGTTTCATTTAAAATTAATAAATTCAGGCTATGTGTAAACTGTCCAGTCACATCCTGTGAAGGTTTAAACAGTGTAACCACAAGGGAAAATAAACCATCAGCTCTTCCCTTTTTATCTTAAAAGTGTCTGAAACGAACTGGTTGCTAAAGAAACCTGATATAATTGTGACAGACTGTTTTGAAACCCTTAGCACAGTTCATCTGAAACCTCAGCATAACAAGTGGCTGCTTATCTGTGTCCCATTCCAGGAAGAAATGCATGGCATTTCGTCATCACAGCTGAAAGACTAGCTGGCTCCGCACGTAGGCTAAGCAAGAATAAGAGCCCTCAGCTATAATGAGGGCACGGTGGTAGCTAATGCTTAGTCAGAGTCTGTTTCCTATAGCCTTTGCTACCGAACGTAGGAGTAGGAATGCAGGAAAAAGCAAAAATTAAAGAGAACATACTGAAAGCCAATGTTTACCTTCTCTGTTTGTTCTCAGGAAAGATTATTTTTGAAGAAACGGAATGCATGAAGTAACATTGTGACATCCCAAACCACCTCGCCTACTACAAAGACTTTAGGTAATTTTATTTAGTGTGTATGTGAGAAACGTTTCTTACAGGAGAGAGAATCATAAAAAGCAGATGTATTTTTTCAGTCTGATATTTAGATGCAAATTGGTGAGTGGAAATTTAACATAATTATTTCCTTGTAAGAACTGATCTTGAATTTCCAAAAAAGCAAACCAGCTTTATCCCAAGCTGTTGAGGCACAGCTAACTGGTAGCAACTGACATTACTTGAAAAACAAAGGTGCATCTTCGTTTGTGGAGGAAAACAGGGACGAACATTTATATTTACAAGTTCTTTTCCCTCTTTTCTACATCCTCCAGATGATGACAACTGTGATGCACTGTTGTCATGGTTTTTAACACCAGAATCTGAGAAATATGAGCACGGAACAACCATTCAAGAGAACATAAAAATGTTAAATCTGAATGTGTAGCACTGTTCAGACTGTAAGTTTGCAAGCTGATTCACTCAGGACATTTTGTTTTGTTATTTTGTCTGCAGAAAAATCACAGCAATTGTTGTGAATTTACTCTTCTATAACCAAGATGATTTAAGCACACAACTCTGTGCACTATCATGCTGAACATACTGGACTGAGTCATTTACACACACGCAGCTGTTGGCATGAATAAGGGCTAGATTTAACTTGCTCTGTTTAATTCACTGGCTGAACACTGAAAATTGTTGGCATGGATTTTTCTCAGGAAATTCAAACTTACACAAGCAGAGGAAAAACACTGCAAAGGACATGCTGCTGTGTGCAAAAATCCATCCTGGGTAAAACTTTAAATCCTAAGAATAAATCCGGTGTGCAGTTTGCCCAAATAGGCTTTCCTATTCAACTCTGAAGGTTTAGAGCAGTTGTTAATCCTGCACACAGTGCTAAGCAGGGAAGTTTTCAGTTATTTCTAAAACATGTTATTCTGAGGCTATATTTGAATCTTCCATATTTACGTGATGAGGGGTTATGTCATAAAGTTAATCATTCCCAGGATGCTAGCATTCAGGGTAATGAAAAACTTCTTGTGCAAGCAGTCATTAATCAGTGCGTATAACATTGCATAATGCTTTCTGAAGCATGTGTTATGTGATCAGAGTACAAGGCTGTACAATACAGCAAAGTGTTTATGCCATATGCTGACCTTTTCTAAAGCAGAAACGAAGCCATGTGATGTGCTGCTCTTGCCAGCAGTTACTTATTGCCAATAATTAAGTTTGATGATATGAAGAAATACAAACTTGTATTCCTTTAGGATTGTAAAAGGAAGCTTTGAAGTTTTTGGCACTGTAAGTCACAAAGATTGCCAGCTTGGCTCGGATACTCTACCGTTGTCCATTACAGGTACTGCCCATCAAAACTGGAATTGAGTGCCCTGTTCAAGTGATTACTGGCATTTGTGTAAAGGAAAACAAGTTCCACTGTTACAGGGCTGCTGTATTATATGAAAGAGCAAAAAGGTCACAGGAATAAAGCAAGCAAATGCATGCTCAGTACCTCGAATCTCAGTACATCACAATAACATCTGATGTTCTTGCGCAACAGTGCTAGTAAGTAGCTCTTACTTAATCTTCTACCAGTATTACACAAGTATACTTGCGAAATACTTCAGATAAATATTCTGTAATTATATGAACTATAAAAGCATGTAAAGAACAAAATGTTTTTGTAACTCTAAACACACATACCTGTGGTTTACATACGTACGTGGTTTTGACGAGCTATTTTAACAATGGAAACAATGCTTTAGAAGATTCCATGAACAACCAGGATGCTATGTGCTCGAAGCAGAGTGGACCTATGGACATGCAAGTTGTATATTACGCATATATATGCACAAAGTGATCACAATTTTGCCCTGCACACAGTCACTCTGTGCTTTCCTGCTGGCAGAATCAGGCTGCAAAGCTGGAATAACCAGCTTAATAGTACTGCTTTAGCACCAGCAACTATTCTGGTAGTGTAGCTGTGCCATGGCTGCTCCCACACCACCTCCTCCCTGACTTGCTACGGTTTCCTTTTACCTAACTGCTGACAGGCTGACTACAGAGAGGAGCTTGTACAGAAAGAGTAACCACGTTCCGTAAGTATTACCACCTGCTAACAGCAACACAGGGACATCCATTAGATGCCATGTCATCAGTGGTCAGTCATTTCTCATATACCCTGCTTACTTCAAGGAACTATTATTTTCACATTTAGCTAACAACTCCAAAGCACAGAGCAGTCTAGAAGCACGACTGCAAAGGTGCACAACCAAAACTACATCTACACAGGAACTGAGGTGCCCAAGTGCAAAATTCAGACTCTCAAAATCTTTGCTTAGCTGTTGAGATTTTCCTTTGATCTTTGAAGTTCTGCTCTTGATGACGACAGCAGCAGAAGCCAAGCTATATGATGGCCTTTCAAGATGCATGAATTAAGCTTTCTGTAGCTAACGAATCTGAGTCACTAGGCCTCTTCTCATTTGACAGACAGGATGCCACAGAGTACAAAGGCGATGCTGGGAATGAGAGTAAAGACAGCAGGATTCTAATCCTTACTCCACAGTCTATTAATAAAACAGCATAACATTTGCTGTAAGACAGGTCTTCCCTTCCCAATCGAATAGACCAGTGGTCATTATTGCTATGTAATTAACTAAAATACAAACATTGACATCAGGAGTGACTGAGACACACAGTGATAAGATCTTTGATCTGAAGATCAATTTCAAAGAAAGGAGGGAGCAGAAACCGACCTGTTCTCCAACTACAGAGCATTCTGATAGATCAAATGACTGCAGTGCACTTTTCATAATTTTTCAGAATTTTGCTGATTTAAGCCTAGACAAGTGAAATTTTAAGGATACAAAAGGATTTGCGCATCTAAATGAAGAAAGGAATTTCCTTCAGTACAAAGCAGAAAAAGAGTGCTAAAACATGCCCATGCTTTCACTTAAGAACTGGTAACATAGGCTGAACCCTTCTCATTACGCTGCATTTTGTGGATCCTTCTTCCTTTCAAATATTTACACAGATAGCCTAGGTATCACATACGGCTGTTATGATTTCTATTAGTGATTAGAGTACTCAGGATGAAAGAAGCCAATGTGGAAAAATCTGTGGAGCTGCCCATCAAAACAAGAGAACTGACTGCTGAAATGGACTGTGACTTAGTCACTGCAGCCTGAATACAATAGGCAAACCATTTCTTCTGTCCAAGTTCCTTCCAAGACCCACCACTCCCCTGAAGCATGCTCCTTCTTTCCATCACAAAGTTGAAGAGGAGGCTGGCTATAAGAACACACTTAAAACAATATTCAACATGAACCGTGTTTTTGGTCACTATCTAGGAATATTTTTAATTTATACTAATAATTCAGATACATAACAGCTTTGAGGAGAACAATTCTGGCAGCATGGACTTCATACATAAAAAGAAAAGCAGAGTCAAACTCTTTCCAAGCAAGCATACAGACAGATTATTAACATTTATATGTAATGAAAAAACAACCTCCAAAGCTCTCTCCTTGTAATTTAAATTTTAAACTTTCTTTCTAAACTAAATGAAAGAGACACGTTTCCTAAAGAATCTGTACAAACTGGCATAGGGTTTTTTTAACATGCTAGAAAGAATTGAGCCAAAGATGATATCACAAACTCCCTTATGCTTAAATGAAAATGTTAAATCAATTAGCAATTGCAAGAATAAAAAGAAACTATTTGCTTTATATTGCTTAAAAAAAACACCCAAACTCTTCACGTCCTTTCGAAAGCGACTGTATTACACAATGTGAAAACCACAACATATCTTCACCTCTTCAATGTTACAAAAGCCTTATTAGCATACACTTTAGAAATCATAATCAAAGAGAAGTAGTCACTGAACAGAACTCTGAAGAATTTATAAACATAAATATATGTACAGATCATATCTCTGAGAGTTAATTGAGAAGGACTATTTTGAACTCCTCTATAATAAATTCTTTTACCATATTTCATGTTTATTCGCATGTGAATGAGTGTCCGTGGAAGAATTATCTACTAGATAAAATTTTAAGATGAAATCTAAGTCTAGACTTGGTAAAGGAAGGGTGGAGAGACTGATATTACAGTCTGTGACAGCTGCTGATTAATGAGATGCTCATGATTGCTGCCCAAACTGCAGAAGCAAATGGAATAGTAGGGCTGGGAGGAATGTGCTGGGTATGCCACGCCTTTGTAGAAAGTTAGAAATCACTTTGACTTCTGCTACATTTATTCCAGACTTGAACTATCACATGTACATGCTGAAATACATAGTAACAAACATGCTCATCCTAGGTACTCCACTGCTGTTTCTGCGAAGGATTACAGCAAGTACAGCCGTTTGCAAAAGTAACAGTACACAAATTAGGGGGTTCAAGGTTTTTGCTGGTAGTGCTCCTGCAAGAATAAACTCAGAACTTGCTGGAATAAAATACTACTATTGAATTCTGAAAGAGCTTGGCATTATTTTACTTCTGGAGAGGGTCCAGCAGAGGGCCACAAAGATGATAAAGGGCCTGGAGCATCTCCACTGTGAGGGAAGGCTGAGGGACCTGGCCCTGTTCAGCCTAGAGAAAAGAAGACTCAGGTGACCTTAGTAATGTTTATTAAGTGTGGGAGTCAAGGAGATGTGGCCAACCTCTTTCCAGTGTTATGTGGGGATAGGACAAGGGGAAATGGCCATAAACATGAGCATAGTTCTAAAACCAGTATGCAGAAGAACTTCATGGTGAGGGTGATGGAGCTCTGGAATGGGCTGCCCAGGGTGCTTGTGGATTTTCCTTCTCTGGAGATAATCAAGACCCATCCAGATGCCTGCTTGTGCAGCCTGCTGTAGGGAGCCTGCTTTGGCAGGGGATTGGACTTGATTTCTGGGAGGTCCTTTCCAACCCCTACAATTCTGTGATTCTGTAACTACCTGACAGAAGAATTTTACTTACACATACGCATATACATACTCACGCATACACATAAGAGCTTCTCTGAAAGTCATGCCTCTTGTTATTTTGGCCCATGATGCCAGAGGTAGATGTTGTTGGTATGACACTAGAAAATGAACCTTCCCATCCACATTCTGTTACATGTTGTTGCCATGTGACAGATGGCAGCAGAAGGGTAGTCTGACAAAATGGTGTTTGACACGGAAGTGTGTGTGAAGCAAAGGGGTGTCACTGAATTCTTCTATGTGGAAAAAAAAATGGCACCCATTATCATTCACTGGCACTTACTGAATGTTTATGGAGACCAAATAATGAATGAGACCACACTGTGGCAGTGGGTGGCATGTTTCAGCAGTGGCAACAGAGACAGCAGGTCACCTGTCACCTCTACTGTGCAGACTTTTACAAGAGCAGCACATACGCTCCTGTTCATCAGTAGTGAAAATGCACAGTCAATAGTGGAGACTGTTAAAAAGCAGCAGAGGATTTCCTCTGTCAAGTATTGTTATTGTGGTCTTTGCAGCTGTACTGCAAATTTCCATGGTAATAAATAGGAGGCATTACTTTTGGAGCAGCCTATGCATATGTGCAGACGACATTTCTATATAGCTGCATTATAATGTGCAATGAATAAACTGCATAAACACAGCACACACTGCAAAACTAAGGAAACTTACAAGCAGCTCCAAGACTGAATAATAGAAATGTTGTCTTTGCAAGTATTCAGTGGCAACATGGTTATTTATAATCAAATCTCCCAAAAATCTTCTGGGATAATTTTTAATACTCTTGTAACTCTGTTTATAAAAATCAGCATTTAAAGAGCAAACAAACAAAAAAATCACCACGTAAGTCAGTAGATGTTCTTCCTGCCTAAGGAGCATTAACTAAGCATTAACTGGAAAAGTAGTATTCGTAATCCCTCAAAATACACAAAAGGTATTTCATTGCCTTTAGCTGAACAGATACCTCCTTTTGGCTTACCTGTTCACAACTATACTCCTTCTCTCATTTTTGGAGATAGATGTCTTTTTAGAAGTGTACAGAAAAAGAACATTTTAAAATAGCAGCACTGTCACTATGATATCATAAGTGCATTACCTGTACAAATTTCACTAGACAGTGGAGTCCTATGACTTTTTAGCAGTGCCATTAGGTTGAATGTGTTTAAAACTTCACAAATGAGAGATGGAAGAACATCTTGTTCTGCCAACACCAGAAACAGTACCAACCTCTTATGTTTTGGGTTTTCAAAGGCATTGAGATGACTGAAGTCATTCATACAATTCTTAAAACTCCATCCAGAAACTTAGTAAAACTAGTGGGATGTGAGTTACTTCCATATTAATGATTTCATAGGTTAGTGGGAAAAATGAGGTATATGGGTCACATAAATTCACTCATTAACTTCTGCAAGAATATGTGGACTGTTTGGTATGTGCACTTAGACCACTGAGAGACTTAAGCTAAATGACCTACCTGTACTGTAACTTTTCAATACTGAACTCGGTATAGAAGTACAGAAGAACTCACTATCCATTTGAGCAGAGCAAAAGCAAGGATAAGGAGCTGTTTATGCCTGGGGACCATGAAATAACCTCTCAGGATATCAGCAGAGGCCAGGGGTCACTTACTTATGAGATACTCCGGAGAAAAGCACAGCTTTACCACAAACTGAAAGAATTGAGCCTAAGGATCTGCCAGATCATACCATTCCTAAGAAAAGGTCAGGCTTTACAAGAGCATTTCTTTTGCAAATTATCCTTTCATGGAAGTAAAAGTCTAACACTGTTAAGTTAAGTTAACTAAGAGCAATTAAGTCATCATAATGCTAGCTAGTTAATAACAGAAACAGTAAGTGTTTAACTCATCCTTTGCAAAAATTCTTCTTTAAAACTATTGAAATATCACTACACAGTACCTTTGAGAACCATGCTAATGGGACTCAACTTGAAATAACATTCAAATTTTTAACTTCAAAGAAGAGACTCAAATTGCCACAATCTGACAATATCTCCTCTTGTGAACAGGAATGGAGAAATCACTATGACAGTAGAACCATTTTCTGAAATCAAAACTACTAGTTAAAGTCGCAAATCTACAGTCTTACATCACAGTATTTGAAGTTAAGGATTTTATAAAATACATTCATGGAAGCTACTTATAAATCAGTTCTTGTTAGAAAACCAGAGGCATCTCAATAACCTGACAGTATATCAAAGTTACACACAAACACAAATCAGTCAGCAGAGACTCAATAATTTTTAAAATCTCATTAACATAATTATTTCCTACTCAGTAAAGATGAAAATGACATGTTAGCATTTCAAAAACAGGAGAAAATGACCCTAAAGGCTTTATATGACTACAAAAACAAGCACGGGTACTTTATTTGCAAATTATCATGCATGAAATGATCAACTCAGCAAGTTCACCAATTAATAAAGTGTATGCTCTACCAGTTATAACCAATTTACATGTAATGATATGGCTAAATATGAATTTAAATGAGTTCGTGTCATTTCATGTTGAATAGCTGCTTTATCATCACAGATATGGACACTGACCATGGTTAATCCGGCAGAAAAATCAGCATGCACAAGTCAATGGTAACTAACTGCAAAGACATTTGTTTTCTATAAAAAGACAGCCTCTGACTGCTAAGACATGTTTATTTTCCAGTCAAGTTAACAAAAATACTTTTTAAGAGGTTATTTTCAGGTATTTGTTGTATACAACACAATCAGAACAAATATACAGTATGAATCACAACTGTTTTCTCACCTCATAACCTACTGGATTTCTCTTTCTAAGTACAAAAAGAACCCTGAGGCTGCCACAGAACAAAGAACGTTTCACTGTCATCCCTGTTGTATATAAATATGCATTATTAGACTCTTCAAAAAGGACATTCTGGGTCCTCTATAGAAGAAAATTCTAATCTCTTTAGCAGCAAATTAGTCATATCCCCACTCAAAAAAAAAAATACTTAATATAGTCAGCACAAACTTAAAATAACTAAGATAAGTGAAATAAAGTTCCTTAACAGCAGACAGTACTCATCAGATGGTATTTTAGAAGAATGCAAGACAAGGTCAGTTTAAAGAACAATAATGCATTAGTAAGGCTGGACTCCAAGACATCTCCATTTAATCCAATTAAATGAATATACTGGCAATGACTTCACAAAAAGGATGCCATTATGTGCTATTCTCATAAAAGTTAATTTCGTTTTACTAAGAATAAGGTAAGTCAGACTATTAAGCTTGACATTTAACAAACAATAATCCATTTCATTTCCCTTCATTTTATTTATAATGTACATATTCAGGTAGAATACTTGGACGAAATATTTACTGATATATAGAATCATTTTAATGCGTATTTGGTACAGTTTTTTATTTTTGGTGTTCGGCAGTCACTTTGATATTGATAAAATGATAAATCAGATTTATACTTCACATCACATTTAGGTTTTGTCTACATAAAGAATTTACAGAGCTTTTTTAAATTATAGAATGGTAAGTTTCACATATATGGAATCTTTAAAATGCTGCATGAACCTGTGACCCTGCCAAAACAAGGCCTTCAGACACTGTAATGAGCATGAGTAGGCACGCACTTCTATCCTGTCCCAGTACAAGTATGGACACATAGAAGGTGTTGTAACATCAGTATGATTTGCTTTAACTTTGGTGGTTGTGATATTCTAGGCATAGATGCAAAATGCATCTTAGTGGTCCTCATATCTGTACATATACCCCATTTCATTTTAAAGGCATCAGCTTCTTTTATTCTCCCTTGTAGCGAGGAGATCTCTTCTCTTTAAATGCAAGAAGGCCTTCAATTCTATCCTTTGTTGGAATAGTCTACAAAGAGCAGAGTAACATTTCATTACACATATAAAAAATAAATAAATCAAGAAAAGTATTTTTGTACAAATTTTTGTACCACTTTTCCTGTGAAATGTAGCACAACTGAAAAATGAAAATTGCAATATATAGTCAGATACAGGAAAGCAGCAGGTAATTCTAAGGCATACAGGAAGGCTCAGAAACAGTCTGGGAGAAGAAATATCTTTTCTCTGAACAGACAACAGTGAGAATCTCTAGATCTTGTTTCGGGGCTTTGATGTGCTGTTTTCTTCCTATGTGTATGTTTTGGTGTGTTTTAGGGAGAATGGAGGTGGATGAATAGGTTCATAATCAGATTACGACATATTTTAAATAAGCATATCTCTAATGCTTCTGCTTCTGTCATCAAAAATTTGTCACAAAGTTCAGTAACATACAAAATAAGAATAGACTATTCTCACGTCTTTCTGGCAAAGATGTTTATCATGATTTTCTGTTGGAAAGCGCACACGTTGTCAAGTTGCACATGCTTGTAAAGTGTCCTCTATGTTACAAAAAAGCAATGGCAAACTGGGATAGATGCACAGCAATGCATAACTGGCATTGTATGGGGCTAGCAATGCTTAATTTCCATCAGCCAAACAGTTTCTGTCCTATATCTCCCTCCTTACATTCCTTACTGAAAAGAAAAAAAGAAGACAGAAAAAAGAAGAAGAAAAAAAAAAAGGTAAGTAGAAGGAAGACATAAATACAGCAACAAAATGTTTGCAGAAGAAACAACAAGTCTTCACAGTGTACTCCAGCACAGCTTCTTTTCTACATTTTTCGGGTAATCATAGTTACATACCTGAGCATAGCAAGCTTCTTCAATTGCTAGTCCTGTTACTAAATCAACCTGAGGAAAAGAATTCAACATTCTTTAGAAGACATTTCTGTATGTACGTTACATACGCATTATTTCTTATCAGCTAGCTTACATACTATGTTTCTATATGATAAATCATAAAACATGTCTGTGAAGTTTGTCTATGGCACTTAACACAGGATTATCTATCTCACTGCCAAGTGGTGACAGTGCCTTGCATTTCTGGAACAGTTCCTGTATATGGTGATAAAACTAGCACGTAACACACTGTCAAAACAATGTACGCTCTTCATTACAAAATCATCAGGACTAAAAATCATTACAGACATGCACTCTTGTAATGATTTCAACTGCTACAAAGGAAAACAGATTTATTGCAAGATTGTTCCAAAATCACTCTGAAGAAAGCATCTTCAAAAATTCCTATACAAAAATTTAACATGAATTCAATTTTAAAAGTATTTTAAAAAGTAAATGAAGCCAGTGGCAATCCTGCACCCTCACCTACTTCTGAAAACAATTTTCTTTGTGGGTAGGTCTAAACAGCTGAAATGGACACTCAGAAATGACTGAAATGACTTTTTCCTCAGTACTTCTCTGCCCTTCTAAAGTGTCAGCTGCTGCAGAACTAATCAGTTCTCCAAACGGCCAGGAAAAGTACTGTGGCTGTGCAACACAGGTACATTGTCAAGGGAAGATAAGCTAAAAAGATTACCTAGAGAAGCCATGAAATCTCTGCCATGTAATAGCAGCGGAAGGAACATCTGGCTTCATCACTTTTGATACAGTAGATTTTGTCTTGAATCTCAAGGCTGAACTACACAATCATTCAGAGTTTCTGAACTTGTTTCTGAGACTTTGAGAAGAAAAACGTTCTTCAATTCGTACTCTTGGATTTACATTCTGCGTGTGATGTGATCCCTTTTTCTTTCCTACAATGAACTATGAGATGTTCTGGTGCAGACCTTATTCACGTGCTTAACTTTAAGTAAGAATAGTCCTGCTGAGCTCAGCAAGGTAACTCTCAAGCCTAAAGTAAAATATGTGTCTAGATGTGTTCAGGTCAGGTATTTAAGGAACTTCAGAACCTGGTTTACTGCTGTGGGTCGCAATTAGAATCAAATATGAAATAGGTCTTCAGATATAATTTTAAAAGTAGCCTCTATTAAAGTAATAAAAATAAATAACATATCTCTTTGTCTTTATTATGCAATAAGCACTAAACTGAGAGCCTTGACAGAATTGATTACTTTCTGCATATTTTTATTTGTTATATAACTTGTTCATAATAGTCTATGTTTACTTTCTGGAATTAATAGCTGGCAGAGTGCATTACAACTAGGCAGATGTGGGATCACTATGCCATGTTGTGGAAATCAACATCCATTCTTGTCTCAAGAGTTAATAAACACGGACATAAAAGTATTACATTTAATCTTCAAAAAAAGTTGTGACAAAACGGATATTGAAAGGCTATAGACTGAGAAACTAAACATACTTCTAGGGAAAAAATAAAATAAAATCACCCCAGTAAACTTGTTGCCAATCTGACTTCTTATTATACTTATGGGTATAAGTATAGGTCCTTACCTCCATTCCCTGATCGATGGCCAGCTTTGCAACTCTCATTGCTACTGGTCCCTAAAATGAAAGAGAAGGATTATTTAAACACCATCAAATTCTAAAAGATTATGCAGTAAACAACCTGCATATCAATGTTCCTGTGCTGGGACCTTCTACACTTTAGCAATTTATTAAACAGGTCAAATATCCTAAAATATATGGCTAAAGCAGCTACTTTCTTCCAAATGATTCTTCTTTCAATATTGAGAAAATATCAAAGATGTAAACTGTTTTCAGAAGTGATGACTTAGACCAGTATTTTGGGCTTACGTGCTGAGCACCCCTCTTTTGCCAATAGTGCTTGATTCCCATCAAACCAGGCTCAGGATGGCCACTGTAAGAGCACACCATTATTGGATTTCATCGGATCAATCTAATCATGTCCCTATTATCATACAACGGAGATGCAGGAAAAAAGTATGAAAACAAAATGAGATGAATGGATATAGCCCATGTGTGCTAATGCAAAGCTTGCCATTTTCAGGTGATGACACTCTTCTGAAACCGAGATCAACAGGATCCGGGAGTTTGACCCTTCTCCACAAGGAGGCATCTTTGGGAATCATCTACCTCAGTCTTGTGCCAATTGTCAGCATTAGCTTCTGAATGTAAAGATACTGCTTTAAAGTAGTGGCCTGCATCTTTGAGAAGAACCAAGCAGAGTCACTTCAGTGGTGATAACTCATTGCATCTGTCTGCGACACCTAGGACCTCAGAGATCTCCACATGCTTCTGAACTGGTTCCAGCATAAGGCTATAACAACAAAGTGGCCTGCCAGAATCATATGTTAAAATAATCAGTGTATGTTTCGCATTTTCCTTCTATGAGTGTTTTCAACAAACAATCATTTTTAACTGTCATATCTAACCTGAAACATTTTCTGTTTTGAACAGAAAGATTTTATTGTTAAACTTTTGATGAAATAGAGAGGTTTACTAATTTTCTTTACTACTTTCTCCCATGAATTTGCTACCGTGGGTGCCTCACTAAGAAAGCAAGTTCATCAAGAGCTTCCACTGCAAACAATAACCTGTGCTCTATAGCATAAGAGAACAGGTAGCAACTGGCTAACACAAAGACCCTTGTAAAGGTCATGATTTAACTTCTTACCAAAATTTTCTAAGTTCTAAAGCCCAGAAATTTAGCAAAACTCATTTTAACCCTTTTAGTAAGAGATATGAACAGAGATAAGATGGCATGAAAAATGAATTATATAAAGGCAAGATACTTTCATGAAATATACACAGAAAAGACAGAAAGCAAATAGATCACTTTCCAGTACCAAGGGGGTTTTGCTTTAATACTGAAATTGCACTTAAGGTTTTCAAAATAATATCTACACTGAGATACACTCACTTTCATAATGACATTTCTGTGCCTCTTCTGAACTGCTCAACAGTAATGGGATATTGAGATAATGGCTTTACACTAAAAATATTGCGCTATTTTTAATGCATAAAACATTAAAAGTAAAATAAACAATGCAAATACATACTATATCATGTTGACACAAGTACTGACAAAGTTGATTTGCTCTACTACACAAGATCATATTTCATTGTTCTCTATATAAATACAGTGGCTTTTTAATACATAACTTCATGATAGTTTTTCTGAATATAGAAGATTCTTTTCTAGTCTTACTATTTATTAGGAATTAAGAACAAAACAATTTATTGTACCTGAGGTAAAAATTCTCTTGCCAGAGCTAGTGCTCTTCTGTATGCAGCATCCCCTGCTTCATTCTGTTCTACCACATGGCTAATCAATCCTATTGACTTTGCTTCCTCACCATCCACAATGCGTGCAGAGAAGATTAGCTCTTTAGCCAAAGATACTCCAATTGTACGAGGTAATCTCTGTGTTCCCCCTGTTTGGAAAAAGAGAAAAATGCAAGCATTAATTTCACGCTCATTTATTGCAGAAACGTAGACGCCTTGGTCATTTCAAATATTATCACTTTTAACTCCTTAATAATTCATATGAAGCATACGGAAATTATGCCAACATACAAAAGCACTCCCAACTGCCTTTTTCAGTTTTGAAATTATGTTCAAAGTGAAATAAATTGATCTGTTTCTCAGGAAACATGTAAATAGCTGCGAAGAGCTGAAACTAATAGAACCTTCTTGATTACAGACGGACTACCTTACCTCAAACAGCCAAATGCTGAAGGAAAACTACAAGCTGGTAAGCAGCTATAACCAAGGATTTGGCTTATTTTAAAAATCTCTATATATTTATATGGTATTAACTATCACAAATATGAACATTTTTGAAGAAAAACACTCAAGAACATATACTCCAGGAAACAGGACAAAACAGTAGCCAATGCTAAAATTTCCATGTACTGAGGACGGTAATCATTTATGTATTTAAAACTACATTCTCATTTTCTTTTTTTCTGTCACAGCGTTGAAATCTAAAGTCTTATCGTAAAAAAATAGGAAAGAATAATGATGGATGCGGATCAGCAGAGAAAGACATCTAACCTAGATTTTCTTACTATGTTAAAAACTCATTTGGCGTTTTGAAGTCAATTAGCAGTAACCATATTAACCAGACAGGTACAGATTGCTCAGTTATACTAACAATTATCTAGAATTGACAAATAGTGTGAGTACAACCATGGCCACAATTGAACACGTAGACTGAAATAAAATAGCAGTTATTTTATAAAATAATATTAGTATGAATTAAGAGCAAAAATGGCCTTCATTCAGAAGAACGTATTTTGAAACCATTTAAAGTACAATTTAAGCATATATCTGGAAAGAATATTCCACTAACACAGACTGTCCCTAAGTAGGCAATTATTTCCAAACACAGCTATTTCAGCAGCAGTATGCTAACATATTTAAAATATATGAGGGATATTTACAAAAGATTTTTAAGGACATCTGGTATAGCATTGGACAAATTTACATTAAATTAATGTAAAGCAGAATGATTTCCAACAGATAATGGAAGACTAAGCCAGTAGCATAGTTTCGAATCTGTTCAATTTTCTTTCCCAAGACAAGTTTACCAACTGAAACAAAAAAACCTTCCTGTGATTCCACGATTCAGCTTTCAATTATTCTTATGAACCTCAAGCTTCAGCACAACTGTATTCCTTTCCATAAAAGCATACTTCCTTTTGAACACATTACATCATAGAAAAATGCAGGGAGCAGGGGACCTTCTTAGAATATTACAAAATCATGATATATAACAAAAACCTGATATATGTTTTCTGAGCTGAAATTGGAGGAATTAAGAAAATGGCTACACTCACAATAATTAAAATAAAATTTTTAGAATATCCACATCAGTAAATACAAACAATGTGATACTCCGTACAGTCCTACCATACCAGGATGACCATAGTAAGACCATCATCATAGTCAAATATGACAGGCAGTAGAAAGATGAACTCCCATTTGTTAGTTCTGTTAGTTCAGCTCAGTGGGTGACAGCATTAGAGGAAGAATTTTGCTAACAGCATCCATCAATTGAAACACAGAATTTAAAGAAAGCCACTATTCCAGTACATTTTTATGAGGGGTGGGGAGCGGGGGTGGGGGAGAACATCTGAACAAAATCCCATTTAAAATACTACAGACCCTAAACACTATGCTTTTCTATTAGTCTTGGCTGCCTCGCTGGTGAGACTGACAAAAAATGACTTAAATTCCAGCTACAAGATTTAAATCCTAACTATGTCATAAAACTACAAGCCGTGTTTTCAAGAAGTTTACTGCTTAGGATACTAAGCTGCACTACCACTACTACAAAGGAATATTTACTGCCTTTTTTTTTTTTTTTTTTTTTTTTTAAGAAGTCTTTTCATTTCTCACCAAAAGAAGTTTTCTTATCCCAATTAGTATCTATTCATGTACATCAGAACACTGCAGATGTCTACTCTCACTCTCTTTAAAAATAGTTTACTCATAAAGTATTGCTTTCACCCTAGCAATAGAATCCAGATGAGCATCAGGCTTGGTTTTTGATTAAAGAAAATAATCTGTCCAATTCTTAAGACCTGAAACCAAGAATCTACTGATTCCATGACATCTGTTTCTTCTTTGTTGGTTATGCCTGATATTTTTTTTCTGCATATCTATCTTCCCTTTCTTTAGTGTTTTATCTCTTCTATTACTGCTTCTACCAGGAAATGTTGAAAAAAAAATTTAATTGTGCAACAATATTTCATAACTTTGACCAAGCAGTGGATATGTTTAAGCATAAAATAGTGTTTATAAATGAAAAAAAAAAGGCGCTCTTGCCAGTGTCTTACATAAAAATGATTAAAGAAAAAAAAAAGCAAACTCTATGTCAGTTGGCTGTCTCTCACATTGCAAAGCTGTTAAGCAGAGAAGCGTGTTCTTTGATTAACATTCAAAGAGTAGAAGGCAACAGTTCAATGCATCAATCATATGTGCTCAGTGGCAGGAGTAAGATATATAAAAGACAATTAATCAAATGCAAAGAACACACCAGAATACACTTACGTTACATCCATTTACGAAGAAAATACAGAAAGGACACTGCAGATAGACTGTGTTATGGTAACGCACTAAAACATATTATGCTTGCCAACCACAATCAGAGTGAAAGGAAGAAACACCCAGTCTTCAAAGATATTACTTAACCAAGGCATTTCATCTAAATGTAGAGGAGAATTTGACTGATGAATACTTGCTTCTTCTTCACAAATTTAAGGACATCTCATTTCAAGGACCAGTGATCTAGTATTCCTCAGTGTACTGATAAAAGTATTTGACATACAGTTAGAATGCAAATGCATTCTTATCTGAGATAGTTTATATTCAATGTTGTAATAGCTGTAAACACCAGTCTTAGATGACGGTACTCTGTGTGGAAAGATACGGTAAATACCACACTGTTGTGTACTGGTATGAATACTGTTAAATGGTATTTTTTCTTAACAGTTGGTTCTGTATGAGTATTTATTTACTGTCAGCAATTCATCAGTTACAAAATTATGTACACAACTGGTTTGGATTAAGAGAATTACGTAATAAATTCCCAAGCGTGTATCCAACAAGATGAAGCAACTAGCTTACTGGAAATAGATTCATCTTTCTGGCAGAAAATATCTACAGCCAGTAGTTTCACATAGCTCAAGGCTCTGTCAAAACATACTGGATGAAATCCTACTTTGACATAAAAAAAAAAAAATTAAAAAAAAAATCAAACTTAAATTCAAACTTAATAATTTTTATTAAGTCAAGTAAAAATGATTCTATTACATTCTTCACAGCACAAGCGTTGCTTGAATTTCATTGGATTAAATTAACTCACCTCTCTCCAGTTTCATCTTTTTAAAGATCACTGCACATTTCTAATGTTTTACTGACAAACAATGGTGAAACTGAAGTACACTAGCCACAAACTTTCTGGTTATCCTAGTCAGTCAAATGTATCTTCTAGGTGTACTTGTTATTCTTACACAGATAGCTGTGAAGAGTAGGCTTTTCTACTTTTCCACTGAAAACCATAGAAGAATAGAATGCAAAAGCCTACTGTTATTAGCACCTAACCCTTACTTCATAAATGTGGATAAAATGAGTAGTGTCATGTAATATTTTTCAGTCATGTAAATACTATACCAAATTCACGTGCAACAAATACCTTACACTTTCAAAGTACCCGCAGCCCAATGCTATAGCAATTTTAAAAAATATTAGACATTTTAAAAGCCATAAAGACAATATTTAACAATGATTTTTTAACAGATTATTTACCAGATCAGGTCTTGATTCTGCAAGGATGGAAGTGTTTCAGCTAACTTAAACCTAGGGATAAATTCTAACAGGATCAGACATCCCAAATCCCTTCAAAAAAAAAAAAAGTATAAAAAGCCCGTAACTGGCACAAACTAGGTAACTACTGAAATCAGCTTAGGCTGGTAAGGACATCATCAAAGATGGGAAGGACAATGTGAAGAAAAAAGGAAACAAAACACTATCTCTACAACAAGAAAAAAGGAGCAAGCTTGCAAAGGGTAGACAATAAGGCAAGGCCTCTCTCATGTCTGGCCTTATCAGTAGTTTGGAAAATGAGCAGTGAACTGGAAGAAATGCACTGCTGAGCGAGCCCAAGACAGTGTCTGAATCCTGACTCAGAAGTTGCTTCAGATCTATGATGACTGAGGACAGAAGCTGTATCCATAAAGGACCTACTGGGAGGCTGCCATAAAGGCTAGTGGGCTTTTATCTTGCAAGTCAAGCAAAAGAAATCTCTGCAGTAAACTCAGTCACAGCTTCACTTGAGATTATAGGTGACTGGATTCCAGCTACCTACAGCAGCTTGGCAGCTACAAACCTCAGCTCCAAAACTGCCAACCTACCTTGCAAAGCACTTCTTAATTTTTATAATCTGTTTTAATCATTTGCATCTGTAGATTGTTTATTTAAAAACCTATCCCCCCCAAAAATGGCTAGGATATTTCAAAACTTCAAATGGCTTGAAAGTGGCAGCTTGAGTCTTGCTCTTATTGTCCTTCAGGACACAGTAACAGAAGATGAACTTAAATAAAATTAAAAAGTACATGGACATTACAACCTAACTCAACTCATCTTGCTGCAGATGGAAATTAGTGGCCCAGGAGAAGGCATTTTCCAGTTTCAAAATTACAACCACGCATTTATGAAGTCATTACTGAGCTGTAACAGGTAGGAGGTTCAGAGCAATACTGTTCTGTACAATCACACTTAACAAATCATGTGGACTTTATGAGTAATGCTAGGCAAGAACTTTTAAAGACTTGCATTTGAAATAAATTATTTTATAGCTCTTGTTCTTAAAGTTTTGGATTGTTTACAGCAGCTAAAATTTCATTAAGGACCAAAAAAGCCCAAACAAACAAACAAACAAAAAAAACCAAACACCCAAAAATAGAACAAACAAACAAAAACAAAACAAAACAAACATGTAGACTTAGGCCAAGTAAAAAATACAGGAAAGTGGGTTACCACCGTGGTATCCTATTTTCATTTAAACACAGAATGAGTTCATGGTTCCAAACTGAGATACTTAATTTAGCTGTTAGTAGTCAGAATTGAAGAAACAATAAGCAAAACAAGACCAGATAACTAAATCTAAAGCCTTTATTGTTTATGAGCAAGTAACTTTAATGTTTTCTTCACTTCAGTGCTCTCTACACAGAAATATACCACTTTGTCTATCCAAATAGCAAAGGAACCCATTACACCACTGAACTTGCTAACCTTAATTCTATTCCTAACTCTGATCTCTTCTCCCACCCTGACTACAATTAAGTCTGCTTACAACAATTCCAAAGCAGTATGAATACAAGCTGGGAGGTGAACGTATAGCAGCTCTGCAGAGAAGGACTTGGGGGTCCTGATGGATAAAAAGCTGGATATAAGCCAGCAGTGCTCACTTGCAGCTTGAAGGACAACTACATCCTGGGCTGCATCAAAAGAGGGGTGTCAGGCAGGGAGAGGGATTGGATTGCCACCCTCTATTCTGCCATTCTGAGATGCTGCACATCCAAGTCTGAAGTCCTCAGGGCAGAGCAAGGGGGAACTCAAACATCTTGCTTGCTCCAGATGGCTCTCTTGCTGAGAGCTGGGGTTGTTTAGTGCAGAGAAGGGAAAGCTAGGGGAGAATTCATAGAGGCATTTCTGTATGTAGTGGGGGCTAACAAGAAAGATGGGGAGAGACTTCAGCAGTGTGTATAAGAAGGGTAATGGTTAAGTTATGTAAAAAGACTAAATTCTTTACTATGACAGTGTTTACATACTAGAACTCCTCAGAGAAGCTGCAGATGCCCCATCCATGGAGGTGTTTAAGGACAGTTAGGATGGGGCCCTGAGCAGCCTGTCTAGTGCAAGGTGTCCCTTGAGAGTTGCATGAGAGTTGGAAATGGATGATCTCCAAGGTCCTCTACAACCCAAATAATTCTATAATTCTATCTGTAAGAACAATCATGTAAAAACATATATTAGAAATTAACAATTAAAATAATTCCACCACAAATGTAAACATAATATAAACATGTATTCAATGTATGTTAGAGGATATTCATTGTACTAATTTCAAGCACTTGGATATTTGCATGCCTAGCTTTAGACAATAAAAGACTATTTTTTTCTGATGTACATTTAAAGGTGACTCTTGTTCTTTTGCAGTTAATTACTATTTTATTTAATTCAGACTGTTAATTTTTCTAAGAAAAATATTTAAAAATATGTAGTCCAAATTCATTGAAAAAAAATCACTTTTGTTTAAGAATAATTTTGTATAAAGGTATATCACAACATTAGCAGTCCACAATATAGATTTTCTACTACAATAAATTCCATGCAATAGTAGATCTACCCCAGCAAGAGCAATCAGATAACAGCGTAGTCTAACATTTTACTGTTTGGGATTACTTAGATGTTTTGGCTATAGAAAACTCTGCTACATCAAGTTCTAATAAAGGTGTAATTCATAAAACAAAAACAAAAACCAAGAAACAAAACAAACAACCAAAAACAACCAAAAAAAAAAACCTCACAAAAACCACAGCAGCAAAACAAACAAACAAACAAAAACCAAACAGTAACTGGCAGGAAACTAACAAAGACAGAGCTCAAATCAGCAATTATTCTTAGACTGTAACCACCAGACCATTACAATACTAATGAAAGGAACTGCATTAAAAATGGTCCTTTTATATGTTTCTCACCTGCTGCTGTGACACAGCAATGCAGAAAAGAAGCCACTGCTCACTGTACGCAATGCAAGAAGGTTGCACAAAACTAATTCTTCCCGTATACATGGAGAAGCTAATGCTAATTAGATTCTTCTGCCACCTAATCACACACAAGTGAGACGGAATACAAGGACCTTTACAGTTATAAGGACCAAAGAAATTAGGTATTAATTTTATTTTCCTTAGATCCTACTTGCAAATTACAGGGTAAGAGACAGGGCAATATATGCTAGAGATAACGAAGGAATGAATTTATATTGGTACAATGACCTACGATAGCAGCTGGGAACACAGGACTTGTTTAAAAATAAAAATATGTATCTTTATTTGTCTTAAGTTTACGTTAGGATAGTTTACCAAAAAGCCTAAGGAACAACAAGATAGGTAACATCACTTGCTTCTCACTAGCTGGTCTCATCAGGCAGGACCATTCTGTTCTGAGCAGATCTCGATGCTGAACACTTTCTGCTTTTAGATGCAGCTACAGCCTGGTTGCTGCTGCAAGTCTGGCATCTCTCAAAGCACTTTTACATGGAGATCCTTTGAACCTGCTTGGGCAACCATCCACCTGCTCAATGGTAGAGCTCTCCTAAATCCGTAGCAATTTAGTAACATTTTACTGGAGCCTGGACACTTCAAAAGAGACTTCAAAAGCACTTCAGAGTGACCTTCAAAGAACATTCGGCATCTAAGCAAAGAAGTTACAAATGGAATTTCTTTAATAAATGACACTTTACCCTTGAAATCTACAGAGAATCACAGAACCTTTAGAAAAATAAAAAATATGCTAAATTAAAAAAAAAAAAAAGCCTAAACCAACCAAACAAAAAACCCTTGTAGATTCAATTTGCCTGCAAGGCTAGGAATTTCAGGAACAAGCATAAAACTGCACCACCTTATTTGTCTTGGTCTCTTTTTATTTTTTCTCAGAAAAAGTAGTATTTTTAAAAACCATCCCCATCCCCCCTTTCTTTTCAAGCCTGACAAGTGTTTTACCCTAAGAACTAACAGCTTCCTTTCCAAGCTGCCATCATCATAGCATTTCTTCTTGCTAACAGACCACTGAAAGAGAGTTCATAAATTCAAAGCCTTTATCATATCTTTATATACTCTAACCAATCAGGGCTGTATCTTCCCATGCATGTATAATTTAAGGCCACAAAGAAAAGTAGCTGTTCTGAGGAGACATCCAATGGAACATCATACCCCTGATACTTCCTATAAAACTAAGTTTGATTTGAGACAGGTCATACTGCAATGTTACACTCTCAGTCCCTCCTGCCTGGTTGCTTGTTCATGTATTTATTTCCTTGATTGCTTTGTTTGCTACTCTAGAAGTCTGAAAAATCATTTCTAGTGAAACGAAACACTACACTTAATCAGAAACAAAACATACTGGTTATATCAATTGACTTTGACTAATAATTTAGTATAGCTACTGAACTGAATTTTCAATTATTCTGATAGCCCTTCCTGCACTCAAAAACGTCTTACTGAAAAATGTACCATTCTTCTCCAGTCTGCTGCTCATACTCAAACTACATACTGCTTTAGGATCATAAGACTTCACCGGAAAAAAATCCCTCTGTTATTTGCACTGACCAAAAAAAAGAGCTTTCTTGCCTGTACACATAGAGTTCTCTTAATCAGCAGTAGCAGCCGATTTTAATTATTTTGCACTGATAACTCATAGCCCCACTAACATACAGATCCCCTCCTCACTGACTCATACGAGGGCAGAGGTCTAGGTGTACACCTGTGACTTGAAGCTGGTAGCTTCACATCTCACAGACAACCTCCTCCTATTTTTTAGACTGAACACTGCCGTGATTCCTTACAATGTTGCTTTAGATCGTTTTCTTATCTTCCCCCTAAATAAAAGAGCAATGGTGGTCTCATGCATGCATGCCAGATGGAAGAGACAATTATTTTCCCCTCAAAGAAGAAAGAAACACTTTGCAGGGGAAAGAACTCTTTTATGCTAAAAATCCTGAGAAACAGAGAATATGGAATAGGTTTAAATGGCAAGGAGCTACAACAGATGGCTGTAATTGGAACTGGAGTTTTCAATGAGCCTTTGCAGAGGTCCAGAGTTTCCTCTCTTTGAGGCAAGATCATCACTTTTCCAAGACAGAAGTTGAATGAGGGCTTTCTCTACCCTGACTCTTCCCTAAAAACACCTGGAAAAAATTAATGGGATTATCTACATTCTGGCAGGTCAAAAAATATGTTTCTATCTTCTTAACATAATCAAGAAAGCCAAGCTCAAGAGGCTTATTATGAGGATTATACAGTCCAAAGTTAAAAGGAGAATTCTGCTCCATAACAAACCAAAAAATTCTGGCAGGTATTAACTGCATTAGTATACTGAGCTAAAAGTTCAACACTAAACTACGATCCTTGATCCTCTTTTAGTCTGAATAATTTAAATCTCTTTGTAGTCTTTCATAATTCTTGACACCCAAGTGCAAAAATCAAAAATCAAAACAATCAAAAATGCCAAATAAGCCTCTGAAATGCTGAATTCTATGCTTTCTTGCTTTTTTGCTTTTTTTTTTTTTTCCCTGAAAACATTGACATCTACACCAAATACATCGCATCCTGTTTTCCTGTTTTCTTTAGCATTCCACAAAGCATCCACAATGTTAACAACTGGTTGTCATGAGAAAACTTAGATTAACTCAGCCACCAATTAGCACCGTTTTTTTCAGATCTCAAATGACACTAAAATACAGAAAGAACATTAATATAAATTAATGGTTATATCAATTTAATTAATTAATATAAATTAATTAAAATAAAATTGCCTTTGGGGGGATTTTCTTCCTATAAGCTTTTAATTCTGCTGTGAACGAGAACCTGGGAACAAAAGGACATTCTCGGTCATAACCTAATCACACATTATAAGAAGGGGAGGTAGTGAAGAAAGGAGAGGAATTCATTATTTAAGAAAGACAGAAATCTGTAACAGTTGGCTCAGATAAGTCCCCACAGCCAGGAAGGCTCTATGAAGTAATAAGGGAAACAGCACTTCAAAATTCATTTTGTCCAATGTGTTTTGTTGTGTACTAGCTTGTGCAGCTGTTCTTTTAAGGCAGACTACACAATCACCATTTTATTCATTGATTCTTCTGGAAATTGCTGAAAAATCTCAGACATACCATAAATTAGATTTTAACTGGAGAACTATTTTGCCTTCTAACATAATGCAGTCATAATCCAAAATGAAATGGAAACAATTCAGCTCCCTATTATTACTCACTGATGATGGATCTCAAAATAAACAAACTATCCAATTAAAAACTAAGTTACGCTATTCATGTCTACACGAATAACATATTTTTCATCTGCTTCAAATTTAATATTGACCATTTAGAATTTTTTGTATTGCCTTAGCCTGATAAACAAACCCCGCTTACTTAAATGTCTACAACTATATGCCTGTTGAAAATGCAGCCACAGTAAATGACCAAAATGTGCTTCAGTTTCTGAGAACTGTCATATTCCATTCATCCTTTACCATCCTTTTTGAGAGTTCAGCAGTTAAGTTAGTAGTGTTCACTGAGAAACTCATCACTGTTCTGAAGTGCTATGATGACAATCATTCAATATGCTTAAAATGAGAAGGATTATCCTTCCTGTTACTACTGTGTAAACAATTCACTGCTAGTTCTTAAATGAGTATTCTAAATTCAGCTACTGAACCTCTGGAAGAGAAGAAATTGTCTGGATTACAATTACAACACTATCATTTCCTTCACTTATTCTCTTTTTTGCTTGTTTGTTAATCTACTATTTTATCCATGTATAAGTCTGGACTCACTCCTGTGGCATTCACAGGTGGCAGCGTGAACTTCCACGTAAAAAAAATATTTTGAATGCATTTACCTTAAATAATGCTACAGAGCAGAAAGTAATATTGATAAAAAATATGATAAATTGAATTATTTAGTAGAAACACATGAATATTTGGGAACAAAGGGAAGTGAGATATACCAGAAGCTGTTCTGTAACTTCCGTGGTCACTACTAGTTTGTGTCTGACAACCGCTATGTAACTTTCTAACAAGAAAAACAGAATCTAGCCTGCTGTGTCTACATTACTGAATTTTACACAGTCAATTACAAGTATCACAAATTACAAATGACACAGGAGAAAATCTCTGTGAATGCTTCACCCAACAATAAGATTTAGTTTATAAATTTACAAAATACGATTCTCATTATAGAAAGATACAGATTACATTTTTGTTAACCATTTAATGTTTTCTCCACAAACAACCTACGAACAGGAGGTGAAGGAAGCTGTTGCTAATTGTATTTTTAAGTTCTGGACAGAACAAAACTATTTATCTCATTTGCTTTAGGAGAATTTCACACAAATAAACCACAGTGCGTTATCCATAGACACAATATAGTTTTGGTAACATTCCTGCAAGATTAAATATTATCATCTTAATGCACCTGCATTAAACGTAAGGGAAAAATGACAATCATGTTCCCCAAACGAAGCTGGGGAATGTACAGGATATGGGACATTATATTCATTTCATACAAAATACACAGATTTTTAAATATTGGATTGTTTAAAAGAACAATCATATGGAAGAGGGTATCCATGAAAATATCCGATTATGTAATTTAGTGTTTTGTAATGCTTATGAACAGAGCAGACAATCTCAGTCATAGGACATTGTGGTGACTGTCAGACTAGTTAGAGCTTTTCTGCTAATCATTCAAAAATCTGAAATCATAAGTAAGTGAAGTATTTGGTATAAACACACTTGTTTTCATTGAGTGGAAGGCAGGTGAGTTTCCTCTGACAGCAGCCCTGTTTCCTGTTGGTGCATACCTCATTTAAGTTCACAAGATGTTTCAGTCTCAGGAGCTTAGCCATGAGAAGTGTCCAGTTCCATTTACTGCAGGACTCTCAAGTTTATGATTGTGTGGTGGACTCACCAAGTAAAATATGTTGAGAAGCATGAGGATGACTGGCTAGTTGGCTAAAGTAAGCACAGCTCTAGCTGACGTGGATATCCAATGCCCAAAGGATAAACTGGCAAAGGAGTCTGTCACTTCTCCAGGTTCTCTTAAGAGAGCCCAGTAGAACAGAAGCTCCAAGGTTCTTTCGAAGTTGAGTGGGAAATCTATGCAAAAGGTAGACAGTTCAGGGAACCAGCTGGCCAAGCACCTAGAAACCCTCAGACATAATACAATTTGTCCATTTTTTCTTCATTTGTTACCCTCAGACATAATACAATTTGTCCATTTTTTCTTCATTTGTTTCTTACTGATCCCACTCTCATCCTCTTAGTAAAAAAAAAATCCTATTCTTTTTAGACATAACAGCTACCATTAAGGTAATATGCTTTTCATGTGCCTTTATCTTTCACCAGAAAACAAAACAGGCTCAGTATATATACACCTTTGTTCCCCTCCTGCAATTATTGTCCACTTTGTCTCCTTCAATTTGATATCATTCATTAAGCTCCCCTCGTAAGATCAGTAGCTTAAGTTGAAGGCTAATAATTTTCCTGAGTTCTGACAATTTATAAGAAACGAGCTGAGACAGCAATTTCACACCATACCGCTCAAATTCTAGAGGCCAATATGAAACCTCTATGTGGGGATCAGGTAACACTTAAGAGTAGATGTTAATTATCTCATCTCAGGAGGAGAAATAGCTAAATGCTACTTGGTTCAATTTTCTAGTACCCCCTGCATGTTAATACAAAGGAGTACTGTTTGGCTTCAAAGTGAATGGCATATATATCCTGGCTAATTAAAATGAAAAAAAAAAAATAAAAAATAAAATAAAATAAAAAAAAATCAAAGGTCTTTTATGTTGTTCTAAATATTTAATATATTTTTTCTAAGCTTCTTTGTGAAGAGAATACCAAATGGAGTATTTCACCCATGTCCTAAATTTCAGATAATCTTATTCATATTACCACAGTACCTACTGTTATTGTTGTGACTAGATTTTAACAGTTTTCCTTGGTTTCACACTTCCTGACATCCTGACCACTCACAGGACTCTGGTCAAACAGATAAAATGGGCTAACTATCTAAATAGATATTTCAACAACAAAATAATCTTTTCTTTATGTAGATCAGGATTAAAAAGTGAATACAGAATGTTGTGAGTTCCCTGCATTATGTGATTACAGTTTTTAAGTGCATCTTCTAATAATCTTTCATTTATCTGCATAGTGAGTTTTCATTTCACATCCACTTCAGCTTCCTTTATAGATACAGTACACAGATCATTGAAAGTCCATTCTTTCCTTATATGCTAAATGATATAAATATGAAGTAATAGAATGTACCAAGCAATGCATCAAGAAAAGGAGCAGGCTTTAAACTCTGCAAGCTGTACCGAACAGTTCTGTGAAAGACTGCATATGCCAATGGCTACTCTTTCAGTGCTTCACTTTTCAATCCTAACATGATTCCAAAATGCTATTTATGTGTTTATATATGCCTCTATCATCTCATTGGTATTGCTCCTGTTTGTTTTTTTCCACAGGTCAAGTGTACAAAAACTTTATAAGGTGTACTACCTGAAGCTGCAGCGCAGTGGATCAAAAAGTCTCTGTTGCTAAAAGATAACAATATCATTGCTACAGTAACACTGAATATATGAAAGGCACAGGACATGCCATACTTGGGTATAATGAGGATAAAGCCTGCAAGGTAAAGGGGCATGTAATCATTGGACTAATTTATAGTGAGGTAAAGAAATTCAGTTTCAAAATTTATTAAATTAAATCATCTATTATAAGCTAGAACTCTTTGTATCCAGGAGTCAATATAGCTTAAGTAACACTTAAAATAAATAAATCTTAAAATTTCATCCCTCTTCCAAACAGATGAACCTTTAGAAAATGCTAGCTCTGCTTTGGCCTCTGAAAGAGACTGTTTCAGTGAGCACTGCCATTCTGAATACACCACCACCCAAATGTTAATTCTCAACTTCAGACATTCTATGACTACATAATTTCTCCATTTTCAGACTCAAGCTATACCCTTATGTTTTTCCCATGCGCTCATAGACTGGTAGGCCCTCCCCAGCCTAACAGCATTACAGCATGTTCTTCTTACTTCCCACTACCTACTGCTTCCTCACATACTGTTCTTTCGGTTGCAGGATCACCTATCAGTGTTATCTGAAAAGATAATGCAGCTTCTCCAAAATCTCTGCTCCTTCTGCTATTCCACTTCCCGATGAAGTGAAGTCCTCTATCCTATCCAACTGATCTCAGCCTGCGGTGCCTCTCCGGTGAAGCAGTTCTGCAGACTGAAAAGGAAAAGGAAACAGTAACAGCTAAGACATCAGAGCTGAGTAAGGCAGCCACACCTGCTGTGAAACAGCTACCTCAACTAACAAAAAGCAATGGGTATAGTGGTGGGTGATCCTCTTCTGAGGGATACTGAAGCACCCATTAGTCATCCTGAGCCTATCTAGAAAGGTCTGCTGCTTGCCAGGGGGCCTGTATCAGAGATGTGATGCAGAGACTACCGGACTTTGTATGTCCCCCTAACAACTGCCTGCTGCTGCTGTTTCATGTAGGCACCAGAGACACAGCTGTCGGCAACCTGAAAAAAAAATCAAGAGGGACTAGGAGGAGCTGGGAGCAGCAGTGAAGAACTTGGGAGCAATGGTAGTCTGCTCATCAGTCCTCCCAAGTAGGGGAATAGTAAGGGAAAGGGCTGATAAAATTAAGAAATCAATAGATGGTTAAGGGAATGGTGTAATGAACTATTGTCAGCAACTATTGTGAGGAACTAATGTCAGCTATTTCTGTCATGCTACTAGTTTTGAGAAATCTGAACTTCTGAAGGAAGCAGAAAGCAATCTTTGGCAGCAAGCTTTCTAATTTAAACAGGAAGGCTTTAAACTGAAGTTGCTGGGGGATGAGATCTACAAACCACAAACCATTTCACCTTGAGATTGATGATGGAAATGGGTGCCCTGGGCCTAGAGTTGGATCAGTGGTCAGTAAAAGAACATCTAAGGTACAGGAAAAGGGAACTTGAGTGCATCCTCAACAAGTTTACAGGTGACACCAAGCTGAGTGGTGCAGCTGACACACTAGAGGGAACAGATGCCATCCACAAGGACCTGGGCATATTCAACAGACTGGGCCTACGCCAACCTCATGAAGTTCAACGAGACAAAGTGCAAGGTCCTGCATCTGCATTGAGGCAATCCCAAGTACAGATAGAGGTTGTGTGGAGAATGGCGTGAGAAGTTCTGAGAAGAAGGATTTGGGCTATTGGTTGATAAAAGATTCAGCACAAACCATCAATGTGCACTTGCAACCCAGAAGGCCAACAGTATCCTGGGTTGCATCAAGAGAAGTGTGACCAGCAGGTCAAGGGAGGTGACTCTGCCCCTCTACTCTGCTCTCATGAGACTGCACCTGGAGTACTGTGTCCAGCTGTGTTGGGCACCAGAACTAGAAAGACAATGAGCTGTTGAATTGGATCCACAGGATGGCTATGAAGATGATCAGAGGGCTTGTTTATGAGCTGATTTGGCCTGGTTCCATGACTAGCGGAGTGGAGGAAACTGCAGATCTGCACCTCCAAAAAAGGGGGATAAGGGATAAAGGGTAGAGAGATGGCCTCCAAAACAAAACAGTAGCAATGATCTGAGTCAAAATGATTTTCTAAATAGGATATCAGAAAGCAAGATAACACAGTATAATACAATATATGACATTTTTTCTAAAAATGTCGCATATAGTGACAGTAAGAACATTCCCACCAGAACACTGAATGTATCAACAAATCCAGATTGCAAGTGGCAGTCTTTTCTGCTGAGAAGAGTACTTCCATACAGAGTTTCCTTAAAAACATTTAATGTTGAAATGTTCTCTCTTTAACATACGTATGCTAGTGCCTACCTGAGGGTTTCACTTTCATTTCTGAAGTTGAGATGTAAATATATGCTCCAGAACTCTGTAGCATGATTGAAGGAAAAAATAACACATACTAACGTCATATTTAAATATATCAGAGCTAGTATGGTCTTGTCACATAATTATGTTAAAACCACATAGCTATGGGTTAAGATGACCTTTCATGCTTAAATTCTATATGTGTTATAGAATTTGTCAGTACTGGGGGCTTTCCAGTTTTTTTTATTATTAAAGTGAATAAAAATGGAAACCTAAAAGGGCATGCTCAAGATAGCGTTGGCAGTGACACATATTAAGAGAAGACAATAAAAACCTGTCACACCAATTTATACAAAAATGATTTTTTCTACTCAAATATAATCTGCAATAACACAGTTTGATTATAAAATGTCAATTATCAGCATGGTTCTAAACTCCCCTATGTCAGACACCTTCCTTTCAAATTTTTATCTTCTGTTGACACTTTATTAGAGAACACTCTGAAAATACTCCTGTGTTGAAATAAATGCATTTTGAAACAAGTGCAGTCTCTGGGACAGTGTTTTTGAAATTTTCTCATAATTTTAAGGATGGAGTTTATCCTGCATCTCCTGAATGTATCTTCATATACCCAACTTAGAAAGAGGTCACTGTCACTTCGGTAAGTACTCCAAATGACCAAAGAATACAATACAGCTGTTTTTTTACACCACTGCAAAAATTGTGAATATAGAGAACAGTAAGTACAGAGAATACAGGAGGGCTTAGTGTGATCTATATGCAAAAGAGAAACAGAAATTAAGTTAACCCATCAAAATGCTGCATTGATTTTTCCTGTTCTTCTGATTGCTAGCTCTGTTTATGTTATCATAGAAACATGAATGGTTTGGGTTGGAAGGGACCCCAAGGATCATCAAGTTCCAGCCCCTCTGCCACAGAGGGGCCACCAACCTCCATATCTGGTACTAGACCATGTTGCCCAGGGCTCCATCCCACCTACTCTTGAATACCTCCAGGGATAGAAAATCCACAACCTCCCTGGGCAGCCTGCCCCAGTAACTCAGCACTCTCTCTGTGAAGAACATCCCCTTGACATCCAATCTAAACATTCCCTCCTTGAGCTTAAAACCATTACCCCTGTGCTACCATTACCCACCTGAGTAAAATATTGATTCCTCTCCTTTTTATAATCCCCTTTTAAATAATGGAAGGCTGCACCGAAGTCTCCTTGCAGCCTTTTTCTCTCCAGGCTGAACAAGCCTAAATCCCTCAATCTGCTTTCATAGGGGAGGCACTCCAGCCCTGTGATCATCCTCTTGACCCTCCTCAGGAGCCTCTCCAATAGCTTCACATCTTTGCTGTACTGAAGGCCCCAGACCTGGACGCAGTACTTCAGATGGGGCCTGATAAGGGCAGAGTAGAGAGGGAAAATCACCTACCTGACCCTGCTGGCCAACCCTCTTCTGATGGAGCCCAGGATACCATTGGCTTTCTGAGCTGCAAGAGCACACAGCTGGCTCATGTTCAGTTTTTCATCCACCAGGACCCCCATGTCCTCCTCCAAAGGGCTACCCTCAGGGAGATCTTCTCCCAGTCTGTATACATATCTGGGATTACCCTCACCCGAATACAAAACCTTACGCTTTGCTATGTTGTACCTCACTAGGTTCACAGAGGCTCATCTTTTGAGTTTGTTGAGGTCCCTCTGGATTCTTATAATTCACAGATGAAACAGAGCTAAAAAAGTTTTCAGAAGTGTCAGAACTGTTAATGTTGAAACACTAGCTGGAATTCCAAAGAGGCAGATGTCAGCATGCTGTTTTTCATTTACCTTCTAAGTTACTAACAAAGTAATTGAAAAATAAAATTTTGGCTACTAATCCCTTTGTTATTTCAGCTCTAAAGTTAACTTGCCAAAAAAAAAAATAAAAGGAATAAATAAATAAATAAATTGTTGTGATGCCTCAAGAACATCTTGTAAAAAAAGGCTTTTGATTAGCAAGTGAATAATTGCATTTTAGGTTCAACCAGAGAATAACAGCATATTGAAGTTGATCATTTTTATTTCTTACATGTCAAACACAATCTGCGATACCTGCCCTGTGACTATGTTTTTCTCCTTTACATCCTACAGATCACAGAATCACAGAACATCAGGGATTGGAAGGGACCTTGAAAGATCATCTTGTCCAATCCCCCTACTGGAGAAGGAACACCTAGATCAGGTCACACATGAATGCATCCAGGCATGTTTTGAATGTCTCCAGAGAAGGAGACCCCAGAAACTTTCTGGACTGCTTGTTCCCTTCTGTCACCCTTACAATAAAGAAGTTTTTTCTCATCAAAAATAGCTTTGAATAATTTATCTAATGCTCTTATGCACAAGACATTACAGAAAGATCATATCTTTTTTAAATCTCAAAACATAATGCAGCTGTTTTTAACAATAAGGATTTGTATTTGTCAACTTGGCCTGACTAAAAAGATAAAGATTGTGATTAAAACATGAATTATATAAACTGGAGCTACAAGATACAAGTTGTTTCACTTGTTCCTACAGATATCTCAACATATAGCACCATCCAACAATGAGTTACTAAAACTGTCATACTCTGAACCATGACTGAGTCATCATACACGTCTTAAATTCCATCTCTGAAGATCAAAGCTAAAATTTCACATTGTTCAATATGAAATCATCAGAGTATAACTGAACTTACTTCACCATCTAAAGCCTGAAACTGTCACTAAGCACTGTATCTATTTGTAAACTATTCTACAGAACTGTCTGAAAGCTGGTATCTCTACTTTTGGAACAAACTATCTTAAACAATGGAGCAATTGGTCTCTTTAGACAAACTGTCATCTCATACACAGTATCAGCAGACATGCTCTTTTTAGGAAGTATTAAATGGCTTTGGATATACTTAAATTCCTCATTAAAAACACTAGAACTTCTTAATTTAAGATACTGGTAAAAAATAAAAAAGTAATACATTATAAAAGATCAAAAATACAATATTACTGTAAATGATCACTGCTGTAAACACAGTAACACTATGGGAGAATTTTGATCAGCCCACTAAACTGGTTAATGAGGCCTGAACTGTGCTAAACACACATATATTACATCTACAGACTGCTGCAATTAAAGTTTCTGGATTTTCCTATTATGAAATAACTCTTCATGAACATTGCAATGTATTAAAAATTTCTTTCAATGAAATAAAACCACATATACATTTGCTAATAAAGCTACCACACCCAGGCCATTAATTGCAACTTCCATAACTCTCTGAACTTCTGTTAAAAGTGAATTTACTTATCACAGAATGATTGATCAATTAAAAAAAAACAGAGATATCTATAAGCCAGGCATGCAGTGCTGACTATTTTTTAATTTAGTATCTCATCTCCAAAAAAGAAGGGGAAAGCTGAAAAACACACTTAAAACACATGAATGCCATGCATAGTTTTTAATATTGGGCTGGCATTAACAACTGACTTTGTGCATTTTATGAATAGGTTAAACAAAAATAATCACACAAATTAGAAGAAGTTTAGTCTCGTTTTACTTTACACTCTTCTATATAAACTGGTAATTATAGTAGGGTTTGAACTGCACTCTAGCTGTAGTTTTATACGTGGGAATACAAGAAAAGCTGCTCAGAGCAGCAGCTGTGGAGCAAGATAAACAGCATGAGAACCAAGGCCAACTCTAGAAGAAAAAGAAGGGACTCACAGCTCTGACTGGATATGTGCCTGCATGGACAGTTGAGAAGTGTTTTGTAGAATGCTCTGTTGACATGTAAAGGTGGTTGGGAAAGCTGTAAGGGCAGATGGGAAAGCTAGAAAACAAAAACTTGTGAAGGTAAACAAGGGATGTAAGAACTTGTAATAAACGATCTGGATCATTCACATCTCAGTCTGTGCCTCAAACGCTACACTTACACAGTGTAACAGATAAACGTATTTTTAGCTGCACATTCCCACTTGAGATAGCTGGATCTGTAATTATTAAACACACAATGTATTCAACAACTTGCAATCACAAACCAGATTATTAAACAGTTTGCCTAAAGCCAGGTATTTCTCCAATTGAAAGAAGATAGAATTTCAGCAGCAGTTACTGGAGAAAAAATGTGCACGCAGAAAACCTAACAATAAACTTGCTCTGCAAGTATGTGGGCAGCAAATATGACATCGTAAAGGAAGATGAGAAAAAAAACAGAATGTCAGACAGCATATGTACGGCGGATTTGGAGACTAGCTATCAAAGAGGGATACATAAACATCAGCCATGTGAGCACAAATGGAAATATGAGCTGGAGCTGACAGAGCAGAAAAGAACTTTGTTAAGTACATCAACAGCAAAAAATGAATAAGGTAACTGGGTTCATAATGAATGAGGCATGAAACCAAGCAACAGAATACAAGGAAATGGTATGAAAGAAGGATATAAAAAGGTTGAATTATTATTCAATGCTTTGTCTTGCTTTTTGTTGGCAAGGTTTGCCTCAGGCTTACCAAGCCTCACAATAGTGACTCGAGGAACCAAGTGCAGTAGAGGATTATTTTGTCAAGAGTCATTTCAGCATCCTGGACACAGACAAGTCTTAAGGGGCAAGATGGGATGCATCTGAGAGTGACGAGGTTAATGTGTCATAGTGAAACGAGGCAGTTTCTTTATTCAAAGATGACAAAATCGACAGCAAAGATGACTTTCAATCGAAGTGCATGATTGAAAGACTACCGTACCCCTCTTCAAAGAGGATCCAGGAAAGTAAGAGCCAGTTAGACTACCTATCTCTATGGAAAGATGACAGCACATTGCATTTCAGTTGAAGTTATTTCTAGATGTGTGCGAAGCAATGGCTGACCAACCTGAATGCTGAGATGGTTGATTCAGTAGATGTAGGCGTGAAAGAAACATATACCTCAAATTCTGAAAGATTCTGACAGAGACTACCAGCAGACTAACATATGTAGCCAAACTAGAGGTATGGGTTGAATGAGTCAGTTATTAAATAGGTGAAAACTGACTGCCTCACGAAAAGCTCATCACAAGACAGCAGTGTCTGCCTGCAGCCCAGAAGGCCAACTACTTCCTGGGCTGTAAAAGAAGAGAGATGGCGAGCAAGGCGAGTACCCACCCTGAGTACTGTGTTCAGGTTTGGGGCTCTCAGCACAAATAAGAGGTGGAGCTGTTGGAGCAGGTCCAGAGGAGGGTCATGAAGATGATTCAAGGCCTGGAGCACCTGCCCTGTGAAGAAAGTCTGAGAGAGCTGGGCTTGTTCAGTTTGAAGAAAGGAAGGGTTCAGGAAGACCTCATTAAGGTATTTCAGTAATCAAAGGGAGCCAACAAGAAAGACTGGAAGAGACTCCTTACTGAGTGGTGACAGGACAAGGAGCAGTAGTCTCAAACTAAAGGAGGGCAGATTTAAATTAGATGTTGGGAGGATATAATAAATATATTGAATATCATAAAACAGTATCAGATTGATGAAAACCAACTACAAAGAGGCCATCCAGAAATGGATACAAGTATCAGCTGTATGCTCTTACTATGCTGAATGCTGAAAGTAGAGTGGCTACCAAGTTGACACCTTGCAAATCAAAGAAAGTGTTTCACCCACTCTTTTGCTTCTCATGGAACACCTGGCTTCCAGTGTTGAGTTTTTGTCCCTTTAGTAAACTGACATGCTGAAGTGAATACAGCAGAATGATAAGACACGCTAAGGAGGCTGATGTATGATATTCAAGAACAGATTGAAAAGATGGACTGGAGAAAAGCAAGCCACGGGGATAATCTAATTGTTACTGTCAACCAAGTTAAAGGGTAGTTACAGAGAATACAGAAACCAATCCAGCTTAGTGATGCACAGCAAAAGACTCAGAAGAAAAAAGACAAATGTAGCAGCAAATTAAATTCTAAGAAGTAGAAAGAAAATCTCCTCAGTGAGGGCTGTCAAACCAGAATACTGAAAAAAGCTGATGAATATCGAAGCTTGGAGACATTCAGAATTGGAAAGCAACCTGATTCAACTTAAAAACTGCCCCTGTTAAAACAAGATTCAGTAATGCTACCCCCAGAGTGCCTTTCCAGTCTAAGCTATTCTACCAGTCTAAAATAAGTATGGTAAGTTCATTTTGCATGATAGTAGTCAAATGGGCCTAGCTGTGCCAGTAGAAGAGAATATTCTTCAACTACCAGATATACTGCATCTGTAACTGACTGTTAAAATCTGAATTAGATTTCCTGAGAATCAGTCTGAGTGACTTAAATTTCAGGGACTTTGATAGCCCCTTTATTTCAACTACAATAAAGAAGAGTTTGCAAAAGCTTTTCTGCAAGTAGATCTTTATGAGTGTTGACTTCTGGAAGGTAAGGTTTACTGAGGATAAGTAATAATCTTTTTTTCTCAGTACACCTGCTTCTGATATACTGACATCCATCCATGCAACTATTTAAAATGTTGAACCAATCACATCAGAAAAAGAGTGCATCGTGGCTTGGTCATTAGAACTTATGTTCAAAGAAGCAATTGTTCTCTGTCAGGTAACTCAAAGATTCAAATTAGCTAGTGTGAATGAGGGCAAGGAGCAAGGACTGAGGGAGAAGAGTGTCAATAAAATATATGAGTTTTATCAGCAGTTGTCTTGCACTGTCTGGTCCCTTACTGCTCAGAGAATTCACAGTTGCAGACATGAGTAATAATTTGTTAGTTAAAAAAAAAAGTACTTACATCAACATCACTCAACTATCACGTCTCTGCTGCCTTAGAACCTACAGATACTGCTGTGCAAAATCAACTCAGTTGTACAAGCACTAAACAAAGCAGGGGCTTAAGGGGAAGAAAGATCAGATAAATGAATGGAAAGAAAATGAAGGAGTGTTAATAAAAATATACGGATTACACTGAGCTCAAAAAATCCCTGATCAGTAAACAGAAACCAGAAAAGCAATAAAGTGAGTTATCATTAATGTTTATATATCCTGTTCTAAGAACCCATTTCTTTGTCACAGAAAAAAACACTGGGCTAGAAAAACCTTTGAGGCAGACAAGCTCTTTTGTTCTTGGGCCTCATTCACTCAAATGAGTTCTACCTGCAAACTAGAGAATCATAACAGAAGGAGTGCAACATTTATTCATCCTTGCACTTGAAAGCTTAAGTTCATAGCTTAAACTGATTCTTTAGCTTGTCTGATGCTGTTCAGTCAACTCTCGAGGGTTTTTTAGACTATATGGATCTCAAAAGATGAAATAATTAACAGACTCACAAAAGTTTAGCCTTTTTCAATTCAGTGATACACCTTTTTAGTTATTTACTTACTGCTGTAAAAATTTCCTATCATTTCAATTTGGGAAAGCAAGACTAGCCCGTAAAACTGCAAACTTAAGAATGGCTCACTAACAAGAGTTGTAATAAAACTTGCATCTGTGACATAGGAGAAGCACAAAAGGAAAAGAGTGAAAAACTAACAGGCCATGAAAAGGTTTGTTAAAACCATCTCAGCTAGTAGAAAGCGAATATAAGAGATCCACAGCAGGTTGCATTTACTACATCCTCCACTATCTTCCTACAGTTCCTCTGACAGTTCAAAACCTTCTTTTTTTCCATTATGTATCCACACTCAATTGCAATATCAATCAGTTGTTCTTCAATTCAAATAAACTTTGTCATAAACTTCAGACGTAAAATTCAAAAGTCCTGAAGTAACATTTTTTTCTCTACTTAAAATATGCTGGGAATGCCAATGGCCATTCAGTCCTGCTGAGAGATGGGTTTAGATTATGATGTTTATGGCCAGCCATCAAATATTTGATGATTAGTATATGAGAATAAAATTTCAGCATTTATTCCCCAAATGTAAAAGACAGCTTCTTTTACACGTCTTTCTGAACTTGCCATTCCTCTCTCCACAGCTTTTGTTGATTCCATTCTACTTCTACCGAGTAAAATAAAATTGAGTAACATTTTTTAGTTGTTAGCTTAATCCTACCCATTCAGTCTCACTAAGTACAGATAGAACCTGGTCTTTGAACAATAGCAGAAATGCCAGTACCCACAACTCACTTCTCAGGCTCTGAAATGTACACCTTTTTGTCTTCTTCCCCAACACACCTCATGCACAGAAGCAGCCTTCTGGAGGCTTTTATTATTCTCAAAAAAATCACCTTTAAAATTTTCCTTTACTCTGACAACAAAAGAGATTATATCACGACTATACCAAAACCATTATCTATCACATCGAAGAATATAGTCTCATGGTTTCCCTATATTTTGAAACCACAAAATGCATTTCTTGCCTTTACACTTATCCTTATAGAGACAGTCATCTTCCTCTCCTTTTGTACTATGTCTTACAAAAGAGGGATCTCATCTAAAGCAGAGTACTCACATGCTACAACAGTATAAATGAATGATAAAAAACCAAATTCTTAAGCTTATTTTAAAATACCACATTAGAAATAACAAGGTAGGACAGCCAAACTTTTTTTTTTTTTTTTTTTTTTTTTTTTTTTTTTTTTTAAACTTGCTTGACAAAACTGGAGAGATTTTGTGAACTTCAAAGTAAATGGCAAATTAACAGACTGCCTTCCATTATTACATCATTGCAGACCAATGGTCCAGGTACAAATACATCACTTTTTCCATCATGCAACATAACTGCCTAATTCTACTGCATTAACTTCATGTTACGAATAATATTAAACCCAAACACTGATTCATAGGACTATAAAACAAGAGGCTGATGTGGGACACAGTTCAACCTCTTTTTATCCCATTGAGATAATGTGATTCATATAACAGGCATTTTCTGAACGTCTGAAAACTACTCCACAGGAACTCCTTCATAAATGGTTTAAAGTATCACACAAATCCTTAGCTATTCAGAAGGTTTTACATACAGAGACACAACAGGGTACCAAAAAGAAGTGCTTTAATGAAGAGATTTAAAGCAGAAGTTCTAAAATGATAATCTTATTTGTACACACAACTGCAGAGGTAATTTTAAAATCTGTGTTATTCTGATGAATTATATAAACCACATGGGTAGGATAGCTGTTTTCTAGCCACAAGGTTTTAGCTCTATATCTCCACTTAAATTCTGCACTGCATGGCACAAAGCAAAATCAACTTGGCTATTCCTACTTGAATGGCTTGAGATTAGCTCTGAGGAGAAGGATTTGGGCTATTGGTTGGTAAAAGATTCAACACAAACCATCAATGTGCACTTGCAACCCAGAAGGCCAACAGTATCTTGGACTGCATCAAGAGAAGTGTGACCAGCAGGTCAAGGGAGGTGACTCTGCCCCTCTACTCTGCTCTTGTGAGACCCCACCTGGAGTACTGTGTCCAGCTGTGCTATGCACCAGAACAAGAAAGACAGTGAGCTGTTGAAGTGGGTTCAGAGGACAGCCATGATGACCATGAGGACATGATCGGAGGACAGACAAAGATGATCAAAGGGCTGAAGCACCTCCCCTACAAGGACAGGCTGAGAGAGCTGTGGCTCTTCAGCCTGGGGAAGAGATGGCTCCAAGACCTTATAGAGGCCTTCCAGTACCTGAAGGAGGCCTACAGGAAAGATGGGGAGGACTTCTTTCTAAAAATGCTACATGTAGCAACAGGACAAGGGGAAATAGTTTTAAACTGGAAGAGGGTAGATTTTGACTAGATATTAGGAAGAAATTCTTGACTGTGAGATTGGTGAGATGATGACACAAGTTGCCCAGTGAGGTTATGAACTCTCCCTCCCTGGAAGCATTCAAGCCAGGCTGGATGGGGCTTTGAGCAACCTGGTCTAGAGGGAGGTGTTCTTTCCTATGGCAGGGGGTTGGAACTAGATGATCTTAAAGGTCTCTTCCAATCTAAACCACTCTATGATTCTATGATCTTTAAGTATTTTTAATTTATCTTCACAGAATCATAGAATGGCCTGGATTGAAAAGGACCACAGCGATTGTATAATTTCAACCTCCCTGCTATGTGCAGGGTTGCTAATGCTCTGCGAATCAGCCAGTTCACAATCCACTTCACTGTCCTCTCCTCTGCTCCATATTTTCTGTGTTTCATAACAAGTACATTGTTGAAGATGGTGTCAAATACCTTGCTAAAGTCAAGGTACACAACAGCCACTGCTCTAATCACATCTACCCAGCCATGATGACATCACAGAAGGCTATCAGATTGGTCAAGCATGATTTCCCCTTAGTAAATCCATACTGACTACTGCTGATAAGCTTATTCTCTTCCAATTGCTTGGAGATTGCAAAGATGACGAAGAATGTCAATGATTACTAAAAATGAACATACCAGTCATACGGAGGTGTGTTCTATTTAGACGAAATGATACTCAAATGTAGTTATTTCTTGGCAAACGTTTTCCTCCTACACACATTCTTAAAGCTGACTTTTTCATCATGGAAATGATTGCTACTATTACACTACTTCCATATTCCTACAGTGCCACCCCAGTGATTGATGCAATCTACTTTAATCAGACACTCTAAAATCAATGAGCTGCACTGCAGATAGCTGAAGACACAATATCCCACTTTTGCAGTAGCGCAGCTTAGTCGGGGGCTGTTTTATATTTCCAGAATAATTTAAAACATCCTGATCGTACTACACAAGTAATGGCAAATTAAAAATAACAGCATCTTTTATGCATAACAAAATTCCTAATTATTTAACAATACAACCCACATTTAATTGAAAAAGCATCTCTTTCCTTTGCTGAAGTTGATATATCATGGCTTACTTTCTCCAAAAATGCTGTGTTCTTCTATATTTAGATCTCCAAACATTATGAAGTACTGGATGTTAAAATATATATGTATATATAAAATTTTATCCATTGACATCCTAATACTCTATTTTGCAGATGGAAGAAACTGCAAATTCCATATACACTGAAGAAGAAAGTGCTGTATCTCACTTTCAGAAAGTCAAAAGTCTTTTCCAGGCATGTAGAGTTGTTCAACTAAACTCTACATTTGGTTTGCGCTTGATAATCAAATGATCTATTTACTAAAAATGCACGATTATTGTCACACTTCACAATCTATAGAGCCATGGACCAAAGATTCCCTGAAAAATGTCATGCACATTTATCCACTCATGAATCTGTAATCTGACAAGAATGCTATAACAATGCAATTATTTATTACAATAATAAGAACTAATTTCCCACTGTGAGAAAAATCCACACAATCAAAGAATATGGATCTATGAATCTGCAGACACATTCACAAACCTCAGCACTTACATAAATCCCTAAAAGTAACAGTGTCCCTGACAGAATTACATCAAATAATACAAATAATACAAATAATACTACTCTTCTAGAACTGAAAATACAACACTTCTTTAGTTTTTCTTCACATCTTCTAATTTAGACATTTTGGGGTAGATTTCAGTTATATTTGCTCAGTCAGAGCAGAACCTTACTTCTTGTCAATGGCCTTTTTCAAAGGATGATGAAAAACCCTATGACAGGTGAATCTGTGAACTTATTCCTTCTTTAAAAAAAAAAAAAAAAAAAAAAATAAAATAAATAAATTTAATTTAAAAAAGTCTCCATATTTCTCAACATTATTTTCAAATTATGTAGATCATTCCATCTGTGGAGATATTAGACTGTATGTGTAAGACTGCCAAAAGCAGGATTCCTACTCAGCATTTGTCATTTATATAAGAGCAAACTCCGGAACACCCAAACACGATCTAGCAAAACTTGGGGAAAAAAAAGCCCATGCCAATGAGACCCAGAAAAATCTTGAACAAAATCAAAATGTGACACAGTCTCTAATGTCAGACACCCTAGAATATGACAGTGATCAACTCAGACAAATGCTTTCTCAAACACATATATAGAAACTTTGCTAATCTCAGAATGCTTCTTAAGATTACTTAAACCTCTGTTTAGTTTAAACTACCATATTTCTTCTCAATTTTATTTCAAGTCTTTTTTTTTTATTTATTTATTTTCTTTTGTGTAAAATGAAGACCAAACAGGAATATACAGTTAATACTCACAGGTTAAGAACAAAAAAAAAGTAGTATTTATTCTCATTTTACATGTGAGGATTTTAAAAGGTAGCTCTAATCTTTTATGTGAGCTTTTATGTACCAAAGTTCAATGGAAATTACTGACTAAGCATATAGAAATTACATTTATTAGAATGTATTTCTGAAGCACACTCATTCATTCTGTATGACTTTCTTCATAATACTTAAAACTGTACAAACAAGGCAATATTTTACCTCTGCCAATTTCATCAGAAATCAGCATCAGAAGGTGCTTCCTTCCTTTTGCTAGGAAGGTGTATATGAAATGTTGGTACTAAAAAAATGACCTCATAATCACTTCTCTATTTGCCTACAATTCTTACATCAGTTTCATGAACAAAATACATGCACGCTTGTGAATTGCCTATCCTTTCTAAATGAAAAAGAAAGAAGTTTGAGTCCAAAAAAACCTAGCAACAATAAAATTAAGTAGGCTTGAAAACTTTGAAGGTGAACGTTATAATAGCAAATGTCTATGGCATACGTAGACCTTTCCAAATGCACAGACCATATACATTCCATAAATTAAATGTAATTTATGAGGTCTTTCACCTACATTCCAATAGGTTAACCTGTTTTCAGTTCTGCTGGAGGAAGCTATTACTCATTGACCACCTAGAAGAAAGGAGAGCCAATAATGATGTTTTCCAAAGTACTCTCCCCACTAAAGATAGGGAAAAAATTACATAACGACAGAAGAGAAAAACTGCACTTAACTTATGTTCCTTGTAAGTACAAACCTCCAGCAAACAAATAGTATAAACTAATCTGAAACAATTAAGCAGATGTCAGACAGAGCAAAGTGCAAAACTGCTGCACTAATGCAAAGACAACAAAAAACCAACAATAAACAAACAAAAACAAACAAATGAACCACTAGAATACAGACATTTTCAAGAGTGACAGCCATATGAATTTGACAGATTGCACTGCTGTACGTTACGTTTTCTACAACATGGGTGAACCAGGGATTCAAGATGAGTTTTTTCAAACATATCAGTTTCAATATATTTCATGACCCAGAATAATCACAAGTTCAGAAAGCTTCTGAATTCTACAACATACTTTTATTTCATACAGAAATATAAAAATGGGACCAAAAGCTCTGCTTGAATCGTGATCATACTATGTACTAATAACAAAACTGTATGAAAGACTGTAAAATATTAATGGAACTTTCTTATTAGTAATTTATAAATAAAAGCAACCAAAAATACTACAACTTGCTTGAATGAAAAACACCTATATGTCTGAAACACTTGAAGATAGATCCAGATGAGCATCCCCTGGATTGCCCAGGATGAAAATCAAGTAAGTATCTTCTGCTTCTATGCAATTCACTAGCTTAAAATGTTTTTCTACACTGTTCATATCTTGCATTGGTTTACTCTTGTAACACATTTTATGAAGTGAACCATCAGGAATTTGTTTTTATTCTCTATTCTATTACAAAGACTTTGCTTTGGGGAACAGTCAGCAGAAGCAGTTAACAGAGAACAGATTCATTTACTGTATCATTTGAACGAACTTAAAAACAAAGCAAACGCCAAAAGATGTAATGCATCAAGTCATAAAAATTTGCCAGCATTCCTACAATCTGAACAGGATACCATGCAAAGCACAGAGATTCACAAGCTTTTGTAGGCAAAATTTAACTCCTATAGCTGGTGGAGCACTGACCAGGATGCTGTGCAGCTACTACCATCAGGAATGGAGAAAGCAACACTGAGATTTGAAGTAAGGTAGAAAGCTTAGAGCTAGGATGCTGAACAAGGGAGAGATCTCTACAGAGGTACATCTGCCGTCTCTATACCTTCAAAAGAGAAGAGTTAAAACAGTGGCAACACTGTTAGAAACAGCCAACTGTGATGCTGCACAATGAATACTGCCCCCTGACCACTGAACCTTTCTCCTTCAACTGCAACAGAAAATTGCAGCAGAGTTTAAATCTCCAGTGCTTTGGTACATAAGAAGTAGAAAATTACAATCCTGGTTTTGACTGGGATATAAGTAATTTTCTTGCTAGTAGCTGGTATGGTGCTGTTTTGGATTTAGGGTGACAGTAATGTTGATAAGATACCAATGTTTTAGTTATTGCTGAGAAGTGCATACACAAAGGCAATGACATTTTAGCTTCTCATGTTGCCCTACCAGAGAGGGTAATGAGGGAGGTACAATTTCTGGGAGGGGACAGCTGACCCAAACTGGCCAGAGAGCCTGACACTGCTCAGGAACAGGATGGGCACTGGTAGGTGAGTGGCAAGCAACAGCATTTTATATCACTTTCTTGTATATTTATTATTATTTTCCCTGCCTTTATCTCAACCCACAGATTCTACACTTATCCAGTTATCTTCCCCATCCCACTGGCAGGGGAGTGAGTGAAAAGCTGTGTGATGCCGAGCTTCTGGCCAGACAGTCCTTTTAGAATTCAACATCTGGCACAAAGGATTGAGATAAGGATAGATCTGAGCAGAGTATGTAACAACAAAATTGTTCTAAGCGCTACATGAGTTTAACAGTTGCTGAAATGTTGATATTTTTGCTTCCAGAGTTTCTTGGCTTGCCTTCAGAATGATGTAAAACCTTACTTGCAGTCTATGCTCCCTGATGCGCTGCTTACCATCTCTACTGGCTGGATAAAGGTTACCATTTTGCTGTATTGTATAACACTAGCTTATAATATTATAAAATAGCTTACCATGAGAATGGTCTGTTATTTGTTCTCAGCTTTGCTGCACTTTGGGAACCATCTCTTAAAAGCTATTAATAATAACACTGTTGACATTTTCTTCTTGGGGAGCCAATCTATGGGGAGACAAGATGGCATATTCTTTGCTTCTACAACTTCTAACACCTTTATACCATCCCCTTCCCCTTCTCATTCTGGACAGTTTCAATAGGTCTTGGGAATTATGAGTATCTTCAGGATGCTCAAACCAGCATGTTTCTATGCCTCCTGAATGTATTCCAGGTTTTGCTTAAGACTAAACAAATATTTAATAATACCACTCAGAGATCTGCCCCAAGCCTGGAAACATATGAATGACAGGGAGTATGAGATGATATGTGCATGCATCTAGAACAGTAGGAAATAATAGTGATTTGGAACTTCACACCTGAAAAAATGCTGAAGTTATGCCAACAAACTGGCAATTCCAAAGAGATACAAATCACTGTAACATGTTTGGGGTTATACCTGCTGTGTGATGCTGAACACTAACTTAACTCTTGCAATAGGTTCTGCTGCTGAATGAGCCTCTGTTGTTATTGGTTGCCACTGAATGAAAGAAGAAACAGTGGGTGTGCAAGTAAGCTCATTCAGTGAAGGAAGAAAATTCTGCTAAGAAAGAGAAGAAGAAAGACAAGGATGAGGAAGCAACTCTTAAGCAGGGCCACCACAAGAACTGGATGTGGAAGTTCAGAACTCATGAAGAAGTCAGTAACCCATCCAACCTCTAACCCTGGGTGAGCTGTGAGACAGGTGAAGGGATTTCAACCATATTCTCAGCAAGCGCATTGTTGCATGGCTGCTCTGAAGATAGGATAACAAGGACAGTAGCCTGGAACAATGAAGCCAGACAGCTGGGATCCCTTCCTAGGAAAGGAGGCATTGATACATCACTTGAAAAAAGGACACTGTCCTTTACTCATTAACTATCAGATTTGAAGGAAAGGAAAGGGAGATACATATGTCAAGGCTGGCAAGTGAGAAATCATCTATGCTGGAGGTGATTTATGATAATCTGCAACAGCAGCTATCCAAAGACCTATAGGACATCGAAGTGCATGCAACACAAATGGCATGTGACACATATTTGTGCAGTACAAACCCCTGTCACATACCAGCTCTCTGGCAGTAAGGACCTACAAAGATGGAGAGGAATAAACAGTGGATGAATTTGCTAAGGGACACTGGCAATAAGAATATCTCTCTTCCTCCTTTTTGGCCTCCATCTCAGCAGTGGATAAACTGGTTCAGCAGTTTCAAGAGAAAGAGCAAGTCTCCATACCTACCTGTACAAATCAGCATTTAACTACTAGGAGAGAGGATATAGCAGGTACACACCACATGTTATGCTGTGTGACCATGTAGAGGATATGAGGAACTAGGATGGAAGATCTACTTTGACCCTAGAGGCACAAGTATGTGACCTGCAAGGAAAAATAATCACCAAAAAAGGGTTCCTCCACAAAAATGGCTGCTCCGGTTTCCAGCCAACAGTCCCCCAGAAAGGTTAGATGGGCTGATCTTACTTTTTATCCTAATAAAGAGAATTCTAATTCACATCTACAAGTAGTAACAAATACTGAGATCAGCATCAGAGGGGCCCTGACTTCAACCAGGTGGAGGAAAGAGATAACCACGTTCACTGGGCTGTGGATTCGATGGTGCAACACATCAGAACCACAGGAGTATAAGGTTCAGGTGGACACTGATGCAGAGTTTATGCTAATGTCATTAAGTTACAATGGGATAGAACACATCTGTATTTCTGGAGTCACAGGGGTATCCTGAGATATAACTCTGCTGGAGGTCGAAGTGAGCCTAACCAGAAATGAATGGCAATTTACTTCCATTCCACAGTGATTGACCCAGTATAGACAGGTATAGATTATCTCAGGAGAGGATACTTTAAGGACTCAAAAGGGTACCAATGGGTTTTTGGAATAGCTGACTTGAAGGTGGAGGACATTAAGCAGCTTTCTATCCTTCCTGGTCTCTCAGAAGACCCTTCTGTTGTGGAGTTGCTAAGAGCAAAAGTAAAGCAGATGCTAATTGCTGACACAACAGTGCACACTGGTGGCAGTATCTCACCAACTGATTTCCCAATTCCCGCTTATCACCTGATCTGCCAACCAGAGAACCAAGGAGTAATCAGCAAGACTCATTCATCCTTCAGTAGCCCCATAGTGTCAGTGCGAAAGTCCAATGGGGAGCGGAGGCTAACAGCAAACTAGTGTGGTCTGAATGAAGACACGACACTGCTGAGTAATGCCGTACCAGACATGTTCATACTTCAAAATGAAGTGAAATCAAAGGCAGACAAGTGTTATGCCAAAACTGACACTGCCAGTGCTTCTTCTCTCAATCTCTGGCAGCAGAGTGCAGGGACTCCACTGGAACAGAGGGAGGCTCCTGAATTCATGCAATAAGTTGATGACTTAACAGCACCAGTATATAATAGAGTACCAGAAAATGAGAAGCAATATGCCTTTTTCACCAATAGGTCCTGTTGTATTGGGGGAAAGCATCACAGATGGAAGAATGGTGAATGGGGTCCTACATACATTCCTACAAGACTGTAGAAAGCACTGAAGGAGGTGATTAAGCCAATTTGCAGAAGAAAAGGCCATCCAGCTCGTTAGGTATTACTGAACAAGAAAGGTGGCCAGTGTTCTTCCTCTGTACTGCCTCATGGATGGTGATCAAATGCCTTGCAGGAATGGCTACAGCAAAGGAAGCAGAACAACCATCAGCACAAATGCATTTGGGCTGCTGAACTGTGGAAAGATATTGCTACCTGAGTATTGTTGTAAACATGCATCACGTAGACACCCACAAACTCAAGAGTTGGGCCATTGAAGAAAATCAGAACAGCCAGCTAGTGGATTGGGCTTGTAGAGCTGAAGTGGCCCAGCTGAATTTGGACTGTCAACGTTAAGAATGAATAACTTGGAAGATAAACTTGGGATCAAGGGGTGGACTTGACACTACTGCACTTCTTTGTTATCCATAAATGTGAAACATGCACTGCAACCAAGCAAACAAAATGAGTAAAGACTCTCTACTATGGAGGATGACGGATGAAATATCTACATAGGAAGCCTGCAATGTTGACAATCATACTCATAAATTGGCCAAGGCAGGCACCACGTGCATACAATGGTGGAAGCAATGACTAGATTGCTGGAAACATATCTGATGCCCCATGGTGCTGCACAGAACACTATTCCGGGTCTTAAAAAGCAATTCTATGGCAACATGGCATCTCAGAAACAGTTCAGTCAGATAATGCAACTGATTTTCAAAACAACCTCTGACACCTGGACCCAAGGATCATGGCACTGAGAATATCATGCTCCCTATCACGGACCAGCCTCCAGGAAAATAGAACAATACAACTGTCTGTTGGAGACAACAGTCAGAACAACGGATGCTGGGACATTCAAACACTGGGACATACAACTGGCAAAAGCCACTTCGTTAGCTAACACTTGGGAATCTGCCAATTAAGCTGGCCCTGCCCAACCAGAACACATACTGTAAACAAGAGTGCAGGGCTTACTTTTGCCTCAAGCAAAGGCAAGCCCATTTGTGGGATTACTTTTGCTCAAGGACCTGGGTGCATTCAATGCATAATGCAAAAGGATGGAAAAGTCTGATGTCCTCTCAAGTTGATTTGATTTGGGGTGAGAAAAGCCAATGATCTGAAATGTATGATGCTAATTGCTATATTTAACACTGTATGTCATCACTACCATGGTTGCCAAATGCCATTATCCACGTCATTACAGTAAGAATCATCCAGATTATTGAAGAATGAATTTTGATGGAACAATGTAAACTGGTGATGAAACCAGAATCAGCTTCAGCATGCAGCAATCCAACAGCACACGCCATCTCTCCTGTCCTGAAAGATGGTTATGAGATATGGAGCCCAAAAATCATGGACTAAATGAACTCCGCAGACATTTCAGAGTCATGTTCTGCAGATAAAAGGAAAAGTATGTGGGTTTATATATAAAAATACAAGAAAAGTGGTGGTGATTAATTGGGATGTATTGGAAAGTGTGGGACTCACGCATGACAAAGATAGCATAAAGGAAGTGGTGGATATTCTCCTGTTCTAGTTGGAACAGTTAATTTCCTTGTGAGTAGCTGCAATGGTGCTCTGTTTTAGATTTAGGGTGACAACAATGTGGATAAGATACCAACATTTTAGTTGTTGCTGAGCAGTGCTTAGTGTAAAGCAAGGACACATAGCGTTAAGACAAAGACATACAAGCTTCTCATGTTGCCCTGACAGTGAGGAGGCTTGGAGTGAACAAAGAGCTAGGAGTGAACAAAACCAGAACAGCTGACTCAGTGTTGTCATCATGTTGTCCCAAACAAGAACAAGAACAACCCCCAAGTTGGCTGAGGTTCAGCTGCTGATTGGAGACTGGCTGGGCACTGGTCACTGAGTGGTGAACAAATGCCTTTTCCAAAGTTAACCAGAATGTATCTCAGATATACTCAAGTAAAATCTGGTATAAAACAACTACTTCAAAACTGTTGAGTCCAATATTTGCTAACTACTAATATTTTCCTTCTGATTAAGCTGGTTTATTTTTTATTAGCAGCCAGACCATTCATTATGATCGAAACAAACAAACAAAAAATGTTATACTAAAAAGCAATCCTGTAACTAATCTCCTGGTAGGGTGACCATGACTATTTCCAGGCAGCTCCTCTGCTCTATAAGCCAGTGATAGACTGTAGTTATTAACAGGCCAGTGAATAAATTAATTCTAGGGTACTGGAAATTATGTTCATGAAATGAAATGTGGCCTTGCTGATAATGCATCACTATTTCTAGATAGTGGTTTTGAACATCAAATGAATTTCACAGCTTGGACCTGTGCCAAAACCAAGTGAACTAGTTTCATAGTGGTAGGAAAAGAACAGCAATTTGTTCTATGATAACAGACTACCAAAATAACTTCACAAAGTCTAAAGCATTCCATCAACAACTTTCTTTAAATCAGGTGTTTTACAATTGAATAGGTCACAGAAAGCCCTCTTTCTCAACAAAATGCCAGTCTGAGATCCATTAAAGTTTAAAGCTAAAACACGCATTACTCATGCTGGCATTTCTGTATAATATTCCCATTAGAGAGAATAAATATTATCTTCTTTCCATCTCATTATCTCTTTCCAGATCTCATTCATAATAATTTAATTCTGTTTTAAATCAAAGTAGCTTTGCTTTTTCTCTGAAAAATACAACAGTTTTGGCTTAAACAAAAAAGTTTTACTAATAAAAGTAAGTCTATTTTTAAGTATTCAGTACACAGTAATCTGCCTGGTAATCTTCCTTGATTAAAAATTCCTTGGCTTCTCTTCAAAAAACATTGACTGTGAATGAGCTCAACAGCTGTAGATATAATTTTTAGGAACTTACCAAGCACTGCTGCGTCTATGCTAGGCCCCATTTATATACTCCAGCTGGTACTCTACAGCCCCACTCCTTCGCCCCCAGTAACATCTATATTGAGATGGAGACATATTGAGGAATCTTAAAAACAACACAGAAGAAGATACATCATCTTTTTTTCTTTTTTTTTCCTTTTTTTTTTTTTTTTTTTTTGTCTTTCCAGAGTCTGTTGCTTTCTTCAAATTGCTTTTCATTCACCCAAGTACAGAAGGTAAACTAAAATATATTTAAGAAAACTATTTTTGCACTACAAAGAATCTCACATTTGTCTACAAACTAAACTTTAATATGACATAAGTAACACAGTGCAATAATCTCACTCAGAAAACTATGCTTATACACTTCCATACTGGCGCATGCCAATAATTAAACTTATCTGTGTACTATATGCAGTAAGGGTCACTCGCATAAAGATTAAGATAAACAGACTAGAAAAGACAGCAACAAATTACTCATTTAATCTTGATAAAATTTGGGGGATTTATTTTTTTCCTCTCAATTCACCACCTGTGGATTCATTGCTATTACATCAAATCCTAAAGGCTGACCACAGCTTTTATAGTCCTTACTGAGACAAAAACTGATGTCTATGAAAATTCTGATCAAATGATGATTTAAATGATTGCAACTAAGTTTGAGGAGGTCATACATATACATTTCATAAATGCTACGGAAGCATCTGGGAAAAAGAAAAAAGATAGAAATTAAAAACAGAACAAATAACTACTTAACTGAACATACCTCTAAAAGCCATAATCCTTTTCTTACAAGCAAACCCTTTTTAAGAGAACCAATAGGAAAATCTTGGTATCTTATTTTTTTTCCTTATTTATGAAGAGTTTTTAAGCTCTTAGGTTTTTTACTCAAACAAACAGTTCCTCTGTCACTAACCTCCTGATTAGTATGTCCACTTATTCTCTTTTTCTCATACACCTTCTATCTCTGTTAGAAAATGGCACTGTTTGCACAACCTCCCAGTACAAACCTGACATTTTTGAAGACTCCATCCCAAACCCATGCACAGACTGCGGCAGTAGCATAACAATATTGTGCCAAATTGTAGTTAAAAAGAAACAAAGGAGTGAAGGTTTGCACAGACGCTGATGCACTTAAAACTCTGTTCTAGAGTCGCTTAAGAGTTTTTGGTTCCTATGTATGAATGTTGTTTGTCTCATGTGTGGGAATTATGAAGATCTTCTAAATGTACGTCTATCTCTGCTTCCATAACTGAAAAAGATACTTGGTCATCACTTCAAAAGGAGTGCTGAAAACTACCAAGCGATATGTACCATGATTAGCTACACATTCTACTGTCCTTCAGCTCATGCTCACCATTTTGTATTAAATTGTGTCTACCATTATACAGATTAATGGCTTCTTTAACACTACAAGGAGTATTTACATCACCAGTTTTCTACTGGGAAACAAACAATTAGAAACACGAGGAGTTCATGTTTCTTAATACAGTAATGCAAATACACAGGAGTGACACAGCAATCAAGACCTTCAAAAATGCTACTATGGTATTAATAATCTTCTTCACTCTTCCCATTGTTTTGTTTCAAATTTCCTGGTATTTCTTTAATACTCACAAATTGATAGCCAGCAGTGCAACATTTCTGTTAGATTCTGTATTTTTTCCCTTCATCCTCTTCATAATTAATTGAATTTAAATTATAAAAAATAACTTCCAGATGCACACTGACTTGCTCATGAACTTTCATTCGTCACTGACACTCCTTCTGCACTTTCACCTGCCTGTTCTATCTTTCCTAACATCACCAATGGGAAGTTATTTCATCTTACAGCTTGTGTTACCAGGTGTTACCACAGAGATAGGGAGAAAAAAGTTGTCAGAATGAAAGTGAAAAAACAGAGGAAGAGCAGAATGTTTAAAAAATATGAAAATCTGCTGAAGTTGCATTCCTTAACAGAGGAATGTAGAAAAAATAATCAGATAGTGGAGAGTTTACTTTATAAATTATTTTACTTTTTAATTTATTTATTTTATTTTTTTTTACTTTTTAAACTTTTTATACTTTTAAAATATTTTTACTTGTAATTTTTAACAAGAAGCTTTTATACAGTTGCATGTCGCTATGCTTTATTTCCTCCATGCTCCACCTTCACCCAGAAACATGTTACTATTCAGTTTTTCTTCAGTTTCTTCAGGCTGAAAACAAGAAGTTGAAAGAAAATGGCATAAGAGTGTGTATGTGCACATTCTATGATGATTTGATAATTTTGAGTACACCAGAAATCTCAAGGTAGACATTAGGTGCTGTTTTCAAGACATGTTTAGGGGCTGTAAAGGGCAGACTTTTTACAAGGAAAAATGAGTGGTTTGAACAATGTACTTTCTGCCTTCCCAGATCTTCTTGTACTACTTCCATGAACACTGCTGGATTCTTAGGAATGAATATAAAACCCATCTACCTGATTAGCTGACCGGTAATGCATACATATAATCTTAAATTTTAACCAGCTTTGGAAAAAATACATAGTTATTTACCTGGCAGCAGTTAAAACCATTATTTCTCTATTTACCTAATTCTCTCCAACTCGTTTTCACTAGAGTACCTCACATGAATGTATTTTATTTTGCACCCTCTGTAAATTCCACTGAAACAGTTACAGTATTCCTCAAGTGGTTCCATTCAGCGTCACTGTTCTATACAAGGGCATAAAGTCAAACTGCAAATGTAGAGTTCAAGTTTGCTTTCTTTTCAAAACTTCACAGATGCTTTCAATGTCACAGAAACAGTCTGAAAAAGATATAAAAAAGATAGTACAACCCATGCTAACTGAAAGAGAACTTGAGTGGGCCTTAATTCTACACTATTTAAGGAGGACCGAAGAAACTAAATCCTCTGTTACATCTATTCAGATTTCTTGCTGCCGTTCAAAATGAGCAATCCACCAATTTCACAATGCAATTTTCAAGCAGATGAGAGGACATGATCTAATATAACTATGCGAACAACAATTGATAGCATCACTCAGGTTGTACAAATGAAATTTTAATCTAGATTTCAATAAAACAGTACTCCAAAATTCAATCTTCATATAAAATCAATGTTTTTATACTCACAAAACATGAACAAGTTAAAAAGCTTTTAAAAGACTACATCATTTTTTGCTGCTAGTGTTCTATTTCTCCATATACAAATCATGGTAACATCAGGCCTTCTATGCTGCACTTAGAAAAGTTCTATGATTTTCTTGCCAAAGCCAAGAAAATTCTCTCCTCTTGCACTTCCTCTAATGTTCAACTTTGCTTCTGGGGCCTCTTTCTATTCTTGTTTTATTTCCTCCTGCCCCTGAAGTATACAGGTCTAACTTTACATGCAGTACGTGGGGGATGCAGTGTTGCTCCTCAAGCTAGTGAAACTTCTCAAATATCTGACAGTTCTGGTTTGTAAATAAAATATCTCCAAATTTAGGTCAGGAAGCAATGTTCTACAATCTTTCTTAGCAGAAACAACTGAAGTCAGAAGTGGTCTGTCTCTGAAACCGAATTTGATATTTAAAACATATTCTATAGAGTTGCAGTCACTGGGGATACAGACAGCCCTGGTTAACTCCTTTTTCTGTAGGAAGAATTGGTTGTTTCTATTACAGTTTTGGAAAGAGTTCTATGGCTAGCACACAAAGAGAAAAGCATACAGTATTTTCTGTATCACAGCAAAAATGTTCTCCCACATGTTAAAATGGGGACCAACTTTGATGATTTGAACTTCTACCATAATCTGCAGAAGATTGCCACAACTTACTAACTACCCTGTTTATGTAGACATATTGTAAATAAAATCTGAAAGGCATTAGTTTTATGTAAAAGGTTTTGCAGTGCTAGTATTACATGACATTTCAAAACTTAGTCTTAACATCACCATTAAAAGGGATCATAAAATGAGGAAGAAAACCAGTCATTTGATGAAAATCAGCTTACTTTTATTTAAGAAGAAGAAAATATAAGAACCACAATTCTCCCTAGCTTACAGAAGTAGGATTGATTTACTTCTCTCTAGTAACATCCTATTTATTGTGCTTAATTGCTTTGAGAAAAAAGTGGATATACAAATATACGCTATTAAGAATTTTTTATGTGAGGTTCTTTATTTAGCGCAATGCACAGAATAAACATTACAAAATATTAAAATGCAAATAAAGATATCCAGACTTCAGATGATTGAAGAAAATGTAGATAAATGTTCTCAGAGTAACTAATTTAACTTGTTTGCCATATCAAATTGTAATTGGATTGTACATGCAAAGCAAGCACTGATGAGTCTCAGTGAAAAAAAATGTCTTAATTATAACAGGAAAGAAGAAAAAAAGTTAATCTTCTTGTCGTTTCTCAATAACTATAATTTTAAGAACAATGCTGATGAAATGCTAAAGATGTATATTCAGACAGAATCTTATTTTAAACTGTCTGTTACCATTATTTAATTTGGGAAATTTATAGTATTAAACACACGACGTAAGACTGGAATAGGGAAATGGGCAAAGTAAGACAAACCACATCAGCGTTTATGAACTAGCTGAAAAGAAGCAGAAAGAAACTCAAAGCTAATTCTTTCAGATATTTTTCTGTAATCAGTCCTCTGAGCTGCAGTTGAAATTTAAAAAGGTACAAGAACCCAAGGGATGTCTTCATGTAATAAAAGAAAACTGTATTCACAAGAGCTACAGGGAGGTCATGAAAAAAGTAAAGATGGCAAGAATTGCTCTAACTGAGGATCAGAATAAAGATGGGACGGGAAAAGTACAAGATTACTCAGGTATAAAGTTATAAGAAAACATGAAGACTTTTCCTTGAAGATAACTCTCTTATAACACATTATCATGCAGCACCTACCTGCAGAAAAATTACAATTAATGTTCAGAAGTCCTACCACTACCACTTCAATTTTTCAGTATTTGCTATATGCAATTACTTCTATTATTGCTGAAAGTATACAGTTCTAAAGAACATACTGGCAGTACATCATAAGATGCATTATATTTCAACTTGAAATGTCTGACATTTTATTTAACCTTTACACTTGGTTGAATTGTACAACTTCTGTTCTTAGCAACATTCTGTAGAAGTTCTTTGCATCTGGAAATTCCCTTGACACCACTCTCATCCAAAATAGGGTTATTTTTTTTTTCAACATTAAAACAAATCCTGTAACAGAAACCTTCACATTGTTTTTAATAGCGAATGATGAATAATTTAAGAGATGCAGAAAATACATAATGATTACCTACACTCAGTTTTCATTCTCACTCTTATTTTCTTCCAGTGCAAAGAAAACTAATTTCTTGCGTGTTCCTCTCTCGTTTTTATAATACATTAAGTATCATAACTAACTTCCCCAAACACATTTTAAAGTCTAGAAAAACAGTCAAAGCAATACTGTTTCTAAAGTGGAGACAGAAGGAGAACATATAAATGCTTCCACTAAAGCTGTCTTATGTAGTACTTATTAAAGACAAAAAATGGTTCAACATGCTATGAAGCACATCTGAAATGTTCTGACACCAAAGCACACAGCACAAGGAATAAGAGACAGGCAGGGCAGGAGATGCAAAGGGGTGGTGCCATGAAAGAGAAGATGCATTGTAGAGAGCTGCCAGTTGGAAATGACACAGTTGAGAGCCACTGGGTAAGGACTGAATGATAAGCAAATAAAGGGGAAGGACCAGAGGGAATTGCATGGAGCTGCAAAAGGGGATGGTCAGGCTGGATGTAAGGAGAAGGTTCTTCACTGGGGGGCAGTGGGCATGGGTCAGGCTTCCCAGGGCAGTGGCCAACGCTCCAAGCTGCTGGAGTTCAGGAAGCATCTGGACAATGTTCTTAGTCATAAGGTCTCATTTTTGGGTGGCCCTGCAGGGAGCCAGGAGTTAAGACTCATTGATCCTTATGGATTCCCTCCCACTTGCCATATTCTGTGATTCCACAGTTCTTTCTAGTACAAGGGAAGGATATAGGCAAAATTTGCTTTGATGATTTGCCTTGCTACTTAAAATGCCTTTATAAACAAAATAGAAAAGAGAAGTGAAAAGCTGTAAGTATGCAGCACAATAGTTACATTTTTAATTTAGCTGGGTCTTATTATCTGCTGCCATGAGTGTCTAAATTTCAGTTTTATCACGTATTCTTTTGTGGAAGCCTAAGTGTCAATGTATACCAATGCATAATATTTATACATAAAGTTTATATGAAAACAATCATTTTTGTGCATATGTACCTATCTTTCCCACTTTCTAATGACACAGAGCATCCCTCTCTCATCTTCATCAATCTTATCTCTTTCTATTAACACATTAAGAAAATTTAAGGATGCTGTTTACAAACATCTGTACCTCCTCTTAACAGATCTGTTACTAAGTGGTATTAAAATAAGATACTAACAAATAAAAGCAGATTTTTCAGAAAGGCATATTGTATGTGTTGCAGACCAGTATGATACCCATTACAGAAGACTAAAGGTAAAAAAACAGAAATAAGTTATGGATGAAGATACCTTTAAAACAAAGGACAACATTCCAAACACCAAATTTTAACTAAGGCGCAACTTCCCACCATGAAACACTTTTCATGTAGAAAGACGTCAGAAACTACATACAGTTACTGCTAGAGTTTTGCTTCCCTTTTACTCAAGTATAGGAAGTAACAACAGAGAGAGAAAGCACACAATTTTTGTGCTGAGTTCTGCACAGAACTACAGTGTTACAAAGAAAACAGTTTACTTAAATGGCTTTTTCACTAAGTAAGCAAAATCTGAGCTCAACAGTAACTGAGAAAAGCCACAAGCACCTCCTTATACAGAGACCTAATTAGTTTGGTCTCCCAATTCGCTGTTGTCCAGTGAAATGAGTATCACGACTAGGGTGTTCTTTGTTCCCATGACTCTGCAAAACATTTTCCACTACTGGGACATCCACAGTGCTTCCCTCCTGTGTTGGTGCTTCATCCTGCTTTCAATACAATTCTAGGGACTACTTTTTTCTGGAACCACTAGTCTGTGGTCAAACCAGACTGCAACTCACCAACAAACCCAAAACACATAAGGAAGAAAAGCAAGGAAGAGAAGGGGTTGAAAGGACAAACGTACAGTCCAATATACATGCTTGGTGTGGTGACATACTACTACTACTTACGCAATTAATTGGAAGACTTTTTAAAGAAAACAAAAATAATTAATGTTCACCTCATTTAACTTCCTCAGAACTGAGTTACCACATCATTTTCTCTTTTCTATACACTTCCTCAAGTTCACTGAGTCTAAACTTCCTTACTAGATAGAGGGAAGTACGTAAAAGGAAAAATGTAAAGATCTTCTATCTCCCCTAGCTCGCACTTAGGCTGATAAGGAGTTTTTCATGGTGGAGAGAGAGCTTTATTTAAACTTCTAAAGGGAAGAGATTGAATCACATTCTGTGCAGCTGTCTGTACACAAAACTAAAGCAAAAAAGGAGGTGCTGTTGTCATACTCACTTACTTTTGCTCTGCTGTCCATCATGAATTGCACCTTTGAGAGACTTGAGCTGCTAGTACAGACAAGGTACAGTCTATGAATGACTACTTAGTTAACAGGCTTAGAAGCAACAATTCATTACTGTATATTAACCAGGATTCAATTAATTGCTATTTAACCTTAGCCTTTACAATGACACAGAACATTAGTGCATATTCAGAAGCAAAATTTGTCAGGTCTGGGAAATTCCTGTTAAAATCAGTTGCTACTAGACAGCACTAGACAGTGCTGGAGCAGGTCTTTTCATGCCCACATTTTAAAAAGGGGTGGAGTGCAACACAGTACACAAGATTCAAAATATCATAATTTCTCTCTGATATTTCAATACTTGACTGCTAAATTCTAATAAGATGCTTTAACTACATCTTTTTATATGTAACTTATAAAAAACAAAACAACATAGAGAAAATTTTCATATGACCACAAACAATTATGTTAATTATCACCTGATTTAAAATCTTTACATTTATTGCATACTCATGACGGGCAATGGAGTAAAGTAAAATAGAAGTAGTTTGTCAGAAAAAGAAGCAACACAATTTGTTGGTTAGGTTCAGATGTACTAGATGGTAGTAGAAAGTGACTGATATGTCTTAATGGCTAAACTTCTCTTTTCAGCTCCACTGCTCTGTCCTCCTTTGCTTCAGGGCAGAGAGCACTATAAGAAAACCTTCAATTTACCCACAAAGTCTAAAATTAAAGTGGTCCTATCTGATTTCTTTCTCTAAATGACCTATACAAATTTCCTCCGCTCATTCTTTACTTTCTAAAGACACAAGGCATGACAAATTAATAGCTTGATAACAGAAGCTGAAAAGGACTAAAACATTTTCAGTGGTTATTAATGGTGATGCAAGTACAGGCTGATCAGAAAAAGTTCTGCTAAGATGAAATACATTTAGCAAAATCATCTGATAGGCTGATAGGAACAAGGAAAAACTTATCACTGAACATACAAGTTTAAAAGGCATTCTCATTTGGTAAAATACATTGTATTTGCAAAGAGGTGAAGACATCTTCCGAGCATGACTAGGGTGAGAAAACAAAGGATTTTTCAAACCACTGTTTTTGGGTAGCAGTAAAGCATTCTGAATGAATCCTTCAGCAGAACTCATCATGAGTCAGTTGATTAACTTTTTAAGCTGAAAGCATTACAAATTTGAAACATCTAGAAATAAAAGTATGGAAACCTCAGACAAGCTCAGTAAAATGAATATTGAGACTATCTGGACAGCCTGACCTGAATTTCCTGGACAGTACTGTCCTGCACAGTTCCTTGGGAGAGGGTGGAATGAGCCAACCAAGTGAAAAAAAATGCCAAAGAACAACTGCATTTTCTGTCTTTTTCTTCACTTGGACATAATTGCAAAGGCACATTATTTCATTACAGAACACCAGAAGGAAATCTATCCTTAAAATCAACTACATAATTTATCTTAATTGTCTGCTAAAAAGGGTCCTGTCACCAATTCTTTAATTGTTAAGCAAAACGTAGCTCTGACTTCAGAGGTGAAGAAGAGACAGGGAGAAAGTATCGACTGAAATCACAACTCAACAATAGCGATAAAAAAAAGAGCATTTGAAATGAAACTGTACAATCATCATATATAAGTAATAGGATAAGACTGTTTCTTACATAAAGTTCACATCAGTGCTTTGATCAAGGTATTTTTAACTCTCCTCTACGTGCGCTACAACACTAGTCATTGGAATTAGATACAGTGCTTTCAAAATAGTCACCATTCATTAGGAAACAAATAGGTCAAAGAAAGTTTCCCAGAACTTCAAAAAATGATGGCCAAGACCAGGTGGGGGTCAGGCGGATACGTCTGTTTTCAAGGTACTACCCATTCCCCAAAAAGGCAGATACGTTAATTTATTTAAAATTATTTAACCACAGAATGTCTTTAAAAAATCCAAGATTTCATAACATAAGGCCCTACGCAAATATTAGTTATTCTGCAACTTTATTAACTTTAATTCATCGTGAATCCTGAAAAAGCCAGTGAACTGGCCTTCCACTTTAAAAACATAAAAAACAACCAAAAAAAACCAATCCAGCAACAATTTTTTGGCTAGACAAAAGATCCGTTCCCTGTATCTTTTCAGCTTTTAAATTCCTTACAAGGAATTTAAATTCACAAGCAGCATGAAAACAGAATATGCAACCTAAAGTAGCAGAGAGTACATAGATGTGGATCACTAATTAAATTACCATTTTTTGTACACTGATAGTTAACGCTACCTTTTTGCCTAGTCTGACGCTCAACAAAATTACTCAGCCTTCAGATCAAGAAATCAAATCTCTTTTACAGAATCACTTAATAATTCTTTAGTTAATGTAGTTTTGAAAACAAAAGTGCCACTTCCTTACAATGATTAAAACATCGATTAACTGTTAGAAACTAACATGGGTAGTAACTTAAAAAACAGGCCAGTGATCCCTAATAGAGACATGAAAATAAGCTGAAGTTTACATACAGACAGAAATCAAGTACCTAGTGCACATGTTGATTAATTTACATGGTAACAATAGTTAAAATTTCATACCTGCACCTGGAATGATTGCCAACTTTGTTTCAACTAGGCCCATCTTAGCAGAAGACGCTAAAAAAATAAAAGGGTGAGCTGTTGCTACAGTCCGTTGAAAAACAATTTATAAAATATGTAATAATGTCCAGCAAGAATGTTAATTTGTTACATTTTCTTAATAAAGAACAACAAATCACATCATAAGCACTTTCTTATGAAAAACACTTTAAGAGATACAACTGATCCGCCTTTAATAAAATATCCCAGCAAGGCAAGTTCTGTACAGTAATAATTTTCGTATTACAAGTATGTTATTAAAGCAAAAAATAATAAAACAGAACATAGTAAAAAAACATTCATGCTCAGTGTTATTAAATTAATTATTAGCAGCTATTTCAGCCAAGTTTCTGCTTTATCTCTTTAAGTAATTGGTTATAAACAATGTTAGAAAACAAAGTTACTGTTATAAGACTGTTGTCCAGGCAAAGATTAGTTAAGCCTTCTGTAATACTAATAACACCATGCTTAATTAACAGTTTCAGATTTACCTGCTACTCTTATGTCACAGGCTAAAGCAAGTTCCAGGCCACCACCCAATGCAGCTCCATCTATTGCAGCAATAGTTGGTACTGGAAGATTAGCTGGGGAAAAACAAAGTACCACTTACCATCAGTCTTATAAAGAACATCTCTGAAATACCATTACATCTTCTTCAAAGTACAGGGAAACTACAGGGGGAAAAAAAAACAAAAAACAACAATTCATAAAATACAGGGAAACTGCTGCCAGAGCTGAGCCACGGGCTATTCTGGGTTCACTCTGGGAGAGCAGATACAAGAAAGAGAAAACTGCTAAGCACTAGCAGTTTGGAGAGAGGGGTGGGAAACAGAAGTGGCCCCGCAGGCATCCAGGCCAGTGCAGGAGGACAGAAGGAGCTCCAGACACAGAGCAGAAGCTTCCTTGCAGCCCAGGAGAGGCCCGCAGAGGAGCAGGCTGTCTCCCTGCAGCCCACAGGAACCGTATGGAATGTATCTCCCCATGCACCCATGGAGGAGCCCACAAAGCAGCAGGAGATGAGGTCTGGAGGACACACATCCCATGGACACTCCCTCAGGGAGCAGTCTGGACCAGAGCTGCAGCCCATGGGGAGCAGCCTGCGGTGGGGCAGGAGGGCAGGGTGAGATGCTGCCCACAGGGACCTGTGTGGAGCAATGCCTGAAGGGTACACAGCTGCATTGAAGCAATGCTGGGAGAGCTGCAGCCTGTGGGAAGCCCAAGAAGGACCAGTTAGGGAAGAGAAGAATCCCACGGGGAGGTCCCATGTGGAAGAGGGACAGAGAATGACCATGGAGGAGTAGAAGAGATGAAGCATTATGGACTAACCGCAGCTCCCACTCTCCATACCATTATGCTGCTCAGAGAAAGGGTATAGAAAAGGGTGAATCATTACTTCATAACAAAAGCTGAGTAGCCCAGTGGACTTCACTAAATTGTTGGCACACTAATTTTAAGAACACTGAATTACTAAAAAGGATGCAAGTAAAAATAAGCAGCATTAAACAGTAGTTCTAGAGTAAAGAGCACTCAAGGGGATTCCAGTGAACTACTGTAGTGTGCAGTGTGGAGAACATCAAATAATAAGCCAGTTAAGACAATGAGTTCAAAAAGGTTTACTTCACATACTAACACACCGCATATCCTGTATAAAGATTCTAAGTATAAAAACAAAAAAGCAGGCTCCATTTCACTATACATTGTCCTTAAGCCAGCAACAGAGCCAGATTTATTACATACACAAGAAGTACTTCTATGTAGTTTACTCCAAAAGTAGTGTTTCCTATTTCCACATAAACTACAACTAATACAAGAACACCCATGGAGCAAATTTTCAGTTACAAAAATCTGTTTTTCAGCACAGTCACCACCACTAGCTACGCAATGGCAAAAATTGCCAGTGATGAACAAGAGCCTGCACGCCCTGCTTGCAAAAATCTGCACCAAGAGAAGTGACCCACTGCTTCACATCTACTGTGACACTGCAAATGCCAGGAAAATCTTGCCTAGACAGTCCAACTCTCACCAGCCTGAATAGATGGAAGTCAAAAGGTACTGAACATGAACTATACAGTGAGTGTGGTAGGACTGCCTAGCACTGTGGTCCACAGTTTTCAAACTGGTAAGGAGCCTGGCAAGAGAAGAGTTGTCCTTTTCTCTGGCCTGCTTCTGTAAGTTTGAGCCTCCAGCTAAGCTGGCATCATGATGTAGCAGTCAGAGTTGACTGTTTGTCCGGACTTCAGGAAATCCAGAAGGATCATCCCTTCCTTGTCTAGCCCAGAAGATCATGCACATCACTTTAACCACTGAAGGATGTGTCTTGATCTTTTTCTTCAAAGGGGAATTTACATGTTGCCACTCCACGGACTGCTGGTTCAACTCTAGCTTGTAGTGGTGTCAGCACATTTCATCACTAGCAATGATGCAATCCAGAAAACTGTTACCTTCACCTTGTGTTGGTTCAACAGGTCCTGGGAAAGTTGCATCTGCTGTTCTTTGTGCTCCCATGTGAGCATTCACAGGACTCACCTGGAGCAAACCTTGCAATACTTCAATGTTTCTAACATTATGAAGCCAATATTTAGCCCCTCTTCCCTGAATGTAATTATTTTGTGATGTGACAGATGCACACGACCATCAAAATCACAGAATCAGAGGATTATGGAACAGTTCAATTTGGAAAGGAACTTCAAGATTATCTAGTTTGAACCACCTTGCTAAAGAAAGGGACACCTCCCTCTAGGCCAGGTTGCTCAAAGCCCCATCCATGCTGGCCTTGAATACTCCCAGGAAGAGGGCATCCACAACCTTGCTGGGCAACCTGTTCCAAGATCTCACACCCTCACAGTCAAGAATTTCTTCCAAATATCTAGTTGAAATCTTCTCTCTTCCAGTTTAAAACCATTTCCCCTTGTCCTGCTGTTACATGCTTCTTCTTTAGAAAAAAGTCCCTCCACAACTTTCCTGTAGGCCCCCTTCAGGTACTGGAAGGGTGCTATCAGGTCTTCTCGAAGCCTTCTCTTCCCCAGGCTGAAAATCCACAGTTCTCTCAGTCTGTCGTCACACAGGAGGGGCTTCAGCCCTGTTATGGCTTTTTGATTCTGGGATATCAGTATTCACATCATAACATCATGTACTGCACTGTAAGTTAAAGAGTTAATGCTCTTGGGTTCCTTTTTCCTAGAGGGCTTCATGCCACATCCCTCTGCCAAGCAGTTCTCTGAAGAGTTCAATGTCTGTTCTCCTGAAGATCAGCGTCAAGCTTCCTGCACACCCTCTTCGACAGCCTAAGGAACTTGAACTCTCTGAGTCCAGCCCCTGCAAAGTAACAGAATACTGGCAGGAAGGGTCAACCTCCACTGCCATACTATCAATACTCATCTCTGATATTATGGATCAGTAGAATAAAATAAGAGGCATTACTTTTGAAGCAGCCCTCATCTATGTGGGACTATGTGAAGAGAAGCAGAGTTTGAACTATCTGAAAGGATTTGCTTTCTGTTTAGAGATGATTATATGATGAATGAAAGACCAGAGTAAGAATAGAAAACTTAGATCCAGAGAAATTCAACCAAGAAACAGTTTCTTATGTGTGTGTCACAAAGTCCACACAGAAGCAATTCATATGTTGCAGACACTAACATCCTCAAAGGAAAGTGGAAGTTACCTGCATTCTAGTGATCAGGGTCTTATTTTAGAGTCCTCTAAATAATTCATTAAAAACTCTGTACAAAACTGCAGTCATAAGAGCTAACCTCTGAAAAGAAACTGAATTGTATTTGATTCTTTCTCATTAGCTACTGAGCAATCTCTTTCTGTGCAAGGCCTCTGATACTGTCCCACACTGCATTTCTATCTCTAAATTGGAAAGATACAGATTTGAAGGCTTCACTATTCAATGGCTAAAGAATTGTTTGGTTGTCACAGCTATATGTCCAGATGGAGACTGGTGAGGAATGGTATTCCCCAGGGGTCCATCTTGGGAGTGGGCACATGCAAACCAAACAAGTTCTACAAGACCAAGTGCAAGATTCGCACAATTGTATGAGAGCAATCCTACAGAAAAGGACTTGAGGATTCTGGTGGTGGATTAACTTAAACACAATACTTCAACAAGCAATAGCTAAGGAGAACACACTATTTCAAGTCTACAGGCTGACTCTTACATCTGCAAGACTAGAAGGTTTGAGATCTATTTTATTAGAGTTCCTTTACTAACACAAACTGCAAACTTCCTGATTTAGAACCTGTGAAAGATTCTTCAAAAGGCCACAAATACAAATATTAGTCATTGCTAGCGATTACTTAAAAGTATGTGCTAACTAGACACAACAACTGGAATGGATAATTATTATTAAGTCAAATAAATTTATTTAATTATTTCAGTTGTATTTTTATATTCTGTGAAATTTCTTCTTCCTGACAGAGCATTGGGACTCCAATGGGACGAGATTTTCATTTGTTTATTGTTTACCTGCTTGATAACCGCTATGAAGGTAACACTCTACTATCAGTAGAATTTCTGTTTAACACAAGGAAAATCCTTTATACAGGGGTCATTTTAGCTGAACACATGTAGTTTTTCTCTTACACCTACTTGCAGCAGCATTTCATAAATGTATTTTCCCTAATCCAATATGAAATATTTTTATTTTTACATTACTTTAAATGTATTATGCAATACTTTCAATCCGCTCACCCAACACTGCAGAGGAAACAATCTCTCTCTGTAGTGCTATCAAAGCTCCGTCAGCCAACTTCAACAACAAGGACTTTACATAGGCAAAATGTATGTGCTATTCAAAATTTGAACACGCTATTCTGAAGTTGAAACCTGTAGCAATGCCTAAACAGTGAGCTTAGGATTTCCTGGATACCACAGAGCACAGTGTTTTCCGTACCACATCAAGAGCTGCTACTTCTTAATAACAATCACATCTAGATATAGGACTAGAAATTGAGACAAAGAAAATAAAAGAGCTACAAAAATTAGTCACTCTTATTCAGAAATTGAATGGAATGGAATAGCAGAGACACCACTATTGACTGGCCACCAGCCAGATGAAGCCTCATTTACTATACAGTCTTTTGAGATCTGCCATTCAGCTAACTCATAACCCTGTGTAACATCAACCAGCTCACCTTACAGCTGAACAGCGTGTCCAGAAGGATGCCACAAAGAACAGTAACAAAGCCCTAACTAAAATCCAGAAATACTTCATCCACCTTCCTTATTGTAGAAGGATAACACATTATTAAGGGAAGAATTCACTACGCCTGATAATACATGTATTCTTTAAATCTTCCCAGGTACTGAAGTCAGACTAACAGGTCTGTTACCCTGTAACATACAATTTCAAACACCAGCCGGATGAGCTGGAATTTCCCAAAGTATCAAACATACATAACATGGCTAGCTAAAGGGGGAAGAGAAGGACAGCAGCCATACGGGAGGACAGCTTTAACAGTCAATGTGTGAACTAGCTATGTCAATCTCAATAAATTATCTGATCAAATATAACCCTTCTCTCTATATAGTAAGTTCTTTTGAAGGACAATTAAAGACCTGTGTCATGAGTTAAAATCTGTATTCTTGTGGACTCCTTCCAATTCAGGATATTCTTTCATTCTGTGACTCTATAGTACAGGAAGAAGGGTAAATCTGTTGGTTAGATACATGTCTCTGTTTCTAACTGCTTGTCTGTGAGGTGAAATTTCACAGCACAACAATCAGTAAAGAACAAATTTAATGTGAGAATTGAGTACATTTTTAATTGCATAATTGTAATGTGTAGTTGCATGTGAAACTGTAAAGTGTATTTTATTTCATTTTATCAAATGAAAATAGAGATACTGTCTCCCTCCTTTTGTGTAGTCAGTTTCTTTCCTTGGGGTTTCTACTACTGTACTGGGACTTGTATTGTTAGCCAAACCTCCATACTATTTGAGTTTCTGAGGCTACCAAAATAAGGCAGTGTAACACAGAACAGTTAAGGGCTGGAAGGGACTTCTGGTGGTAATCCCGTCCAATCCCTGCTCAAGCAAGGACACCCAGAGCAAATTACCCAGAAACATACCAAGGCAGCTACCAAAGATCTCCAAGGAGGAGATCCCATAAACCTCCCTGGGCAACCTGTGCCAAAGCTCCATCATCTACACAGCACAGAAGTGCTTCCTGACATTTAGGAACACCTTCTGTGTTCCAGACTGTACCCACTGTCTTTTGTCCTGATGCTGGGCATCAGTGAGAGGTGCTTGGCTCCATCCTCTTTACAGCCTCTCTTCAGGTACAGATGATGATAAGACCTTTCTGAGCCTCCTCTTCTCCAGGCTGAACAATCCCAATTATTGATCTTAACAATGATACTGTTACGATTTTACCACAAAATAAGTAAGGTGCTAGAAGACCAGAAATAAAATGAAACTTATACAATCTAGATTCTACTCTTAGGGCCACCAAGATCATGTTTAGACAACCTGTCTCCAAAACACCTTTTACTTTTTGGTGTAATTTGGCACAACCTAACAACTTCCAGGAATATATAATCATGAATTGTCAAAAAACAAATATTTGGGATAGCAGATGATTCTCTAAAGGATGAACAAGATAATTCTTCTTACGTAAATCGAGACTAACGGAAAATTAGTAAAGAGGAAAAAAAAAGACTATAAATACAGGTTTGTGGGATTCTGGAAGTCAGTAAGATTTCATTTAATCGGGACTGGTTTCTTGCACATGGTTCCAAGAAGTCTATTAATGTTTTTGTCTCATATAGTTTTTCCTCTTTTTTTTTTTTTTTTTTTTTTTTCCCCTTCCTTTGAGTAAAGCCACTCCTCCATCAGTAATGAACAGTCTTAATACTGAATATGGTAGTGGACAAACACTTTTATTCCCAGTATGGAAAGGAGGAGGAAAGGAGGAGGAAAGGAGGAGGAAAGGAGGAGGAAAGGAGGAGGAAAGGAGGAGGAAAGGAGGAGGAAAGGAGGAGGAAAGGAGGAGGAAAGGAGGAGGAAAGGAGGAGGAAAGGAGGAGGAAAGGAGGAGGAAAGGAGGAGGAAAGGATGGAAGAAGGAAAAGGGAAAAAAAACCAACACATAACAACCCACACAACTCTGCTATAATTTTAGCAGATGCAACCACTGCTAAAAATATAGCCATTTTGATTTTTTTTTCCTTCCAACTTAAAGGTCTAAAAACTGCAATTAACAGCTCAGTGCAATATTTTCAGCTTTTTTAAAGTGTTTATTTTTATACTAAGTGCTATTTACTGCAGTCTTAATGCTTTACCCAAATTTAGCAAGAAGTCATAAATTAATCCCATACAGACAAGCAAAGTATGCTTTTAATTTCCTGAAAATTCTCTTCTGCAGTTGTATTCCAAAATGATGCTACGGACTTTTACAAAATCATTAGTGTAAGGATTTTAAACATAATGAAATTAACAGGAACCGAAGAACGACAAGGCATGTCAATTCAAAAACGTTTATCCAACTGTTCAAGATGTAATTAACTTTTCCTGTACTTTGTCTGTAAAGACAAATTACATTCTTCTTACTAAAAATACTATTGGAAAGACACATTTCCTTACTAGGTCAGACATCTGAACACAAGTACCAAAATATGATCTACTTCTGAAAATCAAAAAGAATAACACATTTTAAATGAGATAGCAACATTAACCTCAGGTAGAATAAAGAACAAAATGGAAAACTTGAATATTGTCCCCTAGCTATATAGCAGGGATATACATTCTGCAGTTGCAAATAATCACTACAAAATTGTTTTCACTGCAACCACCTCACAACATTTGGGTTGTTACTGGGCAGGAAAACTATCACAATTTTTTTTCAGTGTACTAATTCATTATGAGTAATCCAATGCAAATAAAACAGCCCACCAGCTCTACTAAAATTAGGTTCTGTAATGCCAGACAAGTTCTTCAGAAGAAGAAAAGAAGAAGTGAGAACCTCTCACTAAAAAATTAATGTTCACTTCTATTCATAAGGGTAAATGATAACATCACACCATATGCACCGATCTAGTCTAATTTGCCATTTATAAAACTCACTTTTAAATTATTTTCCATCATTCCCAATGGAAGGAACAACAGTTTAAATTTTCCAACTAAAATCTCTCAGAAAAGTATAAGATCAGTCCAATAAATGTCAGTATGTAAGTTGCTTTGAAAGTTATGCTTCCTTTTCACAGAAACTACAGCAGACTTGAATAGCAAAATAGCATTCACTATTTGATAGAGCAAATTCTCAGCTACAATACACTATTTTTCAACAGTCACCACCACTAACTGTGTGTAGTCTTCAAACTGGTATGGGGCCTGGTGTGCAAGTGAAAGGCTGTCTTCCTCCGACCTGACTGGACATTTGAGTCTTCAGTTTAGTCAGCACCACAATTTAGCAGTCAGAGTTGATAGTTTCTCTAGGTTCCAGGAAATCTAGAAGGATCACCCACATCTTGTCTATCAGAACAGTCAGTACATATCACTTTAACTGTTAAGAGCTGCATCTTGAGCTTTTTTCTACAACAGGTAATTCACTTGTGCTGTCACTCCATGGACTACTGGTCCACCTGACCTCATCTTGTAGTGGTGACAAGTGAATGTCTCGTTACCAGTAATGATGTGATCCAGGAAACTGTCACCTTCAGCCTCATACTGTTTAAACAGGTCCTGAGAAACTTGAATGAGGCGTTCTTCTATTCCTGGAATTGGATCCACCTGGAACAAATTGTGATATTTCAACGTTGCCACCATCATTTCCAACACACTGAAGCCAATGTTCAGTTTCTGTTGCCTGGTTTTGATCTGCTGGTTCATGCAGAAGAGATGATTGAGATACTCTTTGTTTTATGCTGTGAGAGCTGAGCACGGCCACTGGAACTTGGCTTGTCTTTTACACTGCAGTTAGCACTTCTGAAACTCAAAACTCACTACCACTATTTGGTCTCCATAAATCTTCAGCAAACATCGATGAACGTCACTGGATGCCCTTTTTTCCGCATGGAGGAATTCAAAGACACACCTTTGATCCATATGCACTCATAGTCAGATGTCATTTTGTCCGACTGCCATGTGTCACGTGGCAACAAAATGTAACGAGATATCGGTGGGAAGGTTCAAGCTCTACTGCTACACCACCAATATCCACCCCTGATATTGTGGGTCAGCATAATAAAATAGTAGGCACCATTTTCGGAGCAGCCCTCATACTTTTTTATTGCATGTGTTCAAAAAACAGTATCTCAAATACATATAACGAAGGAATACATGAAAAGGATGAAAACTTACATACATATTATATATGTGTGTGAATACACAACCTAAAATAAAGCATGGGAAGTGATATCACTCTTCTTCAATCCTGAACAACAAATTGCCATTATTTTGTTTAAAAATAAACAGAAAGATGGACAGATACCATCTAGCCATTAAAAAAAAAAAAAAAAACAAAACTCCTATTGACTGTTCATTTAGTGCTTTAATGCAGGAACAGAAGAAGGAAGTGGGAGGGGGAGAAGAGAAGGAATGGGGGAAAGCCAATGAACCTTTCATGCAACCTATACAAAACTGCTCTTTCAGCATCTAGCAAGGGATGTGTTCAAATTCTTTCCCTTTTTCTATCTGCAATTTTGTCTATTACAAGTTACTACAGACTCCCACAAACTTTTCTATCCAGATATTTCAGTGACCTACATTCTAAAATACTAAGGCTATTTACTCACACTTTCATGCCTCTTTCTTGACAAAAAGACTAGAGAGCATGAGTGAAAACACTCCTAAGTTTCCTAAACTTCAATATATTCACTGTTACCACAGTGACCCACTTTAAAAGTTCCAGTAACACTGACAATTTGCTTACATACTCAGTATTCAAAACACTTTCAAAGGAACCTTAATTAAGTTGAAGATTGTCTTACAGTCTTACCAAATTAGAAGTAACATAAAGCAACAAATTTTGCTTGTATTTTCCAGTTACTTAGTGAACAAATGTCTAATTTGAACACTTCTTCAGGCCTCAGGAATTTCTTCACAAAAAACAAAAACCAAAAACAAATAGTTGATTGCCCCTATTTAACTACAGCTCATAAAGTATTTCCAGTAACTTCAGTCCAAGAAATGATTAGAAATAACTTACAGCTATGAAATCCTCCTAAAAATCTTACACAATAGCTAAGTGGAACAACCTGTTGCTTCTTGCTTTGCAGTCCAAAAAGAAGACATGTCACAGCATGAAACACAGTATTCGCTGAAGGAAATTATCTATTCATTTCTAGATATTTTACTTATTTGTTTTTTGTTTGTTTGTTTGTTTGTTTTTAAACACAAGCCTTGAGGATCTACTTCATTTCAAAGTCAGGGTAACAGTCAAGCATACAAACATCTCCACAAAGCACCTAACTGAAAACTTATTCTTCAGCAGTCTGCCAATTACTTATGAAAAGAAACTGGTTTTCCCCCATTAACATTCTGCTAAGCTGAGATCTGATGCTATGTTATTAGGTGCATATAGAGCCTCCATCTGAGAAACAAAATATTTTTCTCTGTTTTCATTTTTGCTGTGGGTTTGGTTTGGTTTTTTGCTTCATTTCCAATTCTACAGTGATTAGTTAGAATTTGGCTTTTAAAAGTAAAAAACATTTTATAGATATTCTTTTCACATCCAAAAATCTGAGAAGTTTAAGGGACAAAACATATTGCTTATACAAATTAAATATATGAAATAATTGTTTCAGACTTTGTATACTTGATTTCTCTTTCTGATAAAGAATTTGCAAAGCCCTGCTCAAAAACAGGTACACAGTAACAGATCAGTATAGCTGTAGAAATGCAAAGATACAATGGAGAATTTAGTGTAGTTTACAGAATAACTGTTACCATCAAAAATTGGTACAAATCAATTTGAAATAAACACTGGGCAATGAGCAACGGCATGAAACTCAACCAAGGTAAACGCTGGGTTCTGCATTGGGATACAGTAATGAAAGAAACCAAGTAGAAGAATGCAATAATAAATTCCAAAGCACTTGGACATCACAGAACAATCCATCCATACAAAAACAGCAGGGCAACTAACTTCTGTTGCAGTTGAGACTTAGCTTTTTTAGCATTCTAAACAATCAAGTCCAACTCTTTGAGGCAAATTCTAAAGTAGTAATGCATCATCACTCATACTTACCAATATAAACATCTGTGGGTATCTTAATACCTATCAAGTATTAACCGAGCACGCTGATCTAATCTTTTACCGATTATGTTTTAAAAACATTCAAAGGACAGTTTACATACCCATCTCATTAATAGTTGCTCTTGCTTTTGAGACAAAAGAACCAACTTCGCTTGAATGCATTTTTGCTCTTTCTTTAAGGTCAGCACCTGTAAGTGACATTTCATATACATGTTAGCAAGGTGTATGCAGTACCGTACATTTGTTTTTAGAAGTGAAATATAGCTACCTGCAAAATAAATAAATAAATAAATAATCTACTTTGAGACATAAACGGTTCAAATTGGTCATTCCTATCATTTATTTTCCACAGATTGCAAGGAAAACACAGGATTTTATCATAAGAAAAAGGTTAAATTACACAGCAGATTTTCATTAAATATGCTCTTTGCAGTGGTGTTTCTTCTCATATTAATAAGCAATAAAGCTAGGTTAACACTTCATTTGACATGTACTTCTATTTTCTCATCTGTGTCACAAAGTATGATAGTTACGCCACTTATTGTGTCGTTGTTATTCTTTAACTGAAATATGAAGTATTTAGAATGCATATTTTTTTACAGTAACAGACAACACATAACTAAATAATATAGAAGTTATATAACGCATAACTTCTACACTGAGTCAAGTACAACTTCTCCACCAAATAATCAATTATTAAAAAATAAAAATAAAAAAAAAAAAATCAGCTCTGTGTTTCCCTACCCTAAGAATGAAAATACCAAGAAAATGCGTCCAACTTCATTTGAGTAAAAATGTTAACTCTGACTTAAAACTAAGCAGTCTTATGTTCCTCTTTTGTATCTTTCTGGACTTAGTTCGTGCTAGCTGTGCATCAAATACGGTTTTAGCCATTACAGCAATTCTAATGCACTTGGATTTATTTTGCAAGATCAATATTTCAACCTCATACTTTTTGACAAATATCCAGATGTCATTTTACAGTAATATGTCCAATTAAAAACAAAAAAACAAACAAAAAACAACAACAACAACAAACAAACCAAAAAAACCCCATGAAATCCATGACACCAAAGAGACTCTTTTCACCTTTGTTATTCTATGCATGTCAGTGAGGCACACATTGGCATGTTTCCCAATAAAAAACATGAAGTAGCATTTATGACATCAGATACCCTTCTAAAAGCTTCCACAGAACTTTCTGATTTACTGCAATTGAAGACAGAATGATGGTGCAATCGGTGTACGCCTGAAATTTCTGCAGTCAAGTGCGTGCTGCAGGAAAATGCTAGAACTCTTAACAATTGCTACCTTAGTAACTCAAAGTGTATATAAAAATCTTGACAGGAACCTCAAAAGCAAACAAAATTGGCATTTATAAATCTGAACTGACATTTCAGTAAAACAAAGCTGCAAACTGTCTTCACAAATGCATTACTGTATAGAGTTCTGTTACTGAAAGGATCCTTACAAAACTCAATGACAATACCTACTACAAAAGTCACTGATACAGGAACTGAAGAAATGAAAACATTTCAATTTCAGCAGTTAATGTTTGGGATTTGCTTTTACAACTCTGTCTATAAGCATACTACTGCCTGTATAACAAGATGCTGATACACCGAAATCCTTGTTTGCTTGGCATGCTGTTGAAAAGTAAATTTCAAAGGAAAGGTTGCGGACTTAAAAATCCTATAGAACTGCTTTTAAAATTAAACTAAGGCAACTCTTAGATTTTAAGTTATTCAGACTCATTAAGAAAATGGATTCAACGCCTCCTCTCCTTAAAAAAAAAAATAAAAAAAAATCCTAAAACAAAAACAAAGACTATGGCCTTTGACCTGCATTTAAAATACACTTCTTTGAAGGTATTTACAAAAATCAACAATGTTTCAACAATATATTCCATACAAATTGATTAAAATATAGCAGTTGCATTAATTTAAAATTAATGAAAAGTTGTAAGGAGAATTTCTAGTATAATAATTGATTTTAGTTTCTTAACCAATTTCTGTAATCTTACATTTCCTTTTTAAAGTATTTCTCCCTCAGAACTGCCAAGGTAATAGAAAAAGTTATTTTCCAAACTCTTTCCTATCATAGCACACTAACCAAAGTTTTTTGGATAATACTTTTAGGCTAAAACCCATTCACTCTGATTTTTCATAGGCAATAGAACCGACACTGACCTAATAATTTTATTCCTGCTGTAAGATTAAACACTGACCAAAGAATCCGTGAATAATTTCTTGATCTACTCAGTAAAGAATCGTTCACCCTCAGCTGTTTCAAAGATCCCCTCCTGTCAGCCCAAGTAGAGTGCTTCAAAGTACCTGCAGATAAATATATGCACAGGTCCTGACAGCAACGTCGTCAAAATTTTCTAATCACAAAAAAACTATTAAGACTGAACATCTGCAACTTTCCCATGGATCACAGCTAAAATAAGTGGATATGTTGGCCTATCTACTACCCACATCCACTACCATAGTGGAAATACTAAATCATGGCTTGAAACAATGATTAAGCACCTGGTAGCAAGGCAGGGCCAATTCTGGGTAAATCCTGGCTCCACCCTTCCCAAACCTCATTTAAAGGTTGTCAATGAGGAACTGATTTCTTTTTGGAGATCCCTGTGTACCTGAGGTCTCCTGAAGGTAAGCAGCTCTTTTTCCTTTATTTCTATGCTTACTGCTGTTTTATTTGAATAAATCCTCACACAATGAAGTCTGCGATCTTGCTGCTCTGCTGCTCATCACATTATAACTCCCAGGAGACTTTAGGAGTTATACTGCTTGTCTACACTGTACTAAAGCAGGGTTCTTTAAGGCCTTCTACACAGAAATGCAATAAAGGGGAATCCTAAGTTACAAGTAAGCTAAAGCAAACTAACTGCTACAGAATTGGACAAACACCGTGATTGTGTCCCCACATGCATCCAGTTTGTACTAGAGCATGAATCACTGTTTTGATTATCTTGATAATTAGTCCCACAAATTGAACTCTATCCACTCAGAAACCTAGATAAAACCAACTGAAACTACTTGTCATTCTAGAGGTTGCGCTCACCATTTCTTGTTTCTGAGTACTTCTCAATGCTTTACAAACTCCCTTTTCAAGACAATACAATGTCTTGAAAAGACTACTAGGAGTTGTTTATACAGGCCAAAAGAGAAATCTTAAGAATAGTACAACGTATGCTTCCCCCTAAAGCTACATAAGGAGCGGAGCAGAGAAGAAACTCCAATTAACTCAACTCAGAGAAACAGCACATCTAAATTTATGAAGTAAACTGATGGGAGATAACTTCCATGCAGATTTCTCATTAATTTCAAAACTGCAGTCCGAACAGCATTCCTTTGAAGATCTGCTTGACAGTAAACATATAAGCAACTGGTATACATAGATCAACCCTTAAAACTACACTGAGGAAGGCATATGTTTTAAGTATTACCTTCATCTCTGGAGAGATCTGTCAGTCTCGAAGGAAATTTATTTCACTTTAATCCATCACTCCTTTATTTTCCCACAAAAATTGGGGGAACACAGAATTATGTGTTTCAGTTAAGAAAACTGAAACTTATGGTGAGTGTAAAAACTTTGATGCAATTAACATCCTGTGTTTTTTTTCCTGTTTGTTTAAAATTGGCTATTCATTTGATGGCTGTTCTACAAGGTCAGTCTAGTGAGGTTTTTGCAGCATGTGTTTGACTTCCACTTCACAATGAAACCACAGCACATGTCTTTTTGAAAGCCAATGGGAATCCAGGCATATTGCTGCTATTTACTAGAATTTTCTCACCTATACTTCCACAAGACAGAGATGATTATTTAACTTCAAGAACACACCAAAAGAAACCAAGTTTTACAGTGATTATTCTGACTCCTCTTGCATACTATATATTTTCACATGCGTTCTGAACAGAATTCACACACTGTTGAAAAGGTGTTATTTTCAAAATTCCTGTTCCAAAGTCTTGTATAAACCTCAGTCCATGAACACCATACTTAAAAGCTGAGAAATTCTCATGTACGGTATTATTCCATACTATGCTTTAACACATGCTTCCATAACATGATACAAAGTTTTAAATGAAAATATGCTTGAAAATCGACAGCTTATATCTCATACTTCAAACTGTAACCATACCCAATATTTTTACTAAAAGCTAAGTCTTTTAGAAGTCTGGCACAACGAAAGAGAGAAGTCATCTAACTGTCAAAAAGGGCCCAAAGTGCCTTTTCTCTGTGAAGAGGAAAGGATGTAACTAACGGACAGGTATTTGAAGTACAGTAAAATATTAAATTCTTAGTCTAGTGTGGTTACTTTGAGCTTCCCTTTGATCTGGTAATAAAGAAAGCAGGCCAATCCTGTTTGTACTCCAAAACTTCATTAAGGAAATTACTTCCAAGAGCATGAGAAGATGATCTTGTGCATATTCCATCTGATTTCTCAGTATCTTGTGCACCAGAACCACAAAAGTAGGAACACAGAAAACTGCACAGCACAGAGGCACAATGTGAAATATATTTAACAACCCCAGCAACAGTTTAATGAGGAAATTATGAGATACAACTATGCTTTCTAGTAGGATAACAAAACATCCACTACTTCTCCAAATTATAATGTTAAGAATAGCAGTGTATCCACAGCTTATTCCCACACAGAATATTTATGCAGTCTAATTTATGCAGTCTAATATTCTGCTTTCTCCAAATAACAAAATATGATACTGAATTAACAGACTGAGGCAAAAGGCCAACTTTTAATGAAGTTATTGTTCAACCTATAACTACTAAAAAATCCACTAACCTAGGCACCTGTAAAGGCAGACATATACACCCCCTAGAGAAAGCAATGCAAGAAATCCAGGTCACAATTGACATAAATAGTAGGCTGGTGTAACAACTGACCTTCATCAGTTGCTCTGATAGTCCAACAACCTAAAGAGTCACCAACAGACAATGACCCTCCAGTTCACCAACTCTTCAGAACTTGCAGATGCATCCCATCAGATTCTGCACATCTGTGTATCCAGCTTGTACAAATGGGTCTTAACTTTAGTCCTCCACTACTATTGGGCATTTGCTGTTTGCCTCTTGGCACAGAGACTTGGGAGCTGACCATTCCTATGCTGACCAAGGCAAACAGAATCTGGAATGCTTCAGCCTTTACAGTCATTCACGACTGAGCTGCCAGGACCACATCCACAGTTTCTCTTGTAACTCTTGACACTTTTTGTTAGTTTCAGCTCCAGCTGAGCATACTCCTTCCTGAATATATTTCTACACACCTGAGCAATACTTCTCTATTGCTACCTGAGAGTCTGTTCTCTCTTGCAAGGCTAAAGTGAACAACTCAAAAAATACAGTGGACGCTCAAGGCATCAGAAAACAGAAAGATAAGTTTTTTGTCTCTAAAGAATAAAGAAGAATAACTCAATCCAAATGTTGAGAAAGCTACAGAACACACAGAATAGACTAATAATATTCTAAAGATGAGCAAATGTATTCCTAAATACTTTTAAGACTTCACAAGCTAAGTCATTTATGAATGCTTACAGTTCAGGTACCAACTCAGAACATTAAGAAACGAAATATCAGTATAAGAACTTTTTTTAATTACAAGGTATGAGAGATCTGAAAGTTGAGGGCAAAGAAAATGAAAAAATAAGACTGAAATATGTACTGAACAAAGAACTGTTAGCAATTTGCTTCTGCAAATTAGCTGCTTTTTTTTCAATACTAGTGAAAAGAAAGATCTTACTCAAATAAGTTCATCTTATTCACTGGCTTTTCTGATAGTTTACATTTTAATCTTCAAATCAAACAAATGCAAGTAACAAGAAAATTTTAAATCTGAAGAACATTTCTCCAGATACAAATGTCTAAAAGAAAAGCATATTGGCAAAGAAAGATTTCTGATGAGCCTTTTTATGTTTGGTTTCTTATTCCTTGAGGACAGACACAAATCTAAGAATGGGATTAACTTTGCCAATGCTACAGGGCGCATCAAAACTTTTTAATGAAGAACAGAATCCTATGACATTTAGTGTCACTCTCCATAAAGTTTAATCCAAACTACCAAATTCTCTAATATTAAGACTTACCTTGATGCTTGCTTTTTAAGTTGAAATTAAACAAAGATGATTATCGCCTTCATCTAGCCAACAGGCTATGACTTGTACACCGAACTTTAAGTTTTCTTCAATTGTAATTTAAAATATATATATGTAAAATAACACTTCAGCACTTCTATCAAACAAGATAGTTTTAAATGAAAAACAAAACAAAACAAAACAAAACAAAACCACAAGTAGATAAGTCAGTAACACATCACAAAACATCAAATGTTTAAATGTCTTTCATAAAAAAGCAATTGGAGAAACTATAAAGGTTAAGGACATGCTTTCAAAACTACAGATCAAAATGCCCAAACACAGAATTCTTAGAAAATAAAATAATCAAATACAAAATGATTTGAAATGATTAAAAGTGTACATGCATTTATGATCATGAAGAACTTTTAATACACCATGTATACGGGAAAAAATGTTAAAACATGTACATTTACGCTGGACCTAGCATAAGGAGTGAACTAATAGACAGCATGCTAGTAGAGACTTAAACGGAGGCTCAGAAGCACCAAATAGCTACAGATATTTTTGAAAAGCACTGACTTCACACTGTTACACCATGCATATAAAATAATAAAAAGATCTATTTTTGACAAAGACATTTCTGCTTTCTGGTAATAAAATAGAACTGAAGTCTAACATGGAATAAGATGGTGTAAACAATGCAACCATGAAAGCTGAATTATTCTACCCTTCTGTTTACCTCCCAACAAACAACAGAATCAACTGTGATTTTTGTTCATTCTATGCCTTCCATATTGAAAATTCTTACAGCTCAGCATAAAAGTTCCTGAGTTTTAAGCAAAGACCTAACAGTAATTTAGCCAACAGAATAAGGATGTATATTTTAACATGACTACTGAAAAAACAGCTTTAATGTAATACAGTGTATCTTCTGTATCTCATGTAATGTCTCACCCATATAATGTTAGGTGACACACTACTTTCAAAGTAATAAGCAGGCATTCCTCAAATTTGCTAGGGTCAAGATTCTTCAAATTTTCTAACCTGAAATGAGTTTTGAAATTCAGACTGAATATTCTTCATTACTAAGTCTTTCAGTTCAAGAAGATATGAAAACACTCAAAATGTTGAGCAATTCTGTTTTTTTCTCTTCGATTTCTAGTAAATCACATAAGAGAAAAATAAAAGTGATCTTTCATTGCATTATTACAGATGACGGAGTCAAAACTTCTGCTTGCACCATATATATGATCACTACACATACCTTTTTTCTGATGTTAGAAGGAACTGATCGATACTGTTAGCTTTATCTATTTTTATTAGTAGTAACTACAAAACATAGTTGACTAACAGCATACCCAGTTTCATTATCTTTAGGTACAAAAAGAGAAAGTCAGAATCTCTTCTAAAGAAATCCTGAAGTCTGTATTCAGGCATAAATCCTATTAAAGAAACAAGGAGTTCTTCCAGAGGAAAACCAAATTTGAACTATTTTATCATTTAAACGTAGATGAGTGAAAACTTCTTTTATATTGCCAATATACCCTTCTATTCCATCTTTTGATCTGAAATGCATCAACCAGTTTCTCTTCGGCTACCTGTTTTTATTTTTTAGGGGTTTTTTTGTTTGTTTGTTTGTTTTTAATTATCAGTATTAGTCATAGAAGATGTCAACTGCAAAGTCCCAGCAAGTCAAGACTCAATTATACTGGATTCTATGCAGCTCGATAGCACATTATACCTTCTGTGAAACATTTAAAGCACATCAATGACACACATAGTACTACATGAAAATAAACACACCTTTACAAGAATACTTGTAACGATAAACACGATTTGCTGCCTCTCAGTTACATGATAATACAAATAGAGCAGACCATACATAAACTTGACAGAAGGTTAGAAATAAGGATGTTATATGAGGCAACTAGAGTTTGACTTTAACCTTTTCAAGTAACAGCAGGTGAAAATAACATTTATGGGAAAACTCAAGCACAAAAAGTCTTCAGAGTTAAAGATGAAAAGCTCAACTCAGGCCATGTTAGGCCTATCATATTAACATTGGGCCAACCATTCGACTCAGGATAGTGAGGATGTAAGGAGTAGTAAGCATTTGAGCCATAAGCAGGAACATCCTTAATTATGTTTTTTATTCATGCATTAGCTAGACAGAAAAACATCAGCTTCAAATCTATCTCTCAAAAGCACCAAGTCAAGCTGCTCACAGTAAGTACTTCCCTTATTCCCACTATCCCCAAAAGCTTTGAAAAGACAGAAATAAATGAAAATGTTTGTAAAAAACAAGATTTCCCATCCAATAAATTTATCTACAGAACCAACACTGCAAACTCAATTCAGTTTTCTAAGGACTTGTTATTTTAAAATGCTTTAAATATATTCAATTTCTTCTATTTTTAAAAGACCATCCAATAAACTTGTCAGCAACTTACCAAGCAGAAAGAAAGAAGATGGAGATCAAACACTAGAATATCATCTACCATCTGGAGAAGCTTAACAAGTTATATGAATTGGTGGTATTTGAGCCCAGAGCTCAATCACTAAAAAGTATGTAATGTTTGTCCACATACTCAACCATTTTCATCTGGTGACAGAAACTCCATGAAAAAATGTTATAATATCAGCAAGGAACTATTTTAGACACTTCATTTCTTACATTCAACATCACTCTAATGCTTCACAATTTACGTAAACTACTGCCTTATACTTGGAAAAAAAAACAAAAACAAAAACAAAAACACTGAGAGACACTGTAAACAATTACATATCTGTCCCTTCTCTAAATACATATTTGAGGACTGTATTTTGCCTAAAACAGGCAGGATCTGACAAAAGACAAAGAGGTGTGTGTGTGTGTGTGTGTGTGTGTGTGTGTGTAAGGGAACAGAAAGAGGTGTGTGTGTTTGTAAGGGGAACAGAGACCAGCTTCTAGATAGGAAAAAACTAAAAATTACACAAGAAAATGATTTAATGAAAAACTTCATAATTTCTCCACTTTCATATTACCTGTAGCACTTCAACATCAGAAAGCATTTTGAAACTTAGAAAACTGATGCCCATTAATGGCTTTAATAACCCTACAAGACTGATTCAGTTTTCATTACAACCAAATATCCAATCTTTTCTACATCACTGCATACATCACCAAACATGCTAGAACCACAAATGCATGAACAACTAAGTATTTCAACTTAAACTGACTTAATACTCATGGGAGAGATCAGGACCTTATAAACTGCAGTGTTAAGTAAAATACTCAGAGGTATATGATACAATTAAAACAAACAAACAAACAAAAAACCCTAAGATTCTCAACTAAGCACGAATTCATCTACCACTGATGTCCAGGTTGGCAGAATTCTAACCAAAATGATACTTCTATCAATTTAGTACAAACAAGGCTAATCACTGACAGGTACCTTTCTGTTAATGTAACCTTTATTTGCTTTTAACCATTTTAAATGGAACATGGATGACAGAGTACATATTTTGACAAAAAAATGAATCCATATGCATGCCCTGAAACTGTCTTACAAAAATGCAACCACTGAAAGCAAGCTTGCAGGTTTTGAGCAGATCTGAGAGAGTCTATGACAGACACAGAATTCACTTACAATAATGAATGTCTGACTGCTTTCTCATAACCAGGATTAGAAGCTGACAAAAAGAGTGAGTTATGTTAACCAAACTAAGTAGACTCTTTTCATAGAAGTAAAAATGGGTTTGGTATTATTCTGGAGTTAAAAAAAAATTGCTCAACATTTCTTGTCATCTGTTATCAATACCAAACCACAATCAACTTAATACTCCTAGGATTCTGTCTAACAAAGTTTTCTGCATTTTCTGTACCACAAACAAAATGCTATTTCAAAATAAGCAGAACTGTCTTGGGAATCTAAAATGTATTACATCAGCAAGAAGCCTGGAAAGATACGTAGGTTGCGACAAAAATAGTGCCACCTATTTATTGCCATGGAAACAATAACAGATACAAAGAACACAATAACACTCTTTGATAGAGGAAATTCTCAACTACAAGACACTATTTTTCAAGAGAGTCACCACCAGTAGTTATGCACTTTTGCCAGAGATGAACAAGAGCCTGCAAGTCATGTCTGTACAAATCTGTATCAGCAGAGGTGACTCACTCCCACCACTGCTGAAACTCACTACGTGTTTGCATCCACTGTTTGGACTCCATAAATACTCAGAAAGTGTCAAGGAATGTCAACAGGTGCCATTTTTTCCACATGGAGGAATTAAATTCCACATCTTTGCTTCATATGCACTCCCATGTCAGACGTCAATTTGTCAGACTGCCTCTCTGCTGCAATCTGTCACATAGCAACAAAGTGTAATGGAATACTGGTGGGAAGGTTCAACTTCTACTGCCATACCACCACCATCTGCCTCTGACATCATGGGTCAACATAATAAAATAGGAAGCATTGCTTTCAGAACAGCCCTTTGATGAAGTTTCAGAAATGTCTTAAGGCAGGCTAGCGTAGTAACCCTGTTTTGAAGAGATCTGGGGGGAAAAAAAACAAACAAAAACATTCCTCTAAAGTATTGAAAATTTTTCTCTACCCTAAGAATTGAAGTGAAGGACTCAAAGGAAAAACTTGTTGCTGATACAAATCTACCCAGCATAGAAGCATAATTCAAGTCCAAAAAGATCTTCAAGATCAGCAAGTCCAGCCATCAAACTGACTTACCGAGTTCCATGGCTACAGCATTTCCCTTAATCACCAGGCATTCAATATCAACACTGGTCAAGATGTGCTGTGGTTGGAAGATGTCTTGTTTGACAGGAGCAGTACTGCTGGATGGGGAGGCAAAGACATAAGAATTTGCACCTCCCTTTTTCAGTGCAAGTGCTCTCCACAGTGACTAAACCAATCCTTGGTTGTATTGCTGTTATTCCACCAGCTCCTACTGAGGAGGTGCAGAAGAGCCAAGGGACGAGCTTATCTCAGCAAAATCTCTTCCTAACTCATATTATGTCCAACCCTGACCCAGTGGCATCCCAGATCACCCACATGAAATTCTCTAACTTAAGAATATAACTCAAATGGATTACCTAATATCTAATGGCCTAAGACACTACAATTCCAGATTATAGTAAAAATCTAACAAAAGGAAAAGCAGAAAGAATGCATAACCTCAAGGCAACTCTCAGAGCTTGGCCAAGCTGAAGGCCATGAAGGACTAGAGGTACAGAAAGAACCTTTTCCCCCAAACCTCTGCTTCTACCTGAGCTACACTAAAGCAAGAAAAAGTCTGATGGGTTTAGAAAATGAGAGTTTAGTAAGTAAAGGTGAGGAGAAAAGAAAGAGAGAAAGAGAAATGCAAAAACAATCTCTCATCAGTAGCAGGCTGATGTTTAGTCAGTGTTCAAGTAAGGTCTATTTACTGTAAGAAAATCTTCCCAGTCTTACTTCTCAGCATGACATCATACAATATGAAATATTCCTTTGGTCCACTAGTGACAGCTGTCCCCTCCAAAGCTCCACCAGCACCCAGACAATTCACTGCACTGGAAACAGAAGGAGTAGTGTAAGAAACAAAGGCAATCTAACACTGTGTAAAGCTCCGTTCAGCAACAGCTAGAACACTAGTTTATCATCAACACTGTTTAGGTCACCAAAATAAAATATAGCACCATAAGGTGTTCTATAATGAAAAACAAGTCCATCACAGCCAAGTTACATACAAATTTAGATGAAAAGACCACTAGCACTTAAAGCACTTGTTAACACATAGGTCACCTACAGGTGAGACAATCCAAAAACTTCATAATACCTGCAGAGAGCTACAGAAGGCAGATACACACCAAGTTATCAGAGGACCAACCCAAACTACCCCATGACTTCAAAACGCCTAGAAATACCCAGTGAATACAGCAGACAGTGTTTTAGCTTTGGATATGTAATCAACTTAACTAATATACCTACTGAAATCAACAAAGGACGACAAATTATACCACGTTAAGGTTTTTCCTGAACAAAAGATTCTCAAGCATGTCAAGAAGACTTAACTCTCTTCCGCAGAAATAAAGACTGTTCAGAAACAGTATCCTCTCCATTCATCAACCCTACAAAATCTAAGACTTCAACAGCACTAAATCTTGCATTTCTCATGCTCAGGAGTATACAAGAAGTTCAAGACAGGACAGCTTCTAAGCAGACTTTAAGACCGGTCTAAAAGTCAAGCCCACTGTAATAAGCATAAAAAATTCAGGAATTCATCTATGTAAGTGATCTAGAAGAAGAGGTAAACTTGATAAAGTATTACGTAAAGTATCTATAAAACCAAAATCAAATGCAGTTTCATTGTGTTAAATATGTAGTGTAGCCACTAAATATGCATTTCTATTACACACAAGATCACACAACCCAGTCACGTTACCAAAGATACTGTGGTTCAAATCTTAGAGAAGTGTACCAACAGAAATGACAAATGCAAAGCAAAACTATTTCTGATTATTTTCTAAATACTGAAATAAAAAACTGGACTTGCTTTCTATCTAGAAACCAGAGCCTAAGTGTTAGTGATGAAAACTCTAAACATATCTACTGCAAAACGTAGCTTTTCCAGTATAAAGAGTTTCACCTTTTAGTTTTTTCTACTACAGAACATTTTAGAAAAGACTTCACATCTTGTAATTTACTATAGTACTTCAAAGCCTGCATGTACATTTCACTATTCTAGATATTCAAGTTAAGTGCATTTCAATGCTTCAGAAATCATCATGACAAGATGTCTCTTTTAGATTTTGGGACACAACTGAAGGTACTTCTCCACAGCTTCTATTTGTGTCAACAGCACCTACTAAACACTTCTGCTCAGGACACCTCTTCATTATTTCTCTAGCCGTCCAGAAGAGCATTGTGTCAGTTTCAAACATCTCAAAAAAAACTGTTCTCTCTCTGTTCATGATGCAGTTCATTTATTTGCAACCTATACTAATAATTCTTTCTCTTAATGAAATTACATTCAGTTATCTAGTTACAAAAAAAAAAAATAAATGATTTCATGCACTTAAATACACTGGCTAAACAAAGTCCTGTGAACAGTAAAAGATACACAGCCCTGCTTTCCATTTTGATAAATTTGGAAACAGTTCTTAAGATTTCCAAAAAAATCAATTTTTGATATATTTGTAACTCCATTTTCAGTTGACATACATTTCCAGCAAATGTTCAAATGGAGTGCATAGGTTGCAATGAGACATTCGACTAAAAAAAAAAAATAAAAAAACAGCCTCTCTTTACCAGTTTTTATAAGACCTATCTTACAATAGAAAAATACCCCTCGCTTCACAATCACACCTTATTCATGTCATCACTTTCAGGAAATATATGTATTTCTGAACAATTCTGTCAAGGAAGAAGCATAGAAAGAATAATATTTCATCAAAAATTTCTGACAAACACTTTCAGAACTAACTATTGCAGCAACTTCCATCAAACTAGACACTGACACACCGATTTCACAAAAACAGGGTCAAATATACCACTAGATTTCTGTTTTTGTTGCTCTGATTTTTGTTTTAATAAAAAATACATTAGAAGTAAGTTTTGTTACTTACACACATTAACTATATTACACATTTTATATGCAACCCAAGACAACTACTATTCCCTCAGGTAAGCCAAAAGGTTGGGCACTCAGGGGTTATACTGTTAAGAATCATCACCATAAGCAGAGCATCAACTTGGACAAAATTCTAAGTAATAGCAGAGATTTCATGTCCAAGATTAACTCTCTTCCAATAGGAGAGTGAATATTACTAGGGGTCATCAGCCACTTACATTTCCATTGCTGAATCACATATGTCACAAAGAAGGAAGAATGATGAAACATTGCACCATTAACTTTAAAAGGCAAATTTAAAAGTTACAACAATTAAATAAAAATAAAGCCAAAAAAACGCTTTTCTAGGTGGTTTTCATGATTTGTCTTTCCATAACAGCCAGATCTCAAATACATCATTTACCAGCTTCATGCTCACAAATTACAATGTCTACAGCTCATTCAAGACCAAAAAAGGAAGAAAAATTGTAAGGAAATATTCTCAACTGGCATCCTGGTGCTGAACAAACCAATTACCATAATCTTTTTTTTTTCTTTTTCTTTTTTTTTTTAAAGAAAAAATGTTTTATACTGTAGTATTACTAGCAGCATAGAAAGCTGTTTCTACTTCCACTACAATCTATGAAAAAAAAATAAGTAAAGTACTGCGTGGGTGAAAGTTAACATGAATTCGGCTAGTCTTCAATTAGTGACAAAGAGTCCCCCTTACACAGTAAATAAAATGTACTTATTAATTGATCCTTGTGTACTGCAAGAAAAACTGAAGTTATCACTAGAAAATGTAAAATCCAGATGAAAGGGATATGCAGGTGTTTCGAGCACACAACACAGGGAAAAAAAAGACACCTGAGTGGATGCCCTGGATAAGCCAGTGGAAAAGAACATTGCATCTTATGCAAGACATGGAATAAAGAGACAGCTTCAGATTGAGCCTGTCTTGTTGCAGTTAATCCACTTTCGCCTCTTAAGTCACTACTCTCAACTGGAGATAAAGTTTCCTTTCTGCTTTCACTTAGTGCCTCTTTTAAACAAGTTTCTCTAAGATTTTATATAATCAGTTCCTCAGAACAGCCTCTGTTGAACTTTTAAAAAATCCATACTAACCAGTGCATCAACTTGTCTGGCTGCCAGGTGCCCACCAAGCAACTCTCTCAATCCTTTCATCAACAGGAAATAATAAGAAAATAAGACAGAAAAGTTTGTGGGTCAAGAGAGACACCGAAATATCAGTCATCAGTTAACTATTATCAGGCAAAAGAGAAGAAAACAACAGTGGCATACCACTTGACTGTCAATGACTCCAGTTCACTTTGACATACTAGTATGTCTTGCACAGCAGTACTCAGCGGTGGCTTGACTTCACTCAGACCAAGATAGTTCACTGCTAGCCACTGAACTTTCATACTGTCCAAATGGGTCTGTTAAGGGGTGAGTGAGTCTTGCTGATTACTCCTTGGCTTTCCAATTGATTATTCTTTGGCTTTCCAACTGATTAATTAGCTTATGGATGAGAATCAAGTAGTCTTGGTGAGATACTGCAGCCAGTGCAAAGCTGTGGCAGCAATCAACACCTGCTTTCCCTCTCCTCTTAGAAATAGCACAACAGAATGGTCTTCTGAGAGATCAGAAAAGGTAGACAACTGCTTAATGTCCTCCACCCTCAAGATAGCTATACCAAAAGCCCACTGGCACCTTTCTGAGTCCCTCTCCTTAAATAGCCTATATCAACAATGCAAGGAACTTATGGGCCAGCTGTAATGGGGTCCTTTCATTACTCCATCCCAGTTAGGGTCACTTCAGCCTCAAATACAGTTAGATTTTGGGATCCTCCTGTCTCTCCAGAAATACAGGTGGGTTCTGCCTCATTATAACTTCATAGCATTACAGTACACTGTGAACCAGTATTCACTAGAACCTTATACTCATGTGGTTCTGATATGCCAGTCCATCAAATTCACACAGTCCAATAAACTCAACTCTACCTGAAGGAAGGTCACTCTAGTTCCTGTTATTCCTGTTACCTTATTTATCACTCACTTCTTATGATTGTAAATCTAAAGGCTCGTGATCAAGCTCAGAAATAAGATCAGACCATCTACTCTGCCGGGACAGATATTTGTACAGGTAAGGGAGAAAAAATTTATTTTCAAGCCACTGAACCAGTTTGTCCACAACCAAGACATAGGCCTCTAGGAAGGAAGAGATTTTCTTCATGTTCTCAAAGCAGACTAGCCACTTCATCCACTGTTGTTTATTTGTTATACTGGCCATTATTGCCCGAGTTGGCATACGATGATGATGCAATCCATACAAATTTTCACCACATAGTCTGTGAGCACTTGACATCACCTGGAATCCTGACCTCATTGTTCAGGTCAATATTATATATCAACACAGATAATTCCCTCAAGTCCTGGATACTTTTCTCCATGGTGGCCCACCTGCCATGATAATATACCAAATCTTTCTTTATGGAGATGAAAGAAATAGCTTTTTTCTTATACTGTTATAGAGAAAATTCCTGGAAATCTTCCCATTCTCTTTTCTTTTTTCTTTCTGCAAATAGATGAATGAAATAAAACAAACTATAAATGCATAAACTAATGCATGCAACAATGTAGCATAAAAGCAACTGCTGCATTAACTACCTGTAATTTTTTTTCTTATTGTTGTTTGATAATCATGTAGTGCTTTGCTCTACAATTAGCAATGAGGTTCAAGTAAATATGGGCAGGTTATAAAGAGTAACATTAAAAAATGCTGAACTAATCTGAGCTACATTACGAAGCTATAATCATATACGTGACCATTTAGGAACATAAGAGCTCTGCCATGTTTAAAGTCAAGACAGAATTTCTTCTGGCTGCAATTTCTTCTGAAATTCAATGTTTCTTCAGTATAGACAGTACAAGGAGCATTTGGAGTTATCTGATTGAGGTATTTCCAAAATAAAGACTTTTAAAACCAGTTTTTCTATAATGGTCTCTTTCTCTGTAAACTAGAGTACCAAGCCATAATTTGAGCAAGCATGTTATTGGCTAAATTGTTCAGTAAGTGTTCCAGAAAACTAGGACAGCTGTTAGTTGTTTTAGGAAAACATGAGAAACAAAATTAAGAAGAAAAATAGTAAGCATCAGGCAAAAACAAGCTGTAAACTCCAAACTCAACAGACTACTACGAGTACACACACAGGACAAAGCTGTCACACAGCTGACCAACCTGCCACTGAGCCTAGTGGTCTTGTATTAGCAACTTGTATTAGTTTGAATCTAAGCACTGGTAAAAGTCTAAAGTGAAAAGAGGACAGAACCTAGTTATAGTCTACCTCTGAAGGGATTTATTTAGGGCAATTAAATGCACTTATAGTGACAAAAATATTTACAAGGCACTAAAGTATTTTCATATGTTATTTTGGTCCTCAAAAAGGAACTGTGGAATAGTACATTAACTCTATTCTCAATTCCTATGTATGAGCTGGAGCCCAAAGGACCAAAGTATGATTTGGGAAAGTACTATCATCTTTGTTTGCTTACTTAACAGAAACTGGGAAGACAAAAAAGGAAACACTAACCACATTTGTACCTCTGTGCTACTCTTGCAAGTGTAGGTGAAGTATTTCTGGGTTGTTAATTGAACATTTTTCCACCTCTGCATTTTCATGCAGTCCACAACAAAAACTCATAAATGAAGTTTTCAAAGACTGGCTCTCTCAGGCCTGTCTACCTCATAAACCTCTGCCAGAAAAGCTACAGCTGGAAATGCCAGCCATAAAGCACAAACCATATAACTAACTTAGCTGTGCTGGAAACAAAATCGATATACACAAATTATACCCCCCCCCTAAAAAAAAAAAAAAACCAAAAAACAAAAAACAACCCAAAATATTTCTGTTGGCTTTATTCACACCACAGACTCAAGCAATGAATTTTTTCTGGAAGAAAGATTATTACTGAATTTCCAAGAGGGGAGTTTATTGGCAAAACTGCAGCAACTTAAAATGTTTCAGATCAAAGTGGTTTTTAAAGAGCTCCAATACCCAAATTTGTCAAGCTGCCCTGAAAGCTAGTTGCAACAACAACAAAAAGGTTAACTATCCATATTCTGATACGTCTGATACATCTCAAGGATTTCTGAAAGAAGGTCTCCAAGGAACAAGTATATAAATCTGTCAATTAAAAACTGCCCTCCAGTCTTCTCTGGTTCATGTATACACAAAGAAAATAATTTCTCAATAGCAAAGTTCTCATTGATGAAGCAATACTGAATAACAAATTCTTGCACACTCGGATGTATTTACTGCAGAGATATACAACGTAAGTTTAAGTAAACCATGACTGGTCCTATATGTTCACTGCAGAAAGGCCAATATTTTATTTATTCACTTCTAGACAAAGAAAGGCTAAGAAGTGACCTACAGCCAGAGAACCTGGAACAGAAGCAGAAGGCCTCCAAAGAGCCCAGCTGGATATGTTAAGACGCATTTTCATAGAATAATGGAATCCTTTAGATAATCTCTGGGCCAGCTGTAATGGGGTCTCTTCCAACTCTTAAAGGTCCCTTCCAACTCTAAGGATGCTATGATTCTATGAAAATGAATCCTAACACATCCAGCTAGGCTCTTCATTGACTTCTATATACCCCTTTTGATCAGTGCTACAGCATTAATGAGCAACTTCCCGCATCCATAAAGTAAAGAGCATGAGAAAGGAGATACAAAGGGACAGGAGAAGCAAAATACTCAAAGTGAGCAAGAAAGCAGAAATGAAAGGATACAATTGCTGGCACATCTCTGTAGTCTTTTTACAGAATTCCTCCTCTTTTCTCTCAGTTCACCATGTAAGAACCCATAATTTTGAACCATCCTCAAATCCACACTATTCTTCAGCAGACTTTAAAAATCTTCATCAACCACACTGTCATTTAGCAAGTAACAGTTAAATGTGAGCTTCTGTGGACAAGCCCTTTGAAGGAAACAAGACATTTGGCTTGTGGCTTTCATAGATTCTTGTTGATAGCTGAGGAATGGCAAGATTTAAAGGCTCTGAATTTCTTTCCACAGATAAAAGGGAACTACATTCTAGGACAAAGTTTCTCAATCTGTGGTCAGCAAAATACCAGATGGTGGTCCAAAATATCATCGTAAAGAATGTGTTTTTAAAAGTATGTATTCCCACATACGCAAGAAAGAAATGAGGAAATACAGAAAAAAATTAAACATTCAAAGTTTAGCCTAACTGAATTGCGCCATAATGCAAAACCAGATGAAACATTTCACAAGATGATCCTTCCATTTTTAAAAGAAATTAAGTGATCCTGAAATAAAATATTGTCCTTTAACAATTAAGTTTGAAAACCTTTGTCTGTTCTACTGAATTTCCAAATAAAGATTCCCAAAATAATACTATGCTACTCAGTCCCTCCCCCTCTCTGAGTTCCCAAAGCTACTATCTGTTATCTCCATATTCCCCTATGCTTTCTGTTTTTTCCCACTCTCTTTATATACATCTCTGAACATCTTCTACAGAAGCAACCAATACAGCCACTGAGCTCTTTCCGATCATTATCATAGGCAAATTCTGTTTCAGATATTCCAGCTTACCCTGAATTTCAGTCACCACTGTTGGAACATCATAATTTCACTGGTTTAGCTGCAAGAGCTTCCTTTTGCATACCCATCCACTTATCTGTCACTTTTTATTTCTGCTAAGATCCTACAGTCTGTCCATACTCTGACACTAAACACTGATTAAAGATATAACTATCCAGCCCTAGTCTTATTCACTCCAAACACTAGAATCATAGAATCACCAAGGTTGGAAAAGACCTACAAGATCATCCAGTACAACCATTCACCTATTACCAACAGCTCCCACTAAACCATGTCCCTCAACACAACATCCAGTCGTTCCTTGAACACCCCCAGGGTTGGTGACTCCACCACCTCCTTGGGCAGTCCATTCCAGTGCCTCAACACCCTTTCTGAGAAGTAATACTTCCTAATGTCCAGCCTGAATCTCCCCTGCCACAGCTTGAAACCATTCCCTCTGGTCCTATCACTAATGACACAAGAGAAGAGGCCGACCCCCACTTCACTATAACCTCCCTTCAGGAATTTATAGAGAGCAATGAGGTCTCCCCTGAGCCTCCTCTTCTCCAGGCTGAACATTCCCAGCTCCTTCAGCCTCTCCTCATAATGACCTGTGCTCCAGACCCCTCACCAGCTTTGCTGCCCTCCTTTGAACATGCTCCAGGGCCTCAGTGCCTCGACTCAGACAGAAGACCTTGCACTTGGATTTGTTGAACCTTACAAGGTTCTCTTCAGCCCATTGCTCAAGCCTATCTAGGTCCCTCCAGATGGTATCCCATCCCTCTGGTGTGTCACCAGCACCTCACTGCTTGCTGTCATCCACAAAATAACTGAGTTGTCCACAGTCAGCTTTCTAAACATACTCAAAGTTGTTTTTCAAGCCAGACAAACAGACAATGAATCGGTCTTTACATCTTAACAAGAAAAAGCCATTCAAAAAAGAATGGTATACAACTCAGGTTTCGTAAGTACTATTTAAATAGGATATTTAATAAGGATATTTAATAATAATAAATTAAATAATAATATTTAATAAGAATTCTCTTCACTAAAAATAAATCTGATCTCAAATTTCCTGTATTACAGCTACCATTAAATTCATGAATGTCAAAAAAAATTAGGAAAAATAAATGTTAAAAGACTCAAAAAACAGACACATTTTCACATAAATTTTCTAACATCTAACTTGAAAACACATTTGCATATGTTCCCCTGAGCACTCACCGCTCTTCCTCCGCTTAAAAATGGCAGCTTTTAACAGTTTTATTTTCCCAAAGTTTATGTTAGTTACTAATGTCCACAACTTCTCGTTTCAAAATCAAGATGCAACCTTTAAATGAAAGACGCTGATTATCATACCTACATTCAAATTCTTGACATCTATTACTAAATGCTGCATGGACTACTTCTTTTTTTTTTTTTTTTTTCCAAAATGATTCTTTATGGAAGCCTTATAAGCAACACACTGAAGCTGAATGAAAATAAAAAACAAAAACTTAAAACTATACAGGAATTACTTATAGACATTACTCACATAAAAACTGGAAACAAGGTTTTGCCTTTAAAATTGAATTAATTATGTTATGTGTGGTTAGAAAGCTTAAATACTGCAGAGAACAGTAAGACTTTAGAATTTAACTTCTTTATCTTGACAGTTCTATTCATATATTAGAAAGAAGAAATGAACTTATTTAACTGATTGAAATGGACTAAGAATAACTTTGAACATAGCACTGTATTGGACATCTGAATATAAAAACACTACTCATCTACAAAATACATGTCTGCTTCCACTGATTTTGATATTTTGACAGATTCTCAAGTTCTTGTTCCCAGCTTTTGGTTGTTTGCAACTTTTTCTCTCTTACAAGTTTGGTAGGGCAGTTTTACCGCTTGATATTTGGGCTGTGTGTGTGCTTCGTTTTTTCACACTTAGTAAGATTTCACAATGAATTTTGTTTATTTAAGTTAAAGTTAATTTAATGTATTTAAAATATGTTTTTTATTCAGCTTTCCATACACATATTAGCAGTTTTTGGTCCTCAATGTGAAGTACATGCAACAATCTATCTGTAAGAGCTCAATTATATGATTTTACACTATACTAGATTTTGAAACACTTTATGACACAGAAAGAATAAAGTAGATGCTCAGTTCTTGTTAACAACTGAGGAATATCACATAAATCCATTCTGTTTGCTACTGAGATGAATATAAACACAAGTTTCCTTGGAATCTGGGCTTTTTTTCCATTTCTCTTATTGTTCTTCCATTTTCTTTTTTTTTTCATGTGTGTATCTTTGTGTCTGTGTGAGTGTGTGTATATTGTATATATACATCTGTGTGTGTGCAAAAAATTAAATACAGATTTCCAGCTTCTCAGGAAAATTAAGTTTGCATACCAGCACAGAATATCCCTGGGACTTCACTTCGGAATATAACAGTTCGTACTTTCTTATCAGATTTCAAAGCATCCACAGCTTTTGACATCTAAAGAGAAAAGGAGGAAGGGAAATAACCAAACACTTTTTAAAGTATTTAATTCCAGTACTTCACCTTCATACTAGAAACTATTCTTTTCACTTACCATTTTTAAAAGATTTTTGTTAAGTGCATTCTTGGCATGAGATCTGTTTAACCCAAGCACCACAATTCCTGGAGGGGAAGAAAAATTGTATCACTGTTACAATACAGAAAAATATAACATCCACATATGTGATTATTTCAATTTCAGGAGTTCTAAAAGAAACATACTAGTGTAGTCACTTACCTACTGAGTTTTAGAAAGAAAAAAAAAAATGGACTTAAGTTTTTCAATGTTGAGCATTTCAATGTTCAATTGAAATGATGTATTTTAAGTAGTAAAAATCTGACCCTAACACTATCACGTGGTTACAAGGGCTGAATCTTAAACTACAGCATGCACAAATTTCACATTTGTGTGTGAAGTGCTGACATGTAATCAAGCAAACTAATGCACTGTTTCCATATTTAGACAGCCTGGTTTGAGAAACTCCTTACAGCAAGAAGTGCCATCACTGCAAAGACTAGCAATTCCGTTACAGATAGATGAAGACACACAGAATGCTAGCAACAGTACACTGGAACTTCTGTTTAAAAATAATAAAACATATAGAAACTCTCTCTCAAGACACAAGCTCAGTGCTAGACTACACAGCTTTGATCTCTCCCTTAGTCCAGTTAGAGATCAGTTGGCTAAATGACTGATTATGCATACATTGGTCCCTGTTGCACAAGGAGCACAATCTGCTTGTCCTTATTCTTTCTCCCTTAGCTTAACAGGCATGATAATCACATGGAAAAATCCCAAGAAGTTTATCCAGATAATAATCTTTTAGGCAATTGTTACCTGAATGCATTACAATTTCCCGAATTCTAAAAAGAAAAGTGAAATTGATCCAGTCTTGTTAAGAACAGGATTTTGCTTTCACCTGGAGAAAACAAGGCAAATGAAAAGAAGGCAATGGACTAGACTGGGACCAGGAGTGAAACAGAAAAAGGGAGCTCCCTTTATCTCAAACAAAAAGGCCCACAATGTTGCCATCAATCTACCAGAAACTCAGTATTTGCCTTGTATATTTATTACCACAACATTGAGCTCTGCAAGAACCATCTCTATATTTTCTAGCTCTGCTAGTCACCTTAGAAGGCTGTCTTGTTTCCTAAGTACATACTATTTCTTTCACAGAAACATGACATCCCAAAGTAGTGACCTATTAAGTGCTTAATCTCACCCCCATTCCTCCTGAATGGAAGTGCCTACATACACACAGATCGTTAAACTGAGTTCCTGCTTCTTCTGCAGTTACCAATTTGAAAACAAAGTCTTCCATTCACGAGCTACCATGCCCAAAGTTCAGACTAAAATGATTAAACCGAAGCACACTTTGCTCTTGCTTGCTCCCAAAGTCCAATTAATCCTTATTAAGAAAGAGAAGAGCCTAGCTGATCCAAAAAATCTTAATTCCTTTTGTTCTCTTAAACCAAACTAAATTCATCAACACAACTGCAAGAGCCCTCAATCAGCATTCAGAAATCCCTACATGCTTCTGACTGCAGCACTTTTCTACTGTCACAACTTGTTTTCCAGGATTAATCTGAATTCAAATACATTTTATCTTCATACACACAGATAAAGCAAAATCAGCACCATGTTTAAAAGCAACAAGAAGCCAGTTAACCTGGCACTGATTTTAAGCTCTAAGGCTGGTACACTTGCATATCCAAGTTTGAATAAAGTGAAGACATTACTACCTCAAATTATTTTTTAACTAAAAAGTATGGTCCTTAGCAAAAAAGTACTTTTTTTTAATGTCAGCAAAACTCTTTTGTTACCATCATCAGTATTAGAATTTCCAGTTAACATTAAAACATTTAGTAATCTTCCTATGAAGAAGGGCCCCTTAAAGACAAATCATACAAGTTAAGTCGTAGAAGTATCCCACCGCGCCATAAACCTATCACTTCTGTCTCACTTCCCTGATAAGTGGGAGGTAATTACCATTTTTTAAATAAGAGGGGGGGGGGGGGAAATAAAGCAATAACTGCAACCAGAAAAGCATATGAGGAGAACATGAGGCAATCATTGAAATGAGGCATATTAAACAATATTCTCTGAATGCTTGTTTGAGTCAGTTTTGTTCTAATATTTCATTACAATATTGTCTGTGCATCCTTAAATTCCTTGGTTATTTTTAAAATTGCAGTAAGGCTTGGGAAGTTTTCCCAGTGTATTAACCAATGATCGAAATACAGATCAATTGAGTAGTTGCTCAAAGTCATATTATCAAAGTAGAAAAACAGACTTATTTCCATTTGAGTAATATAACCCCCAAAACGTACTTTCTTCCCTCCCTGGCCTACTTCAAGGTCTCCTTGTCACCAAAATCTGGTAATACAACTTGCCATGTCAGTTTGCTGAAAACTCTGATTTAATTGTTGGGTGTCACCCTTACAGAAACCGTTGAAGACAAGCCTTCCCTGTTTTGGATATCCAAGAGAATTTAAACCCCTGGTCATATGGGAATATAAATGTTAGATAAATTTGCCCTAAACAGGACAAATCAGACACTGTGAAACACTGCAGAGTCCTACCAAACCTTTGAAATAAACAAATAAATAAATATAGCAAGAAGTACAAACGTTATCAATAGCCATTTTAACAATTATTGTTAGCAATACAGAATAGTTGATTGCATGTATTTCAAAAAATCTCACACCCTCATTTGAAACATTTAACCATGGTTCACTTTTCCCAAAGTGCCCACGTATGGGCATACAAATATCTTAAAAAAAAACTCAAATAAATGTATCTGTGAAAAGTAGTAAAAACTCATCATCCCATTCACAAACAATATATCAGAATAAATTATAATAATGGAACTCCAGCATTTTTACAATGTCAAGGAAGTTGCAGATACATTAGAAAGGAACAGGCATTCAGACAATGCCGAATGCGGCATTAATTACATATTTTTTTACTGGCAGTCATTTCCACATGACTCCAGAAAACTCTTTAGCAAATAAGGTGTGTCTATTATGAATAACACATACTAAAATCAAATTTCACTCTAATAGCTAGATTTTCCAAGGGACTAAGATGACTATCAGTGCTGTGTAAGTAGTCATGGACAGCTGGTATTATTTCTCAGCTGTTGGAGAATGTATGGGAACTGTAAGATCACAGCGTGAACCCATGATTGAGCACTTGATAAACGGGCATAGCTAGCGCAAGGAAGCAGTTTATCTGAGCAACCACAAGGAGTCACACACCCCTCCCTAACCCGATCTAAGGGCTGGCAACCACAAGGGAAGCATCTCTACTTGGAGACTGCCTCATTTGGAGTGTTTGGGAAGTCTTGATTCTTCAGAAAGGGGTGATTCCTTCTTTATTACCAGATTGCGACTTCTACATTTCTTGTGCGATCCCAAACTGGTTCAGTGTAGCTCCACCTACTGCCTCCTGTCCCAGCAAAGGAAAAGCGCAAGTAAATGCAATGAATGCTACTCTTGCTACCAGAGCTGAGACATAATTTTTAATGTTAAAAACAAAATTATAATTAAGTCACATTAAAAAAAGAGCAAAATTATATTTCAGTGAGAAGAGGATACACATACATACATACAAGAATTCTTCTGTAAGTAATGCATCGTATTTCATTATGTTGGTCCAAAACACTAGAAGCAGATGCTGGTGGTATGGCTGAATAGGCTGAACCTTCCCACTATCATTCCATTACATTTTGTTGCTGGATGACAGATGGCACCACAGGGGCAGTCTGACAAAATGGCACCTGACATGGAAGCGTGTATGAGGCAAAGGGATGCCACTGAATTCCTCCGTGTGGGGAAAATAAATAAAAAAATGAAAAGCACCTACTGCCATTCATCAGTGTTTGCTGAACAAACGTCCAAACAGTGGATGTGAGCTCAGTGAGGTGGTGGGTGGTATATATCAGCAGTTGTGACAGTGGGTCACTTCCACTAGAGTGGATGTTTACAAACCATAGAATCACAGAATCATCAAGCTCGGAAAAGACCTCCAACATCATCCAGTCTACGTGTCCACTTACCAACATTTCCCCACTAAAGCACATCCCTTAGTACCACATCACACATTTCCTGAATACCTCCAGGGATGGTGGCTCAACCACCTCCCTGGGCAGCCTGTTCCAGCACCTGACTACTCTCTCAAAAAGAAAAATTTCTCCTAACGTCCAGCCTGAATCTCCCCTGGCAGAACTTAAGGCTATTACCTCTCCTATCACTAGATACTCAGGAGAAGAGGCTAATCCCCACCCCACCACAGCCTCCTTTCAGGCAGCTGTAGAGAGCCATAAAGTTTCCCCTGAGCCTCCTCTTCTCTACACTAAATAATTAAAGTTCCTTCACCTGCTCCTTATAGGACACTGTGTCTGGGAACCGAAATGTCCTGGACAAAAGAATGACCCTGAACTGTAATAAAGTATTCTGACAGAGAGCATAACTGGATGACTGCATGACTAGAACCATGGGCTGCACAACAGTTTTGAGGAAAGCAGCACTTGCAGCTAAAGCTGCTTATTCTGTTTTGGTAGGAAGCTGACCTTGCTAGTTTATCTTGTTTTGCAAGCAGGTGTTCCACTTGAGCTCTGCATCACGCGCTGGCCATGTGGATGGAGCATGCAAGTGGAAAAAACCCTGTAGAAGCTGGAGAAAACAAAAGCAGAAGGGAGGCAGTGGTGGATTCAAGAGAGGCAGGGGGCATCCTTCTGACACCTCTTGTCAAATGCACTAAAGGCATGTTCATTCTCTTTCACCCACTCAGCAATTCACCTGTTTCTCAAAGGTAGTAATAAGTAATACTGCACCTGCTTAGGGAGTTTCTGTTTGCCACTGAGATTATCTAGATGCCTCCGTGTGTGTGTGTGTGTGTGTGTGTATCAAATAAAATTCATAACCCTCTGTGCTGCTCTGAGCATGTAGTTTGCTTGCTTCCACTCCCAAGACATCCTGTCTCTCAGATCCAAATATACTCTGAAAGAGACACATGCTCCAGACACCTCACCAGCTTCAATGCTCTTCTCTGAACTTGCTCTGAACATGCTCCAGAACCTCCAAACCTTTCTTATAGTCAGGGGACCAAAACTTAATGCTTGAGTTGTGGACTTAGCAGAGCTGAATACAGAGGGACACTTCCCTGCTCCTGCCAACAGCATTATTTCTGATACAAGCCAGGATGCCATTGGCCTTCTTGGCCACCTGGGCACACTGCTGGCTAATGTTCAGCTGAGTAGCCACCAATACCCTCATATCCATTTCACCTACACAGTCTTCCAGCAACTCCTCCCCAAGCCTGTAACGCTGCGTGGGGTTGTCATGACCAAAGTGCAGGACCTGGCACTTGGTCTTGTTGAACTTCATTGCTTCAGCCTCAGCCCAGAGATCCAGCCTTTCCAGATCCTTCTGAAGAGCCTTCCTATCTCCACGCAGATTGACACTTTCTCCGAACTTGTTGTCAACTACAAACTTGCTGATGGTGCACTGAATCCCTTTATCCAGGTCTTCAGTAAAGATACTAAACAGGCTAGACCCCAGTACTGACTCATTAGGAACACAATTCATGACCAGTTGCCAGCTGGATTTAACTCCATTCACCATCACACTCTGAGCATAGCCCTCCAGGCAGTTCTTCACCCAGCAAAGAGTGTACTTGTCCAAGCCAGGGGCTGCCAGCTTCTCTAATATACTGTGGGAGACAGTGTCAAAGGCTTCACTGTCATGGTTTTATGATTTTTTATCAGTATTCCACATCGTAACATCATATAGTGTACTGGAAGTTAAAAAGTTCCGTGGATTTTCTCTTGGTCTCAAACAACAACTCCCAGAAGTCTTCTTTATTCTGTTTTTGTTTTCCATTTGGAGGGAAAGAAAACTGACTGGGAGTCACAAGACTGCCTCTTGCTCTCTTTGTTCTGTGCTCCCCGGTCACCTTGCCTATAGCATTACAGTAAGGAATTTGATTTTGAAACTCCCTCTCTTTCATTTTATTTATTAGCTTCAACTCCAATTATATTGTATCATCTCACATTCCATTATTATATTAAGTTTTCTCATTAGCATGTTGCTACTCTTTTCCTCATCTAGGCCCACCTCCCTACCTTTTTTTCCCTTTCTCCATCCCTTCCTGGGGCATGGGTCAGTGGGTCCCTTCACCCCGTCACAGAACTAGGCCAAGCTGATCTTAAACATGTTAGAAGTCTAGGTAGCCTATGTCAACCGCCTTTCCGTCACCCACCAGGAGGGTCACTAGATCATACAAGGAGATAGGTTGGTTGCCTTCCACAAATCCATGCTGGCTGGGCCTGATCCCCTGTCAGTCCTGCACAAGCTGTGTGATCTCACTCAAGATGATTTGCTGTGTGATCTCACAAGATGACTCGCTCCTTCTCTGTCACCAAGGTCAGGTTGACAAGCCTGCAGTTACCTGCAACCTCCTTCAAATGGCCTCAAGTTGTGCCAAGGCAAATTTAGGTTGGACGCTAGGAAAGGGTAGTTAAGCACTGGAATAGGCTCCCCAGGGAAGTGGTTGAGTCACCATCCCTGGATATGTTTAAGAGCCGTTGGGATGTGGTGCTCAGAGATATGATTTAGCAGAGGGTTGTTACAGTTAGGGTACCATGGTTGGGCTGTGGTTGGACTTGATGATCTTTGAGGTCTTTTCCGACCTGAATAATTCTATGATTCTATGATTCTGTAAATAACATCAGCAAGCCTCCAGTTCTGTGGGACCTCCTCAGTTGACCAAGAATGCTAACAGATGATGAAAAGCAGCTGGGCAATCACATCTCTCTGGACCCTCAGGTAGATCACATCTGGCTCCATGGATGTGTGGCAGTCCAGGTAGAACTGTAAGTCTCTGACTGTAGGGGGTTTATTTTACTCACCATCTCAGAGTAGAATAACTGGTCTGACTTTTAAAGACAAATGTACAGAAGGCACTTAGAACATGACATGCAGGCTTTCATTCATCAGTGGTAACAGTGCACACCTAATAGTTTTGATCGTGTTGAAAAATAGTGTTTTGTAGACACAAATTTCCTCTATCAAACAGTGCTTTCTGCTCTTTACATCTGTTCTGGTTTCCATGGAAATAAGGGGAATTACTTTCAGAGCTACATATATGCATGATAGATTGAAAATACCTGCAAATTCCCAGGTGCATCCTCATTTCACAGTGTAACTAAATATGAGATTTTTGTGAGTAAATAGTTATTTAACAGTCATATTAAAAGGTTCCTGTAGTTCCAGAGAGACAGCAAAATACATATGATGCTATTGTTATTTAAAACCGCTGAGATTGTATTTCTTTCCACATTAAACAAAACAGGGTGAATCAATTTAAGTAAAATGATTAGATCTTGTATTACATTACAGTTTATGTCAATACAAAGGAAACTGTGCTTTAATGATTCGTATCTGCTCTATTTTGTATTTTGTAGTTTTCAAAACGATATTCATTCTCAGTTTTCAGTGGTAACACCTTTACTTGTAAGTCCCGACTCAACATTCATACTATTAATTTGTCCAATAAAGATTAATTTGATCTACATAAAAAGCACTTTCAGAAATCATTTATTTGTATTACACATATGCAAAGACACTAACAATCCAAATGTACTTTTAAATAACTAAAAAAAAAAAATCCGAAATGAGGGAGGAAAGCGAAAAGAGAGAAGTTGGTTTTTCGCTTGTCTCCATTTATTGTTTTTTCTTAAGTGAAACGAGAAACCACAGTGAGTGCACCATGAAACTCTTTGTTTCTACTGGTCGTAATTTCAGTAGGTACTTACATGTATCATAAGGTCATGTAGATACGTATTGAGCATTATTTTTTAAAAAGCAACTAAATTTTCAAAATCCTAAGTACACACCTTTCCATTTTATCTCTAAGTACTTCTGCTTATCTTCCTGCACTCCTTAAATCAGTACATCTCAGCTGCTCAGACATTTTCCTTAAAAACAGAAGATAAAGTTCTCTGTTTTATCAGCTAACTATCAGTTTTTCAAGCTCTGAAAGAACTATTTCAAATGAGACCATAATTGTTCTGCACATTTTATGTACATTAGCATTCTAACTGATGACGATAAAATATTATCTTACATGTACTAACTGAACTAAAAACCCTAAACTCATCCAAATTTGTAATGCTAATGCAACTTGGCTAGAAGTTCTGAAATGCCAACAGCTTTAATAAATTTCAGACCTTGAAGTGATAATCAAATACAATTACAAATAATAGACTTGTATCTAATTAAAAAATAATGCACACATATTTATCTCTACTCATAGGAAAGTGATACTAAAGGCAATGTGATTTATACATTGTTCAGAATACATAAGCATTCTAAAAATGCATTCAAATGCAATTTTGACTCAAATAAGAAAATTCAATAATTTGCCCTTTCAAATGTATTCTCATTTCATTACGCACCTAACAGCTTCGCAAAAAGCGTGGTATATGAGTCACATGAAAGTGTTACAGAGCAGAGCAGTTTGTTACTTTGCCTGAAAGATGCATCTAGAGCTACAAGATGTGCACCTCTGTGTCAGGCAGCCCTGGTCAGTTTTCCTGCTTCCCCATGCAGCGCTGGGGACGACACATCTTCCTCTGAGCAACTCAGAAAGACTGTGTATGTACGAGAACAGAAAAACAGCACAAATAAACATGTGTATGTCAGAGAGACAGGGTCTGCCCCCGTACACAGTCAAGAAGTATGAAGTGGAAGAATATGAAGGGGCAATGATGTTGGGATCCCACTTGGAAAGACCCAGAAGGAACTGCTGAAGAAGGAAATGGTATGTTAAGAGATTAGTGACGAAAACCACTGGGGCTTAAATGGCATTAGCATCCTAATGGAGCACAGGTATTACATGCTGTAAACTCACACAGATGAACTTGTCACATGGGAAGAGGAGGATGGTGTGCAATAGCAGTAAGCATCTACTACTAGAATAGATGCAGAAAGAAAAAGGCAAAGAACATACAAGCAAAAATGCCTTCCAACATTTTAGCAAGCCTTCTTTGCTCCCGTCTTGCCCCCATCTCAATTTAAAATTAGTTCAAAATTAAAACATTTTGTTTAAAACCAATTCCCAGTTCCTCGGTTGGTTGAAAAAACAGGAGTAAAGAAGTACTGTCTCTAAGAAACTCTTGGAAACAGAGCAATAAGAACTGGATTTCAGGATCAGATTACATCATTAATCTTACTGACTCTTAAAAAATTGATCTTCTAAATCTTAAGATAAAACTGAAAGTTTTACATATACAAGTATATATGTGTGTGTGCATGAGAATTCTCTACTCAAAGGTGTGTGCCAAGTTTAACACAACTGAGTTGATGTTTTGAAAGTTATAACCTGAGTCCTGCACCTCAACACGATCATTCCAAGACCCACTATCCACCTAAAGAAACACATTCGCCACAGAACAGTGCTGCACACAAGAAAACGAGGGTACAACTTCTATATCTCCCCTCTGCCCATACACACAAGCGCACAGCAGGTGTGGGATGCTGTCTAATTGTAGCAGATAGCCGCTAAACTTCATTATCTGCCAGCAAAGCGGCTAGTAAATGATACACACATCCAGGAAAGTACTTTGAGAAGCCAGGAGTGCTGCTGACCCATTCCTGCAAGTAACAGCGGCCCTGCAGTACCGGCGTGAAGAAGCTTGTGCGGGAGCCGCAGCACGCCGCCCGCCCCCCGCCGCCGGCAGCACGCCCTGTGGCACCTCCCTCCTGCCTCCGGTGGCGCCGTAACCTCGGCTCACAGGCCCGGGCGCCGCGGGCCGAGCCGGTAGGGCCGCGCAGAGGAGCGGCAGGCGCTTTCCCCGTTACCTTTGTGCTCTTCATCCAGGTACCGCACTCGCAGCTCCTCCTCTTCCTTCGCCTCCGACCCATAGCTCCTCCCGGCTGAGAGGAAAGCGGCGGCGCCTCCTCGCACCGCAGCCCGGGGGCCGAGAGCGGAGGAGGTGGCGGCGGCCGCGGCAGCTAGCCTGAACCGGCCGTGCAAGAGGCCCAAGCCACCCAGCGCTGCCGCCATACTGCCGCCTGCGCCCCTCAGCCGCCAGCCTCGCTCCCGAACGCACGTGACCAGCGGCGCCACGCAAGGGACGCCGCCAACTCCCGCCCCTCTGCCGCCGCCGAGGCGCGAGGGCTGCGCTCCCTGTGTGGCTTCGCGTGCGCTGGGCGACGTCGGGGCTAACCGAGACGGACACCGACCTGAGCTGCGGTGCTTGGAGCTGTCATGAGGCTACTAAGTCTGAGAAGTTTGGCTTCCTACACTGAGTTGGATATTAGGAAGCTTTCTTCTCAGGAGTGGTGAGGTACGGGGAAGCAGTGGAGTCGCTGCCTCTGGAGGTGTGCAGTAATCGTGGGGATGTGGCACTGGGAGAATCTGAGAACTGAATACAAGCCTTTGGGCAACCCTTTCGTCCTTATGAACTGTAGAAGCTGGTGCTCCTGGCTGAGGGGAAAGCAAGGCAGGGAGGCCCCAGCTGTCACTTGTGCGCGCTCACAGCTACATTCCTTCTGTGCGGGTTGCTTAGCAGGGCCTCCACCGCCTTCCTTCTGGAGAGAGGAAAGTCTAAAGATAACGTCCTGTTTATTCTGGCAGAACACTCTGAAGGACAAATGAGGGGGAAACAGACTATCACCTTCCATTCATTATGTTTTACTATTTAAACAGGAATGTAGCTTGTGATTAGCAGCCTGTTCCAGTGGTGCTGGCAGTACACAAAAGACACAAAGGAATAATGAATGACTATCTTGGAAGCTTCGTTCACAGTTGAGGAATGTTATATTTTATCTGGATAAATTTTGAAAGGCAGTACCCAGTTATGTCTGTGGAAGCAAAGAGGCAGCACTATTATGAAAGACACCAGATTAGATAAAAAGACAGTAAAAACAGAACTGGACTCACTGCCTTACCATCATATTGCTTTGAAGCCAAAGGCAGATGTGTTGTCTCTGCTAAGCAGTTATGTGCAGTGTTTCCCAGACTGCTTGGCACAAGGTCTCAGAAGTGCTTTCCTGAGCAGAGGGCAGCATATGGAATCATGCCTGACAACCTCGTATCTGCTATACTAACACCCACAATCATTATTATAATCCAAACAATTTTGTAAGTACCATGTTCTTCTACATTGTCACTTTTTTATTGTACTTTTTTGGCATATGAAGGGAAAAATATTTAATTTTTCACTTCTGCAGTTTCCCACATCTGCATTGCTAGAGCACAGCAGCAGGCACAAAGATGGCTGCTAAAGTCATTCTGTTCTTTAAACTACATCTCTGCATTAATGCATAAAACTGCATGATACATAAATATATTTTATTGTGGCAGTTTAGTAGTATAGTACATTTTGCAATATTCAGTTCCTCCCACTGCACTGCCATTCAAGCATGATGGAATGCTTCTTGGATGGAAGAGAAATTTTCCATATTTTGGTTCCCTATTATTTTCCCCTGCAGTTTAGTTCTACTAAAACAGCTCTAAAGTCAAAATAGGTTGTGGAAAGCACATTTAGTTACAGAGGGAGAGTACTGACATGCAGATTGTTATGTAAATCATATACGCTGATAAGAAAAAATAACTAGAGCAACAAAACGAAAGCTGTTGTGTAACCACCTAATTACATATGACATTGTTTGGTGACCTGTTCACTTCATTACACAGAAATCCAAATATTGATGCTTTGTGATGGGTAAAATAAATTGACAGAGCAAAAAATGTGTGAATCTTGACTCAGCATCCCTTACACCCAGAGAAGCAATGTTCGCATGAATGAAAATGGAACTGATATAAATAAAGAATAGCAGTTCTCTGCATTCAGCTATGACTTGTAGTATGGTCCTCAGTCATAAACTAATCTGGGGGAAAAACAAACAAAGAAACAAAAAACCTAGATGGTCCTCCTCTCTATTTTCTATCTGGAATTTCCTTGGAAAGCCCGTTCACATCAGGTTTGGGATCTCAGTGTGCATCAGAAACTGAAGAGGAAAATATGCAGCCTCTTTTTAGTTTCACACACAACTTTTACTTGAAAACAGCATGTAGGTCCAAAAACTGGGAAACTGCCTACATGGTTTGCAGCAAGAAGTTTCTTCCAAATGTAATTCCTCACACTACAGTGCAAGCCTTCTGCCATGATGCTCTCACTTAATTAAAGATAATGGAAGAATGTGGCCTCTAAACTACAGATCTAAATTAGATATCTAAGAACATGGAATGGGAAGGTACTTGTGTGTGTTCTGTTAGGCATTTGCTATTATTAAGAATAATGATAGATGATTTGAAATGAGACAGGAGAGATAATTGCATGTGTATTTATGTGAATATGCAGGTTTACAGCTAACAATGAAAAAGGACAAATAATATACACAGTAAGGCAGGAAAAGGGTGGAGGGAAAAGAATCTGGGTTAGTTGTGTCTTTGATTTTCTTACATTTTGTGTTTAGATAAGGTGTAACAAACAGTTCCATTTTCCCTTGAAAAGAAGGTTGAAAGTGTTGTGCTGTGAGAGTGAAAAGAGAGTATTTATTTAAGGATAAAAGCAGAGCACCAATGTGTGCTTTTCAAGGTAAATCACACGTCCTACTTGCATGCTGTAAATTAATTGTCTCTGTAAAATCACTTGATATTTCAGAGTGCAATCCATTAGCTGCCTGTTTTCTAAGTTGGTTTATAAAGGTTATATACACCTCCTACCAGGAGGTTTTTTCTCTTCTAATTTTCACTTATTTGCTTTGAATGACAGAATATTACTGTTTATTATGTTGTCCAGTTTGCATGCACCGTAGCATTTTCAATCTTGATTTTTAACTTTTTAAAAGCTTTTTGTTGTTGGCAGGTCAGAACCTAAGGAAGGCCTTAGGTGCTTGCAACAGAATTTGATGGACATTTAGTAAAGAAAATGTTCAGAATGTTTTCTAGGGCAAGGCACATGGTTTATCCTCAGAAAACTTTAAAAAAAAAAAAAAGAAAAGAAAAGAAAAGAAAAAAAAAAAAAAGTTATTTCTTTCTATAGGCCTGAATACAAGCAGAGATAGTGGAAACATAATTTACATAAGCAGAGACTCCTAAAAACTTTCAGTGTTACTGTAGCTCAGCAGAACAGACATTTGCTAACTGATACATGCAGACAAATTGCAACCAGAGCATCACTGGAAACTTTTCTTATGGTGAATGTACCATTGTTTTAGTACTGTTTAAATAGTGTATTTTCTCCAGGCTTCTAGGTGAGCCTTTAAATGAAGCCATACTCATCTTTCACCTTCATATACTTTTGAGGAACTACATGACTGGAGCGACCACTAACTTGTATCTTAGAGGGTCTTTCCTTTGGCAGGAGAGGTCAAGCTCTGACACCATTCAATTGGAAGCTTATCTTGAAGCACAGACAGCAAGCTAGAGCCGTGCTGGTGTAATTTATATTTACTTTAGGATGGTTGATAGGAAATTCTAGTAAAAGGTGGATTTCCCAATTTTTATATGCATTAAAAAGCTATTTGGAGCCCTGCTACAGAGATGGTAGGCCAACCTTATCTACTATGTGGTATATAGAAGAATGAAATAGAGTTAGGTGTTAACTCAGATAAGGACAACAAAGATTTACTAACTTATTGGAGAATTTTTTCTTCAAACTAACATTTGATGAAATAAAAATTAAAATCATCCGAAAAAAAATTTAGTTTAAAAAAACCTGAATTTGAAGTAATGATGGTCATTTCAATGGAACAAAATTAGTAGCATCACTGCAATCAGGAGGCGAAAAATATTATACTACTTGCATCCTGGTATGTTGCTATTTCTTATGGGAAAAAAAAAGTTAAGAATATCAACATTGTTCAAAGACATTGAGTTTACCATGAAATATGAGTTCATACTAGGAGCTAAGAGAAACTTGGTTTTTTATGCTCATTAGAAAATGTTATAGAAAAATCATCAGCGCCTTACAGACTGTCTGATATAATTCTTTATTACTGCTCATGAGCAGGCTAGGATTTAAGCGGAATATTGTGTTTCTGAATGGCATGGTTAAATTTCCCTTCTGTTCTGCAAATTTCTTTTTCTTGTTTTCAAGATGGTTTATGCCTAAAGGCAATAACTGAGTTTACTGTGGACAGACTGTAGATAATATGGGAAGTTTAAGGCGTTGTTTACCTTTTTGCTAAAAGCTGCACAGTTGCTGCTTGAAAAAAAATGCCACATGTACAAATCACTCTGAAAACAAAAAGTTAAGGTGCTATGATGTAAAATGTATTTATGCTTGTTGCTTTTCCTTTTTAGTCTTTTATGATTGACAGTATGTTGTACAGAGATCTACTGACCGTATTTCATCCTTCATAAGAAATGCATCACGTTCATTCTTACACCATATGGGGAAAGCGCTGGGGTTTTTTTTGATGTTTTATATAGTTTCATTAGAGTAGGTTATCATTTACATTCTAACCTTAAATATGCTTTCTTACATTCTTTCTGTGTACTAATGCAATTAAGACAGTCTGATAACTTGAGTAAGCGTTTTCAGCTTATTCTCTCACGTGTAAGAGCTCTTTTAATGTTAAAGAATTTGAATGACCTTATGACTTTAATTTCAAGAATAGAGCAAAAGGTTAAATGGGTGCAGATTCTATGTCATGCTCCGTGTTTTGTTAAAATTGTTTCCTCTTAACTCTTTTACTATTCATACTTCCCAGTATAAGCTATTTTTCCTTGTAAGATCAAGAAGATGGAACCTAGCACCTGCATGTGAAAATAAAAGAAAAATCAATACTTGGTGACTAGTGTTTCTGTTGTTGTTGTTTTGCCCTAGCACAGACAAAATACAGAGCTATTTACATTTTTCTGTGATCTGTGCAGTTCAACAACAAGTGGAAGGTATGAGCAGGAATGCAGTGTTTCCATGTCCTGAAACAATATTTTAGAACTGCTTGCAGGAAGAGTTTCCAAAGATGCTCAGAAAAGCTAGTAAACCACGAACACAAGTTTATTGTCATAAAGTGTGGTGGCACGGTTCATGGTGTTATTCTTAATCCACCTACCAGAGTCATCATGTCAAGATTTCTCTTTCTTGCAACTGATAAGAAGTATCCTTGACATCCTTCTCTTCTCCACCCTACACTGTCTGCCAGTGAAGCTCAAAGAGGGCATTCCATAATACATGGGATTCACGCACCTTCAGCAAAACAGAAATAAAATGGAGTCTTTCCAGTAACCACTACATAAAAGCACGAAAGAATACTGTGGTTTCTTTAGAATAAAGCTGTTGTAGTTTTCTTTGTAGCCTGGATATCACCACAGAATCTAGGTCCTCTGTTGCTGTATGACCACTCTTGATGTGGGAGAAAGATGGAACATCTGAAGAAATGCCACTTCTTTACCAGGATCTGCTTTGACACTGGGATGAGGTTTTTAGTCAGTCTTCCAGTGCAACCAGTAGCCTTTAAAACTATAAAGTGTGCAATAGAAATTCGACCCAACAGAAATCCACATGCATATGTCTGTGTTATAATTGACTCATCATAATAACAGAATTCAACTTAAGAGAATGTCACAGAATTATTTGTTTTTCACAGATATTTTTGTGATTATATGAATTAGATAGTGCTAGACTGAAAGTATTTTTTACAAGTGGGCTTTATGACTCTTAATACACTAAGCCAATGGCATTTCTTAACATAAATGGCATTCTAAAACAAATAATTGTACAGCCATACTTCTCAACAATTCCCTGTGTTATAGTTTTTCAGAATTCAATGTGAAATGCTTTGACTGTGATTTTTCAGAGGTGCTGAGAACCTGCTGCATCTGCTAAGCGCATTCACAACTGCACATAGTCATGAAAGTTGTCTTACATTAGATACGTATGAGCAAGTCTAATGAACATCTAAAACTTCTGGCAAAGCCTGAGTGCCACAAATGTTACATCAGATATTGTGAACATCTGAAATAAATAGCCAAGATGTATGGACCATGACAGAGAAATGTAATACTACAAAATGTAAGCATATTTGGCATTTGTCTTTCTCTGCCTTTTAAACTGAGCGCAGTTGTGCTTTAACAAAATCTTGCTTACTGATGGACTTGTTTTCCTTTTAATCTTCTGTTGAATTCATCATAATTTTATGTTTCAAGCATCAGCTTCTTGCTGTAGAAATCTCTGGTGTTGCAAATTCAGTTAGAACTTTGTGAGAGGATCAAATATGAAAATAAATCAAGGCTTGAGAAGACAGAAGCCATTGTTCAAATAGCAAAGCCCTGGTAACAAGCATAAGAGAGAATGGATGTACAAAGAGTAAGGCAATTTATTATTTAAATCCACTGAAGGAAAATCCTCATTTTTTTTCTCTTTTGACTACAAAAGCATAAATGTTTTTAGAATTGTGTGTAAAAAAGATACAGAAGTGTGTCATAAAATGAAGCTTTCAAAGCTTTTAAACTATCTTATCGACCAAAACAGGACACAAAATGGCCACAACAGTGAACAGGATGGAGGGAGAAAAGATTTTCTTAATGAGTAGGAGAATGAAGTTTTATTACAAGGTGGTACATATAGCCTATGGTAATTACTGGAAGAATTAATAATTTATTAAGAACTGCTTAAAGATTTATTCAAATGACTGTCATGTTCATGAAACAACTTTTCACTGAGATCAGATTTTTCATCTCTTTAGTCATTTTTAGTGTATTTTCCGAAGACTCACACATCTTACTCGAGGTATGACATGGTCCACCAGATTAGTCTGATACAGTACATCTAGGAGAAAAAAATGCACTTACAAAATGCTCAGTGGCACCAAGTGAGCTACCTTTCAGTTATCAGTGTAAGATGTAAACAGCTGTTATGCTGTTATAAATATAAAGCTAGAAACAGAGGCAACAGAACCCTCAGCATGTTTGCTGATAAAAGTGTTGCAGTTGAAACAAGGGAAGGAATGCAATCCAAATGGCTTTGAAATGGGTCCACCTGAATTTAATGAGGTCCAACAAGGCCAAGTGCAAGGTGTTGTGTGGCAATCCCAGATGAGCGCAGACTGAGAGAACTTGAGAGCAGCCTCGTACAGAAGGTCTTGGAGGTTCTAGTGGAAGAAAAGTTTGATACAAGCCAAGAGAGTGCTTTTGCAGACAACAGCATCTTGGTCTGTATCAAAAAAGAAGTGGCTAGCAGGGGGAGGGAGGTGATGATTGCCACCTGCTATTCTGCACTTGTGAGACCCCATCTGGAGTATTGCATACAGGCCTGGGGCCCCCAGAAGGAAAAAGATATGGAGCTGTTGGAGTGGGTTCAGAGTAGGGCAAAGAAATCGGGCTGGAGCACCTCTCCTATGAAGAAATTCTGAGGGAGCCGGGCTTGTTCAGCTTGGAGAAGAGAAGGCTCTAGGGAGACCTCATTGCAGCCTTGCAGTGCCTGAAGGGGATTAATGAATGGGAGATGCATCGACTGTTCACACGGGCTTGTAGTGACAGGACAAGGGGGAATGATTTCACACTAAAAGAGGAGAGGTTTAGTACAGAAGTTAGGAAGAAATTCTTTACTCTAGACAGTAATGAGGCATTGGCACAGGCTACCAGTGAAGCTGTGGATGCCCCATCCCTGGAGACATTCAAGGCCAAGTTGGATGGGGTTCTGAGCAGCCTGATCTTGTGGGTGGAAACCCTGCCCATGGCAGGACATTGGAAATGGATGATTTTTAAGGTTCCTTCCTTCCCAATCAGTGCTGTGATCCTATGATTCTATTTAAGACAGTATTTTATTCAGAAAAGAAAGAGGTGAAGCAGTACTATAAGCTTACAAAAGTATTTGTGAAAGTCCTGCTACCTAGCTAGGCATCTACTTTTGTAATTACAGCACTAGAAAGTGGTAAAGATTTAAAAAGATACTGTTTCCCTGAGCATATGGGTGGCTTAGAATATTTGCCACCATCATTCTTTTTAGATATCCCATTCTCAAGACTCCACCTTTTCTCGTAGCATGTGGAGGCAGAAAAGCAGCAGAGGACAGGCATCCCATGCCATCGTGTTACCCATCTCACTTGCTGAAAAAAACAACAGGAGTGAAGTTGTCTTTTTTTTGACAGAGAACGCTGGCAAATGCTACTCCACTTTTATGGAGTAACAGATGCCACTGTGCTTACATGAAAGATGGTTCATACCATTACACTTAATAAAAGATGGAGGAAAGGTGTTTTGTATATCCTTTCCATTCTGTCCGCTTTCTAATGGGCAGAGGCATAAATGGGATATTGTGCAGGCAGATATTACCTGCACAAGGAAACTAGATATCTCCTTGTCTTTTATTCTTCTGGGTTAGGCTGTTGTACAAGGTTATTTATAAACCTCTCCTTGTTAAATTTGTAAAATATTTGAATAAGCACACTGTTTAAGCAAAAGCCGCACATCTAAAACCCTAATCCAAAACCCATAGGAATCAATGGAAAGGTTACACTGACTAAAAAAAGAGTTGGGACAGGATGTTAAAGATTAAGTTTTTTCTGTCAATTAAAATAAAATTTTGACAAGGTTGGGCTCTCAGAGGTTGCTTTTAGCTTACCTATCCTATCTTCATAATAAGAAAGGGTTCATACTTTCTGGCATTAGCTTATTAGTATCTAATTGGAAAGCAGGCATAAACTTAGTCAGCACTTCATTAAACGTAGAAGCATTTCCATGTGTGGGATGCAGAATAGATTAGACCCATTTAACTACTTGGAAGCTGCCTTCAGCAGAGAGCTATTCACTCCAGACTCACCATTGTTCCTTTTTTCCATATACGAAGGGCAAAAGCAAAAAACTATTTCATATTACAGTCAGATGCTGCTTAAATTTGTTCACCCGCCCACAACATAAATCAATTTACAATTGCAATAAATGTAGCCATTCAGGCTAAAATTTGCTGTGCTGAATGCCTGCCTCAGGCTTTGGCTAAGTTTGAACTAGAGTGGGCCAGTCCTTTCTAAAATTGCCCTTGCAGGAAATGCATTGTCTTGGGGAAAAAATAAAATAAAATTGCTAGCTAGCATTATGTGTCATCTTCATGCCCATCTACAGAGAACTGCACTTTCTCAGAGGCAGCACAGAAATGCTAGGTTCTAACTTTTCACTTTCTGTGAGAAGTCCTTCAAACTGGATAAGTTACAATAATTCCATCTTGGAAGGCTGACAGCTTAGAAATGGTCTGCATAAAAAGACTGGTATGTTCTATGTAAAAGTGTTGCCACATGGTAATATTGAAGCCGTGCCATAGCAGGAGTTAAATTTGTGCAATTATTTATGATTTTTTTTTTCTCTGCTTTGTTTAAAACAACTTTTAAAGCTATATTTGTATATTGTTCATTCAACAAACAAAGCAAAATATCATCATACATAGCTGCTTTTAACAAGTTTTTCATATGGCTGCGTGAAATTCTCTAAAGGAACGTGAGTAACATTGTATGAGTCAGATTGGGTCATGTCTCACTAAGAAAGTTAGCCAGACCTTAAAGATAATATTTGGCTTTGAGGTGGTAAGAGACACTAAAGATGGAAGAAAGAAAAGAAGGAGAATTAGAGTCTGCATTTATGCTATACAAACCCACCTCATGGAAGTTTTGTTTGTTTGTTTGTTTGTTTGAAGAAATAAGGTGCTAGATCAATTAATTCTCTGCAATACTTGTCCTTCATAAATGAATTGTAAAATTTTGCAGGGAACAGATAGATGACTTTGTTCTTCCCTTTAGTCTGCTTCTCTAAGAAAACCTTGTGTACCAGAATCGTATGTAACAGGGTTCCCATGAGGTCAAAAGAAAGAAATAAATGCCATATGATCTCAGCAACTGCAAGACTTTTAGTGCAGTGGAGTGGATATTTTTTCATCCCTGCCAAGAAAAATACCAAAAGAGATTGTAAGATCTGCAACTTTCTGTTCTATTAAGTAAGTTGTAGAAGTAGAGGAAAGGACTTCCTGTAAAATTAAACTTTCACTTCTGACCTACATATTTGTTTTTTTCTTCCTAATGACAAGTTACACAAGTAAAGTGATGTGCATTTACTAATGCCCCCCCCCCCCCCCCCTTTTTTTTTTTTTCCTTAAATGGTTTCCTAGCATGCTCAGAATCGGTTCCCCTGTTATGCCCGAACATTCTGGGTAAAGTTTCTGTTATGCTATAATGCTACCAAATTATTTTGTTTTATTCACTCAGAGGTTTCCAAAGGCTTCCAAAGTAAGCAAGACTTTTTTACTTGGCAAATGGAAGGAAAAATAGAGCTTTGGGGAAAGAAAAAATAAAAGAAGGGGGAGTGGGGGGGGGAACCCACAAAAACAGACATACAGAAAGGAAGAAAAGAAAAAGTACAGCTGTATTTGAATTTTATATTAAAGCAGGTAGCTGGAGTAGAATTATTCTTGGGCAATTCTCAAAGATAATATTTCCTTACATTCAGCTCTCTGACAAAGTGGATGATCTCTGCTGTATCTTCAGGTGAATTTACACTTAATGCTGTTTTGAATATGTTTCAAACTAAACACAGAAAAATCCTTGTCCTGCTGAGCTCAGTGGTCACTGGCCTTATTAGAGCCAAGATTTCACCTTATTTTATCCTGAAAAATCTTACCTTGGTTTTTTATTTCTTCTCATTTTAATGAGAATTCTGACAATATGTTATGCTGCCTCTATCTTCATACTACATTGAATGTATTTTTTCAAAAGCTTTTGTCAATAGGAAGAGACAGTGCAGCTCCATTCCCCTGCATTTGAAACTAACCAAGTATTTTAACTGCTTTAATCTGAGTGCCCAAAAGGGTCTTCTTTTTAGAAAGTTCCAGTTCCTCACCCTGAGAAAGCCATGCTCCTTGTGGATCAGGTAACAGAAAGTGAGTGACAGATATAATAAGTGCAAGGAAAACAAAGATATTAAGTCAAGTCAGATCTATTTTATAGTGGTACATGGTACCATGAGAAAGAGAAAAGTTGTATTTAAATTGCATCGTGAAAAAGAATGAATGAAAACAAGCAAGTTATATGCTACAATATGAACTAGAAATCTATTAGAGAATTTGTAGATTGTGCTGGAAAATATTGAAAGGTACATTATCATTCATTGGTGTAATACATGCAGTTTAAGCAAGTGGATCTTCTCAGCTGTAGTGTTTGTGATTCACTGTCTGAAACCAAGTAGTAAAAAAGTCTCTGAGAAAAAAAAAAAAAGAGTAGTCAAACTAATTTTCTTAAGAATTGCTTTTTCCAAAAGTAATTTTCTTTTACTAGTAGTCTAGCTAACAAGTTTCAAAAGCCTCTTTGTTGTGTGACTTTTCACATTATAAATGTGAAGTAACACCTCTTACAGCTCTCAAATGTGTGACCATTTTTTTTTCTGTTTCTCTGCATTTTTGAGCTAAATCGAGTTCCTAGTTAGAAATGAATGCAAATTTTGGTCCAGTGAGATAAAGTTCTTTCATAAGAAAATTGTGTCTCCTTAGTAATATTATGCTCAGTGTTATGCAATAAAATAATAGTAGTAATAACTTGACATTTCAAGAAGGAATTGATGAGGTGATAAAGTCATTAATTAGGTAGGAATCTGATATAGGTCAAGACAGTAACTTTAAAAGATAATGAAAATAATTTATAAGTGAAATAACCCCTTCAAAAAGTGTAATAATTATAGACGTAGTTTTTAAATAGAGCAGTATTTCAGAACTCACTCATGGAACAGAAGTAGCTAAACCACTGCCTGAGTTTTTGCTAGTGGCTGGAGACAGACACAGAGTGAACTTTATGTGTTAGACAAGAAAATGTCATCCAGTTGTATAAAACTTCATTCTGCAAGCTTTTATTTGTAAATGTGGTGATAAGCTGCAGTAAATAAAAGATTTGATTAAATGGAAGGGAGAGGGGAATAAAAATATCTGAAGCATTAACATCTACAGTGAAAGCCAGACTGGAAATCACAACACAACTCTCTTACTCCTTCTTAATAAGGAGTATGAAAATGGCTCCCTCATCTATGAACCCACGACATCTGCAGCATATCTTCTTTGCTGTAGTATTGTCAATGGCCAATCTATATATAGCTAAGCCTGTACTGTTTCAGATTTCTGGTAGTGGGGAAAGAAAGAACTCATGGTTATGCATAGCTACAAGTACATGAGTTCCTTGATGTTTATCTAAACATTGATTCTTTGAGAGTACTCTTAGGACATTAGTCTTATCGGCATTATTCCCAAATATATTGCTAATACTTGTTGGTTTTTATATACAATGACTGTTAAAGAAGAGGATGTTTGTTAAGGAGATGAGTAACTGGGACTGAGACAGATTACAGAAGTGCACAAAGAGCTACCAGAGCTTCACAGGAAAATAACAACCTAGCAGATCATTGTCTAAGCTTCTCTTAAATTTCCAACAGTGGAGACTTTGTACACTTTGAAAATGGTCTGGTCAAGTGCTTCTTAACCTTTCCTGTGTGTTTTTCTGAACGTTCAGTACTAATTTTTATTGTTGTTGTTTAAGCTGCTTAATTCTCATCTTATCCCTCCAGAAAAGACAGTAAATAAATATCTTATTCTCAGTAACTACGTTTTATGTACTTGAAGACTCTTCTTCAAGTGTCTTATTTTCATTTAATCAACCTCCTTCTTTCCAGTCTTATGATCCTCAAATTGATAACCATCTTTTCATGTCCATATAGCGAATTCTCTGCCATTCTTTCAGTTTTGCTTAATACTGTTCTTGAAGGTGGCATAAAAAGAATATAGAATCATAGAATCCTTAGAGTTGGAAGGGACCTTCAAAAGTCATCTAGACCAAGTCCCCTGCAATGAACAAGGGCATGCACAGCTATTTCAGACTGCTCAGAGCCCAGTCAAGCCTGGTCTTGGATGTCTCTAGGGACAGGACTTCCACCACCTCTCTGGGAAAACTGATCCATTGCCTCACCACCCTCACAGAAAAAAAACAAAACATTTTTCCTTATATCTAACCTAAATCTACCCTCTCTAAGCTTGCAGTCATTTCCCCTTGTTCTATCACCACAGAACCTGCTGAAGAGTCTGTCGCCTTCTTTCTTGTAGCTCCCATTTAGATACCAAAATGCCACTGTCAGATCTCCCTAGAGCCTTCTCTTCTCCAGGCTGAACGGCCTCAAGTCTCTCAGCCTGTCCTCCTTGGAGAGGTGTTCCATTCCATGGATCATTGCTGTGCCCTTCCTCTGGGAATGCTCCAACAGGTCTATGCCTCTCCTATACTGAGGACTCCGCATTTAAACACAGTACTCCATTTGAGGCCTTACCAGCCCAGATAAGATGGGTGGGATCACTGCCCTCAATTTGATGGCCACACAAATGTAACGTTTTTTTTAGCTTTACTGGAAATGTCTGATAGGTGAAACTAGGCTGAGACACCTGCAAAATCCCATTTGATCTAATTTTTGTTTAACAATGAAAAACATCCAGCTCACCACAAAATATCATCACTTTTGCATCCTCATTTCATGTTGATCACAGTTTCCTAGCCACTGTGCATCTCTGGTGTCAGAGAAAAAACCCTTACAGGATGTGTTGTGCCAATTTCTTCTTCCTTGACCACCCCCTTTTACAGAGTAAGATAGCTTGTTGGATTCTTTGTTGAATGGTGAATTCCTGTGTTTTATTACTTGCTTGTTCACTGATTTTCAAACATTTACAAAAAGTGCATTCATTTATTCCAGAATTTTACAGGAAAGCAGATTAACACAAAATTTCTGTTCCCCTCCCCTTCCACTTCCCCTTCCCCCCCCCCTCCCCCCCCACAGTTTATTAAGGAGAAATTATATATATATGTGTACATATCTATTTATTTGTTTGTTTATTTATTTGTTTATTTATTTTCTTCATATCATTGCCCCAGTTCTCAAGAAATCCTGACGCTATATCAACAATAGCTTTGGATGATAGTAAGAACTGCACAAAAAGAAATCCATCTCACAGAAATTTTTCTGTTCTGTTTTAGCATTGTTCTGGCCATATGCTTATTTTAACACTGTTAGAGAACGATAATCCCAAAACATTAAACTCTTAAACTTTCTCTGTTATCTATCATTAACTCATTCTTTCTATCCTACAGCAGAGCAGCAATTTCCTCCTCAGTCATATACTGCTGCTGTGCATATGCCCTTCTTGTTCCTTGATGTATAACTCATTTTCTACCACGGATACATGCTTACATAACTTCCATAACTGTACTTATTTTCCACTAAGCAAATTCCATCATTAAGCAAATTGCTCACTTCCTACATTCCCCATCTTCTACTTTCTGTCCTTAGTATCATTGCTTTGCCAGTTCTTAATATTTTACTCCTCTGACTTGTCCTTATCTCTGAAGAAAAAAAACAAAAAACAGCTGTTTTCATGTCATCTTTTTATGAAAGTAGTCATCCCTGTCAGTTCACTGTGATTCACAGGCTCAGCACTCTGAAATTTCCCAAACTCGTGGATTAGAATCAAATTTTTAAAAACTTGAAATATTTACATACGTCGCTCTCCAAAAAAATTATTACCAGTTCTTTGTAAGAAGTCCTTGGAACTACTACTGCTTGTGCCATACTTCTCCCAGCCCTTCAAGTCATATAGTAAGGGAACTCTAGTAAGAAGGCTTTTGCCATGCATTAAAGGCGTTAAGGGTATATCCTTCTTGAGACACTTTGTATATGAAAGAGAGAGTCCAGGGCAAAGTTTACCAAACAAAATCCTGAGAGCTGTGCATATCACAGCGGTAATCACCACAGCATGAGACAGAGCATGTGGTACATTCTGCATTCTTAGTTTGGATCCGCATGCTTTAATAATGTCTCAGGAAGCTAGACTAGTCAGTTTTGCTAGCAGCTTATGCCTTACTTAGTAATTTGCACAATGAAAATAATAAGATGATAAAACCTATGATTATTTTCTTAACTGTATATCCTAGTTTCAGTAAGGCATGATTTTAACCTGGGATCTGAAAGACTTATCTGTGAGCAAACCTCTAATTAAAATGTACTCTTGTTTATAATGTACTCTCAATATTCCATAAATCTTTTGCTGATGATTGAAATGTTTTTGATAACAATACATGCTACTTTATCTAGTTTTCCTTCATTAGAAACATCTGTGAAACAGAAGGAATTAGACTTTCTCTTAAAAATTGTGGGAACACATAAAATATACAGTACACTTCCTGCTGTAGAAGGCTATTTATTACTCTAAATACTTGTGCAATATTTGGCAAATGATCAAAACTAGTTTTTCCTGATGTGTTTACAGTATTCTAAATTAAAAGCGAAGCCCATTTTCAAGTGGCATGTGTTGTACAAACTGAAATGTTTCACTTATTCTGCATATGGTTGTACTTTCTGCTTGATGGGATAAGCTCCAAATGTTAAGTATAAAAGTTTGTATGTAAGTTCTTGTGAGAATCTGAGTTGCCATCTAGCAATTTTTTCTTGTAAGAAGAACTAAAGAAGTCTTTTCCTCTAATGTAGGATTTTCTTTTTCTATGACTGTGTGTTTACTTAACTTTCTGCTTGATGCTGTACTTAACCAGCTACACTGAGAGCAATTCTTTTAATATCATTGTGTGTTCTGTTGCTCTTTAATCCATTTTAGTGTTCTTTCCCATAATTTTTGAGTGGTAAAATGGTTGCAGATGAACAGAAGAACTCCCATTTCTGTAGTGAATGCTTCAGAAATGTACTAAGGCATAAATTTAGTAGAAGTTTTGAACAGACGCCATATTCTGGATGAAACTGAAAAAGTAGCTTTCAGTGCCACTGACATATAAGTGTTACAAAAATTACTCTGCACCATATGCAAAATATTTTCAGTCAAATTCAAAACCTGCTATACAAACCTGTTTATTAATTACCATTGTTGTCCTGAATGTTTTTTTACAAGTTTTGGAAGAAAATTTGTCAGTATGTAACAGTAGCTTTTGAATCTATTTCACCATCACATGTGTACTCAAAACTCATGCAATGCTTAGCATGTTGCACAGGAAAAATATGCTTGGTTCATATTTCATGTTATAAATAGATAGGCAAACATGTACGCTGTATCATTTCCAAGAAAAACACTTCATATTCCAGTAACCTTTCTCTCTTCTCATATCTCAGATTTAGTAATCTCTTTACAGAGTTGCAGGCTGTCCTTGGACTTTCAGTCATCCTTGAATTTAAGTAAAAGTTGTTGGTGTCTATAGTTTTATTTCTTATTCTTTTCTTAATCTAGGTGATTTAATAGCCATGAATGATCTTGAATGATTATGAAGTGAGAAAATCTGCCGCAGTTCAGGATAAATCACCATTTGCCGTACACGGGTGTTTTAGCTTCAACTGACGTGGGGATACTTGGGGAAGAAAGTGTGTGTTTTTTTCTTAACTGAGTTGTCTTGTGGCCCAATCCTTTCTTACCTTTCTAAGGAAAATATTTTGCTTACTTGTGTAAAGGCATTAAGTGGCAACCAAAGTTTTTTGAAGGTGGTGGTTCTTCATTTTTCCCATGAAGTACTTGCAACAATTAACTACAGTTTTCAGAACAAAGCATTTTCAAATACAGTAGGAAAAATGTTTAACAAAGCTCAGTTTGACAGTCAAGGAAAATAATACTGAAAACCACTTATTACACCATGCACTGAAAAGAATGACTTCTACAATAAATAACAAGCATGGCCTGATCTATCAAACTACAGTTACACAACCAAAAATGCCCTTGTTGCTTTGCCTTTTTATATGCTTCCCATTGCCAGTGTCTCTGTTACTTTGCACAAAAAGATTCTTCCATAACAAAATGAAGTCCTTACTGAAGACTGGATTTCATTTCCTTCATCTGTTGTAGATGTAAATAAACTGCTGCCAGAAAAAATAATAATAATAATAATAATAATATGCCAAATTGTAATTGAAGAGCCACAGTGAGGCAGTAGAATTGAAATTAGATCATTTCACAGGACTTGTGAAAAAAAATATAGATAGAAGGCATCTTGTTTATACAAGAAAAAGGCATAATATTCAAACTAATTTAAATCCTTCAAATATGCAGAGTCCTGCACCTGGGCAGAAGCAGCCCCAGGTACCAAGACATGCTGGGAGCCACTCAACTGGGAAGCAGCTCTGCAGAAGTGAATCTGGGGGTCCCGGTGAGAACCAAACTGAACATGAGTCAGCAGCGTGCTCCTGTCACTGAGAAGGTCAATGGTATTCTGGACTGCATTAGGCGAAGTATGGCCAGCAGGTCAAGAGAAGTGATCTTTCCCCTTCCTCAGCATTGCTGAGGCCAGACTTGGAGGGCTGTGTCCGACTACAAGCTCCTCACTACAAGAGAGGTGTTCACATACTGGAAGGAGTTCGGCAAAAGGCCACGGAGGTGAGGAGGGGACTGGAGCATCTCCTGTGTCGAATGGTGGAGATTGCTGGAACTGCTCAACATGGAGAAGAGGTTCAGGGGGATGTCATCAATGTTCAGAAGTTCCCTCTTCCATTCCTTCTTCCCTCCTTCACTTCCTCCTTCCCTCCCCCCTCCCACCTCCCCTTTTATTTTTATTTTTTAATTAGAACTATTTTGTCCTTAGATACCCATACGATCTTTTTGAGAAGGGGCAGACAAATACAAAAAAATAATGATGCAAAGCACTGAAGAAACAAATGCTTCAGATTGATCGAGGATACTGAAGACAAGAGAACTGTCCTGGCGTAATTTGAGATTTTAGTAATGTGTTTCTCATGGGACTGAACTAATGACCCTACAGTTTCCTTATTCTAGGAGATAGCTTCAGCAGCTTATGGAAAGCTTGAGCATCTGGAATCTGGTCTAACTGCAGTGGATGGAATCACTGCTGTTGCTGAAGGAAGCTTTCTGAGATCTTCTCATGTAAATGAACATCTTTGTCAGCAATTGAAGAATATGCAAGTAATTGCTCTGTGCAGCAGTAGAGTATTTTAGGTTTAGGTTTGGGTTAATATGATACGCCCCAGTGCTCTTTTAGGACAAAAGTCCACTTCCAGACACATGGGGAGAAGAATATGGCATGTAGTCTGTGGAATCTCTCTGTAATCTCTTGTACCACACATGAGCTGAAATTGTCTCTTTCTTAAGAAATATTATCTCATGAATTTTGTGTGAACAGGATATCAGAAGAAAAACTAACAAACTCTGCAAACTTGTGCTGAAGCAAGCTAGTGAGTGAGTCAGATTAGTAAGTGTCATACAGACAGGTAGTAATAGACCAGGGATAAAATGGCTCCAGCAGGCTCTGAGGATTTTCTTATTACTCAGACTCATTATGTCACTTTCTATGTACAGGGAAGTCCTCCAAAAGGCAGCTGACTTTCTGTAAAGTCGGTCATGCCATTATTTAATACATCAAAGCTGTTCATGAGCCACAGACATTTCGTATCTGTAGTAGATTCTGATATGACATTCTCTGTTAGATTCTGCATCTTCACTATTTTAAAGACTTCACACCTGCCTACCAGCAATATACACACCATTATTTTTCATTGTTGTGTCTCACTGTCTTACTGTGATTTACAGTAAAATTTGTAATTGTCCTAGAAATTGATGTAGATTAGGGCACAACCTGTTGCTCCCTTCATCACGACTGACAATACCTTTTAATCAGCAGTTTGTTTTTCTACAATGTTTCTATTATTTTTCACTATCATAGACATTCCTTGCTAAAAGAAACTGAAGAGCTTCTTTAAAGTAAGCTTGTTATTCTTATGGAAAATGAGAAAATGTAGGAAATTCCTTCCAGCTCCCTACAGTATTTATAGACCATATGTTGCCTGTCACTGCCTCTTGTCCAATGTAGTTTAGTTTACACAAATGTTTTTACATTTGCATGTTCACACTTTCAACTATGAGACTTTATATATATATATATATATATATATATATATATCACCAAGCCTCTTTTGAGAATGGAAACTAAATAGTTTATGCATATAAATTGGCAAGTACATGGGCTATTGATGTGTATATTGCTGACTGCTTCTACTATTGCTTCTGCTTCGTGGGTTAACCCTTGTCAGTTCATTATTTCACTTTTGTTCTTCTCTAGACTCCCTCTGATATTTATAAATCCTTAAATAGAACAGGGTCCAGAGAAAGGAATGCTATGTTCTGCTACAATGGTTCTCAATACTTATCATTTTCTGGCTGTTTTATAGGATACAGCATTATGCTTTGGTTCTTTCTGATATACAGACCATTAGCATCCTAGCATTCAGGGTAACACAAACTGCAAAGAAATCAGTGAAATACATACTCATTGTATTTGTATGTAAGACTTAGGAGTATTTTTGGAGGTCTAAACTGTTAGAAGGAAACATGTAGAATATCACAGCAGAGAAATATAGATATACTGGATGCAAAGTCTGGCACATACAGTTAGCAGGGCAGATTTAACTTTTTACATGCCTAAGTTATTTACACAGATGCCCTTTCAGACATTTGCACATCCAGGAATCTGAGTAGCATTGAGAAGTATTAAGAACTACCTGACACTTTAGGCTGTGTGTATACTTGGATGTGAGAAAAAGAGTGGGAGGAGGAAATACTGACCTTGGTACCCAAATGCTGGTAGGGGTAGACAGCCGTATATCTTCCCCAGAACTGTAAAGGCCACTACAACCTTTCTCATCTCAATGGATGTGTACCTGCTGTGCTTGGAGTCCTGAGAACAATACTTCTAATACTTTCTCCTTCAATCAAATAAAGTCTATGTCTCTGCTCTAAGATTTTGCTCATAATTCACTGAGTCCTGTTGAGCTGACACTGAATACATAAACATTTAATAGCTGCCTGCATTCTCTTTCATACATAAGTAAGGCCTCTGTAATTCCAATGGTATGAGTGAAGTGACTCATCTATCACCATTGTGTCACAAGAGAGTTAGCCTTAGAGATATGCAAATCAGCGTGAGTCTGTTCTGATGATTAAAGATTATATGTTGGTAACATTACGCACCTCAAGCAAGTCCCATATTTACTTAAGTAAGGAAAGCAGAATATGACACTATGCTAAAAGCCTTAGGACTTGGCCTAGTATTTTTAACTGTCAACTTGGCACTGCAGTGGAACAGTATGTGCTACTCATTCTTATGCAATAAATACCAAAAATTGTTTTGTTGTATTCTTGTAGTTACCGAGCTTGTATTGTGCAATGAAGTGTAGAAGTATTTTGAAAACAATATTGTGTTAATAAGGACCACATTAATTTGATTCTCTGTGGATTTCCTGTTGAATTTCTTGTACATAGCCTACTTTCAAAACCAGATCTATGTAATATCTCTATTATTTTAATTCTATATTAATAGAAAAGATTTTGTAGAAGTTAATATTCTAATAAAACTTCATAAATATGTTTATGATGCAATTTTGTATTTAAGTTCTACAGAAAATAAACGTAGTCTCATAAACTGCCCACTTGGTCATAGGGGCCATAATGAAAATATTCACAAGTGGGGATAAATCAGGAGTTACCAGTTATTCATGAAAAAAGGAATATTTAGCTATGTGCAAGATTATTAATAAGATTTAATTACATCATTGTCCTATTTAAGTTTTAGTGAGTCATAGAATAAAATCATAGAATTGCTCAGGCTGGAAATGACCTTCAAGATCATCAAGTCCAACCACAACCTAGCCATACTACCCTAACTCTAACAACCCTCCACTAAATCATGTCCCTGAGCACTACATCCAAACCATAAGCAATAAGGTCTCCCCTCAGCTTCCTTTTCCCCAGACTAAATAGCCCCAGCTTCCTCAGCCTCTCTTCATAAAGCTGATTTTCCAGGCCCTTCACCAATCTCACTGTCCTTCTCTGGACCTGCTCCAGTACCTCCATGTCCTTTTTGTATTGAGGTGCCCAAAACTGAACACAGTACTTGAGGTGAGGCCTCACCAATGCCGAGTACAGGAGCAGGATTACTTCCATAGCCCTGCTCACCACACCATTCCTGATACAGGCCAGGATGCCATTGTTCTTCTTGGCCACCTGGACACAATGCTGGCTCATATTCAGCCGACTGTCCATCAGTACTCTGAGATCCCTTTCCATCAGGCAACTTTCCAGCCACACCTCCCCAAGCCTGTAGGGTTCCTGGTGGTTGTTGTGACCAAAAGCAGGCCCTATTGAAACTCATGCTGTTAACCTTGGCCCATCGATCCAGTCTATCCAGGTCCCTCTCTAGTGCCTTTCTCCCCTCAGGCAGATCAACGCTCCCTCCCAACTGTCATCTGCAGACTCACTGAGAGTACATTAAATTCCCTCATCAAGATCACTGACGTTAAATAGGAGTGACTCTAGTACTGAACTCTGGAGGACACCACCCATGACTGGCCACCAACTGGATTTAACCAATGACCACAACTCTTTCAGCCTCACCTTCCAGCCATCCATGAACCCATGCTGTCTGACTGGGCCTGATCCCCTGGTTTACCTTTAAATGATGAGTAATGTCTCCTGGGATTATCTGTTCCATAACCTTCCCTGCACTGATGTGAGACTGATAGGTTCATAGCTACCAGGATCATCATTCCAGACTTGTTTGAAGATGGGTGTCATATTTGCTGGTCTCCGGTCCACCAGAACATTCCTGGTTAGCCAGGACTGTTGAAGGATGATAGGAAGTGGCTTGGCAACCAGATATACATTAACTCCCTCAGCACTCTAGTATTCAATTCATCTGGCCCATGGACTTGGTAGTGTCCAGCTTATGGATTATGCCGGGCCTAGCCTGTTCCCCATTGCTATCTTCCAGCACAAGGTGCTGTGTGCCCAGGGAGCAACTAGTCGTACTATTAAATACTGAAGAAAATGAGGCATTGACAAGAGGAAACGGCCTTAAGTTGTGCCAGGGGAAGTTTAGGTTGGATGTAAGGAAAAACTTCTTTACAGAAAGAGTTCTTAGGCACTGGAATAGGCTGCCCAGGGAGGTGGTTGAGTCACCATCCCTGAATGTGTCTAAAAATTGGTCGTTAGAGTTAAGGTAGTATGGTTAGGTTATGATTGGACTTGATGATCTTAAAGGTCTTTTCCAACCTGAGCAATTCTATGATTCTATGGTTAAGTACCTCATCCTTATCTTGATCCTTGGTCATTGTGTTCCTCTCTGCATCCAGCAAGGAATGAAGACACTCGCTAGCTCTCTTCTTGCTATTAATGTATTTAATATAGAAGTATTTTTTGTTGTCTTTCACCTTACTAGCCAAGTTCAGTTGGGCTTTGGCCTATCTAATTTTCTCCCTGCACAGCTTCACTGCATGTTTGTAATCCTCATAAGTTGCTTGCCCCCTCTTCAAAAGACCATAAACCTTCCTTTTGTTCCTGAGCTCCATCCAAAGCTCTCTGTTCAGCCAGACCAGTCTCCTTCCCTGTCAGCACACCTTACATGACCTGGGGATCGTCAGCACTTGCACCCTTAAAAATTACTTCCTTGAAGTATTCCCAGCCTTCTTGGGCTCCCATGCCCTCTAGAACTACCTCCCAAGGGACTCTCTCAGCCATGGTCTGAAAGAGACCGAAGTGTGCCCTCCAGAAGTCCAAGGTGGCAGCTCTCTTGACTCCTCTCCGTGCTTTAACAAGGACTGAAAAATCTGTCATTTCACGATCACTTTGCCCCAGACAGCCTCCAAAACTTACATTCCCCAACAAGACCTCTGTTAACAAGCAGCAGGTCCAGAAGTTTGCTTCCCCTCATCGGCTCCTTCACCATCCATGCCAGGAAGTTATCTCCCACATACTCAAGGAACCTTCAAGACTCTTCTTTCTGCTGTGTTATAATTCCAGCAGATGTCTGGGAAGTTGAAGTCCCCTACCAGAACAAAGGGTAGAGACTGTGAGACCTCATCCAAAAGTCTATAAAGTATTTTACCCACCTCTTCATTCTGATTGGGTGGCCTGTAGCAGACTCCCAGAATAATGTTGGTCTTATCAGCCCTCCTCTTGATTCTGACCCATAAGATCTCAACCTTATAATCAACATCATTACTTTCCAGACATCCACATTTTTTCTTAACAGAGGGCCATGCTACTCTCTTTCCTATCTCTTTTGAAAAGTTGGTAGTCACAGCACTCCAACTGTGCGCGGCATCCCACCACACTTCCATGACGACAACTAACTATACCATAGTTTTCCATCTGCACAATGGCCTTCAGCTCCTTCTGTTTGTTACCCACAGTACATGCATCAGTCTAAATGAACCTTTGGAAAGCTGGACTAGATGATCTTGTAGGTCCTTTCCAACCTTGTGATTCTGTGATTCTATGATGATTTTATGATGATTCTACGCTGGGCCACCTTTTAGGTAGGAGAAGCCCTAAAACCCTCAGTAACCAATCCCACACCAACCCTTGTGCCTTTTAATGAAGGCAGAAGGCTCAAGAGATTCAGAAAACCATGAAGTATAGGCATGAGGTTAGGTATGGGTACATCCACATTCAATCTTCGTACCTACCAAAATACAGGTGTTGGTGGAACATAAGAATATATTATGGTGGGTTTTTTTATGAAATTAGGGGGATGTAACAGAGGAGCTGACCCTCATAACTCACAGTATTGATTAACCATTGGTTGATATGACTAGAAAAAACAACTTACTTTGTTAATAAACAGTTATTTACCATTTTCTTTTAAAATTTTCCATGAAGGCATTTGTAATATTGTCACAAGCAAGATCCAGGACTAGCCAGACTTATCTAGCATGATTAATTCCTATGCTTGCATCAGAAATAGTAATTCATACTGATAATTCTCTAGTGTTTCCATTTTGCATGCATGATTTTCTTCAATATTCCTAAGCGAAGGCATGCTTTTCAGTCATTTCTCATCTTTCTAATAATTTATTCCGTTTGCATAGGAAAGATTCCACTTTCAGCATGTTTTTATGTTTTCTCAGCTAATCACTAAGCTTAAAAGAGCTTTCATAACCAAACAGGATGCTATACCACTTTATATCCAACTTAGGTAAAGTCCATTTTATGCTCCAACAAACCTTCCAACTTCCAATGGAGAGATTAGTGGATCAGACAAAGATACCCTTTTCTTAGAGGCTGACTCACAGATCCTCTGTTCATACGTAATACTAAGTGCCAACTGAAAGCTGGATTTGGGGGGCAAGGTCTCTGTGTTCTTTCCCTCCCCCCACTCAGCGCAGCTCTTCCTTGATGCCACCTGCTAAAGAAAAGCAGGCTGACAATGGGCGCAGAAGATGAAGGCCTTCACGAGTAGGCTGGCTACATCACACTTGCCTCAGTTGAGTTTTACCTAGACAATCTGTAGCCAAGAGTCTGGCTTTGTATGTACCGCTCATGCTCTACTTTAAGTCCATGCAAGCTACTCTGAATTCTGGGCACAGAAGTAGTAACTTCAGTGTAAAATCTGTCATCAGCTGCAGAACTGGAGAAAGAACACCTGCTAACACGTGTTGGACTAACGCAATGAACGTAATAAAAAATCATGTTGTGATTAGTTCTGGTTTTCAACAAAAGACAAATTATTTATTTGTTTCTTCAAATGAAGCATAACACTAAGGTATAAAGGGTGTATAAATAACATCTGATTGTGCTCCTAAGCTCCATGCTATAACTTTCTTGCAATGACATCCTTCAACAAATTAACTACATCATTACTGTTAAGTATTAATTGCACAAAACAGATACACAAAATATATAATGAGCTAGAAGGAGGACAACATTCTTCCATAATGACAAACAGCTGTAACAAGAAATGGAAAAAAAAAAACAAAAACCAAAAAAACAAGATTTAGGCTTACACAGATGGCAACACTGAGAGTTTTAAGTCCTCTCTTTGAACACATTACATGTGATAAATAATATGCAAAATACTTAAAGAATTTTGTTGTTGCTTACAGAAGATACTTAGCAAGCAAAGAGCCAGTAGCAACCACTGCCTCATGTTTCATATCCCCATCATTCAATGCAAATTTTTACATTTCATGCAATAATCCTGAGCTTATTTTCAGTAACATTGAAATGTCATCTATATTAATTACCAAATACACACAGAGCCCAACTATAGGGTCTATTGTATTATTAAGGCATGAAAAAAGAATAACAGTTTATCAGCTCTGAATGCCACAAATACAGCACAGCAGTTAGAAGGCTCAAAAAAGCTCAAGAAGTATCAGTGATGTCTGTGACAAGGTCCACCCAGAACGTGGCTGTGAATCATCAGCTTCTGAAAAGATAACAGCATCAAATCCTGGCCTTGCTGACATCAGAGTTTTGCCATTGCCTTGACTGCTGGACCAGGCTTCAGAGCTATCAGGAGTAACTCAAGTCTCCTTTTCATATCCCCAAAAAATTGACAAACTTCCTCTCACTCAAGTCAAGTATGAAATTAAAAACCACTAACTATTACTTAGTATTTTAAGTCTATGGTAAGAGTCTATTATACAGCATGGCAAGTAGTAAAAAGCCTTTTCAGGAAGTGTTTATTTGTTAGTCTGATTTATTGGTACTTTAAAAGAAGGTGGAACTAGCATGAAAAGGACCCCTGCCAAATCTGCGTTGCATTTATAACTTTCTTTCAATTTGTAAGTAAAGGCTTTGGAAAGCCAAACACACAGTGTATAATGCAATTCTAGTATCCACGGTTCAACGTCTCTTCTCTAAGATGAAGAACACTAAAGTCATCAAGAGAAGAACTCAATCTTCATAAACTTTAGTATCTGAGTTGTACAGTTTTCCATGTACTATTTTACATTTAAGAAATTATTGCAAAACGCCCTGTACTAAGCCAAGGTATTCCAGTTCAGTTAAGACATTGAAACTGAAACCAAATTGGTGGCAGGTTTTACTTTACTCTTAAAATTGCATTATATCCCAAAATGGATCTACAATAGCAAATGATCTTCTGTGATCCTGCTACCGCTATTGCCTGCCCCTTGTGTAGATAGTTGCCTAACTGAGCACAGAGTCCACAGATCCAGAAATCTTATCCTTCACGTGAACGTGGCCCATGCTCTGTTGTAAGAAGAACCACGGAATGGAGAAGGGACAAAGCTGCGTAAAAGCATCTGTGCATATTTCTTTCCATGCCTGCACTCTGTGCACACACAGACAACCTTCTGATAAAGATGGTGGTATCCAATTTTATCAGTGCAAGGCTTTGAAGAACTTAAAAAAAAAAAATGCACAAATCCAATATAACTAGTATCATCTAAAACATCAAAATATTGGAAAATAAAAAAATGGTTTGTCACAATAAACCGTTCAGGATATTCTCATTTGAAAAAGGAGGTGAAAAAAAGTTGTTGCTATTAGAATTAATGGGTTAGATTTCATGTGATTTTTGGTTAATTTACACTAACAAATAATTTAAAGAAGACTAAGGCTATGAACTGTTACTGTTTCATTTATAAATATCCACTTTATTTCTGTTTTCCTCTAAAAAAAACAAACAAAAAAAAACCTGTTACAGAAAAAAGTGGCCAGAAGGTTTACGTATGTTGTAAACTGTAATTTGGTTAAGTTAAGCTGTAAAAACCAAATATAAGTGAAGTTGAGCACAGTGTAAGAAAAAGCCTTTTTTTTTTTTTTTTTCAATTAACAACTTATTTACAAGTTCTTAAATCAACTAGAGTAGATGTCCTGTGTTTGTCACCAATATTTTATTGTAACTGGTAACTTACACGCTTTATAGTAGAACAACAAAAAGAAAAGTTCACTATATACAGCCTTTGTACAGGCTACTTGACTATACACAAGGCATAGTGATCATAACACAACCTAGTCTTCATAATAATTTGTGCACAAAAAGACACCAATCAGATGTTATGTGAACATTACAGTGAAATGACATCACAAGTCCAGTGAAAATTCAGTATAATACAAAACATTTATCTACTGCAAATGACATCTTTTTAAACAATAAGCCTTTACTCAGTAGTAACTTAACCAGAGTCTGATGCAGAAATTTGTTGTGTAGTTATAAGTCTTTTAAGAGAAGCAACCTCTGCAGATAAGTTTGCTATGCCCTGCTTCAAATACAGGTTCTCAGACTCAGAGACATTGTAGATATTGTCTTTTATTTCAACAACTCCAGTTTTGCAAGCATTCTGAATTTTTACATTCAGTTCTTTTTGATGCCAGAGTTCTGGTTTGAGTGACCAGTCTTGGATGTTTGTCACCTGAACCGAGAAAGGAGTGTGAGAAGAATGCACCAAGTTCTGTGCACCGTGTTTCTCGAGCTCAAAATGTCTTTTTGATGACATATCAATAGGTGATGACAATTTCTGTGTAGCATCATAGTCATTATCCATTGCTTCCACTTTAACTTGCATGGCTTTGGCTTTAATTCGAAGCTTGTGAGGCAAAGCGGAAGAATTCACTTCTGGAACTTTAACTGTTGCATGGACATTTTTATGTTCAACTGGAGAATGGATTGGACCCTTAGGAACCTGCTGCTCATCTTCTCCATCAGATGACTTCCCAACAACCCCATCATCTGTTTCTGAAGTTCTAGGGGAATTACTGGAGGACCTATTAACTTGCAAGAGAGGAGGAGAATGCGAATACATGTTGAAGGTAGTTCCCATGTAGTTTGGATATATGGATGCTTTGTATGAACCTCTGTCATCTCTTGGCTCTCTCTCTAATTCCATGGGCTCCTGTTTTATAATCTGGAACTTATTTTCAGGACTTCTGCAGTTGCTCTGCATACGACTTGCTTGAGTATGCTCTACTGATGATATTTCAGACATATCGGACATAGAGCTTTGCGGAGAATGCTTAATGACAGAAATACAACTGCTACCCACTACAGATGGTTCATGGTCATCTACAAATGAGTTAATATTTGGTTTGGAACTTTGATAGTCTTGGAAATACACAGTTGTTGAGCTGCTGAGTTTCTGTATCTCTTGGGCATAGGCTGCAGAACTAATTAAACCAAACTTCAGCTTCAATGAAAGCAGCTCCGCCTTCAAAGTGGCATTCTCCTCCCCCAGTGCAATTAGTTTGTTCTCTAAGACAAGGTCATTCAGTCGTCGTTTTTCACGAGATCTTTTGGCAGCTTCATTATTTTTCCGCCTTTTCTCCCAATACATAGCATCTTTCTTCTCATCCGGAATGAATTCTCGCTTTCTCCGGCAAGCTGAAGATTTGCTTTTTCCACTACTTGCTTCAGTAAGTAGTACATCTTCATTTGTAGACAACTCTTCAGACACTTCTGCTAAAGTGGATTTAAGTACCATAATTTTGTCCACACTGCTACTTGTGTCAACAGGTCCGTGCTCCTTTTTAAGGGTCTGCATTTTTCTCAGCTGCATCAGAAACAATTCGTAGTAGATCTACAGTGAGAAATAGAGCAAGCTATTTCTCCAGTACTTCTCACTCCACAACCTGATAAATACAGTAGTTTTAAATCCACACACATTCTTCTGTTTGTTTCATAGTTCCAAACAAAAGTGCCTAGATCCAACTGTTTAGTAGAGCCAAAAGGAATCTTCTGGGAAAGAAAATACCTGGAAAAAGCAGAGAAGTTGATTACTATTTAGAAACCACTGTTTTTGGGAATGCAAAAGTTACTTTAAAAACAGTACCACTAGGTTCGTTAAACCTGCAGTTGCCTTAAGGAAGATCAATGCCAAAACAACTAATACTCTGCACTTCACGATACCCAGCAAGCAGATTTCCTTCCAAAACAAACATAATGTGATCCAAAGAGGGGGGGAAAAAAAAAAAAAAGTAACTTTAAAAAGTGGGTTTTGATGCTACCATAATGTTATGACAGAACTTTCTGTGGTGTCACTGACCAACTTAAACCTCTACTACTTAACCCTGCAGGACACAAGTCACATTGATATGACACAGCATGGGAAAATATCCTTCTACAGAAAAGCATCTCTTCTGAAGACAGCTGTGGTGTCTGTCTTAGAAATGCACTATATGCATGTTCTTCATGGATTAAAAAAATAAGTTGATGTAGAGATACTGGAGAGCTTTCTGTTGTCTTAAAATCACAGCGCTAGCCATGAAGGCTATTAAAGATGTACCGTGTAAATAATATAAACAGATATACATACCTAAATACAAATGTTTGTTCAGACACATGGGGTTTTAGCATGTTTTTTTTTTAATCAATCATACCAACTCAAACTAGTAAACACAGACAAAATTCTGACATATGCCTGTTAAAAAAAATCTGATGAAGAAAACGCGTTGTGTAAATTTTTTCTTATCTCTTACAAAGATAATTCTAAAGCCAGTGTTGAAGAACACATTAGAGAATAAACATTAACATATTTAGAAAAATAGTTATGTTATATTAAAGTTTAATGCTACTGAGGCGTTCTCACCCTTGAAAAACAGTGTTCACACTGAAGTGAAAGTTTAGAAGTAGAAGTCTTGCCACTAGCAAAGAAAACTAGCTTAACATTTAGCTTCATTTTTAATGATCAAAATGTCTGAACTCAGCACTTACATTGCTTTTTGTTAGTTTGTTTTTATTTCCTTAGAAAAGAAACAAAAAAAAAAAAACACAAAAAAGCTTCACTCTCACAAGATCATTAGATCTTGACCTGAGATAAAGCTTCTCAATATCTCATTTTTCAGTCAGTTATGTTCCTGATAAAATGAATGCAGCATACAAATTGTTTTTATAGCACTTGCTATTGCATCAGCAATGATTCTTCCCTGTACAATAACAGATAAGCAACTTGAAATTAGTATTACTATTCATCGGAAATGTTTTTACAATTGCTATTAATACTAATTTCAATATTATCAGTTTGGAAAGTTACGAAAGAACTAATGAATGTTATTCTGCCAGTTTCTCTTTTCCAGAAATCAAAGAGGAGTGAATGATGTAATAACAATAAAGCAGGGTCATAAAGACTCAGGTTTCAAGCTGGGTTCTGTTCCATTAAACCATGACAATTCTTCTGTCATGAAAAATCAGCACATTTAATAGAACAGCTAAGTACAATTTCCTAAAATCCATAGTTAATTACTGACATGTAAGTATTTGTTTTCAATAATACAGTCTTAATGGAAAATAGAGTTAGAAGCCAGCCACATCAAAGACATTGTCTAATGCTTCAGTGCAAGAGCAGCAACATGAATTTCTGTATTTGTAAAACAGAAAGTAATTGCATAGTTAGATCCTGATCCAAACTTCTAACTGGTGTCAAAAGGAAAATTCTGTCAGGTTTTTTTTTGTTTTCTTAAAAAGTGCTCCACAACATAGCACATACGAGATACACTGGAACACCTACACTTACTTGAAAGACTAAGAGTGGCAAGGAAGTACTTATAAAACAAAGGGTTTATCCTTATTTCTGGAAGAATGATGCTATGCATCTTTCATACAAATGTGGTGGCTTTTTTTTTTTTTGCCCTCTTATACTCCAGTCTTGCATTTCCACCCCGTAGAAGTCTTAAACATGACTGTCCTAGGGCAAGAACCATGGATGTGTAGTATCCAGCTCAAAGTGATTCCACTTCAGTGTTTATCCAACACTATGATCTAGGGAAAACACAAGAACTGAAAGCAATGCATAAAAATAATTAGCAAAAAGTTTGGTTTTATTCCAAATGAATGTAGACTAATGACATACTTTGCCAGTAATACTGTCTATGTATCAGTAAAAATTCAACTGCATGTCCAAACAATCTCAATGCTGGCACTGAGCCTCACTTAAAACCTAAGAACATGCAGAGTTTGTATCCTTCATATCACATGGCTGCAATGATTTGGGCCATTCTAGCATACAATTTCCTCATTTTAGCACTGATAAACTCCTGTTTTGGCCAGTCCCCCTCCCATATATATTGTTCTTGGCACAAATTGACAGAACATAGGTTGCATGCAAGACTACACATATGTGTGTGTATTTACACACCTATGTATGCATCAAAACAGCAGCACTTTATACACTCTAGTCAACCTTTTTTTTTCCCCCAGCCAGAGTCCATCAGTAAGGCTGTCAAAGACAGAAGTGTAACCCACTGACACAGTCCTACTGAGTTGCTATTTACGTAGTTGTTTCTAAGGCCACTACTTCTGTGTACTAGCAAAACTACTACAAATCTTTATTTAGTGCTTTCCACATTTTACTTCAGCACTTATATCACAGTAACTAGACTTGCTGCTTTAAAAACAGGAGTACAAGTTCCTGTTTTTTAATACCTCTCTCTGTGGATCAGACCAATACTAAGTCTGTAAACAAAGTAAATTAAATCTGACAGTAACAGCAAAACACCTTCAATAACAACTGCCATTTCACTTCACTTGCATTTTATAATTCCACTAGAAAATGCAGTATTTATACATTAGTCAATGAACTGCAATTATTCCTCTGACTATGTTTGAAATTCCAATATTTTCCCCTAGGGTTAATTTTTCAATTGTTTTATCACTCCCTCATAAAGCAGTATAAAACCAACATTTAACACTGCCTTACATTAGTCACTGTTGAATTATTATTATTTTTAACTTGGTTGATGTTAATGGCATTTAGAGCCAATGCAACAATGCAGTAATACTTGACCCTCTTTACTACAGACCCAGTCTCGCTCCTATGGTGATTATGCCATTGGCTGGAATAGGAGCAGGATACAGTCCCAGATCCAAGCATTGATGAGACTGTATTATAGAACTCATACTACTGAAGCAAAAAATTATGTACACAGAAATAATGAAAAGTTAAGTACTTCTTGAAATCTGCGGCTAAGTTACCTAATTGTGTCAAAACAGTCTTTAAGGATCTGATTCTAGGGACTTGTGTATTCACATTGTAACATCTGAAATGTTTCAAAGGGTTGAGGGACAGGTTCACAATCTGGCTTCACTGTTTCATGTAATCTAATTACACAAGTCAGTTCTGCTTTTGACAATGCACATAGGTCTCCACACATACATTCAAGTTACCTCACAGAATAACTGCATGTTATTATTATTTATCAAGAATAATAACAGGAATTATTTTGATAAATAATTTAAATAAATTATTTATTTATATATTTGATAAATATTTTACCAAAATAATTCCTGTTATTATTCTTGATAAATAATAATAAAAATAATTATTATTATTTTATAAAAATAATTCCTGTTATCTCCAAGCATATATTTCAAAATAGATTCTAGAATAATTAAACTAATTCTATTCTTCTGATAGACTTATCAAGCAAAATTAGATACTATTTCTAACAACTGGTTACTGTCAAACAAACTTCACTTTTATATGGCCAAATGCATTCCACAATTCTTCAAGACAGGAAAAAAAAAAAAAATAATAATAATAATAATGATTAAATATAGCTTCATGTTTTAAAAAAGAACCATGACTTTATTCCCATCTAGAATAAATAAAGAATTCAAACCACTATATGGCAAAATGCAGAAATACATTAAAAGCTCACACTAATATGTCTGTGCCTGCTTTTAGTTGCTGTTTCCCACGTTTTGCATAGGTCTTATAAGCTATACTGCTGTCATTCTGTCACAGGTTATTTAATTTGAAAACATGTCTACATATCAGAAAAGCTAGTGCAGAACCCACTCACAAGTAGCAAAATGCCAGATTGTATTCTAAACTTTGAAAAACTGAAGAACACAGTACTATCATCTTCCAAATGTTTTAAAAGCATTTGCTAACTATCTAAAGACTTCTACATGGTACAGAAAGATAATCATCCGCATTCTCACGCAGGAGACAAAGCTGTGTAGCTGTGTTTGTAAGTTTTAGCAGTGAATGCATGTTGTAATAAAACACTGCTTAAACACTTTGGAACCACTCAACCTCTACTGTGAGCCACTCTACCACAAAAACTAAGCCACAAATTTCTCTACATCTGTCAGGCTCAGCATAATTTTGAAATACTCTCCAGCTGAAAACATGACCCCTAAATCCAATTCCAATCTCCAGTGAAATTGTTCAACACACCTTGTCTCCCCTGTAAAATTAAGTTCTATTTAAGAAAAGCCTTAATGCTGCCTCCAGTGGAACAGTGAGTGATCCTATCCCTAGGATAAGTTACTGGGCAAGAGAGTCTAGGCAATTTAGAGCAAACTAAGTTCAATTCTTCAAGGAAAAAAAAAAACAAAACCAAAAACAAAACAAAAAAACACACCTAGATAAATGCAAATTATGCTATAATGGACAAATTAAGTTGCCCAACATTACAGAAAGGAAAGGCATTAGTAATATGGACGATATCACCAATTATTGCTATCAAATAGTTATATTCATATAGACCATGAATCCATTACAACAGCAAAGAGCAATACAGGACTACTGCTCCTGCACAGAGCTTCCTTTTCTTACAACTTCATGGGCATCTTAAGAGCTTACGGTTCCAGGATCAACATGTAATTAGGTCAGTGGAGCACTGATGATGATAGCTTTGTACAGGATGACCTATTTTTGCTAAAACGTTGATTCGCTCATTGAAAGTAAGTAATGGCACACGTCTAAATAATGTATTCCATGGAAACATCAAGGATCTTTCTTTTATTATGACACTTTTCTATCACATCTTAAAAAAAAATGACTAAGCTCATCACTATAATCAAAACAGTGTTGCGTTTTTTTATTGCCCACCTCCAATTTGTACCCACAAAGTCTCTGTCATATGCACCTTTTAGAAGTTTGGTTTTACAAAAACTATTTAAGTTGCTGTTTATCTCAATAACTACAAACTCATTCAGGTAGAGCTTGCTAAACAAAGGTAAATCACACAAACTGTGGGAAAAAAAAGACTATTTTGGAGGGACTCATCATATGTTAAAGGTAGCAGTTTGTCAGAAAGGTCAGCCAAGGTTAATAGGTGCAAATCTGACCCACATATTCTTCGGAACAGGTTATGGTTGTACCAGATCTGCTTAACTTTTTTTCCACAAAAACTATCTGCCCTGGTTTAAGCACGGGTAACGTGGAGGGAACAACATCTAAGAATGCTACTCAAAGTGCAAGGAGAAATGTTAGAACTGAGAATGTAAGTACTACACATGTAAATATTTAATTATACTTACATACTATACAGTACGTATACGTGTATATAAATCATGCCACTTTATTTAACTATTGCATCACTTCCCAAAAGTTCACTAAAATCCCAGTGGAAACAGCAGGAACCAATGTAACAGTACACTTCTCCTGATTTCAATAGCTATTTGATGTAGGAAAAACTACACTGCACGAAGCAATCACTTAACAGTAACAGTGCTCTGGGAATAAGAACTGTGTTCTCCTAATTAAGGACCATTAAAAAAATATAAAATCACTTGTTAATTATTCTGGCAATAAATGACTCTTTTCAATTGAACTGTATTCCTAAAATGCCAAGCATGTATCAGATCTTTGGCTGACCTAAATTTATATAGTGCTATTTAAAAGCAGCAGAATTATGTCAATTAATCCCAGCAGGGACTCTAAACATGTATCACACTATACAACCAGAGTGCAAACGTGAAATAAACACAATTGGTAAAAAGCTGATTTCTCCCACTCACTGCAAATGGAACAGAGAAATAGCAACATTTCAGAGCTCCAATGCCACAAGATAGGCCAGATTTGAAGAGCACCGGCACCTGCACCAAGCTCTTTTTAGTTGCACACCACTCCCTAAAGAAGGTCTTGCTGCACAGGTACATGCTACACAGAAGTTATCCTATCTCTGCGGCAAAAACTGGCAACACCAGTAATTATTCAAACACATTAGGGCAAAATTGAAAACTACACCAAGATGGAACAACTCAAAAAACAGAAAAAGCTCTTATAACAGCCTCTCTATAGGACAGGTTTGTGTGTTATCTGTGAGCAGATTCAGCCTCAATATATGAAATTCAAGTCTATATTTGAATTAGGAGAAAACAACAGGATTTCTAAGGAGGGTTATCGTAATTCCCTTCAGATCTACCTCTCAATACAACAAGTTTTTAAGAACACTGCTTCCATCACATTTTGAACCAAGCCCAAGTATGTCCTTGGTTATGCAATCCTATTTTTGACAGTCATGCTTGTTATTGGTATCAGACAGTTACACACCCTAATTTAAAAATATCCATTTTTTTTCCTCCATATGCTGTAAAATACTGTAACAGAAATCATCTGACATTTTGTCTTAGAACAATCTGTAGCGATTGGCCATCTATTTGCATATTTTTTCTATTACATGTCCTAAGCACATTTGTATCTCATAACTGGCTGTAATGATCATGGCAAGGTCACCTAGAAGAGTCAATTAAGCTGATGAGTCAGATACATTGCTTAACAGTGTGTAATAAGACACAAACAGAGAATTTTATTGTTCACGTTATTGCATCATAGTGATGTTATAACAGGAAGATTACTGTCTGGAAAAAAAACCTATTGCATAAACATAGTTTGCATAACCATCTGCTAAAATAAGTCAATTTAAAATGAGCTAAAGGTTTATTTTCTGATTTTTATATCATGATAAAGGATAGAAAATAACCAGCACGGTACTGGTATTTTTTGAGGATTATGCACTACTTGCATTGCAACAGACAATGTCTGCACATTCAACAAACTTCAGCCCAAGCATAACCAACGCTGTTCCTCCTTAGGAGAGGATTAGATATGGAGAGGTCAAGTAAGTTCATATTGCTCACGGGAAGATTCTAAGGTTTTTGACACCTTCCAAACATATTCTTTTTATGAAAAAAGAAAAAAATAATAAGAAAAAAAAACAGCAGAAACATGAAGCTCCGAAGTCAGATCCTCAAACTGGATAAATAAGAGTCCCCTACAGAATGAGTAGAATAGAAAGTAGAAAAGTAGATAGTAGAAAATATAAAGTAAATAAAAATGGAAAGGTAGATCACTGTAAAAAGGGTTAGTACTTCAACGATCACATAAATGTGCCAATATTATGAGAGTGTTTAAAGTGGTATCTGTTAGTGCCAGCGATACTGAGGATCTTTCTATTCAGTAATCCTCAGGCTTGTTTGCTAAAACTGGGTCTGTAGGTCACAACCTGAATCCTTATTCATTCACATTTCTTATCAAAATCAACATTTTGATCGGACAAGGACTGTAAAAGTAATGAACACAGCACTGTTTTAAACTGCCCCCTGGACTGAATTAATTACCAAGGGCAAAGATGACTCAAAGTAGGTTACATACACAGGAGAGAGCACAATGCAGCTGAGAACAACCATTCAACTTAAAAGAACAAGGAAAAATCAGGCTGCTTGCTGCTTTTAACAGAACCCCAAGGGTTTGCCATCAGAGCTGAACTTGACCCCCACAACCCAGCAGCAAAGAAGTCTGCACATTATTATTACTATCGCATTTTTTTAACACTTTTGAATACTTCACCGTTGCTATCTACAGCAATTCCCAGGAACACATGGCAAGCGTTCCCGGAGCTAACATTACCTTTAGAGGTTCTGATCACAAAGAGTGATTCTGGCTCTCCCTGGTTGGAGGATCGCTATGGACAAACAAAAACCGCCGAACGCTCAAGGCAGCGCTCGGAGGGTTGCTCCCAGGAAGCACGAAGCACGGCCTGACCCCAGAGTAGGGCTGTGCCACTGAGTACATAAGTGACTTGGCAAAACAGCACCATTGGGCAATAGCCATTTTTGACTCGCTCGTTACGTAAGGAGAACGCCGAAAACACGGGGATGGCGGTGGGGCTGCGTCTCGCCCGCAGCCACTACGCGCTTGCCGAGCACGGGCCCTTTGTCTGCAGCTGCAACCCGGACACGTCGAGCTCCGGCCGTGCCGCCCGGCGGTTGCGGGGCCACGCTGCGAGACGCGGCGGCCACAAAGGCGGCCTGGTCTGGCTCTCTCCCTCCGCGCGGCCCCACGCCGCCGCCCCCGCCCCCCCCCGCGCCTGCTTCGGCCCAGAACAAAGGGCTGCGAGGTAGGGGGAAGCGGCAGCGCCGCCAGCCCTCACCCGCGCGGCCGTGGGCTGCCGGCCTCCGCCAGGCCCCGGCCAACGGCCTCGCGGGTAAAAGTACGCGGCGACCGCTCGGCTCGGGGAGCGGGACCGGGGCGGCGGCGCCCCCGGCGGCCGCGCCGCCCGCCGCGGCCGAGGCTGTCATACTGACCTACTTGTGCACCGCGGGGCGGGGCGGGGCCGGGCCGTGCCGCGCCGCCGGGCGTGGGGCGCCGTCCCGCTGCCGCTCGGCGCGGTGACAGCTCCGCGGCACGGCCCTCCTCACTGACACGGTCCCTTTCTTCGAGGAATGGTGGCCGAGAGCCGAACCCGGGGCACCGCGCGGCGCCCGGCGGAGCGCCACCGCCACTAACCGCCTCGACCGGAGCGGCTCCGCGGGCGCGAGGCTCGCACCCGGGACACGAGAGTGCAACGAGTGCCGCCGCCAGACTGCGGAGGCTAAAACGTAACGGGGCGGACCCTGCGACGAGCGCGGCGAGGTAGCCCCTGCCGCTCCGCGACGAGGCGGATCCCCCGCCGATCCCGGCCCGCAGCCAGCGGCCCCGCGTTACATAATGCCACATTTCCAGGAACTACGGTGCGCTCCGTCCCGTGCCGCCGGGAACGCTGCGACGGCGGTGACAGAGCCGCCCGCACCGCGGCACCCCGCCCGCACCCCGCCCAGCGCCGCGTCCCGCTCCCGGCACAGAAGGCCGACCCCGCGGATACGGACGGCGCAGCACCGGACCTCGCAGCGCAGCGCTCCGGCGGCGGTTGTCGCGAGGCGCGTTATGTAACGGCCGCCGCGGACCCGGGCGCCGCGCGGTCGCGGGAGGGCGCCGCCAGTCGCAAAGCGCCGCGCCGCACCGCCTCGCCCCGCGCACGTCCGTGCCCGCCGCGCCTTCCTACCTTGAGTGCTCGGCGGGGCGCCAACCATCCGGCGAGGTGAAGCGAGGCGGGAGCGCTGCGCCGTGCCGCGCCGTGCCCCGGGCGGCGTCGCCCCGCTTGCCCGTACGCGAAGCGAGCGAGAGCGTGCGGCGGCCGCGGCGGCGCGGAGGGATGTGTGTTAGTAGGTCAGAGCTGCGCGGCACGGGGCGCGCAGCCCGCATGCCAGCCGCGCCGCACCGTGACTGGCGGCCGCCGCGCCCCAATCGGCGACTGGCGCCGCCGGGGGACGGCCAATGGAGGCGGGCGGAGGCGGGGCGAGGCGGGGCGAGGGGGGGGGCGTGGTACAGTAAGTCTGTGTGCTGGCGATTGCATAACGGCCGGCGGGGTTGGGGGTGGTGCGGCGAGTGCCGGCGCTTACGTAACCGGGCGCGCGGCGCTCAGGGGGGCGCTAGTCCCGCGGCTCCGCCCCTGCCGTGGGTCTGGCGGCCCGGCCGCGCGGGGGGTTTCCTGAGGGATCGGCGCTCGGCCGTGAGAGGCTCGGCCGCATCCCGGGCCGCTGCTGCGGAGGTCGGGGTGCAGCCGCCTCTCCGGGCGGGGAACGGCAGGTCGCGTTTCCGCGGTGTGTAGCGTAACGAGATGGTATGTTGTATAAAAATAAACCGGCCGTGTCGCTGTAACGGCGGCGGTCCCCGAGCCGCGCGCCCCGCTCCCTGCCTAATGCCGGCGCCCAGACGCGCGGCGCGGCTCTCCCACTCAGGAAAGGGACAAGAAAATGGGAAGCGGCAGGCGGCACCGTGCGGCCCCACGCGGGACGCGGCCGTTTTTTCCGCAGAGCAGAAATGAGCCGCGGGCCGGCCTCGCCCGAGCGTCGGTGCGGTGCGGTGACCTTCCGTGTTCTCTCACATGGGGACACGACGGAGACGGCAGAACAAAACGTTTATTAAATCCTAGTTCCAAAATAGGAAGGATTCCTTACTTCATATCGCGAACCACTTGCGCACAAAGTGCTCGTGTAGCCGTGTTGTGTTTTGCTTCCATTATGCAGACTCTTGTGTGTCTGTGGAGATCGTTCTCTGGATCAAAGCGGTTCTGGCAGAAAGCAAATTCAGAAACTAGCAGAGTTCACTGAATGCCTTTCAGTTTATCTTAGCCCCTGGTCTTTTATCATATTCACCCTATATCCTCCTCTGCAGTGAATCCAAGTACCTCAGATTCATCTGTATCTGTATTTATCTCCCCAAGACATTTATTGTGACAGTCTAAAAGCCTCTGCTCATACTGACTCTCTCCCCTTCCCTCATTGTCTGCTGGTACCTGGAGCATAGAGCCCTGGCAGTGGTAGCCTTGCAGAGCCCACTGCTGCAGAAAAGGGGTGCAGAGACAGCACAGGCTGGAGGACCAGTAATCACATCCACCTGCACTTCATTTCTTTGCCATATGTCCCCTCATAGGTGGACGCACGTCCATACAAAGACAGTCAGCATGCTACTGAAAAGGTCAGAAATGAGCTTTAGCTGTGAACTTTGTTCTTATAGATGTCGGCGGACTCTTTACGGTCTTAAGCATACCAGACCATCTGTGTGAAGAAATTTGAGCAGCACGTGCATGGGGATAGAACTGGATGGTCTTTAAGGTCTTTCCAGCCCAAGCCATTCCATGATTCTATGATTCTATGTTATTTCTCATCCTATATCTTTGGTATTATGAGGTTGTTCTGAAAGTAATACCTCATTTATTTCCAAGGAAACAGCAATAGATAAAAAGAGAACAAGAACATTGTTTGATAGAGCAAATTCTCAGCTACTGGACACTAATTTTCAACACAGTCACCACCATTTGCTGTGCATTGTTGCCAGCAGCAAACAGGAGATGCATGGCCATGCTTGTAAAAGTCTGCACCGGAGCACATGACCCACTGTCACTGTCACTACTGCTGAAACACACCATCCGCTGCCTCAGTGTGCTCATGTCCACTGTTTGGTTTCTATAAATGCACAGAAAATATCGTTGAAAGTCAGTGGGTGCCATTTTTTTCTGCACAGAGGCATTCAGTAGCATACCTTTACTTCATCTGCACTTCTGTGTTAATTGCTGTTTTGTCAGACTGACCCTCTGCTGCCACCTGTCACACGGCAACAGCATGTAATGGAATATTGGTGGGAAGGTTCAACCTCTCCTGCCGTACCACCATCTGCCTCTGATGTCATGGGCCAACATCATAAAACAGGTGGCATTACTTTCAGAGCAGCCCTTGTGCAATGTGGTGAGAATCTGCAGGACTGTCAACAACACGAGTAACCCCCGATGCTTCAGATCAGTTTTAAAATTGAAAAGTACATCCCGTTTTTTACCATGCAGAGTATTTTTTTGTGAACCCTATGCACATACTTCTGATAGCTTAAAATTTTGTATTCAGAGTAAATAAATGCTGTGCCTCAAATCTGCCTTCATAACTTGGATTCTTGAAATATAGAAAGAAGTATCCAAGGCAATAATATCCTTCTTATGTGGGTGGACAGTCCTGGAAATAATATTCCAGATGGAGTTTGCTCGTCTATTTGCTTACATTTTTGTCACAAATTATAATCAGCTACACAGACAGACATGATCTTTCTCCCAGATTCATAACAAGGGTAACTTCTACATTTCATGTTACTCCTAATCTGTAGAGCTGAGAAGGGTCAAAACCTTCAACACCAAAATCTTGCACGGGCTCTCTCAGCTTTCCTGTGGGTGCGTGGTAAACCTGAGGATGAGATGGGATGGAGGGCTGAATGCTGATGGGTCTGAACACACCGTTTCTCCCGCTCTCTTGAGATGCAGAAAAAATAGAATAGAATAGCAAGTAGAGAGTCACTGCTAGCTTTGTGCACAGAGGGAGTCCACTGGCCTCAGGATAACTCTGAAAAGAGAATATTTCTGGGATTACTGACCTCTGCTGATTTTCCTGCTGGAGGGCTGAAGTAGGTCATGCAGATCTTTAGGAAAATTCTTAGATGACTTTAGCATGGTAGGATTTATATTTGCTTTTGGACTGCACGATATTGCCTTCAGCTACTTTAGATTCATCTGTGTTTATTAGTAGGTGACTTATACCTTTTTAACACTATTTCTGATTTTCATTCAATGAGCCTATAGTGAATAACAGTACTACCTGTAGGGTCTAAAAAAGGGACATCTGAGAAGTAATTGAGAAAGATGTAGAAGAAATTACTGTCTGCCATCTTTGACATCATCTGACTTCTTTCTATATGTTTGTGTTCACACATCTTCAGTTTCTTGTAATAAAAATCTTGAGTCTGACCCTGTTTGAAATTCAGGATCAGCTGAATTCCACAGAAAAATCCCACTGCCTTCAAAGAGAAAAAGCTATAATCCCTTGCCTTTATTGCAGCCCATTTAGAGCACAAAATAATCACTGAAATAACCTATAGTTTGGGGAGAAATAAAAGCAAAATGCTCTTGAGGATCATGACATACCACACATATTTCAGTGGTTTTATATATATGTATATATCCACACCCTGGAATTGCTGAAAATACAGCAACTTGTGTTGTAATCCTCGGTTTCCTTGCATTACATTCTTTATAGATATAGGCAGTTTACTATGTAACAGTGCAATCAGAGTTAATCATATTCACCCATCTTTTCGTATATTTAATGTGATTGTAGCTCAAAACTGTTTAATACTAAGCAAGTCCTTCAGGGCTTCATGCTCAAGATGAGTAGTTATGAAAGTTCTATAGAATAGATGATACTGTGATTTTATAAAGATCTAAGCCAGAAATAAAGTGCCATAAAGAATAAGGCAAGTCATTTGACTAAGGTTCAAAATATTAATCAAAATATTTCCATGCATCTGGGAACATTTGTGGAAACTGTACTGGAAAAATATTTGTGCTCTAATGTACTCTTGCTAAAAGCAAACTCAAGAGAAATAGATATTCACACTGTGACATAGGCAGACACAAATGAGGCAATGTTTACTGGCACTGTTAAATGTGAAGAAACTCCAAAAATTTTGCAATAAGTGCATGGACTAAGGAAAGAAAATATGTGTGATACTATTTGCACTGCAACAGCCAATTCAAGATTGACAGGTCATTTGCAGCCTTCCCATGACACAGAAGTGCAAAAGCAAACGTGAAGCCTGTGAATGGTTTTCCTATTCTCAAGTATAACTACAACATAAAATATAAAAGTAAATAAAAAGGTGTCTAATAAGTCTACTAGATGAGTCCAAAAGCAAGCAATAACATCCTGTTTCTTAGGACACAGATAAATAGTGATGCTACCAGCAGATGAGGAGTACTGAAAGAAGTATCTGATTTCACCTGAATATTTTAAGCATAAAGAGGAAAACTACTTTCAAAAGATGTATTTTAATTAATGAGCACGTGTGCTGAAAATGCAAATGACACTGCTGTTACTCAAACTCTGAGGTAGTGCTGCCAATACTGTGGAAAGCAGAAACATGCTTCACTATTTATTTTCAAAATTAGAGTGAAAAATCACTGGAAAGCCCTCAAGAATGTGAAAATGCAATTTTATGAAGTGTGCAGTATACATATAGAAAGTGGAAAACGTTACGAATATCACTACGCTAGAAAAATGTTGACTTCTTTCTGCCCTCTGTGCAACTGAGCAGCAGAGGTGGTGAGTAGGAAACCTGGGGTGCACCACATGAAAGAAGCAGTGAGCATCCTGTGGTGACTGAGAAGGCACACCTTACACCTGCACATCTGAAATGACATGGCATGTTGCACACTGGCAGGCAGATCAGCAATACTGGTAGCAATCAGCACAAAAGGAAGAAAGGTGAAGTTACAATGCCACCAAGACGAGCCTTCCCCAGCCTTTGGCAAAAGGAGCTCACCTGGCAGCAAGCTAGGATCCAGTTTCAAAGTACCTTGTTAAGAGGCTGCCAAGGACCAGGGAAATTTGAAGTGCCCAGTTACTCAGAGTTGCCTCATTGCTGACATTTGAGTCACTCTAATTAAATGAGACAGGCCAAGAATTTGCACCATTTGTGAAGCAAAGTGATTGTTTCTTGAGAAGAACTAACAGGGATGAAAAGTCCCTAGTGACCAGTGATTATTCTGGTCTACTTATGGCAAAAGAATCACTGACTGGTGGATGTTCTAGTGTAAAGCCCCATTAACTGAAGCTGTCATGAGGGAAGCAAACAAATGAACAGGAAAAAAAGGTTTTCATCTTTCCCTTTTTTCTGTCAAAAACATGTCTGTGTGGAAAAGCAAAAAGCATGTCCACATGGTTATAAGCAATCTTATTTCCATAACAAAATTAAATGGTCTTGCATAGAAGTCACTCAAATGATAGGGTTAATTCAAGACTGGTTTAATTAGTCATACAAAGGAGATTATATGTAAGCGAAGATACAAGCAAAAAACTACACTGCCTGGTCTTCTGCAGAGCCAAGGCCAGGAACAATATAAAATCTTGGACAAAGTTTTTTTAGATAGGGCCTAATTCGGATCACTACCACTTTTCCTGCCATCTCCCTTTTCTGTTTTATTTGTCATACCCCAAGGTGAGAGATATGTAAAGAAAACAGTGGGATGGTTTTTGGCAGTCATTTCTTATATAAATCTGAGACTTGGTCTTGCCATTTAAACTTTGTTCGCATTAGTCATCCTACTGACTTTGATGATTTACTTTTGTGAGTCACTCAAGTGACAGCACTATATCTATAAGAAATGTATCTCACTCGATTTTCAACAGAATGTGTGGAAGTCTTGTGTGCTTGACCACCAAAGACAGGAGTCGAGGGTACAGATGATTCTGTGATGTTGTGCTTTGAGGAATTATGGTGAGAGCAAACATCACATGATGGATTTTTACAGCCATCATAGCAACTAAGAACAGTAAAATACGTATTAAAATACTGAGCTGGCTTTTCTATTACAGTAATTATCAGTGAGTCATTTGTTGAAGCCACTGTGCTTTGCAAAATAGTTTGTAAATGTGTTCGATTGAAGTGAAAATTGAGTAGTAAACTTAAAGACATTAAGAGCTATAAAAAGTTTGTCACACAGCAATGATTAGCTGAAAGACTAGAAGAAGTCTTTGTTCTGCACAGGGGATCTCTGTGCTACCGTTTTATGGTTATTGTGTGTTAAAGCCCTATCTGCTCTGGGCAAGTTAATTATAGCCTTGTGAAAGAACTGAGCATAATTCTTAGTCTCAGACACTCACACTTAAGAGTAATAGAGGGCCTGGAGAACAGCCTGACCAGACAATAGTGAAAAACATGCTCTTGGTTAAGTAGCAGCTGTTGCATGGACTTAAACATTTAAAGCAATACAGATGAATTAATTCAGGATTTTGCTCCTGAAATTCGCTGTTCAGCTTCTTGGCAAATCTGGATGATCATAAATAATATTTTCATAATTCTTAACATGCTCAGATGGCTAAAGATTTTATTCAGTGAGTGGAAGGTGGTGTCCTTATTGCAGATCCCAACTGGACCAAGAAATATGGGAAACTGGGCCCTCAGCTACTGTAGTCAGACACTTAGAAGTATTTCTGCCAACAAGCTGCTTGTATAAACTCCTTTTGGATCCAAGACTTCCAAATCCTGCCATACTTTGTTGTAGAATTGGCACACGCATGTCAGGAGGATGGGTATAAAATGGCCTAATACACAGAAGAAGTTGTAAAATCACCATATCGGAGAAAGATCACAAGTGGGCTTGCCTTTTATAATGTAGCCATCGGGATATTCAACATGTCTGTGCTTCACTACTTATTTTAAAGGCAGTTTGTCATTGATTAGACTGGATGCAGTCCTGAAGAACAATCCATGTTATCCTGGATAAATAGGTAGTCGTCATGGATTTGTGCAAACATGTTGTATTCATTCTATTCTGAACAACACAGATTCTCTATCATAGAGTACCACATGGAAAAAATGCTACTTATTAGCTAACTCAAAGATAGTTCTCTAAAAATAAGCATGGTGGAGACTTACACAGTAATAGACGCAGAGCTTTCTTCGTTGTGTTTCATGCAAGAAACAGATGGCAAATGCAAAGAAGACCTGAATATAGTAAGAAAGTTATCTTGGAGAATATGTACTCCAATTAAGTCAGTAAGGCTCAGTCGTCTGTAAATGAAACTATTTCAGGGGTGTCTTATCTGCTAATGTCTCTACATAGGAAGTAGAATTAATCTATTATTAATCTACTTTTACAACCTTGCTTTTGTTATTCACTCACAAGCACTAGTCCCTCATCAATATCCAGTACAAGTCTTATGTTAGAAGAGGTAGGCATAAATAAAATCTGTTGTGAAATTAAAGTGGAACTAGGGAAAAGGAAATCCTGATTTAGTAGTCCATATATCCATGTGATTGCCACACTTTAAGTACCTTTTCTGCAGAAAAAAGTAACTCATTTACAATTTTAGAGCTGCTGCTAACGCGGTCACAGCAACCCGGGAAAACATTAAGTTTATGACTTATGCTTTTACATTGAGTTGTCTGAAACACGGGGCTAAGGTTTGAAATAATGTGGTAAGTCAAGTGATTATTTAAAAAGCTCGAAGTACTTGTTAGTGGCAAGCTGGCTTTACCTGGGATTGCTAATTGTCCAGTATACCAGTAAAAAACTGTAATGTTAGAGCATCTTGGGAAATGATCTAACTGAGCAGTAGCAGGCCAAGATGGAATGGGGCAACAGACTGAAAGAACAGAGCTTTTTTCCCCGACTATACATTACTATTACCTGCATATGGCACACATGTATGCAAGCCGGTCAACCTCCTTTCTGCACATGATGAAATCTGTACCTTATCTCTTCTAGTGATGACACATCCTATTGGAAAAACTTCTTTTACTTTGCTGATATCTTCTGAGATGCCTTTCCTCTTACTCAAACAGAGACGGCAGGCAGAAGTACAGAGCTGAGAAGAGCTGGTGTTTGCCCAGTGCCTGATATGGCTACATAGAATTGCATTTGAGGTGTGAAGCTCTGTGAACTGACAGAAGATTGAGAGAACTGCTAGTGATGAAGAATACAAAAGAGATCCAGAAACTGAATATTCTTTAATCTATCCCTTGTAAATTGTGAGGGAAAATAAGGATCAGTAAAGTAAATTTCATGCAAATATTCAACAGCGACTAGTCATGGAAAGGGTAAGAGGTTGTTTCCTTTCATTTAGGCCAAATCCCAAATACTGTCCATGTAATTCTGATGTGTCCTGATGGGACGCACCTGCAAGTGCTGAGGGAGCTGGTGGAAATAATTGATGGACCACTCTCCATTATCTTTAGTATGCTGTGGGGAATGGGAGAGGTGCTTGAGGACTGGAGGAAAGCTAATGTCACTCTAGTCTTCAAAAAAGGGTGAGAAGAAGGACCCAGGTAACTATAGACTGGTCAGCTTCACCTCCATCCCTGGAAAGGTGGTGGAACACCTTATCCTCAGCACTTTCTTCAGGCATACCAAGGATATGAAGGTCATTAGCGGCAGTCAACATGGCTTCACCAAGGGGAAGTTATGCTTGACCAACTTGATAGCCTTTTATGAAGATGTAACCAAGTGGACAGGTGATGGTAAAGCAGTGGATGTGGTCTATCTTGATTTTAGTAAAACTTTTGACACTGTTTCCCACAGCATCCTTGCAGCTAAACTGAAAAAGTGTAGTCTGCATGGTTAGGGACTGAGGTGGATTGTGAATTGGCTGAAGAAGGAAGCCAGAGAGTTGTGGACACTGGCACAGAATCTAGTTGGAGGCCTGTATCTAGTGAAGTTCCTCAAGGGTTAGTACTGGGGCCAGTACTATTGAATATGCTCATCAGTGACTTGGGTGACAGAATAGAGTGCACTGTCAGCAAGTATGCTGACAACACAAAACCGTGAGGAACGACTGACATGCCACAAGGCTGTGCTGCCTTCCAGGGAGACCTCAATAGAATGGAGAGTTGAGAGGGGAGAAATTTGATGAAATACAACAAGGGACTTGCATCTAGGCAAGAACAACCTCAGGTACAAATATAAGCTCAGAACTGCCTGCAGGTGCATAGGGGGAAGGGACCTGTGGACCGGGTGGACAACAGGAAGACCCTGAGCCAGCACTGTGCCCTTGTGGCCAAGAAGGGCAATGCATCCTGGGGTGTATTAGGGGGGTGGTTAGTAGGTTGAGAGAGGTTCTTCTTCCCCCCTACTTTGCCCTGGTGAAACCATATCTGGAGTACTGTGTCCAGTTCTCTGCCCCTCAGTTCAAGAAGGATGAGGAACTTCTTGAGAGAGTCCAGAGTAGAGCCACGAAGATGATGAAGTGAGTACAGCATATCCCTTATGAGATAAGATGCAGCTGAGGGAGCTACATCTCTTTAGCTTGGAGGAGACTGAGAGGTGATGTCATTAATGTTTATGGTGAGTGTCAGGATGATGGATCTTCTCAGTGACATCTAATGGTAGGACAAGGGGCAATGGGTGCAAGATGGAACATAGGAGGTTCCACATAAATATGAGAAAAAAAAAAGAATCTTCATGGTAAGGGTAACAGAACACTGGAATGGGCTGCACAGGGAGGTTGTGGGGTCTCCTTCTCTGGAGACATTCAAAACCCACCTGGATTCTTTCCTGTGTGATCTAATCTAAGGTGTTCCTGGTCCAGCAGGGGGATTAGACTAGACAATCTTTTCAAGCCCCTTCCAGTTCCTGACATTCTGTGATTCTATGATTCTATAATTGGTGAAAATAAGCCTTGAGTCTTTCTCCATAGTCACTGGAAGTTCTAAGGACAAGGACATGTTTTTAATTAGACTTTTATTGTGATTGGTTCAAAATGTGTTAGAAGACAAATGCTGTTCCTTTGGTATGGATTATTTTCTCAAAAATGAGTCCTTTTACTTTTGACTGTGTCTATGAAAGGCATTACAGAGTATCTTGAGCTATTTAAGTGAGCTTAGGAAGACGATTTTGATTCAAAAATGAGCAAAGTGGTGGTTTCTGTAATTGTAGTTCTGCTAATGTACCTAACCTAAAGACTGCTTGGGATGTTTATCTATATGTGAATGTCATCAAGAAGAAGTAGCATACTAAGTTCCCGTCAGAGTTAAATATTATTCTCCACAAAAATCTGCTCTCAATCATTCCTATGGAGGTGGTGTTAGTTCCAGTGGTAAGTAGCAGGAATATAATGAAGTGATTAATAACACTTCTCATCAAAATCCCTAAAGCGCAATTTTTGTTTACTTTTTCCTCAGATATTATTGTTAGTGTAAAATCTGTTCCCTTAGAGAACAAAGAAAACAATAGAACCAGTAAAAAGAAAGTTTTAAAAGGTGTTTAATAAGACCATTTTCACAGCTGCCATTCACATCCCAACCATCATGTGACCTGCTAGCACAGTTTGTGCTCTGGTTTTCTAGGGAAAATTTGGGATTAATCAGGCAGCTGTTGATGGGCAGTTGTGTAGCTTGAAAGCTGGCAGAAGCCTGTGTTCCTACCTACTAGTTGCTGCTTGGAAACTGTCTGGGAATCAGTCAATAGCTGATCAGCAATTGTATTATCACTTGTTTTGTAAATATATATATATATATTATACAGATCTGTTCTGGCACTGATGCTCTCCAGTATCTTGATCAGTGACACTGGCAATGGGATCAAGTGCAAGTTTAAAGATGACACAAAGCTGCATGGTGCAGTCAACATGCCTGAGAGATGGGATGTCACCGATAAAGACCTAGTAATGCTTGAGTAGGTGGCCCAGAAGAGTGTGAGCTCAGCAAAGACAGTCGAAGTCTTGTACTGGGCCATTGCAACTCCCATCATCAAAACATGCTAGGGGATTAAAGGATAGAACATGGTCTACCTGAGAAGTTCTTAGGGATATGGTGGATGGCAAGCTAGACATGAGCTAGAAATGTACCTCTGGAGCCCAGAAAGCCAACTGTATCCTGGGCTGCAACAGAAGAAGTGTGGACAGCAGGACAAGGGAGGTAATTCTCTCCCTCTGCTCTGGGCTGCTGAGAGCTTGCCTGGAGGACTGTATCCAGATGTGGAATTCTCGGTACAGGAGAGACATGGACTTGTTGGAGTGCCTCCAGAGAAGTGCCACAAAAATAATCCTAGAATGATTCAAGAGATGGAACACTTCCTGTATGAGAGCAGCCTGAGAGAGCTGGGGCTGTTCAGCATGGAGAAGGCTCCATAAAGACCCGACAAGCGGCCTTCCTCTTTAGTAGAGTCTGTTGTGATAGGATAAGGGAAAATGGTTTCAAATGAAAAGAGTAGAGGTTTAGATTGGATAGAAGGAAAATGTTTTTTACAACAATGGTTGTTAAGCATAAGAATATGTTGCCCAGAGAGGTGGTGGATGCCCTGTCCTGGGTGTCATTCAAGGAAGGTCAGGCTCGATTAGACTGAGCAAAGTGATCAAGCTGCGGATGTCTCTGTTCATTGCAGAGGAGTTGGACTAGTTGACCTTTAAAGGTCCCTTCCAGTTCTAAGGATTCTGTGATTCTATTATCATTACTATTATTTATCTTCCTTTTTGCTGTTGTTGTTGTTGTTTGTTTTTCTTTGCTTTGCTTTGCTTTAGTAAATAGATTTTATCTCAGCCTATGAGTTCTTTTTTTTTTTCTGATTCTCTTTCCCCATCCCACTGGAAGGGGGAAGTAATCCAAGGGCTGAGTGGTTTTTAAGCCACAACTTGAAGCCATTCTGAAGTACACGCACAGTGAACAGTGAATTGGGCCTGGTATGAGACCATAAGACTAACAAAAAGGAGTTCTGTTGCTCTATCCTCTCCAGCGGAGGAAGAAATTATACAGTGACTTAGGAAAAAGAAGTTGGAACATTCAACCTAAACCTGTCTGACAGGCAACTTTGGAAATGTGCCTGTATTTTATTAGAAGATTTGTTAAATCAGACACATTCCCACAGAATGTTCTATTCTGGTCAATCAGTATTTCAGGATGGGCATAATGTTGCCCTGGAAAATTCCTGACTGGCTTCTCTGGCTGTAAGCTTCAGGTTAACATCACACCGCACTGCATTTATCCTCTAGTGCTTTGCACTCAAAATACTTGTGCTGATGACTGCTACTTTGAAGAGGTGCTAAGCTCTGCTGCGCTCATCATGGCCAAAGGCAGTATACAACATAGGCAAAGACTTCAGGCCCTGGCCACTAGATACTAAAGGTATACTCTGTGGACAGATATAGAGACTAAGTGCTTCCCACGTACTGAAGTACCTCAAAAATGCTAATAATTATGAGTAACATTGCTCATCGTGGTTCCTCACACACACACACCCTCTCTCAGTTTGTGATTTAATAGTATGAGCTGTGGGCTTTAGGACTGAAGAATTAGGAAAACAAAGCCACTGAAAACATTATACAGGCTAAAGAGACGAAAATCCTCTCATTCTCTGCTTTCTATATTCTTTCTTCTCATTGAAAAACAACTCCCCTAAAAAGGTGTCTGCTATATATTTTAAAAGCTATTGCTAATGGTTTTTATCATCGTCTTTTTGAGAATAGCAACAAAGTTCTGCTTGCTCTGACAAACTGAACTTATTCTCAGGCCCCATATTTCAAAGCAAGATTTGACACACAGGTAACTCAGGAGAGAACGAGCTTGTCACACTTGTTTTTCTTTTGGTTTAACTGATTCATTTATTTTCTTTTAAGATATTGTATGCACTTTAGTGACTCTCATGCACTTTTCTGCATCTGTGACTCATGAGGCAGGCTGGATCTGAGACAGGCCAAGCCACAAAGTTCACGTACAGATGCTTATTTTTCCAAGCTCTGACAAAGTTCAGATTCTACATTTCAGTTTTGAACCATTTCAGTAATGTGCAAGAATTCAGTTCCTAGATAAGAAGCTTGACACACTTCTCCCTTCCCTTCCATTCTTACCCCTTTGGATTTTGTCTCACTGATTGTGTTCGACAGGATTGAAAGAATGAAAAAGCCATTGTTATTACATTGTTACATTGTCTTTCTTCTGGGAGGAAAGAGGGGAGGAATGGAAATCCTCTACTGCTTGACAGTATTTCCCACACTTGCAGTCACCCGCAGCTAACAAGTTATTTATATTCCAGTTTATTACTGTTATCTGAGTGCCTCACAGGTAATGTCAGTGGCAACAACAAAATCCCTAGTGTACTCACTGCTGGACGGAGGATTTTCAGATATCTCCTACGCTGGAAAGAGAGGAAGTTGTTAGAGTTCAGCAATTAAAACATATGTTGGAAATGAAACGTGTAATAAAAATGCTCTCTCATTTTAGAGAGTTGTTCTGGTTTCTGAAGATCATCAGTCTCAAAGCTTTGTCTTCTTTTCCACTGAGGTAACTTGACAGAGGATGATTTGTTTTAGCTCTCAGGTGCTTTTTAGGGGCCTCAAGAACAATGTTATCCGGAAGCACACAGCTATAGCCACCCCTCAGCAGATTTTGATACAATTTCAGCACACAGTGGAGGCATACCTCCTTACACTGTAATCATCCCAGTGCTTTCTCTTCAGCAAGAATTATGGAATTATAAAATCAAGACTTGGAGTACAGCAAGTGTAACATTTACTTCTTCTGCTGTTCTTTGTTTTGAAGTTCTATAGAGACCGATATAAACTCAAGATATTTGTATGAGACTTGCTGCCCACCTATCTTTGAGTAATTTGACCCTAAAAACGTCAGAAGTAGTGACCTTCTTACAGAAAAGAGGTTCTGGATAAAGAACAGGAGGTGTGAGCTGAGATCAGACAGAAGAGCTACTCTGAAGAAAGTTTAACTGAAAGGTACCTAGCTCTCCATCCAAGCTAAAATGCTGGGAGATGTATGCATTCTGCATACCTTTCAAAGACCCCTAAACTGCCTCTTCCAGATTCAGTGGGATAGATGGGCTAGTCACTTATGAAACACGCAAGTGCTGCTATCCCTTCCCTTCCCTTCCCTTCCCTTCCCTTCCCTTCCCTTCCCTTCCCTTCCCTTCCCTTCCCTTCCCTTCCCTTCCCTTCCCTTCCCTTCCCTTCCCTTCCCTTCCCTTCCCTTCCCTTCCCTTCCCTTCCCTTCCCTTCCCTTCCCTTCCCTTCCCTTCCCTTCCCTTCCCTTCCCTTCCCTTCCCTTCCCTTCCCTTCCCTTCCCTTCCCTTCCCTTCCCTTCCCTTCCCTTCCCTTCCCTTCCCTTCCCTTCCCTTCCCTTCCCTTCCCTTCCCTTCCCTTCCCTTCCCTTCCCTTCCCTTCCCTTCCCTTCCCTTCCCTTCCCTTCCCTTCCCTTCCCTTCCCTTCCCTTCCCTTCCCTTCCCTTCCCTTCCCTTCCCTTCCCTTCCTTCCTTCCTTCCTTCCTTCCTTCCTTCCTTCCTTCCTTCCTTCCTTCCTTCCTTCCTTCCTTCCTTCCTTCCTTCCTTCCTTTCTTCCTTCCTTCCTTCCTTCCTTCCTTCCTTCCTTCCTTCCTTCCTTCCTTCCTTCCTTCCTTCCTTCCTTCCTTCCTTCCTTCTTTCCTTCTTTTGCATATTGTTCTGTAATACTCACTGCAATAATTTCTCTCAAAAATCAAGCACCTACTATATACTTCTTTCAAACTATGTAATGAATTTCTTCAAGTGTATGTTCTTTTTCACAAGCTGATGGGGAAAAAATAAAAAAAAAATAAAAAAAAAATAAGTGGCACTATAAATCTTAGTCTTAGTACATAAAAATTGAAGCATTGATAACTGTGGGGGTTTAAAAGAGAAAAAGTGGATCTGTGTGCAACTGCCCTGAAACATAACTTGGATGTTATGATCAGGAGAGTCACTGAACTTTAAACAACTCAATTAAAATAAACTTAATTTAAGAAAGGGCTAAAGACCATGATACAATTTTCATTTAGCATTAAGAGACAACTATTTCATACTGGCAAAATTAGCACCAGTAAGATGAAGAACTATGAAGAATCCAAAGTCTAATAAAAGTACTATAGAGATCTGCAAATGGAGACTCCAATAATAACATTGCTTCTTCAATGTAAAATGACAGTATAAACTATTATATTCAGTATGTTCATGACCCACATCAGCAGAAGAATCTTACGGTAAAAGGAGGTCAGTAACTCCAATGTACAGTTGACATGACCAATAGGCAATCTTCAGAAAGAAAAAGGGTGTAGAGATGTAGCAAATTCATGGCAGTAAAACAAAGAAACAGACATGGAAGGAGCATGAGTAAACAGAGGTTATGGAGGTCAGCAGTGATGCCAGAAGGCAAATTAACTGGGGTGGGCTAAGTGAGACTGACAAATGATACTACTTTGGGCAAGTTACAGAAAACAGCCTAACCATGAGAACTACTCCAGTTTTTTGAGTGCAGAAAGCCTGGAGTGAAAACATCTAAGATGTACTTAGAATACCCATACGAAAGAAACTGGAAGGCAGACAAACACTTGGGGTGTTTAACAGACAACCCACCCTGAGATGTGACTTGATTATTCATTTTTTAGTTAAATTTTCTCAGAGTGGATATTCTTTCCATATTCACTTCTCATAGCTGTGTTTCACAACTAAAACTCACTCATTTTACCCAAATCATAAATCTTGCCCATAACTTCCTGTGATTTAAAATGAGTTATCTATAGGCATTCTGAAAAACAACAACAACAACAACCCCACACTGGAGGGAACTTTCAGAATGTACAAATGTTTTGATGAGAGTATGCCCAGGTACTCCCGAGACAGACTCAGTACTTCTTAGTCAGGAGAACAGACTGTTACTCTTCAGTGCACAAGGACTCTGAGCACAACAGGATAGCTCTCATACTTACTGGTAGTTTTTACCTCATACCTAGCCTTCACAGTGCAAGGACAATACCTCCTCAGCAGAAGGAACATAAGGCTCCTTTGTATCACAGCATATGTCAGGGTCTAACTCCAAGGACACCTGACTTCTGAAGGGCAAAAATAATCTTTGTGAGATTTGCATAAGACTCTTTGGGTCACAGCTGAATAATCCCAGTGAAGTATGACACTGGGTTGATCACATGTATCTAGCTGTATGCCATATGGATGAACAGGGTGCCTTTATGCCATACTGCTAGGTTTCATGCTTTGTTCACAGGGATTTATGCAGTGAACATTGTCATAGCACATCACATCTTTTACTCATCTAAACTAGGGTATCTACAAGTATAAACTCCACTGCTGCTATATCGCTCCACGTTACTGCTCAAAATGGGTGTGCTCTACAGGGAAGACGAAGCATCACCAATTGAAACTGCTGAGTTCACAGTGAAGCCTAGCACCAAGGCTTTTTTATGGGCTCATTAGAGCAGATGCTCTGTGGGTTGGGCAGCATAAACTAGCTCTTGATTACTCCTACCTTGCAGCTGGTTAAGTTGTTAGTGTTCGTATTTACTGTACGTTGAACTCTGGAGATGAGCCAATTTGGCATCTGTACTTTATTCATAAGAAGCATGTTTATTTATGTTCCTGATTTTCTTAATCACAAAATCAGTACCTGCTTGTATCTTAGACCTGTAGGAAGGTGATGTATATGTAGTTGCCATTTCTCATCAGCAGGTCTTTCTGGGAAGGAGAATCAGAGACAAGAAACCTGGTCAGTAAATATTATGTATCCAGCCTCCTAGAATGTTCACAGCAAACTTACCAGTGGCTGGAAGCTGTGAGTCACTCAGTGACTCCAGGAGGCCACAGATTAGCCTCCAACTCACAGCTAGAAAACCTCCATAGTACTTGAGGCCACCAGCAATCATTCCCTGGGAGTATGTTTACCTGATGTAATTCGACATCTTTTCCCTTTGTACAACATACGCAGGTCTCTGAGTAATACTTCAGAATTTAAAAACTGCATTTGCTCTTTAAAGTGATTTTGGGTGAGTATTTCCACTTCTGTTTTCTATTTAAATATCTGATCATCACTCATGCATGGATGCCAGACATTTCTACTTCCTTCTGTAAGATGCTGATAGAAATCTTGGCACTACCATGCCTTTGTCATTCTTGTTGAAGCTGCAGTATCTTGTGCTATAGGTGACTGAACATTACTGGGCAAAAAGTCTCCAAGAAACAATCTACTTTTTATCAGAGAATGGTATGCATTTCCCAAAATCATATGGTATTCCCTTTCAGAGTAGCTTGCTGTTCTTACAGAGCAGGTATCAGAGCTGCTGCTTCCCAGACATAAGCCAGCACTGTCCAAGGAATAATTTTGTGAGGATGCCCAAGCTATCTGGTACGCATGAGGAGAGCTAGTCAGAAAATGTTTATTTTCATGAGCCTGAGCTCCTTACAGACCTTGACTAATATATTTGCTGGGGTCCTGCCGAGTGCCATAGTGCAGCTTGCATATAGTGCATCGGATGCACAGTGAGATGTAATGCCACCAAACAGCAGCCTCAAATACAGCTTTGTTCTAAATAAGGCATGGTCAGGGAGGTATGAAGTGCTGCAAGCAGATGCTCAGCTTTGAAAAGAGAACACATGTTCCTTACCATTACACTGGAGTTACTGAAACCTGAGGCATACTTATGGCCCTTCTAGCAGGCTTATCCATGCCACTGTCTCAGTTTCTCTACTTCATCACCTTGCTTGGCTATTCCATTCATCCTGTTGTCTTTCCTTCTGACTCTCAGCTGAGTATCCAATGAAGAATAGTCACTTTTTTATACAGGTGTTACTTGATGAAAAACTGAAGAACAGTAACATGACAAAGAGGAAAAAAAAAAAAAGAAGTTGAAGTCAAGAAACAGCTGAGGTGATGGAAAGGGATCTCTAAATCTGCCTGCACAGACAACATAACTTTCCCAAACCAAGCCTTGCTTAGATGATGTACGTAGTTTTTAGGTGTGTATGTATAATCACATACAAACTGCACTGCTTCTCTTCATGAGTAGGCCTGTAGTAAATCTGCAGGACAATTGATATTGATACAGAGGCACTCTGAACTTATGCAACCTGTAGCTTACTGAAGTTGCATGTATTTTTGCAGTGTAGCCGCCAAGCCAGTGAGCGATGTTCTGTAGCAAGTTTCAGTGGGAGGCCACTGATAAAATGGCATGCATATGCCAGGAGCCCCCTGCAATGTTAAATTGCCATTTTTATACACCATAATGATAACTGTGGTGTGGGAAAGCACCATGAACTGACAGAGGTGAGACCTGGCCATAGGCTGTGTTATTTTATATAGCACAGTGCATCAAACACAGAATACTCTCCCAGATCCACTACTAGTACAGTGCTAGTAATTTTGGCCTACAGCCCTGTGAGCAGTTTAATATTTCTAGATGCCTATGCTTCTTAAGCATAACCATATTGCCAGTTGTGATTTCCTGTGGATGGTGTGCTATGCAGTATGTTCTGCAGCTAGACTGTACATGCAGAGCTGTCAACGCTGTTTAAGACAGTGACAGCAAAGTAAGTAGCTTTGACCCTCCTGCTTACAGCAAACATAAGTCTCAAGTAGTCTTGCAAGTTCTCTAGTTTCAAAGAAACATGTGAAGTGCAGCCCTCAGAAATGTCATCAAAAAATAGAATTAGAGAAATAAATTGGATTTTCCTTTACCATTTTTTCTGTTCATAAGAATGAAATTGCTGTAATACAAACAGCAGGAGGAAAACAAGCAGTGAAAGAAAGCCACCGTTAAAGTGCTAAGCATGAAGCTGACAAATGCATTTTCATAGTATTATTTGAGTTGCAAAGATATCTTTGAGAAAGGAGGTCAACCTGGAATTAGGGCATTAAAAAAAAAAATGTTGGTTAAAGACAGGAAAGGTCACAATTGTTTGCACAGTGCTCCACTTTTTCCATTAAAAAAAGAAATTATTGCAGTTAAGGAGAGATGATGATTCAGTGCTGGAGAATTAAAAAAGAAAAAAAAGCACGTGTTTTTGGTGAGCACACTCGCCCTATCTATGAAATCATCTCTGTGCGTGGCTAGATGAACATCTGCTGCATAAAGCCAGTGTTGGTTTCAGTGTGCCACAAAACAATTTGGCTTTTTCTTATTTTCTGAGGAATAGTACAAGAAGAATGTGTGCTATACCCAAGTTGTCAATAATATAGCATTTAATAATGACACCAGTGGAGTAAGCAATGCTAATAAAATTCAGTATCTTTCTCTCAAATGTGTTGCTAATCCAATATGATTCAGAAATGGATGAACGGGGGTGGGAGAGTAATCAAGCATACTTGTTTATGTTATTTCCTCTATTCTTTATCAAGAAAACTAAATGCCAGCATGTGATCAGCTCTGACTCCAGCACACAGCACATTTGCAATGGCTGTTTTAATGGTCTGCTCAAACTGATGACAGAATAGGAAAGATCATCCAATAAATTCAGCATTTACATACAATATAAATCTGTCTGGTATTTATCTGTGATTAAGTATGAGAGAGAGTAGTTGCTTATCCAGGAAATTCCATATGCTACATGGGCCAGATCCTCAGCTTGTATAAGCCAGTTTAGCACCACTGAAGTACTAGCAGTACAGTGGAGACAACTGTAGCAGCCAAGTTGAATGATGCACCATGTGTGATGTTCTATGCCAATTATTTAACAAGCTTATTAGTTATTTGCATCTGATTTGCATATAACCAACTTCCTTTTTGAAAGCCTGCACTACTGCCCTGCTGAAAAAAACCCCTCAGTTTAACTACTAAGCAGTCACCAGTAGAGGTTTTCATAGCCACTCATTTTTCTGTAGTCCCATCCCTCTGACCTGCAGACCTATATTGTATCTTCTAGTACCTGAGCTTCATGGCAACAAATTTCTCTCTACGGGATGCAACTGACATTGCATCTTGCCTCTTCCACCCTGCTTCCTGTTCTCAGCCCCCAAATCCTATACATATGTATAGGATATATAGCAGTTGCAAAACATCAGTTTTACGGGAGCAGATTTCAACTCTACAAGTTGAGATTTATGCTGGTAACCTAAAGCCAAAAAACTATGATTAAAAATGCTCTCATACATTTATTCCCATAACACAGCATGTCTTAAGACAGATTTTGAGGTTTCACATCTCCTTTTTGGAAATGATTGCTGAGAGCTGGGGGCTACCACTCTGCAGAAACACCTTATTCCAGCCACCTCAACCCATGCAGTTCCTAAAGAGGCATCTCTCACCAGCCCAAATATCAAAATCAGTAGATATATGCACAGATTCACCTCTCCAGTGCAATATTTGCAATACAGGATTATAGACATCTACATGTTTTTTTCTTCAACCTGGCTACTTTGATAGCTAACTTCTGCAGCAAGGTTTAACTCTTGCTGATCCTCAGACACAGCAGCTTACCAGACTCAGATGCTGGCACTCGGCGCAGATAAGAAGCTGGGCCAACTCTGTTGCCATTGAGCCGTGGAACTCAGGTGATTGGCTACTGGATGAAGTCTATCACACAGACAGGACTGCTCATTCTTGCTCCACTGTTAGCTATTCAGAAAGACCATGCATTTCCTCCTTCTTCTGTGAAAATGACTGAGATATGTCTCTGAATCTAGTGAAGCTGTGCAGGGAGAAAATTAGAAAAGCCAAAGTGCACCTAGAACTGCGCTTGTCCACAATGGTAAAGGAGAAAAATAAATGTTTTTATAAACACACCAACAGCAAGAGGAAGGCTAGGGAGAATCTCCATCCCTTGTTGGATGCCAATGGCAACTTGATCACCAAGGACTGGGATGAGGCTGAGGTACTTAATGTCTTCTTTGCCTCAGTCTTTAATAGTAAAACTTGTTACTCCCTGAGAACACAGCCCCCTTCACTTGTAGATGGGGAAGGGAAACAGAATAAGCCCTGCATGATCCATGATAAGATAGTTTTGGACCTGCTTTGAAAACTAGATGCTTACAAGTTCATAGGGCCAGATGGATTGCACCCTAGAGTGCTGAGGGAGTTGGCGGATTTGGTTGCCAAACCACCCTCCATCATTTTCAGCAGTCCAGGCTGACCAGGGATGTGCTGGTGGATTGAAGGCTGGCGAATGTGATGCCCATCTTCAAAAAGGGCCAGAAAGATGATCCTGGCAGCTACAGGCCCATCAGTCTCACCTTGGTGTCTGGGAAGGTTATGGAAAGGATAATCTTGGGAACCATCATGGGTCAATTAAGTTCAACCATGGGATCAGGCCCAGTCTTTTCCAACCTGAGTAATTCTATGATTCTATGACAACAAAGAATGTGTCACACAGATCTGCCACCAGAGAATGGGGTAGAGAAAGTCATTTCATTGTCTACTGGAGAATATTTCTCCAAGTGAAACATCCTTTGGAAATTCAAATGTTGAATTTCAGGTTTCATAGGTTCTTTCCTTGGCTCTTGACCTAGATTAAAGTTTAGTGTTTAGAAATGCTTATGGATTTGTGTTGACTGCAGGGGATACATTTAGAAAAATGTTCTTTAGTCCATAAATCTTATCACATGAAACAAAAGGTCATCTACAGTAAAATGGTGACTTATAAACCACAGTTCATCATCTAACCAGCGCAAGAGTAAAGGCCTGTCCTGTGTCGTGAGCTAGGTTTCTCATTCTAAGAGAAAGCATGTCAAAGTGGGAGAGAATAAATACTACAGCTGTTGAGAAATATCTTAATAACTCCCTCATAACCTTTGGCTGCAAAACAAATGAAAGGATGCTGACTTCCTGATTTGAAGTGGGATTAATTTCTTAACGGAATCCTGAGGTTCACAAGACTGGAAGAGACTGTCATTTATTTGCATGTGTCTCACTACCCTCTCTCCTATGAAGAAGCGAGTGGCTGTTTAATGCTTGCAGGAGAGCTGAGACACACCAATAAGTTGTGAATTACATAGAAAGCCCATAAATGTTAGCATGTTTGATAAGAGACTGGGCCTTTATGTACTCCTCTGTTAGTAAGGGAGTCACAATCTGACCTAGAAGAAAATCTTGTTTAGGGAGATGACTGAGGGGTGAAAATATCCCAGTCTGAATAATTAAAAAAAATAATTAAATAAATAAAAAATAAATAAAAACAATTAAAAATAATAATATAAAAATTACAAAACCATGACTCATCCCAGTATGAATGATCAGCTTGTGCAAACTGAATGTCATATGATGTGTTCTCTGCAGCAGAGGCTTTCTTCAGCTATTGCTGAGACTGTCTGCAACCTTGGTTTCTACGTTTGGAGCACTCTAAAAGCATTGCTCAAAGCCTTATTGTCATCCCATTTAATCCTTTTTCCTTTTCTGTGTTCATTCTTCAGACTCTTCATTCTTTCTGAAGGCCAATATCAACGCATTTTGGCAGTTGCATGCAAATACATGCCCAAGGTGTGCTCAACATGGTATTAGCAATTCCAGATCCAGAGCTCTCTCAGTGCATCAAGTTGCAATACATAGTCTTAATGCAAAGCTGTCAACCTTTTACTTCATTATACCTGCTGTACATTATTCCCTGGCTCATACTATATTAACAATGGAGTTATGACAGAGAAAGCATGGATTAAAAATGTAGACAGAGTAAGTATTACAAGAATATTGCAATTATCTCCAAAATAAATATTAGAAGCACTTAAGATTCAAAGTTCAGTCTCTACTAATAGAAATCTACAGTAGGGTCACCAAAACAACCTCAGCTGTGACTAGTAGTGACAGCCTACAATAAACAAGCAACTTTCATGAAACCAGCAGCTGAAGTGGCATGAAATATTATATACAGATTTGAAGGCATTCTTTCATTTTCATATGTTCTCCTATTGAACTTCTGTATGAGCAGTAAATATCTATAGTTTTCTCTGGCAGTCTAAGTGGTATGGTTTTATTCCAAAATAATGTGGGAATGAGGGAAAATGATTTCTGTGTTGGATATACCAACAGCCTTGAGCAAAACTCACATATCTTAATGCTAAATTTAGTCATAGTTGTAATGTAATTAGATCATCTGCCTTTATAACATACATTTTTGTTGCACATTTACAGTTCATGATGATGCTTAGCATGTAATTACATGTTAAACTGTCTACAGTGTAAACATTATGCCCTTTATAAACAGTTACTGGCATGTTACTGATTAATTACACTATTCAGGGTTATTGGCAACATACTAGAAGTTCTTTATATTCCTCATAGAACAGTTTACATTCAGGTTCAACCAGTTTGCAGCCCTCCTGGCATATTATTTTCTATGATAACATTTTTTATCTGGATTAAGAAAACCACATTTTAAGTAAAAATAAGCTGTAGTATGAAGCAGGGCTGGAAATAAACAATTCCAAGGGTAACACTTAGTCTTGACTTCATTAAGTCATGTGCAGCTACAAGGGAAGAGCCTGAAGCCCATCAGGCTGTGAGGAGGATGAGTGAGAGCAGCTGCATGGGAAGAGGGAAAGGCTAGAGGGCATGCATGCCTGGTAAGTACTTTGAGATCGTTTAAAAAGAAGTTGCGTATCTCTCTCCTCTGCATCCTACTGGGGATGGCAGCAACAGCTTGAGGAAACCATGATCTTCCCCAAACCCTGGCAATCAGGGAGTCCTTGGCTGGAAAAGAGCATGTGTCCATGTGCCTTTCAGAGTTCATACTAGCAGTTTTTTCTCTACATCGAAATTCCAGCAATGCAAGCAAAGGTTATGCCATTGTTCCTAATCCTGAATTTCCATTGTTTGCATTATTTTAAACAAAATCCTCTTAATCACATAACACAATATGAACACATACCAAATGGGTGTAAACAGGTATGTACAGCACCAGAACTATACACAGAATTGCTGTTGCTTACACTGAAGGCTGAATTTGGTCCAGTATTTTTGCATAGAAAGGCAATGTGTAATGTTACTGCAACACATTTTCCCTGGCACTGTCTAATTGCTGTTGGCACAGAAGCAACTCCTTGATATTGTGTAGGTGAGGCTATTTTTTTGTTTTGTTTTGTTTTGTTTTGTTTTGTTTTTTTTCCCCAGCTTTCTATCTGTAACTTTGACCCTCAGTAATATTTACTAGCTGCCATCTCTACGGCAGCTTTTAAGTATCATTTCATCTGTAGACCAGACACTAAAACAAAACAAGAGGTGGTGTCTGTCCTGACAAGTCATGATACTCCATGGTGATGCAGTTCTGTGTCATCTCACATTGACAGTATATCCAACAAGGAAGGGAAGGATAGAGAAGTAGACTTACGTCTATACTCTGCAGAAAGCACAAACACATTTCTGTCTTCATTCCTTTAAAAATAATCCATCCATGTTTTTTTAGAAAGGAACAGACTGCAACACTGTAAAACAGTCAATAAATTAGCTGGAGGAGGCTGCTTTCAGGAATGGGAGAAAGGTGAACAGTGATGAAATAACAAATTTTAACTCCTACACCCTAAATGTTTTAAGACATTTAAGGAGGAAAGTTTCATACCAACAAGTATCCATAAGCCACAGGAACTAATTTGTACTCTAACTGCAGCCTGTCAACAGCAAGGTATTTTCTATCAAAACATCAACAGATACGATTCAGCTTGTAGAACTGAGTGTATGAATCCTACTTAATTTATTGCCTCCCTTCTTCTCTATGCTAATGTATTAACATTAATCTACTGCTTTTCAATAATGTTCAGCAACTGCAGTGTCTTCCTAGGTGCTGAATAGTAGAAAAATATATTCTAATTGTATTTTAAAAATTACTATTAGTGATGTTTTAATTGAGACACAGGGGCTGAATTAGGAAAGTGCAGTGCTTACCACCTATTAGCATGGATGCACTCCACCAACGGGAAGGGACTGGTGCAGAAGAAACAGTGAAAATAACTGGCTATATGTGCAAACACACTTTGCTCATCATGTTGTTTTACACCACAGCCAACAGAATGCAACCAAAAGATTTACTCAGAGAAGCTTCTGCTCCTTGTCTTCCCTCCCCAGACTTTTTTCTCGCTTCTGCTCATATCCCATTTTGCTCTCGGGAGTTGCAGTGCTGGCCAGCAAGCAGCTTAGACAGATGATGGATTAGTCTCTGCTTTGGTTCAGTGAGCTGATCCAATGCACACTTTGGCAGAAAGATCACTGATGAACTTCTTATGCTTGCTGGTGTGCCAGAGCTGCAGCCTGCTCTGGCTCCATGTCAGAGACTGGGACAGATGTATGCCTCAGCCTACCCCTTGCAAAATGCTTTGAAATGCACAATGTGACAGAAATACTAAGTGTTATGAGTATAAAATGCAACCTGCACCTTCTGGAAGATAGCAAAAGGTGCAGAGATACCCTCCAGTGGGTGCAGAAGGACAGACCAGGCTGAAGGGCAGCATCAGCATCAGCTGAGGAGCAGTGGGCCAGCTGTAGCCACCTGCACCTCACCTGAACAGAAGAGACGATTTGCATCTGTGGTGTTGACACTCAAGCTGCTATTTCCAGTCCCTGCTAAATTAAGTTAAACAAAAGCAACTAATTCAGTAATTTAAAAGTGACGGAGTTGATGTTACACCCAGGGAGGCTTTTCTTTGAATGCTTCCCGTCAGCCTGCCCTACTTTCTAAAGGTTGTGGGGATGTTGTAATGAAAGGGATGCAAATCTTTCATAATGCCAGGACATTTTCATAAATGAACTATTTCTGAAAATTGCCAGTTGTCACAAGGCCTGTTATTGCAAGCCATTCTTGGGTATTGTGGGTTACAGGCTCCAAGCAGCCTCAGGAGTGATGCTGCTTTTATTCCTTCACACAACTCATTTGTACTGTGTCCTCTACTTCCAGAATGTTCTTCAGAGGTCAGATTGTAATCTTGGATGAATAATAAGCAGTGCAGAGTACCTGGAAATGTCTGCGGAGATACATGATTATGTATGCTGTGTGCCCGAGATTAGAACCTGGCCCCGTTCCAGCAGTTATGAAACCAGACCCTACCCAGGAGTTAAGAAACTTGCTTACATATGTTGTGTACTATTTTAAACATAAGAACAAAGAAGAAAACACTCTGTGCTGATCCTTGCTGATGTGGAAATTCGGACTACAACACCTATTTATGTTTCTCAATGTTCAAGATTATCAGTTACTTTAGGATGAGAGTCACACAGATTGTGCAATAAGGATTTATAAGAATTTCTGCAAACCTACACTCTTAGGTACTAAATGAACTTAGCCTCTCTGTGTTTACTACACAAAGTTCATTTCAGCACTAAAATAGTTCATGGCACTGTTTGTCCTGTACTTGCTTAATGCTTTTCGGAAAGCAGTATGCTGCACCTGGCTGTAGGCTGAACTCTACTGGCATAAAGTGACCAATGCCACAGCCAAGAATAGGGTCTTTTTCCATAGGGTTTAAATGGGAACTGAATAAAGGCTTAAAGTTTCCAGCTATACTTTTTTAGCCAGGAGCTTGTGAAAACATCTACAGCTCTCCCGTCATACACTTAGTTGAGGCTCTGTGGGTGGCATCTGGTGTTCCAGGTCATCCCAAGGCAACAAAGAGAGGCAGGTACACATCCACTGAGCCACCCACATGCACAACAGCAGTGCTGCAGAGAGGTGGCTGCAGTCTAGAGAGACCACTGCCTTCAGAATCACAGACAGGAGCTTGGGCACCTTGCTGAGGCATCTTGAAAGGATAGATGAATGTGGTGCATCCCAGCCTGCCAGAAGGCATCCAGGATGCAAGCAGCAGTTAGGGCCTCTGCACTGGTTAGCAGTGAGCACAGGCCAGATGCCTGGCTTTGAAAGGCTTCTGGACAAAGTGACATTGAGCTCTTGTTAAACTAGGTACTGAAGCTGGGCTCCTACAGCAGCAATTAGTTGCTTACATAAGTGACCTGATTTTTCAAATGTGCTGAGCATCCAACAGTTCCCATGGACTCCAATTAGGGCTACTGGCGTCTCAGCAGTTTTTGAAAGCAGACCATTTCTTTGGATGCCTAACTATGGACTTGGAGATGCTGGCTCTAGTCACTACAACTCACACATTCTGGTCATGCAGATTCTGCAGCAGGAGCAAACTCAGATTAAGGACAGCAGAGTTAGAAGTCATTTTAGAGAAGAAATCTGACTTCACTGTTAAAGTTTCCCTAGTCTGCTGACATTTAAAAGATATTAAATAGAAATATATGCACTATTTATTAACAACCACAACAATGCACATGCACATCCTTTGGTATTTGGCATTCAGCTTGCATTTGGAGAGAAGTCACAAAACACCAGAAACTGATTTGTAAAAAATGCCCATTTAGGATATGTTCCTGTTGCTCACCATTAAACACTGTGTACTTTAGCAAAAAGAAAGACTTGGACTTTCTTTCATAACAAAGAAAAGAGAAGAGCAACAAATAAAATGACTTGCAGGCAGTGGTCAGTGTTGAAACTTGTTCTCAGGTTGTTCTGCAAGACTTCCTTCCCTTTTCCCTTTCCTTCCTTGGCCTCCATAGAAATGCTTGGGGTGCCAGGAGCAACAGGCTTCAGAAATGCTCTCGCAGTTACAAAAATGTTGCGTTTCTCTCAAATTTCAGCTGAACTGAAGGAAGCAACTGAAGGAAGCTTCTGTTTGCTTTATTTAATCCAAAATTTAATACATCAAATAATTATCTAACCACCAGCTTAGTAAGAAGTGAAAGTGTGTAAAGAAAACATGCAGCACTATTTGAATTTGCTCAGCTTCCTCGTAGAGCCACTCTAGACAATTTCTGAAGCTCATTAGAAATATTTATATCTCTGCTCCTTTAGCAAACTTTCTGTAAATACCTCTTGACTCCTCGCCATGCTGCCATCTCTCTCACTGTTTAATATGTTGCCATGCTACACTGGAAATGTGAAAAGGATGTTGTGAGCCAATGGAAGTCATCTGAATAGTGATGGAAAAATGCTCTTGCTGAAGTTCTTGGCTTAAGCTTGTTTTTTGGGCCCCCAAAATAGGCACGCTTGGTAGGTTTGACGTTAAACGAATTACTAATACAGGCTTTCAGCAAATTTCCTGTAAGGCTTTTAGACTGATTTATTCTCCTGGCAGGATTTTTTCTAACTTCTGAAAATGTATTTAGATATAATCACTAACTTATGTAACACTTACAGAGAGCAGGGCAAGTAGTTTGGAAAGGGAGATAATTTTCATTTGTATAGCTGATAGAATCACGTAACTATATGTTTGCGCATAGCCTGTTTGCATGCTGATTCTTGTACCCGTAATTTTAATGTAATTATGTAGAATCTTTGCCATGACTCACATAGGAAACTTCAAAGACAATGAAGCTCATTTATTTGTGCACTACATATTTCCCAAATTTAAACAGGAAAGTTAACATCACAGCATCCCCCAAGGGGAGCCCAAGTGATAAAAGTTGCCTTCCCTTTCCTTGTAAGTACTGTTCCAAGTATTAAGTAACATTCTCACAGACGTTCCAGAGAAAGTAATACATAACCTATGCCTTTACAGAGGGCAAAGAAATACCTGCTTACCTCCTACAATTGTTCCATTGAATAAAAGCAATTCATTCTTAAACATATTCACTTTGAGGTGACAGGAGTATTTCATAGCTTGTAATAGCAGTTTCATATAAACAACCATTTGCTCTGGAGAGCTTTCCTTGATGTACTGTAGGTAGTACTACTCATAACAACGTTTTTTTTCTCTTCTCTATTTTCATGCCCCCTGAAGGTCTAAACACTGATTGCCCATCTTCTGGCAGGTGTGTCTTGCAAAGAAATTGAAGAAGGATTAGAATTCTGAGGTTGTCTCGCATAAAGATGCATTCTATGAGGAAAAAAAATAAATAAAATAAAAAAATAAATAAAATAAATCCCTAAATCTTCAGTTAGGTTTTCATCCCTGGGATGGAAGGGCCCTGATGTACTGGCCCCGATGTACTGGATGTACTGGAGAAAAATTGCTATGGGTTTGATATCTGTTGCAAGCACTTTGAAGGAAACTCTGGCTGCATGCTCTGAAAAGAGGGAAGATTTTTGTTCCAGTGCACAGTGGATCTTATTCTTCAGGACAGAAGAATATTTTCTTTTGGCCCCTGGACCACAGTTGCACTGAACAGGTACCTTTAGAATTGATCCTCATTAGCAACCAAGAAGACAGGGATTACTTTTAATAAAAATAAAATAAAATAAAATAAAATAAAATAAATAAAATAAAAAAGTGAGAGAAAGAGACTGTCCACAAGACATCAAGAAATTGTGTTTCAAGTCATAGAATCATAGAATCACCAAGGTTGGAAAAGACCTCCAAGGTCATCCAGTCCAACCATCCACTTATTATCTATATTTCCCTACTAAAACATGTCCCTTACTACAATAACTACATGTTCCTTCAACACCATCAGGGACTGTGACACCACTACCTCCCTGAACGCTCTTTCAGAGTATAATTTTTTTCCTAACACTCAACCTGAACCTCCCCTGGCACAACTTGAGGCCATTCTCTCTTGTCCTGCTGCTGTTACATGGGAGAAGAGGCCAACCATCACCTCTGCACATCCTCCTTTTAGGCAGCTGAAGAGAGCTGTAAGATCTCCCATGAGCCTCCTCTTCTCCAGATTAAACAATCCCAGTTCCCTCAGCCACTTCCCATAAGACTTGTGCTCTAGATCCTCACCAAGTTCATTGCCTTTCTCTGGACATTTCCAGGGCTAAGTATAGGGGAACAACCACTTCCATGCTCCTGCTGGCCTACACTAGTTTTGATACAAGCTAGGATGCTGTCAGCCTATTTGGCTACCTGGGCACACTGCAGACACGTGTTTAGATGATAGAGGCTGCAGATGATTCAGATTTTAGCAGCTAAGTACCAGAGGGGTGGAGAGGCGTATAGGTGTACTCGAGTGTATGTCTGCGCACAAGAAAAGTTTTATCTGAGCTTTCTCTTGGAGGACTTGGCAACATATCAATGACAAAATTAATGCTTCTCCAACTTCTGCACAGATCAATGTATTTAATTTTTATAAACGTAATGGTAATTCAGGTTACTGACTCTCTAGAATTAACAAGGTCAACCAAACACATCCCAGTAAAATCTTTCTGTCAAAAAAAGAAGTTGACATACATTATTTCTGCAAATTATACATGTATTACCCACAGAAATTCTGCCTTAATGCTCTTCTGCTGAAAGAGGACAAAGTTAAGCATTCCAGATATAGGCAATCCCAGCAGTAAGTCTGCCTGTGCAACCTGAATTCCACTACAGTCATGCATATGTATCATTATGTTTGGCGACACAGTTACATACAGGTTTCTTCTCACAGGACTTCTGCCTCATTCAATTACTCCAGAAGGACAGTGCCATGTAGGTGTTTAATATTTTATTCTCCTCTTGTTCAGTATGCTGTTGCCTAATAACTTATTCATTGGACACTATTCAAGCCCTCTCTGTAAAAAGAATATGAAATTACCTCAAGGGCTTTTTTGCGGTGCTTATCATAATAGCACTGGAGTGATACACAAATATTAATGAAAAAAAATCATAGACTGAGAAGAGAGGAAGAGAGAATTAAAGTCAGTAAGCAACTTCGAATGTTTGTAACCTGTTTTGTGTGAATATTTAGCACTGAATTTCCAAAGCTCATCTTCTGTTAGCTACAGCCATAGCTGTGAGCATTCAGTGTTTCTACAACATGGTCCTCCAGGCTCAAGTCAGAAAACTAGGAACTATGGAGAAACAAAATAGTGCCCATTCCCAGTCACCTGGAAGTCACCTCATTAGGGCTCTCTCCTCGAATAAATGAGGTTCCCAAAACTAGCCTGACACAGCCCTACAATGAATCTCTCATCACAGAGATTCTAGTCCGGCCTTGAGAAGTTTTGTCAAAACTGGAATGTGTGCATGAGTGGCGTGGTTTTGATAAGCTGAATTTTTCTGACTAAAAGTTACAGAAATTTCCCAAACAGCTTCAACTATAGCAAAGTCACCCCAGGAAACTAAATCAGGGTTGCCCCAGCAACGTGCATTTTTTTGGTATTTCATAGCTTTTTGAGTGCTTTAGAATGCACCTTTAATAACATTTTTCACCCGCCGTATGTGAGCGGTCAGTCTCCATAGCAGTGAGTACAGACATGTCCATATTTACATATACATTTGTGTATACGCATAGATATGCTTGGACCCAGGGTGCTACAGAGCCAATCAGTATTATTACTCTCATATGCAAGTGGTTATTAAGCAATCACAATGTAGAACGGGTATGTAAGCAAGCAGATAAGCTGCTACTAACATTCTTAGTTGTTTAATTGTTGTTTTCTTCTTATTTTCTTCTTATTTTTTTTTTTTAAACAACTAGATGAAAATCATTGAAGCTCCAGTTAACACTGGAGAAGCTGGCTTTTGGTGGTTTTCACATCTATAGACAAGTATACAAAAAGATAACAAATAGATTTCCAAGCAATTCCTGTATTCATTGTTGTTGTTTTATTATTTACAGCTCTGGACAGGTTTCTAACTCAGTTTTTCATTCAGGAAGGCTATAGAGAGAAAGCAGGGAGGGAATAGAGAGGACTTCACAGTGGGAATACAATACACTTTCATCATAGATGTTATTCAGAAAGAATTTTAATAAAACCACCAATTGTATTACATCAGAGCATTCCCTTAAATCCCATGGAGATTTTCCTAAACAGAGCTAAGCCCTTTGCCTCAAACATCTTATCTATTTCTGTCACTACACAAATCCCCTAAATATTTCAGTCACTGCAAGGCCAACTGAAATGGTAAATTACCCCGTATACTGAAGGGAGAAATGTTGAATAGCATTACATTTGGATCCTGCTGGAAATGAGGCTGCTGGGATTTAATACAACTGCAAAAATATCAGAATTATAAACAGTATCATCCCCTTACAAAAAACACACTGTCGCCTATTGGTAACATTCCTTTATACTTCTCCTTGCTTTTCTTTTCTCTTATGAGATACTCTGCTGTTTTCACAAGCGTATGTTGAACGAGAATTGACAAAGGATGGCCTCAACTATAATTCTTTGTAATGGAAGTGTTTGCAGATGGGTCACCAGCGGCTACAGCAGCTTTTGGAAAAGCTGATGATAACACAATGAAAGCATTTCTGAAACCTAAGGCTGCCAGAATTGTACATTTACTGCTACATTTTACAGTGTCAAATGCTCCGCTTAGTGCCTCTTAGCTAATTCTGGAAGAGGGGACTTTTCTTAGATGGCTGGATTAACCTGGGAATTAAGGTAGGGGCACCAAGAGACAAACCCAAATAGCTCAGATAAGGTTCAAATTCACTTATAAACTTATTAGTAAAATTCTACATTGAAGGACAGATACAAAGAACAATTAGCTTTTGCCATAACTCAAATTATTTTTCTAACAAAACCACCGGGGCATTAGCTGTGATTCTAGGAACTGACAATTCATGATGATGACATCAGTTTACAAAGGGAAAACATAAAGAAATGCATAGAAAGGATCATTATCTTCATTTATTCTCTAGGATTATTACTTGTGGTTTGTGGTACCATCAAGGTTGTTACACAGCCATTCAGTTGTAATCTTTGCCACTGGCTTTTGTTTAAGACATCTGTATTGGAAAAATACTGTGTTTTCTGCAAAAATCCTGAGTTCTGTGGCCTTTGTATGACCTTTACAGGCCATTTTGAAGTATAAGGGTGGGTCAGGAAGTGAATGACATCTTTATTAATGGAGGGCAGACTGCAAATCTCATACCTGTAATTTACATGTACTTTTAAAGCACCTGCAGCTGCATATTTTAAAATAGAGAAGGGATATATCAGCTGCAGAAGACTCACTGATCTTTCCAGACATTACATGATTTACACCAGTAAGCAGGTTGCTGGCAGCTCCACTGTTAAATGGATTTTCTTGTCAAATCATACCTGGTATCTGTAGTCACATTTCAGAACAGTGTTAGGGGTGTACACTTCGCTGTGTGTCAGCTGATGCATGTCATTAAACCTATCCCATCCCAAAACCTCAGAGAGGATCCCAGCACTCTGTACTCTTCAGAAATCAGAAAAATGCTAGTCCTGAAGTGGTCTTCTCTTGCCCTGATCACCTCTGGGACAACTCTAAGTCACAGACAAAGCCATATCAAATCACTGAACACCTCCCTCATCCCTTCCCATTCCTCTTCCCTTGTCCCTTGAGCTGCCCTGCTCCTTAAGGACATGGGTTTTAGGATTCTCCTCTCTCACCAGGGTGGCTTCTCCTCCCCAACAGCCCCACACCCACTTGCTGTCATGCCCCTCCTCAGGATGAATGTGTGCCTCAGGGCTGTTCTGCTTAACAACGTTGCTCATTATTTGCCAGGGACTTGCCTCAAGAGCTTGGAGTGGTGCCATCCCGCTGTCAGACACCCTCCCACTGACACCCCTTGTTTTCATTGATGTCTTGTACTTTAAAGCATTAAGTCCGCCAGGATATGATCAGATGTTAAATAAGACAATGGTGTGGCAACACTGGCACAGAGGGAAATGAACAGCATATTTCTATTTTGGCAGAATCCAGTTGCTCATCTGGGACCAGAATCTCACTAAGTTGCTGCTTGTGCTGTTTGCACCTTAAGGGCAGGCACCATGGACAAGATGCCTGGTTGAAAGCACGTGTCTGCCTAGCATCTAGATTTTAAGGTACAGCTATGGCTGCACTAGCAGAAATGCGTTTTTGCTTTTTTTAACTGTTAACAGACTCTGAGCTGTGTGCATTCAGAAAAATCCCTGCAGAGCTTTTTAAAGAGGCTGTTGTGTTTACATGCTTACAAGATGGAAGTAAAAAAAAAAAAAAAAAAAAAGTTAAAAATAGTTCTCTGTTGTACAATGAGATGATAATGCCAGATTTCTTTCCTGTTTTGAGTAAAAACTTGTCCTCAGGAGGAGGAACAAAAGTGACTTCATCTCTCTATTTTTTTTTCTGAAACTCTGTTAAAGGCTGACACCAAAATGTACTTATATAGGCTGGGTACATTTTTTTATTTTTATTTTTATTTATTTTTATTTTTATTTATTTTTATTTTTATTTATTTTTATTTTTATTTTTTGTAAAAGAGGTCGAAGGGGTGAAATCTCAATTTCCTCTGTGGAAAGAGGCCATAGCATATTTCTGCTGAGTAGTACTGTGAATGTTTATATTTTCTTGGGAAATTTCTTTCTTTCTTTCTCTTCTTTACACAACTTATTGCATTTTCCTTAAGGCAGGGGCAGCAGTAATATGTTCAGACAACGTCTAAGCTAGAGGTAGGCACAGACCTCTGAACAGGAGTTTTCCACTTGACAACTCTGAACTGAAGCCAAAGAGGAGATCTCACTCAAACTTTGGTTTTGCTTGGTTTGTAACAGCCTGGAAAGAGAGTGGCAGCCTCTCCTCATGTGGAACCTGAATAAAAGATGAAGATGAGGAAGAGACATCATTTGCATGTAATCTGCATGAACATATGTACCCCTGCCACACTGATTTACAGTGGCTCTGACTTCAGCACCACAGTGCCACAGCCGCAGGCAGATCCTGATCTATCCAGTTAGAAGAAAAGGTGTCTAGCGCTGCCATAAGCACATGCTCTGGGGGTGAGGGTTGTTCAGTGGCCTCCTTCCTCCTTCTGCAGCTTTTCTGCCATGCCACCCTTCCTTTCTACAGTAGCTGAGCCACAGGCCTAGAAAGCACTGCCAGAACTACTAGAAAATATGAGAGACTTGTTGCCAAGTACTCCTTAAAGCCACTTCAAGGTAATCTGGAAAACTCTGTTTGAAAGAATAAAGCACACTGTACCTGCATGTTAAAAGCTAATTAAACTCAGGAATAAAATAAAGATTAGCTGATTCTTTAAGTGTTTACTGAACTTCCCCAGCTACAGTATACAATTTCCCTGAATTTAATAACTTAATTGCATATACAGTTTCTTGGGCACAAAATGTCCATATCCTCTGTGCACAGGCTGTCGTCAGCTCTGAGTCAGTGCCGCCCATCTTTCAATCTAATCCTTGTAGTACAAAACAGCTCTGAGATACAGGGGAAATGAAGAAGTGTTTGATTAGCACTTATTAAGTTCTGCCCAGCACCACAAGATGCAGTTGGAGTAGATCTGTCTGTTTGCAAGGGCTATCTCCTGACCTCTCCTCACAATTTTAGGAATTTTAGGTCCTTGCTTTCTGCCCTTTTGACTTTATGTCTTTCTCTCTCCCTACATTCTAGGTAGAGACTGTAGCAGCAATAGTGCCAGTTTTCCCAAACCATAACTTTCAAAAATCCCCAAAGGTTTTGTTGAATCTACAGAAATACTGGAATCCTACATCTGGACCATTTGTTTCCCACGTCGTTTCTCTAACATGAAATGAAAAACGAACTAGGGTTTTCTTTCAGGCTTTCTTTTTTTTTACTTTTTTTTTTACTTTTCTTTTTTTTTTTTTTTTTTCCCCAGAAGGATCAATATGAGTTAATACAGATATTCAATCCGTATGGGCTGTGCAAACACTGGAATTCAAACTCAGCTAAAGTAGTTTTCATTCTAGTGTCCCCTTCTACTCAAAGATTTCAAGCTGCCTTGCAAACCAGTAATGAATAACCAACACTCACAATACTCCTCTGATCTTACTAGAATCCACTCTTCCTTTTTGTTAATACTTTTCCTCAAGAAGATGCAGTATCATGATTTACAGTAACGAACCCAGATTTTGGAGTTTAGGACAGTGGAATGTTGTCTGTGAAGAAACATTGCCTTAAATGGCAATAGACTCATTTGCTCTGGATACTATAGCTCACCCTCTCTTGTTTGTGAGTTAATTTTAACTTATTTCTAATAATCATCACTCGCATGTATGTACCATACTACAGACCTATAGAACTAGATATGACTGCACTGCAGCTTACCCATTTACCCATGCTGGAACAAAATTCATATGGTTATTTTTAGATAATGACCAGTTTAAGCAACAGCTTCAAACGTTCTGTCACCACCCAGATGTCATTAAACATGGTTCTAAACTATTTGATTAGTGACTGATGAATTTGAATTTCAGAGAAAGTGAAGAGCAAAACTGCTCAACATGCTCAACATCTAAAAAAAAAAAAAAAAAAAAAAAAGCAATTCGCTCATCCAATTTGCAGAGAGATCTTTCTTTGGAAACATCATAAAACAGACCTGACATTTTGTACAGCAACAACTGCAGTTAAGAGTTCTGAAATACAGCAGTAACAAGAAAGAGCAAAAAAGAACAAAATGAGCTTATATTAAATCACTGGACTAAACTTACACTTCAGAGAGATAAGAGAAATTGTGTTTCCAACTAGAAAAGTACCTTGCTTGCATTGATCATGATGGAGAAAGTCCCTCCCAAGTTAGCTGCATCAACTTCGACAGGAGACAGAAATTCTGCATTGGGAAATTAGCTACATAATTAAGTATTAATCAACAGAAAAAAGAAAAAAGAAAAAAAAAAGAAAAGAAAAAAAAGGGGAAAAAAGGAAAGAAAAAATAAGAAAAAAATAAGAAAAAAACAATCTTGATGTTTTCAACATTTTCAATTTAAGGGCAGTTAAAACAGGCTGAGTCTGATAGTAATACTATTCATAGAATTACGAAGATAAACAAGTCAGCCTCTTGCCACTTGCCATGTCATTTCAATGTTAAAAATACCTTCAAATAATTTTGCAGTCAGAAAGGAAAACTGCATTAAAGCTCTCAAATAGCAGAGATCAGGTTGGTTTCAGCATTGGCAGGTGGATAACATCTGGCAGTCTGCAGATACAGTCAGCAAAGGAATGAACGTGACATCATTAAATGCCACAAAAGTTTTTGTTACAGTCAGTGGGGATAATAAATACAGGCATTACAGATAATAGAGGAGGAAGAGATCTGAACAACCAGATATGTGAGATCAGACCAACCACTCTTCAGAAGAGAGAGTTTCTAGCTTGTGGAAGGAATATGCAAGCAACACTGACCTCTCCCTTCCACCTCTGCTTCTTGACCTATTAGGAAAAGACAACTACAGTATAATGAGGTAGCAATATACAAGGAAATGACAATCATTAGCTAAGGCAGAGGAATGACTAACCACACCAATACAGGCATAACAAGAGAGCTCAGCTTAAGTTTTGAAAAATCTGTTGCTAGGTATCTGCTAGTAATTGATGTAAAGGTTAAAACTGAAAAATAAGCAAGCTGTTTTTTACAGTTCTAGTAAAGGGCATGAACATGTCCATAACCTTAATACTCAACCTGGCTACACTGCTCCAGGTTGTTTTAGGCTGATGTTATTTGAGATACAAAACCACACTGGTGATTAACTGGCTATTTGGCAAGCATGTTTTGGCTGGAAGCAGCCACTATTGTCTTTATGACCATGTCTTTTGTTTGCTCATGTTTCTGAACATTTTTAAGAAACTAACATAATTTTTAGAACTGTGGAACTGGTGAAAGGAACCACTATACTCCTGTGAAAATACCAGTTGCTTTTTGACCACCCCAACATCATTTCTCCCAAGCTCTTACCAGGCCAAATGAAGATAGCGTACCTCTGCTACTCTGGTTCAGAAAGTCATAAAATACTTTATGCATAACACATAGTATTAACCAATATTTTCAGAGGAACACAATGGTGTTTAAGTATCCAGATGCCCTGAACTTTTCTACCTAACCCCCAATATGTTCTAAAAATTCCAGCAATTTGTACAATCGGAAAGATGACAATGACTTTGTTTTCCTGGCTTCATTTAGAATTGTTGTGCATTTTAAATACTGCAGTTGAAAGTTCCCTCAAAGTTTAAGGACTTGGCAGTCATAATTTTATCAGCAATATTTAACATTATATTATAAACATAGATTAACTCTAAATTTTCTCAAGGAAATTATCAGCACCGGTATGAAAATACAGTAGGGATATCTGGGATCTTTAACAATAAATAAATAAATAAATAGGTAGGTAGGTAGATAGGTAGGTAGGTAGGTAGATAGATAGATAGATAGATAGATAGATAGATAGATAGATAGATAGATAGATAAAAATAGAATTAAAGTAAAATCTGTTTGTTTTTTTTTTTCTTTTGTTATTGTTTTTGAATTTAACTCTTTTTGGGGAAGTGGGGAGGAGCAAGGACAGAGGGATCAAAACACATGAGGAAAACACAGGACTGTAATTATAACTTTTCCTTTTTACTTTGACTAAGGGACCCAGCAACCTTACCAACAATTTTGAGCTCTCAGAAAAATACTAATCCTCCTGTTTATCTTGAAGTAAGAAAAAACAGTTCTTCAGTACATAAGAAAACTAGGAGGAAGGGGGTGAAGTCACTGAACTTTGAGATACTAAAAATGGCTTTTACAGGTAAGCATTTTTTTTTAAATTTGAATTGAACAAGTAAGTATTTCAAATCTTTGAGAAAGGGTAGGATTTGCAGGCTACAGGAAAAGGCAAGAATGTGATAATGAATTCTGTGGATGCTCCAAGGACATCATTTCAAAACACAGAGGTGAACTTAATAGCCTGACAGAGAAGACAAAAGCTAATTATATGAGTAAGTAGGGGAAAGGCTTCTGATAAGGAAACTCCCATTATGCTTTAGTCTCCTAAGTGGAAGGGAGGTGGCTTTCTCTTCTAGACATTCGCTTAGAGATCTAAGAAAATCATTGAAAGAAAATCAGCAGTACCACTACTTTTTTGAAGATTCTTTATCAACATGGGAGACAATGTCTGGGATTTTGTCTTTATCTCTGGGAGACAATGTGGCCTGCCAGGTAACTTCACGCAGATATAGTAGACTCAGTTGGAATGTATGGACATTAAGTTAGTGATGTAATATTGGATAAAAGATGAAATCACCACTCCCCACGTTAGTATTACAACAAAAGTTGTGAGAATATGCCATAAAAAGAAATGCAAATATCATAAAAAGGTGAGTAAAAAAATTCAAATTCTATTAACTCTGGTCAGTTAACACGCAAGTTTTAAACCTTGGTACATAGGTGACAAATTCAAACCTTCCTTTTACAGAAAAACAAAAGAGAAGAACTACACAGGTTTCCTCCAATATTTTTATAAGATAGCAGCATATGCTATTTCTGTGTTTTTGTTTGCTTCTTTGTTTTTGTGGTCTTTTGTTTCATTTCATGCCCTTTTTAGGCATATGAAATTAGTTTATGGAAGAAATGTTTGCAGTACACCCATAATCCATTTATCTGCCATTGAAAGAACAGTGCTTATAAAGACATGGAATGTCATGGTCACAATCACATCTATGCTAGTATTAAGAAACAGGTTGACTTGATTCTAAAAGAGAAAGCAAAGACAGGAAACTGGCACCATGTCTGAATATCCTAAACTAGAATGAAATGGGCCAAGCAAATCTTAGGATACACAGAATCACAGAACTGGTGAGATTGGAAGGGACTTCTGGTGGTCATCTGGTCCAACTCCACTTCTCAAGCAGGAGCAACTAGAGCAGGTCACCTAGGCCCATTCAATAATAATAATAAAAAAGTTTTTAATGGAACAAACAATAATACTTTTTTCTTTTGTTTCTATGTTAAGATTTTACTAAAGAAAGTTTGAAGATGTAAGATGCAGAAAAAAGAGAAAAACAGATCAGATAGAGAAAAAAAATCCATTTAAACGATCCATTGCTCTTTTAAGACAATAACTGATTTTGTTCTGTGATACACTGCTTTGTCCTCCAAACAGGATTATTCGTATTTGTTTCACTTCTGCCTGCCAATTTCGAGTGCAGTCAAAGAATTCCAGCACATACATCATGCATAATACTTATTTCAGGCATCTATGGAGCTCATACCTTCTCTATTGAAATACTTCTAAATGCTCACAACCCTGGTCTTATTCAATGTTTTCACCTTCTCTAGTTCTAAAAATATTCAAAACTGAGATAGTAGGCAACAAGAGAAGCAGAAACAGATCAGAAGGAATTTTTCTGACAAAGTCATTCTGTCATCTGTGCAGACTAATATGTTATCCATTGAAATGGAGTAAATGTCCCTGTGATTCACAGATCAAGATTTGCATTTAACTTTTGATTAAATCAAAATTCATAAGCCACCCTTTTAGCACAGCATCACACTTGAGAGTGATGTACGAGACTTTTTCTACAGCTTTTTCTCATTTGTAGGCTATATTAGGAAGGCTGGATTAGAAAGACAAGAGCATAATGGGCACAGCTGAATACGAGCAGCAAGCATTACAGCTGTGCAGGTTTGCTGCATGTATGCAAGTAATACAACTGGCCATATCCTTAACAGGCCACAAACAAATCACATAAGCTAATTTTGAAAATTCTAACGTAAGCACGGTAATGCTTCATCACTGCAGCTGTTGGAACACAAGACAAGGCCCTGGAATTATTCTTAAAGAAACCTCATTATTCTAATTCAGTGCTCTCCTTAAACTTTCTCTCTGCCATGCTAACACTGACCATCTTGTAACCATAAACACTGTGTGCAGTCCAGAGCAACATCTCACCTCCCTTAGCACACCCCCCAGGCCAATGCACACAGCTCTAGGCCCCAGCTGCTCTGAGGCCTTAAGGCTTTGTTTTACCAGGTGATTCCCAAGGTAAAAGAAGGCACCTTTGGTCTATGGCAGCCTTCACAAGCCAAAGTTATTTGATCAGTTTTATTACCTCTGGCTTTGTACTAGCTTGTCTAAGAAGCTCCAATAAAAGTAGGCCAACTTGATAATAGTCTGGTCTTACTAATAAAGCTGGCACACAAAGCTATTTTGCTTCAGCTGATAAATACTGCCTAGAGATTAGCAAACTGTTTGAATGTATCAGGTTTCATTCTTTCTTTTCCTTTTCCCTTTCCTCTTCCCCTCTCCCTTCCTCTTCTTTCTTTCTTTGCACTGCCTTTTTGCTTCCCATAACCATAACATTCCCAACAGAAGCACATGAAGCCCTTGGTACTCCAAAGGTAAGTTACTTTTCCAGATTCAAAGAGCAAACATAGTCTCTAAGTAGAAAGAAAAAAATGAGCAGCTTGCCCTGCAGAGATGTGAAAGCCAGACAGACCTGTTCCCTAGGGTTTTCGACCTCCCAAGCAACTGAAATTAGTCTTGATAACAGAGGTGAGCAATAAGGACTTTTTTTTTTTTTTTCCCTCCAAATGCCAGACACGTCTAAGAAACATTTGAATCACGGACAGAGGTTTCCACCAGGCAAGTTGAGTGCTGCCATTTCTTTCCATAACTGTACATGCCAGAAAGATTTCGGCTTACTTGTGCTAGAAATCAGCACATCTTCCTTCTCCTTTCCATCATGGGAAAGATGCTGGCAGCCAAGGCACTCGGCAAAGGCTGCCACACCCAAGCCCCCAGTTCCTGATCTCATATGGCAGATGAGTAAAGAGCAGATACAAGTCCAGATTGATGAGAAATTCCTCGTAGCCTGCAGTCCCCATTAGTTGCTTTTGTTGTTACTGTTGTTTTTAGTTTTTAACTAAAAAAAAAGAAAAAGTCACTGTAAAGGTGGAAAGGTATCCAGACAAATCAAAGATGCCAACATCCATCTAACAGAGATATAAAGCAGGCTTAAAATCTGTAGTTATTTTGAACAGGAGTTAACATTGCAGCCAGTTCAGGCATCACAAGTCACACATGCTTGAAAAATATAACAATTTAAAGAAAGTAAGTCATGATAAGGCAATTTCCAAAATGTGCTTACAATCACCAAGCCAACTCAAAACAAATAAAAACAATCCTTTTGCAAAACTGAAGTGTGTGCCACAAGGAAGTGCTGCTGACTGGTGTTTTCAAAAGTTGTTCAAAGTAGCTGACACTGTCAAAGGATACAATCATTTTATTACACGGTCTTAATGCTCAGTAAACTTCTCTTTGTACCATAAAATGGAGAAGAAACTTCAAGGTTTTGAAAAGAAGAATAATCTGGAACCAAAACATTTCAGCTGCATGCTTGGCTATAAATAGGTAGGGAAATATGCCACCTGAATTTTACCAATGGCCCAACACCTACCTATTTGTTTCCACCATTAATTAGCTACACACAGCCATAACAGCAGAATTCTGGGGGTCTGTGCTTCATATAATTGCAAAAGGCATGTAAATGTAGACAGCTAGTCAGAGTGGAAAAAAAAAAAAAGGAAGACATAATTAATCAAAAGGATTAGATAGAAAATTTCTTTACATGTAATTTGCAAGGAGCAGCTATGATTTAATTGTAGCACTGAGATAATATGTCTTTCAAAAACTAAATTATTCATCATGTTAGATACTTGATCTTTTCTTAAATCTTCCTGTAGGAGATAAAAACTGCACAGATAATACTTACAGGAAAATACTGTAAGAAAATTTACATGAAAATATAGAAGTCTCTAATCTGCCTAGACTGATAAATAGTAAATATGAAAAGGGGGAAAAATGAAAAGAAGGGAAAAAAAAACCACAAAACCTTAAGTGAGGGAGAATAATGGTTTAAGAAGCCTGTTTCTTAGAACAACAAACAGTGAGTCATCATAATAGAGAAAGAATTAGTCATTCTTTGTAGTGCCACAGTACATCCTCTGCATGAGTTATGCAGAAGGCATGTAGAATATGGACTAGACTCTAAATCAGGATATAAATGGTTGATTTTTAACTAAGATTCAGAGAAAAAAACAATGAAAAGGCTGAAATCTCTTGCATTATAGCATTCTGTATACTTCAGCATTAACACTAACTCATTAACAGAATACAAACTAGATTCCAGCAGGCAGCTTAGAGATGCATTTAATTGCAGACAGAAGATAATCCTGACATCTTCACAGGCAAAGTTACCATGGCTTATTGGAAGAGATCTTGCCAGAATGAGAATGATGAGAATTAGGCATTCTATGCAGAAGCCAGCTGACTAACAGTTAATGCCATCTATCAGGATTACATCAGCTGTCTGGCCCCTAGGACTATTTTTATAGGCAAATGGAGCAAGACTGGGCTGAATCAACGTATCATTTTCAAATGTGAAGTAGAATAGGTTAGAATACGTAAACTAGAAAATGTTATACACTAAAATCTCTTTAAACATGCAGTCGTGTAAATATCTTGAGAATAAATACTCAGGATTTATTCCTGAAAAACTTAATGTGGAACACTTACCAAAACAAGATGATATTTTTTTGAATCTACTTTTAAAGGAGATTAAATTAAACTGAAAAGAGACATTCTTATTATTGTTTTGTGGAAATACATATAACATACTGTATTTTAAGACTGCAAGCTATCTGAAACCTAACTCAGTTTCAGTGTAAACAAAAATGGTGTATGTTGGCTTTTTATCTTAACCTGCTTCCAAAGGATGCAAAATTAAAAGGAAAAATGTTTAATGATTCCTCTATAGATGTATATGAATGTGTGTGTATAGATGTAATGAATCCTTGTATAGATTAAGTGTAGCAGTATTAAAGCACTATATGATCACATTAATACATTTCTCCATTTCCACGTGCAGACACGGTTCCCAGAAAATGGCGGTAATACATATATATTACATATATAAGTAAAATATTAGATATTTACACACATTTGCAATAGCAGTACCATGAAAGTTTGATAACAAAATGCTGGATTGAACAGGAAAAAATAAATAAATAAATAAATAAATAAAAAATAAAGAATTAAAGAACAGTTTCATATTCATAGTGGACGGAGAGTATTTCAGAGCCCTCAGTCTTCTCAGTGGAAGAGAAATGGTTGCATTGCAAGAACATGTTGAAGGTTTCTTGTTTAACAGTGCATTTACTAACTCTGTAAGGCCCTGATTATTTCTTCTCAGCACTCTAGTAATGCACAAGTGTTATCTGTTTCCACAAGAAGTAACCCTGTCAAGGATCAAAACTGCTTCTCTCTCAGACTGACAGGAGTGGTCCTTCTAAACTACATTTGTACTGATAGTATGCTCAGGTTTATGTTGTGTTCACAGTCTGTTCCAAAATATTCCAGTTGTTACAGAAGAACTAAGCCAAAAGAACAGTTTATCTACTTAAAAAAGTGATACCAGGAAGTCCTGCCAAGTGAGGAAAATGGTCAGATATTTAAGCAGGCAGGGCAGTTAACAAGGATCCCCCTCCCACACGCCTATTATGATCTACTAAGTGTGAAGTGCAACTCTGAAGAGGACGTACCAGCACCGGTCTTGTCTTAACCTTGTCTGAGGTATACTGTCCCAGGCTGTTCTACATGTAGAACGGTTTGCATCTACTGGTGAAAAGTGTTAGTTAATAAAAACAAAGAACAAAAACAAAAACAAAAGCACATACTTGAATTAATTTATAGCTACCTAAATCAAAGAAGAATTCAAGCTAGATCCAATGAAAAACTGCTATTCCTACATACAATTTTGCAGAACACCTGAGATAATGCTATTTGGATTTCTAGCTCCAGCTCAGAAGCTCTCAAGCTCCAATGCCAGTTCCTATGCCAGCTCCTATGCCAGCAGCTGCCCAGTACCCCGATTCCCACATTCCCAGATGTCCATCACAGCAGCAGTGCTGCCAGGACACGAACCTTCCTTCCCTTTGGTACAAACCTATCCACTGAACAAAAAAACGAGGATTCAAAAGTAAGCCCCATTTCTGTCCGAGCCCCATGGGAGATGTGCATTACAATGGGCACCCTTAGAGCTCACCTAACACTTGGCTATGTAATTGATAATGCCTCTTACACTATCACTTTGTTCCTAGTGCTCCTTGTGTTTCTTGATTTGCAGGAGAAAAGCTTGCACAGGAAGGGTGGGGATTGCTTCCAGCCTGCACCACAGCTAGTCTGACGCTGACAGTGTTTACCTAGGAGAGAGAGAGGAGATAAGGTTTTTAACAGCCTCTTGATGAGAAGAGCAAGTAACTCCTCTCTCCTGCTTCCTCTGCAAATACTTCAGACATTAGGCTATTACATTTATGGCAAGCATGGCTAAAACCTTCCTCCTCCGGACCTGATTTAAGAAAGTAGCAAGTACTTTCTAAATAAATGTGTGCCTGAACTCCAGGGATGATCTCAAATTTCAGATCTGAGGGGAAAGAAGAAGTAGGTCTTTAAATTGCATGCCTTCACACCCTGCATAGGCAGGATTTCCAAAAGATTTTTTTATTATTTTTTTTTTTCAGACCCTCCTGATCGATCTAAGAAGCTCCATGTTCATGAATAAAGCTGATTTTTGCCATGGGGCTCTTCCAATGGCCTGTTTCTCAGAGAGCTTACATGCCTTTTGTGGGTGCTTGGACTGTTTTTTGCACTGCCAGTCTCTGTTTCCAGGTGGATAAGGAGATCAGTGTCCATCCATTTTCCACCCATTTACCTGGCTGTCACTGTGCATTTTTCCAAATCACACTATGCAATTGCAGTTGTGCATCCTTCTCCATTGGAACTGAGGTTATGTCAGCCTGTAGGTTGCTCATGTGAAATGGTGGGTGTTGCATGAGGTGCTCAAAAGGCATTTGTAGGTGTGTTTTGTATTTTGTGTGTGTGTGTGTGGGGGGGGGGGGGGGGGGGTTAATATCTTGGATAGGAAAACTTTAAATTCAAAGCCAAAAACAAGGAAGAATTCCTTATGAATTAAACTTCTCCTTCAAGTGAAGAATGTAACTATAGCCATAGTTCCCAAAATAGTGATCAAACCGAATTATGGTGATCAGATGGGCTTCAGTATATTTAATACAGGTACATCCTGAAGTTTTCACCTGTACAACATGAATATTTCAACCAGAATGTGTAGAAAATGAAGTAAATTTTTAGAGGAAACTGAAAACTTACTTATGAATAAGATTTTGAGATACTGGTGAATTATATTAAATGAAATCACCCTCAGAAATATTAGTGCCTGCTATGGTCAGGGTAGTGCTCCATATTCAGTATCACATTCAGTATTGTATATTCCCTGAAAAGAATGGCTGATAACTGAAATCAGAGTAATAAAAAGGGAGCTATTCACTTGCTGTCTGACTGGGGCTCCAAATTCTCATCAAATCAGAAGTAAATACAAAGAATGAATCTGATCACTTCTATTTTAGGATATATTTTTTTTTGTTTGTATTCAACATGCAGATATGGAAAGATGTTGTTTTCTTTTTCAAAAACATGACTCGATTTTGTTGATTGTTGAAAATTAGCTTCATGAATATTTCAGTAAGAAAAAAGCATCCCATCAAGTATTCACTGACTTCACAGACATAATACAAAATTAACTTAAAATAACTTATGTTTACACGGCTGTATTACATGAAAAAAGCAACTTGGTTTGTCTAAAGCAGGGTATTATTTATTCAGCAGAGTGGCTGGAACCAGTGATCTTTAAGGTCTCTTATGACCTAGACCATTAAATGATGATGATTCTGAGATAATTACATTTTCATTATGTATATCTTGTTACCCTAAGTTGTGGTAATCTGAGGAAACCAACTGATTGTACAATTTTTGCTGTATATATATATATATTTAATAAGAGAATTGGCTAAAAAAACTTTCCACTGCTATAGACATTTTATACAATATCCATGCAGTATATATGTCTTATTGTTTCATGCCAATGCCTTATCTCACCTGAATCTGTACCATTTTATGTGGATAGCAGAAAATAAAAAGACTCCTGTTGATCACAAAATCCATGCTCTCAGGATTAAAGAAGAATAGCCTACAACCAACAGTGATTTTCTAAGACACTTCTTCTAGGATAACCTTAAGCTATAGACAAATGTCAGTTTTTGATTAGATGATGTTCTATGAACATCATTCTATGTCAAAATTGTGTAATATTTACAAATACACTAAAAATGAAGGCCTATTATTCAGTTATTAAAGTTTCATTTACAAAGCATTTGCAGTGAGATGGATTATGTAGTGTTTTTCTGAAGAGTATATCCTGTAAATATTTAAGATTTACACACACTGCTAAGAAGACAAGTTACCCTCACTTGTTCTAGTTTACCAAGGTTAAACGCACCTTCTACATTGAATATTTGCAGAGACCCACTGTTTAATCATTGGTATAGCTGCCGATTAATGTATCTCAGTTCTCATATTTCTGACATCACAATGTGTCATAGAAGCACAGAATTGCTCAGGTTGAAAAAGACCTTAAAGTCCAACTGCAATCTAATCATAACTCTAGCACTCTCCAGTAAATCACGTCCCTGAGCTCCACATCCAAACAGTTTTTAATCCAGGTATGGTGACTCGATCACCTCTCTGGGGAGCCTATTCCAGTGCTTAACAACCCTTCTGTAAAGATGTTCTTTCCTGATATTCAACCTAAACCTCTCCTGACAGAATTTCCCTGGCCATTTCCCCTTCTGTCACCCATCATCAGTGAGAAGAGACCAACACCACTCTCACTGTAAGCATCTTTTAGGTATTCAAAGAGAGCAATCAGGTCTTCCCTCAGCCTTCTTTTCCCCAGACTAAACAGCCCCAGTTTCCTCAGTTGCTCCTTGTAGGGCATGTTCTCCAAGCCCTTCACCAAGCTTGTTGCCCTTCTTTGGACCTGATCTAGCACCCCCATGTCCTTTCTGTACTGAGGTACCCAAAACTGAGCACAATACTTGAGGTGAGGCCTCACCAGTGCTGAGTACAGGGGCAGGATTACTTCCCTAGTTCTGCTCAACACAGATACAGGCCAAGATGCCATTGTCCTTCTTGGCCACCTGGGTACATTGCTGGCTCATATTCAGCTGACTGTCCATCAGTATACCTAAGTCCCTTTCCATCAGACAGCTTTCCTGCCACACCTCCCCAATACTGTAGGGTTGCTGTGAGTAGTTGTGACCAAAATGCTGTGGGTAGTTGTGACCAAAATGTGGGACCAGACACTTGGCCCTATTAAAACTCATATAGTTTGACTTGGCCCATCGATACAGTCTATCCAGATCCTCTGGTAGATCAGCGCTCCCTCCCAACTTGTTGTCGTCTGCAAACTTTCTGAGGGTTCACTCAATCATTAATAAAGATGTTAAATAGAAGTGGCCCCAGTACTGGGGACACCACTTGTGACTGGCCACTAACTGGATTTAACTCCATTGGCCACTACTCTTTGGACCCAGCCATCCAGCCAGTGTTTCACCCAGCGGAGCATACACCCATCCAAACTGTGGGCGGACAGTTTCTCCACAAGGATGTTGTGGGGGCCACAGTCAAAGGCTTTACTGAGGTTCAACAAGGTCAAGTGCTGGGTCCTGCATTTTGGCCACAATAACCCCATGCAGCACTACAGGGTTGGGGCAGAGTGGCTGAATGACTGTGAAGAGGAAAGGGACCTGGGGGTGTTGGTTGATGCTCAGCTGAACATGAGCAGACAGTGTGCCCAAGTGGCCAAGAAGGCCAATGGCATCCTGGCCTGTATAAGAAATAGTGTGGCCAGCAGGTACAGAGAGGTAATCATGCCCCTGTACTCATCTCTGGTGAAGCCACATCTTGAGTACTGTGTTCAGTTTTGGGCTCCTCACTACAAGAAAGACACTGAGGCCCTGGAATGTGTTCAAGGGAGGGCAATAAAACTGGTGAGGGATATGGAGCATGAGTCTTATGAGGAGAGGCTCAGGGAGCTGGGATTGTTTAGCCTGGAGAAGAAGAGGCTCAGGGGAGACCTCACTGCACTCTACAACTTGAAGGGAGGTTGTGATGAGGAGGGGATTGGCCCCATCTCTCAGGCAACAAACAGGACCTGAGGAAATGGCTACAAGTTGTACCAGAAGAGGTTTAGATTAGACGTAAGAAGGAATTTTTTCACTCAGAGAGTGGTCAGGCACTGGAATGGCTGCCCAGGGAGGTGGTGGAGTCTCCATCCCTGGCAATATTCAAGAGACATCTGGATAAGTAGCTCCAAGATGAGGTTTAGTGGTTTGCTGTTGCTATGGTAATGGGAGGACGATTGGACTAGATGATCTTGTAGGTCCTTTCGAACCTTGTGATTCTATGATTCTAAGATTCTATGAAGCCCAGGCATACCACATCAACAGCATTACCTTCATCCAGCAAGTGGCTCACCTTGTCATAGGACGATATCATGTTTGCCAAACAGGATCTACTATTCATCAATCCACACTGACTGACTGCACCTGATCCCCTGGTTGATCTTTAATTGATTAGTTAGTTAATTAGTGATGGCTCCTGAGATTGTCTGTGCCGTGACCTTCCCTGGCACTAAGGAGAGATTGATAAGTTTGTAGCTACCAGGATCATCTTTCTGGCCTTTTTGAAGATGGGCATCACATTTGCCAGTCTCCAGTCCACCAGGACATGCTAGGTTAGCCAGGAATGTTGAAGGATGGTAGAGATTGTCTTGGCAACCACATTCATCAACTCCGTCAGCACATCTGGTACCGTGGACTTGTGAATGCCTAAATTTCAGAGCAGGTCCAAAAACATGTCATCATGGATTATGCAGGACCTATTCTGTTCCCCATCCCTATCTACCAGTGTAAATTTTTTTCAGTTTTCATCTTTGACTAAAGCATGTGAATTTCGTTCTTCTAGTTGGATTTGAGCATGTTTTGGGAGAATTATCATTATTCCCAGTACATATTTGGCAGGATGAAAAACATAAACAATTCAGTGCCCAAATACACTTCACAGCTGAAACATGAGCCTTGGTAACAAAGTGTGTAACATAAGTGTGTAACATTAGCTGGACTCAATATCAGAGACTAGAAATCACCACCCTCCTTCTAACACTATATCCACAAAATAATGGAAATTTATTTTCAGCAGAAACAGTATATGGTAGAGTCCAAGATATGCATGTGCTACCTGAGAAAATCAAACTGCTGCTGTGTGTCAGTACAGATTTGCAATTACCGTCAATGTGAAGTTTTCTCATACCAAAAGAATGCAATTAAACACTGAAATGGTGCTGATTTGAGATACCATTGACTAGCTCGTACCTCAGAACTCCATAATGAAAATCATTTTCTTTCGTAGTGAGCCCTAAATGTTATCAATCAAAACCCAGTTGCCTATGGATATAGATACCCTTTGAAATAATATGCTATCAGGATAAATAAGGACACTTCCATTTCTCAGTGCCACTGGAAAAGTGCTCAAAGCTTTTGGCTGTCTGCTTATGAATTTTAATGAGGCCTAGATTTGTCTCAGAAGGAGGCAGCTTTAGTTTTCAAAGTGATTCAGACAAGTCAGTACAATATTAGAAAACAGTACAAAAGCGTGAGTGATAATATAATAAAAGCACTTTGATGAAGCTGTGTTGGGGAGGGGAAGTCAGCTGACACTAATCACCCCTTCTGTTTCTCCTCCTAAACTACAAAATTACCAAATTTGAATCTCTGTTTCCAATGTTATTTTCACCTTTTGTTGCTGAATAGTTTGTGGTATGGGATGAACAGTGAAAGTAGAGGCTGACTGCTACATTTCAGTCTCAGACAGAACGATTTAACACTTCTCAACTGTCAGACAATTGCAGGGCAAATTCAAGCTAATTTTGGCTATAGAAAATTCTTGCTTACTTGAATTACTTTGGTAGAGTATTTAAATCCAGAGTATGATTTATTGTTAGCATAACTAATTCTATTAGAGAGGCATTCAAGATTCCAAATTTAGCCTCTTGTCTTCAACTCCTGCAGACACATGCACACACTTATTTATTGGAATGGCTTTGTTCCAAAACAAACCATGAACAGAGGGAAAAGCTACCTCAGCTGAGTCTAGGTCCCCATTCCAGCAAGAACACACTGCTGGCTCAGGTTGATATTTTCTTCCTCAAGTCCTTCTCTCCAGAGCTGCTCTCAAGGCCTTGTTGGCCCAGCCTGTATTTGTGCTCAGTTTTCCCCAAATGAGCTGCAGCATTTTGCACTTGGCATTGTTAAACTTCCTGTAGTTTGCATGGATTCACCTCTTAATGGCATCCCTTCTCTCTTTCCTCTCTGTTTTTTTCATATTTCCCAGCTCTGGGCAAGCCTGTTCATTACTTCCTTATCTGCAAAGCAGAGAACATCATTGCCCACTGTCACTATAACTGCAAGATGCTTACTTCTGTGACATCCTCAAAATCTCCTGGAGGAAGTCAAGAAGTACTTGAGAACTCCTAGCTCTGATGGGGTGATATGTGATACGTAAGAGTCACAATGCATGCAACATTTAGGGGTTTCTCCAATCTAGACAATCCCTTTGGAGGTTCATTGGAATATCATTGGAAAAGGTACACCTCAATGTCTCAGACATCAGCAGCTGTATTCTGAGAATCAGAGGCCTAATTAGCACAGAGAACAGCTTAGCTGCAGCATTAAATCAAGATGGAATACACTTAAAGCTTCACGGTCCCTGTGCCAGCCTAGACTGCATGGTTGAGTCATGCAATCTGCCTCCCAGTTACTGCAACTTTGCTACCATAATCATCAGTATCTTGTTATTTTCCCACAAAACAAGGCTCTGGACTTTGCAAAATGCAGGGATCTGCTGGCTTGGAAGGGCTCGGGAAGAAACAGTACATGGAAAAAGTCAATGTTTGTCAGGCAGAAAAGGCCAGCTGCAGCTCCACTGGGTTTCCATGATCTAAAGAGTCATGTGAAGCGAGAAAGGCAAGAAATACTGAATCCATTAAAGTTCAGTTTCTTTTGGGGAATGCTTGAGTGGCTGCAGAGAAACTGGAAGAAGAAACTGGTTTACCCTACTTCACAACACTGTTGTTTGATCTCTCACTGTAAGCCTCTCACTCCCATGCTGACATGTCCCTGTTTCCTCTGAAGAAAAACAGTGGTGTGAGAGATACCCCACTTTCTGCCTCTTCTCTTGGCCTTCCATCTTCAGTTCTCCCTGCTGGAAAAATGTCACTTCTGAAAGACCAAGCAGATAATGCAGAAATGCAATGGCATGATAATGATGATGGGAAGATCTTCATTTGCTCTCCCATGTTAGCAACTTCGGACTTACTGTACTTATTTTCAGGATCTCCTCTGATTTCTGAAGGTAGATTCCTAGAATCCTAAATGTAACAGCAGACAGAAATTCCAATACTGATAAGAGCTTGTGTGAGTTTTCATGAGTTCACACAAAAATCTCTCAATTCTTCATCTGACCTTACTGCCAGGAACATCTAAAAACATTCACTATACTGAACAAATGCAATAGATTCAAGTAAACTCAGTGCTGCTGCTTTTCTCATCTTCCTTTCATACCTTTATCCTCATTTCCTTTCCTAACTATTTTTTTTTTCTTCTCATCTTCACATACAGGATTGTTCTCTCCTAAAAACTTACTCGACATTCTCACATCCCGTCTTCACACTGTTTCTTAACCAGCATTTGTAAAACAACATATCTGTTCTTGTTCCCTTTATGTTTTGCAGCGTTTCTGCTCCCTCTCCCTTCAAGCTTTTTTTTCACAGTAGGAACCATTTTTATTTGAAATTCTTTTAAATTCCCTCACACTTTTTCTTAGTAAAATTCAATAGTTGATCTTGTTTGTCTGTGTTGTATTTCTCTTTCTTCCCCCAAACATTGCCTTGCCATGAAAGAAAGAGGAAACAGTATTCTTAGCATGGCAATAGAACAAATGATGAGTTTGAAAAAAATAAACTAATTCTAGCTAGTAAGGACAGACTCTAAGCCAACTTAAGTATTGTCATAGTATCTTTCAAAAAAATGTTGGAGTAGGTGGGGAATATTCAGTTTATTCCTGAACTCATCACTGGTTTCCTCTATATGCGAGCACGCAACATGTTATTTTCATTACTCTTAGACGTGTAAAGTATGTTTAGGAGGTGGTATATTCATGTGACGTAGAAAGGGATTTATTCTTGCATTTAAGCACTGCCACACCCAAAGAAAAAGGTTTTCTGCCTTGCAGTAGGTTAATAATTAGCCCAGCACAAGAGTTCTTTTTATTCTGGGTAAGTGATAACTGCGCCTGTTCTTGAGGAGAGTCATCAACATTTTCCTGAAGGGGACAGAAATTAGTGTGGAAGTACCAAACAAAGCATTGCTATAGGCAGAAAGCAAAAAATCTGGATAATTACCAAATCATCTCCCAAATCCCTTGGGACTGCAGCTTATAACGTGCCTCCATAAATCCAAGTATAAGAAAATGTGGGATCAACTCAGCCTCCCACTCATACCTTTTGTTGTTCAGGATTGCATATTTTTAACCCTCATTTACTAACAAGAGTATATATGTTAGGTCAGCAAATTTCTTCTCCAAACGGGTCAGGCTGTGGAAATTACATAGTTATTCATGAAAAGGTTGCAAGCTGGTCCAGGGGACCATTAAAGGAATTCCTGATTATTTGAGAGTCTGTGTTCAGGATTACCAATCTCCTAGAAGAAGGGCTGCTTAAAAATGAAGATGATGTAACCAGATAAGAATTTACACAGACTTTAAACAGGGTTGTAAAGATAATGATGTTTATTAAAAAACACCCATGCACCCCATCCAAGGATTAAAACAATTAACAAGTGTGCGAATTTGGAGGTAGTTCCTCAGAAGACTGGTACTACTTTTACATAAAAGTATTCCACTGTTGATAAATAAAACCTTTTATGTACAAAATGGTGTATGAACTCACTGAAATACTCATGAGACTCATGATGTCTGTTTTCCTAAGGAGGAACGTGAGGCTATGGAATCTATGCCAAGCCATGACCAAGCCACAGATAATATTTGTGGTACCTGGGATTAAAGGTCCTGGTTCCCCGATAAGATCTGAAAGAGATTTAGATACTTGTTTTCACTCACAACAGGGTAAGCAGTGACAAAAACCCTTTTCCAGAGAGAAGCTCCTGAATACCAGAACTGTCAAGCTTTAACCTCATCAAGTGGGAATGAACTTCAAAATGGGAAAGTACAAAGCTGTGCAAGCACTAAAGCCACATTCTTTGTCCAGAGATGGGAGTTATGAACCATAGAAATCCTGTGTCAGCAATCTCAGATTATGGCAGACGTGCAGGGAATGAAGAGATTATCAAAACTGCCATGAGCTAAACTTACGACACACAATCCTGCAAACGATCTGCTGTTCAACAGGTGCCAGCACAGAGCTTTCAACATTGGGCACAGGTGTTTGAAATGCTTTATGGGAGTTAGAAGCCCTGCCTCTGCATGTTGAACCTGCTTCTGGAAAGTCTGTACTTGGCCAGGCAAGTATGACAGCAGTTTAATTTTTTGCTCCCAGAGTTATGACTTCCTGCACAGGCTGTTGGAGACCTTACTGCTATCTAGATGAAATGCTGGGGTTTTATGTTTTAAAATAAGCAGATCTCTGACAACTGCATGAGATCTGTTTAATTTTCATGCATACAAACACAGCAATTGTAACCACTGCAGCTAAAAGAAAATACAAATATTTGTTACAAAAGATCTGATTCCACAGACCACTAGATACCCATAAATCCAGTCTTACAGAACATTAAAAAGAAAAAAACAAAGTTAGGTCAAGTGATCTATATCTTAATAAAAATGCAGTTTTTCATATTTCTAGCCACAGCAAATAATCTTAAAAACATCCTCTTATGTACTGGAGAATGGTACTTTTGTCATCATCCCATTTTACTGATGAGAAAATCAAGACTGCAGCTTCTTTCAGGAGAAACTTGTCATAATTTACATCTGATCTCTGGCCCTGAGAGGAATCCTGGATGAGTCTCTTTCCAGCTGTAACTCAAATTACCTTTACTTCAGTTTGGGTGTACACGATCCTTTCAAGACCTTGAACTGAAAGCAGTGCTGTTAGAGTTAAGGCACAAATAATCAACTAGAGTAAATAATCATAACTTTCTCTGACATATTGGAACAACGAAAGTGCAGCCACTTCTGTCACCATTATTTATTCATTTTATGGGAAGCTGAAAATATTAAGCACTTCAGACCTCTTTTTCAAATAGATGAAATAAGAAACACGTGTTTGAACAGATAACAGCATCAAAACTGGGACATGAATGAGTCCCTACTGATTTGTTTTTGTTTGCTACATTCATTGATGGGATCTTTTAAGGACTAATTTTTCCTCGTTTACTTGCAAATATTCTAAAGTATTGGGATGAGTTCAAGAAGTTTTGTTCTTTGACTCATCAGTTCCAACCCACAATATATATTTTTTTAAGTTGTAAAGGCTTATGGCCTGAAATTGGGAATACATAGACTAGGCAAGCATTGCTCTTCACTCTGGATTGGGTACTGACCTGTCAGTGTAGCCTCCCTGAGGGCACTTCAGTTTACTGTGCAGGTGCATGTAAGAAAACTCTGAAACTGGAAAAATACTTCCCTTTTCACAAGATTTGTGTGTTACGCATGCCAAGCAGTCCATCAAAGGAATAACTGATCACCCTTTCCCTATCATGATGAGCCTAGCACGAGAGAAAAATGGACGAAACAATATTCTCCATATCCACAGACTGGCTAGTATTGTGCTTAGACAGTATTTGCTTTTTGAGGGGGTTGTCTCCAGATTTGAAGTGCTTGATGGAAGTGCTGTGTCTTTTTTTCAGAGCTGTCTTCTGTGACATCTTTAGTTTAAAAGCTACAGACTTCCTTGGAAATTCATGGAGAAGTTCAGACAACTCTCCTCTAGATAGCTTAAAAATATATCTGCATGGAGCCCATGGAATTTACTTAGAGATTATAATCTCGGCACAATGAAAATCATTTTTCAAGCTTTGAAAGGTTTTTTCTAGCTTTCCACATTTCTCCCAACTTGTTATTTCAAACGACAGCTATTGTTCATTTTTCATCCCTTAAAAATTGATATATTAGACTGCTTCACATTCTTTATTCTCCATTACAGAAAAAAATAAATGTGATAATTCTTGTCCTAATTATATATTTTCCCAGTAAGCCACTCCTCCCCACTGTCCAACACTGCAGTATTTCAATCTGGTAAACATGGTGAAGAGTCTTAGATTTTGTGGGATCCTAAGGCATTAGTGAATTAGCAAATACTTTTCTTGTATTTTACAGTGCTGCTAATAAAACACATTATTGCCAGAAGAGATTTTTCTTCTTTGTAATCACAGGCAATTGAACATGATTTACTGTTTGGTCAGTATGAGCCTGAATAATATGAATTACAATCTCATAATTGCTTTTAGGTGATTGGGAAATAACAGGCAGGTGGGTGGGTTTTTTTGTTTGTTTATTTTTATTTTTTTTCTGTTTCTTTGTTTGTTTTCTCTCAGAAGGAAACAACATCCAAACCCAGGAACATAACAGACACAATGCCATTTTAGTGCATTGCTGGGAATACTTAATTAGAGCTTTTCAGTACAAGTCAATATTAAAGCTCCAGAACAAATTTATAGCCTTTAAAAATTTCACTGGGATTTAAATTCAAACAAAGGCTGCTAAGTGACAAAATTCTAACAGAACTTCTACTGAATGCTAGGACACTGACTATAACAAATAATCCTGCCATTCTCTATCATAAATTTCACAGTAATCCCAGTAGAAATTATTCCTCTTGAACTCCAAAAGAGAAAAATAAATATCGCCCCAAACCTGTTTTCTCCATACAGATCATTCTCTGTCATTCTAACATAGAATGACTGTCAGACAATTACAGAAGCACATACCTTAGAATTATTTCTCCATTTTAAAATGTATGACTGTCGTGCTAGATATGAGTGGCAAGTGACATTCTGAAAGGAACTTTTAAACCAGTAGCAAGCAAATTTCTGAACAGTTCTATGAGCTTGTCCACCATGCAGTTTCTTAGAAGCGACACGCCTTTTATAGACATCTTTCTCCTGACCCTGGCCCCAGTTATTTCCTTTTATTTCAGTGCTGAAACACTGCAGGGTTAGTGGCTACCTGCTACATTGGGATCTAAATAAAAAAAGGATAGAAAAGAAAAGGATAGAAAAGGATAGAAAAGGATAGAAAAGGGAAGGGAAGGGAAGGGAAGGGAAGGGAAGGGAAGGGAAGGGAAGGGAAGGGAAGGGAAGGGAAGGGAAGGGAAGGGAAGGGAAGGGAAGGGAAGGGAAGGGAAGGGAAGGGAAGGGAAGGGAAGGGAAGGGAAGGGAAGGGAAGGGAAGGGAAGGGAAGGGAAGGGAAGGGAAGGGAAGGGAAGGGAAGGGAAGGGAAGAGAAGAGAAGAGAAGAGAAGAGAAGAGAAGAGAAGAGAAGAGAAGAGAAGAGAAGAGAAGAGAAGAGAAGAGAAGAGAAGAGAAGAGAAGAGAAGAGAAGCTGTTATTTTAAACATGATGTCATGAGAGAGAGTTTTAAAAAGTCATTATAGGTGATCAATGTGCCGTACTAACAGTATGTGACATTTGCACACGTCTTCTGCGCTGACTAAACAAACATGCAACATACAGTTGGTATTTATAAATGTCATATAACCAAAAGTTTTATTTAAGAAGTTGTATTGAGGAAGTATGAACCAATTTTGATATAAAACAACACCAGTGATTCTGATTACTACTTAGAAGTGAATCACAGAAACACAGAATTAAAGAATCATGGAATGGTTTAGGTTGGGACCACGAAGACCACTCGGTACCAACCTCTGACCATGGGCAGGGCTGCCACCCACCAAGACAGGCTGCTCAGGGCCCCATCCAACATGGCCTTGACCATCTCCAGGGGTGGGGCATCCATAGCTTCCCTGGGCAGCCTTTGCCAGTGCTTGAAAATAACTAGCCCCTTGAAATTTAAATCCATAACAGATAATTGACATGTTAGAGTGGTAAGAGGATATGGGGAAATTTTTTCAGCTGCTATCGATTGTACATGGCTGTGCTACTGAAATACTTAGTGAGTGTGGATTGCTGATACATTTTCTGAAGGGGAAAAGCTTTGTAGAATGATTATTTTTGTAAAGAGATGTATTGTAGGATTTGCCTTCACTGTCTGTAATGCTCACTGTAATGTCTGGGAAAGTAAAACACGTTGTAAAGAAAGTAGACCAGATAAAATACATTGAAACTGTATTTTAATCCCATTTTGCAACAGCAATGACTTGGCTTAAATATCAAGAAAACGAGATGCACAAATACTTTCTTATTTGACTCCTATGTTGGCTGAAAAAATTGCTTATACAACTAAGGTTTTATTTGAATAGTTATATGATTCATGCTATTCTACTCAAAGTATATTTTTAGTATATTTTCATTTGCCCTTGGAAAGCTTTTCAAGAGAGTCTTGAGAAAGTCTAAAAGGCAGGAGAAGCTCAGAGGTAGAAGAATATGACCAGTTTTGTTATTACTCGGTATTTAAGGAGGCATCAAAATAGGTTACTGAAGCTATAGAATGTATCCAGTAACAGACTGGCTAAAGTGAAATTTAGGAAGAAATAAAGTGCCTAAGGCTCAGTTTCATCATGAATTGAGGTGTTGAATACACTTTCTTTCATCCCAGATGAATACATTAAAAAACACAAGACACCAAGCCCCAGAGCTCAGCTGCTGCATGAAGAAAGCTTTCACAATACGATGAGAAGCAGCCTTGTCTGTTAGTATGGCTGTGTAACATGCCTCCTGTGAGGTACCTGACACCACCAATCAGAAGAATGAAGAGGTTCCTGTTGTGTAAGTGGCTCATCAGATTCCCTTGTGCATGTGCATGCTTTTCAGCAGTTGAGCCAGTGAACTTTTCAACACATCTCCTTTCTGTCTTGATTTATTAAGGAAAGGAAAGCTGAGTACACCCAGGTCCTCTTATACTGAAAAACAATGCCAAATTCTGAACACTGTAAACTTACCACCTGGACATCTTTATCCCTAAAAATATCACTGAGTAAGCTATTGTTGTGAGCAGTAGACATACTTCGGGTTAGAGGCTGCTCATCCTTCATATAGTATCAATTTGCTCTCCAAGGAGAGGACACAGTGGTGCTTGTACTCATGTGCTGGGTGATTTGTCTACATTAAAACCAATCTTTTACTCCCAGAAGATATTTTAAGCCTATTATTCTGTGAAATTTATGTTAGAGGTTTCATACACATTCAGTATATTGTTACTCTTATGGACTTTCTTTGTTGAGCAACCAAAATGTGTGTGATGTGGTTTCATATTCACAAAACTCACATCTTTGATTTTGTAGAAATAATTACAAAGCCTGTAGCATACACATATAGAAGCATAGGAGCATGTAGAACCTAAATCAACCTCATAGTTCTCTTTATTCTCCTAGAGCAAATGTTTCTTCTGAGATGTTCCACCAGAACTGCAGTGGAGCATATTTGCATTCCTACATTATTTTTTTTTCATATACAAATATAAACTTTAACTTCTGTAGAGCTTACAAATAACTTAAGATCATGAAGTCTACAAATCAGTTCATTCACAAGCGGGCTCCTTGCCCCTCTGCCATATATGCAAGTGCACTGGCATGCTTTTCTGGTGCAGCCCTTGTAAATGTGCGCCACAAATTTCATGAAACATGGATTGTCTCAGGATCATGTAATTGGTGTGCATTCACTGAATGCAGATAACCTTTGGAATTCAAAGTGGATAATACCCTCTTTTTAGACATTTTAGAAAATAATTAAATATGGGGAAATTAAGAGTCATTAAAACAAGCGATTTACAGAGATTTCAAATCTGAATGCCTAAGCTATCAACGCTTCTATTCTGAGGTGCTAAACCAATTTGTTTGATGATATTTTTCACATATCCAAGTATTTAAACATATATGTGACCTTCATTGCATACTTACTTTACATGAATAAATTTGAATGGCACTATTGTACTACAACTGCATGGATCTTTCTCACTATGCATATTTGCAAGTAGAAGGTCTCATATTCATGCAAATAGGAAAAACTGTACTGCCTACTAATGATGAGATGCATATAGATCAGAGCTAGAGCATATAATAATTTTTATGTCATTTTAATATAATTTTTCATGAGCAATGGAGACATATTCAACAAGTACTCCTTGTTCAAAAGCAGGTGAACAGAGAATCATAGACTCACAGGATCATAAAATGGCTTTGGTTGGAAGGGACCTTGAAGGCCACTCAGTTCCAATCCCCTGCTGTGGACAAGGCTGTCACCCAACAGACAAGGCTGCCCAGGGACCCAACCAGCCTGGTCTTGAGTGCCTCCAGGGATGGAACATCCACAGCTTCTCTGGGCAGCCTCTGCCAATGCCTCATTACTGTTCCAGTGCCTCACTCAACACCACGTGAAGCTAGTAAGTGGCAATAATATAATAACAAATATGAGTTCAGTGATTGAACTCATGCCAGAGGAGTTTGAGGATGCTAACATTTTTACAGATAAAATAATTATCAGCCAAACTGGCCAGGGAAGACAGAAAAATTGGTGATCTGCAAACTACAAATCACTGGAAGCCAAAGGATTATTCTGGAAAAATATCTGTTTAGATCTGAAGAATCTTGTCTAATCTGCCATTTAATTTGCTACTTTACAGAGAAAGCAGTATTTTTTTTAAGGCAGATATCTGTGCAGTATCATACAATGTATCTGTCAAACATCCCAAATACACATAACAAAAACTCTCTGCCTCTATGCTCTGTGGTCCTGGGGATTGCAAGTAATGTTCAAGCCTTCATTGTTGTCCTGTACATCCCATTTTAGCAAGAAGAAGACTGAGGGGAAAAGGGCTTTCTAGGCTGGCTCAACACTATTCTTCCATTCTTTTGAATTTAGTCACTTAGTTTTTTGTATATGAAAAAGTGGCTTCCTTCTAACTGGAATGCTGAGAATGAATTGCAGTATGTCTTCTCATCACTTTTAATTAGATAATGTATAAAAAAAGAGCACTTTATTTTGCTATTTATTTTCATACTGGATGTTTTTTATAATACCTGATGTTACCCAAGAATCTTGCCTCATAGAAGTTGTTTATGTATATTTCCTTTCAAAATCTAGCACTTCTATAGTTGTCAAAAACACAGTGGTCATAAGGAATAAAAAGTACTTTTTCATCAGTACAAATTTAATTCTTTAAATGTAGTTTCACACAGCCCTTTCATACCAGCGCTTCATAAATTAATTGTCAGAAATCGATGCCAAGTAGGTTATAAATTTTCTTGATGAAGGGGAAGTGCAAAAGGCCAGCCTTATATTTGTTCTAAAACAGAGGCCTCCTCTTGTTAAAATAGAGAAAGTTCTCTTGTTAAAAAAGAGAAACATACTCAAGGAAGTTCCTGCATTTTTTCCACGTATATAGTATGATGCTCCTTCCCAAATGAAAAACACTTCCATTGTCTTTGATTGGAAGTATTGTAATTAAGAATGCATTTGTAAACATGAAGATTATTCTATACATGTAATTTGTTTGCACAAAGTAAGGTTCAAACATTTTGAATTAGGGCAGTACAAGACACTTCACTGCAAGAATTGAGGAATGCTTTTCAGATGAACAGCAATGAAAAAAATAGTTTCAGATTGATGATGAGTGTGCAAGTGATCTCGGGTTTAAGGAATAACAAATACCACTGACTCCAAGAATTTCAAACTGAATGCCTGATTTAGGTGTTTTATCACAATGGATGTGTTTAGATGGAGTACTTATATTTGATCAAAAATATATGCAATGTTATGTGTATATTTTCTAAATTCTCTAATTTGGTGCTTCATGTATAAACACAGCTCAGAACATCTGAAATAATTTTCAGTTTTATGTAATATAAATGACTTTCTATTGTGCACTAGAACAAACACAATTAATTTCTTGCATCTCTGCATTCTCAAAGGCAGCTCTTATACTCCATAAAGTCCAAAAAGTACCAAGAGAATATTAGAATTGTGAAGAGGCCATATAGAGAAATACAAATTAAAATGCAAAATTTGTAAGCCCTCTAAACTCTGCTCTTAGGTGTTGATGATTTGTTTGTTTGCTTATTTGGTTTTGTTGTTGCTGTTTGTTTGTTTCAATAAAGAAACAGAACCTGTTTGCTGACAGAGTTTTAAAGATCGAACTCTGGAACCAGAAAGATGTTCCTAATCACACTGAGATGGTCAGATACTCTTGTGCAAACAAAGAGAAAACACCTTCTTCAGTTTATTCACCTTTCATGCATTAGTCCAATGTATTAAACTAGTAATAGGCTGAATTTTATTTATTTATTTATTATTTATAAAACCCCAAAATCTGAAACTTTTGTTGTGTTCCAATGCAACTGGGCTTAAAAGCCTAAGATCCATCAGCTCTAGAAAAACTTGGTGATCAGAAGCAGTACTTTCCAATTCTCTTGGGAACAATTTCTTCCTTAACAAGATACATTAATGTATTATCTAAAATATATTTTAATTTTAAAACTGATTACATGTCAAGCACATTTATAGCAATGCTTCTGTTTAGTAGAAATACTACTAAAATGCTGGTGGTACTTGTTTGAATTGAATTCCAGCTCTTTTCAAAAGCAATGTATTATCAACCACAAAGAATAGTCACTAAATAAATCAGAATTGTGACCTTGCCCACTTTTGATACAACAAGCTACATATTATATTATATATATATTATTATACCAATATACCAATATGCATATTGGTATATTAAAGTCTCCACATTATAATATATGAAAATCAGTTTGCTTATTAAAATATTTTGCATCTCATGAAACAAAGACAATATAACTTTCTTTAAATGACTGAAATTTTTATAGGTATTTATATACACAATTTGCTTGCTTGTCAATGTAAATCAGTCGACCTGAAAAAAAAAATTCCTTGGACTACGTTAAATCTTGTTAGATTATCCTTTTCTACCTCAAAAGAAGATACTAATTTTCAGAGAATCCAGGATCATGTAGATTTGTTGCTCTGTAGATGCAACAAAATGTTGTTGTATCTGCTGTCTTAGACTAGTCTAAAAAAAGGATTGTTATTTGCCAGGTTTTCCAATAACTGACTCTTTTTAGATGAATCATAACAAGACACTGAAAACTTGGCAATTACATCAATGACTCTGCACCATGTATTGTACATGACCTGCATACTAAAGGAGAGGAATACAAGTAGGAAGGAATGCTTTCCGCAGTGTCTGAAACTCACCTCATCTCATTACATCCACTGTGTGCACAGTCTGACTCACTTAGAAGACAGATGTAAGACCAGCATGTCCTACAATCCACACTAACTGTTATTGCCTGAGTTCCCATGCTAAAAATAGTTACTAAATATCCTGAGATTTCCAACAGAAGAACCTCCAGGAAAAAATATTCTGAGACAGATTCAGATTCTAGCCAGATTTTCATCAGTGTGAGAAAATGTGAGTGATGTTCTAAGCAAATTTGTCCTGATTTTCAGATGCTCTCAGCAGTTTTTGCTTTCATCTGGTTCACCTCTAAGACTATACAAAATGGTATGCTTGTATAATCTGTGAAAGGTCTTCTCTGGTCTCTCATAAAAGTCTTGGCAGATAAATGTGAGTAACACAAAAGACATCATCTTTTTTTCCTGAAACTGAATGCTGTAAACAGGTTTTCCAAACACATTGTTACAAGCCCACTGTTCTAAGAGGATGAAATTATATACAACACTCTTCATGTTCTTTTTTTTTTTTTTTTTTTTTTTTTTTTTTCTTGGAAGTATATTTTTAGTTAATGCATTTCATCCTTGTTGTTTCTAATTGTTTTCTGATGAGATGAGAAACACTTGATAAGACTAGGAATAGCAAATAACGCAGAGAAAAGACTGCAGTGTCTGGGAACAGAAAAAAGAAGTCCAATCTGTTGAATTTCTTTTGAGCATGAAGAAAGAGAAAATATCTTGTTTCAACAAGCTGATATTCCTAGCTGTGTGATTTTCTGCCTGAAACATACACACTGTAGAAGTGCATGTATACATAAAGATGCTTGCATGTCAGATCACCAACATGTATATAAATACAGTATATAAGTACAAGTATCCATTTTCCACTGATTGTAGTTTAGGGTTCACTGCTTCCAGAAATATTTTTTTCACTCTTACTCCCACAGAATCATTTCAGAAACAGAAGTCTCAGTTGTCTTTGCAGTGAAAAGCTTATTCATAATCATAGAATGGACTGGGTTGAAAAGGACCACAATGATCATCTAGTTTCTACCCCTCTGCCACGTGCAGGGTCACCAACCACCAGACCAGGCTGCCCAGAGCCACATCCAGCTTGGCCTTGAATGCCTCCAGGAATGGGGCAACCACAAACTCTCTGGACAACATGTTCCAGTGCATCACTACCCTCTGTGTGAAAAACTTCACCCTAATATCTAACCTAAACCTCCCATGTCTCAGTTTGAAACCATTCCCCCTTGTCCTATCATTATCCTCCCTCATCAACAGACACATCCTTCTTGTACTGGGGCCCCCAGGCCTGGACGCAGTATTACAGATGAGGCCTCACAAGAGCTGAGTGGAGGGAGACAGTCACCTCCCTCTCCTTGCTGGCCACTCTGCTTTGAATGCAGCCCAGAACATGGTTGGCCTTTTGGGCTGCAAGCGCACACAGTTGGCTCATGTCCAGCTTCTCATGGAAGTTCCCCCAAGTCCTTCTCCACACGGCTACTCTCACGGAATTCTCCTATAATAATACCTGAAATTGCCCTGACCCAAATGCATCACCCTGCACTTGACCTTGTTGTACTTCACTAGGTTCTCATGGACCCACTTTTCCAACCCAATAAGGTCCCTTTGGAAAGCTTCCCTTCCCTCCAGTGTATCAAGTGCACTACTCAGCTTGGAGTCATCTGCAAACTTGCTGAGGGTGCGCTGGATTCCATTGTCTATGTCATTAACAAAGATGAAGAGCACCTGTCCCAAGATTGAGCTTTGAGGCACACCACTTGTGATTGGCCTCCACCCAGACAGAGAACCACTGATCACAACCCTTTGGCTGCATCCATCCAACCAGTTCTTAATCCATTGGACAGTCCGCCTTTCAAATCCATACTTCTCCAACTTAGAGAGGATGATATGGTGAGTGACCATGTCAAAAGCTTTGCAAAAGTCCAGGTAGATGACATCCATCACCCTTCCCCTGTCCACCGATGATATCGCTTCATCATAGAAGGCCAACAGATTGGTCAGGCAAGATCCACCCTTGGTGAAGCCATTCTGGCTGTCTCAGATCTCCTCTTCATCTCATCTGTGCCTTAACATAGTAACCAGGAGGTTACTGCTCCATTATCTTCTCTGGCACAAAGGTGAGGCTCATTGGTCTGTAGTTCTCTGGGTCATCCTTTCTCCCTTTCTTAAAAACTGGAGTAACCTTCCTCTTTTTCCAGTCACCAAGGATGTCACCACATCAGCCATCTCTCTCAGAATGCTGGGATGCATGTCTCCTCCTGCCTATGTACCTATAGAGACCTTTATTATTTTTCACATCCCTTGCCAAGTTCAGATCCATCTATGCCTTGGCTTTCCTGATCTGATCTCTACACATGTGGACAACATCACAGAATCACAGAATTATCAAGGTTGGAAAAGACCTAGAAGATCATCTAGTCCAACCATTGCCAATACTTCCCATCTAAATCATATTCCTTAACGCAACATCCAAACATTTCTTGAACACCCCCATGGTCGGTGACTCTACCACCTCCCTGGGCAGTGCATTCCAATGCCTGACTACCCTTTCCGAGAAGTAATACTTCCTAATGTCCAGCCTGAATCTCCCCTGTTGCAGCTTGAAACCATTCCCTCTAGTTCTATCACTAATTACACAAGAGAAGAGGCCAACCCCCTGAATACATCCCTGTATTCTTCCTACAAAGCTCCTATATTTTTCAGTTCCAGACTCAAATCCTCAAGAGACTGCTTTCTTTTCTCATTAATAAAAGACCTGTCATTAATCAAGTAGCTAGGGAATTCTGGTATCTACTCACTCTACAGGTTCTTGATATGGATTAATTCCCACCTTCAAGGGCTCTTAGCTTGGGCCTTTTCCCACAAAGGGGAAGTGTGATTTGGGGAAAGAAATATGTAATGCCTTACCAAGAGAGGACCACTGAGACACGAGTGTTGGAGGGGGAGGCATTACTTTTTGTTCTCTGCTCTGACACTGCATTCCTGCACTGTGACACTGACTTCACAGGGTTTGGAGAGTGACAGAGGAGCTGCATAGCGCAGAGAATAATAGTGCCAATGCTGTGATATATTTGCCAGAGATTACAGGCTAATGTGCCCGTAAAACTTCTTCCCACAGAATGCCTTGGGCTATGGGTTTACCTCTCTCTTGTGATGTGATGGGGATTGAAAGCAGTAGGTGTCACAGAGTCAGATGAGTGGGAATTAGGTCAGCTCACAACTTGCTACCACTTGCTATTAGGAATCCTCTCTTACAGGATGGGCCAACACTCAAATCAGAGATGTTCCCAAAGGTCTAATTTTCATTTTACCAGCTGATAAAACTAAAAGAGAAATGTTAAGTGTGTTGCCTAACTGATCTTACATGTGTTTTGATACAAAGAGCTCATGAATATTTAACTATTTATTGGCTTCTTTTCTGCAGCCAATGGAGAAAAATTCAGATCAGAAAAGATTTGAAGTTAGAGCTCCTCTCTGGACTGAGGGAGATGGCAGTCAGTTTCTAGGTCTCACACACAGGTAAGGAAGTCATTCCCCAGTAGAATGGACAGTGTGTGGTCTCTTATAGTGGAAAATGAAAGAGCATAAGAGAATCTGTTTTTGTCACCATGCAGCAGCGGGAAAGCCTGTGGAATGTGAAAAAAAACTGCTTTCCCCCTTCCTGATGAGAAGAGTCTCATCAAAGCAAGACCTGTAACCTGGTGCTTCCTATTTGCCACTGTGGCTCACAGTTTGGAATATAGTATATGTGACCGATTTTATATTAACCCATATTGGAACATATTGGAATGTTATGTACTTATTTACTTTTTATACAGCCTTAATAAGGGCAGATAGAAAGACTGGATGACAGATGAACATTCAGAATTTTTTTAAACCCAGGATATACTGTACCAGGCCAACACAATACTCAGCTTGCATAATCTGTGGCTGTGAAATATAGGTGGAATTAATATGGCTAATATGTGCTTATTCATACAGCCACTTCAGAAGAAAATATTTTTTATGGAATTTATTCTGAGTACTAGATAAGATGAATAAAATTTCCCCAATGGCTACTTTCAATCTTTGTTTACAACATCAAAAAAGTCTGAGACTCAATTATTTATCTACCCATTATTTATTCATTCACCTAGTAGTAGCTCAGTAAACTGGCATGTGGTTCGGCTTCTCAGTTTTCCCCTAAGAATTCTAGCCAAGCACTCCTGCACAAAGGAAAGCCAGTGAGTATTTTTATTTGAAAACACAGAGAAATCAGCCATATCTTTTAAAATCTCTTTCATTATGGCTTTAATTGGTGATAGTCATGACCCAGACAGTATGGTTCAAGCTTGGTTACAGTCTTCAAATGTTTGAAGACTTCTAAAGTATTCTCACACTTCATTGTGCCCTTGAAATCTGCTCCCAGAACATCTGCTTATCGCTATAATACATTGAGTAAGTGTATTTGATTACATGTTCCAAACGCAGAGAAGAAATGGATGAATGTTTACACACACTGAACTAGTTTATTTGAGGATGCTGTTATTCTCCGAAAGTATAAAACCACTTCAGCTGAGTTATTCTTGCTCTGAATTCCCCTTTCTTGCTTCTTGCCTGTGAGTCATAGCTTCTACCCTAACTATACAAAAGCTTCTTCTTTCACATCATTTCCCCTGCATTCAGTGTTCCCTAAAACTTATTTTTATTTAGTAAGACAAAATAAGTTCTCATCAATCAAATGAAGTACCAGTATTTGGATTTCATTATTGTCAAAAACATCAAAATCTGTGAGGATGGAAAGATTTTGGGGGGGGGGGAGGGGGGGGAAGGTTTAGGTTAAAAAAAAAAGGAAGGGAGGGAGAGAGGGAGGGAAGGAGGGAGGGAGGGAGGGAGAAGGAAGGAAGGAAGGAAGGAAGGAAGGAAGGAAGGAAGGAAGGAAGGAAGGAAGGAAGGAAGGAAGGAAGGAAGGAAGGAAGGAAGGAAGGAAGGAAGGAAGGAAGGAAGGAAGGAAGGAAGGAAGGAAGGAAGGAAGGAAGGAAGGAAGGAAGGAAGGAAGGAAGGAAGGAAGGAAGGAAGGAAGGAAGGAAGGAAGGAAGGAAGGAAGGAAGGAAGGAAGGAAGGAAGGAAGGAAGGAAGGAAGGAAGGAAGGAAGGAAGGAAGGAAGGAAGGAAGGAAGGAAGGAAGGAAGGAAGGAAGGAAGGAAGGAAGGAAGGAAGGAAGGAATCACTTTAAGCATATCACTACAAAAGGGATATGGTTAAAGAGTTTAGAGAATTACAGGTTTTGTAATAAGCAAAAAACTCCATGTCAATGCTAATTGATGTAAGTCAGGAATGCAAACAATCTAGAAATTCCAATAAATTGAAATACTTCATTGCATTTCCTTAGGATCAGGCATGTCCTGAATTTACTTTCTCATTTATCCTCTCCAGACAGGCAACATACCTAAAACTAATGCACTAAGACCTATTTATGATAGCGCACATGACAACATGTCTCACTGAAGTGGTTCCATGTAAGTACATTTTCTCCTGTCAAAGAAGGAACAATAAATGTTTTATGTCAATTCAAATGTCTTGGTGTCATATTCATCCACCTCAGAAAAAGGCTGTATAGTAATCAAGTATAAACTATGACAAAATTAATGCCTTCTTTTATGAGCTGGTTTACTTCTCTAATAATATATGCCAGTCCTATCAGTATGAATGATGTCAATAACACTTAGATGGCTCAGCATGCATATAAACAGGAATATCTGGCTTCAAGTAAGTAAGAAAGTAAGTAAGTAAATAAATAAATGACCAAACCATGCACACTTTATCTCCCTACCCCACCTACATTCTTGTGTTTGTGTTACACTCAGCTCAGTGAAGGAAGCTGATAAAAACCTGTCTTGCCATTTCCCACTCTTGCTGCAGTTGCCTTGGAGTGGCACTGAACAAACCACAATAAAGCACAAGGACTCTAAGTCGCAAACTTGTGATTCAGCCTTTGCAATCTTACCAGCAACACTAGCAGGACTGAAAATAAGGAAATAACTTGTTACAAAATCCCATTTAGGCATAGCACAAAAGGGAGAACAAATTCCTCCACTGTCAATGTGTCCATCTTAAATAGAAAGAACAATTGCAGTGGGAATATTCACATCCGGTGTTTTCTGGCACAGAAGAAAATCCATTTACAACCTAGAAAATGCAGGGGTTGACTCCATAATACCAGGTACTGAATAGTAAAGAGCAGTCCACAGACAATGTATCTCTGAATACTGGCTACTTCAATTCTGAAACTTTCTAGAAAGCTTGGTGAAAACTCACTGTTTCTTCCTATGAATGCCCTTTAGACCATACCTACATTTTTACTTGTTCAGAATTGTTACCTCAGGCTTCATTGTACTCTACACTTTTAACCATTTTTTTCTGTTACTTCTTCAAACAACTCTTAACCAACAAGACAGATTCAACAGAATTTAAAAACAAAAACAAAAAGACTGAAATTGCCTTTTTTCCCCCCCCCCCCCCCTTTTCTTTTTCTTCATAAGCTCATTCTGCTTAGTATTTCAGTAGACACCACTAGAGATTTATTAAAATTTTAGTATCATGTGGAGAGGGATTGGGTTGAATGGGGCTTTTTAGAAGTGTGCATGAAGTGCCTATTGCAGCACTAAGTCCCCCATGGTATAACAGATGCTTTTGCAATTTAATTAATGGTATTTCCATGTGTATCTATGTATATTAATTAAAAAAAAATCAGTGATGGTGAAACTGGTCTGTGTCCCCCTCAGCACATGCTTATCTCTCAGTTATTAATGTACAATAACAAATTCCAGAATCTCAGATGAGAACATTATATTGTAATTGCTTAGTAGGCTACTAGGGCGTACCTGTCTATCAGAATTAAAATACAGAAAAACAACACTGCTCTCATAGGAAGAGAATGATTGATTTCTCGTGCCATCTTGTGGAAAAAAATATTAATTACAAGACAAACTGTTCCATGTGGCTCTGCCTGTCTAAGCAGAAATGTTGGTTATGCAGCTCAAGTCAATTCACCTCCTACATGAAGAAGTTTGTTGACTATAAAGTGCTAACCTGGTTTGTTAACATCTTACCATCAAATATTTTTGATTGGTCCACCTAAATTTGGTGAGTCTTGTGAGTTTTAAAATCCCCACTGTAATACTCTGATTTATTGTCCTTGTTACAGACTGTTTTTCAATCTTCCTCTGTGTTCCTGTTTATTCAGAAAGATAGCATGCTTCTTTTAAAATTCATTGCTCAGCAGAAGTATTTATTCTTACCTGGACTGCTGGTTGGAATCAATTTATTTTATTTTAACTATTTTCTCAAAAAACACATTCTCATTTTACTTACAATAAATATTCAGTGATCGTTTAACTAAGCTTATTAAAATGCAAATTAAAATCCCAAGACAGTAGTTCAAAAAGAACACATTACCAAAATGGTGAAAGATCACTTTTAACTTTTCCTGTTATCCAATATAATGCCAATCACAGAATCATCAAGGTTGGAAAAGACCTCTGAGATCAACCAGTCCAACCATCCACCTATCAATAATCAGTATTTCCCACTAAACCATATCCTTCAGGACATTAACCATAACTGGAAAATGAGCAAGCACAAAAACAAAAGTCTAAAATCACTTTTTGCTACACAAGAACTTAAATAAGATTGTTACTCCATACAGAACTCAGAAGATCATAGAGCAGTATTTTACAACTGATTTAAGTTATTTCTGTTCTCTACATTCACTTGCAGTCAGAGTTTGAAACATAAGGTAAATTCTACCCTCTTCTCTCTAGCTGTATCATAATCTATGTGTAAGAAATCTCAACACTTCTCTAAGTCCCATGTCTTTAATCTATGGACACTTGATAACTGCATCCAAAGAATAAAAGAGATGATGAGGAAATCCAGGAAGAGCACAGTAATGCTTGAGAATTTAACCACACATCTCACTATAGCATTAATGTCAGTCAATAACTTGAAATCTCTATCCCCCACTTTGAAAATAGGCTTAAGAATTTGAATTATTTTCTTATATTTGCAGTTATCCTTTGGTAATATCTCAACATATGAATACCAGACAATGCAGACGTGGAGCTCTGTATCATTCATCATTGCAAAATGAATGAGAGGTTTGGATGTAATATAATCCAGCAAACATTTCAAGGGCTGCTCCATCTGCCCTCTCCTACTCACTTCTCCCCTCATATTTACTCTATTTCTAGCTCTTTCTAGAGTAGACATTGCTCTCTTGTACTTCTGCATAATGAATTTCAGCTGGTCAAGAATCCTCCAAGGGTAAGGTCAAGGACAACAAATTGAGAGATTTCTTAAATAAAAGCCATTTGAAATGGCAGGCTGCTGTGCTAACATATTGCAGTGCTGACCTCTTTCAAACTGTTCTATTTAAATTCTGATCTGCTAGACGCCTTTCCTTCTTTGCTGTTACTGCAATGCCTCTCTACTGTTACGCATGCTGAACCTGTCAGCAGAACATAAATGTTCACGGAGACGAAAGGTCATTCTTTTGACTGTGCCAAGATCTCACATGTGGATCAGTCACAATAGGGAGAAACACAGAAGCACTATTGTTTGTGGTAAAACTACAGCTCTGCACAGTTCTTCGTTACTGCCCTAAGACCCAAATCATTCACACAGAGTCCTCACCTTTCCTTTTTTTCTTGGCCACTTTTCATTACTTAATCCACTGCTGTGAGAAAGTACAGATAAGAAACCAACGCTGCACCCTACACCCTACTCCCAGGTGTAAGATGCAGCTGGATGTGTGCTCATGCTCCCAGCTGGCTGACCTTGTTATCTGCCCTTGCTTTCTAGCTGCTTTGCAATGGCAAAGTGCTGAACGAAAATCTCATTCTATAGGCCTTGTCCATGTCACACTGACACAAAAATGGCCATGAGCTGGTTTTTCTCTGACCCAAATATTTTGCTTCCTACTGTGGAACACAGCTGATATATTGTGCATACTGGTTTCTTCAGAATAATCTTTCACAACTTAAACTTTTGTGATTATTGTTTAGATGTTAAGATTATTTTTCTTAATAAGAAAACTAAAATCACATTTCAATTACCTATGTGTTAAGAAGGCTGTACAATTTAATTCCAGATGCATTCACTTGCCTGTGTGGACATGGGCAGTTTGTAAGCTAAATAAAAAACAGCTGAAAAAATGAAGCTTCTTGTTGCTAAAATTAAACATGTAAAAAAGCTAATTAAAAAAAAATATATATCTGAAAGTTACAAGATTTGAATCAATGAATTAAAGGTACTTTTATTTTTTAGCCTTCAAAGTTCACTTGAATCTTGTATTTCACATTATATTTGCAGTCCTGTTACTGTTTCCTGACTCCAAGTGCGGAGTTTCAGAATAGTGCTAAATGCCAGCTGTGAGATTTGTTGACACTGCAACTTCTGCAAAATGTTAAAAATTAATTCTGAATAACTTTGACATAGAGAAGTCTATATAAATTCTGAAGTCAGCCCCAGATTTAGGACAATTAGGTAGCTATGTTAATGGAGCCACATCCCAAGGACTGAAGTGTATCAGTGTAAGCAGTAATTATTCTGCAAAACAAATTGGACTGTTAATAACACCGAAGTAGACCCACAGTCTTTTCATTATTTCATTAGTAGTAGTCTTGCTACTCCAGTGCTATCAGAGGCAATGCATACATAGACCTAAGGGGAAATTGCTAAACCCTCCTGTTAATAGGGCAGAGAGGGAAAAGAGATGACTCCCACCCTCCCACATGTGTAGGCCCTGCAAGGAGTGGAAGGTAGCACAAACTTAGATTTCCCACTTCAGTCAGCAAAGAAACGTGTCAGTTTTCCACATTCAAATTAACTGTAATCTTTAAAATTTCTAACCACATACTGTCTGTCACACAATTAAATTTCAGTACTTCCCTGCCTCACTTCAACACAGAATCAAGGAATCACAGAATTGTAGGCGTTGGAAGGGACTACAAGAATCATCGAGTCCAACCCCCCTGCCAAAGCAGGTTCCCTACGCCAGGTCGCACAGGTAGGCGTCCAGGCGGGTCTTGACTATCTCCAGAGAAGGAGACTCCACAACCCCCCTGGGCAGCCTGTTCCAGTGCTCCGTCACCCTCACCGTGAAGAAGTTCTTGTGCACATTCATGCAAAACTTCCTCTGCTGAAGTTTCATCCCATTTCCCCTAGTTCTGTCCCCATGCACTGAAAAGAGACCAGCCTCGCCACTCTGGCCCCCACAGCTCAGGTATTTATAAACCTGGATCAAATCCCCTTGCAGACTTCTTTTCTCAAGCCTAAGCAGACCCAGTTCTCTCAGTCTCTCCTCATAGGGGAGATGCTCCAGGCCCTCCACCATCTTTGTGGCCCTCCTCTGGACTCCTTCCAAGAGATCCCTGTCTTTTTTGAACCGGGGAGCCCAGAACTGGGCACAGCACTTCAGATGAGGCCTTACCAGGGCAGGGCAGAGTAGAGAGGGAGTGCCACGGGTAAACATCGGTGTTGCCTAGGCACTCACGGACCACCTCTTCCCTGACTAAAGAGCAGTCTTCCATTCCCCAGACCCACTCTTAGACTACTAAATCTACTTCGTGACAGATCGTCCCCACCTGTTTGAAAAGCACAAGCCCAGAGCTGGCCTGAGAAGGAGAGCCGAGCCCCAGCGGCCCCTTCTCTGCAGGTGGAGCTGAAGGAAGCTTCCCCAGAGGCAGCAACGCAGCTCTCCAGAGGAAACAGAAACAACAGCTCTGCCACCAATTTCAGGATTCCCCATCACTTATGGCTGTACGTACTGAGTACCTCAGCCTTCCCCACGTCTGCTGTGGCCAGTTCTCCTTTCTCGTTCTTCAGAGCTGGTAAGCTCTCTTTGCCCTGTCTCTTCTGACCACTGCATTTCTAGAATTCCTTCTTGTTATTTTTCACATCCCTCGCCGAGTGCGGTTCCGTCTGTGACTCTGCTTTCCTGATCCCATCTCTGCACGTCCAGGCAGCATCTCTGTATTCTTCTGGACTGACGCGTCCTTGTTTCCACTGCCTGTGCATGTCCTTCTTGCCCCTCAGTCTGAGCGGCAGGCCCTCGCCAAGCCAGGCCAGCTTCCTGCCTCCTCTCCTTGTTTTCCCATATTGGAGGACCGAGGGCTCGTGCCCTCTCACAAAGGAGTCCTTAAGGAGTTGCCAGCTTTGCTGCACTCCTTTTATCTCCAAGGATGGTTTCCCAGAGGATCTCACCCAGCAATCCCTCGAAAAGCCTTCAGTTTGCTCTCCCGAAGTTCAGGAAGGGTCCTGACTTTGCTTTTTGCTGGGCCTGTCGCCCTCAAGATCTACAACTGCACCCCAGCGCGCGGTCTCTGCAGCCCGGGATAGCTCCAGTTTTCACCTCTTTAACGAGCTCCTCTGCACTGGTGAGCACCACGTCCAGAACCACATCTCCTCTGGTCCTTCCGCCTAATACCTGCACCAGGAAGTTATCCCTAACGCACTCGGGAGTCGCTGGCATTGCTTGCAGCTTGCCTGAGTTGAGTATCCGTGGCTGAGAACCGTGACCCTGACAGAAATCAGCCCGGGAAAGTCATCGGTCTGGTCGCTGAACAGCAAGTTCTTCACTTCAGTGGGATTCTAAGCAGGATCATAGCAATGCGGAAAAAGCTAGGGAAAGGTATTTCGACCGCAAGCCAGCCTCCCTCTTTCAAAATCCCAAAGGAGAAGAACGAGCCAACAGACACTCAAAATGGGGTTAAATTTGGCCAGTTGTTTATTGTTGTTCATTTCTGCCCGATGGAAAGGGAGATTGGTGTTCTGATGGATCGCTGGCCAAACCGGAGCCAGCAGGTGGCATGCTGGCTCCTATCGGGCGTGGTGTGGCGGGCAGGACTAGGGAAGTGATCCTGCGCCCGTGGTGTGATTCTGGGTGTGATTCGGTGATTGTGGGTGTGAGGAGCAGTCCCGGCTCTGTCCTGGTAGGAGAGATGCTCCCGTCCTCTCGAGAGCGTGGCTGCTGTCCATTGGGCTCTTTGCAGCGTGCCCAGGTCTCTGTTGTTCCGCGGAGCCCGGACCTGGGCGCTGGGTCTCACCGGGGCTGAGCGGAGGGAACGGAGCGATGAGCTCGAGCTCCCTCGAACGCTTCTCCTGACCAGTGCTTGGAAGTGATGTCCGCAGAGCTGAGGCAGAAGAGCCGTGCGGCGCCTCGGCAGCGTTCCCCGTCCCCGCGCTGTCCCCAGGTGAGCTCGGGCCGCCCGCTCAGCAGCAGGGCCCGTCGCGGCGCCGCGCGTGGTCCCCGGAGCCCCACTGCCGCTCTCGGACCAGCCTCAGCCAGTCCTCGGCGTGGTCCCCGGAGCCCCACTGCCGCTCTTGGGCCTCCCTCTGCCAGTCCTCGGCGTCCTCGGCGTCCCGGCGGCGGCCGTTCGGCTCCCGCTGCCAGGGGAGGCGGCGGACGAGCCGGAGGGGGCTCCCGGAGCGGCTGCGCTGCGCGCGGCGGGGCGAGACGCTACGGGAGCGGTGCCGGGATCTTCCCCGCTGCTGTCGGCTCCTGCGGAGCCTTCTCCGCGGCCGGCGGCGGTTGGGGGCGGTGGCGGCCGCTGGGGGCGGTGGCGGCGGGGGCGGGATCCTGACGACGAGCCCGCGGCACAGCGGGCAGTCGAGCCCGTCGTCGGGCCAGGGCTCGGCGCAGCTGCCGCAGAAGGTGTGCCCGCAGGGGAAGACGCGGGGCGGCTCTTGCGGCGGGCCGAGGCAGAGGGGGCACGTCGCCTCCTCGTGGGCCTCTGCCGGCCGCGCCTGTGCCTCGCGGCTCCCGCTGGCATCCGCCTCCTGGCTCATGGCCGCGGCTGCCCTGGCACGGAGGTGATCGCAGGAACGGGTCGCTGGAGGCTGCGTCCGGCCCTCGGCACCTCTCGTGTGGCGTGAGCGAGTCCCACCAGTGACGGGCACCTCTGGCAGAGTGCCTCTGGCAGGACGTCCGACGTTCCTTGAGCCGGATCCTCGGTGACTCGGAATCGGCTCGCAGGACTCTGACGGCTCACGCAAGGCTGGCAAGCTCTCGACGTCTCGTGTTCCAGCAGGAAGACGCTGACGCCTCGAAGGTCCCCAGCAGGACTGAAGGTGGGCTGGGTGCTCGGGGCGCTTCTAGGCACCTGCCCCATTGTGAGGTCACGGGGCGACTGTGACTCTCGGGTGACATCACGAGGCACGCAGCTAGCTGGACATCTGCTTCCCGGTAGGTGTGGCCTTCGTAGTTCTGCTGTTTGCTTGCCAGAGTCCACCCAAGGACTTTCACGGGGTTTGCTTAGTACAAATAGTACAAACGCGGGTAAACTACATTTGAGTTCTGTCCGTTTTCTTTGAGCCTGTACCACGGAAAGACACGTTTGCTGTAGTCTGGTTGATCGGTTTCAGTATCACACAATCACAGAATCAGCGGTTGGAAGGGACTTGCAAGGGCCGTCGAGTCCAACCCCCCTGCCAAAGCAGGTTCCCTACACCAGGTCGCACAGGTAGGCGTCCAGGCGGGTCTTGAATATCTCCAGAGAAGGAGACTCCACAACCCCCCTGGGCAGCCTGTTCCAGTGCTCCGTCACCCTCACCGTGAAGAAGTTCTTGTGCACATTCATGCGAAACTTCCTCTGCTGAAGTTTCAGCCCATTTCCCCTAGTTCTGTCCCCATGCACTGAAAAGAGACCAGCCTCGCCACTCTGGCCCCCACAGCTCAGGTATTTATAAACCTGGATCAAATCTCCTTGCAGACTTCTTTTCTCAAGCCTAAGCAGACCCAGTTCTCTCAGTTTCTCCTCATAGGGGAGATGCTCCAGGCCCTCCACCATCTTTGTGGCCCTCCTCTGGACTCCTTCCAAGAGATCCCTGTCTTTTTTGTGAAAGATGAAAGTTTTCTGTACTTGATGAATATTATGTCATTGTCACTACACTGCTGTTCAATTTTTAAGTTAATTCCTAGGAATGAATCGCACTAAGTAAACTTCATTATAAATCACCATCTTTACATGATACTCCGAGGTGTGCACTGGAAGAAACTAATGCATCAAAGCTGGATTCTTAAAGTTTTATTTAAGCAAAAAAAAAATGTATTTCAGAATTAACTCAATTGAAGAAAATAAACTAGGTGAGCATTTAAGTTGTTTGTGTGAAACTGCTATACCTGAGATGCAGGAAAACTAAGCTTGTTCTTAGTAACAGTACAGAAATTCGTAAGCTGTGTATAAATTTATCCTTATGTAATAGTTTCAGCTTCAAGTTATTATAAAACGTAAGAGAGCTGCAAATCTGAACAAAATATTATCTCTAATTTTATACCCGAGATGAAGTTTGTTATTACATTTAAGAACGACAACAATAAAAGAACAAAAAAATCAAAAAAACAGTAATGCAAGAAAAAATAATAAGGTGTTACTTTTCCTACTTAAAACTATGATATATTCATATTGAAAAGAGCAATGTGAACATATAAGGCATGAAAACTAAGCTTGTTTCTCACTTGTCATTAAGACACTAAAAATACAGTCACTGTCAAATAAAAGATTGTACTTTTTGTTTTCCAGTAAAATCCATGCTGTGCTTTTGTGATTTCTGTTGTTGGTATTGCATATCATAGTATCATAATATCGTGCGAGTTGGAAGGGACCTTAGAGATCATCAAGTCCAACTCCCAGGATTCGAGCCCTCTGTGTAGCAGAGCGGCGCTTCTACCACTTGCGCCACAGGGGGGGCAAGATCAGAACATCATGCAGAATGGTGGCAGTTAGAGCTCATGTCCTGGTTCCATGTTGCCACCATTTGGGGGCATTTTGGGTTCCCGGAGGAGAGGGCTGTCATCCCCAGAGGACTTGGTGCCAAGAGGAAGCGGGGTGGGACTCTGGAGTGGACCCCAGCTGCTCTCTGTCTCTGGCCATCTCAGCTCCTTGTGGAGAAAAGCATGTGATTCCCTCGCACTGTCATGGTTTGACTCCTACTTTGGGCACTTTCGTCTCTCTCATTTTGTTTGATTTCATTACATTTGGTAAATTACCATTCCTCCTCAAATCATTGCCATTGTGTTTTCTCTTTGTTAAAATGATCTCTGCCCTTCTCCCTGTCCTGAGCTGAGTGGCCCGTGGCCAGCCGGGTCGTACGGCAAAGCTTCCTTTTTTTTTTCCTTTGCTCCTTTGTCTCTCTTTTTATTATTATTTATTTTTTTATTTTATTTTATTTATTTTTATTTTTTTTCCCAAGGCCTGTGTAATAACCTTAGGGATAACCTCATGACAATCCAATGAGAAGATAATAAACAAACAAACAAACAAACAAATAAATAAAACTGCTCTGGACTATATATAAGATGACAGTTTTCTATAAATACAAAGACACTCAGAAGTCCTTAGTACAGTAACAGTTACTATAGGTGACAGGTTGAATATCTGGTCTGTTCAGCTGAGATAGCCATGCAGAGTATATAACATTTGAGATTTGTTATAATTCAGGCTTTTTTGACAGGTGGTAGGATTGTTCAGATTATTTCAGAATCAAGCACAAAATATTTGGATCCCTATAGGAAGTTTCTTGTGTGTTTGTCTTCTTGTGAACTGTTCAGTCACTGGAACACTAGCTAATTACCACTGGAGTCTATGTTAAACTGTAAGACCACTGATAGGAGGAGTTCAGGAACTTACTCCTTCTGCTCTCATTCATTTTACTAGCGTCTGTTATTTTTCCCCGCATACAACAAGGATGGAAAATATAAGTTTGAAAGGTTTTGTTTTTCAACATTTGTCACAGATTTATAAGAATTAGAAAAAAAAAAAGTGCTACAGTGGAATTTATATATACCTTTATTATACCTTATATCTGCAGGAAACTGGGATGAGCCAATATTCACTTATTTGGAAGATTCACTTGGGCCTAACATATGAATACAGGCATGTAACAAATCCTGAATCTCTAAAAGTTGACAAGAACCACAACTCTTATTTTCTCTGTACATAAAAATCTTAAAGGAGAACGTTTCTGTACAGCAGTTAAGTGACCCTAAAGTCATTGCACGGCATCATAATGGAAAAAATGGAGCATCATATGTTTGTCTGAAATGAATTTCAATAATATATAGTTATGAGTGATCTTTTCTAAACTAAAATGAATGTAAAAAGGAGTTGTGTATACTTATTCTACAGTATTTAATAAAAGAACAAAAACAAAATGTACAAATGAGTCTGGCAATACTACCAGTGTACAACCATTTATAGATAACAGCAACTATAGACATTAACTGCATTTGCATCTTAGGCAAACATAGATGTAAACAACTATTCCTTCCTCTTTATATTCGTTTGGATTATCCTTTCTCTGTCTTGCAATTGTACTTGCCATCTGTACTGCAACAGCTCAAGAAAACAGTCCTTTCTCATTAAAGAAAAAAAAAAAAAGAAACAGAGTTTCTTTACTTAAACAGCGGTAGATGGTTAAGATAATAATAAATAAACCTACTGAAGATACAAGAAAACTACATAGGCAGTGTTTGGATTATATATGGTTTACAGAATATATATTTAGTGTCAAATAAAATTTATGGAAGCAAGAAAGCAGGTAAACATATTGAAATGCTCTCTGTGGTGACAGGAGCACTGCTACTAGCTTGAAAGACAAGGTGCAAATGTGGTAGACTGATGTCTCAGTAAATCAAGATGACTGCTCAAATAAACATATTACCTAACAAAGAGCTTTATTTCCAAGAACATGAACTAGAACAGCAAATGATGAACACAGTTACCTAGTTTTCCACAAGGTTGTCAACAAAAGATGTTTTGTTGAATAACAAAGGATTCAAAATGAATTCAAAGCTATGGTGCCATCGTGGGTAACACAATTCCACAACTTAATACTCTGTTATTGGCAATGCTATACTCTTACAACACTTAAACCAAATCTATAAAAACCTTGGAGAAAGTGTGAAATTAAGCATATGGGCAAATGTGCCTGACTATCACATCTCCTTGGGGTATTCAAAAAAGCATCTGCTTCCTTCAGTGTCATCCATTTTATTAAACCCTAAACATTTCAAGTGGCCTTGCCTTTTTTTTTTTTTTTTTTTTTTTTTTTTTTAGATTGTGAAACTAAATGTCAGTATATAAATATTGACGTGGCTTTTGGTTGGTTGGTTACTTGTTGTTTGTTAACTATGTTGCCTACTTTCAGAATTACTGGTGATAGTCACATTCTTCTCAAGAAAATAACTTTGGAGTATTAGAAAATTTATTGAATAACAACCGATATATTGGCATGCTGAGCACAAGTGCATTAGTGGCCTTGTCTTATTAACAGATACACTACAGCACAAGTTTTTTAAGTTCTCGATGAAACTATGAGGCTATAAAACCTCACAGAAAAACTGAATATTAAGGGTACAACTGTGAACATTGAAGAGCTTTTATTTGAAATGTCTCATTAATTATTTCTTCTGTCTAGACATAAATTTGCAAAACAGGCTGGTATATTTCTTAGAATTCCTTCTGATTTATGATTTATATAATTATATATTCATTCTTTCACTAATTAACTAATGCTGTCTGATTGCAATTACACCTGCAAAAAGCTACCTGTTGAAGAAAGAACAGTATTCCACAAGAGCAGCCGTGTGGAGAAGGACTTGCAGGACCTACTGGACAAGAAGCTGGACATGAGCCAGCTGTGTGTGCTTGCAGCCTAGAAGGTCAACTGTATTCTGGGCTGCGTTGAAAGCAGAGTGGCCAGCAAGGAGGGGGAGGTGACTTCCCCCCTTTACTCAGCTCTTGTGAGGCCTCATCTGTAGTACTGCGTCCAGGCCTGGGGTCCCCAGTACAAGAAGGATGTGGAGCTCTTAGAGTCAATCCAGAGGAGGGCCACTAAGATGATCAGCGGTCTGGAATACCTCTCCTTTGAAGAAAGGTTGAGGGAACTGGGCTTGTTTAGCTTGGAGAAAGAAAGGCTCTGGGAAGACCTCACTTTGGCTTTCCAATACTTGAAGGGAGTGTATAAACAGGAGGTGGTCTGTCTGTTGATGAGGGTGGATAGTGATAGGACAAGGGGGAATGGTTTTAAACTGAGACATGGGAGGTTTAGGTTAGATATTAGGGTGAAGTTTTTCACACAGAGGGTGGTGACGCACTGGAACATGTTGTCCAGAGAGTTTGTGGGTGCCCCATTCCTGGAGGCATTCAAGGCCAAGCTGGATGTGGCTCTGGGCAGCCTGGTCTGGTGGTTGGTGACCCTAGAGGTCCCCCCTGCAACGGAGTTGAAACTAGATGATCATTGTGGTCCTTTTCAACCTAGGCCATTCTATTATTCTATGAAATAGTAGTTCTCCCTTGTTCCCCCAGCTACACATCTTCACATTTCAGAAGTTGTTATTTAAAGGCACCTACAAGTCTACTTTATTTCACAGGACAAAATGCCTACTTTATCCATCTGGAAATCACAGTTAGTATATAAAGCTATACTATAGTGGAGACGCATCTTGTTGACATCCCCTGGTGATTTCATCACAAAAATAACATATTACTACATCATATCTCTTTAATTGTTTATCCCTCATTCTCCAAATCTGCTTATGCATATTTTTCAGTGTGGAGTGACTCTTTCCACAAAAGCAGCCATAAAAACCTCTGTGTAGTTAGTGTACTCTCATTTAAAATATCCATTCATTATCAACAAAGACTACAAAAAGTTGAAGAAAACTCTATACCTTTAAAGCCAGCAACAAGTTATATCATGTTACACAGAATGTAAAAAGGCAGGCCACAGTAAAGTCGGAGATGGACTTACACTGAAAAGGAAGTATCTTGCTTAATAACATCCTTTTGTTTGGACGTGTTAGGGTTTGCAATGAATGACAAAACCCTTGTGTTGTATGCTTTGCAACATGACAAGACTAAATTCATTCATTGGAAATATTTATGAATAGAAAAGATGGATCTTCTGTCTTCAGAGAACAATATTTATTAGCGAATGTGGTTGTAATATGAGAAATATATACAGAAGGCAAGCACAAGAAATGAACAAAAAAATATGGGAAGCAAAGATAGAATAAAACAGTTACTTCCTTAAGCAACAAACTCTTTATTCCCAGCTTTTTCAGTGTTAATGGGATACAATTTAAAAAACTTCTTTGATGATTCACACAGAAATGATTACCTAACTAAGCTGGGAACAGGAAAATGCACAAAGGAGACATATGTTTGGTGTTAAATCAAAACAATTGGAAAAGCTGAATTACAACATTCCCTCCTTGGTATGGCTATTAGTTCTTTTACAAGTTATTTCTCCTAACATTTCACCTTTCATCTCAAATTCATATTTAATTTAAACCTGATAATGAAATTAATTAAATGGTAAACTGCATCAGGCTAGGATTAACAACTGTGCTAGACAAAGATTTTTACTGTAACTGTAAAACCACAGACCATTCTCTTATTCTTGTAACAATCAGCCTCAGCTGAAATCATGAATTAAATTGATGTTATACACCTCAAATATTTCTATTTTTAAATGACTTGAAGACAGTCCCTATGTGGTCAATTACTTCTACAGTTTGCCACCAATTGTCCAACCTGTCATCACATTGTTAATTACACTGTCTTTTGTGGTTCTGAAAGGAATTTCTTTCATTTATTAATGGTGACATATATCAAATAGTTACCCTTAAAGCAGACTATAAGTGAGAACTGCATTTCTTTGTAAGACTGTTAAAACTGGCTGTGTTATGAATCAAAATGACAATGGCTTGCAGCATCTCCAGTGACCACTTTAGCAATTTGAAAAGCAATGTGAAAGACTATGTAGAGGGCTGTAATTACATAAAATATCATCTTCAGTAATAAATATAAAACATGTAGCAAAAAAAGCACTTTATGTAAATCTCCATAATGATTATTTATTACCTGGTGCATGGAAACAAATATTCAAGTAAATGGATTCAGTAATTTATTTATTTATTTTTCTCTAATTTCACCAGTTTTAGAATTAATAGAAGAGCTTATTGAGCAGACAGGTTATTTCCAGCTTTAGACATAAGTCTTAAAAAGGACAGTTGAACCATCAGGTACACTGCATTTGAGATAAAGTTCCTCTTTCAGATCAATAGAAATGACAAGTAACTACATCAGATTCTGTGTTCACCTTGTGAACCTCATACTATTTCTAGCTCCTGACGTAGCTTCAGTTATTTTACTTCCCTATGCTTGTGCTATCTTGCTGTATCTAGACAAGACTTAGATTCACTTTTTGGGGGTTGTTTTGTTTGTTTGTTTTGTTTCATTTGTTTGTTTGTTTTTAATATATATTTCACGTTAAGAAGCTGGATGGGGCCTGGATCAGGAAGGGTAATGAGACATTCAAGGCAAGAGCTGGGAAAGATCCTGAGCTTCCCCCAGGTGCCCACAGCTGACAGAGGAAGTGACCATCCTGCATCTAAGCTAAAAATTTCATGGAGATGCTCTCTGCTGAGCATGTTTTCCAGCCTCTCAGTGTGATCTCAGGACAGTTATGGGCTACTAAAGTAAAGTGGTCTGGACACCAAACTTCAGTGGCCTGAACGCAAGTATCAGCTGGGCAATATGTTCTACTTTCTGATATCAGGGGCTCAATCATGCTCCAACAAGCTAAAGCCTAGATGTCCTGTAGCATGGTGTGGATCGTATGCAGTCTGAGCAGGACGACCATCCACACTGGTGTATGCAGGACCACTGTTCTTGAGTCTATTTAGGGCACTGTAGGTTTTCTCACGGCAACTTAGTGTCACCATTTCTCAGCTCAGTAACAGGAAACTGGGGGGCCTTTGTGGCAGGACAGGCATAGATCCTGTCGCTGGTGCAGAACGAAGATGCTTATTGTACGTGCTTACAACCTTTTATGCCCTTGCAACAACCCCTTGGTCACATGTAGGAGCCAGGCGCCTCGTGTGTGTTTATGTCTGCTGCAAGTAGCTGCTGAGCTTGTTTACTCATTTTCAAGGTATTTTGTTCATAGTGTCTTTCTTTGTCCCAAAGGCCTTTAGCTACTTCCCCTCCCCCAGAGGAGCCTGTGTTTTCTGCAAGCCGTGAAGAAATGATGAGGACTTGTTTTCCCCAAGACCGAATTTTGACTGAAATCATGATGATGCTACAATATTATATGTAATTTACAGCATAGTGATGTGGAACATATTTCTTTAGAATTGTTTCAGAATGGCATTTGTTTAATTATGAACTAGGCAAGGTGGTGTAGGGTGAACAAGGGCAAAACCGACACTACAGGGAGGGATGTCGAAGGGGGGAGATGGTGGGGAGGGGTGAGCCGAGGAATGCAACCTTATCTTTTACCTGCCAGGCACACATGTGCTCACGTATTTAGTACAGGATGTGACTTAGGAATTCCACTACAACCTGCAAGTCATGATAACTCAGCAATTGGTGTGGAGAATAGGATAAGAACTTAGAATCATTGTAAAATCCTCTTCTATTCTAACTGTAGTATCAAAATAATCTGCTCCTAATTTCTTAGAATCGATTGTTATATCCCTTCCTATTCTTATCTGTAATCCTCAATCTGTCACTTTGTGGTGTGCAAACTAGGAGGGGCTACCCCACTTGTACCCAGCATGTTTGTGCAGCGCTGTAATAAAAATATATAACTGCTTTGCAACCTGTGTGTGTCTCTGTGTATGTACACGTGTATGTGTGCATATTCATTCCTCTGTGCCCTAAACACAGTGTTACTGCATTTTATTTTTCATTTCAAAAGCAGGCATGCATGCATACACACATGTACAGAGGTTGCCTTACCTTATACTCGAGGACACATAACAATACTGGGGACCCAAACTTCACTTCTGCAATGAGAGCTTAGTGTTAGGAATCCCGTCTGCCAAGGAATAACAGTAGCTGTTATGATCCTAAAACTATACTTTTCAACACTGAATCTAGAGCACAACAGAAATATTAGGCACAAGATATTTTTACATCATTTTTTTCTGAAAAGGAAACCATCTCTGCAGAGTCCCTCTTCAGCACGTCAGTCCCTAACATGTACTAACATGTGTGGCTATTCATCCCCAGGTACAAGACCCCATACTTGCTGTTGTTGAAGATCATCAGGTTCCTCTCTGATGAACTTTCAAACATGTCCAGGTCTTGCTGAATGGCAGCACAGCCTTCTGGTGCGTCAGCCACACCTCTCAGCTTTGTATCAACAGCAAGATTGCTGAGGGTGTACTCTATCCCTTCATCCAGATCACTGAGGAAGATGCTGAACAAGACCAGATCCAGTAACACCACTGGCTCCAGAACTCCAGCTAGGCTCTGTGCCATTGATCACAACTCCCTGAACTCTACTACACAGCCAGTTCTCACTCCATCTCAAAAAATCTTCATGTTTGCTGACACTGGGCTGACATGCAGCCTGTCTAGGGAACTGCTTCCGCCCAGGGCTGCTTTGCACTGCCCTAAGGTGAATCCCAAATTTGTTTTTGTGCTCTGTGAGAGTAGGCTGTATGAAACGGGCTGACTGCACCAAGGCTCCTTTCAGCTCTTTCTGCAACAGATCCTTCTTCACAACATTTTGAACCAATATCGAACACCTGAAACACACTGGATAATCAAACAGCAAAACCATTTGCAGGAGTGCGAGTGGCATGCACCAGGTCCAGTGTCACATAGCTTTGGAAGTAGGGAGGAAGTAGTATCCATCAGCAACAACTTCCTGCCTCATCAGTGGGCTAAAATGCACAGTAGCGAATATCCATCCATTTTTTTCTAAGATCTTCTTCCTTGTCTTCTTAGAAATATCATACTGACTGAAGTAGTTCAGGGAAGTGCTCTCTCAGAACCAACTTCCTCTCTCCTGTTTATCTAGCCATGTATTTGTTGACTACAAAAGCTGCTCTAGCAAACCTCTCTTTGCTAGCCATGGCCTGAAGAAATTTTTCATGCTCTATTGATCAGCTTTGTTGGGTCCCTGCCACAGGCCTTCCTCCCCTATTCCTGTTTCACCTGGTTCCATCTACTTACTGCCAAATCACCAGTCAGTTGTCCCTTTTCTGCTTTTCGTTAGCTTTGCTTCCAAACCTTGAAGAGGCATAGCAGGTATGAAACTTGTCTGAATCTGCAGCAGATATCACAGGGGAGTAGTCCAGGGAGTTGCAGAACAGCAAGTTACCATCAATACATATGACTTACAGCAGCCATTAACATGTTGGTTGTATTAAGTGTCTACGAAGAGGCGTTCACCTGAGCCGTAGGTAAGGCATTTGCATGCTGTCATATTGCAGACCATGGAAGCTCAGGGAATTCCATCAACACTAACAGGTGGAAGAAAACCTCTCTGTGCTACTCAGTGTACCATCAAGGCTGGACTAAAGAAAGACACACTGTTCCTCTATCATCACTTTAACAGCGATTCTCTCATAGCAAGGACAGGAAAGTCACAGTAGGAGTCAGGCTTATTTTCTCTGATTAAGTTTTATAGACTTGAACTTATGAGGCTTGAGGAAAAGAATTAGGCATTTCCAAACTGCCCCTGAAGTTTTAATGACTTTTGACTTCCAGAAGTGAACATTACACACTGTTGTACAGAATCTTCCACTGACACTATTCCAATAAGCACTAGCTCATTTACATTATCTCTTCCCTCATTTATGCATTTGTATTGTAACTGGATCACTGACCTTTATTTTTTCAGTCATTAAGTTACAAAAGGAAGCAAATATACTTCATTAGTGAGGTATTTGAATACGAGAATGGAAACCTAGAGAAACAAAGAACTTAAAGAAATTTCCTTCTTTAAAATTTATTTATCCTTTATTTATTAATAGCACCCAAAGCTGCATTATATTAACACAAGCAATAAAGTTTTCATATTTTACTCCTACCAGTGCATTTCCAAATCCAGGTGAAATGCTGGAAACAAGTAACGCTGCCATACCATGACACAGAGTGTAAATCAAAATGATACACCACTTAAAATGTATCCCCATGTAATTAAAAAAAGGGAAAAAAAAGAAAGAAAAAAAAAAAAAAGAAAAAAAAAAGTACACACAAAACAATCATAGTTTAGGCATGAAACCTGTAATCTAAGGAACTGTGGCCATTTCTAATTCCACAAGTACTGTAACAACAAAACAATGGCTGTAGGAACTATAAAGATAACATACATTACCGTACCTTTTGCATTACTTTATTGGAAATTCCACATGCTGGATGTACAACTTATAGCTACAGTGTGTATTGGCTACAATTCTACAAGTGTGTATTGCTTGTAATACAGAAAGAGTAGTGAAATGTATGGACCTGTCTGCACGTTCAACAAAATGAACCAGCAATATGATAAAACTGTACCACATATGAATATTGTAAACGCTTAAGCTATAAAGTAATTTGTTCAAAAAAATCCAGATATTTCAAAGAAAAAAAAAAAAGTGTATAAAATGTAGTAAAACATAAATTACATTTAAAGGTCTGTACATGATCCATCCTGCAAACAGAAGACAAAACCAGCACTCTGTACAACTTTGCTCATTTTGGTCTTCTAAAGTTCAAAGAATTGTTTTCATGAAACTGGCAGGAACAAAAAACATGTTTTCACATGCAATCCAGCAGTAATTGCAGTAGATCAAGTGTGTTTATAACCCCCCACAAAACCCAACATTTTTACAATGCAGGAACATGTATGTGGAGCCCTTTTCTATACTTGACAACAAATATGCAATTAAAGTTGGATTGTTAAGTTAGTGCACACCTACAATATCCCCATTTTTGGTTAACAGTGTATTAAGGCTGCTTGCTGCTAAAAACACACAGCAGAGAAGGAATACTTCCATCCACAAATGCAGTCAGATGATCTCATTTGGAAGCTTCTGTCACAGTCATTCATAGGGAATGATGAAAGAAAGACATCCTCTCTTCTCTCATGTTATTCCACAGGATGTTGTGGATGCTCTAATTTTTATGTGGGTTCAAAATTACTTGTATAAACTCATGGAAGAAAATTCCATCAAAGGTTATTAAACAAACAAAAAAATCCACCTCTGGCTTGGGAATTTCCTAAGCCACAAATTGCTGGTGCTTGTGAAAACACTCTGGGGAAACGGTATGATTGCCCTTGTACTCTTCCCCAGGCAGAAACTACTCTCTTTGGAGATGTGCTGCTGGGCTAGACAGACCCATGGTCTCACTCAGCGCAGCCTATTTTACATTGTTTCTCTACTTTTCTGGTTATTTTAACACAACTATGGATCCATATTCTCAACTTGTTTGTTTGTTTCCTTTTTTTTTATTTTTTTTATTTTTTTTTATTTCCAAATTCAAAAAGCAAACAATAATCTTCTGTCCATTATATCAAAAGATAAATACTACAAACTAAGCTGTCCATCACAACCAGGGCACTTCTTTATGCTGAGAGCAACTGCAGTTGGATTCCTTCGTGTTAATGATTTAAGCATAGTTCACTAACACTATACTCACATACCATGATATACATGGTGTGCAATGTTACTCTGCAATACGTTGCACAGCAACAAGTACATTACTGAAAAGCAGTTTCCCTCAAGAGCTGTATTACTGTAAAAAAGATGAAAGCCAGCAATTCTGTAACACCAAATCTGCAAAATGCAAATGGTGGCGAAGGTCAATAAATCCAGTATGTCATTATTGCTGCAATTAATATTTGTATATGCTTTTTTGGTTGTGCTTTTTTTTCCATCAAATGAAAATCTTTGATGTTAAGCTTAAGTATCTACCATCTCCAAGCACAGAAGTGATGCAAATTTTTTAGTAGTAAGGCCAAATTTCTTAAGCTTCTGACTGAATTTCTGCTTCATCCATCTGAAGTGTGTCATTATCACCCAACAATTCTGTTTCTGGCACAGATCCTTCCTCTTCCTCCTCCTCCTGGACAGGATTCTGGGCAATGTCTTCTGCTCCATTGTTTGTGTCATCTGTTCCCTCTGAGAGTAGAGCAGCCCTGTCAGCCACCGATGCATTGGAAGGAGCTGTTGTTACATAGCCTGTGCTGGTGGATCCACTCCCACTGTGGTGGGAGCCTGGTTTGGGAATGATCTGGGGGGGCATTTGCTGAGGAGCCATTTGCATTGGAATTTGAACAGAATAAAAATTTGGCAAGTAAGCCCCATAAGCAGGCATTGGCTGGTAACCATTGACTGGAATATAAAGTTGAGGAGGTGGGACCATTGGTCTCATCTGCCCTTTCATTTGTATGAACTGAGGTTGAGGAAAAGCTGGAGTTTTCTGTTTTGGTCCTATGTACCTAGCATTGCTGACATTACTAACAGGGCTTGTGCTAAGGGAACTTGTTTGTGTGGTGTTGCTTGCTCCAGAAGTTTGTGCTGAGCTGTTATAATTAGAAAGGTTTCCCCATGTTCTTAGTCTGTTGTGTATATCTTTAAATCTTGGTCTTCTGTTGGGAAATTCATTCCAGCACTCCAGCATCAAAGTGTATATCCAGGTGGGGCAGTCATCAGGACATGGCAAAACCTGTCGGTTTCTGATCATCTCAATGACATCCTGGTTAGAATAACCACAGTAAGGCTGCAGGCCGTAGCTGAAAACTTCCCACAACACAACTCCATATGACCAAATATCTGAATCAAGAGAAAACTTGCCATACATAATAGCCTCAGGGGACATCCAACGGATAGGAAGAAGAGAGTTTCCCATCAGTTTGTAGTAATCAGCAGCATAAACTTCCCTGAAAAGGCCTAAATCAGATATTTTCACATTCAGTTTATCAAACACCAATATATTTCTAGTGGCCAAGTCCTTGTGGACAACATGGTGGCTTGAAAGGTATTCCATTCCTGCAGCTATCTGAGTCACAATGTGGAAGAAGTCTGCTGGTTCCAGAGTGGATTTTACTGTCTTGTCATCATCAGTGCTGCCAACATCTGAATGAGGAGATCTCATCACCAAAAACTCATGAAGATCGCTGTGGGAACAGTAACTGAAAATCATGCTGATGGGTTGTTCCTTTGTCACTATTCCCAGCAAACAAACAATGTTTGGATGCTGCAATCGTGATCTCATCATTGCCTCATGCTTAAATTCTTCCCGAAGAGACAATTCTGCTTTGTCTTTCAGCGTTTTGATAGCAACTGCTTGTGTCTGTTCACCTGGTGCAGTACCAAAAAGATGCCCTTTGTAGACTTTGCCAAATCTCTCCTCTCCTAGTTCCTCCATAAATCGCACAGTAGACAGATTGATTTCTTTAAGTTTAGCCTGAAATGAAGCACAGAAAACGATCAGCAAAAAATCACAGTGCTTTCTGAACAACAAAATCTACTAGTGAAAAGCTCACAGTGGTTAAGTGTTCAAATGGGAAGATAAATTGGGTAAAAATTGTATAACTTTTGGATATATATACATATTTTTATATCCACATCAGTATATGGATTTTACAGTTAATCTTGAAATGTTTACACTCTAGAAAGTGTAAACAGAAGTGGGGTGTAAAATGATGACTATCATTACTTTCACAAAGGAGTTACCACATTTCCTGCAAGCTAAATGAATCATCAGTTCAGAGCAAACCAGGGTAACAGTGATACCTATTATAGTATTATAGTTGCCCTGCAGTTCTGCCCAGAGGTGTCCACTAAAGATGTGTCAGAAAAGTCAAAAAAGTTGGCAGGCTGTAGGGTGAACTGAAACATCGTTTCCAGTAGAGGGAGGTGTGAACCCTCTCTGTTTCCCAGCATCTCATCTGTCCTCTCTCCAACACTGCATGAAAGGAGCAGTCCCTGCCTGTGGGTAGCAGTACTCTGCTGAGAAACTTTGAATTAGCTCTAGTGAGGAGAATGAAGGAAGAGCTCTAGAAGGAAGAAGGGGGTGCCTTCTGATGCAGGAAGGTAAAGGTGTCAAAGCCTTGAGAGAGCAGGGAAAGCCAGAGACAGACAGCACAGCTTCACACAGAGGGTAATGCAGCAGGAGGGGGTAAGACAGGCTGAAAATACTCTTAACATAATCTGGGAACAAGTTCTATTTTAGTGGCCAACAGACTGTGAACTGGGCCAGAATACTTCCAGCACAGTATAAGCTCAGCCATGAAACTTTCTCACTAAAAAAAATCAATGACATTTGTTACAAGAAGTAATACCCTGCAAATATTAAGCAGTTTTGTGAACAGGCATTGTAAGCTGTTCCAAACTGAGCACTGTTTATAAGAACTCACGCTTGGTATGATTAAAAATTCAGCATTAGATATGAACACAACTTTAATATTTAGCTGATCCAGAAAATTGTATGAAGATGAGATCTTCACACAGCAGCTCAAAGCCATTTTCTTGTGATAGCAGTCCTAGAAATAGGTTGCACCTCAGTTCAGATTAGAGTTTGCTGATAATACAAGCGGACTGTGCCAGCAGACTGGAGACAAAACACCGTCATGAATCCTGCTTGAAACAAGCAAATCAGCCATGCTGTTATGAAGAGCATAAAAGGAGCTGCAGGCAAGAGGCAGAATGGAGACTGACAGGTAAGTGCAAAAGTCATGAAATATTTTGTTCTGAAAGTTGCTGCCCAGTGCCAGGGTTTCTAGATACAGCTAGTATGTGGCAAGTAACTGGTTTTCACTAAAGATGACTAGCACAATATGAAAAGCAGATTTCTTGCAACACCACTCAATTCAAATACTGCAAATATGAGACATGGTAAATCATAATACTAGAAACATGTGGCCTAAACAAATTCTGGGAAAAACACCTGTTTGTGTTGATTAATGAGTGGCATTTCCATGTCCTGGCTGGGAGATGCCATCAGCTGGCGACGCTGTGGTGTTGTGGCAGATGCTTTCTGCTTGTTTCTGCACATACAGACCAGAAAGAAAAGGCAGGCAATGACCAGAGGGATTGCTATGCTGGGAACCAAGATGTATAGAATTCCCATTTTGCTGTTGTCACGTGGACCTGTTGGCACAGAAATGTTCTGTATTTACAAAAAGCATTTCAACACATTCAACAATAAAGAAAAATAAAAAGAACTATGACTGTTAACACTATATTTTTAATGAAAAGTTGACATTTATAAATTGAAAACAGAAGTCATGTTACCCATCCTTTCCCAATAGTTTTTTACTAAGTATTTCTAATAATTTGACTAAATATATCAGTATAGCAGAATGAAGATAAATTTGTGGTGCCAACTTTATGGCTGCGTCTGTATATTGGTTTATTTCACATTTTTTTTGAGGCTTCAAGTTCTGGAAACTGCAGAAAATACAACAGTATCATGTTCTGGGAATAAAATCACGTTGTCTTCATCACATTATATAAAGCAGTAACCTGAACATGATAAATCAGGGCATACCACCACAGTCTGGCCTTCTCATTTCACTCCAGACATTTGAACATTTTATACACTTTCTACCTTCACTAGTACTGCTACTGCCCAGAATAAAGTAAATATCAACTGTCACTGGCAGAGGTAATGTTTCTCCTCTACTTAAGAGAACAAAAGCGCTTCTATCACTTTTAAGCAATTTCAAGCTATTAGTACATGTAATAAGTCTGTAACAAAGACAATTTTATGGCTTCCATGGTTTATTTGTTCCCACAGTAGACAAGATTTTCTTCCTAGAGGAGCACAGTCATAAACTGCTTTGCCACATCTAAATACTGTTACTACTTCAACAGATCTAGAATGAAGTCTGCACCAACACAAGAAAGTAATCAGGACTATATTGAGCCATGAAAGGCTGCTTTTCATTTTTGCCATCAGTTGTGCAGATAGTGTAGGACATTTCTGATAAAATCATATGTTTTATGACATCTCCGCTTCTGTGCTTCGCACAGCTTCATCAAAACCAAGCAGTGTTATATCTCCCTCTACAGGATCTTAAAATCCTCGTTTACTGTGGAATGTAATACAGAGAAAAAGCTAATACCACTGAGTAACACGAGCAAAGCAAACTTATATAGGTGATGTTCATCATCTAGCAAGAAAACATTAAATGTTTTCATAAAACATAAAACAAAACAACAGTGCCAGATTAAAGCAAGTGAAACTTTTGAGAGATTAACTTGTTAAGTGAATTGCACTTGTAAAACATGGACAATTCAAAATTACACAGGTTTCAGGACAGTAATAGTCAAAAAAAGAAAGAATACATACTACAAGAAGGTATGTCACACAGTTCCATGCGTACGTTTTTATTCTTTGTAAAACACCAAGGCCCATCCATTTGACCCCCAGGATTCCGGCAATATGCATGTCCTCCACCGAGCTCTGGAAACTGTGTGCTTGTTAGGTCATGGTTGTGGGGACTCTGGGAGTCCCAGTGCTGACAAATGTGGCCGGATTTGGTGACGCTGACTGTTCCTCTATAGTCCGCACCAGAACCATTGTAGCACTGATGATCTGTTAGAAAGGGTTTGGAAAAAGGTTACAAATAACAAAATAATCAGGGGTCAGCAAATCCATAACAGCTGCAATGTGTAGATCATGTATGTTTATTTTAAAAAAGTACTTCAAGTATTTTTAAGCATTTAAATTTAGGTTCCTTAAGATTTAAATCAAAGCTATGTTTTTAAGTTTCAATTCTGTGGCCCTCTGTACTGTTTCACAACCACCTATACTTGAATTCTGCCTTTCAGTCTGTCAACCTATGGCTACGCACATCAATATCTGCTCCTTCTGTATGTGAACTGGTACCAAGTAGACATTAGACACAGGATAAGATGCACTGAACTGAAGTAGAGATCTGAGTTTAAATTTGGGAAAAGTTCTGATGCTAACAGTGCAAACTTCATACTACTTTTATTTCTCATAATCTTCTGATTTTCTCACACTGATGACTTTCAGGAGAAATTTGCTGCATCTTCTGTTGCCTCGTCAGTTTTTCTTTCTTTTTTTTTTATTTTTTATTTTTTTAATTTTTTTTTCCTTTAGAAAAAAAGGGACTTAAGCTTTTGTTCTGTTTCTTATCTGCTGAAGTATCTTTATTTTCTCCCTTACGCTGCTAACCTCTCTTACTCCTTTTGATTACTTGTCTTTCATATTTGGCATCTGAACTGAAACATTCAATTTTCGGCATGCTTGCAGCACTGCCTTCATCATTTATCTGAGTCTCCTTCCCTAGTCCTCACGAATCCAATTCTCACAAAGCTTCTGTGTCCCATTACCTAAAAATCAAGGGTAAATGCACTGCAGTTCTTCCACCAGAGGGAGCAGCAATGACACCAAGAGTCAAGAGACATCTGCACTTTCAAATCTTTTTTTTTACTGGATTTCTAATTAGTGTTTTTATTTCCATTCCTTTTGCCTGATTTGATTTTCCCATCAGTTTCTGAGTTAATAGTCCTTCTCAGCTACATAAGGCAATTGCCTCTCAAGAACACAGCAAGCATGTCTACTTTTATGCCATTACCCCTGCTCAGATAATGGGTATTCAGAATAATGGTACTTAGCTCTTTAGGCATCTTTAGTATCTAAGAGCTTCCCTGTTTAACATTTTAGGAGAACTGTGATTAATTGCTAGGAAATGGAGTAGGCAGAAAAACTGTCATCACGTAACAATAGGTAACTGAACAACCCTTCTACTCCTGGATGCAAATACAAATCAAATGAAGTGAGATTAATGTTTTCCACCATCCTGTGTGGGTGAACAAAGACAGCTACACTCCAAGCTTGATTTAAAGAATTAGCACTCTTGTGGAATTTTTCACATACATAATGAACATTAAAAGTTTAATTTCTTAACAGACTTCTTCAGTTAAGCTTCTACAGCTACTTAGGTTTTATCAACATGTAAATAAAGCTCACATATAGCAGCATGGGAGGACTTATCCAGAAAGTTAAGAACTAAGTGAGCACTGAGGGACAGCTCGTGGGAAGGAAAAGTTGCAATGCACTGATTTCCTTAGCATAGCTGATTAAAACCTGTTGTGTCAATATGGAGTTTTATAGCCAAGCATAGTTGAATTCTTTCAGGTGCAAAGCACCATCGTTCCAGCTTCCTTACCACATTAAACTGTACCCTAAAACAGTGCAAGACTACAGTCAGTATCAACACAATACAAAGTACGTAGCACACTGGCTTACATCGGCTGAGTCTCTCCACGGGGATCCCAATCCTTATGCAGTTGGCAGCTTCCAAGGTGTCAGGTCGTGGGAGATCCTCACACTTAGGCAACTGCAGCTGCATCAAGATGAGGGGGTTTGATCTTGCAATGTTGTACTCCTTTTTACACAGATCGTTTTCTAGAACTTCACACTCATCCCGGCACAGTTCCCGTGGCTTCGGTGTCCGGGATCGCTCATCACACAAAGGAAACACAAAGTGGCAGAAGGATGGTATAGCAAACTGTGAACATTGGTCAGACAATTGCGTAGAAGTGCCAATCATTGTAAATGCAGCTGGAAAGGAATAAAGGTGCTGTTTAAGCTTTAATTCACAATACATAAGAGAAACAACATAACTTTTACATCGTTTGCCTTTTACAACTTTCACTTTCTCATGATAAGAGTGAAAGCCTACTGAGCAGTGGGGAAAGAAACAAGGTCTTTTCTACTGCAAAGGACAGCTGACAAATGCAAAAAGCAAACTGTGCATTTCTTGCAGAACCTCAGTTCTTAGGAAGTCACCCATGTGACTACTTTTGAGTAAACTGTTGACATTTTATTAATCTTAACTTGAAAGGATAAATATCTAAGGCAGGAAACAGCTGCTGGAATGCTGACCCATGTTCTTAAAGTTTCTAGTTGGATAAAACTGTAATGAGGATAACTTAGCTTCTTCCTCCTATAGATGTTTTGATCAATAATCAAGCATTTTTTAAGCCTTGACAGGCTTGGTATTTGGAGAGATGTTTCCCCTGGTAGATAAGGGAAACCAAACACATAAAAGTAATCAATGTCAGCATGCTCATCATAGATCACATTAAGATGTGTTTTATGTTGGTTAAGACCTTGACCTTCCCCTTCAGCTCTCACCGTCTACACAGTAAAGTTTATCTGGGAGTTTTCCTGCATGTTTTTTAAAAACAGACAAGTGAACACGTGCATTACGTATCTGTCAACAAATCAAACTCTAAATACAAGAGCATTCATTCTCACACTGGAAAATATAAGTTGCAAGTGAGGTTTGCTAGACTGTACATCCGCCAGCGTACACTGTAAAGAAAATTTGTTCAAGTCGTTTACCAGCCTAGTCATAATCTGCATATCAGTTCTTTCCCTCTTGTTCAGCTTTGTCCCTTCCTACCATCTACCTCCTGCTGCTACCTGTTATGAGAGAGCCTCTTGTCTCTTCCTCAGCATCACACATGCAACAACCTGAGCTCCAGCCTTTTGTAGGCTTTCCTTATTTTAATACAGGAATGTAACCTTTCATCAGTCTTGTGGGAAATACTGCATGCGAGCACAACATGAGGCTGTAAACAGCAGCTATGAGGTAAGCTTGTCTATAAGATGGAAAAATTAAACTTGAAGGAATGAAGCAGTCACAGTCGGCTATCTGAAAATTCTGTGAAGATGCTGCAGAATTGATTATGAATTGATATGTCAATAGATTGGCATAAACAAAGAGTACCTAATTAACAGTCATGGCCACAATTGCTGGGAGGTGTCAAAAGCAAACAGGGTTGTATAATGATCATGTAACACACAAGCAATACATGCAAACATATACGAGATGCCAAAAGGAAGGCAGCAGTGTTGGGAACAAAGCCTCAGCAGCATTGAAGATCTCCCCATCCAAGCCTTCTATACTGTTGTCATGTTTCTTGTTCATCAAACAATGCCAGAAACGGCCCAGAAACACCATTAGCCACTCATGTTTTCTAAGCTCCTTGCTCAAAGCTTGATTTCTCCTACAAAGCTACTGTGAACCTTAGAATTTATGTTTGTATTTCCAAGCCTCTTTCCAGATTGCCTCTTTCCAAACTGAAGACTCAAAGTAGAGCATCTGAACATACTATGTGGGAAAGATGTAGCCAGCAGCTGAATGAGAGATGAGGGAAATATGTGGAAAAACTAAAGCAGCTAAGGGGTTTGATTTTCAGTCAAATAGACATGAAGCAGCATGGCAAAGACATTGATAGTTACACATATCCACAGGTTAGGGTTCAGGTCCATACACTCTTTACTGCTGGCCTTCCAATCGGTTGCATTTCAGGTTCTTCCATGAAAGCATTTTTCTGTTTGTTTGTTTTTAAATGCAAAGGCTCAGATTCTCACATAACCACATAGCTGGGATCAAGCAGAAGTACAGGCAGTAGAAATATCATGAACATATTTTAAACAACAGCACAGCAGGGAAATAAAATCCAGAATGAAAATTCCCCATTGACTACATCCATAACTTTTTAATGAGGTCTTAGAGTCAGACAGTAGGTGTCACCATTACCCAGTCACAGTCTTCCCAGAGTGGTGGATGGTGCTGAGTACAAAGAGATTCCACCAAAAACTTAAAAAGCATAGGAAAAAGTACAAGCAAATTCTAAGGAGAAGTTGTCAAAATATTCTGGCATTTAATGCTAAGAACATTAACCTTGAAGCACTTATTTTACATTTAAGAAGAGTTACACACAAAAAAGTGTACTGTGAAATCCTCAGCATTTATTTTGCATAAAGCATTTGGTATGTCCTTCAGGTCTATATGACTTCAAAAACTGGTATTATTCATACTGTCTAGTTAGAACCTGTGCAGCTGTATGTGGTGGTACACAAAATTTTTCTCATAAAGAAGGTTTGCACCAGGAATTCTTCTCAAGTCCTACACCTCCTCAAGTTCCCAGTCCTCAGCCTCCAGAATCCATCCAATAATTAGTGGTATTAGGGAACCACCAACCAGATCACAAGTTTCCATGCTGTGCAATCCAGAAACAAATATCAATAATTATTTTCTGGAAGACATCATGATGTAATGCTTTTTAAAATTTGTATTAGTAGGACATTATAAAAAAAGCACACAGAGTTACAAATATAATCATTTCAGATAAGTGAAGATTTTCCAATTACTGAAGAATGTTCAATCAGGATGACTCAGGAAAAAGTTGTATCAGTACAATGAATTAATTAATCATTGAATGGTGTAATAGGCCAGAATTGAAATAGAATACAAGAAAAAAGAGAGGGGAATGAGTCATAAGAGCATAAGGAGAGGTCAAAACCTGGATTTCCTCAGTCCCAGTATTTGATCACCATATCCCAGGAAAAATGGATATGGACTTCTGGCTTGAAAATAAGCCTTTAAAGTAATGTCTAACTTTAAAAAGTAATACCCTTAAGGAGATAGAGCTGACAAGTAAAGCTTTCTTTCTTTCTTTCTTTCTTTCTTTCTTTTTTTTTTTTTCAACTAAATGTGTTTAAATTCCAGATTCAATTAGATAGGCAAATCTGGCCAGATCATAGAATCATAGAATGGCCTGGGTTGAAAAGGACCACAAAGATCATCTAGTTTCAACCCCCCTGCTATATGCAGGTCCACCAACCACTAGACCAGGCTGCCCAGAGCCACATCCAGCCTGGCCTTGAATGCCTCCAGATATGGGGCAACAACCTCCTTAGGCAACCTGTTCAAATGCATCACCACCCTTTGTGAAAAATTCTTCCTATTATACAAACTAAACCTCCTCTATCATAGTTTAAAACCATTCCCCCTTGTTCTATCACTATCCACCCTTGTAAACGGCCATTACTCCTCCTGTTTATATTCTCCCTTCATGTACTGGAAGGCCACAATGAGGTCTTCATGGAGCCTTCTCAAAGCCAAACAAGCCTGGTTCTCTCACCCTTTCCTCATAGGAGAGGTGCTCCAGCCCTCTGATCATCTTAGTGATCCTCCTCTGGACCTGTTCCAAGAGCTCCACATCCTTCCTGTACTGGGGGCCCCAGGCCTTGGACACAGTACTCCAGATGGGGCCTCACAAGAGCTGAGTAGAGGGGGACAATCACCTCCCCCTCCCTGTTGGCCACCCCTTTTTAAATGCTGCCCAGGATACAGTTGGCCTTTGGTGCTGCAAGCGCACACTGCTGACTCATGTCCAGCTTCTCATCTGGATCATACCCCCAAGTCTTTCTCTGCAGGTCAGCTCTCAAGGAGATCTTCCCCCGGTTTGTATAAATACCTGGGATTGCCCTGACCCTGCCCTTGGCCTTATTGAACCTCATTAGGTTTTCATGGCCCACTTCTCCAGACCTGTCCAGGTCCCTCTGGATGGCTTCCCTTCCTTCCAGTGTACTGACTGCACCACTCAGCTTGGTGTCATCTGCAAACTTGCTGAGGGTGCACTTGATGCCATTGTCTACGTCACTGATGAAGATGTTAAAGAACACTGGTCGCAATACTGATCTCTGAGGGTCACCGCTTGTGACTGGCGTTCACCCTGACACAGAACCATTAATCACAACCCTCTGACTTTGTCCAGCCAACCAATTTCTAATCCATCAAACAGTCCATCCTTCAAATCCATGCCTCACCAATTTAGAGAGAAGGATGTCAAAGGCTTTGCAGAGGTCCAGGTAGATGACATCCATTGAACTTCCCCCATCCACTCAGGCCATCGCTCCTTCACAGAAGGCCACCAGACTGGTCAGGCAAGATCTGCTCTTGGTGAAGCCATGCTGGCTGTCTCAAATCACCTCTTTGTCTTGTATGTGCCTTAGCATAGCTTCTACAAGGATTTGCTCCCTGATCTTTCCCAGGCACAGAGGTGATGCTCACATGCCTCTAGTTCCCCAGGTCTTCCTTTCTCCCTTTCTTAAAAACAGGACTAATGTTTCCCTTTTTCCAGTCACATGGACTTACACAGGTTCAATTTCATGAGGAGAACTCAGACTTGTTCCACTGTTACAGTGGGACAGAAACCACTCCACCCACCCTCACCTAGAGACTCAGGGTCCTAGCAGACATGGGAAGCCTGACCAGCTGTGAAGACTGAGACAAAGCACTCACTGAGTACCTCATATTTTTCTGTGTCTGAGGAAGACAGCTCCCCATTACCTTTCATCAGATGGGGGAACACTCTCCTTGGACTGTCTCCTCCTGCCTACGTACCTTCAGAATTCCATCTTGTTATCTTTCACATCCCTTGCCAAGTTCAGCTCCATCTGCACCTTGGCTTTTCTAATCCTATCTCTACACACATGAACAACAGCCCTGAATTCCTCCCAGGCTATACAACCCTGCTTTCACTTCTTGTACATTTCCCTCTTTTCACTCAGTTAAAGCTGCAGGTCCTTGTACAGCCACAGCGGTTGCCTGTGTCCCCTACTCAACTTCTGCTGGGGGATGGAGAGACATTGAGCAGATAGGCTTCTGCTGGACTGTGTTAATTCTCCATAAATAAGCATTTTACTCTATTCCATGAACTCATTTCCTTGCTCTGCTCGTGTCTGTCAGAGTCACAGCCAATCAGAATCACAGTTATCAGTCTGATGGCTAAAGTTTCAGTGAAGAAAACTCATGTTGATATACAGCTCATTTGATTGTAAACAAATCTCTGAGTGTGTACCGAAATGATCAGAGGAAGAAGTAAGCAGAGGCAGAGCACAAGAAAGTGAGCTTTTGTTTTCTATGAAGCAGTGTGAAATATGGATTCTCCTGAGATTATGCAAAGAAGAGGTAACCCAAGGGAAAGCCACCACATAGAAAATAATTTTTTCTTACATTAGAAGGCATTTTATTTTTTAAAAAAATCTTACACTGGAATCTGTCCAGCAAAAAGCTGCAGTATAAACTATAATTTTTTAAAAAGACAATGTCCTATTACTTTACTTGAGGACATGGAAAGAGCTTTTATACAATAGTAGATACTCACCTTTCTTGCTCCAAGTTTTACTAATAGCAGAAGTAGGAAAATAGGTCATCTACATCAAGCTTTAATATCTTAGTCATTGACTTACAAAACTGAAAAGGATGACAAAAGTGCTTGCATCGATATTGGATTGGCTTTCTGTCCTGCTACAGAGATGTATAAGCTTACCAGTAATTCGATTTTCAATTTCCCCTTGCATCTGTAGGGAGTCCACATAAATGGTCCTGTTTCCAATGATTCGTGCACATGCAATTCCCCTATATGGCTGACAGAAACCATCTTCATGGTAATCTTCTCTGCAAAAGACAGGTTAGGAACATATAAGCAGATATCTAGGAATGTATAAGGCAATAGTTTTTTACAAAATATTTTCTTATAAAAGAAGAGAACCCCAGAAGATTATAAATTTGAAACTGTTCAGCTCCCAAAATGAAGCTTTCTCCTCCACTGCTGTCTGCGCTATCTCAGAAGTATTAATGAGGCACCTTGTAAAAAGACAAAAGTAAAACAGTAACTGAGATTAATTTAAACATCATATACTAATAGTAATGGAGTTTGAAGGTGAATCTACTAAAAAGCTGCTAGTATGAGACAGCAATACATGTGTCCCCATGTAACCATGGCAAACAGTTTTTTCTCTTTTCCTGCCCTCCCTTTCTTCTTTCCTATAGCAGTGAACAGCAGAAGAGACCCTGCCAAACTTTATTTAAAGTAAGGAAAAAATCCGAACTCTTGAGTTAGGTAAACAGAATGAAAAGTAATCAAGGTTTTAAACTATTTTCCTCTTCTCTCTGGACAGAATCAAAGCCAAATTCCTCTTCCTACATATAATTTAATTCAATTGAGTTGGTGTGTAAGCCAAGTTCAACTCCTTACATCATCATAAATACTCTGGCATAAAAGAACTAGCTCAAAGCCCTGGTGTTCAACATAGCGTCCTCAAAGCCCAAGTAAATAATACAGAACTGATGTGTAGATCATAACAGTTTGAGTACTGCAAAAGGAGCCTTGTGAGTGAACTCTCAGAGTGATTCTTCACAATACCATGCATTTCCTCTGGTACAGCACAGATAATATGCTAGTATTTACTACCTTGAGTGTTTCCTATCACTCATCACATGATGTGATGAAAAAGCATAAAACATGATCTAGAAGATCATCAATTCTAGGACATCCCCAGTCTTTCCAAAGAGTTAGTTCAAACACCTGAGGTACTCCTCTAATACCAGCAATATTTGAAGTATTACTTCAACACTCTTCTGCACCTTGTACATTATATAAAATATCTTCAGATATTATGTGTCTTGGCTACACATATTTCAGTTTCTCTTACAAATATCTTCATCCTTCCTGCTCAGCATGTTGCATGAACAGAGCAAGATACTCAGTGAAAATGTGTAAAACCACATGACTTCAGCTGGGCCATATCATCACTATGATCTGCTGTCCAACAACAGCTAGTCATGATAAGCACATCACCCAGCACCTACCCAGTGCTGAGTGTAGCTATTATTTCTGGTATCTTATTCTGTTTTAGAATCTTCATTTGCTTTTTATTTATTTATTTATTTGTTTTTCTTTCTTTCTCTCTTCACTATGGCTCCCTGGTAAAGCTCTTCAGGGAAATGACACCTTTATTTCTTAAGTTATAAACTGCTTGGATGTGGAAGGGTGGGAAGGGCTCTCCACATAGGATAGGCAAAAGCTGGGATCATTACTCAACACCTGAGCAGCAGTTCCCCTTTCCTCCTAGAAAGACAATGAATCCACCATTTATCTATCACAAATGCTGATTTATTATATGAAGCGCCTCACGTAGTTGTCTGTCCCTTATTTCCTACTACAGCGTGATTGTTATTTATTAAAAAACACTGTATCTGAAAAAGTTAAAACAAATTCTGCTTCCAGAAAGAGGCAATTTGTATATTACAGTGGATGAAGTAAAGGGGGCATCTTTCAGGATCAATTAATTGCTACAGTGTAATTCTTTCACACTCATAAAAAAAAACCCTCTGATATTGCAACAACAGCAACATGCCTGAGGGGACAAAAATCTCAAAGTGCTTTCTCTGTGCATGCTTTATGATCCTTGACCATCTCAACAGGAAATAAGCAATTCCCATAATGAGCTGAATGAATATGAAACCCCTATTTAACCTCTTTCTCAAGAATAAATTTATACTGTTACCCTGCAGAACAAAGTCTGCAGTGTACCTGAGTGAAACTGCACCTCATACTTCATCTCTCAGGGAAGGCTTCTCTTACCAGCACAAAAAATAAATAAATTATTAAAAAAAAAATAAATAAAACAATCTGTAAAAGCTAGCATGGGTTTGGTGACAAAGGCAGTATGACCTCTTACTTAGTTCAGTTTATTTATTTCTGTCAAGAACTTCTAAACACAGCTTAGATACTATATATAAACACATATGCTCCCTCCTCTCGTGATATAGTTAACTGCTGATTAAACTAAACTGGATATGACCATTACTATGGATGCAAGCAAAAGTAAACAGTAATCTGATGTCAGACCCTATGCCTGTAGCAGAGCTCTTGCTCTGTGTGTATGTTAGCCAAGTCAGAGTAGTCACTGAGTAGAACATGGTCAGCACTACTAATAAAGGGGACAAAAGTTATGCTAGTCTGAGCAAAATAGTTGGTTTTGAGAAAGCTGAAGTAATGACAGAAAACAGTCTCCTTGCAGATTGCTCTTTCCCTCTACAACTTGGCACATGGCAAAGTGTTTGCAGCAAAAAGCAAGGCACAGGAAATTTGATAAAATAGCACAGGAGAAGCAGCATGCTCAGTTCAAACAGGTGGCTTTGGAATCATGCACTGTTTTGATTTGTGCTCTAAATCATGTGCCAGCAATTCAGCTGCTGATTAGAGCAAGAGTTTAAAGATGCTGAAAATAGGCAGAAATACTGACTCTTCGATTTTCTGCTCCTTGAGCTTTGAAGTTTGCTCTGATCAAGAACCCTGATTCTTCCTCCTAAAACTTCAACTTCAATTAGGATGAATGCCATATATTAGACTCAGAAAGTTATCTCATGTCAAAACAATAAAGTTTTAAAAAATTGGTTTTCTGATATAAAGCCAAATCAGGAAAAACTTCAATTTAGAGGGAAAACAAACAAACAAATAAAAGTAGTATCAGTGTTGTTTTGTTTTGTTTTTAATGTACAATACAGGGTCTATCTAAGATCAATCTTGCTTAACATGTCTGGAAACATAAAGAACAGTTAAGCAGTGGTAAGAAATCTACATGTTCCTTATCCCACACATACTGTACCACCCAATTAAAAGCAGCTTGATTAGAAGGAGAAGCAGAAGAAATGTGTATAAAATGGAAAGCTGAACAGACACACGGTGAAAAAGAATGATGAAGGCTCTGTGGTGCAGTGCCTATCCAGTCTCCTCACAGAGATAGAAACTGACTTCCAGGGATATGTGGGTCTGCAGGAGAGGTATGGAAAGATAGAGATAACTTATGACTGGTTTGAATCCAGGCCTGTTGCTTTTAAGCTGTCGGGAGATGAGACAGATGTTCTGATGCATGTTCTCTGCTTAGATGCCCCCGAGGGCCTGAGGTCAGGCTTTAACAAGCAGCAGCTCTGCCTCATAGGGTTAGAAAGAAATGTTATTCAGAACTAATGTCTTTTTTTACTTACAAAGTTTACTATGGAAAGGTCTTACTATGTAAGAAGGTGAAGATGTCCTCCAGAAGCACACAGAGAGAAGCACAGGGGTGCTACATGTGTCACGAAAATTACAGAGCACTGCTACCCTCTTGCAGTAAGCATTACTTTAATTTCAGAGGTGACAAAGAAAGAACACCCAACAAAAGACTGTGGAAGAAAATACCTAGGAAACAAAGAGGCTTTTCTGAACGGAAAGTCTCATATGCTGAATGAATACATCTGGGTATAATACACTATATGACATCCATGTAACACAATCTATTGTATGCAACTGCCACAGTCAAGTAGGCCAGAGGGCAAATGAAACAAAGGAAGTCCCAGTAAATAAAAGGCAATTGTGGAAATTCTGTTCAATACTAAGATCATCTTGTGAAGCATGTAAGCCTAAAGAAGGTTTCCAGCATGTATTTCATGCTCCTGCAAACACAGTGAGAGCTGACCTAGTACCTTTACTTGAAAATGGAGTACTTGAATGCATACATCAGCACAATATAGATTCAGATTAAAACACAAGCAAGCCCAGAGAATTCCCTATAAGAATGATGATTAGCTCTGAAAATTAAGTAACTAGAAATCAGTTCTAGCACAGGAGCAAGCTGGAGAAGGGGGAATTAAACAGCCTGCAGTAAACAAAATGGTAAAGAAAAATAATTAAAACGGTTGGCTTTGCAACTATTTTAGCACTGAAAGCTATACTCAAATAGTTTCCTAAAAGTGATTTTTTAAGGTGCCATAGAAAAGAGTATAAGAAGTCTTCTGGTATGTTGTTATTCGGTATGCAGAACTGAAAAATTATTTGTTCAAAGAATACTTGTATATAGTCAAAAATATCAATTCATCAATGTCTTGATTGCCAGCTTCCGAAGTCTACTTTGCAGTTTTGAACCAAGTAAGAAGACAAAGTTCTTGAAGGTTCATGTTAGATAGTCAGATTCAATACATGTAAAAAAAAAGTCAACCTACATTTTTAATGAAGCTAAAAAGTTATTTGGAATTTTATTTCAAGAGTAATTTGTTTCGGTACATTAAAATAATAAACTTAGAAGTTATTTAGAGGGATCTTCGTTCAAAGAAATTACAGGGTTTTGTTTAGTTAAAGAGGTAAGTCACACTAATGTGTGGGAAGGGTGTTACAAAGCTCTTGTCATGGGTTAACAAAACATCAGAGATTTCTGTTTTCAATACATGTATACAGCAATGGTTTGTTTACACTGCACTTCTAACAGGGAACTGTTAAAATCGGGTACTACAATCCTTGCTATTTGTTCCTTCTACTCTTGACGTGTAACATTTCAAGGGAGGGATCACTTTTCAATGGCTAAAATGAGTTCACATGTCACAGCATTCACTACCTCCTACTAATACAGGTTCACAATATAGAGAAGAGAAATATACTATCTTTATCATATGTAGTCTCACTTCCATAAAACTTTCATTTGGTCAAAAATATAGTAAGTCTATGTAACTATTATTGTAGAAAAACACCTAGTAATTCCAGGTCAGGTTGTACCTTGAAATTTCTGATGAAAATATCAAAGAAAAGCAATTTTTTAATGCAGTTTCTTGTTTAATCATGAAGAACATTATTTTTTAAATAGGGTATAAAATTGTTCCTTCTCGTGGACTTCATAATGTACTAAGGAGATCAACAAGAGTTAACACTACTGACATGTGAAGCAATACAACTAGGGTATAAATATTTGATAAAGAATGGGATTTATTAAAAGCCATATTGGCTTAATTGTTAATCCATTGAGAAGGGTTGGGCCAATGCCAGCTGTTCCTGATGTTACTCATAATTTCTTCCTATACAGTATGCATACAGATGAATTGGAGGCTTCACTAAAACCTTCCAAAACACAGGTGTATACGAAAACCTAAAACAAGACAAACAAGCAAAACAACAACAACAACAAAAACCAACAAAACAACCCAGCACTGACACTGCATGTGCAGGGCAGAGTCCCACTCAAAAAAGCCAAAGATGACAAGGAAAAGGATGATAGGGAAAACACTGGTGATGCAGTAGGGCCCTCCTTAGCTGGAGGCACCTTTGGCCAGCACCGCAGGGAATGTCATGTGTTTCTTGCTCTACCTGCTCTTGTGATCAGAGCAAACAGCTTCATTCTTTGGCCAATGGTCTGTCTGCAGATGACTGACCCTTTTGGCACAAAAAATCATTTGCTTGCACATCTTCACTGGCATCTAAGTTGAGATCACCAATTGTTGGCACCATGGTTGAGATCACAGAAAACAGCGATCATAGTTAAAACCTTGAAGAGACATCACTGAAATAAAAGATGGAGATAAAAACTTCTGTTCACTGGAGGACTGTAATAAATAGTATCAGTATCAGTAAAGGAATTCAGTGTTAAAAAGTCAAAAACTAACAGGTGGGGAAATTTGTATATACAGTCATAGCTAAGTTGAAGCCAATGGACCTATGACAATTTACACTCACCAAGGATATGGCCCGTGAATTTTGCTACCAGATGTTCACAGAGTTTAACAACATTCCCCTACATCTGCATTACAACTTAGATAAAAACCAATGAGTAGCATTTATTTCTGTGCTTCTTATCTGAGAGAAAATGTAACAAGGCAGAAAGCCTAAAAAAAAAAAAAAAAAAAAAAAAAAAAAAAAAAAGTAATGTCACATTTACAGAGAAACTGTGCTGAGTGAGTGCAATGTGAATGTTTATCTGCTAGTTGTTGAAAGGCACATTGTGAACTGAAACTCCACATTCAATGTCCAAATAGAAAATTACAATTAATTGTTATTCCACTGATCCTACCAAATGATGAATTTGTTAATTGTAGTACTCAAGGTACCATTTCAAATCAGGTAACAGATAAAGCATTTCATTGAAATTTCATTAATGAAAGAACAGCAGCAAATGAATTTAGTCTTTGCAACAAAGCAGAGAAGAACAAGTTGTCAGACAGCAACTTCTAGATAATCTTATTTTTAGCCTACTGCAATTATTTCCACAACTGATTATAAAAGTTACCTTTTTAAATGCAAAACTCAGTTTTAAAGTCTGTTTGCAAAATTAGTTTCTGACGTATGTTCATAAATTATCATAAAAGGAGGATGCTTTTAATGCAAGGTATTTAAAAAGCATTTAAACACACACAAAAAAAGAGGTGGGCATCAATTGCATTTGAGGGCATGTCTCCATTGAATCACAAACCAAACTGCTCTACTCAAAAGGCATTACCTTACATGCGCATCAACACTCCCAAATGAGCCATGCCCTTGCAGCAAGATACTGTTAAAGACTTAAGTGGATTAAAATCCATGAAAATTGGTTCTGACTACCCTTCTTTCACTGAATCATTCTCCATCAATCCTGTAACGCAAAACACACTGCAATTGCTAGAAACGTGTAGGAAAGAATTAAACATCTAAAACAGTGGCAAGGTGTGCATGGCATAACACCACATCCTACTGGTGTTTAAGGATATCCTGCAAAGTCAGATATTTATCATCTTTTTATATACTTGCAAGAGTTTGCACTGCACCAAAAAGCAGTACTGCTCTCCACTACGTAGGGAAGTAGAGACATAGGAGGCTGTTCCTATAAAGCCTGTGTAGGAAAAAACACATGACTCTACAGAAGTTACTCTGCTGTTCTACCCATGACCCAGCACAGTCACTCAGTGAGTAGCATTAACTCCAGCTTTTGGAATATCTGCTTAATCATTTAAGCCATTTGCCAGGGCACAGAAGATAAATAATTTTGACATTTGTAATGCAGACTGTTCATCATGAAGATGAAAGAAGCAAAGCTAAACAAGAACACCTGCTTTATAAATTTCCACAAGGAACAGAAGATTGTTCCTGGATGCATTTCCAGCCATCATCCTCTGACAACCACAGACTCTTTTTCAATTTCTTTCAATTTACTGACACAATATTTTTCTAAGTTCTCCCACTGCTTTCATAGGTATCAACGTGTTGGGACAAAGTCTTTAAATCACAAGTCAGCTGGAAATCCAAGAAAGGCTGCCCGTCTGTTTTGTTGAGCATTGGGTATTTTCAGCAAAAACATCTTTGTTATCATTCAAGTTACAGAAGAATTTAAAAATGAAAAAGTTTCAGAAAGCCAGACTTACGGGAACGTGAACCTGGTCTTGCAGCATTCCAGCTTTTTGCTTACCAAAGAAATAATAAAGCCTCTCTCCAGAAGTTTTTTCTTTTCTTTTTCTTGTTCTTTAAAAACAAGCTCTCTTTCCTGGTGTATTACAACTCTGTAATAAATTGTCTCTCTCTAACAACCCTGGGGAAAACCTGTAGGACCAATGAGCCTTTCACAGAGCCTCTAACAAGCAGCTCCCTGTTTCTCCCATCACCAGAAAACAGAATTCTTACTCAGTTTTTATCTTTCCTCCTCATTCCACGCCGCCTCTGAGCAACTATACACAGCTCCTCCCAACAAAGGTCTTGGAAATGTTATATTATTGCTTATTTCATTAAAATCTGTTAGCAGGATTTCATACGCATGCCTGTCTGTGACAGGTAGGAGGTAGAAAGTCTTGAGAGAAAAGAAGACTGAGAAAGCATGACCAAAAACAACAGCCAAAGACAAAGAGGCTACAAGAAGAACAATGGAATTATTTAAGAAATAAATATTAAACAACATGGAAGTGTCTCAAGCTTTTATTATTAGCACTGTCTTTAAATGGAAAATGGGAAATATTGCATTTTTCTGTAAAGTGTTTCTTAGCTTTTTAAACTGTAGTGAAATTTTTCAAATATTTTTGTGAAAAATATTTTTTAGTCATTTCAATTGAAAATTGTTTGGGAATTAAAAATGTTCTAACTGGACGAGTCCAAAAATGAAATGAACCATGTGGATATAATTTTTTTCTTCCTTTTTATTTTTTATGATAACAAAGGTGGTTTTGTTATTTCAGATAAGACAGATAATCATCACATATAAGCATAGGCTATAAATTCAAGGTTACATAATTAGAAGTATATGTTAGTGTTAATCTTCAGAGTTCTTCACAGATCATTTTTACTCAAACTACAATAATACCAACTGTTTATATCTATACAATATTAAAACGTCAGTTTCACAATAATTTTCCCAGTCTTAAGAAAACAAAACAAAACAAAACAAAAAACAAACAAACAACAACAACAAAAAAACACCCAAACTGGCATATTCTTCTTAATAGAAAACCCAACCACCAAGTAAGGGATTTCTTTACAAGCATCTAAGCTAATATACTCATTAGATTCTCTGATAGCTTCTGTGGATAAAACAGGAACTGCCTACTGTTGGGTATTGGGTAGGTGGTGCCTGCGTGCACCAGGGGTGGAGTCAGGGAGGTCACGAGTGTCTGACAGGGGAAGTCACCTGTACCACTCTATAGGGTTTGTTGTGAGGCATTAAACTCGTACTTTCAGTGTTACGCACTGTGTGTGAGTCCTGTCTGTTCCCCATGCGCTGAGGCACGGTACTTTCACAAGACAGCCTTAACTTGTTGCCAGATCGGGAGGCAACACCTACTGTAGGCAATACTGTGCAAAGTCACTGGAATCTTCCAAAGATCAAAGCTAATTTATTACTTTTTAACTTCAAAATATATGTCTCAGGTGTTTTGAAAAGCAAGTCCTTCGAAAAAATGCTGTTTTTGTTTAGGAAAATACAAAATAAAAAGCACATTCCAAACCAAAACCACTACCAGGAAAAAGGGTAGCCAAAAGATTGCAGTGCTACTGAGCAGACACCTGAGACATGCTGGGGCAGGCCTTTTGCTAAACCTATGAAACACTACACAAATCTGTCCAGCTTTTATGTCATTTCCATCCCTGTGTGCTCATCCCAGCCTATGAGAACGCAGATAGTAAGTTCTGCAAATACCCAATCTATCTACAGCAAGCTTTACAGTGTGTGTGAGAAAACAGTTTGGCAACCTCATGGCTGGAGCCTAAGGTTAAATGAGGCAACTATACAAGGAGCTTGCTACAGCCCAGGAAGACAGAGTATTCAGGCATGGGAGGCAGTAGCAGGTTGGGGGTGCATAAAGAGGCTTCCACCAGAAGACCACGCAGTTCTCCTTATTCTGGAGCAAAACTTAATAATTTTGTCTCTCGCTATTCCTTTCTGTCAGTTTGTGAGCGCATGCTTTCTCCTCTGCGCTGGTCTGCTCTGAAGACAGTAGCCTGTTGTTACTGCTCTCTGCTCCAGCAACAGAGGTCTGGCTGGTATGGGTAAGGAATCTAGGCCTCACAAAGGAATTCTGATGTGTCATCACGATTCCATGTAATAAAATCATCAATATTCCCCAGATTAGGAAAATTAGCTTCTAGACAAGAAATTCGATGCCAGTTACTATCAGAGTCCCTAAATTCTCAAAAAGAAAAACAGACGTGAGTTCCTCTGCCAAGCCACTGGAAGAGGATAGGAAGAAGCCACTCTCGGTTCAGCAGCAACATCTGTGGGGCTGGTGGCACAGCACAGTGATACATCCAGATCTGTTGAAAGGTCTGTATATCCAGTCAGGCCTCACGCACTCCTAAATGACAGATTCCCCCTCCTTTTCTTCCTTTGAGCTTTAAACAACTTACTGAACATTTATCACAACTAATTTAATTTCACCCCTGCTCTTTTCATTTTTCCTATTCATACACTTACTTCTGGCTAAATGTCTTTTTTTGTTAAAATCTTTAAAAAATGTAATAATGGATACTGCATTGTTTCTTAGGCAAAGCAAAACAGTTCACATGCAAAATTCACTGCCACAGTTTCTTTTCATGTGCCACATGCAGGATGCCACACAGACATTATTACACGAGAGGATGTCAGTAGCAATTCTAGTCGCTCCACAGCTCCATAAATTAACCAAATCAGGCTTGACATCACTAACCTGCTCATTAATATGAACAAATAGAGAAAATTCAATTAGGAAATCAAATGCATCTCCTAAGTTTAGCATGTTAGGACTTAGCTCCTAGTGGTTGAAAGTGAATATTAATACTGATATACCTGCCAGTCTGAGTGACAGAAAATTTACAAGTGACTGCACACAGTCTTGAAACTACTGAGTATTAAGAACATGTTTTTGAGTAACAAGTAATAAACTGAATTCAGTTACAGAAGAAAGTAGGAAGGCAGCCTGTTCATTGCTTTGCAATCTGAAACTACCACATTGCCACGATGTGGGCAAAAAAGGAATTTTTTTCAAGTGTATTCTGTAAAACTGTCAGATGAAAACACCAGGATTTCTATACAGAGGCCATCCTGCTGACACTTACCTCCTTCACTGAGCTAAAGCAACTAATTCCCCAATTTGAAGGAAAGCATGGTAAGGTGGGTGGGAAATGAGAACAAGTGTTTTAGGGTGAAAAGTCCTGTGTATCTGTGTGAGCACATAGGTTTAAAAACAAAATTTCTGTGATATACCAAACATTGTCTCCCACATGAAGCAATCCTTTTCATCTTTTGTTTTATAATCAGATTTATCAACATGAGAAATGGAACACTTATGAGTGACCTTTCTGACAAGCATGAGAGAGACTACAGTTAAGATGAGCTTCTTGTCATTTTTAGTTTAGAGTAACATTACTTCAAAGACCTCAAAGACTTCAGATCTTAAAATTAAAAAAAGCAGAACCAATTTTAAAAAGCAAATTTCCTTACTATTTCTTTCTCTCTTTCTCTCTTTCTTTTTGCTACAATGCACTTTATCACACTTTGTGTTATTTAGTTTTGAGGGAAAATGTTTCAGTTTTGTCAGTTGTGCCATCTGCTTCACCTTTTGTCAAGTACACAAAATAAATTGCATCTATTGTTCATTAAGATCATTCTGTCTAAAACAGAGAACAAAATTATACAAAATGTAAGGAAAAATGAACCATAAAGCAATAAAAATTGAAAGGATTATTTATGGTGTGGTGTTACAACGTTAGCTTATTTTGTTAAATTGCCTGCTTTCCATTAGAATAGTGTTCCTTTACCTTAGAGCCTAACTACAATATTCACCCTTTCCCTGTATGCACTTAGAAGCTATTCAGTGCCCTAAGGAACTCTAATTAAACACAGTGTGGCATCCAATGCTGACAGGAAGTCTCAGGGACGTTTAACTGTCCTTTTGTAGGACATACAATAAATACTTTGAAAGTCACTTAAGCTACAGAATGAAAGAAAGAAGGGAAGGGAGAGAGGGAGGAAGTAAAATCAAAACAAACTAAAGATCCCTGGTTATATCAGGGATGTCCAACAGCTGCAAGAACTACTTGCCAAAACCCCAAAAGCTATTACTACTTTGAAAATCAATTTACATATATCCTTAAAAGGATCAACAAATGTCTTCTTTTGCTTAGAAGTTCTTTGGTAGTTTAATATAAATTGCTTTGCTGAGATGTCCAAACCCAGACACCTGCTGCCGATCTTGAATTTGCTGGAAGAGAGCAAACTGGCATTGCAATTTTTACAAACTCAGAGCTGTGTGCTGCTCTTGGCCACACATGCACATCTCAGAGCTCCTCTGCGGAGTAGGAGGGATGCTGTCCCAGCCCACAAACTGTGGGTAAATTTTCTCTACACAAATCATCAACTGTCTTTAATATCCATCTATAAGTGAATCTTCCAAATTTTGAAAAAGCAGATCTCTTAAGAAACAGAAGGTTCATGTGCTTTGTTGTACCGTCTGCTTGATTCCCATATATAAAAAACAAAGTGGTATAGATTACATTTATTCCACCCATTTAAAAGAGTGTTATTGCTGAACAGCTAATCGAAAGTGCTTCCTCAAATTTAATCCAAAGTCAGCTTAACTGCAAGAGCAGACAAAGGTGTAATTGACACTTCTTCCTAAGCTATTCAGAAGCCTCGACCAAAAGCAGGGAAGCCCCATAAGGATTCCCTCCTGGCATTACAATCAGGCTCTCACATAGTGCAGCGCAAAACAGCTGCATTACACTGTAAGGCTCGGGGACATTTGGTTTCTATAGTATGACAGAGAAGGTACAGCTTTTCTGGAAGTTTGCTTTTACTCATTTTCACATGTGCTTGGCATAATTTTGTGGGGGTTTCTGAACAATTTAGTCTAGTAAGCATAATGGAATGAAACAAAATATTAACCATTTTTTCAGTGTTCCCTGTCAGCTTCTTTCCTCTGTTATTTCCTTTAAAATGAAGGAAAAAAACAGCCACTTGCAATAGTTTCTTCAGATAACAAGTTACAGATAATAGAGATACAGCTCCTGGCCTCACATGCACATCTCAGGGTCATGCCTGGTAAGATAAACTCTTGGTTAGGAGAAACATAATCTCTGCTCTGCAGAGTAGAAAGAAGAATGTCCTACACTCAGGACAGTTGTAACTGCACCACAGCGTTAATCATGTTATTTACAATACACACTTGATGCTTAAATTAATTAATTTTCTAAGTCCATGTTGAACTCATACTTCTGTTACTACATAACGTAGATCTTTCAATTTAATCACTAAAGATTAGAAAATGTGTAAATGGGGGATTAAAGCCAGGGAAATAATATAATGTGGGAAGAAGCCAGAATCTGGTGTGGTGCAAAGTAACCCAAACCAGTACTTCTGCCTTGAATTACACATACTCCAGGTTTTTCATGAAAAAAAAAAAAAAAAAAAAAAAAAAAAAAGATAATTTTCAAAACAACAAAAGCAAGAGGAGAATAGAGATGCCTCCATTTCCATTACAAAACAGCTAACTACACTTCTTCTGAGTCTACGGTACAGCCCTGGACAGAACAATGTTCAGCTACATACTTACTTGTGACAATATAATCATGAGCCCTACTTGGATACTACATAACTGGAGTAAAAAAGATAACAATTTTTAAAAATATTACTACACACAAAAAAAATTACATTCTAAAGTAGAATAGACAGAAATATGACATGAAAAAAGAAGAGTGATGGCTGATTCACTGAAGCCTTGCCATCTACAAATTTCTGGTCTCAGTTTGTCACGGGACGCTTAAAGGGACTGACCAGTAGATCTGTGGTGGAGGATGAAAATTCTCTGATAAGAGCCCCTGCCTCACACCAAGGTGAAATACAGGAAATACAGCCTTCCCTCCAATCACAAAATTAAAAAGGAAACTAACATACAGGGGCTAGAAAGAAACTGCTGCATGTTCCAGCCAGATCCCCAAACTGGATTGTGAGAGGGCCAGGAAATCTGCCAAGGCAAACATTTGCTGTTTAATGTGGACCAGCCTGAGACAGCTTTTGCCTCAGTTCCTCATTTGTTAAATAGGAGCAATGTTCCCAGTTTTCAGGAGAGAGAATGTACCCTAAACATTTTGAAGTTATCTGACTGCTAATAGTGGAAGGCACAGAAACTCTGAAGATTGACCGTATATCCATTTGATGTACAAGAAATGGAGAGACAAAGGTTAAGCAACTTGCTGCAATCACACACGGAGACAGGAGCACAGCCAGAAATTGAATCCAGACCTCTGAAATTACAGACCAGTGTTTTAACCACAAAATTCTTCTTCTTGCTTGATTAAAGCAGGAAACCAGAACACAAAGTATGTGCTTATTCTCCAACTTCAACATGATACCACAAATATCTATGGAAAAATATATATACTTCAAATATGGTGCGTATTCTCTTGAAACAAAGGGCAAGTATTTTATTTTTTTTTTCAGCAAGCATTTTTTTTCAGTAGTAGTCAGTCATAGTTTCACGATTTGTGATCAGTATTCCATATCATAACATCAAGTAGTGCACTGGGAGTTAAAGAGTTAATGATGCAGTTCTGTGGATTGTCAATAGTTCCAGCTACCTGGCCTCAGAAGAGTTAACTACAGCTCCCAGAAGTCTTCACTATTCTGCTTCCAGTCAGAGGGAAAGATAAAACCGACCAGAAGCCAAGACACCATCTCTTTTTCTGCCTGCTCCAATGTGTGTGCTCCCTACCTGTCTTGCCTGCGGCACTACAGCAAGGCCTTTGGTTTCAGACGCTCCTTCTCTCATTTTATTTGATTTATTAGCTTCAATTTCAATTATATTGTATTTTATTGTATTGTCTCTCATTCCACTATCATATTCAGTAAATTAGTTGTTTTCCTTAGTTTGTTTCAGCTTTTTTTTTTTGTTTGTTTGTTTGTTTGCTTAGGCCCATCTCCCTACATTTTTACCTCCCCCCTTACCCTTTTCCTCAGGCATGGGACTGTGAATCTCTTCATTCCCTGTCATGGAACCAGGCTGAACTGGGCTGAACCGTGATGGGAGTCCTATCTTTTAACACCTAGTCCTTAGGTGCCTGAATAATTACTGTAAATTCTGATTTGAAATAGCCATGTATTGGTGTAAAAACATTTGTTTATGTAAATTTTAAGAAAAATCCTATGTGATTTACAAGGTTTAAAATGCTATTATCAGTGGCTGAACTATAGACTAGAAATGAGTTTTTACTTCTCCAAGGAAAGAGATACAAGTGGTGCTGCTGCTGTTTGACTGTAGGGAATTATTCCTTCTTTATAAAGTGTTTAGCTTGTCAGACAGATCCAGCTTACAAAATGTTTTTTGCCCACAGCTACAGCCTTCTTCCTGGATGACCTCAGACATGGCCAGGGAGGTGACCTTGGTTCAAAGTACTCCAGTGTCCCAATCCCTTTCATTCTCTTTCTCAAGGTCTCACAGCCTCTTTTCCAGCTTGTGATAACGTATACATTTATCACATACTTGCACCCATAGCAGAAGGTCACCACTCTGTCACAGCACAGGTGTGCTTTCGCTACATGATAAACATGGGATATGAAAGCTCACCCTAACCTTGGGATTCCTTACCAGAGCCTTAATTGAGATGAGTAGTTGGACTAGATGAAAGGGTCCCTTCCAACTTAAACAATTCCATGATTCCATGTGACTAGTTTTCAAAGACATCCCAGTTGAAATCATTTGAAAGAATTTTTTCTTATTTTTCAACTGACTGATTTTCTAAATTCTTAATATTAACACAAACTGCATGAATGAAGCAACTCTTTGCACTGCAAACTTATTCTGAATGGTTTGTATCTCAAAAACTCCTCCCCAAGGTAATGGCGATGCCTACTTAATAAAGGTGTTTCTTCCCATGTTTTTCCTTAGAACTGTTATGTAGACAGTCATCTGCAACTGAAATTCAGAACCAGTCTTAATCAGAGCTCAATTAAAAAATGAATTCTTATGCTTCAAAATCCTAACTCTCCTACACAGCGCTGAGAAGAAGACATTCAGCTCCTTCTATCATAAGCAGACCACATCAAGTACATGCATGGAAAGCATAGCACTTGTAACAGAGCGCTCTTGTGCTATTCTCATTTCTGCTAAGGCCTTACCATATTTTCCAGAAGACTTTACTGCCAACAAACTGTATTTTCTATCCCAAGACCCCTGCAAGGTGTTTCTGCTACTGTCAAAGACTACATGACAAATCATGTCTTCAAACCAAGAACTCTCCTGATGGGTAAAATTCAATCTAAGTTTTCAAGTTCAGAGAAAAATAAGTTAAACTACTGAACATGCAGTCTTCTTAGAAAATTATTATCTTGTAAGAGCAGCGCCTCAGGAAGGGAAGGCAGCTGCTTTTGCCTTCCTACACATAGATTTTACAGAATCACAGAGGTTGGAAGGAACCTCCAGAAATCATCAATTCCAACCCCACTGCCAAAGCAGGTTCCCTACACCAGGTCGCACAGGTAAGCATCCAGGCAGGTCTTGAATATCTCCAGAGAAGGAGACTCCACTACTTGAGAAAGAAGAGACTTGCATCCATTGTTCAAATGTAAACTATACTAAAATACTGTTCTCTGGTACATACTACCCAATTTTTTAACATCCACACATTCACACCTTTCTCACTGGACAGAACATCTCTCTTGAGAAGGGAAAAAGTAAATGATGTTAATAATGAAAAATATAACAGCATTAAGCAGGGAGAGAAAGAATTCACCCTGCTGGCTGGTCTTGTAGTAGTATAGTCCTCTAGTAACATGGTCCTTTGTACAGTAAAGGCTGGTCAGAGACTAGTTATTTTTCTTGTTGTTTTTTGTTTTATTTCATTTATAAACTAATTTCTACTAGCCGTTAATTTTTGATAAATTATTTGGGTAGATTATATTTTTCCATTTCTGTAGAAATACCTCTGTAACTTTCTACAGATGCAAGCCTTCACAGATGCTTCTCCAGCCTCTCCAAAACAAAAAAAACCAAAACCCTAAAACTAACAAAACAGCAATACAAAAAGAATAAGAAGCAACAACAACAAAAGCCCAGAACTTTCACAAGATGTACTTGATGAAATCTTTCACTTTTCGGTTTTAACGGAAATGTCTTGACTTCAGTATAAGAAAGTCAGGGCCCTTTTTTTAAACTGCTAAATATGACTTCATAATGTACATCTGATCTACAGCAATTCTAAATTTTTAGATAATTTCTAAAAATCCATAGCAAAACACGTGGGATACATAAAAATACCTTGCCAGATGTTATCTGTTTAGATAAAGGTTTTTATCCTGCAATATTACATTAGCTATAGTTTTAAACCAAGATACAGTGGTTTTAGGTTTCAGAACTTTCAATGAAGCATGTCTTTTTGGAAGCATTGATGCCAGGAGAAATGGCATTTTAGGAGGTTCAACACCAGACTGTTATGTAGCCAGCAAACAAAGAGTCTACTGTTCTGTATCAGCCCCCCTTCCAAGAACCTACGTATTCCAGTAATCAATTTCCCCATTTCTTTTATAAGTTGACCTGCACAATTTTAAACAGAATATTCAGTGGAAAAAAAAAAAAAAAAAAAAAAAATAGCACTGCCAAATTGCGGAGTTTTATTTGCAGAACAGAGGAACATGGGAACAACTATAAGGCATAGGAAGAGAAAACAGAAAGAAAAGTAATGTAAGAAGGCAGGATATTAAATTTGGAAAGTTGTACAGAAACTGGTTAAGTAGAAAGGTGCAACAAGATTTAAATAGAAGTTAAACAATGAGGAAAAAACCTACCATCACTGCACACCTCTACACTTCATATTCTAATTCCCTCAAGACTTCTCTCTCAACCTCCAAGCTTCTCAATTCTCAAAGCTTCAGCTCTATCTTCTGCTTAGTGCACGTTCAAAATATCTACCAGCACCACACTTTTTGTCTTACTTCCAATGGTAGGCCCAAAAACAAGATGGCTATCTACTGCTTCAAGGTTCAACACTGATGCCATTATTTCAGGACCAGTTCAGAGTTTTCATAATCCCAAACTAGTACCAAATTCATATAATATTCATTGTTTTTCCCAAATAATAGGATTTTTTAAGGCTATTTATTTGCCTTAATGTATCATTCAAAACCCGTACAAATTAATAATAATTGATCAAAAATAAAGTAGGAATGAAAGGTACCTTTAATACCTAAGAAGTATTAATTCTCTTCCACTTTTAGTGGATGTGTAATTAAGAAATCTGTGTAACACTTATTTTTTTCACTGTCACCTCTTTATTATTAAAAAACTATGTTACTTGTAGAGTAGCCATGATCTAATGTTTACTGCAGGAGAAGATGCTGGTAGATACTCGGGAAAACAAAAGAAATAAGATGAATTATTTCTCTAACAATATGATATTAACTAATGTAAAACCTAGATCCCAGCATTTCACCTTGTTCTTAGATCTCAGTACTCTTCAGATGTATTTGAGAACAGTGTTCTTTGAACTTAAGTTCAGTGCTTCAGTATGTGTATTTTAGTTTACTAGCACTTGTCTCAGTCATTGCCTTTCCATCTTGTAAAAGATCAGACAGTTTCCTGACATCTCACTAATTTTCCTTTGTAGAGCAATTGTAAAACAGTTTTCTGAAGTAAACTGTGTATAATCTTAAATAGAATTTCAGTTAGTAGAAAAATAATTGCATTTTTTCGGAATGCAGTTTTGAACAGCTGTTTTTAATCCACAAGAGCAATCAATTTTAAGAAAAATATGAAACCTTGTGAAAATTATCTGAATTCATTTGCACATACTATGCTTATATAAAAGAATGTAGTATTATTTTCATATACATAAAGCAACTGATTGATCGAGATCTGAAGTAAATGGAATAGCAGTCAGACTACTGCAGCCATGTGGTATTGCTACCCAAGTCATTGGCACTTCAGTATTCACAAACACTGATAAGCAATGTACGCCTGAAAAACATCCACATGTCTTTACAAAGCTGCTTTACTCCAACACCAATGGTAACTTCATGCAATTAACACAGAAAAGGTCTCATGCTGCATTTCTCATGTCATTAATTGATAGGCTGCAGAACCTATCTAAAAAAACTACACAGTACGTGTTACTGAATTTAAAACTAATACATAAAGCAAGCACCAGGCTGATCTATCTTAATCTTTATGACTGCATCTGCAAGCAAGCTGAAATAGCTATGAAAAATCACCAAGTCACCACTAAAGTCAATATGACACCTAACAAATAGAGGTTACTCAATCGTTCAAAGAAAAGATTTCAATCCTGTTTTATCTGACTTTTCAAGCTATTAACAGTATGACATGGGTAGATTTACAACTGCAGCAACTTAAGCACATTATCCATTCATTTTTAACCACTCATCCAGCCTATACTTGCCCTGTAAATAGTGTTCAAACATCATGACTCTGTGGTATTCTGATTGTCCAAAATATGAAGTAAGCAAACAGAAATTTCTCAGTAACATTTGATCAAACTCAGACTCACAGAAACTTAATGCTATCCTAATCAGAACTCTTCAGTCATCTGTGAGTTTTCAGTCATACTGGATATTTTTAGCAAATGCACTGTGGTCAAAGGCAGTATTTACTGAGTTTATGAAACAAATTCTTACAGAATAAAATTGGTCAGAGTACATTAAGCAATTTTCCAACATGTACTTACTGAAGATTGTGATTTGGGCTGTTTGTTGGACCTGTAAGTATAAAACAAACAAACATTGCTTGCAAATTTGGCTCAAGGAAGCTGCTTAAAAAAAGTCAATAGCAAACTGTATCTTCAAGGAAAGTTAGCCTCAAGATTCAAACAAAAGCCTCTAGGTTCCCATACATAATTACATGCTGCTATTTTCAAAACCACAAATAAAAATCACATGAATCTTCTGTCCATTCAGGCAACAACCCGTGTGAACTTTATTTCTGTTGGAAAATATCTACTGCCATAAAAACACAGGCTGTTAAAAGGACAATGTGTTATCTAGACACATCACCTACACTTTACTAAGCCCCACCTGAGCATTCCTATCAGTTTATGGTTGAACAAAGTTATGCACCTAACCTTTGTCACGCTGAGAACAAGGTCAGATAGCCAGTGCTTAATGAATCACTATAAACAAACTGTTGAGTAGTCATTATCATTATAAAATCAGAGGAAATTTTAGGCAATTGTGTCATGTCATTAGAAACACAAGAAAAAGAAATAAAACTTTTGCTTCTGGATGGAATGATCAATTCTCCAACAGCCAATGCAAGTACTTCTTAATAGGTAGTGTACCTTTACCTCTCAAAGAGCAGAATTTAAGGCAAGAATTCATGGAGCAGTATAAACATGGTATATCACAAGGATGGGCTTAGCACTACTGAACACCACCTGTTTTTTCCTCAATAGAAATTTAAAGATTTTTCCATCTGTATTTTCTTCCTTTTATTACTGGTAAATGAGTATCGAATTCAACTCACTAGCTTCTGTGCTGGGGAAAAGGTACTTGGCAGTGGCCTTATTTACTCCCTTTCACATGGACAGTTCTTAAAACATCAAATTTATTTCTTGTTATGCTATTGGAAAAGCTAATACCCAGCCCATATTGAAGTCTAAGCAATTACAAAAGCCAGGAACTCACCAAGCCTCACAAACAACACTCCTGTTGCTGTTATCGTCTTCATCCCATTAGAAGCCACACACTGGTAGTATCCTGTGTCAGTTGTGTCAAGATCCTGGATTCTCAGACGTGAACCATAATCTGTTTTTCTTATGATGATACGCCTTGGCTCCTGAACCACAGGAGCATCGTTTTTTAGCCATCTGACATTTGGAGATGGATTTCCTGCTACCTTGCAGTGGAGGATTGCTGTCTGCCCCTGGACTATGGTGATATTGTTTACTGGTTCCAAAAAGGTCAGAAAGTAACCTGAAAGGGCAAAAGGTCAGAAAAGTCAAAACTTTGCTTGGGCTTGGATAAAGGCATGTTTTTATGAGCAAGAGTTGCAGTTTCATTTCAAGTATATACTAAAAAACAAGTCCCAAAACCACACCACACAATTCACCGTTCTAGGTGTACATCCAAATTGTATTTTCTAATTGACTTCAAGCTTCTCTGCAGTTAAGTATAAAGAATAGAAGGTAAAGCATGAAATAATACCATTACAATTCTATCTTCTTTCACCTATTTTGAGGCTGTATTTTTAACTGATTATAACCTGCTATTTTTTTAATATCAAGTCCCAGAATAGCACTAAAATGGACAAGGAAAGAACTGTATGTATATTAAGTAATCAGGTTTCATGGTTTTAAGTTTCATAAATGAAAAATAAAGACACTAATTTGTGATTTGTTGGAAGTAAAGGGTTTGTCAGGAAGCCTTTATGCTACACCAGTGATTTCAAGTGATAAAAAACTGAACAGTGGATGGAAGCACAATGTAAAAACACTTGCCAGTGATAAGTTCCACAGGTTATTATTTTTAAATTGAATTTGGTCCTACAGCTGATGCATATCAGACACTGAAAGCTTGAGAGAATTTAATTCCTCTGTAATAATAATGGGAATGTCAAAACATATCAGGAAAGTATTTGTCACGTTCATGTTTGCTTTGATGAATTTATACTATCTAGATGCTGCATTAGATGCACTTCATACTGCACTTTGTAAGTATGTAAACTGAATCTAAACAAAAATTAACTTAGATACATGTTCACATGTGCTTTTTCCTATTGAGTAACAAAATTTTGCAGTTCTTTAATTAGGAGATAGCGCATTACTCTCTAGGAATCTAATACTAGAATGCAATGGTCAACTTTCAAACAAAATGGATGCTCTGTTTTTATTTACTTTTAAGATGACACGAAAATCAATTTTCCTGTAATAGATAGTTGTAGCATTGGAAAGAAGAGCAAATGACAGTAGAAAAAATCTAATCTAAGTTGAGAAAGCGAAATTTTCCTGGAAAATTGTGTTTTACTGAGTATTACACTGTTTTCTACTAAATAAATCCTGCTCTAGAGAATACAATATGAAAGTACAATATAGACAAGTGTGAATGTAGTATGTCAGTACACAGTAAAGTCCAGATATATTTCTAATCTCTACACAACACTGCAGATTTAAAGGAAAAATATTTTGTTATCTTTTTCCTTATCAATACTGTTTTCTTTCTGTATGTGATCTTACATTAATTTTCCCTGCTGTTAGCCTTGTACTCTTTAGTGATCTCTAAGAGATTTTGATAGAACACGAAGTATATTTATATTAAGCTATCCTTTAAAAAAGGGGGGCAGAGGAGATTTTTTTCTGCAAATTCTTTCCTATAATTTCCCCTGGTTTACAGTCTACAACTGCAGTTAGAGTTATTAGAACTATATTCTAGCAGGTAAGATGAAAACAAATTACCTCCTGTCTTACAACAAATTACCCTGCCCGTTACAGGTAATTGAAAAAAACTTACTAAAATTATTACTTAAGCCAACAACCCACATGCATAAGCATTTCTATAAACGAGACTGTGTGATCCCTCACAAAGCAGAAAATGATTTTCCATTGCTGTTTCATTTTTAGTTCTTTATTTAAAGAATGCAATTTTGGACAGTTTTTCATATACCTGTATATAACCTGTAGCAGTCTATTTTCAGACAGCACAATTGAGGGAGGGTATGTGTGCAGGAAGACAAGAAAGCAATTTGCAGTAATTTTAAAAATGTTCAAAAGAAGTCAGTTTGCACTAACTTGAAATACATTCAAAAAAGAACTGACGTAGTCAATAGCAAGACAGAAGAATAAATATGTGAAAAGAAATGGAAAAGTGAGTGAGCAAAAAATTATTCTAATTCTAGAAAAAAAAAAAACAACCCACAAAAACAGCAGCACAGCAGAACTGTGAAAGTGCAATGACATCCAGTCATGCCAATGGTAGTTTGCTGTTGGGTGGAAGAAGACTGGAGACAACAACACAAGGCCACGAGAGCATCAACTCAAGAAACAGCTCAATGCCCACACAGGTGGCTGAATATATGCACACAAAGGAAGTGAAGGAGAAGGTTCTGAGATGTAGCTAGTATTGGCATACAGTTTCTTAGCCTGGAGTCACTCCTGATTACTAAGAAGTAAAAGAGGCAAAAAGGATGCTTTCTGCAATGATAGAGCCAGCGGAGGCACTGTAAATGAACAGCTCAGTGAGTGTGGTTCTCCTTCTTTCCTACACTTTTTGTTCCTAATACACAGGGATACGAAAAGTCTGCAACATTCTTATGCTATGATCAGCTTTTATGTTGATGGCCAGCTTATAGCTTGCTTACACTTTTATCACTATATCACTTTTCCTGACTTAACCTGAGTTGAGTCTTCTTCTCAAAAAAGTTATGTATATTACATTTAAATTAATTCAGCTGAAAACAGGCAGTAGATTTAATTATTAGGATCAAGAATTGTTGCTAATTCAAGACTAAGTCAGTACCAAACCATGCTCTTATTCCAATTAAACTGGAATTATTGGAGGACGCAATCTGATACATAACTTAAGCAACACAAAATATTTCATATAAATTCATGTATGAGATGCAGCTAATTATTAGAACAAAACTATTACCACCAAAAGCAATGCTAAAGATTTATAGACTAATTCAAATTCATCATGATTGGATGCACTTCCCCTGAAGTCAGTGTAACTGAATCTACCTCCTAATGATCAAAATTTGGATTTAGCTCACTATTGCTCCTTCCAATTAAATTTTGTGCAGTGTTTTAAATTATCCTGCTATTATTATCAAGTAATAAATATTTTAACCTACTGAGCTTCGAAGCAATTACGTTTTCTTCAAAGTTCTGTGGAGAAGCTTGGGAGCATTAGAGCAACACCTACCTACTGCCTCTGTCAGTCTCTTTAATAGCATGCTGTGTTCTAGCTTCATTTTCTCTTTGAAAAATGATGCTGAAGTCTGGCATTTGTAACTAAAGAATCTGAAGTGACTGAGCAGGCAGCCAATTCTAATGCTTTTTGTGATGTATGGAACACCACAAACACTGTTGGATGCCAGTTTGATGCAACGGTTTCAGAAAAAAAACGAGCTAGTCCCCAGGCTAAAACGGCCTCAACAATAGGAAAAACAACCCTTTTCAGTGTAGCTCTCTAAGTAAACATGTACTCAAATACGGAGGGTGAGGAAAATTAAACGTGAAGGCACTCAGACATGTACTCTACACAACTTGCATCCAGTATTTTGTGTTCTGTAGCAGACAACTAGAGATTTTAAGAATTTGAACAATTATTAGTCTGTTTTAAAAATACTAAGATAGTGACGAAATAAAGAAAAAACTTATACAAATGTTTTGGGTTTGCTATGTGCAAAAAGCATTATGAAAGTTGTAGATGTCATAATACAAAAAAAAAATTCCTTTGAAATATGGATATTCAAAGAGCATTTTTTCAAAAATGAGAGTAGAACGGCTAGCAAATTCCTGTGTTACACAAAAACTAATTTTTTATATAGCATTATTTGTACCAAGGCTCTGGAAATTCAGAAGTCTTCCTTTACTCTCAGTGATTTTTGGCTTGGCTAACAGAATGTTTGAAGTACTTCAAAGGGAAAAGACATCTAACTGATATTTCTGCATTGCTGTAGGTAACGATACTCTAAAATTATCTTGTGCAATCATTTCTAACATTATGTACAACTATTGGTACTAGTTATCTTGCTTGAACAGAGTAAAAACTGTTCTGCCAAGAAGCTAGGAGAATACAATACAATTTAATCTACATATCGTGTTGTACTATCGTACCGTATGTACCCTGCGAATAAAGTAACTTAGGGAAACAACTGGCATGAATGCTAGAAAACTCATATTTTGAAATGCCTTCATTTGGTTGCCAGTCCTTCATATTTTAAAAAGAAATAAATTCGATAGAACCATATCAGGCAGAATCCCCCAGCAAAACAATGTTTAGATGACAGGACTACTTTGCACATTTTGGCAAGAACCTTTTCCCGCATTTGATAAGGATGTCAAATCATTGTCAGATGAACAAGAACAAACATTATGCTGAAAACATAGAGAATGAAAGGGTACAGTCATCACAGAGACCCCACATGCACGCTGTTTCTATAAATTTTATTTACACTGTTCTGGCACTTCAGTGTCAAAGTTGTTATCTTGTCTCAAACCATATGTGCTATGCTTGTCATAAAGACAACACAAAATGGTCATTCTGCTTCTGTTAGTTTAAGATCTTAGCTGTGGATTTTGAAGTTGGTTCTAAAAACCACTACTAAATATCTTTAACTATTGTGGATCAGGTTCTGGCTTAGCAAATTTTGATGGGAGTTCTATTTTTTGCTAATTGCATTGTTCCTTCTCCCTGTATAGATTTAAAAAACAATCATGCATTACCAACCAGCTTCATGATCATCTCTATGAGTAGCAATTACCAATAATTTGTAACTTCTTACTTCAGAAATTCTCAATCAAATTAAGTCTCATGACACAGAAAAGTACTACCAACATTATTTTCCAAATCATAGAATCACATAATCACAAGGTTGGAAAGGACCTACAAGATCATCTACTCCAACTGTCCTCCCATCACCATTACTACCCACTAAGCTTCTAAACCATATTTTGTGGCTCATCACCCAGACGCCTCTTGTATACTGCCAGGAATGGCAACTCCATCAGCTCCCTGGGCAGCCATTCCAGTGCCTGACCACTCTCTGAGAGAAGAAGTTTTTTCTTATATCTAAACTAAGTCTCCCCTGGTGTAACTTATGACCATTTTCTCAGGTCCTGTTTGTTGCCTGGGAGAAGAGGCCAAACTCTTCCTCATCACAAGTTGTAGAATGCAGTGAGGTCTCAGGTCCCTCAGCCACTCCTCATTAGGACTTGTGCTCCAAACCCCTCACCAGATTCATTGCCCTTCTCTGGATATGTTCCAAGGTCTCAATGTCTTTCTTGTAGTGAGGGGCCCAAAACTGAACACACTATTTGAGGTGCAGCCTCACCAGTGAAAAGGGATGATTACCTTTCTAATTGAGGCCAGGATGGCACTGCTCCCCTCGGCCACCTGGGCACACTGTCAGCTAATGTTCATGACACCACTCTCCAAATTACTGCATTGTGAATACAGTAATAAATGTAAAGTATTCACAGAACTGACAGGTAATCTATGAATAATATAGAACAGTTGCAGAATGTTCTTGGTTTATATAATATCAGAATACTGAGAGAAAACAAATATGAAAGTTGCTGAAATATAGAGAATTTCTTTCCAGAGATGTATACAGCAATATCACTAAAAGAGTTTAGGGGATGTATATTGCACCATCACACCTCAGTAAATGGCTGGAATGCAGTAAAGTGGTTCCTTCCACACATAGATCAGGACTGGAAAACACTGAAAAGTAAGTCTTAGCTGAAGGGGATGGAGAAGCCTAAGACTCCTGATCTTTTTTCTAAATACAAAACAGTCTTCTCAGTTGTTTGCCCTATAATGACAGCACAAAGACGAGCAAATCATTGCAGTATGTTAGAGTCAGGTTAGGAAATGTAAGGGATGTTGGCATCTCTCCCAAAATACATGAGTAATTAAGGAGACTACAATGAACTGTACACTGCTGTATGTTTTCAGATGAATTGTTACCTTTTCAGCCCAATTTAATCTCATTATTTGCACTCTATTTTCCTTAATCTATATAATCTCAATATACAAAAAATGCAGCCATAAACATGTAAAATAAAATGATTTGTGTAACATAGATTTTTAGGCAAGTAGCTAGATACTTCAGAAGTAATTTGGAACAAATTGCAGCCAATTCAGTGATGAACTGGAAATTGCCACTGAAATATTTCTACAATTTCAACATTGTCCCCCATACTTAAAACTAGTAGGATTACACTCTCTTTTTTGCAGAAGAAAACCTATTTTTGAGCAGTATTTTCTCATGCTGGGTTGTAACCCAGGCTTCTTACCTATCCCAGCTGTCCTATCCTACTTGGTAGAACAGTGTTGTATTCTTGCTTTCTGAACCCTCAGAGGAAACTGAAGAGGCAGCTTCTCCATCTGTTGGCTACCAGCCATTTAGGTGCTCCTAAATGACTGTCAGGTCATAAGGCAGTGCAGGGTGGTTATAGACTGTCTGGAGGGTCATCGGTTGTATATGGAAAATATACAACTGATATACTTTCAGAATATATATGAGTAATTCCTGATATGTTGCTCTATGTCAAAATCAAGGTAACCAAGATAGTCAATCATAGCTGGGATTTACCATATAGGTAAATGCCTCAAAACAAGTTCCCAGACAGACTTGTGCAGAAAGCAGGGTAAAGACCACAGATTTGAGGCATCTTGTCTCCTGGAGTAGCTCACCTCACTCAGTATCTCCGTTGCTGCAAAGCTGCCCTTACTCATTAAAGTGAATTGCTCCAGTACTCTCAGATCTAACTGATACTGCTGAGTCTCATTTTCAGAGAGATTTTCTGTAATGTTGTACAAAGCCTGAAAGATTCTTTCTACTCTGCTCACAGTGCACAGAAACTCTGAAATAAATCTGAAATGATTTTTTCTTTTTTTTTAATAGAAACTATGTTGCTATGACAGAGAAGCATAAGGGTTAGTAATAGAACAAAAAGTTTGATTTTTGCTTATTTAGAGAATTCTGCAGCCACAGAAAATGAAAGAAGAATAAAATGAAGCCATTTCCAGACCAGGCATGCTGGAAACTAGCAACTGAATCCATACCAATGAGTCATATATGAACAAGGGTCTCCCTCTATTCCTCCCTCTCTCTCTCTTTTTGTGAAGGAAATACAAAATCCTTATGATGCAGAAACATTTGAGATGTGATTAATTACTTCCTCAGACAGGTATTGCCTATGGCCTTAGAAAAAAAAAATTAAATTAAAATAAGGAAATGTAACTCCTTCTGGGGCAAGAATTTAACCAAGTAATGTCACATGAAAGAAACATTTTCCTTTATGTCTACACCCTTACAAATTCAGGGAAAACAAAACAAAAACAAACAAACAAACAAACAAAAAGAGAACAAAAGAATGGAACTAAATTACTAGGTAAACAAGTTTGGCTGTTGCAACTGAAGGTTAACATGGACTTTTTCTCATCAAAAGTAGTGGATACTTGAGTGTGAAGTATGCAGTGTTGCTAACAGGAAGAAATATGGAAATTTATTTCAGTAATGGAAGACAAAGTTTAATCCTCTAAATAAATTTGGGAGCTTCAACAAGCAGAAAAACATTTATAAGAAAAGTCTACTGAGTCTTCCTCATAAATCAGAGAAAGAGAGTGTTCAACATGGATGAGATATGGGATATCTGCAGGAACATGATTAGAAAATGCAAAACTAAAACTAAATGCCATTTTTCTACCCAATTAAGAATATGAATTAATGGAAGATTAACAGAAGTTTCTGAAAAAAAAAAATTCTAATAAGCACAGTCAAGATAAATTCAAATTTCAGATGAAGCAGAATAAAAAACATCATTTCACATGGGATAGCTATGACAGCAGCAACTGTATTTTTAAAATGTAAGCATTCTGAATAAATTCTGAGAAGAACATCTGGCCAGGACTTCAAAGCTTTGCAGATTTCAACAGGTTCTCACCTTGCTGAAACTGCTAATGCTAAGGGAGAAAGTAGTTTGCTTACAAGAATATCTGTCTTTTTTTCTATGCAAAATGATTGGCCTATATTTAGAAAAAGAACAGTGAGAAGGGCTTCTGTAAGTATGTTGGTGGCAAAAAAAAAAGACTGCTGAACAAGATGGCAGATGAACAGGACAGTGAAAAGGCCTAAGTACTGAACATCTTCTCTGATTCAGAGTTTACCACCAAGACCTGCCTTTAAAAATCAGAGACTAACTTGAAAGACTAGAACAAGAAAGAGGCAGATTCTAGCCTTCTGTTCAACTTCTTGGTGGAAGAGGATCAGATTCAGACTGGGGAATACTAAAGCAACCTGGACATACATAAGTCCATGAGACCTGATGGGATGACGGCAGATGTCACTGTGAGATCAGTTTCTGAACACCAGATGAAAAAGCAAATGTCACTCCTTCCTTTAAGGAAGGATGAAGAAAGACCAAGAGAACTATGGTTGAGTCAGGCTCACTTCAGTTTCCAGGAATGTGATGGAGTAGCTAATCCTGGAAAATATTTTCCAGTCACAAGAAATAAATGAAAATCATCACAAGAAAGCATCGTGGATTTGCTAAGGGGAAGTAATGCTTGGCCAGCTTGACAAACTTCTATGATAAGATTATGCTGGTAGATGAGAAGAGAACAGTGTTTATTTCTGGTATTCAATAAGGCCTCTGACACTGTGTCTTGTAAGATCATCATAGATAAACTGTAGATGTATGGGCTGGATGAGTAGACAGTGAGGTAGATCAAGAACTGTTCTTATAACTGAGTCCAGAGAGTGGTGATGAGTGGCATGAAGTCTAGTAGGAGACTAGTCACCAGTGAAGTACTTGGGAAGTCAATGCTAGAACCAGTCCTGTTTAACATCTTCATTAATCAAAGAACAGAAACACAGAATCATAGAATCCTTAGAGTTGGAACGGACATCTGAGTGTCATCTAGTCCAACTCCCCTGCAAGGAATAGGGACACTACAGCCAGTTCAGGTTGCCTAGGGCCTCCTTTCTTTCAAGCCTCAAAAGTTTCTAGGGATGGGGCATCAACCACAATACTAGGTAACCTTTTCCACTGCCCCACTACCCTCACTGGAAAAGACTTTTCCTTTATATTTAGCTTAAATCTACCCTCCTTGAGCTTGAAGCCATTTCCTCTTGTTCTATTGCCACAGACCATGCTAAAGAGTCTATCCCCTTCTTTTCTGTAGCTTTCCTTTCAGGTCACCTGCGTGACCTGATCTAGGTGTTCCTGCTACAGCAGAGGGATTGGACTGCATGATCTTTCAAGGTCTGTGTTTCTGTGTGAGTCTGTGACTTGCTGCTCACACTTCTCTGGATGCAATTCAAGATACGTTTGGCCTTCTGGACTTCAAGCACACATTACCAGCTTATCTTGAATCTTATTAATCAATAACCCCCAAATCCTTCCCCTCTGGGCTGCTCTCAAGCCATTCTCCTCCCAACATGTATCTGTGCTTGAAATTATCCCAACCCAGGTGCAGGATGTTGCACTTTGTCTTGTTGAACTTCATGGACCCGCCTGTACAGCCTTTCCAGGTCCCTCTGGTGGCATCCCTTGCCTTCTAGAGTGTCAACTGCAACACTCAGCTTGGTTGTCATCTGAAAACCTTTGATCCCACTGTCCATTACAATGATGTTAAATAATTCTGGTCCCACTGAGTAACACCACATGTCTTCACTTGGACATGGAGCCATTGACCAGAACTCTCTGAATGCGACCATCCAGCCAATTCTTTATCCAGCAAGTGGTCCATCCATCAAATCCATTTTTCTCTGATTTGGTGACCAGGATGTCATGTAGAACAGTGTCAAATGCTTTGCACATGTCCAGGTAGATAATGTCACTTTCTCTTCCTTTATCCACTGACACAACAACTCCATCATAAAAGGCCACCAAGTTTGTCAGGCATGACTTGCCCTTGATGAAGTCATGCTGGTTACCACCAATCACCTTGTCTTTATTTTCCATGTGCCTTCAGGGGGATCTGCTACATGATCTTGCCAGGCACAGAAGTGAGAGTGACTGGCTTGTAGCTCCTTAGATCTTTTTTTTTGCCCACCTTGAAAATGGGGGTTATGTTTCTCCTTTTCCACTCAGCACGAACTTCACCACACTTCCAAGACCTTTCAAAATATGATGGATAGTGGCTTCATGGCACTGATGGACAATAGGGCAGGAAGGTAATAAAACCAATATTTGTTTGAGTGATTTATATATTCTCTCAGTGCAAGTCTTAAAAACAACTTAAAATTAATTTCTGCAGATTTCACTATCCTTGCTTAGAACAACAAAGTCACACAAGACTGCCTTTCTTACAGGTGTGTATACACAGGCAAATTAACATACAACAACACAATTTTGATGTTGCTTAAAAAAGAATGATTCTATTTGGGAGGAAAATGGAACTTAATTTTACCTTTAGGAGTAGGAATGGGTCTCTCAAGTCCATCCACATGGCCTAAGGGGTCATTTGAGTCTGGAATTTCCATTTCACCTGGGCAAAAGAGAAAATGTTTTTATGAATTGGAGTTCTGGGTTAATTTATCCCTTACAAAGAATTCTGATAGCGATAGAACTAACTTATTCAGGCCAAATCCCAACTTCTGGGCAGCACAGATGAAATACCTAATGAAAAGATCAGGGATTATCCATACCATGTTAGAAAACATAAAATTAAGTCAGTTCTGTGGAATATCTTGTGCTCTACAGATGTGGCCAGCAAATCCATTTTCCAGCTCACACTTAAAATAAAGGGATTGACAAAGGACTCAAACATTTCCTGATTATTGACCCTGCAAAGCAAGCTGTAACAGAAATTAATGGACAAACTTGGTTGCAAAATATCATAGATCTGTTTTTACATTACAGAAATGCAGATTCTATTTTTAGAAGCCCGGCTCAGGATCCTTAGTAGTTTTCTTATCCTGTTCTGAAACATATCACTGGAAAGTATCTCCTAGAAATGAAAACTAAGTAACGTAATAATTTTCTCTGATAACTTTACCCGTTTTCCATATGCTGGACTACAGTGAATTCATACTATATAGAACACATAGCTCACAGTTTTAAACTGAAAGAGGAGAGATTTAGGTCAGATATTAGGACAGGCCACCCAGAGATGCTGTGGGTGCCCCATCCCTGGGGTATTCAAGGCCAGGTTGGATGGGGCCCTAAGCAGCCTGATCTGGTGGGTGGCAGCCCTGCCAAAGCAGGGAGCTGAAATTGGGTGGTCTTTATGGTCCCCTCCAGCCCAAGACATTCTATGATTCTGTGATTCCATAATATATCTGAGCAGGCAGAAATATTGTTGGTCTGCCAGCACTTCATACAGACAGCAGACAACACTTCCACGTTCCTTTGCTTTTGCGGTGTGAACTAACAAAGGTATAGCAGGAGTGCTTATGTCAAATTTCAGCAGAGATACATCACCTCTCAATTTTGCAAGGAAAACTGAAAGAAGCTTGCCTCTATTCCTTTCTTTCTGAGTGACCTCTCCTATGTATCACAAGGAGTTTAGAATGGGACTCTAACACTGACCAGTTAGGGGAAGACCAAACAATGGAGTAAGATGCTGTGTATTCAACTTTAAAATACTTGTTCATATTTCTTCAGTCAATTAGAGAGACTGATAACAGGAAAAACATTAAGTCAGACATCAGCACAGAAATTCCTCTCCTTTACTTCCTTCCCAGACTCATATCTCTTTCTTCTTAAAAGCTTTAAAAAACAAAGATGGTAAGGGAAAAAAGCATTTCCCAATTTGAAAATGCTTCAGTAATAGTTTTTTGTGATTAATTCTCATGCTTGACAAGTTTATGTCTGGCAAAGACACTTATCTCCAGATGTGCTTTAAGAGAGAATAATTACAAACCACAGATTGTACCTACAAGCAAAACCTCCATGACTAAGCAATGTTAAAATTGAAAATCATTTATCTACTAAACAAATTATAAATAAATAACAGATCTGCCAGTTAAATTGTTGCTTTTATGAAAGAAACATTTATATTTTATGCAATTTGCAAAGTTCCATTTAGACCATATTTATTCTGAATTCTCAAGCTTAACCTTGAATTTACTGAGTCATAAGATAAGATGCCATAAAGTCATTGTAAGCATGAAAAAATAATGTTTTACACCAGAAGTTCTTCTAGCTCAGACAATCAAAAGGATACTACAAGCAAATAATAGGCTTTTACCTTGAGTTAAACACAATAAAATAATTCTATAGTCAAGAGCCTCTCCAGGGAGAGACTACGTATACCTGTTGTATATTCTCTGTGTTTCCTGAATTTAAATTCCCAACTTAATATACTTCTTCTAGGACTGAATCCACTGCACTTTCCTCAACAGATAATAATCCTTGCAGTTATTCCTCCTTAACTCATGCTACCTCACAGTAGACAATTCTTATCATGTACTATCACCTATTTTCCACAGACATATACGTCAGGTTTGTAGTTTTACACTTATTAACATATGTCCTTTTTCCCATTTCATTTATTCAATATTCCAATCTGGGTATCTCATTTTACTTCTCTTCCTTCTGCTTTCCTCATTTTTATTTATTTATTTATTTTTTTCCCCTGGCATTTTTCCATGTCCTGCTGCTGCCAAGATGGGTGAAAATCCACAAAGATGGAAAAGAAATAGCTAAAGTGCACACGGCTATCATAATCACATTCAATGCCAGTAAAGAAAGGGAAGCAGACAGGGAATGTAAAGAAAGACAGACTTGACTAGGAAAAAGAAAAGCAAAAAGTAACGAATATAGAGAAAACTCTTTCTCGATACAGGGTCTGTTCAGAGCTAGCCATGACAGCTGAGGTGCAACATCTTGGTCTCAGAATTGTTAGTTCCAACAAAACTGAGCTTGGTGCTAAAAACAGTAAGAAGGCCAAATTCAGTTAGTATTGGCTATTTCTGGGAAAAGAACAGAGAATAAAACTGAAAATATCATTATGCCGCTGTATAAGTCTATGGTATTCTTTTATATACAGAATGTTGCATTTTTTTGAGGTCATCTCATCATGAAAAAAAGTGGTGTTCAGAGAGTTTCAGAGAAGAGCAATGAATATAATGAAGAATGATGAAAGTTAGAGAACAACTTCTGTGCACCTGCTGTGATTCACCACTGAGAAGGAGGTGGCTGAAATGTTTTTCTATCATGAGATTCTTGGACTATTGCTGAGATCCAATCTGTTCTCTTTCACCAATCTCTCAATAAAAACATGGGAAAATAGTAAAAGGAAATTTCAGAAAATGAAAGACAAAGCTTTCTGAGACAAGTTATAGTTAAGCTGTGGTCAGAGTTTGCACGGATTACATGTGAGAATGGACAAGTTAATAGGAGAAAAAAATCTATGGAGCCACAACTAATATATAGAAATCATATGTGGATGAGGAAGTTTCTGAGCTCAAAATGGCTGGAGGCTAAGAGAATACCTAGACATACTTGTACAAGCCCTTCTTACCATTTTTCTCCTGCATCTTCTTTTTGCTTCTGCTGAAGCCATGATAAACAGTGGGTAGACATCTGATCTGCTCTAGTATGGTTACCATCATGCTTTTAACTGTATGTGTCCACTACTCAGACTCCAGGAGAATCATAGCTCATTTCTGAACACCCATAATCTACATTTGCAGTGAGTATCAGGTAGAAAATATAACCTGTTTCTGTCCTCCTTGTACATTAGCAGACAAGACTGCAGCATAACCACAACTCCACCTGAATGGAGATTCTCCATATGGGGCAATGTGTATTTCATATTGACCACCTACTACATCCTCTGGAATATCCCTCTTTTTAGGGACAACACTGTCAAGAAAAACACAGATGCTGTAAATGGTACTTTTATACTGCTCATCTACAAATTTAACTTTTTTACTTTTCTGGGCAACAGAGGAAGTCATTTCAATGAGGGGAAAATTCCAAAACCAAAACAGAAACCAAATCTAAAGTCAATATTCTGTATTTATGGTGTAGAAAATGCAAGTTGATATTCAATTTCTTAGACTTAAATGTAGCAAGTTTCAGCAAGAAGACAAACAATATATAAAACGCTTTTCCAGCTGAATATAAATAATGATCCCTCCTTTTGTTAATTCCCTTCTCCTGAAAAATATTGAGATGTCTTATTTAGTGACAGTGATTCAAGGGCAGGTAGCTCTTCTTCATTTCTGGCCCTGGTGACAAAATACATAAGGAAACATCCTGTTTTACTGAGATAAGAATGTTCTAACGCATGCAAAAAACTAAATTACCAGACAGATCACAACACCAACTCAGGCTGCATACTATTCATCATAAGAGCTGCATTTTTTCCGTCTGAAATGGTTATGAGTTTAGACATCCTTCAATACTTGATAGATTATTGCAATAAACAAAATTCAAAATGAACAGACATCAAAACAAAGCATTAATCTTCATTAAAAACCCAGATACAAGCAGGCAGCTATTATAATTAATACCAGAGACAAACTAGGGCCTCAGCCTCAAACCGGAAGAGAATAACGAAGTCAGGTATTTTCAATCAGAGTGGGCCTGATTAATTTAGAGGAGTTAAGAGCTGAATGATACAGTGTCATGCAATGTTAATAATTGTCTTTCAGTTCTTGTAGAGCACAGATGAAATCTTAAAGGACTAGAAATTGCATAAATAGTTCTTATTACTTATTTAAAAGGGTAAAAAATGAGTGCCAGGGACCTGTAGATGCACCAGCTGAACATCGATTCTTGAAAAAATAATGAAACTAAGGTTATTTTAAAGCATTTTCAATACTACATTGAGATGAGTAATAAATAGTATAGAAGCCAACACTGGACGGGCTTAAATGGATTAGAATTGAACACAAGTCAACAATCCCAAGTTATTGCAAATAAGTCAAATATCATACCGAAACATATAAACAGTAGTAATCCTTCCAGTTTACTCAACACTAACAAAGGCCTGGAGTGTTTCCTCTAGTTTTGTGTATCACTCTTCAAGGCGGATGTGGAACAAACTGAGATACTACAATTAGTGTCACAAGAATCGTCTAGAAAACAAGATCAATGAAAACATGAGTGACTAAGCCTGCTTATTCTAAAGGAGATTAGTTTTGGGCTAGCATTCTCCAAATGCACAGATCTCTACAAATGACATTTTCAAGGATGGGAGACTAGGCAAGTATCTACTGTACATGATACTGCACAGATACAATTAATTCTTCCTTTCCCCAGGGTGGAGACCTCTTTAGATCTTTTCCAGATTCGTGGTTCTATGAGAAAAATATGTATCCTTCTACCACATTATGCTATATCTCAAAGCTTACAAAGAAATCCTTCTACACAAACAATTGCACATAGCTACACCTAGGGCAACTGCAGCTTTTTTCATACAGCAGTACCTTCCACTCATCAATAATCCTGTCTACTGATGAAATTATTGAAACTATTTCAGACTTAAATGGCAATACACAGCCTTTGCTTCCTGCAACTGTAAACTGTGACTCAGGTCCTAACTTTCTTCCAAAAACATAAAACTTCCAAAATCTCTCTCTGCAGCCTAATACCATCTAATATTCTGTTCTTCATAAAACTTTGTTGACCTTCTGTCAATTACTAACCTCTGGAGCTCGCAAACAAAGGGCCCACTGTACCCTTTGATTCAGCTGCCAATCTGATTACTTTGGCTGGAGGAGGCAGGCTGCTTAGGTTGCTGAATCAGGGCCTTTCATTGAAATTTCTCTTTTCCAACATCTGCAGCCCCTGGCAACCAATTGCAGAGTGGGCTTGGCAGACCTGTAAGGGGTGGTGAATAGTCTACAAAAGATGCAGTTTGTAGCATGAAATCAGTGCCCCCCTTTCATAGTTATGGCAGATTGGAACCGCCACAGCACGTTACTTAACTGCTGCAATTTCACATAAAAATATCTGAAGGTAGAAGAAATAATCTGTAGTTTTTGTTACTGTTGCTCTACTCAGATGATAGTAAAGTCTGAATAACAAACATTTCTTTACCCGCTATCAGCTTGCAAAGAAGACAATTTTCTGGCAATATAGTATCACAAGTAGTAAAATATTTTTGAAGACATACTTAAGTTCTTTTGTTACTGTGAAGTTAGCTGAAAGTAACTTTAAAATTTCACGCTATCAGGCAATTAGAAGTATCACGAGCTTTTGTATGTCTATCCTGTTGTAACAAGAGCCAAAACATTTAACAAGTATATTTAAAGCAAAGCCAACACCAGCCTGCAAGTAACAGGACCTTCAGAAAACCAGCAGAAAGCACAGACGAGAAATGTTTCAAAAGAACCAGAGTTTAATTATAAATACCCACAGTTTATAAGCATTCTTTATTGAAGCTTATATCTTGTTTCAGTAGTATGATTTTCCTTTTCTTTATCTTTTTCTCAGTTTTACCTAGGAACTACAGAAATGATTTTATGTCAACATGTGTCAGGAATAATGCTTTACTATAAAGAGTGAGAACTACACAAGGGGACTGAGGTCAAGTATCTGTATCTTTGTTTGTTTCACACAGAAATTTTTATATTACTATAAATACTTCTCTAAATGCAAATGTTAAACTACCTTCATTCTGCATGTGTGACTTAGGATGTTATTTCTCAATATCATCCTAACAGGTCTTCAAAATTTTATGCTATGATACTCTTCTATTAGAAAAATGCATAAAAAGGAATCTGCGTATTACATTAACCTCTGCTATGATATATATACAATGGACTTCCAATACAGAAAAAGATACACTTAAGTTGGAGTTTATCACCCTAGTCATCAGCCAGGCATCTTACCTAATACTATGAAGTTAGTGTGACAAGATAAGCCGCTTAGAACAGTATTGCCAGAGATTCAGACATGGACTTAAATGAATACTTTATTTTAATGCATATTTTACATTAATTCCATCTGTGCTTTCAATTTCACTGTCAATCTTTTAACAGTTAAAAGTAGGAGTTGTGTAATAACTTAAGATTCTTCCTTCTGGAACTCATATTTGCCACTTAAAATGAGGGTTCAGAAACATCAATGAAAAATACTGACAATAAAGATTTACTCACATTTCATTCACATGGGAACTCTCACTAACAGATGTTTTACCATAAAACAAACTGCTCTCATGGAAGAGAAGATACTCATTTTAAGTAACCAAGTTCAGTACACTATAAAGCTCCAGAGAGTATAAGCATTGAACTACAGTTTATTCCACACATTCAGAGCCAAAATAAAGTTAAGATAAAATTCAGCTGCTCTTACTTTATAACAGAGTGGGGCTCACTCAACAATATCCTAGCCTAAACCAAGGAATACCCCACACCTATTTTCAATTCTTAGGGCTTTCTGCAGAGTCCTGGCCAAGTCACCTTAGGCAAGACTGCTAAAAACATCTGATGCCAAAAGATGGAGACAGATGTCTACCAGGATCTTCAAAATATATGGGCACTCAGATTTCATGTCTGCAGTAAATACCCCTTGAACTTTTGTAGCTCTGTTGCCCAGAGGCAGAGATGGGTAAAGGTTAGTTCCTTGATGTGGTTACTGGTGCAGCCATATGAGTTTTTGAGTCAGCACAAGAAATTAAGCAGCGCAGAAGCAACAAGCTGGGGCAGAAATAAAGTCAAGATGGAGTTTTTAGATTACTCTCATAGCTCATGCCACTTTCAACTCATCACAGATTCCAGATTTCAACCGTTATCTGCGAGCATCATGGCAGAGAAATTCTGCCATCACTGCAAAGTACTATCTTCGCTCCTTGTAAAGAAAGGGGAAAAAATAAATAAAAAAAATAAAGCAACACTTGGAAACAAATTAAGATGTAATTATAGCAATAAAATTGTTTTGAATGTTTAATAAAAAACAATGTACTCAATCACATTTACGGCATAAAGTACTCCAAGCTTTTTAAAACACAGAAACATTTTGATGTCATTTCTAATGTTGCAACAATGAAACAAAGTACACTAACTACCACAAACACAGCTTTTCTGTACAACAGCAAAAAGCAATTGTGGATAAATTCTAAAGCTCTTCATCATCTCAGCTGTAAAACCACTGTTCAAACACAACCAATAGAGGCTGAAAACACACCTGCAGTAGCTCAAAGAACACTAAGCAACCTGATAATTATCCATGGCATTATTACATGATTGATTATTTTACTGCTTCTGGCTGTGAAAACAAAATAGTCTCAGTCAAAAGGTTGAAAATAATCATGATTTATGAGTATAACACTCCATCAACTGAGAGAAATAACTATTTTCACAGTGGTGAATTTTTTTTTATTATTATTATTTTTTTTTCTGAAAAATAATTTAGAATCCAAAAATACCAGTGCTGTTTACAGCCTCAGGCTGAAATCTTCAAGACTCCGGTTCTGAAAAACAGTCCTATCCCAGTAGAGCACTTGAAAACAAGCTTATTTCTAAGCACACTTTTAAATGTTTATGCTTATGTTTCATATCTTCAAAACAAAACAGTAACATTTATCTCCCTCACTATAGGCAGTCAAATTAAAACAACAACAACAACAACAAAACAAGCAGACGAACTGTGCATAATGGAATACCAGTTACATACCCTAATTCTGACTTGGTGAAAAATACGGGCAATGTATGCACTGCAGGAAATATATATATATTTCCTCTCTGATTTTCACTCTCTGATACTGCAAAGGCAGAAGTTGCAACACCAGCCTGAGAAAGGTACAGCTAACACAGCAAGGCATGTGGCCCTCTGGAACATGGTGAGAACAAACAGCACACTCAGGCTGATCAAAGCATTTCTGAATGATAAAAGTTTTTACAAATAAGTTTTATAATCTCCCCCTTCCTGACAGAAAGGACAGTAGGTAAAAATGAGTAATGAATTCCCAAACCCAATGGTTTGACACTAAATGCTGATCTGAGAAAGCTGGGGGCTTAATCTGGAAGTCTGGTTCTTCAGTATTCCATAGGAACCAAAGCAGGCAAGTGATCACCAGTAGAGTACTATCTGCCCTCTTGGGATTTGTCTTCATCAAGTTACACTACAAGACGATTTCACAAAACTGCATCTCTAATACACAACATCAAATACTGTATTTTAAGAGGATCAGCTGCTCATTAGCTTGTACTATGTCTACTGTAGATATTGCTCGTGAACCATAAATGAAATATAACATTTTTACTTCTCTAAGAGGACAAATATCTTTTTAACACAAAGCACTGTTGTTTAAGTGCTGAAATTCTTAGCTTTCTACCAAAAACCCTCTTTGCACTGAGTAGTTATGTGAAAAAAAAGAGTGATTCCTCCCTCCCAGTAACAGTTTAGCTTGTACGCATGTCTGTAGAGCAAGTAAGGAAATAGTGAAGTCAGTGTACATGTGTCTGGGCCAGACATGTCACCACTGAGAGCTTCAAGTACTTGTGATTAAAGATTGCTGGTGGCTCACATGAGCACATCCACACCATATCTGCCTGTCTACATAGGAAACAGAGGACAATGACCAGGGATCTCAGGACGTAACACAAACTAACACTTGATCTGTGTTTTAACTTCAGAAAAATGCAATCCATTTAGTTTACTGAACAGTATAGAAGATACTTTATTGATTTTTTTCAAGGTTTTCCCAAACTTGTGTAATCGAACTATTTATTTTAATAAGAGTTATGTTTAAATAATACTCACATTTCTTTCTTTGACACTATGTACATCTAAAATAAACTATTTCTGCTAAAATGCTGCTTACCGACTCTAGGCAGAAAGCATGATTTCTTTCTACTAGAGGATCAACTTGGTCCTTCAGATTACAATTGAATGCACATAGTGAAGCTATAATGGTTGCCTCCTCAGAAATATTCCTGTTTCTCTTCTCTCTCTGTTGTTTAAATTCTCTTCGCTGCTAAAGGAGGAAATCAGATCAGCTGTATAAACAGATTTCTTTGATGCAGTTGCTTTTTGTTATTTGCTTCTAATTAAAAGAACCAAGCAACACTTATCTGCATGAAAAGTGGCAGGATACTGTTTGTTTATGCTCTTCTCATAAAGGTTATTAAGAAAAGTGTAGAAACCTGAGGTAGAAAACAGAATGAGTGGAACACTTCCAGTTGTACATAAATACAATTTCCAGAGGGTCAGTGGATCACAGACCAGGTGGAAACCTAGTCACAGAAACAGTTACCAGCCAATGCAGCTACTTCCACATGATGACATGACACCTAGCATCCTCCTGCCTGCCTGCACACAAAGCAAGGAGCACTTCCCTAGCCCGGTCATGAAGAGGAGAACCAGGCATGCACACTAACTAACATGCAGCTCCAGTGCCCTTGGCACTTTCCACCTAACTGATGCATTTTTCCCTAAGACGCACAGAGAGTTTCATTATCACTCCTCACTATGCAGTGAATCCTGAAATTATCTCCAATTGAATCCCACATTTATAAACTCCTATGACACAAACTAAAGCCTTTCTTATTTTGTTGTTACTCTGACAGCAGGACCTAAACCACTTCTGATTCATTGCATGGATCAGTTTTGCTCCTACATCAGAAAAACAAAACCAAAAAATGATGATTCTGAAAGGCTTGTTTACATAACATATAAACTAGGAGAAACAACATAAATAACTTGATGTCTGGTTGCAAGGTTAGCTTATGGTGCTTAGCCATGACTTCAAATTCTTACTTATATTTACTGTACAGATCTTACTTCAAAGTCACATACAGACACATATGAAATTTCATTTCAGAAAAGGACTAATTTGCAGTGATAGCCTGTATTTTTAACAAATGCAACATTAATCTCATGTATGTGAATACACTACTGCAGTCACAATCATTCATGGGAATGTATGGAACAGGCAATGTAGAAAATTAATTGATTCCTCTCTTAAACTGAGAACTGCACAGAACTAGACAGCTGCATCAAGCAACTGCCAAACACACTGGCCATTTTTCCTAACACTTCTGGGCCATGATGCAGATCCCTCAGCTTCAAATTTAAAAACATCTTTAAGGATGTTTTCAAATTAAAAACATTTTCAAGGAAAAACAGTTAAAATTTGGACATACAAGTGTTCCATTTTCAAGCATTTTATTACCGTGTAACATTTCAAAAATTACATAACAGATACACAGCCTAGATCCAAATGTTACTTTTATGCTTGATACATTCTACTATAACAACTGTTTACTTAACCAAAGATGACAGCTGTGGTTTTCATTATTCTTAAGCAAATGTTTGCACAGGTATTACATACTTGTATTATATATTACCATAAAATTTTGCAAACAAAAGCCAGTCATGCCAATTCAAATGTCCTTGTGTATGAACTTCCTCTTAAGAAAGTGCGCAGTCATCAAACAAATTGTTCGAAGTGCACAGTTGACTTCCTTCACAGTAATTATGATTAGCTTAAAAAATACACTAGCTACAAAATACCAGAAATGGCTGCTAATTTGAATAAGCGGTTCTAGAGCCAGAACACAGACACCTGCACAACTAAAGCTGTGATTACAGCAGAGCATGACTTTTAAAAATGACATGAATTTAGATATGTGTAGGAAATCTAAGACTTTTGTTAGTAATGAAGCTTTATTGCAAGTGATGTGATGTTTATGAAAGTAACATATCCATAGTAAACACTTACTGTGCAATGAAAGAAAACTGATGAGCTTAAGGTGCTATAGTTTTAACTGCAAACCTCCCCATTTATTCCAAACATAAAATTTATTCTCAGATACTGACTAGGTGCACTGGGTTTGTGTGATAAGGTTTTGGTAGCAGAGCCCAGCAGTGCCCTTGTTAGAGCAGAGCTCCAGCTGCTCCAAAGGGACCCACCGCTGCCAGAGCTGAGCCATGGGTGATGCCAGGTGTGCCCTGGAAAAGCAGGTTAACAGTGGGAAAACTCCTGAACAACAGCAGCTGGGAGACAGGAGTGAGAGATGGGGGAAAACTGGCCCTGCAGCCACTCAGGTCACTGCAGAAAATTAGGAGGTAGTCCAGGCGCAGAGCAGCAGCACTCTGCAGCAAAGGAGAAGCCCATGGAGGAGCAGGCCATCCCCCTGTGGTATGTATGATTCTATGCTGGCACTGTGTAGAGCAGATCTCCCCCTGCAGACATGGAGGATCCCACAGCCCAGTAGGAGATGAGACCAGGAGGACGCACAGCCCATGGACACTGCAGCAGGAACAGCCCGGGCTGATGCTGCAGCTTGTGGGGTGAAGCCTGCGGTGGGGCAGGAAGGCTGAGGGAGATGCTGAGCAGTGCCTGAAGGACGGGTTCTGTGTTATGAAGGTGTGCTGGAGCACTGCTGGGAGATTGGCAGCCTGTGAGAAGCTCATGTGGCATCAGTTTTGGAGGGACAGCATCATGGGGAAGAGATACACATGGACTGACTGCAGCTCCCATTCCATGCTGCCCTGTACTACTCAGGGGTAGGAGGCAGGACAGGGCAGATGGGAGAAAGGTGTTTTTAGTTTGCTTTTAGTTCTCACTGCTTTGGTCTAATAATAATGTAGCTCTGAATTGTCCCGTGTTCATTCCTGACTGTCTGCGGCTGGGCCAAATGCCAAGACAGCAAAAGGAGAGCACATGGCAAATGGCGCTTTATTCAAGTTTACACATCCTTATATAACCTTGGCACAGAGCCTTCTGGGAAGTAGGCATGGCTTATCACGCCCACATGATTGCGTCACGCATATTAACTAGGGAGGTGGAACCTTACCCGTAACAACCCGAGTCCCCGCCTTTCGCCTAATACACTACATTTCCCCCTCCCTATGATAAAGTGACTTTACCCATAACAACCCAATCGCTTTTATTCTTCATCCTTCTTTAGAGTCTCTCATACATTCGTTCTTGCTCACGTTTCTCTTCGAAGATTCCCGTCACCATCCGTCTGATGCATCCTTGGAGGCACTGGATGATACATGGTATGCAGATCATCAGTGCGAGATAATAACAGACAACAAATTACATTGATCTTCCTATGTTGAATCTGTTTTCCTCATGATAGTTATTGGTGAGGGACATTCCTCACCAATCCACAAGCCTTTTTCAACATATTTTTTATCACTTCAATGATAGGGATTGGGAAATTGGTGTGGTGAAGCTTAGTTACCCATCAGTATGACACCACTATACTGGATTTCCACTGGTACAGAAGTGTCATATAATGAAGCCTTTCCATCCTTGTTAAGAAATGCCACTTTATCAGCATTATATATTTCCCTAATAAGGCTTGTACTGAGCCTATAACAGAAGTTCAGGCTGCAGTGCTTCTCTCTCCATAGAGAGACTGCCAGAAGCTGGGAAGACAGTAGTTCAAGTTCAGAATGCACAGATCAGGGGTTCAGTTAAGATCAAAATGAGTGAAGGTGTAGCAGTGGCAAAAGCACACTGAGTCAGAGCAAGAGAAGGATGGGGGGGGGGACACACAAGGGACCACTAGTTGTCCTAGTTAGCAGTCAAACATCCACAAAGTGGTCTGAGATGACCTTTTATGTATGGTACAGAACTCCAGGAAGGCTTGTTTACTTCATTTGCCACCAGTTTCATAAAAGACATTTTTCTTTAGTACCTGTGTTAGGCAAGTTACTGCCTACTGTTACTGTAGTAATAGTTACTGAAGCTTACTTTACCTGACAGAGACTTTGCATGCTTTGGGAAAACACTCCGGCAATCCTGTTGAAAGCATTAAGCAGGAAGCATATCATAGCCTAACAATGAGCTATCTGCTGTGGTACTAAAACAGACTGTTTTCAAAGAGACACCTCTAAACATGACATTAAGAAAGCACTGGGAAAAAGCTTCTCAAGATCCTCCACTATACCTTCTGCCTCTTAGGTTTTCTACAAAGCAGACAACATGAAAGAGAGACTTGGTGATCTACAGTCCGGCTCCATGAACATAAAAAAGATGTGGTCAAAGATCTGTTGCAAAACAACCAAAAAACAAAAAAAAACTTTGTATTGCTCTTGCAATGACTTCTTAAATATTTAAAACTACTATGGCCCCAAAAGCCAACCAATGGTCATTCTAGGTTAGTCTGTTTTTCTTCACACTACCTCTGTATTCTGTTTTCTGTATGTTAATCTGAAATAGCTAGCCTCACTTGCTTGGTAATTACTGTGTAGGCCATAGATTATTAGGTGCTCTGCTCAGTTACCTGTTTGCCCATTAACATCTGCTGCCTATACAACATGGCAAAGCTAATGTCACTTTTTGGAAGAAGAATATCAAGTAGAACCTAAGATGCCTCCAAGGACAATGAAAGTCTTATCTGAAACACATTCTAAGAATACTTATTTTTAGCTTATTTAGTAAATGGAAATATATATTATTTGCCTTTTCTTCTGTGAAATTCACTTAGGAATAATGAAAAATACATTCCTTTATATTTCAGAATTTAAAAAATCTCAATTTTTAAACATAGCAGTATCCAATAAAACTGAAACACGGTCACATTGGTACAACAGGAAATCTTTGTTATAAAACAAGATAACTTGCCACACTGACACAACGGACATTGTAACAGAGAACTGATCATAAACTTGAACACACAAACATGTCACATCAATGTAAACATAATAAAAGCATGGCAAAAAAATCATGTGCATATCAACTAAAAATTGGATGCACTATGTACACATTTAACTCTTTTTTCTCTACAATATAAAATTGTTTTTTTTCACTACAATATACAATTAAATCTCAAGATCATCCTCCAAACCCCGTCAAGGAATCTGAACTTCATAACTCATGATATTAAGTCAAACAAGTAATCAGAGTTAAGTATGAAACACTGGAATTCTTTCATGCTTACAACTAAAAATAGGAATTTAAGAAAAGAACAGCAGCAGAATGAGTCCATAAGCAACATAAATCCCTGTGGTTAAAGTAAAATTCAATAACGATGACAGAAAAAGAATTGCTGCAAAAATCAGCTTTGAGAACACTTACTGTTTCCACAGCACTCAACCTTCAGAGGTCACAGAAGGATTAAATTCCCTTATTATAATCCAGCTACAGTGCTTTACCAATCACTTTTCATGAAACAAAGGCCACACGAACGTTCAACGAGTTGGATCAGCAGGGCTATGTGAAACTTCTCCATAAACAAAAGAGGCTACATACATAAAATATTGTGTTACGGTAACAAGGCTTTCAAGTAGATTTGAAGAGATCTTACTGGCCTGAATCATAAAACAGCAATACTTACTGGACTGAAAAATTATGGTTGAATTTGAATACAACAATATCTCATTGCTCTAGTTAACACACAAGGCTTTAATACCTTTTCATTTATTGCGTTCTCATTGCTATTCCTTCAATTATTCTTACTTTTTAAAGAAGAGCTATATAACAGTGTCATTTATAGAGCTCCACTACAAACAAGTAGTTTATATTTATATTTGCATTTTGCTTTTCAAAATAAGAATCTAACACTCAACACAAACCCAAAAGTGCTAGCTTGTCATCTGCAATTAATGTACTAGTTAGATTAGTATAAGAAACAATTAAGTCACTTTACCACAAAAGTGTGGATAATGAGGTATATTGTGCAAAACTATTTATTATAGGATACAAAGATGACTGAATTTCTGTAGCTTTCTTGAATGGTATAAAATAATCATTCAAAAGAGGCTACTTAGCTTCAGTTATGCTGAAGACAGAAAAATAAGGCAGGACTAGGAGTGCAAGTTAGTAGACAGCAGCAGGAGCAACAGCTACAGTTATTATGACTTCAAACAATTAGGATATAAAAATGGCTAACCAAAATCCAGAGGAGAATGTAGTTTAAATTATAATTAAATACCAGTAGCAATGTAATTATTCAGCTCAGCATTACTTCAGTCTTGCTGTATTATTTAACACTGTTTGGATATAGTGGAAGATGTGCATAAGAGATGGATAGAAATAAATAAGTTTGAGCCCAAAGTTTATGTGCTAATTCTTCACTATGTACTGCATAATGAGCCAAAATCAGAACATCTTTAGTGTGGGAAGTAAGGTGTTGTGTCAGCTGCAGCAGTCGTGCACGTTCTTTGAATGTCAAATAAGTTTTTTCAAAAAAATCTATTTATAAATTAATAAATTAATATTTATAATATAATATTTATATAAATATAAATTCCCTTTAGATTTCAAAGTTTTCAAAAATAAGATGACTTATGAAAAACAATAGTATTTATTGTGCCTGTAGGTCTCAATTTATTTAAATGTAATTGTTTACAAACCCCCAAGCATTTGAAAAATGTGGTTTTGGATTATTAAATTAGCAGAAAGCAGTTGCTACACTGAAGAGAGTGTTAATTTTTTTGTTACCATTTTTCTTCTACTCAAGGTGAGCAAAACTGGGGCATTTACTGGAGTCCATCCATTCACCTCAAGCTGCAGCTTGTCAGGAAATCTGGTGTAGTATTTCCTCACCCTGTCAAATATTCACCTCATTTCTTTAAGTTCTGATTAAGATGGATTAAGAACCAGCTGGCTGGCCACAGCCAAAGAGATTGTGATCAACGGTCCTATGTCTGGGTGGAGGTCTGTAACAAGCAGTGTGCCCCAGCCTTGAGACTGGTGCTCTTCAACATCTTAATCAATGACATGGATGATGGAATCCAGTGCACCCTCAGCACATTTGCAGACAACTCCAAGCTGAGCAGTGTAGTTGATAACACTGGAGGGAAGGGAAGCCATGCAGAGGGACCTGGACAGGCTGGAAAAGTAAGCCCATGTGAACCTGATGAGGTTCCACTAGGTCAAGTACAAGGTGATACACTTAGGCCAGGGGGATCCCAGATATTTATACAGACTGGGGGAAGAACTCCTAAAGAGCAGCTCTGCAGAGAAGGACTTGGGGGTCCAGCTGGATGAGAAGCTGAACATGAGCCAGCAGTGTGCACTTGCAGCCCAGAAGGCCAACTGTGTTCTGGGCTGCACTAAAAGAGGGGTGGCCAGTAGGGAGAGGGATGTGATTATCCCACTCTATTCAACTCCTATTCCACACCTGGGGACCCCTGCACAAGAAAGATGCAGAGCTCTTGGAATGGGCCCAGAAAAGAGCCACTAATATGATCAGAGAGCTGGAGCACCTCTCCTATGAAGAAAGGTTGAGGGAACTGGGCCTAATTATGGCCTTCCGATACTTGAAGGGAGTGTATAAACAGGAGGAGGAATGACTGCTTACATGGGTGGATAGTGATAGGAAAAGGGGGAATGGTTTTAAACTAAGGCAGTGGAGGTTTAGGTTAGATACTAGGAAGAAGTTTTTCACACAGAGGGTGGTGGCATGCTGGAACAGGTGGTCTGGAGAGGTTGTGGATACCGCATTCCTGCAGGCATTCAAGGCCAGGCTGGATGTGGCTCTGGGCAGCCTTGTCTAGTGGTTGGCTAGATGGCCTCTGACATTCTTTTCAACCCAGTGCATTCTACGATTCTATGACTGTATGATTTCAGTCCAAATAATCAGATACAAATGACTTATCTCCTATTTGTTCCTGTGATCCTATGGCTACGGCCAGAGAAATTCTGTTAACCAAAATAATACTGCTCCCTAGAAGGTACCATACAAACACACGCTGAGTAACATTTTTGAGTAAACAGGGAGTTTGTAACCCAGACCACAATGCAAAACAAAGAAACAAACAAAAAACAACAAAAACAAAGAACTGTCTTTGCAATTTGAGTTATATATTTAGTCTGAATCCCAAAGGCAACCAAAGAAAGTCTGAAGTGACAGATCCTCTGTCATTTCCTATACAACCTGAGGCAGGGCAGAAATACAGCAGAGCTACCTTTAGGTAACTTAGACCCTTGATATCTGGAGATGCAGTTCCCCTGCCAGCTTTGTCTCTTCTGTGTGTGCTATAAGCCTTGATGCTGCTGGGAATGAAGTAGCGTAGAGGGTATCAAACCCTTGAAGTTGCTACTTACCGTCCAGAAGTACTATCAAAATCCTGATGCCATTGGAATTATAGCCATTAATAATCCTTTTTTTTTTTTTTTTTTTTTTTTTTTTTTTTGCTCAGTTTTGTTCTTCCTCACTTATCTGTTTTTCTCAGACGGATGCATGTTAAGGTGATAGTCCTTACACCGACAAGCACAATTGTACAGACCCTTGGAGTGAGATGTTTGGTGTGATGTTACTACTGTACTGAAATAAACAAAGTGAAGGTTGAGCATTCTCATCTAAATAGACAGTACTAAATAAAGAGGAAGAAATATCCAATGTACTAACAGAGAATGTTAATATATCTCAAAACAGGCAACCAGGACCATATTCACTTTGCATCTTCACTCAGTAACACGGCACCATACCATGGCAGTTTATGATCACTTATGTGGTCATATTCTCTGACTAACTTACAGTAGAGACTTCACTGTTTCTGGAAGTGTTCAGGACAAGAGCCATAAAATATGAACTATTCTGTTTATCTAAAACATTCCATGAAACAGGATACATTTCACCTTGCTGCACTTATGATCTGTCTGTCCCTTTAGACTTCCCTCCACCTTCCTATGTCTCTGCAAAGCTCATCCATGCTTCCATCATCCAAAGAAAGCACTTATCTTTCTCCTTATTTTCATTTTAAAAATTTAAGAAAAAGACTTGCACTAACACTAGTGAAAATATTTAAATTTATCCATTAATGTTGTATCTTAAGAAGTCATATTCTCCCCAAAAGTGATCAGATTTCTGAGATGTCAGTTAAGTCTTTTTTGTCTGTGGATCCCTAAAATTATAGGTGAATGGTTATTTGAGGACAGAGGGAGCAACTAAGTCATATCCATCTAAACGCTTAAATATACAGACTTCATATTCTTATGTTTGAAGTTTGTACATCTTCTCAATTAGCTAAGAATTGGAAAGACTGAACTTTCTAAGATTATGACTTAATCAGAAACACACTTCCAATCCATTTAGCTTTTACTATTAAATTAACGCTATGTCATAAAATATGAAGAAAATAATTCTAATTTTCTTTCTTTATCTTCTATTCTTCTTTCTTTGTTTTATCAAGGGAAAAGATTTTCTGTCCAGGCTTCTCTAAAGTGCTGACTTGTCACACATAATGCAGTATAATGCTGTTCTCTGTTTATAGCAGCGCACAGCTTAATCTATATATATATATTTATTTTTTTTTTAATTATTTTTCTGCCAGATGTTGCCTTATTCAAAATTTGTACACAGCAAACAAAAACAAACAACAAAAACAAACAACAACAACAAAAAGCATAATAATGCAGTCCAGCCTTTTGGCAAAATGACAAAACAGACATAAATTACATGTCGGCTTTCTAGAGTTTACATCACTCACACCCCTCAGTCTATGAGGACCTACAAATTACAGCTGTCGAAGTTTTTGTATAACCTAAACTTTCAGCTCTAGAGAACCCTTACTTGTCTGCATTTATTTATATTCTTGGTAATGGAGTGGTTCATTATTTATACTAGCTGCTTAAACAGTAACAGGGTTGTTTCAGGAATTGTGCATTTATGCAGAGATGGGCTGCACATTTTATGTATCTGAAGAAAATCAAGTTTCACCAACCGTACGAAGTTGACTTAAATATGTAGAATCATAAAAGCAAAATACTTTCCCTAAAATCTTTTGGAATAGTTTTAACAGGGAAGCAATGTAGATTAGGTTACTTCTCCCTTGTACTAGCCAAGTTGCTTGATTGTTAAGATTTAACTTTATTACACTGGTACATTTTCAATTCTCTTTTCATTTTTAAAGGCATGTAACTTTGTTCATGTGTAAAGAGCAGCTCTGGAGAAATGCATTATGGAAGAGTTATTACCCACATACTAAACAGTCTCCTAATTGAACTTAAATGAAGGCTGGCAGTCTGCAATTCTTCAAAAACAGAAATGGGTGACGCTTCTCAAACAGAGACCTGTTTGATCTCACAGTGTCCAGAGCAGTAGTAAGACTTCTCACATCTTTTATCTCTAGCACTTTGAGCACATGTTTCCTTTCAAAAGTTTTGTTTCAGCCTCAAAAGATTAGATCATTTTTTGCAGGCAACTGGAAGCCTGGACTGTGTGTGAACTACCTACAGCCCACATTGCACTGTGATGGGTGGGCTATTATAGGTGGGAGTATAGTGTATATGAATAAATATGCATAAAACTAAATTGTAATTTAGATATTCTGCCACACTGGGTTTCATTGCTCCAATACCTTTTATGCTAGTACCGCTTAAAAGACATTCAACGAAGCAGAAATCCAAGTAGCTTGTAGAACACTGTTTCAAAAATTTAATAAAATGGCATTCTGGATTCAATATTTCAGAACCTAAAAGCCACATAAGAAGTTAAGAATTTCTTGTTAAAAAAATGGTAGTGATTATGTACCTTGACAAAAGGTGAGTGTTTAGGACCTCAGTGAGATGGGATTTCCTTTTTCTTTATTAAGCCAAGACATCAGATCCACACTCTTAATTCATGCTTACACAGAAGCTGCCCTTGGGACAACATGCCTGTTTCTGCAGAAGCAAAGTAAAGTAGATGCGCAAAACAGCGATGGGGAGTGAGGGGGAAGTGGAGAAAGACCTATATACAACAAAACAATATCATGACTCTACCTGTAGTGTGGCTAACCTTCAGAACACTTTGGGTCAGAATGGAGAGGAAGGAAGGTCAGCAGGAAAGCTTAGCATTCAGAATCACTATTTTGTGGCTCCTATTGCTCAGCTCTAGGTAAGCAGTACACACATTTTTGTTCTAAAGCCTGAGCCCTGAGCCCAGACCTGATCTACTGGGTGGCAACCCTGCCCAAAACAGTGGGTTAAAACTGGAAGGGCTGTAAGGATTGTTCAAACCCAAGCCATCCAATTATTGTACTTTTGGATAAACCTCTTCTTAACCACAAGAATAATTGTTGGATGGGTAATCCTCCTCCCAGAGTTTATTTATTAATATCTAGAAAATGCAAATTAGCCACAGATTGTCTATTGTTGCAAAGTGTATAACCAATTTATTTCACTAGTCACCAGTTTTAAAAGAACAGCTTGCTCACTTACTATAAAGTCATTCAGCATCCTGGATCACATGTGAGGAAATATCAACATGTCTACCTTGAATCTTTCTTTTAGCAGAAGTGCAAAAACAGAGAAAGGGAATTTTTTTCTGCCTTTGTCATATGGAAATGGAATCTATAGATACAACTATTAATGCCCTAATGTTTGCTCTAGCATCAAGCAGGACTTCAGCTGAATTCTATAGGTGTATAACGCTTGTGCAATTCACTTGTTCCACCATCAGAATAACGGACATTATGAAAAATGAAAAAATAACTTTGGATAAAAAAGCGACACCAGAAGGCATGATTTTTCATCTTCTTATTTGTACTATGCAACTACACAAAAAATCACCAGCTTGCTGTTTAGCAAAATGCTTGCTCTTTGGAGAAGAGATTCAACAAGCTTTTAAGGAAGCAAAAAATTGGGGGGTATGTGAGTCTTCTCCTGTACTCAGCACTGGTGAGGCCACACCTCGAGTACTGTGTCCATTATTGGGCCCCTCACTGCAAGAAAGAAATTGAGACCCTGGAACATGTTCAAAGAAGCGCAACAAAGCTGGTGAGGGGTCTGGAGCACAGGCCGTATGAGGAGAGGCTAAAGGAGCTGGGAATGTTCAGCCTGGAGAAGAGGAGGCTCAGGGGAGACCCCATTGCTCTCTATAACTACCTGAAGGGAGATTGTAGTGAGCTGGGGTCGGCCTCTTCTCTCATGTCATTAGTGATAGGACCAGACGGAATGGTTTCAAGCTGCGGCAGGGGAGATTCAGGCTGGACGTTAGGAAGTATTACTTCTCAGAAAGGGTGGTCAGGCACTGGAATGGACTGCCCAGGGAGGTGGTGGAGTCAATGACCCTGGGGGTGTTCAAGGAACAACTGGATGTTGTGTTGAGGGACATGGTTTAGCGGGAGCTATTGGTAATAGGTGAACAGTTGGACAGGATTATCTTTTAGGTCTTTTCCAAACCTGGTGATTCTATGATTCTATTCTATGATATTTAACCACCTAACATGCTGATGTATCAAGCAGACACAAAAGCTATGTGACTGATGTAAAAAATACGCTATTAAATACAGCCATTTACTCTTCGCCTGAAGTTAACCAATGCAGGTATCTATAACTGCATGCGCTAGATTATGCGTGAAAAATTCTATAGTCCTTCATCACTCACTGTAATAACCATATAGTCCAAACAGTTTGTTTTGAAAAACAGCTTTATAATAAGCCAGCAGTACATCTTAACCCAGTAGCAACATGCCTTAAAGCATTTTCTTTCATTCATACAGTTTGTCATTTTATGAAAATATATACTAAGGCTATTTGTACTCTACACAGCTAGAATGTAGGACCTGAAACAGAACACCCAACATTTAAGGTAAAATATGTACATTTCAGTTCTGAATGAGGCACTAAATCAGACAAAACTTGCTTCTGACAGACAAGTGATGAATTATAGGATTTTCAGTAATCCTCTAGTAAACAAAGTTAACACTGTTCTTCATGCAGAAACTGCTGGTTAAATCACACACAGCATAGATCTGGTACTCTTGCTGGAAAATATGACCTTGCCTTGATTGTCAGACACCCCTCTAGAAACACTCAATTTTCTAGCTGGCCTCTATGTAAGTACACAGTTCAAAAGAAAAATTATGTGATAGAAGTCATAAACATACAAAAACTGCACCTAGCAGAGCAGACCTTAAAAGAGTTTTCTATGTTAGGGATCAAGGAAGAAAAGTGCTTTTAAAAATATACTGTGAAGGAAGGAAGAAGGATTACATGAAGCTGGAATTATTTTGCAAAAGAAAATAAAGCCTGTCGTCCCTCTCCAGCAGGCTGTAAAGATGTCTAACATTAAAGCCAGTGTGTCACCTGTGAGAGGCTGAGTTCTATATGTTATTTGGAACAGGACCTGCCTTGCAAAGGTAAGCTCCTTTATGTTTGGCAGAGAGGCAGCACCACCTTTTGACAAGGAAAAACACTCATTTGTGTATAAGATCATACACTCCTTGATGAAATATGCCTGTTTCATATAAGTTTGAGGAACAAAATTGTTTTTCGTGTACCATTCTAAGCTTAAAAGTGAATCATTTGGAGGAGAAGACGCACCAAAATGTATGCTTTAACACTTGTACAAAACAATTAACCAGCAAGAATGACAGATTAACAAGAAAAAATTGCATCAACTTTCCTCTGTCATCTTCCTAAGTAACAAACAAAATTATGATTAGTGAAGTGGGAAAATACATCAACAATTTCTACAAAATTTTATTACTTCAGAGAGCCAGATCTGCCTAAGATTCTAGTCAGGACAGACAAAAACAGAAGAATAGACAGCTTATGAATATTGTCAGTAGAGATATTTTTCTTTCTAAACTACTCCTATGTAATTAAACATGAAGTGATGCTATTTTGTGCAAATGCAGCTAATCTATCTGCAAAAAAATTCAGTAGTGTTTAAAGTTCTAAAGAGAAGTAAAATCTCTGAAGGAGCAGAAGACAAAGACACTGAAACCAGAATAAGTTGAACTGCTGAAGCAGCTTTTCACAGAAAAGGCTATTCTGCAGGTGCACAGTGAATATTTGCTTCATTTCAAATTTCAACTATTTCATTCAAAGCTGAAATACCAACCGGGATTTTAGAAGGCAGGAAAAGTTATTTTCCTCTTACAGTCCATGAATAAAAATGAGGTGAGATGCTGAAGTCTAGTTAGAAAATCTTGAAGACCATGGTAACAACAAACAATAAGTTCAATTCAGTAGTATACACAGGTTACATTGGAAGTAATGACTCCTTTCTATTCTCATGAAAACTACAACAGATACAAAGAGCACAGAAATGCTATTTGATGAGATCAAACTCTCAACTACAAAACACTTTTTAGACACAGGCACCATTATTAGTTGTGCATTTTCACCAGTGAAGAACAAGACTCTGTATGCCGTGCTTGTAAAAATCTGCAACAGTGAAGGTGACCAACTGTTTCACAATGCTATGAGGATGATGCTGCTAGGATAATGTTGCACATACAGTCCATTTTTCACTCGGTCAATCAGATGGAAATCAGAAGGTGATAAATCAGGACTATACAGTAGGTGTGGTAGGACAGTACAGCCAAGATAGCGCTCTCTACAATCCAACTGGTAGGGGCCAAGTATTACTGTATTGCAAGAGAAAGGCCATCTGTCTTTTTCTCTGGTCTGCTTCTGGAAGTTCAAGCCTTCAGCTTAGTCAGCATCATGACACAGCAGTCAGAGTTGATGCTTTGACAGGGTTCCAGGACATCCAGAATGATCACGTCTTTCTTGCCCACCCCAATAGACAGTGCACATAATTTCCCCTGCTGTGGGCTGCCTCTTGAGAGTTTTCTCCCATGGGAAACTGACATGTTGCCACTTCATATACTGCTTTGTTGACAGAGGCTCATATTGGTGACATATTAGTGATGTCTCAACATCACTAATGATGCAATCCAGGAAAATCTGCTGCATCAATAGGGCCTGACAAACCTGCATGTAGTGTTCTTTCTCTTATTGCATGAACATCTGTGGAACACATGTGGCACAAATTCTGCGATACACCAAAACTGCCACAATTGCTTCTGAAGTTGATTTCAGCTCTGTAAACAGTTCTCTGATTGTCACTTGCCAGTTCACATGGGTGAGCTGATCAAGATGCTCTTTATTTTTGTGGTGTGACAGCTGTGCATGGCCATTCAGAATGTGGCTTGTCTTTTTGCTGCTATCACACTGCTGAAACTCAACATCCACTGACTACCAATGCTCGCATCCACTGTTTGGCTTCCTGAAACATCCAACAAGAAACACAATGGGTGCAATTTGTTCCTTGTGGAGAAATTCAGTGATGCATCTCTGCTTCATAGGAACTTCCACGTCAGATGTCATTTTGTCAGACTGCCCCTCTACTGCCATCTGTCACATGGCAACAAAATGTAAGAAAACACTGGCGGGAATGTTCAATCACTACTGCCATACTGCAAAAAATAAATAAATTCTGATATACCTTAGTTTGCTCATAAACCAGACTGAGCTAGTTTAAAAACACTGACACAAAGGTTCAAGCTCTACTGCCACATCAACATTCACCTCTGATGTTGTGGGTCAACAAAATCAAACAGATGTCATTACTTTCAGAGCAGTCTTTGTAGATAGTATTGCATTTTCTAAGTCAGTATGTTTCAAATCAGAAACCATATTTTGGGAATTCTGTTTTTATTTCTTGTTTGTTGTTTTTTTTTTACACACAAGGCAAAGACATTCAATTTTACTGCTTTTCCAGTGCTTGTTTTATACACTACCACAATTATTAACAGCACTTAAAATTAGAAAACTTAGGAAATGCATATTAGACTAACTATTGCTGAAATATATTGTACCAGTCAGTAAAAAGGATGCCAATAAAGTACTTATGAAATGTTAAACTTTTGTAATTGTCAGAGAACCAGTCTTTCCTGTACAACATTACAGTCAAAAACCACTTCAGTTACATAAAATTCTTCTACTCTGGTCTTCTTAGCCTAGAAGCTAGAGGAAAAGACAGATCAGTTACAGTTCTTGGAAACAGCTTAACCCTTCTGCTAATACCATTTCAGGTTTCTTTCAAAGCAGCAGGGAAGTCTGGATGCAGTGCAGAAACAAATTCTGTCAAGAAAGAGTGCAACAATTCTCCTTTCCTTTAGATAAAATCAAAGTGCTGGATATAGAAGCTCTAAAATGTTGTGGCATGGATTCAGCAGTGGGATTTGCTGACTTTTTACCATCCTAACCATTATTCGAAGCAAAAAATTCATTTATCGTTTAAGATAAATGTCCCATCATTCTCATAGCATGAAGCAGTATTTTCCCTTTATGTCTCTGTGTAGAAGGGCACTATGCTTGTGGGAAAGGATAAAAGTAACTCCCAAAAGATTAAGATACATCAGTAAAAAAGACAAGGGAGATACTACTTTACATCAACTGAGGGCACAGACTGTCACATTTAAAGCTTTCAGGTAGGATAATAATGACCCCTTTCATTGACTCCACAATGACTGAGACTTTACAGTGAAAAGACTTTGCAATTATTTTGATAGTATGAATTTATCTTCAGATTCTTGTCAGAGGGAAATGAGCTGACAGTACAACAAACTGGGGTTTTTTTGTTCGTTTGTTTCAGTCAAATTGTGTACACAAAGACAAATCAGTTCAAATCCCTAATATGGGTAGGTCTAGCACCTACAATAGTTGGCATTCCAAAGTCAGAGTTTCATATTAAACAACATTAATGAACATCTTAAAGACAGTTTCATGCAACATGCAACAAGGTATATACCAACTTCGCTAGGCGTTTTTGGTTGGTTTTTTTGTTTGTTTGTTTGTTTTTGTTTTTGTTTTCAATTTCCATTTAAATATGTAGCAAACTGCTACAGTTTTATTATGGAAAAACAGACAAACAAACAAAACAACACACAGAAGCAGCATTAGCTCTGCCAGTTTCACAACTACCTAAAAACACATAGCACTGACTCTGTTAATTTGATGCATCCCAGTCTGAAGGTTTATATTTTAACCAGAAACCACAGTTGGTTAAGTAAAATACAGATTACTGAAGAATGGAAATTGCAGGCTGTGATACAACTTAGGCATTTTGGAGCAAAACCGTAGTACTGAAGAACTTCTTTTTTCTTCCTCCATTATCCTGCTGAATTCTGGAGAATTTTGTTGCTAATACCAGTCAGCATTAGATTCTAATCATTTTATTAAACTTCTTCTTGTAATGTTTATTATCATATATTTAACAAGAGGTTTTCCTGCACACTTTTGATCTTAGGACTTAACTTATTATATGGTATTATAAAGTTGATTTAAAATCTTACTACCTCCTCTGAACATCTTGAACAGATTTTTTAAGATAAAGCTGTTACTAGTATTCAAATGAAGAAAATTCATTCAGAGAGCCACCTGCTAGTGAATATGAGCAAATACTAAGTTTACTACTGCAGATGTATCATACAAATATAAGCTCATAGATATACATATTCAGAATTGCTTAAGACAATCATATATGCATAACATTCAACAACTCTCATACATCAGCCAAAAGGCAATTTTACTTATAAAACTTAATTTGATCACAAACCAGAATTACTTAGTTTAAAAACATGATCTGATCCAGCTTACTTAAGCCCGTGTAACTGTGAAACACCTGTTTGGACAGTACAACTGCTACAAAATGGATAAAACTGTCTAGTTGTAAAAATGTTTGTATCCATGACCTCCTCTACAGCTACGGGCAGCCCCATAGACATTCTGGGTGTCTGTAAGTCAAGGTGGGCAATAACCTCTGTGATCTTGCCATTTTATCAAGGGATTATCAAAAGAGGAAACTGAAAATGTATGAGATCGCAAGAAGAGCAATTCAGTGTAACAGCAAGAATTTAAACTGCACTTTATCTTTCAAAGTCATTTCCCCCCATTATCGCTATCATGCCCATGCATTCACTCCAGGCAGTCCTGACTCCTGCCAGCATTCAGACTTCTGGCAAACAACAGGCATTCATCTCCACTATGGCAGAAGGTGGACCACTGCTAGAACCTTCATGTGAGATGGAAGAAAGAAGAACGTGGCATAGACCTGAATGACGTTTGCTCAGCTGCTGCCTGTGAGCTGGCTTTCCACCCAGCCTTGTGCTTCTCTTTGTCCTGTGCCACATGGACCTAATGGTCTACATGTTGATCCTTCACAGGCTGAAGGCTGAGTAAAGGGAGCATCCACCCTTGAGAAGTAGATGTGACATTGGATATATTTGCCAATGTTGACTTGGGAGCGATCCTTATAGTTCATGAGAGAAGAACAGCTTCTACAAGACACCCTCCCCTTACCCTATGGGAAGCGTTCTGCTCTGGAAGCTGCCACAAATAGGCCGAGTAACATTATCTCCTACATGTGACAGAGGCAGGGAAGTATTTAAGGTTTCAAGTGTCTGACCTACACAAGAGATCAAAAGCAACAACAATATCAGCTTGTTCACAGAATGTATATATTTCAGATACACTAACTAAAGCCAGTCTATGGTGTTATGAGGCCTACATTTTGTGTCTCTAAGTCTTCTTCCTTGGTGCTCAGATAAACCAAATTAAGCTGCTTCAGAGTTGAAATAAAATCATCTTTTACATGTTCTACAAGCTACTATGTTTAATCATAATATGTAAATGTGCAAATATATCTACACGTATATATGTATATATATTTTTTACACATACACACACTATATATTAAAAAGAAACAAACAAAACTTGTCACATTTTGCACAGTCATCACTACACATAGCTTAAATAGACAACTGTGGACAGTGTCCACAACTAAAGTCACAATGTTTTAGCAGTCACAGAACCATTACATTTCAGTATTCAGTGTTTTTTCAAGCACATAAGTAGAAACATATAAACCCTGCAGTACTGTAATTATGCATTAGGAACATTATAATTACAACTGTATTGCCCAAATAGGAACAGGGGAGAAAAATTAATGATAAAGAAAAACCAATACAAAACAAATCAGAAAAAATACGATTCAGCAGCTTGAGTGCAACACAGTATCTCCTTTAATCCAAGCAGTATACAGACCAGCACTACACAACACCTCACTAGAACTGACTTTAAATACTCCCAGTTCAACATAATAAATATTTCAGATTATATGGCTAAGTAGAAATATTATCTCTTTCTATTAAACAAACAAACAAACAAACAAAAAAATATTTAAGGTTCTTGGTGCATGCTGTATAATCTGAAGTCAGAGCCCTTGAACTGTCTCAACAAAACTCCATTTACAGAACTGCTGAGCACTGGGTATTTCAGACAATCTTAACATAAGATCACTACTTCTATTTGTAAAATTCAATCTCTCTCCTCCTTCTTCCTCAATTCCAATCTTCCTCACTCCAAATTGTAAAAGCAAACCAACACTTTTGGGAGTAAGTCCCATCGAATTCTTTGATGAGAATACTTACTAAGGGTAGTTTAAACTCTAGTGCTTAAATCTACTTTAAAATACCTATCTTTGGTACAATACATACAAAATTTATAATGCTATGGCGAAGATCAACTGCAAAGAAGCAAGGTAGATAGTTCAGGATATGGACTCATGCACAGCATTCGCATGCATCAGGGCTGGAGCATTCAATGATGCTATGCAGTACAGATTCAGTGTCTCAGACTGATGCAAGACCAAGTTTCTCAGAAGCTTTAATTAGCAGTGCCACTGGTTTTTCTCCTCCTTTTTAAGTATCCAGGGATGGGGCAGGGTGTCAGCCACATCTCTGTGTGACCTGTTCCAGTGCCTTACCACCCTCACTGCAGAAGACTTGCCTCATATCCAAACAAAATCCAACCTCTTTGAACATGAAGCCATTTCCCCTTGTTGTCTCCACTATGGATCCTGCTAAAGAGCCTGTCCTCTTTCCTGTAACTCCCCATTACATACTGAAAGGCCACCATCAGGTCACCTTGGAGCCTTCTCTTCTCCAGGCTGAACAGCCCCTGCTCTCTCAGCCTGTTCTCACAGGAGATGTGTTCCATTCCACGGATCATTTTTGTGGCTCTTCTCTGGATGTGCTCCAACAGGTCTTTGTCTGTCCTGTACTGAGGACTTTACACCTGGACACAGTACTCTGGGCGAGCCCTCACCAGTGCAGAATAGAGAGATGGGCTCTTGTCCCTTGACCTGCTGGCCATGCTTCTTTTGATACAGCCCAGGGTACAGCTGGCTTTCTGGGCTGCAAGGGCATATGGTTGGCTCATAACTAGCTTCCCACCCACTAGTACCCCCAGTGTTTTTTTCATCAGGGCTGCACTCAATCCTTTCGACCCCCAGACTGTACTGTCCCTCTGGTGTGTTGACCACACCCCACAGCTTGTTGACAGCAAACTTGCTGCGGGTGCACCCAACCCCACTGTCAGTGTCACTGATGAAGATATTAATGAGTATCAGCCAGAGAACCAGCCTCTTGGGGACACTGATCATCATTGATTTCCACCCAGACACTGAGCCACTGACAAACACACTCTGGAATTGATTCTGCAGCCAGCTTTTCATCCATCGAACAGTCCACACATCAAATCCATATCTTTCCAATTTGGATAACAGGATGTTGTGGCGTACCATGGCCTTCCTGAAGTCAAGACAGATGACATCAGCGGCTCTTCTCTTGTCCACTGAGGCAGTGATTACATCATAGAAGGCCACTACACTAGGTCAATCTCTAGTTGGCTTTTGTAATTCCATGCGGGTTCTCTTATATCACCTCCCTGCCTTAGAACTGCTTTCAGGATGATCCATTGCAAGACCTTCTCTGGCACAGAGGTGAGACTGACAGGTTGGTAGTTCTCAGGGACATCATTTTACCCTTTTAAAAGTTAATTCTATGTCTTAAGTTCATTCTACCCTTTCTAAGTTCATTCTATGTTTTTATAATTAGAAAAAAATATTTTGCAAATTTTTCAAGCCTTACTCTTTAGTACAGATAACCAGTAGTTATATTTGCAACCTTTAGTACTCAAAATCTAAAGCTATCTTTGTCAACAGGAAACAGTGTCTTGGTGCTTAAAATACATTTGCACTGATATTCAATAACTTTAAACTATTCATTAGAGATCTTAAGGAAATACCTCAATAGACGAAGTCAGTATCTTAATAATTATCACTCTAATAATTAAATCTGTATTGAATGCTTACAGCTACTGAATATTTTCCTGAGAGATTTCAGCACATTTTTGTTCATTTGTTTCCTAAAGAACTACCAAAACATTATGAATCTTGTACTACACTGCCTCTAAAAAGTCAGTCAAAGGTAAACAAATGAGCAAAGTCTCATGCTGCTAAACAAACATTTCCAGGGAACTCCTCTCTGACATACATTAGAAATGTTCTTCACAAGTCAAATGCAGGTCCCTAGAGTCACACAAAGAAAGATAGATTTGTCATGCCATTAATCCAGCTCTATCTCTTTACATCATTACTTCTGTCCCAGAAACAGCAATTTAATTAAATCTGCAGTGTTAATCAATAATAGTTATTGACTTGGGTGGAAAAGGAACTCTGATTCAAAAATATATACATGAGAAGCATCTATCTGCAAATCAAGGGGACCCTGCTTGCAGAATTATATGAAAATATCCAAGTGAACTTTATAGCCAATGGGTGAGCATTTGGGCTGTCTCCAGTGAATAAAGAGACTGCACTTTAAGAAAAGCCTTCTAGGAAAAAAGAAAGAATTTTCAGCTCAGCTGGTGACCCTGGCTCTCCAGACTCATATATGTTCAGGCTGGGGAATATCTGCTAAGAGAAGCTCAATTCCTGCAGTATGAAGAAGTGCAGCATTTTTAACTGCCAACTCTTGTAGAAACTAAAAAGAAATCCTTTCAGATTCATCAGGTAAGACCATGGGTTGTTCAAGCTTCTGATCTCAGCAGCAGTAGGAGCCAGCATATGGACTTCTGGGAAAAGGTGAACAGGCTCCAGGTATCAGAATAACGTGAGTAAAAAAAATACAATGTAGCTGGAAATATTTGTGCAAAGGATAGATGAACACTGGTTTTAGGAATAGTAGCAGACTGGAGATCCAGAAAGTCACTCCTTTTATTTGTGAATAAGGAGCTGCGAGGTTACAGAGATGCTTCGTACTTACAGACTGAATGCTGAGTATGCACTTAAAATATATCTACACACAAAGATGCAGACTGATAATTCAGTATCCTGCCAGCTGTTTATACTAAAATATTATCTGTAAAACCCAGGACATATTTGCAATGCAGTTATAAACCACCTTTTTATGAAATATCACTCAAAGATGCAGAATATATTTCATACCTTTGCACACATAACAAAGATAGCTGCAGTAGACAGCTACCCTATCTCATACTGTTTTATGCTAGCTTTATTCTGTTCCACTTTCTCTCATGCAGTGGAAGGCTGCTCAATGTTTACTACTTTACTTCTTTCATTACTCATATTAAATATAATAAACAAATAAAGATAGCAAGGGTAAGGCAGAAAAAAGTTAAGGCAGTAAAAGGTACCCCCAAGAAGACAATAGTCTCAAGAAAAGCCTGTATATTGACCAGTTGAAGGGTTAACTGATTTGTTTCTAGCTTGTTTCCTTAAACACGTATTCCAGACATTAAATTGAGGCTAGAAAGAGAGGGAAGCCAAGAATTAACGTTGGCGCACTATGGAATTTTTGAAGGCACTTCCTTCTTACCAATAGTCAAAAGTTATGATCACTCAACTCTTTGCTTTTTCAAATACATATTCATTTTGTAGCTTTTGCCAAACTAAATGAATTCTGTCTCTAAGTTAAAAAATAAAACCAAAATTTGCCTCAGTTGTACTTGAAGTCTGCCTTATTTGCAAGAATGTCAACAAGACTGTGTATGAATTTTTCCCCTTAGAATGAATTCTTACCTATTCAGATTTGTGCCACAACAGTAAGTTACTACTACAACTTTTTAAGAACTTAGATTTTCAGACCTAAGTAATTTATATATATATATATAATATATATATATATTTGCTATATATATATATATATATATTTGCAATTAGGAAAACGATCAGCTCGCTTCTCCTGGAATGGTGTTGTCCACATCTGTATTTTTTGGTCTTTTCATCTGTTATAAATAACACTGAGCAATAACAACACAGCTGGTTGCGCCTGGAAGTCAAATACTGATAAGCTACATAAAATAACACTATCGAATTTTATAAAATACTTTCTAAAACTGTATTTGGGAATATTTTCCTTAATGGATAACTTCAAGTCAATCATGTCCCCAAAGAACATTCCAGTTTTCTGACTATGAAGCTATTCAAAATGCCTTACAGAATTTAAGTGAAATCCTAACTGGGAGAGTAAAGAGTTCAGAAATAAGGTCCCCCAAATCAAATACTTTAAACCTCTTCACATACAAGTATAAAATAAAATAAAATAAAAATAAAATATTTTAAAAAGAGCATTTTGACATACATAGATTACTCTGAAGGTAATGCCTCCAATTTATTTCCAAGGAAAATACAACAGATACAAAGAGCATAGAAACATTATTTGATAGAGGAAACCCAGCTACAAAGCACTATTTTCAACATAATCACTATTCTTAGTTATCTATTTTTAGCAGTAATGAAGAAGAACCTGTGTGGCATACTTCTAAAAATACATACAAGTGGAGCTGATGCACTATTTCACAATGCTATGATGGTGCTGTTGCTAGAAATATGTTCCCCATGCAATCCATCAACCAGTATGAACAGATGGAAATCAGAAAGTAACAAATCTGGACTATACAGTGAGTGTGTAGGCCAGTACACCCAAGCTAGACAGTGTGCTCCACAGTCCTTAGACTGTTATGGGGTCAAGCATTACTGTGTTGCAAGAGGAAAGCTATCTTCTTCTCTGGCCTTCCTAGGAAGTTCAAGCCTTCAGCTTAATCACCCTCAAGATGTAGCAGTCACAGCTGATGATTTGTCTGGGTCTCGGGAAATCCAGAAGGGTCAAACCTTTCCCGTCTATTCCAAAAGACAGTGAGCATCACTTTACCCACAGTTTCTTAGACATTTTCTTCCATGATGAATTAACATATTGCCACTTCATGGACTACTATTTTGACTACGGCTCATCGTAGTGACATCACATTTCTTCAATAATGAAACAATACTGGAAACTACTGGTTCAATAGGTTCTGACAAACTTACATACAGTATTCTTCCTGTTCCTGGGATCCACCTGGTGCAAACTCTCATATTCTAACGTAGCCATCATTGCTTCCAGTGCATTGATGTCAATTTTTAGCTTTGTACACAGCTCCCTGGTCACTGTCCCTTGATGTGCATTGATGACCTCATGGATATGCTCTTCATTTTGTGGTATGACAGCCTGTCAACACTTTACCAGCTGGTTTGGCCCAGTTCCATGACTAAAGGGGCAGAGGGATTTCACAAAATCCTCGCCTCCGGAAAAGGGAAACAGGGGACCCCAAAATAATTAAAAACAGTGGCAATGATCTGAGGAGAAACAAACTAATTTACTGCATATCATATCAGAATGCAAGATAACACACTATAACACAATATAATTAGAATTGAAGCTAATAAATCAAATATAATGAGAGAGTATCTGAAAGCTGTAGGCCTTGCAGTAATAGTGAAGTGTTTCGTGTGGTCAGGACAGGTAGCAGCAAGGAGAGGCAAAGGAGAAGAGAGCGAAGAGGAGATCAGGTGACCTGGCCAGGAGTTCTATCTCCTCTCTGATCGCAGAACGTAGTTTTTCTTCTCTTCCAGACAGGTACCTGGAACTGGAGCATTAACACTTTAACTCCCAGTGCACTACATGATGTTATGATGTGGAATACCAGTAACCAAAAATCATAAAACACAGCTGTGTATGTGCCATCTGCAAGGTGTCTTGTCTTTCTCATTACTGTCACTACTGCTGAAACTCACTACCCATCACCTAACCATGCTCACATCCACTGTTTGGTTTTCAGAAACATTCAGCAAGTATTGATGAATGTCAGTGGGTGTCATATTTTTTGCATGGAGGAATTAAATGACACACCTTTATTTCACATGCACATCCATGTCAAATGCCATTTTGTCAGACCGCCCCTCTGCTGCCATCTGTCACATGGCAACAACGCAGGAAGGTTCAATCTCACTTGCCATACCACCATCATATGCCTCTGAGGTTGTGGGCCAACATATAATAAAATAGAAGGCATTACTTTTGGAGAAGCTCTCATACTTTACAAGTGACAGTACGGCTTATGATGTCTCATAAAGGGGACCCTCTGTGATCAGTTCCCATGGAATTAAAGAAAAGGTAGAAGTAAAATGAAAAATTTAATTAAAAAAAATTAAATGTGAAATATCTTTTTTTCCCTAAGGGTCAAGACTAATTGCTCTCTGACCCTTCCATATCAATATCATATTTCATGCTCTGCTTTACCACTTCATGCCTTTTACTCATGAATACTAGACAGTTTTAAAAGGTAGAGAAGAAGGCAGGTGGGAAAATAGAACACTAAGAGAATAATAATGTACTAATAAATTACAAATGATGCAGTTTAAAAAATCTTGCTGTGTAGGGCCTCATGTTCGCATGCACATTGGCTTTTCACTGTAAAAATTAGCTTTAACAGACCATCAGTAGTATTCAGCTGAACAGCAATGTGGAAAAATCAGCCAAATTAGTTACATACTTGGAAGGAACTACCAATATTAGATCTTCAGAGTAACCAAAACTGAAGTAGCAATGGATAATTCCCATATAATTCTAGGGAAGACCCTTACGTATCTGAGGATACTCAACATAGATGCTATTTATGTGAAGGCAGAATAAACTAGCACATCACTTTATGGCTTTGATCTGCTTTTACTAATGTTTTCTGTTGAGAATTTCACAGTGACCCCATTCCAACAAATGCTGTATTTGTCTCTTTCACAAACTCAAACAGTAAAGAACATTTACCTCTCTTTCTGCTATGTGTCTGATTCGTTTACTCAGCATACCTCCAATAGCAAAAGTAAAAATAAACAGAAAGAGGATTTATTGGGCCCTAAGTTGACCACATCTTTTTGAATGCTGCATGTTTCAGCTCCCGAATCAAAACTTTGACAATCTAGTAGTAAGCAACAACTTCTTTTTATGCAAAGATTTATCAGCAGCAAGGGCTCTGAAGTCAGTGGGGAATATCCTGGTAATAGAACCATAAAATCATGAGGTTTGGAAAAGACCTCCAAGATCATCCAGTCCAAGCACCCACTTATCACTGAAATTTCCCCATTAAACCATGTACTTTCATACAACACCTAAACATTTCTTGAACACCTCCAGGGATTGTGACTCCACCACCTCCCTAGGCAGCCCATTCCAGTGAATGGACACTCCCTCAGAGAAGCAATTTTTCCTAACATCCAAACTCAATCTCTCCGGGCACAACTCGAGTCCATAAATAAGCAGCAATTATAGTAAGCAACTTCAATATTTAACAATGGAAACAAAAATAGTTAACCATTACTGAATTGACAGTAAGTTTTGGATACAACATACACGTTCTTTCTTCTGTGGATAACATGCTCTCCTGTCAAAAAAAGTGCTTCAAAACAAGCACTACAAGAAAAATAACTACAATGCACAGATTAGGCAAATGGAAAATACATGATGTTCTTGATCTTAGATAATTTTGCATGTACACACACACACATACATATAAATGTGCTTTCCAGAGCTTTAGATGTACAAGCAGTAATTAAGAACATACTCTGAAAACATACTCCATTTGACCACAGCAGAAGTAAAAAGTCTGAACTTGTCGCAGAACTCAACCCATAGCCAAATCTGGGTAACTTTAACATCCAGCTCTTAGGGAAATTGATAGCACAAAAGCAGTTTCTGAGAGCTATCATCACATTAGCTACAGGGACAGTTAGTGCTTATGAGGCTCCTTTTCAAGTTCTTGCATGTAGGTTTCTTTCAGTACCTCCGATTTGCAAGAAACAAACTTTGTGCTGCAAAATGTGCATCCCACACAATGAAGAAGAACGGCAATAGGAGGAGCAAAATGGAAAACATAAGCTGATTCCTAGACTCGAATTTCTGACAGAAAGCATACACTCAAAACTTCAAAAAAGCAGGAGGTTTCTCTCTCTCTCTCTCTCTTTTTATTTTTTTTTTTTTTAACTGTAAGGAAATTCAGTAATAGCCCAAATATTCCAGATTTTTTTCAGTTGAGATAAAAATAAAAAAGCCCCTCACTATAAGAACAGCTCACATCATTCTCTCAAAACCCTTCTTAATGTTAAGCATGTGAAAGTAAACTTGTACTTTCTGGTAAGGACAGAGGCAGCTGAACAAATGCCAAATACCACTAAGAGCTGTTTCAAAATCTCCAGTCCCCCAGAGATTACAGGGGGGGTTATGCAGGCACCAAAAGACTTTGTAGAACTGGAGTACTGCTCAAAACAGCACGCTGAATCCTGGGCAGTTGTTTATAAATACTCATTGCTAAACATGTGAAATTTTCCCCAAAATGAATGAAAATAGTCCTTAGAACCTAGCTGAGCAGTGTTTAGTTACACTGACTTTTAAACTCTAGTGCTGCAAAGGATTAGCAGTTACACATTCTCTCTGTAAACAGTCGCTTTTCATTAAAAAAGCCCTTGCACAAAGAATGTATTATTATTTATATGCAAAGAAAAGAAACAGTCTTTTCTTCTTTCTCTTCCAAAGTTCTGATTATGCTGAACATGAGCTTTCCAGAGGAGAAAGGTTCATAAAGGAAGAGAAAAAGAACTACGTGGAACTATGTGTTCAGATGCTTTAAGGCTATGATGTCAGGGCCCCGCTGTTCAGAGGCCAACATATATATCGTTTTTATTACAACCATTATTTATCCTTAGTAAGCATCAGGTAACACTAGAAAGATAAAAGCAGCACAGAAGATTTTTGAATTCTTGAATTTCCAAACTTGAGCAAAGAATGGAAGAATGATAAAAAGTAAAAAAAGAAAAAAAAGAAAAAAAGAAAACAAAAACAAAACAAAACAACAACAAAAAACCATTCTTAGCAAGGTAACATCTCCTTAATGCAACTTATGAACACTTAAATATTTTAGGGTGTTCTGCAATGCAGCTGTACTTTGTTACAGTCTGATGAAGCAGACCTCTAACAGGGAACAGGATTACTAAGAGCTGTCATTCATATAAGCCAAACCAGAGCAGGAGATCAGTTATTTTCTGAGTCCATGCCCAACTCTTTGTAAATATTCCCATGTGTTTGCAATTAGTTAGTGAGCTATTATGACAGCAAAGGCTGTTGGAGTCTGTTTTCCAGACAATTTTGCTTTCTTTTTTCTTTGCCCTGCACAACTAAGACTCAGTTTTATCATGTTTAATAACAACACTGCCCAACAGTAGGGTCCTGTACATATATATTTTTAAAAAGCCCCACAGCTTAAATGGAATAATTTATCTCCCTTAGTTTACAACATAAACTTTGGAAGTACAGAATATTAACAGAATCTAGATTTAGCTGCTGCAGTATTTAGAATACATTGAGTATGGGGAAGGATTCAACCTCTGTTGATCTGAAATTTATTAGTGGTAACAGTTTATTTAATGAATTAAGGTAGCTACATATTCCACATCAAAATCTGCCAAACTAATGCAATTTCAGTTGCATCCCAAGACAAATTCATGCACGCATCATAAAGGTGCAGCCTACATCATACTCAGGTAAATCAAGATCCAGGAGTACTGGTGGATGGGAAGCTAGACATGAGCCAACCATATGCCCTTGCAACCCGGAAAGCCAGCTGTATGCTAGGCTGCTTCAAAAGAAGCATGGACAGCATGTTGAGGAACGTGATCCCATCCTTCTACTCTGCGCTGATGAGGGCTCACCCAGAGTACTACGTCCAGGTGTAAAGTCCTCAGTACAGGACAGACAAGGACCTGTTGGCGCACATCACAGAATCACAGAATTGTAGGGGTTGGAAGGGACATCCAGAGATCATCGAGTCCAACCCCCTTCCAAAGCAGGTTCCCTACACCAGGTCACACAGGTAGGCATCCAAGCGGGACTTGAATATCTCCAGAGATGAAGACTCCACAACCCCCCTGGGCAGCCTGTTCCAGTGCTCCATCACCCTCACTGTAAAGAAGTTCTTGCACACATTCATGCAGAACTTCCTATGTTCCAGCTTATGTCCATTTCCCCTTGTCCTGTCTCCACATAGCACTGGAAAGAGAATGGCCTCGCCACTATGGCCCCCAGACCTCAGATATTTATAAACCTGGATGAGATACCCTCTCAGTCATCTTTTCTCAAGGCTAAACAGACCCAGTTGGTTTAGCCTTTCTTCACAGGGGAGATGCTCCAGGCCCTTCACCACCTTTGTGACCATCTGCTGGACTCTTTCCAAGAGATCCCTGTCTTTTTTGTACTGGGGAGCCCAGAACTGGACACTGTACTCCAAATGAGGCCTCACCAGGGCAGAGTAGAGAGGGAGGATCACCTCCCTTGACCTGCTGGACACACTCTTTTTAATGCACCCCAGAATGCCATTGGCCTTTTTGGCCATGAGGCACACTGCTGGCTCATGGCCAACCTGTTGTCCACCAGGATGCCCAGGTCCATCTCTGCAGAGCTCCTCTCCAGCAGGTCATTCCCCAGCTTGTACTGGTGCATGCAATTCTTCCTCCCTAGATGTCAGACTCTACACTTGCTTTTGTTGAACCTCATCTGGCTAAGACCCAGAGAAGAGACACAAAAACCATCCATGTATGTAAAGGGGAGTTAAGAGTTACAGGAAAGAGAAGGACAGACTCTTTAGCAGGATCCATAGTGGAGACAACAAGGGGAAATGGCTTCAAGTTCAAAGAGGGTAGGATTTCGGTTGGATATATGGCAAAAGTCTTTTGCAGTGAGGGTGGTGAGGCACTGGAACAGTTGCACAGAGATGTGGCTGACACCCTGCCTCTGGAGACTTAAGGAGGGGTGGGATCAGGACCTGGGCAACCTGATCTAGCTGTGCACATCCCTGTTCACTGCAGAGGATTTGGACTAGATGACCTTTAAAGGTCCCTTCCAACTCAAAAGATTCTATGATTCTCTGATCATGACCTTCAGGAACATGTGGCATGACTTATATACATTCAAACATCACATTTTTTGTTTCTGTTTGACAACAGGCGGTAACTTAAGTGGCAGCCTAACTGGTCACATATCATAATTACAAACAGCTTATTATATGAACAACAGCAGAATACTATTTCATATCAAACAGCCTCAATCATATGCAGTATTAAGGGCTCTTCATTATATATGCTACTACATTAGAAAATATGATGAATTTGGGACTAGAGCTGAAAAGTAAGCAACTTTTGTGTCACTAAGTTGTATCTACTGCTCACTGAAATTAACACTGAAGTAATCACTTTATAATGGCCAGAGACAAAAGGTAATAAATGAAGTGCAGAGGGAATTGCTAGAGTCTGAGAGGAAGATCTTCCGAGATTACTAATGTACTAACTAAAACACTTCTATAGTTTATGTGTGTCATGGTTTTATAATAAAACTGACTGGGAGTCAAGAGAATCTCCTTTTTTCCTGTTCATCTCTGTGGTGTATGTTCCCCAGCTATTTTACCTGCAGTATTAGAATAAGGCCTTTGGTTTTGGACACTCTCTCATTTTACTTGATTTATTAGCTTCAGTTCCAATTAAATACCATTATATTGCGTTATCTCACATTCTGCTACCATATTTGGTAAATCAGTTTTCTTCCTTAACTCGTTGCTGCTGTTTTGTTCTTAGGCCCACCTCAGGATGTAGGTCTGTGGGTTCCCCCCCAAACCATTTAGTCACAGAAATAGGCTGAATCAGCCCAGAACCATTAACAATGTGGCTCATTAACTTACAGTAAACACTGAAGTTGCAATAAGAAATATGGATTCTAAAAACTAATCTGACAAAGTGACACTGATAACCTCAGAGTATCTAGAAAAAGGGGACTAAATGCAATTCTTGCTATCAATATGACTTTAAATTGAGTGAATACCAGCACTAGCTAACATACGAAAGAAATGAGAAATGGGCTGGACAGAAGAGAGAAATCTAAAATTCTGCAGTCTTCAAGGAAGGTAATATATCATTAGGGTAGTTGGAAATATCTGTTTAAAGGAAAAACTGTGTAATGATTCTCAAGTTTTGTACCTACACAAAAACCATAACAATTACATTAAAGCCATACCTCACCTCCATATTACATATTTAATGCAGATGAATCAAAAAATAAGCCTAACATCCAGTCATATTTTCTGTCTGGAAGGAAAAAGGAGTTTAATCCAAAAAACAAATACAATATAATTTCTACTGAGTCAGATACAAACAGAGCTTTGCAAAGTAATCCGATTTTACTGTTTGGGAATGAAATCATCCCCAAGTATCTTCAAGAAATTCAGCATGACTAAAAGCTGAACAATCAGCCAGGATTTGGTTACAAAACCAAATAATAGGTGAAATTTAATCAGATTCACCTTTCAAGTTCATCGCCAATATTTATGCTGTTAAACAAATAAGTACAAGTGTGAACAAGGATACTAAACAAAATATTTCTAACAACATTTACTATTCAAATAAAAAGCTACATTCTGTAATTACATAATGTAAGAAACAAAACCAGAAGATCATTATGCAGGCTTGCTTGATGAGATCCATCAAAATATTTGAGTTATTTGCAGTCATTGAACACCAAAACTGATCTGTATCTACATTGCACAAGGTATGAAAATATGAAGCTCTCATTCACCACGGGGTTATATTTATCTACTCTGTTCACAGTTACTAAAATATGAAAATACACAACAGATCGCTCATTCATTTCTCTGCCAATACTGAATTAATGCATACAATTTGTTTTATAATATTTATCCTGTTAAGTTACGAGTTCCAAGAAATGGAACCTTCCTTGAGAAACTGTTCCTAACAGGCACAGAAACCTTCTAATAGTAAAATGCATTATGGACAGTGAATAAAAGTTTTCTTGCTTATGTTTACTACTGCTCTTCTTACTTTTCTGTATCCTTTACTGTTTACAATGCATGCATCACCCAAATATTTCTGAGCATGCACGTTCCCGTGCCATCACCACTTAATTCTTCAAAATGCTCATATTCAGCTAACCCTCAGCATGCGTTTGTACACATGTACAATGGTTTCAATTATTTTTGTTGTTTTTCTATGTTCCTTTCAATTCACCAATATCTCTCTCATAATGACAAATTCCTACCTGCAACATCCTAGCAAAACACATTTTCCTGCCTCACAAAAATAGATTGTTTTATATGCAGCTGCTGCTCTGCAATCCACTTGCCAACTCAGCCCCTTCCTAGCACACTCAGAGACCTTTCCTTCTGAAACCACACTGACTAAAGCAGTCTTCATCTCCTCTGTCCTGATCCCTTTTTCTCACTGTTCATTGTAGCAGTTTCCCCCTTTACTCACCTGTGCTGTTAAGTGGATCCTGTAACAAGAAGCTAAAAATAACCCAGCAAAAGGGAAAAGTTGTTTTTAAACATAAATCAGTTTTTCAATCCAGTGAACTATGCAAGCACACACTGCTGTACCAGTTGATCAACTGGGATCTTTGGATATTGGAGTAAACACCAGTAAGCAGCTACAGCTCTGTGATATGGCACTGTCAGAAAAGCACAATACACTCAGGCAACAATTCAGTTCTTTCATGAAGGACATTTCAGCAGAGAGTGCCTGAGGCAGCACCTCATCACATGCCCTGAGAGCACTGCACTGTGATGAAGTGAGAAGAAACCATAATTGGTGTTAGCAAGATACAGGCAAAATCAGGTGAGAGGTTCTATTTTTATTCTGTATTCCAAATAAAGCAACATATATCAGAAGAAGCAGAACAAGGAAAGATCTGATTAATGTTTATAAATATCCAAAAGGAGGTAGAAGGAAAACAGATAAGGCCAGGCTCTTCTCAGCAGTGTGTAGTGACAGCACAAGGAGCAATGGCCTAAAAATTAAACATCGGATGTTCCACAGAAACATGCACAAGTACTTCTTTAAGATAAGGGTGACGGAGCACTGGAACAGGCTGCCCAGAGAGATTGTAGAGTTTCTAATGGAAACATTCAAGACCCATCTGGATGCCTACCTGTGTGATCTATTGCAGGGTACCCTATGATCATTGCAATTCTGTGATTTTCTCCATCCGTGAAATAATTGTAGCAACTTCTCCCCACCTTCACAGATCGTACCTCTGTCATTTCAGTTACACTAATATAAGTCTATGCACTGATACAAGAGCTTGGAAACATCACAACCTTTAGAACAGAGGTTCTTCCATTAAAATCACCAGATCCCATAGCTATGATCTCCAAATTAGAACAAACCTGTTTGTTTTGGATTCAGAAAACATTGGACAGAGATTACTTTTTCAGATTACAGAACACTATAACAAATCAACCTTTTTATTTACTATATGTACTCATAAAAAAGAACCTGGAATGAGAAAGGCCTGAGAACCTACAGCTCTTTATTTCTGTGCCATTCTTGTGAGGTTAAAAATGTAACAAAAACAAACAGAAAATACAAATTTACCATCAGAAGAGTGGGTCACATAAACATGTTTCCTAGTATACCTGATCAGTTGCATTCACCCTTCCTACTTCAGGCCCTCCCTCCTGCATTGACAAGGAAACTATCTCCTTCTGCTGCCTGCCCAGGTTCACATACATTCCCAGCACTGGACATCTCCCCTCCTTTCCACAGCTCTCTAGCCACCACGTGAATTCCCACCAACCTTTTTTGGACTCTTGTTCTTTTCTTATCATTCTTTGCAATACTCTCTTTTAGATTGTAGATTTTTATTTTATTATTATTATTATTATAGCTACAGTATTCCTTCTCACAGTCTGTGATACTTTCTCCATGGGCCTCCCAAGCAATTCCAAGGTGGGCAATTAAAATCAAAATATCAATTTTAAATCTTGCAGTGGGATCAAATGTCTTACTGGGTTCAGTCATCTAATCTACTGATATCAAAAGTAGATGTAGAACAACTGTTTAAAGATAAATGATGATACTACATGAAGTGGCTACATGTAGAAAAACTAGCAAATGAAACTGATGAAAAACATACAAAAGACTGATGAAAGGCCAATGAACAGAAGAACCAGCTGCACCAACTGTTTGAATCTTAATGATGACTCAAGCACAGTACACAACAATAACTTACTCTCAAGGTAACAAAGGCATAAAATACGTGCTCAGCCACCCAAAGATGAAAGAACATTATGAAAAGAGCTCAGAACAAAGTAGACTATGTCATAAAAATATGCCTGTTCTTGTCGCAATATCTTGGTTGTTAATAATGCTAATATAATTATAGAAGGAGAACACTACAAACATAACTGTTAAAATTAATCATCTAGTACAGAGTATGTATATCACACTGCTGACAATTTTGGGTAAAAAAGGCTGCAAAATCTTTATACCTGGAGCAGCAAAGGCAGCTTCACTACCATCTTCTGTATTCCTTCTGCAATGTTTTGACAATATTCTTTAGAAAATTGCACAAAACTCATAATGTTGCTACTTGTTAACACATTTCCTTTCGTCCTCCTGTAGGATATCAGCCTTCACGCAGGGGTCCCTACCTTTCAGGCACCTTCCCTCCCTCTTTAAAGCATGTGGGAAAAGGAGAACAGCAACTCACAAAATAACAAACTGAGTTATTGAAACAATATCCAAAAAGACAACAGCAGTTTGACAGTACAGCAAAACTGCTTCCAAGATTGTACCGATTTCAGTAGTCAGTCACTCCTTCTCTTCTGAACCAGAGGAACAACAGGGAATTTCTCTTGCTATACAGACTTCTAGCTGAAGAAAGTTACAGTTCTTCTGTGTTTTGCATTTACCTTAGTCATGAACAGCTAAGTGCAATGTAAAAAAAAGAACAAGCAGCTAAACTCCATTGGACAGTTTGGGGAAATTATCTTTTTTTTGCATCAGGTTGGTCTGAATGAGATGAAATTTAAAATCAGTAGTAGGAAAAAGCAATTTATATTTTTAATACAAAAAGAAGGTAAGTTAAATAGATCAAAGCACAACAGCAGCTTAGCAAAAATGAGTAAGTGGAATATGGAAAGCAAGGTGGAAGTTCTAACATGAATGAGAGAAGCCACCTGGCATGTGAAAAAAGTAACCAATGTATATAGATAGTATTTAGAGTGTAAACTGTTGGAAACAGCTAAAACATAATCCAGGGATTTGCAGACCAGTACAACAGCAGTGTGCAAGACATCAGAATATTATTTTAAAGAAAGAACAACTAATATGCAGACAAGTATAGAAAACAAGAAAAATTATAGTATAGAATTCATAGCAGTCCTGTTAGTTTCACCTGATAACCTACTCTAATAAGAACATTGATTTTATAGATGAATGTTTTCTATTTTAGCTTAAGTAAAGCATTTGATATATGGAAATCTATATACATTATCAGATTATCAGATAAATGGTGAGATACTGTAAGAGAAATGACAAAAGGACTTTAAGATTGGTAAGAAATTGTTAAGAACATCCTACAAGAACTTGTGCTTGGGCCAGTCTTAATATTTTCACTGATAGCGCTATACCAGAAGTTTGATGCTAAAACCTCTTAATTACAATGCACGATGTTGGAACAGTAAAATGCCTAAGAAGAACGGTCAGGAAGATAAAAGGAAGTAATATTAAAAAGCACAAAACTGTGGAGTTAAGGACTACCATAGAACTTCCTTGTAGAGTGGGACCACATCATTTAATTGAGGTGAAGATGTGTCAGAGTGTGCTACGTAAATATCAGGTAAGGCACTGCAACAATGTGGAACAACTAAATGCTGTTATGTGTTTACTTGAAATAACACCTGATCGTATACACCAATGGAAAAAAAAGAAAGAAAAAAAACGATGCAGAAAAAAAGAATTGACAGTATTCTCTGAACACAAGGATATAAGATTTGCTTATTTCCCATGGCAAAGACAAATGGAAGAAAATTCACGTCTGCTGTCCACAGGAAGTAAGCTAGGAATGAAGAACAATTGATTGCAAAAAAATAAATATGTATGACCTAGCAGTGGATAAATTTATGCTCAACAATGAACAGTCCTAACTGTTAGAGTAATCAAATCCTGAAACAGCATTTCCAGTGGGAGTAACAGAGGCAAGAAAACATCAGCTGCTTCTCATAAGAATTTCGTTAAGTTTAAGAAAAAGGCTGTATGGCACAGTGCCTCCAACAGCAGAAAACTGTTCAGTGATGCAGGAGCTTGCCTATTGTCCTCGGAAACCTGCTTTTTTTCGCTTAGGTTCAACAGCTCATAAAGAATTTGGACTTCTGCTCTTTCCGTTCCAGCTGATCCCTGTTACAACTTATTGGCTGTGAAAACAGAGTCCCTGAGACAGCACAGTATATGACCACCAAGAGCCCCAGTGATTAACGCCAGAACAAGGAGGAAATAAGAAGCCAGCAATGTGCTTTGCACTTCATCCTGCAGATGTGGACTGCACTAAGCAGAATATACCCCAGAATGCTCCTGCCTGACAGAGAGTGAGACAAGCAGTTCACCACAGCCACAGGGTTCTGGTTAACCACCCTTCCAATGAGACTGACAAAACAATGCTAGTCCACAAACAGCACCAGAAAAAAGGAGATAGGGGGACAGAAGAATGCGACTGTCCTTTCTTGCAGCAGAACATTATATCAACTCAGCTGTGACTTCAAGTCTAAACACACGTTGGAGGTGGGCTCACTCAGCACAAGACCATCTTGGGTGGTTCTTCTTGGTGCTTACAGCACCAGTGCTCTGGGGAGTGTTATTCAGAGACATCCAAGCAGTGCTCTGAAAAGTCACAGCTCAGTCCAGCCACATTTACTACCTAATCCCCAGAACTGCTAGCGCAGGTTGAGCTGCAGTGAAAACACACCTGAAGGAGAAAATCCTTGCCTGAATGTGATGTCTTGGGGTCATGGAGGTTAAGAGGCCAAGCATGAGGAACCAGGCCCTGTGAATTATGTAACACTGCCTGTATTCCCAGCTATGCCACTGCTCTAGTCTGCATAGTTCATAGCTTTCAGTATAATACATGCCATGTACAACCATCCCCTTTTCAAAAAAAGCACGTAGCTTACCTTCCACATTCAGACACATGCATTACATAGTTCTCAAACTTGTCTTCCAAAGTAGTAGTTTGCTTCTGAAAAGGAACTACTATTTTCCTACATTTTTAATACATTCTTTTGAGAAGAGAATTTTTGAACTGAAAAGGAAGTTATTTCAAAATTAAATAAAACACTTTGCCTCAAAACCATGCTTCATAAAAGTGTAAACCTTTAGATATAGCACAAAGGTTTACCTAAAAATTTCCATTTGAGCAACTTCTCTTGACTCCCAGAAGGCCCAAGATAAACAGTACCCTAATAAAAGTTGATAGCATGGGCTCTGTTCAAGTGAAACCACTTTATAACTTGACTGAGTGTGTTCTCTGCCAGGAAATGATTGCTTTTCCAGTTCAACCCAAGAATGTTGCTCTGCCTTATGTCTGCTGGCAACAACTTCTCTGTTTACGGGTGGGCTAAAACAGGAGGATTCGAAGGCTAAGTTTAGGCCTCAGATAATGGTGCTAGAATTAAGATCCAGTCCTAGATTTTACCATCTCTATCATAATGATTTTTATGAACAGACAAACATGAACATGAACAGACAAACAAGGAAGTCACTATAGCATATCACGTAGTTTGCTAAGTTTCTGTTTTTATCCCTTTAAGCTTACTATATCCCCATCCAAATCAAAATGGTATCTGAAATAGTATAAACACAGACTGGCATGATTTAATTTCCTATACTTTGCTAATGCTATTTCATACTCTCTTGTGAAAGCCACTGTACGCTCAGTGGTCTCTCATAAGAAAATTGTTTTCTATTGCAGAAGACCCTTCCTAATCAACGTCACACAAAATCACAACTGTAAGCAGTGAAAGCCTTGTACCAAAGCACTACCCTTCAATGAAGAGAAGGAAACTGGCTCCCCTCCAAAGGAGACACCTCTAAACAAGGTGGAGTTAATGCTGCAGATAACCATGAAGCGCTCTTGCTATGGAGATACACAGTACTGCCTATGCCTCTTGTACAGAAAGTGAGAACTAAAATCAGACTATCCCCTGCACCCCCAAATGAAAGTTCACCACCTTCTATGCTTTAAATGCAATCATGGGAATAGAATTCATGTGAATTTCCCAGACTTGAGGAAATATAGGGAGAATTCAATACAGGTCAGAGTATTAAATATGCAGTTACACTTCAATGAGATTCTGCGCAATTACCGTAAAGCCTAGAACACTAAATGAACTGGACTATACAGCTATTCTACGTCTACTGTTCTACCTGTACACTGACTCCTCACTTTGGGGAAAATAATTTTTTTCCAGAATATGATTCTGCTGCAGGAAAAACAGTTTACAGTTGAGGAATTTGACTTTATTTAACATCTTACTATGTGATGCAAACCACCAAACACCAAAAAGAAAATCTATCAAGCAAAAATTTACATAAATGCAAATATCTTTTCCACCACAGATAACGTACAATCAATACATGTTCCACTGGTGGGGCAGCAGGCAGCACAGGAGGTTAAAACTGTATACACAGCAGATTTCATCTGATGGTCTATGCTCACAATTTCTGCTGCCCTACTGTCTTGATCTAATTATTGAAGGAGATGATTCAACACATATATACCTTGAGGAAGATTAAGGCAGCAAATGAGGCCAAATGTTGTTCAGTGATTTATTACAAATTCTAAGCTACTAAGGAACATGGGGAAGATTGGGAAGTTAGTGATAGTGAAGAGATAACTCCTACCGAATGGTTTACAAAGCAAAGATAGTCACCACTAGTGATACAGCAATGTCTCACTTATCCATAGGGAGGCAACAAATCAGTCAGTAACATCTTATTAAACTGCAATTTGGCAGAAGGTTTACCCACTCTTCCTCAGAACTCTTTTGGTTTTTATCCCCATAGCATCTTTTTGGTTGTCATGGGCACTTCCATTTTGTTTGTCAGGTACAATGGTAGTTGGAATAGAGTGTCCACAGAACATGCCCTTCCTGTCACATAATCAGCAGTTAATCATACAATTGTCATAAGGTAGGCTGCTAGGTATGTGCACTGACTGCATAGTGGTCCTCTCCTCCAAGATGACCCTCAGAATTCAGCTTGAATGCACAAAATAAGACAAAGCCATAAAGGTTTCTCCTAGTCACCCAGCTGCATATGCTTCTCTTACCACTATGCTCATGATAACCATTAACCCCAAAAGCTGGTCAAACAGGTTATGCTGCTGAACAAGTTTTGAGCCAAAAAGTTTTTCCAACTTCTTACACCTATGTTTAGTGGTTCGTTGCAGCTCTTCATGTATTTGTTTCTACCCGACCGTTCCTTGGTGCCTGTACACAAATATGGGTCACCATGAGCCCCCCACAGATGAGCTCGTATCACTGCTGCCCCCTCTTACATACAGCCTATAGAATATATGTAGTCAGCCTTCCAATGCAATCCCTGCAAAGCACATCTTAAGAACTTAATTACAGAGCTTAACGTTGTAATAGCCCAGGCATATTTCCACTGCAGGCCTTTCAGAGAAGAATAACTTCTGGAAGAAATGCCTGTACAGTTGCAAGAGTAATGGTGCATAGAAGAAGTCATCAGAAATGAGACTATGGAAAATTTAGATGAGTATGTCTAAAGAAGAACAGCAGAGGAAAGGAAAGACAGCTCAAATGAATTTCTGCAAAGAAAAGCAAGATGGGAACATCTGAAGTTTCCCTATCACAGGGCTATCAGAAAATAAACTTTTTTTTTCTTTTTTTTTTTTCTTTTTTTTTTTTTTTTTTTTGCATTAGGTCTCTTAAAAATAAGGCTCTAATGTTAAAATAACCTCATGGTAGTAAGGCTCATCTTCATAGCCTGAGCAAAATGAATAAATAAATAAAAGCAAACATGATTACAGAGTTTTCAACATTGTCCAATAGCTTCAGCAGGGAAAGTAGAACTGTGTCTTCTTTCCATCCCCACAACTCTTCAAGTCACACTTTAACTACTCACAGATGAGGTAGATATCCAAATTATCTCTGGAAAGTAACACTTCCTACAGCTAAACAGAGCTGCAGAAAGATTTGTGAAACCACAACTCATTAAAAATTATCTGAGACAGAAACCGCTGCTAGAAGGTGTCCAGAGTTTCATTAAAAAGTTTTCTCTTCCAAAAGTAGCTATAGCAACCTGGAGGACTCCATTTAGCTAAAACAGTTTACTTCCAAATTCTCTTGCATTACTCAGCTTTGTAATGAAGATTACTTGGGAAGCCACTCTCATACAGACATAGGAGACATTCTGTTTTCATCAAGCTCTTCCTAGACAAGCTTTAGCCTCTCACTGGTCTCTCTTGCCACTACAATTTTTTAACTGTTTGCACTAAAGTCAGTAGGGTGGATTCTGAAAATGTAGACATTATTGCTGCAAATCTACTTACAATTCCAGTTGCAGGCAACTTCAGTAAAGACAGAGCCAGTACAACAAACTGCTCATATAAATCCCACAATTTCAACTTTTTCGATTGCTACAGCCTGCTGGTTGTTGCAGCCAAGCACTGAATGTCCACCTCCACAACTGATTTCTGCAGCTAGCAGCCATATACTTTTGCTACCTGTCTACGTAAAGGACCTCTCAACAGTGAATGGAACAATAATTCCTGAAAAAGGGAAACGTTACTCCCATTTTTAAGAAAGGGAGAAAGGATGTTCAGTGAATTGCAGGCCGGTGAGCCTCACCTCTGTGCCTGGGAAAGATAATGGAGCAGATCCTCCTGGTTATCATGTTAAGGCATACGTAAGATGAAGTGGTGATCTGAGACAGGCAACATGGCTTCACCAAGGGCAGATCTTGACTGAGAAATCTGGTGGCCTTCTATGATGGAGTGATGGTATTGGTGGACAGAAAAAGGGTGGCAGATGTCATCTGCCTGGACTTTTGCAAAGCCTTTGACATGGTCTCTCACCACATCCTTCTCTCTAAATTGGGGACATATAAATTTGAATGATGGACTGTTTGACAGATTTGGAATTGGTTGGCTGGTTGTAGCCAAAGGGTTGTGATCTGTGGTTCTACATCTGGGTTTTAAACTGAGACAAGAGAGATTTAGGTTAAATATTAGGAAGACGTTTTTCACTCAGAGGGTGCTGACACACTGGAACAGGTTACCCAGAGAGTCTGTGGATGCTTCATCCCTGGAGGCTTTCAAGGCCAGGCTGGATGTGGCTCTGGGCAGACTGGTCTGGTGGCTGGGAACTCTGCCCATGGCAAGGGGGTTGAAACTAGATGGTCTTTACACCCTTTTCAACCCAGGCCATTCTATGCCTCTTTGATATATCACTCATAGGCTTGAATTTCATTTGTGTCATGTCAGTGAACATATTTATATGTGTAAGTATAAAATATGGACACATTCCCATGTTTGCCAGTTAGTGCACATTGACGCAGATGTACTGACTTCAGAAAGGCCATATGCCAAATCCATTAAAGCTGAGGATCCCTTCACAGTACAAATTCCCCTCAAAGGTCCTCCTAGTGACGGAGAGATAGTACTGAGCTGTGACACTGGAAAATGTCCAAGTTCATAGCAGACAGAATCACATATGAAGCCTCAGAAAACCACACTGTAAAGAAGTACTGAAGAGAAACACGACCCCTGCTTTTCCTAAAGATCCAGATTTCTTAAATCCTGGGTGACATAACAGTTGCACAACTCCTTCAGTTAAATGATACAGAACAAAAACAGGATAAGGATTCCCATTCTACTAAGCCCCATACACTTCATCCTCTTACACAAATATATATTTGTACTACAGAAGCACCAAATTCTTTCTGCAGAATTTTATGCTATTGCTAACTCACTGCATGCTCATGATTAGAAAAGGAGGTGTAAACCCCCTCCGTAGCAGTCATGATTGTACAAGATATAATTTCACAGTTTTAAAGTGAGAACCAGTGCAAGATTATTTTGTAATAATGTTATAACATTTGAATAACAATGAACTTATGTTTCTTTAAGCAGCATTTTAATTATTTCAAGACACATGATCTTGCAGGAAGTATGTAAGAAAAAAATATGACTTCTCATATTAATTACTTGGCTTTTCACTACCGTCTGCTCTTGTATTTCCTGCTCCCAGAGTCAGATATTCCATATGTGTTCAGGTGTCCACACACACGCAAAAAAAAAAAACAGAAAAATTTGAAGGAAGAATCTTTAGATCTGTACTTTAGCCTCAAATAATCTAGGGCTGAAAAAGATACAGATGCATTTCAGAGTTCAATTTCCCACTACTTTTTCTTTCTTTCAGAAAACATCAAGAAATCACAATCTGAAACCAATCTGAAACCAAATCATTTTGTGAAAGTAAGAGATTCAGATAAAAATAACACGATAGCTACAAAAAATAAAATAAAATTAAATTAAATTAAATTAAAAAAAAAAAAAAGAATGAGAGAAAAGTTAAAAGAGGGTAGAGAGGAGCATAGAAAAAAGTATGCAGGGTTATATAAGTGAAACAGTGTATATATATATATAATAGAGTCTGAGGGTGAGAATCATTTTTAAAGCAAAACTTATTGTAAATAGCTTATCACGTCTTCCAATGCATCCTCCCTAATAAGGACTTTATCCTTTATCCTGCAATAACTGTTCGCAATGTAAAGCTAGTTTATTTATATGCACGTTTAAATCCTTACATCATAAAGGTGCTCACAACCAACTATTTTTAAAAAATGAAGCAATAAATAATGCACACAAAATGGCCGTTTCTGCATACCATCATACCATAACAATAGCCGCTTCATACAACTTTGGAAAGATCATTTCCATCTGTAACAATGAAAATTAAAAACACACGCAATCCAGAATGAACTAACTGCATCTCTGGCAAGAGATGTTGAAGCTACATGTAACAAAGCAAAAGACACTGAGGGATGTTTTTAAATTAAAAACTCTCTTTTAAAAACAGTTTTTCCTTAAACCAAAGCATAAAACTTTCAACAGAAGATCCTCCTTCATCTTATTCCCATGGATGCTCATTGTATGAGCATGCCTAGGGTACTTCCATAGCGAGAACATTTTATCCTAATCAAAACAGAAAATACAGTAACTAAAACTAAGGTGGAAATAGCTACACCTTTTCTGTCTTCACCCTGGCATCAGGCAGTGACTCCCAGGGCTAGCACAGGTCCAGTAGTGGTACAGAGCTAACCAATGTGAACAGGTGGACCAGCAAGTGTTGTCACTCTGCTTTCCTGGTACACTAATGGATCACAGCCTATGTTGAGCTGCAGTCTTTCCACCTTTGAGTGTCAACTGTCAGTTGTAAAATCACCATGGAGAATGAGAGAAACATTCTGAAAGTAGGTTGTAAAGTTTTTGTCTCCATCTTCCTTTACGGTGATGATCATCCTTGATTACAGTCCACCATGAGCAAAGATATAAGCATGGCTTTTTTCAAAGCCTTAGCAGAAAAGCGCTTATGATTTTCCCCACAACTCAGGAGACACTTAAACTCAATAGATCTGAAGATGCTCAAACATCTGACTGTGAAATAACACAGCAGTTAGTGTGAGAATCACAAAGGAAAGCACGGCACAGTTACTGTGGATGGCAAAGGAAAGCACTGGAGCCCATGGCCAGCCATCAGGGTTGCCTGGGAAGTTTCTGTATCACACCATGTGAGGCAGGCAGTAAATGCATTTTCATTCTGTAAGTACTTACTCCATTCAGTTTTGGACCCAGACTGTTGAGAAGAACGTGCCTTTTTTTTTCTTTTTTTTTTTTTTTTTCTTTTTCCTTGTGACTCCAGTACACACCATACAGCTCCTAACATTCTCTTTGTTGTATAAGAAACTAAAGAATATCTGATTCTTTTAAATCACAAAGTAAAACTACAAAGCACTGTGCTGAATAGATTAAGACCAACAATTGAATGCATCTGTGCACCTCAAAGAAATTGCATTACTGCTCAGGTACACTTTCACAGAAAAGACCACCGGTCCATCAACTCAAACATTTAGGCTCCCACAGTAGCCTATGGAGGTTACTTTGAAAAAGAGTATTAAAAAACAAGGGAGAATTTATCATGGTGTTACCAGTATATTCTCATATCTTTTAGCCATCTGCAGAGAAGTACTTCCCAGGCAGTTTCTTTGTGTTCACCAGCTTCTAGAAATTCTAATGACACCGTAATATGCATAACTGGAAGAACATAGATTCGTACCTTGCTCCACTTTAATACCTTCGAAAAAAAAGAATTATATCAAAATCATGAACATATATAACAGGCCAAATTGTGTCCAACTGGCAATACTGTATTCAATCAAAGAACAACTTAGACCAACATCCTCTCTCTGAAAAAAGGCAAACCAGTCATATACAACTGTTGCTCCCAACATCCCAGGGCAAACAGTTCCACTACTTTACGGCCAGATATCTGAAGACTCAGACTCCCACCAGGCAGAAGATATTTGATGTCTTAGTCTGAAATACTACTAAATAGGTGAAATGTGAACATGCCTTTCAAACAGAAAAATGAAAATGCACAACATAGCCATTTTGAGATTTTAATTACAGAAATCATACCTGTGACTTGTTTAAGCAACTTAAGCATTCACAAATATGCTGTTCTCAAGTTCATAATAGAACAAGATTACTGCTTTTGTTATATGCTCAACTACATCAAACTAGATAAGCATCTCCACGTATTCTGAAGTGAAAACAGAATTAACTTCTGTGTTAGCATACAGGAAAATCCAATACCCAAACTCTTCAGCAGAGTCAAAAAGAACATTAAAATAAAGATACTGAAATCACACTGCGCATGATCTTGGTGATATACATGCTTCTTAAGAGCAAAGCATACCTCAGAGACCATAATGATTCAAATATGGAACAACAGCACTTAAAACCTTAATGTAATAAAATATGAAGTAATTTCTAGAAAAAAAATTGAGAAGTCTTGGCCTTTGGATTGATTCCTGGCGCCACTGGTTGAGCAAGGAACCACAAGCATAGCATATTTACAGCAAGATTTCCAGACTGAGCTGCAAGAGCCAAGAGCCTTTTCTGCAAACTCAGGCCTTGGCCTACCCATGCGCTCATTTCCCATTGTAGCTATGTGCATTTAATAAAGCTTTTCATTCACATTGTTATTATACATTGTTTATATTACCCCGCATTAATTTCCTCTTTGTAAAATCCCCTAAACTGTTCATAAAACTGCTTAAAAAAAAAAAAAAAAAAAAAAAAAAAAAAAAAAAAGTAAAATGATCCAGCTTGGACATCAAGGAGAGAAATGGGGTCATTTTTCGCTAGAGGTGTAAAGAACAGAAAATAGAAAATAAAGTATTGCTGATTGCTGCACGTGGCAACCCAGCAGACTTGATTCTAGACTTCTGCATTCCAGGATGTCTTCCAATGCAGAGCAGGATGGTGTCTGAGAGAAGGCATTTATAGCAATATTCTAAAAGATCTTTCTGAAAGAAATAAAGGTACATATCATGCTCAGTTGTGCAGGAGCAGGGAAACCATGTACAATTACGTTTCTATAAAACTTACAGATCTGAGAAATCAACACTAATATCCAAGTTGTCTTAGGAATTATGAAGATGTATCCTGAGAAGAAGAAAAAAAACGAAAACACTTTCACATGAAAAATGAGGTCTAACAAGGCAACATGCTAAAAATAACTGCAGAAAATAAATACTCCAGAAAATAAGAAGAGAAAAATTTTAGAAGAACACATAAATCATTAGGTTTATTGTAATCGAATACAAAGGCAAAGAAGTTTGATTATGTTCAAACAACTATTCAGCGTGGATACTTGTCTTTCTACCTCTATTTTCATAAATCTTGTTTTGTTTAAAAGGAAAAAAAAGATTATGTCAATGACAAGCCCACTTGGCATGAGTTAACATAAATATTGCAAAGTTTCCATTTCTTTTTCTCTAAAAAAAAAAAATGACAAACATAGTCCTTTTATGTTCTTATTATGTTTCTATTTAAGTAATCATTTCCAGGTTCCATACAGATCCACCCCCATGAGCAAGGCTTAAAGTGTGCTATTATGAGCAGAAAGGATCAAACTGCCGTTCAGCATAAGTATATTTTTGTGCAGTTAAACTTTTGGTCTTCTACCACTTCCCTTGCTGGCTTCCATTATTCTACCCATCCCTACAAGCATGCATTCCAGACCTCTCAACTTCCACTGCCAAACACCTTCCCTCCAACGAGGCAAAAAGACCAGCAAAAATATCAATTTTGCTTTCCAGTGTTTCAAAACAAACACAACACAAGGATGACTCAGCAGAAAAACAGTATGAAAATTAACTTTGTATTCCCAAGAAACTTTCTTCCCTCTATGGAGTGAAGCAAGGAAGCAAGGACACTGGTGCTGCCTGGCTTTGCTGGTTTTCACTGGCTAGCAAGTTACCCTTTGTGTTTGAGGGAACATTTAAAATCATGTCCCAGAAAATCTGGGAATCAGAAAACTGTTATTGAAAACTTGTCATATAACACTAATCACTTAATCTGAATCACAGTAGTAATTTAAAAAACAATAATTACCAAATAATGATTAAAGCTCTAGTTTTTGCCTCCACGCTAACTCCCACTAGATTACACCTTTGGGTTCTAATTGTTAATCATAATTGTTTTGCAGCAAAGTCAAATAACATTAACAGAGAAATTATTTGAACTTCATTCTAGTCCTGTAGCTGGTATTTTCTAAATTAATGATGGTAGAATACCTCCACTTACGAATAATAAAATAGATACACTCTCAAGATGCCTGAAATCAGACACAGAGCACCTCAGTATCTTCGTGACACAGTGTTCAAAAAGTGTCTCTGGTTGAGCATAGAAAATCTAATTTTTAGTCAGAAAATTCTGAGGGTCGTAGGACAAACAATAAGGAGAATAACAGGGCAATAGGCCAGACATGTTAGACTTCTACACATTAACGTTAAGAGTAAGAAGGATAACAGGAAGAATTTTGAAGTGCTCAGAATTGACCAAAATTACTACTGAATCCACATAACAAAAAAAGGGATAAATTACAGGACTGGATTATTGGTAAGAAGAACAAATAATGTGCTGACATTCCCACTTAAGTAAACAAGCAGGGTTGAAAGAAAGAAAAGAGCTGGTCATACACTGTAAATTAAGAATTTATACACCTGCTCTTAGTCCAGAAAGAGTTGACATGCAGAAACTAAATGTCTCTGAGCAAATATAAAACAGTAAAAATACTTTGTTACATACCTGCTCTAGATCACCTTTTTTGAGAGAGAAATACATTTTGTCTTTCCCTTCAGTCATTAATAGAGGCATCAAGAATAAAAGAGTTGTTACAAACAAAGACTTCACAGAGAAGCCCACAAGGAAAAAAAAATAAAGAAATAAAAAAGCAAGATTTTTTAGAAGTTTTCTTAAGTGACACAGATGTATCTTTAGTTACGAGAAAGATAAGTCAAGGATCAGAAGCAAAATTAGTGTCAAAAAATCATAAATCTTTTATTTTATGTGGGGGGGGGAAATGGAAAAAAAATTGGCAAAGAAAAATGTGGATTCACCAAAGAATGCTGTGTTCAGAAAGGGAAACATCAAGACACTGAGGGAACTACTAAGCAGGAAGAATCACAAGCATCCTGAGGAAAGGGGTCAGAATCCAAAACTGCATTCACAAACAAGAAGAAGCTTTTAACACCATAAAGATAGAACTTTTAGCCTTCTGACATAGGTGAAATTTATATATATTTATATATATATATATATATATATATATATATAATATATATATAAGTCCCAAATAGCAAGGAAACATGATTCTAGTGAGTATTACAGGAGGTATCATACTGAGATGTCAGGCTCGATTATTTTGCTTTACAACTGAAGTATCTGTACAGGAATTTATACATTTTTCTTTCTGGGGGGGATAAAAAAAAAAAGGGGGGGGGGGGGGGGGGAGGGGGAGGGGAATGCCTAATTCCTTAGAAAAGACCTAAATCATTAATCTTTGTTATATCAACTTCCTTTTCCCCCCAGTACAATCTTCATTGAAAGTAAGTACCTATCTATATTCCTCTCTAAACTGATGGGTGAGGAAGGAAAGGAGACGTGGATGAAACTCACTAGACTTAATAAGAAACATTCTCATTAGAACAGAAAAAGACAAAAGTGAATGGGGTTAGGCTAGCCACAAGCCATAGTTAATTCGAGAGCCTCTTGCTACTGGCAAATCAGAGGTACCAGGTCTCCAGGATGAACGCAATCCTCCAGATTAAGCTTTCATTCTATGGACATAAGAAAAACAAAAGCTCCATTGTGTGGCCTCAGCAGACAATTTTAAAAAATCATGGAATAGTTTAGGTTGGAAGAGACCTTAAAGATGACCTAGTTCCAACATCCCTGCTATGGCTAGGGAGACTTTCCAGCAGGCCAGGATGCTTCAAGTCCCATACAACTTGGCCTTGAATGCCTCCAGGATGGGACACCCACAGCTCCTCTGGGCAACCGCTCCCAGCGCCTCACCAACCTCACAACAAAAAGTGTATTCCTTGTTTGTAATCCAAACCTACCCTTTTTAAGACAGCTATCACTTGTCCCATCACTACACTTCCTGATGATGAATCCCTCTCTCCAGCTTCCCTGTAGGACCCCTTTAAGTACTGTAAGATCTCCCTGGAGACCTCTTTTCTAGGCCAAACAAATTTAACATTTCTTTTAAGATGTGCTTCAATCCTCTGATCATCTCTGTGGATCTCCTCTGAACCCACTCCTACAGGTCTACATCTTCAAAGCCTAGAGGCCCTAGAGCTGAATGTAAGTGGGTTTTCACAAGAGATGTTGATGGTAAAGAATTGCCTCATTCAGTCTACTAGGTATGCTTCTTTTGATGCAGCCCAGGACATAACTGGCTTTCTTGGCTGCAACCATATACTGTCAGCTCATGTTAAGCTTTTCCATCTACTAAGGTCTTCTCTGCAGGGCTACTATCTATCTACTTGTTTCCCAGCCTGTATTCATGTTTGAGATTACCCCAATCCAGGTGAATGACCTTGAACTTCATGCTGAACTTCCTGTTATTCACATAGGCCCACTACTCAAGTCTGATAAGCTCCCTCTGGAATGATGATATTTAAAAAAAAAAAAAAAAAAAAAAAAAAAAAAAGGAAGAACCTGTAAATTCATCTTTCTAATGCTTAAAAGGAATAACCTCATTGTAAAGCCCTCTCTGATTCAACATGCTTGAGTGCTTGAGTTTGGCTCTAATAGCTATTAAAAGATATGCTGTCAAGAACTGTCTTTTCAAATTAGCAATGCTCTGCTGTCACTTCCATTCCCTATTTAAAAGAGAAAAACTAATATGCAATTGTCACCTCCAGACATCCACTGATGTTAGATTAGGCCCAAAGTCATACTGGCAAGAGATGAAAGTAAATCCTGATCACAGTCCAAAAGGTGATTTAATCTGGGAGAAGTGAGAGGAGATAAGTGGGTGTGTTAATTCCTGAATTTCATTTTTTTCAGTTTTGTTAAGAGGTGAGGCTGGAAACTTTTTAAAGACGGATGAATTTTCTGAAAAACAGGTTTAAGCACACGGCCTAACTTCTGCAAAAATCATTCAGTCTTGAAGTGTGGGCTTATATCTACTGGAGAAAACTGAAAACAGCATTATTTGCTTCTTACCAGAAAGAAATGGATTATTGTGTTTGTAAGACTTGGTAGGATGATTTTTCAGTTAACAAATAAAATCGCTGACCAAAATGCACTAATAGTAATGCACAAATATAACATGATAATATGCATGTTTTTATTTCTTCAGTGCAACTGCTCATAGATAACTTCATACTAGTTAGACAATTATTGTTTAAAAGTACAAAGACTGAATTTACATTCATTAGGCTTATACTGGTGTTAATGGTGTCCTCCCTGTCAAAAATGTAAAATAAGTTGAATAAATTAGATTTAACTATTGCATTAATTCTGTAGTTATTAGGAAGTTATTATCCTGAATAAAAAAAAAAAAAGAAGAAAAAAAAGAAGCTTGACCTAAGTAGAAATCTGTTCTGACCCATCACAGCATTAACAGCAGTGTTCTACTACGTGCCAATACTATTTTATTAAAGCTACATGTTTTGCAGCTCATATTCCTTCACAGTTTAGTTTAATGCCCTGCCACTTTCAACACTAATATCCAAACCACAGGCAATTGCCACAAACACAGAAAGCAAACCAGCTCATTTCAATGTTTCTTTACGCAAACAAGCTTCAGGCAATTTTCATCCAAAAGTTTATTAACCTAACATAAAAATGCACTGAAAATTTGCTATGCTGCCACTTAACCTTAGCAAGCTTCTCCTAAGTGATCCAAACATAAAGAAACGTGCATACTCTTTGTGCTCTCACAGTGTGCTTCTGCACACTGAATTGATCATTGGGTGGTCCAGCTACATGACAGTATATTCCACAAGTGTCTGGAAGACAGACAGTCAGAACAGGGAGGATGTGACCTGACCCCTACTATTCACTATTTCTTATACAAATCATTTCTCTCACTTGCTGACATGCTTTTTGTAACACTTTCTAATAGTTTTCTTTGGAAACAATTGAGATTTCTAAAGAGGGCACAGATCTCAATTTGAAAACACCCCACAGAAGCATATTCATTTAAAAAAAAAAAAAAAATAGATTGAAACACAAACCTTAGGTGAATCTGAGGGTAGGAAACAATTTTTTTTCATCCCAGAAAAGATTGTATTACACTCACACAACCGTTCTCGTAAGAATACCTACCCTTCATCTACTCTAAATTTAGCACCAGTGAAAGAATTTCAATGCAGATCTCAATTATAATGAAGAAAAAGTTCATTCAGGTAAATACTATTTACCAGGGAGTGGGGAATCAATGCTACAAGAATAACTTCATCATATTTTGCTCTGTTTCAATTTAGTGACTTTTAGCTCCACTTTTCTATCCCTACTAATTTGCCAATATTGGTATGTACCCCTCTGCAGTGAGCACTTAGACAACAGAATAATTACTCTATAATAAGCACAGCCTTTAAATGACAACAGACCTTTTTCATACAATGTGAATCCATTACTGGTGTAAGAATTTTGTCTGCTTAGATCTGACAGTGTCATGCAATTCCAGTTCCAAATCACAAGGTCCATGCTAAGCAATATGCAAGCCTCTTCTGCAGAATGAATTGTGAAAAGAAAGAGAAAGGTTTTTTGTTGTTCTTGACTCTAAATTTCCTGCCCATACATTTTTATATTTCTGTTTTTTTTAATATGAAGATGAAAAAAGGTTAACAAGCATTTCCATTATAGTAGTTATGCCTTACAAGATGCCAGTATATGAACATAAAAGCAACCACACCTTAAAAATACACATTCATCAGTCAAATTCTATCATCCTAAAGCCCTTTATCACCAAGTTACTGCTGTTGTTAGGCAGCAGTGTGGCTGCACACCATCAACAGCACTAACACTGTATTTTCCTCTTCCCCTCAGCAGTTTTGCTTTACCTTGGCTTCCATAGCCCCTCCAAGGTGGGGAAGGGCTGAGGCCAGCTATACTTCACCAGAAGTGATCAGCTCCCTGCAGGAAAGAGCCAGAAAAGTGAAGAGGATTTTGGCCAAGTTTTACATTTCTGGATGTGAACTGCTGCAATGTAGGTTTATGGTGGAATTCTCCAAGCCCATGAGAGGGAAGGCTCATGTGTAGCAGAATATCAGGGGGAAGAAGTTATCTCCTGTCCCCTTCATTCAATGGATGGATCAGTCTATTTGGAAATGGGAGGAAGTGAACAAGGAATGAAGGAAGAGGATAAGTGGAAATAAAATTCTCTATTCTACCTAACTTCATTCTGTAACTCATTTATCTCTGGGCAAATGGTTTAATAACATATCTTTATTTTTTAATCCATATTAAGAAAAGTTTAGGTGAAATTTCCATTTACTTATTTTTTCTGATTTCCATGTCAGATAGTCCCAAACTTAGGTGGAAGGAACTCAAGTTATCTTCCTACCCAGCCCAGAATAGAACCACACCCTTCTTTTCTGTTCCCCTTCTCCTTTTTACTTTGCCTTGTCCTATCTCTTTTTTTCTCTCTCGCTTCCCCTCCCCCCATGTTAATGGAAATCTCTTTTGCAATTGAGTCATAGGATGGAAAGTGAACATATTTCCACTGCAACTCCCAAATTAAATCTCATGATAGTATATTAACTCTCTGCTAAACGCAGAACAAATGATCCTTTAGAAAACGTTATTTATACTATGGAAACTTTCAGTTTGGAAACTAATGGTGACTTACCACCTGTCATTCTCTGTACTTTAATACTCGTGCATGAATAAGGGTTATTAAAACTGCACATGCTGAAGGAAAAAACCTATTCTTTAATGATGGAAATCTTATAAAAATCTAATGACACTTTTGATCTGTAAATTGTGAAAGGGCACGTTAGCACCAACTTTAACAAAACAGTGGATCAACCGAAACAATAAGGTGGAACTTAAGAAAAGCTTTGCTTAATACCTCCTGTTTTAATGCAAATTATGGTTTCACACCAAGCAGCTTCATAAGAGGCATCACTGCATTCCAGGGGTATTATCTCACCAATTGCCAAAGCAAATGTGCTCAATTAGCATTCTACCTCCGACCTAGAACCAAAGCAACAAGCTGAAATACTTCCTCCTACAACAAAAATCAAACAAGTAAGATAAGCAATGTGACACTTCAGAATTGCTATCATCATCTTCAAGGCATTGCTGTGTATATATAGTAAAAAGTGAACCAAAGGAAAAAATATAAAAAAAATTCAGATGCACGACAATTACAAGTTTGGTACAGTAACACCAAATAACATCATATATCTGTTAGTGTAGTGGATGTCTTCTCCTTGCTATAGCTGAAATATTACTATCTCCATCCAGCTCTCCACTGAAGTTCAGCAGCATGACTCTCCATTACTCAGCCAAAGCCACTGATAACACTACAGACTGATGGCATGAAACTTGTGTGAAGCAGACAGATTTGGTTACATCAGTTTCACTAGCAGTATATGTTAATTTGGCTGACTTGAATCAAAACGGGAGGCAACTTCGACATGCTCGATTTCATGAGATTCACTGGCAAGACTACCGTCTGGATGCCCCAAGATTAGCAAACTACTCCATGTATCTGTTCTCTGACTGTCCTAAAACTACCACTATTGAGAAGAAAAGCTGTAGTTTAGAATAATAAATCTGGACACCTGTGAAATTTCTGCATTTTCTATTTGTCTGAGTTGATGGTTGGGAAATAGATGTGCACCATCTGCTTGGCAGTCAGCATAAATATCAAATGAGGGGGGCAGCTGAAAAAAAAAATCCATTTATTTAGCCACTGCTATTTCCCTGTTCTGTTAGTATTTCTAAATTGCTGAGAAAAATAAGCAGTATTAAATAAAATCCATCAGTTTTTATTACTTGAAACTTATTTCAAACATTAAATTACAGCAGGACATCATACTTTTTTTTTTTTTTTAAGACTCCATAATGAACTGTGTCAACCACAGAAACTCTATCAGTTTGTCAGACTATAAGTTAACGTACTATTTTGCCAGAAAAATGGAATAATCCAGCAGTGATTCTTTTCACTTTTTAGTGTTCTGCTGTAAATCTCTACCTAGTTTACTGCTTGAAATTAACTTCAAAAAGGTAAGAGCTGACAGCAATAGTGGAGTTTTCTCTGCCAGAAGTGCACATTAAAAAAAGAATTGCAAGCAGGCTACACTATTTAACTTGAGACTCCTAGGCACCACAAGAAGAAACCTTTTATAAATCAAGGGCACAGTGTATACAGTAATTCAGTTAGAGTATTTAAGAGAAATATTGTTAAAATCTACCAGTTCTTTTTTGGCTTGAACTGCAAACAGGCAAGACAGTTTACAAATACAGGTTATAAGCAGTGTTGCTCAAGCTGCCATTCCTGTGATCTCAGGCTAACTCTAAAGCATGTTGCTTCCTCTCTGAAAAGCTTAAATATGCATCCTTCCTCAACACACCCTTAACTCCGGACAGCTGAATCATTCTCACAGTAGATAAATCTTTATGACTGCCAATTATTCTGTGGGAGAGAAAAAGGCACGGCGTGTGAGAAGGTTCCTTTTGTTTCATTACAGGCACAACAATCTGTTTCTCATTGAGCAGAATTTTCAGTTCTGCATCCACATTTTTCTTTAATTATGATAAAAGATAGTAACTTAATCTGGCATAAATCCCGTTCAAGTGAACATAAAAAAAAAGAGAGGGAGTTAACTTTTGAAGCAAAGAGATATGTGGCTTCTCAGTTACTACTCTAGATAACAGACCATTAAAGCAATGACAAATGCAAAATCATTCATTGCTCAGAAACTGCACTAGTATCACAGACTAGGGAAATGAATTAAATACACCCACAATCGTGTTTATTTTGATTAACATGCTCTGTCTAGAATGTAACTATTCAGTTATAAAGTGATCTTGGCTTTTACTCCAATAGAACAGCCATATGCATAGTTGCTCCCAGAGAAACCTGTTGTCTTTGAAACAAGCTTTTTGTTTCAGGAACACTGCAGGCCAACACCCCAGTTTGCTACTGGGAGAAAAGAAAAAATAAGAGCTTGGGACTAATATTAGGAGGGAAATGTACCATCCTTAGAGTTGTACCAGCTGGCACATAGAGAACAGATAAAATGTGTATAAAGACAAGGATCAGACCCTTCAGAGAACAGAAAATTGCAGTTTTAGCTCTGTTTAGGTGTCAGAACCAAAACTCACCCAACTTAACTGCAGCAGAACTAATTGCCACTCATAGGAATCACCAGCTGCTTTTTAAGTGGTGAATGGGCTGCCTGTATTTTAGCCCACCCCAATGAAACACATCCAAGCAGCACACCACCTCCACCCACCTGCTCAAGGAGCTGGACACACTGACAAGACACACCCCTTAGGAAACTGGAAATGGTTAGAGAGGGGGCAGAACATGGGCTCAACAAAGCAGAGAAGATCCACCAGCAGACCTGAGTGCAAAGGAAGGTCAGAAGTGGGAGCGAGTGACTGAGCAGTGATGAAGGCAACAGTTCTGAGGACAACAGTTTTGGCCACATTTAGCTAAAGCAGGCTGGCCATACCCAAGGCACTTCAGCAACAAGCCTTTTCAGTTGACCCTCCCTACTCTAACTCTCCTGTGTCAGTGGGAGACGCTCATACAGGTAACACCACATCAGAAAGCATGTTCCTCAATAAACCAGTCAGCTGTGGGCTGACTCAACTCAGGTCCTGATTATTATTATTATTACTATTATTTTTGTAAGGACACAGCCAGAGCTGCTTAAGTGAAGAGATAAAGGACACTTGGGAAAGAGAACAAGGACAAAAATCCATCATTAAAGACAGCCTCAGAATTGTAGGTAGTTCCCAAAATACAGAGGAATGGGAGGTTCCCATGTGACAGCAGAGTAGGTATGATGTTTTTGCAAAAAGCAAAGTGTGAAGACTTCACGAAGTACACAGCCACTGTGTTCCTCCCCTGACCAGCAGTAGCTGCCACCGCCAGTGACAAGGCTCATCAGTCATCACACACAGCTTCCCTGCTGAGGCTTCCCAGTTGTGCTTGCTTCTTTTAGTGAATACCTTCTTTACATGACTAGCATCAAGATAGCAGATTTTTAGACTACAGTTGTCACTATAAGACAAACATAGGTTTGGATGATTGGTTAAAGCTGCTTAAATAGCTGAATATTCAAGCTACAGCTGTCAAAAGGAAGAGAAATCCCCTGGGTTTTTATTTTTTGGCTAGTCTGGAGCATATTATTTCAGGAACTGTGAAAATGCCTCAGGCTATAGTTACAGAGAAGACTTTAAATGAAAACTGGTGTTAGCCTGCATAATATTTTCTGCACCTGAAGAAAATATTTACTCAAGTAACGGCCAGGTCTGTGGCCACTAAAATGTTGAGGACTCACACCATGTTCAGTGGAATCCTTGGAAGCACCTGCAGGCACTCATTATATTTATACTAGATTCTCTTCAACATTTGTGAATAAAACTTACAAAAATAAATATTATATTGCAGTAAGATATTCACACACAGTCATCAAATTTACTACAAAGTTACTCTCACAGTATGCATTTTCAGTATTATTTTTACGATGACAATTTACATTTTCATTCAACGCACTTGTAATTAATTTTCCTATTAAGTGTTTAATGCCTTTAATATGTAAGCAAGCGCTCAGGAATTTAATACCTCTGATATAAATCCATACTCATATACAAGTCGTATACAGTTCACACCAATGCTTTTTCCAAAACAAGTATCTAGGGTATGCCGTATCAGCTTTGTAGTAATTCAGCTTCTATGTGGTGCAGTTTTAGAATGTGCAGTGCTGCACAGAATCTAGACTGGCACGAGGAATGCTTCCTTATCAGGAAGCAGACATTTCCAAGTGCCAACATTCTTCATTTATGTGGAAAGTCTAGTATATAAACAAACACGCATTCCCACACTGCTACGCAGTCCCAGTGTCTCCCTGTTCACACTGATGAGTTCCTACACCTAACTAGCAGATTATTTGACACACTGGAGAGGTTTTAGTTAATTCAAACTAAATCTGAACCATTTAAAGTACAGATCACTGTCTAGTTTTCTTTCCTGGAATGAAATCAAGTATGACAGCCACTTCAAATATATCCAGAGCTAGTCACAGCCCATGGTGTCCCTACCACCCCCCCCAGCCACCACACCCCTCATTAAAAGAACTCTCTCAAGGACTCTTATATTAAAAGAATGACTCTTTGTTACAGAAGTAAATTTTGGTACCTTCCTAATCCTGAGATAATTAAAATTTGATAAGGTAAGAAGGCACTAACTCTATAAATTTAATGAAGAAACACCCTCTACATTCTGAATGGCAGCTACAGAGTTTCCAATGACATACATGAGCACTTTTCCTAATCAAATAAAAGTATTCAATTTCAACCAGAGGCAAAGTGGAACTGTTGATGTATGCATAATTTATGCAGTGGATCACAGCTCTCTCAAACCATGTCAAAAAGCATCCTCAGTATATCATCAATGTAGCCCTACTCTTCAGACACACACCTCTTGGAGGAATTGCATTTTGAAAAAGTTCAAACTATGACTTATCTCTGAAATGCTGACTTTCATTTTATTTTCTAATGTAAGACGATCAGAGATGCCACTTAAAATCATATTTAAAAGATTATTTCTTGCCCCTAAGTGACCACAATGCCTGGAACTATACCAAATCCAGTATACAAGCCATTCCTTATTATTTCTAACTTGCCATTTATTTTACATCAATAGATAACCCGATCTCAAGTAGAGGAAAATGAAAATGATCACCTGGAAAGGTGGGATAACAAGACTTCTGCTACAAAAGCCACTAAGAAAAATAATGTGAAAGCCACACTAAAATTGCAGAGAACAAACCCAAAGAATCAAGATCTGAGTTATTTCAGGGGAAACAAGCAGCAGAAACTGGTCCATTCTGAGATTACCTCAGTGGGAATATAATCTTCCACAGTATCTAACATTAAGAAAGAAATTTTACTGCATTACTACCAGGATACTGTTACAATCTTATAAACCATTAATTGAAACATAACCTTATCCACAGAAATTACTCTGTATATTGAGATAAAAAAAAATATCTAGCCAATAACATTTCTTATAAATTTCAACTCTAGTTTAAAAGAAATTGTACATTACATTTCTAGTGCATCTCAGAACATTTTATTCATTTCTATAAAGTCAGAAAAGCTTTTAGAAACCCAAGTCAAGCCAAATGGAGAGCAATAAGTACTGGCTTATAGTTTTTAGGTGACTCTGTTATGTCCTCACTCAATTAATATTTTTCAAGATGAGGGAAGTACAGTGCTAGACATCACAGCTGGAAATAAAATTGTTCTATGCGCCTCCACTATTTGAATCTGTTACCAGATCTTCTTCACTTATCCTGTGATACAGTGCAACATATTTAGGGAGTTAGGACTCAGTGCATCACAACAGAGCGGAAGCTATTGCATGCACATTATACAGTTACGCCAATTGTACAAATGCTGCAAAAAAATACTAAAATATTCAGCATAAACAGTGCCAAAAGAACAAGAACCACAAAGTGAGATTGATCAGATATTCATTTCTATACCATCTTACTTCTCGGTTTTGTCTGAAGGCCAGACACCTGACAGGTGGCCGCAGCCAGAGACATAACAGCTGAGAAGTTCATTCAGCCACTTTCTGAGGCTTAATAGGTACCAGGTGTTTGCATCTGAAACATAATTATTTGGAGCCAGATTAAAATACACAAATGAAATAGAATAATAGAATCACAATAGTTGGAAAAGACCTCTAAGACTGTCTGGTCCAACTGTCCACCTATCACCAACACTGTCCACTGAAGTACGTCCCTATGTACCATATCTACACATTTCTTGAACACATCCAAAGACAGAGACTCAACCAGGAAATTTTTTTCCTAAAAACTAACCTGCACATCCCCTGGCACAAATTGAGGCCATACTCTCTAATCCTACCATTGTTAACTAGAAAAAGAGGCCAACCCCAGCCTCACTACAACCTCCTTACAGGCAGTTGTAGTGCTCTGTAAAGACCCCTGTGAGCTTCCTCCAGATTAAACAACCTCAGCTCCTCCAGTCACTCTCCTCATAAGACTTATCCTTCAGAGCCCTCACCAGCCTCAGTGCCTTTCTCTGGACACACTCCAGGGCCTCTCCAGGGCTGAAGAAAGGGGTTGGGAAAGTGGTTACAGCAATCATGGAAGATGCCATGGGTGGTAGCTGTGGTGTGTGAGCCTCAAGAATCTTCAGGAAGTGGCTTTAATTAAGGTGACACTTGACCAACTTGTAGTGAGAGGCCAAAAACTGAACATAGTACCCAAGGTGTAGACTCATCACCACTGATGAGTACAAGGAGACAGTGACTTACATCCCTGCTCCTGCTGGACCACACTTTTTGATACATGCCAGGATGCCACTGACGTTCTTGGCTTCCTGGACACACTGTTGCATCCCCCCTCAGCTGACCAGCACCCCCAGATCCTTTTCTCTGCCCCAAGCCTGCAGCACTGCATGGGGTTGTTGTGATCATAGTGCAGCATCTGGCAAGTGGTCTTTGTGAACTTCAACCCATCAGCCTCAGCCCAGTGACTCAGGCTGTCCACGTTGCTCTGTGACCTTTCTTCTCCAAGGCAGATCAACACTTCCTCATAACTTGGTGTCACCTGCAAACTTACTGAGGGTGGACTCGATTCCTTAATCCAAATAATCATAAAGATATGGTCACCACTTCTAACCAGCTGCCAGCTGAATTTAGCTCAATTTAACATCACCCTCTGGACCAAGCCCTCCAGCCAGTTCTTTACCCAACAGCAGACAGTGTACCTGTCTAGATCTCAGGCAGTCAGCTTCCCCAGGATAATGCTGTAAGAGAAAGTGTCAAAGGTTTTGCTGAGGTCTAGGTAAACTACATTAATAGCCTTTCCCTCATCCACTAAGCAGGTCACTTGGTCATAGAAGATCAGACTGGTCAAGCAGGACCTGCCCTTCACGAAACCTCGCTGGTTGGGCCTGATCCCCTGGCTGTCCTGCACATGCCCTGTGATCTCACTCAAGATGATCATAGAAGCTACATTTAAAGTAAAAAGGAACAATGGCTGAAAAGGTTATGCCTAAACCAATAGTAACTGAGTATTTGTTCCCAGGAATGATAACTAGGAAGGAAACGTTCCAAATGTTTTTTATTGTCCTAGCCTACTTTGTTCATATTGTCCATACTGTAGCCTTTACTGAATAACCAGATAGGAATCATCCAGCATTAATAAGCTAATTATTTACATCTTCATATAAATCCATGTCTGCTGCATTTTCAACTCTCCTTAATTAGGGAAGAAATAATAGAAACTACAAGAACTTTTAAATCTGGTAATATCCCCACTTGCTGAGAAATGTTGGATGTAAAAGCAAGAAAAGCCCTCTTCTTTTTCCTTTTCCCCTCCTTTTTTTTAATACCTTAACAATCCATATGGCAGAAGAAAGAAGCCTCGATTATTGCCAGTGAGAAACAGACTCAAAAAACCACAGCTGGACTAAAAAAGTAAACTGTGGTACAGTAATGGGAAACATACACTCATCAATCCAAAAAGCAACCAAAAAGAAAAAATAAAATAAAAATAAAATAAAAATCTATACATTCTTAAAAAGGGGAACCATGTATATTTTCTGACCTGTAAACTTTTTACATCATTTAAAAATGGAAGCACAGAAAATGTGGTGAATTGTATTTATTTATTTATTTATTGGGGGGGGGGGGGGGGGGGAAGGGAATGGATTCTTTTTTTGTTTGCTTGTTAGGATTTTATTTGGTTTTCTTTGTTTATTTGTGCATTTTTTTTTCCCCTTAAAGCTATCAGCCTTCTTTTAAAGTGCATTGCCTGTTCCTTCTCTCTCCAACTTCTGCTTGCAGAATGAAACCTTTATGGTTGCAAAGACAACATTCCAAAAAACACGTGTGATGTTTTTATCCTTAGTTAACAACTGAGATTGCACTTCTTTTAGGACACCAAGTAAATCTACAGTTGCTGTCTGCAACCTTCTTGGCATTAAATTTAACAGCAATCAAGTCATTTTCCCAACGCTTTTAAAAGCTGCAAAGAAGTGTGAAATAGCAGCTTTAGTTATTCTCTGAGAAACCAAAATATACAGGTTTAGAGAAGCAAGGTCTTTTCTGTGTGATCTCCCTGTGTAGGATACAGATCCTACAAAGCTGGCTACAGGTAAGGAATAGCACAACTTCCCACTCACCTTAGTGGACACGCTGTTTACAATTTTGCTAAGAAACCAAAATCTGACAAAAATTTCCACACTCATAGAAATGAAATTGTTGAGGGTAGAGACAGAGAGGGCTATGAGTACATCCCAACTGGCCCCAACAACAGGTTTTATGCCTTCAGATGCATAAGGATAATTCCTGAATAAACTCACACAACTCATATGTTCGCAACTTATTCCAGATTTCTCTATAACTAAAAAGAAAAATGAGTTTGAGGTATATTCTCTATCACCCATCTGACTAGCTCTATGGCAGCTAAATCAAGAAAACAAGCTTTTGGTATTTATAGTTCACAGGTGTTCAGAAAGAAACTTTCATTTGAAGTGTGGATGAGGGAACAAAAGAAAGATGAACTCCAGCATGAAGACTGGAAGCTACTTAGTCTGATACAGTGTTGTTTCCATCTACACATATCTTCAAGATGTTATTTAAAATCCACATAATCACAAGGATATAATTGTTTCCTCAGAGGACCTCATCCAACAGTTACTAAAACTCTCCTCAAATTCAGGAAGACATGCTAGCATGGTATGAATACAGTTCTGGATATAAGAAAAAACTAATCATACTGAAATCAACCGACCTTAACAACTTTAACTGGAAAATTAAAAGAAGTTTTTAAATGGCTGGAAGACCAAAACACTGTACAGCATATGACACACACAAGAATTTCTTTCTGGAAAAAGGGAATACGTGGTCAAGTTAAAAACAAGTTAGATGAGCAAAATAAATAAAGTAATTAATCAAAATTAAGGTCATTCAGTAGTGTACCTATATGAGAGAGAAACTCAAAAAATTTGAAAAGATCCTTGCACTAACCCACGATACGTACACATACAGACAATCTGAGCTGTATGCAGCTGAAGTCTGGAAGCAAACCAGAAGCAGGACAATAGAAATCAATGGATAATGTGATAGATACTCATGGTCAGAATAAACAGATGCCTTTGATACTACAACTATAACAAAATGAAGGAAAGTAAGAATGCGTGAAAGGCTAAAGTACTTAATCTGCACTAAATTTTATCAAAGATATTGCAGTCAAGAAATTGCTACTCTGGGAAAAATATATATATATATAATGGAATTCATGGGGAAAAAAAAAGCATTTTCTCAAATGCATAAAACCATCACATCTGATAAGACTCATGCTACCAAAAGATTCTTGTGTGATGTCAGAGGCAGATGGTGGTGGTATGGCAGCAGAGGTTGAACCTTCCCACCAATATACCCTCACATGTTGTTTCCGTGTGACAGACACCAGCACAGGGGCAGTCTGACAGAATCATGTCTGACATGAACGTACGTATGAAGTAAAGGTGTGCAATGAATTCCTCCATGCAGAATGAACGGTACCCACTGACACTCGGCAATGCCAGCTGAATGTTTCTGGAGACCAGACAGGAGGATGCAAGCACAGCAAGGCAGTGGAGGGTGGCGCATTTCAGCAGTGGCAATAGTGGGTCACCTCTTCTGGTCCAGATTCTGACAAGTACAGCATGCAGGCTCTTGTTCATTGCTGGCAAAAATGCAGAGCTAACAGTAGTGACCATGCCAAAGAAGTGTTTCATAGCTCAGAATGTGCTCTGTCAAATGGTGTTATTCTGCTTGTTGTAACTTTTGTAATTTCCATGGAAATAAATAGGATGTTTTATGTATAAACACTTGTATATTATTAAGCCTCCAGACCAGGTTTCAGTTCCTACACTCCAAGAAAATTAGAAAACTGAGCTGTTCAGCCAGTACTGGTAATGGCCTGCATAGCTGCAGGAGGTTTATAAATCCATTTTCCTAGGCACTATTAACTTTCTGAAACAGCCTGCAAACTGCAATAAGAGTTTTCCAGGAATGGACCTTCTAACTCTGTTTTCCTGTTCTATTTAATCCTGTCAAAGGAACATTTCAAAGCAGAATGCAGAATGAAAGCATGTGATGGAAAGTCCACTGAAGGCTTCCAAAATGACAAAAGCAGACATGCTAATTGAATCATGAAATGCAAAACTGTTTATTAAAGAAACATGGACTATGACATTCAAGTGTGTCTAAGAAACAGAGCCAACAATGTGGCAGCCTCTCACTTCCAATTTTAGACAAAATGTTGTTATAAGCTTTCTGACACTGAAATGAAGCACAACCGCTTTGTACCCTGTAATATTTGGGGGAAAATGTGCTTCAAAGAGAACTCCTTCACACACTGTTCCCTGTAGACTTCACACAGCAGGGTATCTCCAGGCCCTTCCTCAGCACCAAGTCACAGTGCGGGCCAGGAGGAGCATGGCTGTGATCAGAAGCGTGAGCAGAGCCCCAGCTGCCCCCTCTTGCCCAGCACCAGGCAACAATAGCCTCACCCTGGGCTGGTTCGTATCACCCACCATGAGCTATGGTAAGGGCCTGTGCTGTGTCCCCAGCTTGTGGGATTGTTTATTAAACAAGCGCCTCAAAGACAACTCCAAGGATGTGCAGCAGGTCTCTTTCAGCAGCAGCTGCCATACTGTAAGTGCAAAATGAACAAATGCCTTTGGCAGCCAGTGCCTGTGAGTAATACCTGTGGCTGCTGCAGCTGTCAGCACATTTGGAGTCCTGAAGGTATCTCCTGCTAATGCAGCAATGTGGGTGTGGGGCTCAGGATGATGGACACTGGGATCTTGCAAGTAACAGACACTTTCTCCCGCACCAAACAACACAACACCTACTGCTAGGAAATTTTCACCATTTCAGCCCAGTTCTGTGACTAAAGGAAAGGGGGAAGAGGGAAGATAGGGAGATGAGTTAAGGATAAAACTGTAGTCAAGAGAAGCCAAGTGGTATGCCACAACTGACACTGCTAACATCTTATTCTCCAATCCTTTGGCCACAGAATGCAGGCCACAGTTTTCTTTCACCAGGAGGGGCTCTCAGTATGCATGGAACCATTCACCCCAGGGACTGCAACAGAGCCCAACCATTTGCCACAGGTTGATTCAAACTGCACTGGAACAGAGTAGCGCTCCCAAGCACGTGCAGTACATTGATGACATTATTGGGGGGGGCTAACGCAGCAGAGAAAGTTTTCAAGAAAGGAGAGAGAATAACTCAGATCCTTCTGCAAGCTGGTTTTGCTATTAAGTGAAGCAAAGTGAAAGGACCTGCACAGGAAATTCAGTTCCTAGGTATAAAGTGGCAAGATGGTGCTGTTGTATCCCAATGAATGCGATCCACAAAATTACCACTATGTCACCCACTAGTATGTGACAAAATCTAGCAGTGAGCTAAGGGAGAAAACTGATTTACTAAACATGATGGTGGAATTCAAAATAGCACAATACAATATAATCGGAATTGAAGTTAATAAATAAATAAATAAATAAATAGACTGTGTTCCAAAACCAAAGGCATTACTCTAAAGCTGAAGGCAAGATGACTAGGGAGCAAACACTGCAGAGACAAGCAGAAAAAGAAGCAGTCTCTTGACTCCCAAACAGTTTTATCTTTTCCAGCAACTGGAAAATGGAAATGGAATAATGATATCTTTTGGGAGCTCTAGTTCATCTCTTCTGAGAAAGGTAAACTGAACTATTGACAATCCATAGGACTAAAGCATTATCTCTTTAATCCCCAGTGCACTACATGATGTCATGATGTGGAATAATGATAATAAATATCATAAAACCATGACAGAAAGCAAAATCCAGTACCACCCCCACTAAACCTCCCATCAAGATAAAACAAGACTGCAGAACCGGATGATCACATGGAATGGCAACAACAAGAGGTGAACGATGCCAATACAGTTTGGTTTTGAGATCTTCAAACTTCAGGGAAGAAACAAGTGGGTTATATCTGAGAAATATATTATTGAGAAATAAATATTTGCTTTTCTAGCAACAGTGAGCAGGAAGCTGCATTTCAATTTTGGATTCACTGAATTGAAGGAAAAAGCAGTATGCAGCAAATAAGTGAGCAAAAGAAGCTCTCATTCTATGGAGGCACATGCAAAGCAGACTTCAAAGTACAGAAAAATAGAAGGAAAAAAAGCATGAGCCTATGCGCAAGATAACTAATGCCTGCCAGCACCAAACTGACAGAACTGAGTACACTGACCATTTTACAGCACAAAATAATGTCTAAAATGCATTTAAGAAATACTCATTTTTCATTATTATTTTTGTTACTATTTTACCAGTAAAACACACTTTTCCTAGAACTCTTAATTGTGCTTCCCTACTCGGCAAAAGGCCTTGCAGAGGATTGAAGATCTGACTCTGGACTTGGGGAGCCTGTTTTTAAGGAATAAATTCTAAAAAGAGGACATGTTTTCTGGGAAAATAAATAAATAAATAAATATATATATATATATATATATATATATATGTGAGACAATTATGAAATTGCATGCAGTTGTCAGATGAGAGGTAGCACCTTTATCAAAATCACAGATCAATGATAGTTCCTCTAATTTTCCTATGTAAAGTATGTTCTGTATAATGTTACTAATTGATTCTCTTAAAGGAAAAAGTATTTCTGACAACTGCTTTCATTTTATATATAAAATTATTAAAGACAGTAATTATTACTGAGAACATGTAATCATCAAAAATTTGACACCTGCATTCATACCATCCCCAGGTATCCCCTCATTCCCACCATCTCCCCATTTACACTACCACACTACTTTCAATTTTGAGGCAAAGAAATAACATACCATATCACTTTAAGACACTTTGTATTTAAGTTAAGCTAGCTTGAGAGGGCTTCCCCTTTTGAAAAAATGTTGTTTTAATCCTTTTGCAGTTCTATTTTTCTTTTGACTTAAAATTGATTTAAAAAACAAACAAACATAAAAAAACAATGTTCTGTACAAACCTGTGTTCTTCTCATGATTCTCACAACTTTTCAGTACCATCCTAAAACACTGCACTCTTATAATAAAGAATACCTTAATCAGTCCTGACATGCATCTACTTTCCACTTGGCCTAGCCCCAGCAAACACAGTCGTGCTCTACTACACATCATTTCTCTCCATAACCTCTTTTTTCCTTTGGGTAACATACTTCATTTCAAGACATACCTTCTGCTGCAATGCAAGACCCTCAGCTTCTGTTAGGCCTAAATCAGAGGTTGAATAATAGGCTCACAAGCAGAATTTAGTTTTAGTTCACAAGTTCTGCTCTGATTCGACCTGAACTTCAGCCAAATCAGCTGCAGATCTAAGCCTGGCTAATTGACTTAGTCTGTTATTGAAAGCTTTATCTATTGCTTTTTAAAACATTCACACCTGAGAATATGTTTCAGGATCAATGATTCATCAAATTTCATCAGTTCATATATGGTATTTAGCAAAAATAATTACAAGATATATAGGTAAAACATCAAGTAAATATTACTTCCACTACAACTGTTACCATTTGAGCTCTCAGCCCAGCACCAACAGCATGACAGAGAACTGAGATGATTTTTCAGTGCATGAGTATCATCCCACTCAAAAACAGAAGTGACACAGATATTCTTCTAATAAAGTTAATAATTTGTAGATGTGAGCCTTTACATACAGCAAGCCTCCTGCAATCAAGCACTCCCTTTAAGAAAAGAAAAAAAAAATTCACTACTAATAATCCCTATTTTCCTACTTCAGAGAGTAGGAATAATGAAAATCTGTGGGTTTGATCTAAAACCCATTAAAAAGGGTTACTCATACTTTAGATGCTAAGCAGCATACATACTCTTAGCAGTGTGTTAAATTATTTGCATTTCTGGAGCTCTGACTTGAACCCACCATGCTGAGGCCCTAAAGGTGAGACTTGAAATTCATATTACATCTGTCTTCTGTCTAGGAAAGTCCTGACTGTACATCTGTTTTAAATACACTATTCTCATAAGTGAAAGACATGCTTCCCTCAGCTGTATCCCATCTTCTTGGAGAGCTAATCCATGGCAGGAAAGACAACATCCACTAACTCTAAACATAATGTACAGTTCCACAAATATTTTTAGACATAGTCATACAAACAGATGTACACCATGTTAGCTGGAGAACCTGAGGAATATTCTAAGGAAGAGGTTTTGAAAACATGTTTAGAAAGAACAACCCTAAGACTGTTCTGGTGGCAGGAGCACCAGGAACAAAAAAAAAAAAAAAAAAAAAAAAAAAGAGGGAAAGGGGAAATGTTTGTTACCTTTAGAAAGTATACAGGAACAGATTACAGAATGACACTGGACATTATTGCATGACAGAACTCCAGCACAGATCACATCAATAACTAATACCTTTAGCACATCATATCCTGACATCTGAAGAAGAATCAGATCTGGAGCACTGTAAAATGTGATGAACACTTCCAGGCATGAATACAAAATGTGCTACTAAGCCTTTCCTTTCACTACATTGCAATGTCCTTATGGTTATACTGCACCCCGAATCTTCCACTCATACCTCCATTTCTGCATAATAACAAAATCTTTGAAACACTCATGTCTTAATTCATCTGAAAAGAAGTGCACATGAAACTATCATGTTTACAGAGTAAACAAACAAATAAATAAATGAATAAGGCTTAGGAGAGTCAACTTACACTAACATTTACATGACACTATTGTGATGTTGTAGGTAGGCCAGAGAAGAAATTTAACAATTTCCTTAAGAACTTGTTGAAATCAATAAATCAGATGTCCCTCACAACTGTATTTTGAGTTGCCTTTTTCAGTATTAAAAACTTTGAATCTCAAGGGAAAGCAAAATCCTTTTTCCAGTCTTTTCTTAAAGCATGTTGCCACTACTACTTTAAAGGCTGTGTGACATTACTAGAGCAAAAGACACTCGGCACTAGCCACAGGTACTATCATGGATGTTTTACCCATAATGCAACAAGCAGATGGGCAAAATCGGCACCAGAAGCTGCTGACTGGAGAGGCAGAAAATGTCTACAGATATGGGGGACTGTGATGAAGAACTCCTATTTTTGAGCTGCAATTATCCGTTCTGCGGGACTTCATCCTTCTTGAGAAAGGCTAGCAGCCACACACTTGCAAAGTTCATACTTCATTTGCACATTAGACACAGTAGCTAGCCGAACAAACAAAGCAGCGTTGAGTCAGCTTGTCAGACAGCTTGGTCAGAGTAGGACACATTCATCGGCTCGCGCCTGCTTTTTTAACCAAACAAGATTTGCACAAGAATAGAAGACAGGGCTCGCCATTCTTTACAAGGGCAGCATTGCTTGTAGCATTTTCCAAGATAAAGAAACTTCAATATTTGGCAAGCCAAACTTCAGTCCTCTGCCTAATGGAAATCTCTTTTGATCACAGCCTTTCCAGCAGTAACTGACACATGAGTTCTTGTTAATAAAAAGAATGGTAAGTGCTTTTTGCCTTGAGAAGTCAATAAAAACAATCTTATCACCAAATCGTTAAACAACTGCAAATACTTAGGAACCTAAGAAAAAACGAAATTCCGTTCCCGTTCCCCTTCTCCCCCCCGCCCCACACCAATTCATTACATAAACAGGTCAAGGCGCACTTCAGTTCTTTTGCCTCAGAAAATCTTTAGTACTTTGTTTTGTTGTCAGAGATAACGTTTTTTTTCACTCAAGTTAAACAAAAACCTACTGGCTCTTGTTCAGATAAATTATCGAAGTTCCAACCCTGATGTCTGCCTTTAATCAGTGCGACCAGCCAAGGGACTTTTGATGTGCATTTTCTTGTGCCAATTTACATTAACTTTTGTTATGTAAGGGAAAATTACAATGAAGTAAAGAATAAAAGATCCATTATATTTTGCTCTGCATTACATGAAATTGCTGAAAATTCTCATTAAAACACTCCCCAAATAAAACTGAATAAAAAAGCATTTACAGCATCCAAATGTAAAACATAAAAGAAACTGGACTTTACAATATAGTGGAGTTATCATGGATTATATACAAAAACTACATAGATTAAGAACTTCCCCTGCTCTATTCTATGTAATCTATCTGTACAAAAACAGCCAGGTTATACACCTAAGCAGATCCTCCCTCTGATGTGAAAACCTCAGTAGCAGTCTGTCCTCTGGCAGATGTAAAACAGTGGACAGTACAACTCAAACATTGCTCTGGAAGTTTTCTGTGTTTTGAAAGCAAACCTTTTTCTTGTTTTGTTGCCACCACAAATGAAATAAAAAGACAAGTAAGTACATTCTTCTCTTAAATGACTGTGCATCTGCTAAATTAGCAAGATAGTTTTTCTAGACAGAAGGTGCAATGACTGCCAGACTCAGGAAAACTCAGGACTTCCTCTTAAAGACTGAAAATACATTCAGATGACCGTATTACTTATGAGCTTTCAAGAAGCACTGAGGGACTGGGATTTTTAACATACTGGTGTATGAAATGCCAAAATTACTAATAAAGTGCAAGCATAATATATCAGTCTCTTAGTTTGGAAACAGAAATGGCTGGCTAGTTAAAAAACTGCCAGTACTATGTTACTTACATAAATAGGTTAGCCACAACAAACACACCAGCTTCTTTGTTTTGATCCCATTTGTACTTCCATCACAGAATGATGAACATGACTTTTAAATAGCTTCCATCATCCCCTTATTATCATCTAGGTGTGTATTAGCAAGTAACACTAAAAATCACCCTTTGAGCAAGAAATTTCCTGCCTACTCGCACACAGACTCTCATTAGATGGCTGGACATCACAGCGCATAAAGCAGTACACAACTGCTGGGGCAAGATGCACAGTGCATAGCTTCAAACATGAAGGAACCAGATTTAAAAGCAAGGTAGTGCTCATCTTTTGTAGGTTTAGGCAGAGCTTCAAAAGATCACAGAGGAAACCTATGTCACATTCCTACATTGTTTGTGTAAGAAATGGCTGCCTATATTCCTTTTTTGCCATTTTTAAGTGATCCACAGGAATAAGCAGTTTCTATTCAGAGCTAAACCTCGAGAAACACTAATTCACTCCTTCACAACAATATCAGCATCACATGTGCTGCCTCTTTAACCTCATCAGAGAGGCTGTAATCAATAAGATGCAATGAATTCCGGTGTTTCAAAAGCACCTAGCTCAGTATGCACTACTCAAACAGGAACAACACTCACAGCAACAGTAAAAGAAAAGTCTGATAGACTGCTGGTAACTGAGCAACCAGAAGGCAAGCCACATTCAATGTTTTACTCTGAGATTTCTATAGAAGAGAAGAAGCTGTGATGTTACATCTACACCTAAGTATTCAAAGTCCCCAAAACTTCAACAACAAAACTGAAAAGTGACTAGTAAAAATTAAAGAATCATTAAATATATATATCAAACTCCAGGTCACAGGTGATTTAGTAGAGCCATCAGTACAACTCGCTCAATCTGAGTTAAACTATTCCAGCCTGAAAAACCGATCAGATGGTGTCACAGTAATCTGAGAACCCCAGGAAATGCCAGAGTTGTCAAACCACCTTCTCAGTAACATCTCCCTCCGCCCCGCAATTAGAAACTGGATACACTAAGTCGCTATTTGGCAAAATTCCCTGCTTTAAATGACAGGAGTGAAACGAGAGAGAGGCACTCTTTCATCTCCTCTGCTAGTAACAGGAACAAATAATTTCAGATGAGCGCAATCAGTACCTCACCACAGAGAAATAACAAGGAGATACTCAAATTTTATGTGGAGTACTAAATTAATTCCCCAGCTAAGTAGTTTCATGAGAATTCATAGAATGAGTTCTCAAATGAGAGGAAAAAATCCAATAAGGGAGATTATTTAAAACAAACAAACAAACAAACAAACAAAAAATAGAAATGACTAAAACAGAATGTCACCAAAGTGACTAAGTCTGCTGGGAGACTGTATGCCTAGACCAACTTTCAGGATTAAGATGGCTCATCTTCAATAACAGAAACAGCATGGGAGAAAGAGAAATACACCTTCTAATTTAAACATAAATATAAATGATACTAAGAATTATTAACTGTGTAGTATGTATTAAGCCATGCTTGAGAACTAAGCTCAGAGGTACCAGCACATCTCCTAAGTGGCTGAGGGAATATTACTGCAAAACAACCAGCTCCTCCCTTAAGACACATACCCACAAGAAATTCAGAACTTGAGCTTTGTGTTGAAACACAAATCTGAAGACATGGTGAGAGGATGCCCAGAGACATATTCTGAGACTGGTGAAACTCTTGAGGTGGCAGGGCTCAGCACCTCATGGTCAGCTGGACACCAGCAGATAAATGAGCTGCCTGGGCTGGCAAGGATTAAGCAGACCTGGTCAGATTTGGGGCAGCATATGCTGCCCATGCCATGCAATGGGCTGGAGTCAGGTATCAACCATCTTTTTGTGTAACAGCGCAAACCGGATGAAAGGTGTTGAGGAATCACTGTGAAGACAGCATGCTAGCAACAGACAAAACTGGGATGTACATCTTCAGCTCTACCCTGACTATTCACGTAGCAAACTGCTGGGGTTGGGCCTATAATGTTATCATAGGAACAATTCATCTGCTGCTTCCTCAGCCAGGATGCCACAGCAAAAGACAGTGCAGAAACATTTCACAGACTATCTGTCTCATAACAAGAGGCAGAACAAAATCACCTCTTCAGCCAATCTGACTTAGACACACAAAATTTAAAACCATTTTGTCAAGAATTTATGCTTTTATACAACACAAACAATCTTCTCACATGCTCTCCAAGCAACATGAAAAAGAGAGCTAAACACAAGCATTATTGCTCTGGGTTATTATTGGTAAATCAAGGACAAACAAAACCAACTGAAAGACAGTAAGCTCCATCACAGCATGTAACTTCTAACTCCATGTGAACCAAGTAATTTTGGACTTCTAAAACTTGCTTCTCTCCAATAATTAAATGTGTTGTGAAGGCCAGAAGAGAAACAAGGAGGGCCATCAAGGAGAACTCAGAACCATGAAACAACTTTACTTTTGAAAGGTGTTTAAATAATATTTCAGTGTGAAGAAACAGACATCTTTACTGTGCACTACATTCTTGCCATTCCAACCTGTCCACAGGTTCCTGCTCATGTTCTTTTCCCTCTGTACACAGAAAGCCTTCTAAAGCCTTCTTTCTCAAAAGGCACACTGCATAGGAAAGTTTCAGAGCAAGCTACTTTTACAGATGACATGCTTGAAAGTACAAATTATTGAAAAAATACTATCCTTAAAGAAAAAAAGAGAGAAACATATACCAGATGGTGTGGAAGGCAAATCAAAACTGTGCAAGGGTTATTAAATTACACCCACTTGGAACTCTTCATTGGCTGAATCAGCAAGACATGTTTTGAAGTGAGCCTAAATATTCAAAGGTAAAATCCTGGTCCCAGAACTAGCTGTAAAACCAAGAGTGTCACTGTAAGAATACTGGGAATAATAAATTTTTTTAAAAGACAATATATTTAGTGCTTAATTTAAATTATTGCCACGGTTGTAGAAACAGCATGTTGAAGCAGACCCATCCTTCTCATGGGCAAATATGAACACTGACTGCTATGCAGAGTAGATTCCTCTATTCCACTTTTTCATTCTAGTAGGTTGGCCTTCAGCATCAAAAAGAAGCTATATCCTCTTAGCAGTTTTAAGAACCTCGTGTCTCTGATCTGCACTTAGGAAAAAAAAAACACAGCAAATAATGAACATTTATAAACTGTAATCAAGTAATCCAAACAATAACGCCCAAGCATCTCTTAACTAAATGTTGACAGAAGAACAAAAACTAGGTATTCTGAAATTTAATTATAGGCAATTGCAAAGATACACAGACGTTCAAGATTAAATCAGTTCCTGTATCTTGATCCATGGCCAGAGGAATGTTGTTATTTACAAAGTCTACACTGCCTTAAGGGGAGGCCAATCGGCTTGAACACAGGCTTTATAATCTAAAGTATCTTCAGCAGTTAGAAACCTCACCTGTCAAGTCTGAGAGGCACTAAATTTAATTCTTGTTTGAGAATTCTGTAACATCCAGAGTGTGGCTTCATTGGCTGCAGTAGCATAACAACAACTTAACAACAGTTGCAGATAAGCTTTATAATTCTTGTGGTATTCCTCTGCATCCAGCAACACCCTCCACATTCTGCAGCAATATAAACAGAATTAAAAATGAGGGTAAAAAATGAACTGCAGGCAGAATACACATTAGTAGGATATGATAATACTCTGGTAGTCAGCACTGTGTGAAATCCAACTTGGAGAACAGGTAACCTAACATATCATTTTAAAGGTTTCTCGATATGTACTTTCTCATGTAAACTCGCAAAAATTAAATGCACTCATTGCAAGCAACCTCTTTCTTCAAGGCAAACCAAAGTCTTCATAGCCACACTACCCACCATGCTTTCCTTCAGCTGTAGCAGACTGAGTGCCTGGAGGACATTTTAGCTTTCCAGTCCCAACAAGCATCTCTACCACTCACTCTCATCTTTCTGACTACACCTCTGCTCCTCTGCAGAGATATGTATGTATACATTTGTATACATTTGTATATGTACATTTTCCTACTTCTTACAAACTTACTCTAACAAGAAAAGATCACAGGCTCAGCCATTTTAGAACAACTCTGAACTTTACTTCCAGTCATTATATACCAATATTCTCTCCTAGGCTTTCTGTTTTAACCCACAAACTGGCCTTTGTAAGTCCCTCCGCAATTGTGGTTAGTGTTAATTTGTTCTCAACACTGCTCTACAAATGCCGTAAATTTTTGAGTTTCTGTCATTTGTTTTGTGTTGCCTGTCCTCTTCTTTTAGCCAGTATTTTGTTAAAAAGACCCATGGCAGTATACTACATTTCATTTACATGCAGCAGGGCATTTAAATGCAAAGATATTTCAGTTCAGAAAAATAGAGCTGTAATTTCATATTTCTATGGGGAAAAAAAAGAGTCAGCAAGCTAGTTGATTCATTTCTACTTGAATCTCATTCAGCAGTAAGAACTTCTGTTACAGGACCTTTTTTTTTTTTTTTTTTTTTTTTAAACCTGACAGGTTTTTTCTTATAACTTTAACTTCACAATCACTAAACACTTTATTATGTATATGCAGTCATGTGTGGTGCCACATCATCTCAGTTGTCAAGAGCAGCTGCTACAGAGCCATCCTGAGCAGAATAAGAGCAACCAATCTCAAAGGCCTTGGGGTTTTCCTTTGCCAGGGAAACACTGAGGCAGCAAAGCAACCTTCCAGCAACAGGCAGCTCTCCCCAGAGAGGCTGACAGGCTGACATGTTGTAGGCATTGCCAGAGCAATGAAGGCCACACCTGTGTCCACAAAGAAGCCAAGGGAGAGTAGCAAGTAGTCACTGCCCACCAAGTACAGAGTGGGCACAGTGTGGGTGTCATCTGTACACCTACTGTGTGCTGTAACAGCTGGAGCAGTAGCTCACACAGCAGGGCGCTAATGTTTTGCCAGCTTCAGAAACAAGGAGCATTCATTTCATGTCACTCTCAGTGCACAACCATAGAATCACAGAATCACAAGGTTGGAAAGGACCTACAAGATCATCTAGTCCAACCATCCTCCCTTTACCATACCTACTGAAAACCACTAAGCCATATCTCATAGCTCCTTATCCAGACACCTCTTGAACACTGCCAGGGATGGTGACTCCACCAACTCCCTGGGCAGCCATTCCAGTGCCTGACCACTCTCTGAGAAAAAAAAATACTTTCTTATGTCCAATCTAAACCTCCTCTGATACAACTTGTGGCCATTTCCTCGGGTCCTGTTTGTTGTCTGGGAGAAGAGGCCAAGACCTTCCTCATCACAACCTCCCCTCAGGAAGTTGTAGAGTGCAATGAGGTCTCCCCTGAGCCTCCTCTTCTCCAGGCTAAACAATCCCAGCTCCCTGAGCTTTTCCTCATAAGACCTGTGCTGCAGATAAGACTTGTGCTCCAGATGGCAATGGCAAGCACTTGATGCCAAGCTGAGGCTGTAGCTCTGGCAGGGAGGGAATACACCACCTAACCCAGTCACAACCAGTGCCTTCACTCAGAGCTTCTAAAAGAAGATGTGTCTGTGCATACTGTCACTTGAGGGAACTGTCTGGACCTTTATACTGGAACAGAAGTGAGTGACAAACTCACCTGTGTAAGACATGCCTTGTTGGAGGACCTCCTGCAACTGCTGAATTACCTGAAGGAAACAGTCAAAAGGCTGTGTACTGTCAGTGTGGCAGAGACAAAGAGAGTCAGCCAGATTCACTTCCAGTCTGCACTGAATCCACAGTTCAGAGCCAAACAGCCCCAAACTCCCACACTGGCATACCCATTTGTAGGGGATAAGACAGCAATGAGAAATGGCAAATTGCCATAACAAAGGCTAAGAAGAGGAAAAAAGCCTGACTCAAAGTCTAAGGTGATTCTGAAGAACTGCTTCATGGTTCTCCAGGCTGAGAAGGAAAGAAAAAAACAAAACAAGCTAACTGTCTGAACTGAGTAAGGCAGGCAGCCAGACCTGCTCCCCATGCACAGTGACTACTGCAACTATGAAAAATCAATGGGTGGTACTGGTGGGTGATTCGGGGCCTCCTCAAATCAACATGGAGCTCCTGGCCTTACTTAAGCTCAATACAAAAGTCTATTGGGAGTGGAAGCAATAATGGGTTACCTGGGAGGACTACAAAGAAGTTGTCTGAACAGCCAGGGATCAGGTCAGGAAGGCTAAAACCCAAACAGAATTACATCTAGCCAGGGATGTCAAGGAGACTAGCCAGTGACATAATGGGGAACGACAAGAAATTCCACAGGTATATCAGGATTTAAAAAGTCAGGGAAGATGTGAGCCCTCTTTAGAAAGAAACTGAAGGCCTGGTCACAAGGGATGCAGAGTAAGCCAAGGTGCTCAGTGACTTCTTTGCATCAGTCTTCACCTGACAAACATGGTGGCCTTTTATGATGGAGTTACAGTATCAGCCATAAAGAAAAAGCAACTGATATCATCTACCTGGCCTTGTGCAAACCATTTGACAATGTCCCACATGACATCCTGCAGCTGAGAAGGCCAACAGTATTCTGGGCTGCATCAAGAGAAATGTGACCAGCAGGTCAAGGAAGGTGATTCTGCCTCACTGCTCTGCTCTCATGAGACCCAACCTGGACTATTGCATCCCGTTCTGGAGCCCCCAATGCAAGGACGTGGAGTTGTTGGAGCAGGTCCAGATGAAGACCACAAAGATATTCAGAGGACTGGAGCACCTCCACTCTGAGGACAGGCTGAGACAGCTGGTGCTCTTCAGCCTAAAGGAGAGAAGGTACGGAGGAGACCTTATAGTGGCCTTCTAGTACCTGAAGGGAGCCTACAGGATAGCTGGGGAAGGACTGTTTGTAAGGGCAAGTAGTAACAGTACAAGGGGAAATGGTTTTAACCTGGAATAGGGTAGATTTAGACTAGGTATTAGGAAGAAATTATTTACTGTGAGGGTGGTGAGGCACTGGAGCAGGCCACACAACAAGGTTGTGAATGCTCCTTCCCTGGAAGTATCCAGAGCCAGGCTGGTCTAGTGAGAGGTGTCTCTGCCTGTGGAAGGGGTGGGGGTTGGAAACAGATCATCTTCAAGTTCCCTTCCTACCCAAACCATTCTATGATTTCATGCTCATGAACACCCCCATGCAGACAGTATTGCTGACACAAATCTCTCTCCTCTCAGTGTGCTGCACAGAACTTCCCTCTGCCTCATCCTTCTCCTACCTGAGACACACAAGGTCATCTCATGCAGTACAAAAATTGGTCAGAATTCACAAAGTTCTTTCACTTTCCAACAGGGGTTTTGGGAGAGTGTTAACATGTTTTTTGCAAGCAAAATAAAATGCAAAATGTGTTTATGGAACCAGATATTTTAAAGCTCAGTTCCACATATATTGCTGGGGAATAAACAACAGTACAGAACTTTTTATAGGTTCTCAGTTCTGAACATCTCATGGTTCATGAATTGGTCCACTGAAATGGATTCTCATGACTATCCAAACAACATGAGGCCCTAGTGAAATCAGGAAAAAATACTTTTGCTGAGCTGAGCTGATACTTCGGTTTTAATTAAATCTGGAACACCTAGAGCTTGAAGGCTTCTAATGCTTGGGTCTTACAGACTGTGGCTTTGATCCTCTTAGATATTATGCAGAAAGGAAGGAAGCATACTGCTGCTAGCAGTGTTGTTACATATCAGAAATCACATGCTTCTGCAGAATGTGTAAATCCCAGCATCAAATACTTCTAAGTATTTAGTGTAGCATTCGAAGTAACTCAAAGAAGTATTGAATACTGAAAAACAATGGAGCTCAGGAATAAATTATTTGTCTTAAATTATATTTTATGATTTATATGCGAAATAAAAGCATGAATTTAACTTGGTTTCTAAAGCCCAAATTTTCCTTCCTTGCATAGCTACTGCTACTAAACTACCTCAAAATGGTTTTTACTTTACCTATAGTAGAAGTCAAATTACACAAGTTTTGAGGCACTCCAGGTACTCTACTCACTGAACTGTTCACTGAAATATTAAAACCTTACCATCTTAATAAATAATTTGAAGCTTATCTACTTTACTTGCTAGTTAAATACTGTTTTGCACTACTCTAGATACCACAGAAGAGAGAAATCTTACCACCTCATAATTATCTTGTTAATGGCTGAACTACGACCTATGTATGATACTTCATCAAAAAAACAGAATATAAGATCATCTAAACACATTTTCATATAAGCAGCAAAACAAACTGTAGCCTTTTCAGAAGGGAGGGGAGCCCTATTTGTAGTGGGAGTGATGACTAACAGTATAAATGAAAGTATTGGCTCTTTTCTCTTGGGACTCAGGAATAATCCTTTCCAAATTATGGTTTTAAATTAAAGACACTTGGAAGACTCTAGTCTCAATCCCTTTTGGACAATCATCCTAATCCCTAAACCACCACATATTTTAGAAAAACTTGGCAGTTTCCACACAAAGACCAGGGCTGACCTAACTGACTCAGAATTACCAGAGTGGTCTCACTAGTTCCAATGAAGAAAAAACATAAATTAAAAAAACAGCACTGTCAATGGTTTATAGGCTAGTTCAACCCTGTTCCACGACTAATGGGGAGAGGGGACCCACAGACCCACACACTGGGAAAGGGAAAAAGCTGAAAAAGGGAAAAGGGTAAAGAGATAGGCCTAGAAACAAAACAGCAGCAACAATCTGAGCAGAAACAAATTAATTTGCTAAATAAGATATAAGAATGCAAGATAACACATTATAATACATTACAGAACAATATAATTAGAATTGTCACTAATAAATCAAATGAAATGAGAGAGTGTCCAAAAACTGAAGACCTTACTCTAATGCTGAAGTGATGCATCTGGAAGCAGAGATGAGCCAGAAGAATCAGAAGGGGAGTCAAGTGATCTACAGGCAGTTTTCACCTTTCCCTCTGAACAGAAACAGTAACAGAACAGCAAACAGTCCTCTGGGAGATGTAGCTGTTCTTCTCTTCTGGGACAGGTACTCAGAACTGGGGCATTAACTCTTTAACTCCCAGTGCAATGCATGATGTTATGATGTGGAATACTGACAACTGAAAATCATAAAACTATTACAAGCATGTAGAAAAAAAATACACAAATAAAGAAATAAACCCCACCAAGGGTTCACATAAATCAGACATGCACATTCAGTATATTTCATAAGAAGAGTTTTGACCTGATGAAGGAAAGTACATTTATTTTCTGAAATATGCCATATTCACTGTTTTGTTTTGTTGTTTTTTTTTCCATAATACTCAGGTCAGTGAATGGTAAATTTGACAATGACCTCCTTCACACCTATGGAACTCTAATTGTTCCAAACTGAGCAAAGAGTACGAAATAGCCAACCACCACAGCAGGAACAAACTCACCTTCCTTCTTATTCTTAATTAGAACGTTCTATACAGTTCCTGGTGAAATTGCTCACATTTTGTGTTCCCAAAGCACAAAAAAAGTAGTGAGAACACAGGGCGGGAATTTCCAAAACACAGTTTAGTGCTGTGTTCAGTACCTGCACCAATAGCTAATAACTATGCCAGCAGAGCAGCACTAATTTCTAATCTTCTGTTCATGCTGCACACATGAACAAGTGAGCTCATCCAATCCTTCCTGTCACACATTTACACAATCTTAATCACATTTCCTCACCCCAGAGGCATCCTGTCCTCATGAACTGGATCACAATCCAGCTCCTCTGCTCAGACAAGTACAGCCACTCCAGCCTACACCTACTTCAGAGTTACACACTCCATCTCACCCTTTTTCCACCTTTACTTCTGCATCCTACTCAAGAGAAGTTCAGGTATTTGATACCAGCATGTATACTGAAGCAACAGCATAAAAGGATCATGGTAATGTCCCAGTAAGTCACTGGAGAGCCATGTTTGGAGGTGTTCATCCTATCACCTACTCAGAAAATATATTTCCAGACAACCAGAAACAGGCACTGTGGATCAGTTTGAAGTTTCCTACATTTAGTGGCAACCACAGACAAAGAATTGCCTCTGAAAAAGAGAATCCTAAAAAGTAAAGTGAAGGAAGATGACAAGATGATGGCAGTTATAAGAACCAAGGACAATCCTGTAGAGTCAATGAGAAGTGCAAATATTTATTCGTACACGACTATTACAACTGTAAGGTCACAAGTGATTCTGAATTAATACTAATGCTTAAAATTGAGATTCTATCATATACTCTGAAACATTCATCACATGGCCTTGCAACATGCAACTACTCAAACAATAAAGAAATTTAAACCGGAACATAAAAAGCAAGAGAGCATTAAACAGTACGAGATTCAAGGATACTATTTTAATCCATCCAAAATGATTCAGATGTAATATTAAAGGGATTTTTTTCTTTTTTTCCCATAAAGTTTTATATAAACTCAAAAAAAACCCAAACAAAACAACAAAAAAAAAAACACCTGAATCTTTGGAAGTAGTGGTGCCCGACTCCGCTTTCAAATTGATTAATTTTATCATGACAAAATACTATGGTTAGCTACAGGAAGAAACCACAGAAGCAAGACTTGGAAACATCACAGGAATTTCCACCACTGGAAGTCTATATCCTGTACTGAATGATATGAAGTAAGCTGAAACTGAAGCATCAGGGGAAAATGAAGGCAATACATTGTCTGAGGAGGAACAATCTCACGTGATTCTCATAGTTCTGCAGATAAATACAAACTCACTGGAAAATTAAGAGAGTTATCTATCACGTGCTAATGTTACCTTACTTACTGAACTTCTCAGACAACACCAAGGTGCAAGGCAGACCCAATATATTAATCTCTGCAAATGAAAGAAAATGTCTGCACAAATGTGGCATGGTGGGGGGAGGAATGAAGAAATAAAATTCAGCACTGACAAGAAGATTCTGTGCTTAAACAATCACGATGGTTTAGCATGGGAACTGACAGGCTTGTGAGCAATCTGCATAAAACTCATGGAGTAGAGCAGAATGTGAGCAACACCATTCTGCCTCAAAAGTCAGACATCACTTTGGGAAATAAAAACAACTTAGTCTGTTAAATACAGGAAATAATCCTTTTCCTTTACCCAGAGCTGATGCATCCTGAGCTGGAATACTCCAGTCTGAGTTAATTCACTTTAGAAAGATGTTCCAGAACTCGTCCAATAATGAGGAATGAGCACAACCAGGAGATTCAGAAAACATGATGTAAGAGAGAAGGCTGAAAATGAAAGAATCATTTAGGTTGGAAAGACCTCTAAGATTATAAAATCCAACGTTAACCTAGCACTGCCAAGGCTACCACTAAACCACGTCCCTAATCATCACATCTACACATCTTTAAATACCTCCAGGGATGCTGACATAACTACTTCCCTGAGCACTATATCCCAGAGATTCACAAATCTTTCAGTGAACATATTTTTCCTTCTATCCAACCTGAATCTCCTCTAGAACAACTTGAGGCTGATCCCTGCCTCGCTACAACATCCTTTCAGGTAGTTGTAGAATAATAGCTCCCCTGAGCCACCATTTCTCCTGGCTAAATAACCCCAGTTGCCCCTGCCACTCTCTAAGAGAGTCTTTAAAAGGGTCTAGAGACCCTTCACTATCTTCCTTGCTCTAAAAATAGGCTTGGGTGAGGGAAGGCTTTAAGAAGCGATTAGAAAAAGGATACATGGAAAAAAGATACTTCTCAAAAAGTTTTAATTTCAGACTTCAAGGACATGTTTCATGATTTGCAAAAATCCTGTAGTATAGCTACAAGTGGAAGAGGGACTAACTATTATGGGAAGTAATGCATTTAAACCAAGGATATGGATTCACTGTGCCCGTGTGCTTGCCTATGGAGACCACTCAGCCTCTGCTCCTTTCACGTCCTTGGAAGGGGCTACACTGGCTCTATGTGATTCTGTCTAGAAGGATAGATAATATGAACTCTTAAATGCCTTCTAGTCCTTTTTCCCCTAATTATACCATTACAGAATCTCTTGAGACTTAAACACACTTTAAGTATTTCTCCAGAGCCTAATGCTCCAGCAATAAGGCTTATTGTTTTTGTTTGTTTGTTTGTTTTCTGTTTATAAATTGTAAATCATGTGCCAATTATCAAAGATGACACTTGAGGTATTTCACTGATCTTTAAGGACTTGTCTGCAGGAAGAAGTTACTATGCCTAGTTTACTCTGTGGTTGCACACTGAACTATTACTTTCTAATAACAACCTCTCTGGACACAGTAAGTGTTCAGTAAATGTGAGATAATGTTCGCCACTTTTTATAACACTGAAAATGGGCTGTAAATTTACACCTTCTCATTTTGCAGTACTTTCCCATATGCATCCTCAAGTTTCACTATTAAAACTGTGTTTAAGCTTCAGGTTGTGAACGAGGTAACATTTGAAATCTGCTTTCCTAACTATGTGCTGTTGTTTTTGACTGGCATAATACTACTTAAAGCTTACTCTGCATTCAGCATACCCTTCAATAACACATTGAGAAAAATGTGTCTTTCTCTGAAAAGCAGTGTTATGCAAAAACCCTAGACATAAATTTTGCAAGTATATTTTCCCTTCTGCTTTGAAAGCCCCAATATCATGGACTCTATTACATAGGAAGAAACAAATTTCTGAATCCTACTTCTACACAGACATCAACAGAGAAAGGTAAATGGGAGATCAGTTCTAGAAAAACAGGCTGAATAACTGCCTATAATTTCAACTATTAATACGCAAATTCACCAAGTCTGCAGAACCAAATATAAAGAACAGACTCACCCTCTTGAGATATTCATTAACTACCACTTCTGGTCTGGCTGGAATTTATTTTTTTTAATCAATTTGTTGTATTAAATTGCTTCCAGGCAGAGCAAGGAAGTATGGTTATTTTTAAAATTAAAACAACAGCAAATATATTTTCCTCATGTAGGCTTGGTTCAGATCCTGCCCAAGCTTGTAATTTTATCTACATAATACAACCTTTCCCTTTGTAAGGGATTCTGGTCTATCATGAAAGGAGTCATCATCAACCACCAATGTAATGACAGAATATTTTAAAGCAACTTTAAACATCTATGGTCACCCATCAGTTACTGGTTTCCTGTGGTACTTCAAATGATTTTTATTCCTGTTGCCAGTAAAAAAAATTTTAAATGAACATAATTCCCTGGTTTCTCTGTCACTGTCTCTTCTGTTTTCTTGTTGTTTTTTGTTTGTTTGTTTCTCCAGCTTTTTCTATTAAGTGTTTCAAGTTCTTAATAAAGATTTATGTTTAGCCACAGAAAGACAGCAAATTAAAAGTGCAATCACAGAATCATATAATTAAAAAGTCACATAATAATAGAATGGCCTGGGTTGAAAAGGACCACAATGATCTCCCAGTTTGAACCCCCCTGCTATGTGCAGGGTCAACAGCCACCAGACCAGGCTGCCCAGAGCCACATCCAGCCTGGCCTTGAATGCCTCCAGGGATGGGGCATCCACAATCTCCTTGGGCAACCTGTTCCAGTGAGTCACTACCCTCTAGAAGAAAAACTTACTCAACCTAAATTCATATCATAACATAAATCACCCATCTCAGTTTAAAACCATTCCCCCTCGTCCTGTCAGAATCAACACATCAAAACAGTTATTGCCCCTCCTGTTTATACACTCCTTTCAGGTACTGGAAGGCCACAATGAGGTCTCCCTGGAGCTTTCTCTTCTACAAGCTAAGCAAGCCCAGTTCCCTCAGACTTTCTTCATATCAGAGATGCTCCAGCCCTCTATCATCTTAGTAGCCCTCCTCTGGACCCATTCCAAGAGCTCTGTATCCATTTTGTGCTGGGAGCCCCAGGCCTGGATGCAGTACTCCGGATGGGGCCTCACAACAGCTGAGTAGAGGGGGATAATCACCTCCCTCTCCCTGCTGACCACCCTTTTTTTTAATGCAACCCAAAACACAGTTTGGCCTCTGGGCTGCAAGCACACACTGCTGGCTCATGTCCAGATTCTTGTCCATCAGGACCAAGCCCTTTGTAGGGCTGCTCTCAAGGAGTTCTTCCCCCAGCCCATGTAAATACCTGGGATATCCCTGGCCCAAGGGCAATACCTTGCACTTGGCCTTGTTGAACCTCATCAGGTTCACATGGGCCCACTTCTCCAGTCTGTCCACATCCCTCTGGATAGCTTCCAGTGTATCAGTTGCACTGCTCAGCTTGGAGTTGTCTGCAAATGTGCTGATACACTGAATTCCATCATAGATAAAGATATGGAAGAGCACCAGTCCGAAGACCAACCTTTGGGGAACACCACTTTTGACCAGCCTCCACCCAGGCATAGAACCATTGATCACAACCCTTTGGCCAGCCAATCAGTTCTGAGCCTGTCGAACAGTCCATCATTCAAATTTATACCTCTCCAATTTAAAGAGAAAGATGTGGTGAGGGACCATGTCAAAGGCTTTGCAAAAGTCCAGGTAGATGACATCTGCCACCCTTTTCCTGTCCACCAATGCCATTCTTCTGTCATAGAAGGCCACCAGATTGGTCACAAAGATTTGTCCTTGGTGAAGCCATGTTGCCTGTCTCAGATCCCCTCTTCATCTTACACGTGCCTTAACATGATAACTAGGAGGATCTGCTTCATGATCTTTCCCAGGCACAGAGGTGAGGCTCATCAGCCTGCAGTTCACTGAACATCCCTTCTCCCTTTCTTAAAAATGGGAGTAGTATTTCCCTTTTTCCAGTCACTGTGGGTTTCATCTGATAGCCATAATTTTTCAAGCACGATGAAGAGGCTCTCAGCAACCACATCAGCTACCTCTCTCAGAACCCCGGGATGCATATCATCTGGCCAAATGGACTTACGCAGATTTTCACAAGGAGGTGTTGGACTTGTTTCACTGTTATAGTGGGACAGAATATGCTCCCTTCACCCTCATCTAGAGGCTCAGTGTCCTAGCAGACATAGGAATCCTAACCACCAGTGAAGACTGAGGCAAAGCACTCACTGAGTACCTCAACTTTTACCATGTCTGAGGAAACCAGTCCTCCATCCTCATGGACAAGTGAAGACTGTGGCAAAGCACTTACTGAGCACCTGAGCTTTTACCATGTCTGACAAAGCCAGTTCTTCATCCTCTTTTATCAAAGGGGGAACACTCTCCTTAACCAGTCTCCCCCTGCCTATGTACCTTCTTGTTGTTTGTCACATCCCTTGCCATGTTCAGTTCCATCTATGCCTTGGCTTTCCTGATCTTATATGCAGGCAACACACCTCCCTATGGGATGAATCCAAATGGTATATCAGACTCTAGATTCCCCTCAGAAGGGAGTCTGCTGTTGATGATGTGGTAATACGGTGGGCAGTCTGACTCGTCTCAGGCAACTCCACCTAGCTAGATGCTTCAGAATCCTTTTTAACTTAGAGTCTCCTTTTTTTTTTTCATCATGATTAAATTACAAAACAAAGCTCTGATAGATGCATAACCCTCATAGAGATGTACAGCCTTCATAAATCTTTTATTTTTACATTTCACTGTTTATTGTAACAAAAAGACTCTCCTGTTGTGTCAGCAAACCTAATGTTAAATGCCAGTACAAAATTCAGCCAAAGAAAGGACTGCTGGAAATTCAACTGTTCAAACAGAAGAAGAAATGAGAAAGAGTATTTGTGGCACAAAGAACTGACAACTAATTAAACACTTGTTTGCAGACTAGACTTTCTAGGCTGGTGAGATTTTTATTCAAGCAACAGAGGTTAGGCTCAGCGCCACAGAATCCAATCTTAGATCACCATCAGATATGAGAATATTGTGAAAGTGTCGCTTAAAATTTCTAGCCCACACAGTTATGTCAGAATTTTTGCATATTGCCTCCTCTGTCTCTAAGAGCACAGTCCTACGGCTGTGCAAGCAACTCTGCGTGAGGGCTGCCAAGCGCTCCCCTCCCACCACGCCACCCACCTGTCCCCAGCCAGCACCTGTGGTCTTGCGACAGGAACCAGCCGGCTCAACCAGCACTGCGATGGACTCCACAGGGTCAGGCTTGGGGCAACCAGCTCTCTGATACCAAGTCTGATTGATTTTATACTACCTGACAAGCACACCTAAGGGCAGGCATGCTTGTTCATTAAAAAAAAAAGCTTCCTTCACAAGTTAAGTAGAACAGACAGCTCAGCACTCACGCAAATACAGAGTAAGATTGTCACTGCCTGAAATATGTATTTTTATTTGGATTAACTATCAAACATCTGCTAGCTTAGCTTCCATTTGCCTCTCTATTTTCTTTTTATTAAGAACAGGTAAACATTCATACGGAAACAGGATAGTTATGTCCAACATCTTTGTTTTTCTGTTCTGCCAAGTCACATTTCTAAATGAGAAACAACCACAGTATGGCCATTTGTTGATTTATCTCTCAGATTATGTTCTCACATTATATGTCACCATCTAATCTCAGCATGCTTATTGCACTGTATAACTTCCTTCTACAACTTTCCCATTATCAGGTGTGAAGATTTCATATGTCGCCTGGGCCTCCTAATTTTTCAAACTGCTTTTTTTATGACTATAAGTGAAATTCATGGAATACGTTTTATAGTAAATAAGCTGCTACAGTCAAGGGCTATTGAGTGACACATATTTTCCTTCCATTTTTTGATTGTGCTCTACTCAGCTATATTTTTTATACATGCAAAACCAAGCAAATCCGATAAATGTTTCCACAAGTGTTGTTCTTTGTTTTCTTTTCCTTTCAGAAATATCTTGTTCCTCTTACACCAGACCTTCATTTGTTCTGCATCCAAAAGAACAAGCCAGGAAGACCTGACAACCTCCTCAACTGATCCAAGGAATTGCTGCTGTGACTCCCAAGCCATCCATCCCTCATGCCACATTGCCGATCACCTACACAACTGCACTGTACGGAAGCTCTCTCAGCTGCACTTAATCAATCAGTAACACATTATTTCTTCATGCACCTGAACTACTGACATTCTGTAACTGACATTCTGTAACTGTAACTGCTTAGACAATGAAGCTGCTATATGAGCTGTTATATGAGGAAAATTTAAGACAGAGTATATGAAAAAACAGGTAATAGCAACCAGCACAACAGCACACATTAGCTGAACCATTAAATGAACAATTTCTAGAGACATCACAGTGAGGAAAAAAATGATTAGTTCTGCAGATATTTACAGGAGGTGCCAGTAAAGCATGCAGAAAGAAACAATAGAAGCATTCGAGAGAGAGCTCTGACCTAAATGGAGATTCATTTTTCCAGCAGTTGGAATATGCCACTACTGCCACTGTTTGCATCCTTCTCCCAGATGCTTTATGAAATGCTCCTGACTGAGGCTATCAGGTCTGTGCAGGCAGTGAAACAAGTGATCTCACCCCTAAAATCCCAGCATGGTCATCAGTGCCACAGAACTTATAACCTCCTCTGGCCTACTGGTGGTGTTTTCTTATGGGAGACTTCTGCTTGATCGCCTTCAAAATCAATCAGCTAAGTTTAGACCAAGTAAATTGATTTTGTGACACTGTCTGAAACTGGGTGCCAAATGTCCCTCACTGCTGTGACAAAATAGCTTGAAAAGTGTTAACATCCAACTGAATGGAAATGAAGAATTACAAATGGAGATTACTTTACTTAGCAGGTACATATGGATGATGTCTGTCCATATACAGTAAAAAGTACAGCAATTGCAGCTTGTTGAGAACACTGAAATTGAGAAACTAAAGTCTTACAAATAAGTATTCACAACAAATAATTGCAAGTTCTTACTGTAAACAACAGCTTAAATGCCTGAACACACATTGCTCTAAATAAACCCACACATCAGATTTTTATTTCTCCATCCATTCTCCAGAAAAATCTTTTTCATCCCAAGCCCCCAAGAGATCTGCCTGTGCTGTTGTCAGTAAGAAGCAAATAAAGCTCCTGCACTTATATAGCAGACAATCCATCTCACCAGTTTGTATTTGAGAGGGACTCTGTGACTTCTCCTTTAGATTTAAAGATGATTAGATTACTTTTTCTTACAGTTGATATAATTTAGAAGAAAGCATTTCTGTGTCTGACTAATACAAATCAAACTTCACTATTTCCAACGTATTTTTTTCCCAGTAAGAAAGATGGAAAAAACTTTTTCTGTCTATTCCTGTCAATTTTAAGTTATTTGTCCTCCATCTTCTGTTTTACTACAACTACTACTCTCATACATGTCTGCATTATCACTTTGCTAAGGAATCAGTCCTTCAGATGTTTAATTTATGATTCAACTCTGCAATTGTATATGTTGTTTAGAAAAATAAAACTTCATAATTTTGAAAGAACTAACAAAATTTATCCTCTCTCCATAAATTGCAACAAGTAATTCCACTTAAAATACACAGGACCATGAAAATAAATAAACAAACTTAGGGTATTAAACTACCAAAATCAAGGAAGAACAGTTGTGGAATCCACTTCATCTTGAAAATACTTAACAGATGAGCTGTTAAATGAATAGCCTTGAGCACCATTGATGAGGACAAAGGGCAATAACCTGGAGTTAAGAGTAAAATGTTTATACCAACAGTAAAGGAAGTGTCCAAACAGAGCAATTCAAGGACAAGAAATCTAAGTTCTACAGAGATTCCACAGATGTGATGGCATATACACAGAAATTCTTCTTTCAAGCAGAAAGAGATGTGTGTTTCTTGCTTCCCTTTATGTGTTTACATCACCTGAAGAGGAATTATTTAACCTAAAAGTACACTTACATGCTTACATTATAGTTACATTTAAAGTTTACAGAGAGCTCAGTGACAACATAACTGTGGGGAGTCAGTGTACACTAAACTCCTGACTGGACTACTTAGATTTTGAAACCAGCCAGATACACTGGGGTCTGGAACAGAACACCACTGATTTCACTTTGGATGTCCCACAGTCAGTACAACCACAAAATCTAAATCCACCTGCTGCTCCATCAAAACCAACCTGAGGCAAACTGAAAAGGTCTTACCTGTTTTCATCACGCCAGTTCTCTGTTTGCTTCTATCCATGCAGTCTTTCATTCCTGCAGAACCCCGTTAGCAGACCATCAAAGCTTGCTGGTCTAACTAAACCTAGACGTAGATGTGCACAACAGTTCAAGCAGGAACATACAAGCTAATTTTAAACTAACTCAGAAGAGTGGATCTCTCTGGAAGGCACCCACACTGCTTCTCTAGCAGGCTTTATAAACTGCTCCAGACCTGTGCTACTGCCACTTGAGCCAGCCAAACCCATGGGAGGTTTGATACATCTACCTATCCCCATTACAATAATGGTGTTATGTCAATACATTTCTGCTGTGATTTCCTGTTTTCACTGAAATTTTAATATAGGTCTGTGTTCTTAAGTCAAGCCTTTTGTCCACTGCAAGTTGAAAGACAAAGACACACTCTACAGCTAAGGTATCACACTGGTTTTCTGAAAGCTGTCTTTGCCAATCAGAAAAGTCACTCAATTTCAAAGATCACTGATGAACATCACCCAGAAAGATAAGCTGAAATCTCTTCCCAAAGCAGCTGAGAAGGATGAACAGATAAAAGGAGAAAAGGCTGGTTGTGTGTTAGGTCTAAAGAGAGGATCAGGAAAAAAAAAAAAAAAAAAGAAAAAGAAAAAAAAATCCAGCAGGATGTCTGCAAATGAACATGTGCTTATGGCAAAGGCTTGGAAAAACAGAATGCCAGGAGCTGCTACGGGGCATTGTACACATCAAGCCTCTGAAACGTCTGGACAAAACCAAGAGCCAAAGACGATCATTTAAGTTAAACTGTCATTTGTCCCGAATGGTTAATTCCAATGTTGCAAACGTCTACAATACATGTAACAATAAAAAGCAGGATTAACAAACAATGCATCTTCTTTTAGTGCACCAAAATCCTGTCATTCCTCCTTTTTGAAGCTTTAACTACTTTGTACTCACTGGATTAGAAGACTTGAGGACTTGCATACCTTCCAGACATGCCGAGCCTAACGACAACTTCCTTTACAAAGCAACAGACTCACAATGAATAAACAAACTTAAGCAGAAAGCCATCCTTCGCACAGAGAACTTAGTGGCAGATGCTATAAATTAGACGGAATACTCTTTAAGTAGCATTTCGTCCCTCTGAGCAACCGCACAGCACAACACAGAGCATCTACGGAAAGATTTATGTTTGAAAATCAAAGGGAGGGGTTTTGTTGTCGTTGTTTTTGTTGTTGTTTTGTTGTTTTTTTGACTCTCTGAAAAAAAAATAATTACCTAGGTCAAATGTACAGTTACAAATTTAAGATGACGACAGTTTCTAGCTGACATTTACATTAAATGCAAAACACGAATTTAAGGTCTGAATGTAAACTGTAAGAAGGACACAAGTCCAATGTATAGAAAACTCACACAGATACTAAATCAATAAATAAATAAGAGTATTTGTTACCATTTCTTCCATTTTAGTCTCATTCTCTTCTGAGAATGGGCTAAAGACACTGATTCGTAATTGGTGGTCAAATATATTCCCATGCCAATGGCGGTTCTGGAGAGAATTCTCACTTTACACGAAGTGCAGTGAGTGAGTTTAGAAAAGATCAGCTTTCCTGCAAACTGGAAGCTCACTAAATAGGATTAATTTGCTTTGTCAGCCAACTGGTCCTTTTCTCCCCTCATCTTGCATTTCCATGCTATTTACAGCAGAAAAGAGATTGAGGAGAAAACAGCGATTCCATTACAAATGCCTAGCGTTATCTAAAGACACTCAAGAGGAAAAGATACTCAGTGGCAACCTTTGACCCAAGGATAAACTTCACCACTAAATTACTTAACAATTTAATGAACGCAGGAAAAAGCCCAATAAATGTTTGACCAAAACACCGTCCATGCAGTCAATGTCACTTACTAAAAGTGACACCAAGATTTCTTATATTCAAAGCAGTATGTACTTCTACCAGGTGATCCAACTACAATTTCCAGAGCTTAATCTCCTTTATTAAGGTCAGGAATGGGCTACAGCTGAATTTTATGCAACTTTAAAGATTCATTTTACAGCTTTCTGTAGTAAAGCGTTTAGAAGCATTCAGTGTGGACTGATCCTTTATTTACTTCTCCACTAGTACTCTACCCGAAGAAATAAGACTTTATTTCACTGCAATGTTAGGGAGAAGTTTACAAATCACAGGCCTGCAAAATCACAGCACAGCATTACCATTTTTTTTCATTCCCAGATTTCAGTTGACATAATTTATGTATATGTTTTCAAAGACAACGTACTGCATACTCTGCAAGCCATGTGAGCATTACCTTTGGGTTGGATAAACATCCTTTCCCATTTAACAGTAAGGAGACGGAACAATTAAAGTAAACCTCAGGTCATGTTCCACCACACTGCGTACCCACAGTTCCACCACACTGACACACACCCTCTCTTCTGGCTCTGCTTTAAAGCCCGAGATAACATTTTCAAAAATAAACGATAAAATGAAACGTAGATGAACATCATCTGTTTACCGCTGAGCAAATCTAATTAACCAGAAGAAGACAGATAAGTAGTAGAAGTACATGAGTATTTATTGTTGTCACTATGGGCTCTCGACCGCAACGTAGAGATGGGAAAAATAAAAACAAAGTAAAAATTAAAAAAAAACGTCCATGCCACATTCCCACCATTAAGCGGTGCCGCGTGGAGCTGCGCTGTGCGGCCCGCTCCTGGCCGCTCCCAATGCAGCAGTCTTTCCAATGCGCGCACACCCGGGGACGGGGGCGGCCCAGGAAGCTGTACGGGGCCGGGCAAATTGACGTTCCCCCCTACTGTCCCTCCCAGAGGGGAATAAAGGCATCAGAAAAAATAAACTCGATGGGAGCGGACCCCAAACCTGCGAGAGGTAACGCGCTTCCCCCCTCTGGCCCCCCCACCACGACCTCGAGCTCTCTGCTGACCCGCTCCCTTCAAGGAAATGCAACAAATGGCAAGACCTGGGACCCAGCGCTGAGTAACAGGAAATATCGGCATCTGTCACCTCCCGGGGGGAGGTAAATGGATTAGCGAGAGCAACAAAGGGAAGAAAAGCCCTTTCAAACGTGCAATTGATTAACAAGTCCCCTCTAATCTGCAGCATCGCTGTTCTTCCTCAAAGACATCATCTCTCTCCTCTCGCACTTCGGTGCAGCTCAGCAGAGATCGGGAGCGCGCCTGGCCCCAGCCCGGTTCGGAGCGGTGCTCCCGCGCCACCTCCCGCGGTCCCCGGGAAGGGTTTGTGGGCAATGAGGAGGGGAGGGGGCAGATCTCCAGAGAGCGGTGTAAGGGGGAGATCAAAGAGCCGTGTCGGACAGCCCGACCTCCCCGCTGCATTTCACATTCCGGGGAAAATGAAAACGTTAAACCTCCTCCCCCTTCTGCTCCGAAAGAGCAGCGCGTCTGTAGCGTACGTGGAAGGAGGGGGGGAAATGTTTAAAAAAAAAAAAAAAAAAAAAAAAGTTATGCTGCGACTTTCAAAGGAGCTCTTATGGTTCCCCGCTCCCCGAGGTCTCTGCACATCCCAACGCTCCCCCGGCAGAACCAGCACCGACCCCCCACACCACCGCGGGGGCCAGGCACCGGGATGCCTGAGGCGCGCTGCCCCGGACGGGCGGACCCCCGGATACTGTCGGGAACGGGACACTCCGGAGCTGAGGCCCGGTGCCTCCATCTGTTGTGAGGACGGTTGGCGGGCCCTCGCCTGCTTTAACCCACCTCACCCCCCTGGTTCCCGCTGAGGTTCTGGCAACACTCAGCGGCCCAAATAATAACACATTATTATAACCGCTCCGATGGGAAGGCTGGAGGGCGGGCGGAGGGGAGGAGGAGGTTCTACTCCTCGCTACCTACCCTCGGCAAAAACAAAACCCCGAACTTTTCCTTTGTTTTCTCCCTCTCTTCCCCTCCCACCGCCCGCCTCCAGACGGCCCCGGTGCACGGAACGGAGAGGGACTGCCGGGGCGCCCGGGAAGGTACGGGGTCCGTGAGATCCCTCCCCGCCTTCACCTCCTGCCCTCCTTGCTGGTAAAAAACGTTACGTCGGGTCTCCAATTTGCAAAATAGATAAATAAACAGATAGATAGACAAATAAAATAAAATCGGTAATCAGCATCAACTTGGGATGCTGGCGCTCCACCAGCCTCAAGCGGGACGCACAACTTTCCTGGAAGAGAAAGCACCACCCCCCGGCTCTCTCCCGCTGAGTCCCCCCAAAAGCGGCGGTTCCCGCTTTCCCGGCGGTCACCCCTTACCTGCAGCGCGGAGGCGGAGGAGCACTGCGACGGCCAGCAGGGCCAGGAGACGCAGAGCGGCCACGGGGACCATCCTGCGATCAGTGCTGGTGCCTGCGGGCGGAGCGGCGGGGCGTAGTGCGGTGAGGAGCGATACGCTGCGGTGAGGAGCGGTGCGGTTGGCCCCGGCTCCCCAAGCGGGGAGGTGCGGTGTATGCTGCCGGCCTCGCACCGCCGCCCCAGCTCGCCTCTCCTGCTAACGGACTCACCCGGACTGGGGGGCGGGGGAAACCGCGCTCCTTTCCCCTCCTCCTCCTCCGCCTTCCCCAGCATCCCAACGTCACCGGGGACAAATCCGACACAGGGGAGGGGAGGGGAGGGGAGAGGCACCGAGGGGTGGCGGCCCCGGCGCTCCGGCACCCTCTACTGGGGGAGCACCTCCCGCGGCAGCATCTGGAGGGATGGGCTCGCCGGAGGCGGGACGACCCTCGAATCGCAAGGAATCTCCAACTAGAAAATTAACCTGGGGAGGTGGGAGAGAAGCGGTCGACAGCAGGGCTGCGGCTCCAGACTACCTCCTCCACCTCGCTGCGAAAACCAACGCCTTTTTGCACCCGCAAAACACAGAGGGAAAGCCCCGACAATGGCCGCGGTGGGAACGCGGGCCTGACATCCCCGTCTGAGGCCGCCGCTGCTCCGTTGAGGCGTCAAAAGTGATCGGGCTTCCTGCTCGTGGGCAGGAAGCGGTTCTTCTCGCAGCAAAGCTTCCAGACGCCTCAGCCGTGCTTTGTTATAAGGACGCTCTAAGTGTGATTCAAGTTTGCTTTCTAAATCCTTTTTAGTTTATATTTTTGGCACTTAAAGAAAGCAGAGCACTAAGATAGTGCAGAACCACAAGCAGGCGTCTGCGAATGGTTCCACAAACTTGAACGGCAGTCACCTCTTAGTTTACCACACTTTGAATTGAATTGGAAAACCTTCAGAAATACAGCATTCCCATCACTTTAGACTTTGATTCTTAGGATCTGATGATGAACAATGCTGAATATATACAAAACTGTTTTGATGTCTTTCCCATATCAAGCTCTAAATTTACACTAATTTAAGAGTTATTCACCTACATTACATTACAGTTACTTATTGCAAACACAGGCTACGAAACAGTATTTTCTTCTTGCATCTTGTTTCCTTCCTCTTAGTTCTCCATTTCCATCTTGAAAATTCCTCTGGCACCTGGGGATAACAAAGGGAGGTCCTGATCCCTCTTTCTAGGAATGCGGGATGGCTGAACTCAGTCCTTTGCCATCACAACAACACGTTTTATAATCCCTTTCGTAAACATATGAAACCAAATTTAAGAGTACTTAAGTCTTTTTTTAAAATAAGTTCCACCCTTGCGACTAGAAGACTACTCCAGATGCTTCCTCTTCAATAGCCGGACAGCTACACCCACAGTGGCCAACAGAAACTTTCTGTTCATAGCCCTTACATCTAATGCCACTGTTAACCTTTCCATTCACGTCTTCCCCCTTTCTGTTGTATGAAGTGACCACAAACATCCTCCAAATTTTATTTTACTACACAAATAAAACTTAAATTTTAAAATTTCCTCTGAAGTGATAACCGCGCTCCCCAGTCCCACCCCCACCCTCTTCTCTTGATCCCTGCATTTTTGGAAGTCTGATCTCTTTCTGAAGTGGTGGTAGAGTTCTGAGTAGTACTGTCTCTTCCACAGCACTTTCCTTTCTGTGCTGGGTAGGATGTACCTCTGGTGGTTACAACACCTTCCTGCTGATAGATATCCTGTGATGTACTAGAAAATCTGCACCTCCTCTTTATTGGTTCCAGTGCATACCTAACAGCTGAGAACTGCATAAAAATGCCAAGTGTCAGTCCTTCCCACTTCTTTCATTCTATTTTTTATCTCAGATTATCAATATCAGTTCTTTCTTCAAGATAAGCTACTCCGTCAAGAAAGGCTCTGTGTCAGCAAAAAGTATTTGCCTGCATGTTGATAACATGCCTGAAGGTTTTACTCAAAATAAACAAATCTGTAGTTTGCATCAGAGATCAACAGCTAAGAGAATCCTTCCACTTAATATTCTCCAAGTCAATATTTCTCCTTTTTCTCCCTTCTGCCACCTCCTTCTTGCGGTGTATCTATGAATCATCTTCATCCTAACCTGTAATGTTTTGTGGAGGTCTATCAGAGATTTAATCCAGTCCAGGTGAATGAGACTTATTTACCGCTATTGGTTTTTGAAAGCCAGTTCAAGGAACCTTTGAAGTTCTCCTCAAGTTAGTGTATCTGTTTAGTAAATACATTTTATTTTATACACATCCATGATGTCATCTCAGTTCTTCCTCCAAACTCAGTCCTCAAGCTTTGTGAATTCCTGATCCCAGGCTAAGGGATCTGTAGGTATCCAGATGACTTTTTCCTATCTCTTAATAAATACCAGCCACAGAGGCCAACAAAGTCTGTGTCTCAGGAAAAATGAGCAAGTCTGCATCACCACATGGAATGGAGCATGAAGACCAGATTAAACAGTTGGAGGGCAAACAACCCTAACTAGACCAGCAGGGTAAAGGTATTTCTTCCTTCTCTTTTCCCTAATTTTTTCTTCCCAAATCCTGGTGGTGCTGCTGTTTGGCTGTGATGACAAGCACACTTTGTGGTAATGCGATTCATTTTCTAGTGAAGGGTAATAGATGAGCTCAGTGCCAGCATGTCCAAGATACTGAACAAGAGACAGTGCTGTGACTTTTACAGTGAAATTTAACCAGTACAAATCCTGGCAGTTACCTGCCAAAAGCTTTCGAGGCCTGAGTCTGTGTTCTAGAGCTCACACTTGTTCATTTGGGTTTCTTACTTTCTAAACCAGGGAAAACTGCTTGCCTAAATGAGCCTTATTTAAGAAAATAATTCAAAGATAATATATTTCTTTCCCTCTCATGTTCTCAAAAAACAAAAATCTTACAGAAATAATTAGGATATAGATTCACATATTTTTGCATTTCAGAACACATTAGGATTTGATAGAAATTTCAGCTGGGAATGATTATTATATTATGTTTGTTAAGTGACTAAAGCAAATTGGACTTTGAGAGTTAGTCTCCTTCACAGCCACAAGTGATTTTGTCACTGACCACAAAAATTGTCATTTCATATTTCACAGTTGCAGGGAGAATCACTTGCCAGAACTGAGGTGATGTCATTACAGGGAAGAAACCACAGTATGAATTCTTGCTTTTCATTGTGACGAAAAATGGACAACTGCACATTTCTTCTGTATTGGTTCACCCCACTTACATAAGCCAGCAGAGTGCTCATTTATGTTCTGTAGCATATGGCCCCAAACTGTTCTGTTGCTGTTCGACAAAGAAAAAGCTGTGCATGTATTTGTTTGCATGGCCATATGGCATATGCCTGATATGTGCAACAGGGAAAGTTAGAACTCTTCCTGAGCTGGCTTGGAAATCCCTGATGGAGCCTGGATGAATTGCATTTTTTACCTGTCCAATAAGATCATACTCACCTGAGGGTGTAAGCAACATGTGGTGTCTTTAGATGAGGGTCTTCTTAGTCCTTTCAGTCATAAAAGCAGAAAAAGAAAGGGCCAAATGTTTTCCCTCTTTCTCTTTCGGTATTCCTACAGTTAAAATGATTAGAGAATGACTTAGTGAAACCTAGAATGTGAAAAAAGATGAGGATACAGTACCTCTTACACACACTAAGCAAGAGAGTGAATATCTGAATCAATGAATTGGATTTAGAATACAATGAATCTTTGAAGTGGCTATGATTACAGTAAAGAGTGGTTGTGGCATTTAGTCTTTCATTTCCTCCAAGTAAAACTAAGAGTTTTTTTCTTTTCATGCAGTTGTTGTTACCATTCATTGTACGTTGTACTGAAACCCTTCTGTTCATTCCTTTTAGCAGTTTGTGTCAGCCATCATTATGGCACTTGAACACCAGCCCTGTAGAAAAAAAATGCAAACAATTAAAACTGTAATTTTTTAGCTGACATAAATCCCAAAACAATGAATTTCTTGTTCTAGATGTTAGGCTGGAGCACCAACATTTAGATTGTTTGGCAGATTTCAAAGTAAACCGTTTTCTAAATTCACTTAACAGCCTGACTTGTTAAATTAATACAGAAATACAAGTCCATTTCTGAAAATTTCAGAACTAGGATATTATGTTACATACACAGTACATAATGTGCAGTATGCAAAGCAACACTGAAACCTAGTCAAGAAGATATCTTAGAGCTCTGTCAGTGGACATAGGAGAAAACAGCACACAAGGTCAGATAAAATGTGGTTTAATTTCAAATACATCAAATCTTTTCAAGCCTCCATAAAACCCTATATTGTTTTATTTTAAGATCAACATCTAGACATGAAATTGTCCAACAAGCACTGAATTGAAATAGGAATTTAAAAGTTAGCATCCAAACAGTTGTTTACAGAGAGGGCTCTTTCAAGAGCATTTATGTGAATATCAGTGCCTCTGTGACAGCTGTGGCAGGCACTGGGATGATGTGTGCAAAGAAATGGCTGTTTGATACGTTTCTGTTTTTTAAAGCTAGCCTTAGCTGGAGAACAGGCCATCTTCAATACTGGCACTCCAGGATTCAGGGCCACAACAAAGAGGAACCAAAACTTGTATGTTCTGTTCCCAAGTGCACTGAAGAGTTCTCCAGATAGGAAACAAGTCATTGCAGCTTGTCAAAAATGCATCAAGGACTATCTTGGCTTTTAAAAATATAGATGGATATACTTGAGAAAGAGGCAAAATCTGGAGAGTTTATAAGCAAGCAGCACAAGCTGCTACTGCATGTGCCATGGAATGAGTTTTCTTGTAACTCCTCTGCCCTTGGAAACACAAAGACCCGACGGACAACAAACATTGTAGAAGAGCCAAGCAAAATACATTGCAGCTCTGCACCAGGAATCTGTCATGTGACAGAGTGAAATTTCTCTCCTTTCCTCATCTCCCCTCACACTCAGGGGCACATATGGCATACACACATAAAGGAGTGAGAGCTACCAAGGGAAGAACTTCAAAGATAACACAGAAACAGTAATGTAAACATGTATACAAGTGAAATTCATTCAGAATTACTGTGTTTAATGGCACAGAGCAGATGAGTGCTGCTGGCTTTCAGTACACATTCCCAAGTGTTCTTCCTTTGGTTTATAACACTTTGAGGAAGAACATCTGTCACATTTTCTCCTTCTGTCATCCACATTTTTAACTTCAGACTTGTGAAAAGTAAATTCAGATCACTAATCAATTTTAAAATGCCTGTGATGCCCTAAACCAATGGTTTACTAAATCACACTCACAGAGCAGTATGCTTACTGAGTAAGAAGGTGAGAATGACACGAACTTGCATAAATACACAAGCACAAATATAACTACTTAACACACATGCACAAAATTAACAGGCAACATAGGTAAAGAATTTAGACTGAAAAAAAGTTAAGGAAGGTATGATTGCAAAGAATTCTGAAACATTTTAATGACCACATAAATCTGTTTCACCCCAGAGCTATTCGTAAGGCCTGTCAGCAGGAGAGAAAACAACTGGATCCCAAAGTCCCACACAGATCATTGAAGTTCTCTTCTATCAAAAGGCATAGAGATAGCCAGTAAAATTACTGTGACATATACTTTTTCATATATAACTGCATTCTTACACTATGTCTCAATCAGTTGTCCAGTGGTTTTGACCTTGCAGGACCACTACTCATTGCACAGAACTTTTTCCTTTTGTTTTGCTTTCTCTTTGTCTACCAGTCCCATAAACACAAAGTTTATCAAAACTGAAAAGTAGGAAATATCTTGTCATTTAAGGATACTCTTTATCTGATCCTGTTCTCTTCTGTTGGAATTGTAACAATTCGAACAGCAGTTCCCTACACAAATAAATAAAAAACAGCCTACGTCTTTTCTGACCATCTTCTAGAACTTCTTCATTTTTACTAAAGTGGATTTTTAAGTACCTAATTATCCCATCTAATCTGTACAGTTGTGATCTTCAAATTCTACAAGTACATAAACCTTACCTATATATATTTCTCCCTTACCTAGATGTATTTATATGACCCTTGACATCCAGTGTCTTTAATTCACCAAAGTGACATAACAGTATTGGAGACTTATCAATGGCAAAGAAGCAGTTCCTACCTCACATTAGGTTTAAATTGCAGGCCTGATCTGATCTGCTAAGGGAGACAGGTTGTTGCTTCTGACTACAGGGATACACTAGATAACTCTCCTGAATGAAATGGTCTTATCTACATGTGTAACATATGTAGAAGGGACTGAAGGACCATGTTTTTTTGTCTAATCTGAGGCTCCACATACAGAGATCAGCACATCTAGCTTAGATTTAATCTGTTTTCTTCACTTTGATTAAAAAGTCCAGAAGGGATTACTAGATCAGCCACTACCACTGTCCCATAACAACTGTAACATCACTCATGTAAAATGGGTCAGAAAACCTGCTTTTGTTCTTATATTGTTCAGGAGCTGCTGCACCAAAGATTTGATGGACGTTTACATGACTTACATAATATCAGCTGCTGTCCTGTGCGAGTGTTCACCTTCCTCTCAAGAGAGCCTCCTAGTTGAACGCTTCTCGACTTTTCCATTCCTAATCTACCATAACAGCAGCAGTCAACTTTTTACAACAAATATGTAATTAAATTAAATGGCACAGTTAAATTAGACTCAGATGCTCAGCACTATTGCACAGACTTAATGATATCTTTCAGGCACCAGTACCATTTTTGTGGATAAGAGTTCATCTAAAAAATCTCAGCATGTGCCAGTTGTTGCCTTGTGCAACGGTTAACATTATGCAATGCTGGCCAGACAGAAGTTAGACCCTGAGCAAAACTGTCCTTTGTCAGGACAGTGCCAGCAATCAACCAAGAAAAATAGGAAGCGGAGAAAAAAGAACAGCTCATTTCCAACTTAGTGCTGAAGCCCCTGGGGAACGCCAAGGATAACTGGGGAAAGTATGAACAGCACTTTGTCTGCAAGTTATGGATAATAGGAAAAACAAAGACAATGGAAGATAATATTATTTCTCTGTGTGGTTGGTTCTGAAGTACTTGATATTTATAGCAGTTAAGTTAGACAGGAAGGCATAAACTGATTTGGCCAAAAAGTCCCTATTTAGTCTTTAATATAAAACACATGAAGGTGGCGTAGTTAAACTTGGCATTTCTACATTTGTATAGCTTTTAGTTCAACAAGAAGAGAGGAAAGATGGCAAAGATAATTGTAATTGTTGAAAGGGCATGAAAGAAATCAGCAGAATTTGTTTTATAGTGACATACAGTGCACAGGGCTGCTCACACAGAAATGAATGTGGATGGTGCAGACTGCTTCTGAGCAACATATGGCACTAGAAATAAAACCTATCAAATAAACAAATCCTAGTAGAACAACTGAACTATAAGAAATCACTTCTGAATATATGTTCTTTAACAGAACTGCCACCAATGAGGCTTAACGTGAAAGCTACAGCTTGCCTTGTTGAGGAAGATTCTTTGTGAGGAAGAGCAAGAGTCTAAGCTCCTAGAATGTGGACTTTGTACAAGGGGTATCTACATAGATTAGCACAAAAATAATGCTTCCTATTTATTTCCATGGAAACTACAACAGATGCAAAGGGCACTGGAACAGTATTTGATAGAGCAAATTCTCAGCTACAAAACACTATTTTTCAGCATAGCCATCACCATTAGCTATGCATTTGCCAGCAGTAAACAAGAGCCTGCATGCTTTACTCATAAAAATCTGCACCAGTGGAGCTGACCCACTGTTGCTGTCATCACTGCTGAAACACAGCACCTCACCTCACTGTGCTCACACCCACTGTTTAGACTTCATAAATGTTTAGCAAGTATCAGTGAATGTTAGTGGGTGCCATTTTTTCCACACAGGGGGTGTGTACCATGGTAAGGCAGTAGAGGCTGAACCTTACCACAAATATTCTGTAAAATATTGTTGCCATGTGACAGAGTTCAGCAGAAGGGCATTTGGACAGAATGCTGTTGTATATGGAAGTACATTAGAAGAAATGGCATGGAACTGAATTCCTCCATGTGGAAAAAAAACTGTACCCGTTGACAATAATCAATGCTTGCTAAATGTTTGTGGAGAACAAAGGGACCTGGGGGTGTTGGTTGATGCTCAGCTGAACATGAGTTGACGGTGTGCCCAATTGGCCAGGAGGACCAATACCATCGTGGCCTGCATCAGAAATAGTGTGGCCAGCAGGAGCAGAGAGGTAATCATCCCTCTGTACTCAGCTCTGGTGAGGCTGCACCTCAAGTATTGTGTTCAGTTTTGGGCCACTCGCTGCAAGAAAGACATCGAGGCCCTGGAATGTGTCCAGAGGAGGGCAAGGAAACTGGTGAGGGGTCTGGATCACAAGTCTTATGAGGAGAGGCTGAGGAAGCTGGGATTGTTTAGTCTGGAGAAGAGGAGGCTCAAGGGAGACCTCATTGCACTCTACAACTTCCTGAAGGGAGGTTGTGATGAGGAGGAGTTTGGTTTCTTATCCCAGACAACAAACAGGACCCAAGGAAATGGCCGCAAGTTGTACCAGAGGATGTTTAGATTAGACATAAGGAAAAACTTTTTCTCTCAGAAAGTGGTCAGGCACTGGAATGGCTGCCCAGGGAGTTGGTGGAGTTGCCATCCCTGGCAGTGTTCATGCGTTGGATGAGGAGCTACAAGATATGCTTTAGTGGCTTGTGGTAGCAACAGTACTGGGAGGATGGTTGGACTAGATGATCTTGTAGGTCCTTTCCAACCTTGTGATTCTGTGATTCTATGATTCTATGAACCTATGATCAGTGGCTGTGAGCACAGTGAGACAGTGGGTGATGTGAGTTGGCAGTGGCCATGGCAATGTGAACAATAAGCAACACTGTGTCTGGCCATGCACAACTGTCACATCATTAAGTGAAGAGCTTCTCATTCAGCTAATCGGCAAAAATTGGCATACTACTACTGGGGAACTGTGTACAGCGTTAAAAACTGGCTTCAATACATTGGAAACAGTGGAAATTCTGGAATATCACAAAATTTGTGCCAGGTGGGTCCTACATATGCTCACACAGGAAAAGAAATAATATGCGAGTTTGTCAGGATCTATTGAACCAATACGAGACTGAAGGTGACAGTTTCCTTGATGGTATTATTACCAGTGACCAGAGTTCATGTCGCCAGTATGAGCTAGAGTCAAAATGGCAGTCCATGGAGTGGCAGCATGTGATTTCCCCATTGAAGAAAACATTCAAGAGGCAGCTCTCAGCAGATAAAATTATATGAGCTATCTTTTGGGACAGACAAGAAAGAAGAGATCCATTAGCTCTGTCTGCTACCCTGTGACACTAACTAAGCTGAAGGCTTGAAATTTCAGAGCCAGGCTAAAGACAACAACTTTTCTCTTACAACATGTTAACACCAGGGCAGTTTGAAAACCATGGAGCACACTGCTAATCTTGGTTGGACTGTCCTACTGCATTCATCCTGTAAGCCTGATTTGACACATTCTGACTTCCATCTATTTGAGTCAATGAAAAGTGGACAGTGTGAGTAACACTTTCCTAGCATCAACAACACCATCATAGTAGTTCTGAAGCAGTGGGTCATCTTCACTTCTGCAGATCTTTAGGAATGCAGCATGCAGGCTTTTATTTATTACTAGTGAAAATACACAGCTAGTGGCATTGACTACACTGAAGAAGTGTTCTGTAGCTGAGAATTTGCTCTACTAAATGGTGTTGCAGTGTCCTTTCTATCTGTTGTAGCTTCCATGGAAAAACTGCGGTACCGCAAACTCAGTTTTATACTGATATGTGTGTATTACTGAAATAAAGAATATTACAAGATCTTCTTTTGCAATCAACCACTCATACCCCAAAACTACAATCTCCCACCTCTTCTTCTTTTTATTTTTATTTTTTTAATTATTTGAAAGCAATGCACAAATTCATTTAAGCAAAATGAAAATACAGTTAATGATGCAGAAAGGAGACATAAGAAATATAGTTTTGCACATATACATCGTATTTCCAGTCTGTTTACATTTGGATTTCCAAAAATTATCCATGTATTTTCAGGCAATAAAATTCCAAGAAATGTCTATGCAAAATAAAAATATTTTTCTCAGGCACACCATGACTGAGTAATTCTGCTCTTGGAAATAGAATTTTTGTTCTTTTAATTTTTACCTTTACCATGTTGAATCACAGAAATTAAACAACTATTGGCAAGAATCCCAGGCCAAAGGCTATTCAAAAAACCTTAATGTCTTTAGCATCAGTAGTAATGCCAACGGGACCGTGATGCTTAAGACTTTCACGTCAGCCTTCCTACCACCTACAATAAACTCCATATGATTTGTACTGTTTATTTAGTTGTATAAAAGGCCAAGCTGATTTCTAGAAGTATTTCAATTTTTATTAGCATCAGCAGGAATTACATACATACATCAGTTGTAGGATATACTCTAAAAGAATCCATTTTTTAGTCAAAAGCAGATCTAAAGACAGATTTCTATCATGGCATTTTACTCAAGGGTTTTGATTTGATCCATGCTCAACAGGGGTGCTTGTTTATTGAAACCATGTGGAATCTGCTTGGTATGTAGGGAATAATATTGCTGCTGTCAGCATTTGCTTAAAAAATCTGATGCAATATGTTATAAGGAAGATTTGAACAATCATAACTAAGATTTGTTGGGAAAACTTGAAACAAAGGATTGAATAAAGTTGAAAACTTATGGAAACAATAAAATCTGAAATGTTATAAGAAGAAACTTAGTGTCCACATGGGAACTGTCCTACAACCTTGGCAAATTTTAATCAGACGTCTAACAAAAGTAATGTAACTAACTTTTATATAAACAAAAATATGCATACCTTCCAATAAAGGGATTAAACATTACAGTTAATGATTTTTTAGGACTACTATAGGTAGGAATACCTGGTGCAATCTAATGGCATCAAGCTTTTAGAAAAATTGCATAGCCAACAAGCAGAATGGTTTCCAATACATTTTTATTCCAGGTCACTGTTCACTACTTTTCATCACAAAGACTAAATTTACAGTAAAATTTACAACATAATACTACTGGTTCTATTCTGTCTAGCTTTATTTGGTCTTATTAAACCACAGAAGAGACTTCTCCATCTAGAACACATAAACTGATATCCATCCTGTTCAGAACAGCTTGTCATATTTAAACTTAACTAAAAGCTTTTACTATCAACACCCATATATATTGGGACAATTTGGTATTTAGACAGGTCTGCCAGAAGTTATGGAAGAGTTCAGATGAAACAGTTGTTTCCCAAAGTAATCTAAAGCATTACTGTAAATTATACAGCAGAGTCTGAGGACATAAGACCTAGAAATAGAAATCTGTCTCATAAATAATACCTTGCAATTTCTAAATCTCTGCATTAACAATTTTCAAACTCTTACAGAAACACAAACATATACAACCTTAAGTTAAAAAACCAACAACTGTGTAAGTACGTACTAGAAGTGAAGAAACTAAACCCTTAGGGACATTGACCAACATTTTATGGAAATTGTGACAGTATAAAAATAAACCCTTCATTTTAGACCAGGTTATGAAAATTCAAATTCTTCATCTTTTGGTCTGTGCCTTAGAAGACTGGGTTAATCTTTGTGACAATCCTTCATTCTCTATTCAAGCAGTGAAGTTTTCTCTGCTGAACTCAATCAGCATTAGTTCTAACATCTTGAGAGCCTAAGTAATTGTTGAAGGCATGGGAAAAGAAGTACACAAAATCAGCTAAATATTTGGCTCTGCACAATTTCAATTTGTGCTTTCAGTTCATATTACTAGCCCTTCAGCTCCAAACAATAGTAACCCACTACAGAATAATGGAGTTATTGCAAAACACCAAAGTAAAGACAACTGGATGAAATTCTGTCCCCTGATTTTATGAGATTGAAGAGGGATCAGGAGACCCTGCCTTGTTCTGCACTGAGATTTATCTCATGTTGTGGCCTCCTGGATGGGAACACAGAACACAGCCCTTACACTGCAGGTTATTCCTTCGTACTACTAGCAAGGAGCAACACTGCCTCATTCAGAGCCATGAGAGAGTCTCTGCGAAGTACTGTGCCCTGCATAAGATGACCTAGTGATTCTCAAGCTGAAAACTCAACCTTTTAGGAACCATTGGCGTAATTGTTTCTCAGCAACAAAGGTGGTCCAAATAAAGGTGAAGAACTTGCTTCTCTGGTAATGAATTTAAGGAATATATATATATTATAAATAAATAAATAAATAAATCTACTACTGGTTTATCTACCAGGTACAAAGTGATCAAAGGAGATCACTTAGGAGAATCTTAAGAGTATGTCTTAATATACAGCATACACTGTTTTCAATGGAAGAAATGACATAAAATGTATTTCAGAGAGTAAAATATATTCTGTATTATTTATTCTGACTATAAGTAAATAAAATAAAACCAGCACTACAGGACTTGACCACTAAAGGGGTCTGGTGTCCGTTGATTGCTTTTGCATGTTCAAGATCATCAAGATCCTAAGAAGAAGAATCAGTGCTCTAAAATGAAGTAAAGTCCCATTTCTTAAGGCTGTTCTCTAGTATGCTGTAGGCATCAATCTGAGAACAAGTTCATGACCCAAACAGACTACAGTGTGATCCATTATGGCTAGTCTGTTGCAGATTTTGTCCAGTGGAAGACTTTTAGTATCAGCAAGACTAGATTCTACCACTAGCAATTGTTATGTACTTGATTCTGGTTCAGAACAGTTTACAGAGACTTTTGAGATCCCTTCTAAAATCTCCTTTTTGTAAACACTAATATGGATGCAATTATTAATACATATAGAAAAGTATTTTAAAAGCCCACAGCTACAGTGAAAGTTGAATTCTACCACAACAGACAAATGTTTTTCACAGATATGAGCAAGCACTGGAGTACCCAAATCTGATTATGAAGAGGAATAGAATAAGATTAAGACCAAATTTGTGACCTCAAAATTTAAAAAAAATTCTGACTGTTTTAAGTTATAGTTACTATTATTTTTCAGAACATAGAGTTCAAAACAAATGAACATCAAAGACCTTTTTTGAAGGGACAAGGGACATATTAGTATTAACTTAGGACAAGGGTTTGGTGACAGCACGTTCTACAGTTCTGCTGGCAGAAGAAAAAGGTAGCTCAATTGTGATTTTGTCTATCCTAGTGGTTAACCCAGACACACTTGTTTCCTCTTCTTTTTGGCTTCAACATAACAACATTTTGCCAAAGTTCTGCCAAGAATTTGGTATAATCTAATAGTAACAACAAATTTGGTATGATTTAATAAGGGATATACATAACAGGGGAAAAAAAATAGAAAGCTCAAATATTTTGCTCACTTTTACCAATGAAAAGGTTTCTTCAGAAACTTTTCAATGTCAGTTTCCATTTCTTTCACTTCTATCTTTATGGAATATAGATATATTTTTTTACATAATATCACTTATTAAAAAGTGATGGAGCAACAGTGAGAAACAATAAATGTATTGATGGTATATTAAATTTTACTCAGTGCCTAATTCTTAGCTTAAACAGCCAGTTTCCAAAACACACAAAAAAAGGACAAACATCATCTAGGAATCCTGGTCTTTCTCCTTAGAAATATTTCTCCCACCTACCATATATCTAGGCTGCTTATACAATATACTGGACATCTATTTTTTGTGTTAGATATTAGGGCACAACATTTCTAAAAATACATTGCTGTAGGGCTGTTACTGATCACAGACCACAGAACCATCAGACATGGTACTAAAATACACAGGTCACATATCTTTTAGAGGTAACATTCTAGTCTCTTTGACTACTGATCAGTAGTGGTATAGTTCTCAAAAGTGTCCTTGCTGTAAGACAACATATGAATACTCTTAATTTAAAGACACAGTCTCCACAGTTATCCACTGCATAACACAATCACAACATGGCCAAACACTGCAGATAAGGGAAGGCAACCAGTGTCATTTACCTGTACTTGTGCAAGGCCTTTGACACGGTCCCCCACCACATCCTTATCTCCAGACTGGAAAGATGTAGATTTGATCGGTGGACCACCTGGTGGATAAGGAATTGGTTGAAAGGACACAGACAAAAGATGGTGATTAATCGTTCTGTGTCTGGGTGGAGGCTGGTAAGCGGTGTCCACCAGGTGTCTGTCCTGGGACCAGTGCTCTTTTACATCTTTATCAGTGACATCAGTGATGGAATTGAGTGCACCCTCAGCAAGTTTGCTGACGACCCCAAACTGAGTGGTGTCGCTGAAACAGCAGAAGGAAGTGATGCCATTCAGAGGGACCTCAGCAGACTTGAAAGGTAGGCCTGGGTGAGTCTAATGAGGTTAGAACACAACAAAGTGCAAGGTTTTGCACTTGGGCCAGAGGAATCCCAGGCATATATGCAGACTGGAAGGAGCGGTCCTTGAGAGTAGCCATACAGAGGACCTGGGGATGCTGGTGGATGAAAAACATAATGTGATCCAGCTGCAGCTTGGAAAGCAAATGGTATCCTGGGATCCATCAGAAAAGGGGTGGATAGCAGAGACAGGGAGGTGACTGTCCCTCTCTACTCTGCCCTTGTGAGTCCCCATTTGGAGTAGTGCATCTAGGTTTGGGGCACTCAGAACAAGAAAGACAGGGAACTGTTGGAGGGGGTACAGAGGAGGCCCACGAAAGTGACCACAGGGCTGGAGCACCTCCCCTACAAAGACAGGCTGAGGGAGTTGGGCTTGCTCATCCTGAAGAAGAGAAGCCTGTGGGAAGACCTCACTGCAGCCTTCCAGTATCTGAAGTGAGCCTATAAACAGGAGGGAGTCAACTCTTTGAAAGTGTAAATAGTAGCAGGACAAGGGGAATGGTTTTAAACTGAAGGATGGAAGATTTGGTTTGAGTATCAGGGGGAAGTTATTTACAGAGAGTGGTGAGGTGCTGGAACAGACTGCCCAGAGAGGTTGTGTGTGCCCCATCCATGGAGGTATTCAAAACCAGGTTGGATGGGGTCCTGGGCAGCCTGGTCTAGTATTAAAAGGAGAGGCTGGCAGCCCTGCCTGAGGCAGGGGAGTTGGAGCCTGGTGATCCTTGAGGTCCCTTCCAACCCAAGCCATTCTATGATTCTAAGAAATAAAGTTTGTATGATGTGAACAAAATACTCTTAAAAGATAGAAAGTGAATCTCATTTCAGTAATCAGTTCTGCACTGGCAGCACACATTTTCTGATTTGTTTACTTTTAGTGATCTATGTCTTGTTTAGTCCCTGACACAGTACAATTGCATTGTTTCAATACATAATTTGTTATACCCCAGCTCTCAGTATTCATCATTTCTGATGACCACAGTAAGTCACCTAGGGATAAGCACTGCACCCACAGCAAAACAAAATTTGAGATCCAAATACCTGTCTATCAGGTATTTCAGAATAACTGTTTGATGACCCTAAGTAATAAGCTGAAACAGGAGAGACATGAATTCAGAGGGGTTATGAGGATATGGGTGCATCTTTAACTTACATATGCTCCAGGCACCCTACATTCACAAGTATTGTGCATTCTCAAATGCTACAGCAAAGCACAGATCCTAAGTAACTGCAGAAATTAGTATAAAGCATGCACAAACTGCTGATGTGATCAGTGTGACGCTCTTCATTTTTATCATTACAGGTCATTTTCCATTGCAGAGACTTCAGAAGCTTGGGTAGTGCTGGTACTTGTTGTTCTTTGTTTAGTTTAATTTTATTTTTTTATTTTTTTATTTTTTTTTAAATTGCAGATGTTGGGGGAAAAAAGCCTACAATGGACGGAGACCATAGTTTGAGTATAAATAATGACTCAGACAACTGTTTTTTATTTTCATTTTTGTTTTCACTGATTGAGAATGTAAATTGTACTTCAGTGCTATTGTGCTTTGTTCTCCCTCTCTGTGAAAATGTGTTCTGCATTAAAGTGCATGGATAAACTAGAACAGCTCCAAATATCACCCTTCAGCTTTTGTATAACACAAGAGCCAAGAAAAGATAGAGAATGTGGTTTTATGACCAACAGATGGTGTAATTGGTATCATAGATGTTTTTATGTCAGGGGGTCTTAGGTTCATTCTCCATCTGGAGCCTTCTCAGATGTGTAGCTAAATGATTAAAGAAGCCATATTGGGTCAAAAACACAACCACCTGCCTGAGGGTAAATGTATTGCTTTCTTGATCTTGCTGCTATACTGCAATTGCCTTCCATATTATAGTTCTCAAGTCAATCAACACAGCACTTAGTACAAACAGTACTCAACTATTCAGTATCAGTTCGTTTATACCGTTCAAGATTTCAAACACTTGATAAACCTCACAAAAATCCAGGTTTGCTTATTTGATCAAAAGGGTATTAAGACTTGGACTGATAAGTTATAGCAACAGGCCAAAACCCAAGGGGAAGGAAACAAGTTTCCTTCAGATTCAGCACTGGTCAGTAAGTCAAGGAGGCTTACACATTCCAATCCGAATTAAACACATTTGCATTCAGATAGTAAAAAGCACTGTTATTACTCAGTGCAATAACTTCAGCTACAGTTTCTGAATTGAGATGAGAAAACCCACACACAAAAAAGTTCAGATCCTACAAAATAAGGGTTATACACAGTGTGTTTGGCTAAAAGGGGTTATAGATGAATTACAACAAATGATTGATACACATGATGATGTCACCAGTTTGCTCTCCTTATGGGGTAAGTATTAGCAGCAGTAAGTGCACAAAATCAGTGAAACCCTATTTTTATGATTCCACACACTCTTACAGTTTTATGCTCACAGTGCACTGAACTTGCCTGAGGTATATCATGATTCAGCTGTTCTCCATAGCAGTACTGATATCAGGAACCTTACATGACTAATGATGCAAACAAGTATAATGTTCCTAATTAACACCCATGGAAGTTACCACAGTTTCATGTCTCTTCACTGTGAAAGATCCTGTTACTGTTCACAACCTCTGGAGAAAAGCACTCCCGTGCCAGACAGAAACAGGTAACAATACTAAAAAATTAAAATATTTTCCATTATTGAATCTCATATGCCCATACATAAAAATACAGTAAATTCAACAACTCTAAATTTCAAAACTCTCCCTTATACCAAAGATTTCCCCATGGTAATGGAAACGCTGGTATTTATAATATAAGCTTTAAAATAATTAAGAAGTGAATGTTAAGCATACCGGTTTATTTTCAAAATTTAACATAAACCCTACAATTTTAGGTGAACACAAATTTCATGAAATGCGTAATCTCTTCACTGACTGAAAGTTCCCCTTTTCCTTTATGGTTGAACTGACAGAATTCTGCATCTGTGGCCTTTTCCTCAGGTCCTGTTTGTTGTCTGGGATAAGAGATCAAACCCTTCCTCATCACAACATCCCTTCAGGAAGTTGTAGAGTGCAATGAGGTCTCCCTTGAACCTCCTCTTCTCCAGGCTAAACAATCTCAGCTCCCTGAGCTTCTCCTCATAAGACTTGTGCTCCAGACCCCTCACCAGTTTCCTTGCCCTTCTCTGGACACGTTCCAGGGCCTCGATGTCTTTCTTGCAGTGAGGGGCCCAAAACTGAACACAATACTTGAGGTGCAGCCTCAGCAGTGCTGAGTACAGTGGAATGATTACCTCTCTGCTCCTGCTGGCCACACTATTTCTGATGCAGGCCAGGATGGCATTGGTCCTCTTGGCCACCTGGGCACACTGTCAGCTCATGTTCAGCTGAGCATCAGTCAACATCCGCAGGTCCCTTTCCTCTTCACAGTCACCCAGCCACTCAGCCCCAGGCCTATAGCGCTGCATGGGCTTGTTGTGGCCAAAGTGCAGGACCCGGCACTTGGCATTACTGAGCCTCATCCCATTCACCTCAGTCCAGTGATCCAGTTTATCTAGATCCCTCTGAAGGGCCTCCCTAACCTCAGGCAGACCAACACCACCTCCCAACTTGGTGTCATCTGCAAGCTTACTGAGGTTACACTCAATCCCCTCATCTAGGCCAAACAAGATGGGCCCAAAGTAGCGACCCCTGCAGGACAACACTTGTAACGGGTTGCCAGCTAGATTTCATTAACCACTACCTGCTGGGCGCAGTCCTCTAGCCTGTTTCTTACCCAGAGAAGTGTAAACCTGTCCAGACCACAGGCAGCCAGTTTCCCCAGGAGAATACTGTGAGAAATTGTGTCAAAGGCTTTGCTGAAATCTAGGTAGGTTACATCAACAGCCTTTCCCTTGTCTACCAGTCTGATCACCCAGTCATAGAAGGAGATGAGGTTGATCAAGCACAACCTGCCTGTCATGATATCATGCTGGCTGGGCCTGATCCCCTGGATGCCACCTGTGTGCTGTGTGATCTCACCCAAGATGATTTGCTCCATTCACATGACGAACTGTAGCTCACCACACCATTATATTTATGCTAACCTCTAAGCACCCTGCCTAGATATCTTAGTGCTTAGACATCAACAACACAATTAGCCAAAAGCCAAGCAATCAAATTATTTTCTTGTTAATTTAAGTACTTTGTGTGACTTCATGCAGTCTCTTCTTTATGAATACACTGTGTGCTGCCCAGGAACATCCCACAACTTCGCGTAGGTCTTGGGAACCTCCTGTACTGAAATCATTTTTACAAAGACAGATCGGAAAAGAACTGTAAATAGTGTGAATGTCACACATTCACTGCTGTGAAATATTGCCTGGTGTTCCAATGCAATTATCTGAGAGAACTAGCTTGCTCTTGCAAAAATGTCAGCAATTATTTCATCATGTCAAGGCAGCAGATACTATCACAAAAGTACTAACTAGCATACTGGACACACATCTGAATCTTCAGAGAAAAACTAAATACTCTTTCACTTTCAGACCCTCTTGGAAAACACATGAGAAAGCATATGAAGTTACACAATGGTCTAAAAGTTTCTGTTTCAGTGTCACCTGTAACACAGATGTTTAAAACTTTTCTTTACTATTAGTGCCTGGTAGAAGCAATATTGTGATACCTGCAAAGAATGAAGAATCAGTGGGTTCTTAGGCTATGTTCCATTTGAATAAAGAGAAAGCAACTAAAACACAGTCTGTTTCCAGAGTGAGATTCTTCTCAGCTTGTCTCCTCAGATAAATCACTGCTGCCAGAAGGGATGACAAACACACCTGCAAGGGTGTATACCAGCAACTTAAGACGTCTGAGGCTTCTCCTGCTTTCAGGATGAGCTGTGTCAGTTCATTCAGTCTCTGAGTAAGATTCTCGAACAACTTAGGCAGCATAAAACTTGCACAATGACCACCAACATTTCCATAATGAACTACGCCAAGGGCAAACAGTGCTGTCACTTTTCTGTCTGTGGCAACTCTTTCAGTTGCAGTTTAGCTTACTACACCTTTCTTTTTCCCCACCCCAACTGGCTGCGCTGTGGGTTACACACTATTACTACGTATATGCTGCACGTCTTTTCATTTAATTTTAAGGTACAAAGTTGTTCAAATCTTGCCATTTAATACAAACTCTTATCTCTGCTCAAAATTGTTTATAGTTTTGTGTTGTTTCTTTCTTTTTCTCTCTCTCTTTTTTTTTTCCTCCTTAATCTAGTTGTTTTCAACCCTTTTCTTAGTCCGGCACAGCAAATGTACTCATAGAAAGATGTGTGGATACATAATAAATTCCCTTTGTCATCAGACACTGTAGTCTATCTTCAGGTTGCAAAGGGTATATGTAACTTCTTTATAGTTTCTGTAAGATTTCCCAGTTGCACCTAATTTTGCTGTGAAGTCAGCCACCACCATCACATTAACAATTCTTTTCTTATGAACATAAATAACTTGTGCTATGCAACAGTCACTGGTATTCAGAATCAAGCTCACCATTCTCCCATGTGTAGTCACTCCCTAAACTTGGATGGACGACCAATGGATGGGCAACATTCTGGTGATAATTAACTTCAGAAACCTAGTCCCAGTAACATTACTAATGATAGCTAGGGTTCTCCTGTTCGTTTTTTAATATTACAGCTCCATTGCAGTATTCTTATTACTCTTAACAAGCAATTAATGAGCATTTAATGCTTCAGTTATTACTCTTCAAATATCAAAAACATCCCTATCTTTCTTCATCTTACAATATTAAAAAAAAATGTTTCCATTTCAAATGTCTATCTCCAACATACCTGATACTGCAGCTGTAGTATCTTACCCATACTTAATTCTATGGTTTCAAAAACAAGGTGGCAGAACTGGCCTTCTGTACTTAAAAATGACCACCAATATTGAGTCACTGTGTGGTTCAACAGATTCCAACTTGTACTTTAAGCCTCAATGTATACATACACTGTAATCTGCACAGCACTCACCAGCTCTATCCAAATGGAATAGCTGTCCAGTTGATAGAATCATTTGAGTTGAAAGGGACTCTTAAAGATCACCTAGTCTCTGCAATGAACAGGGATATGCACTGTCTGCTAGATCAGGTTGTTTAGAGCCAAGACCAGCCTGACCTTGAATGTCTCTAAGGACACAGCATCCACTACCTCTTTGGGCAACCTAGTTCTCGTGTCTTACCACTCTAAAAAACTTCTACTTCTATCCAAACTAAGTCTCTCCTCTTTTAGTTTGAAACCATTTCTCTCTGTCCTGTCGTCATAGATCCTGCTAAAGAGCCTGCCCCCCTTCTTTCTTACAGTCCCCCTCTAGATACTGGAAGGCCACTATCATGTCTTCCTGGAGTCTTCTCTTCTCCAGGCTGAACAGTCCCACCTCTTTCGGCCTGTCCTAGTAGAGGATGTGTTCCATCCCTTGGATCATTCTTGTGGCTCTCTTCTGGATGCACTTAACAGGTGCATGTCTCTCCTGTACTGAGGGCTCCATATCCAGATGTAGAACTCCAGAAACAGATTGACTGACAATATTTTCACTGGAAATATCAACTAATAGTTTTTTATTTTTAAAGACGATCAGATTAAAGCCCCAATTTAAAGCAACTCTGTTCTCATTCCTTGCCTTACATGAGTCAATAGTGGCAGAAATCCTTCAGAACACACGAACCTTCAGAAAACACGAACATAATCCCTAAAACAAGGTCTACTGTACATCAAATGCTTAAAAATTATTTAAGCAACTAACTGCATTATGGCTATCCTGGAAAAGTGATAAATCAGGAAGATGGCTGGAAAACAAAGATGAATGAAATGATGGAACACTTCAAAAACAGTACTTACTAAAAAGTTCAGATCTTTGTAAACCCTTAAACATTTTAAAATTCTTACTCTCGAGACAACAATTTAGGGGTAAACAAAGTCTGTAAAATTTGCTTATTTCCTAAGTTTGAAAACATGTACATCTCAAAGCCACCTGCTTATGACTATGTATTGGCTTAATTTCTTATTTTATACATGATAACTCAGTAAATGTATTATCACAAGGACTGGTTATTATTTGCTAGTAATTCTAAGAAGGAATACCAGAGTCTATATATATTCTGTAACTAAAGTTCATACTCATCATGCAAAATTCCACCCAAAATACACGTAATCTAAAGCTAGCTTTAAGTATTATCCTGAATAAAGCTGAAAGAAAAACAAAGATTCATTCTTAGAGCAATTAACCGTACAGAGCAGCCATTTCTTTTCTGTATTATGCGAAAGAAAAAATCCAAGGCACTGAAAAATAATAACAGAAAGTCAGAACAGTTTCTTAAGTCTAGTATGAAATGCTGGTACTACTTCACCTTATCTTCTCTTTAGCATCCCTCTCACTTGTACTAACTACACTGAACTTAAATTCTTTCCTTTGTATCCCACCCCAGGGATATCTTCAATATCATAAACATGCTTATTCCAATGGAAATTTTGAACTCTGCAAGTATCAAGAAGGATTGCCATTTTCTGGTGGAGTTAGTCAGTCTCTCTTGGTTGTTCCAGATGGAATATCATTAAGTGAATTCAATTCTGATGTGGCTCTGCTCCTAAATGTTGGTCAAGATTTTTAGCATCCCCAAGTTGTTTATATATCAGAAACAGCAGTTATATTACACCGACACTAGAAACCTGTTCAGTATCAGGCATTCACACAAACAAGTAAGTATACAAACAGAAAGCAAACACACTTGAATGTTTTTAGTCCAAGAAATAAAAACACTGATTTCACCTACTACATATGTAGAGTTTAGTTTACATATCTTTTTAAGTATTCCACCCTCCCATATCTTAAGTGCATCCATGTTCTTATTTTGCTTTGCATCAAATACATAAACCCCAGGTTAACTGTATTTCCAGTTCCACTTAATATTTTACATGTGAATCCAGTACTAACTCACTCTTGTCAACACTGGCTTCCTTGTTGAAAAATGCACATCAGTCACTCTCCATGAGTATTCAAAGCCAGGTCGGAACAGGTTAAATAGACAAATATTATCCATGTAGTAAAACAGTCAAAATTATAGTATTTTATTCTGTAGCAGTCTTTCAGAGGTGAGCATATTTTACCTGGATTAAGGGGTTTGCTGATATATTGGAAATTCCAGATCAAGTCACAGCAAAGCCGTACCTGGCCCATTGTCTATTTTCTTTTAGTACCTACTATGTAAGTACTAGAAACTGGTTGTGTATAGAGCAGTTCTTCCCTGATTGATATTTCCACCTTCTAGTAACTTGCAACTCATCTGATTTATTGTGTATGTGACTTTTATTACACTTACTTTGGAATGACCTAACACACGCACAACAGGAAATGAACATCTGAGCAATCCATCAACAGCAAGACAGCCTAAATCCATTATCTTATTAGCATGAAAACTGCCAAGGAACATAAAAAACACAACAAGAAACATTATCCAGACACTCCCTTTTATTGGAATACCAAAACAGTTTAACGCACAAATACTTCGTGTTAGTGGTAAATATTTCCTCAACCTAAGCAGCATTTCCAGCTCATGGACAGTTCCTAAGTCATCTCAAGATGCGAGACACTTTTGCAGTAGCAACTTCATAGATCACAGAATGCCAACGCTCCACAACCCTGTTGAAAATAATAAATTCCAGATGGAGTGACAGAAAGGAGACAGTATCCCTTTCTGTGCAGCGGCTGGGTTTGTATTTCAAAAGTGGAAAAAAAAAACCAACAATCAAAGTTATACAGCCATACTTCTACTTCTTTCCTAATAGTTTCCTTACGCACTTTACCGCCTATCCAAAAATAATGGTTAGTATAAAAAAACAGAAAAGACATCTGTAGGTTTTTCTATTAAAAAAAAAATGAACTCATACAAATAACAATCAACTGTTAAACCACCACTTTTCATCCTAGTGCTTCCACTTAGTTAAAACTCTGTCCAAATAGGTGGCAGGGTGAAATAAATAAATTAGTTGAATTAAAATTAAGAATCCAGATCTTTGTTTTCCATGTGAAATACTGAAGTTCCATGTGGGAATACAAGAAAGGCTATTCAGAGCAGCAGCTGTGAAGCAAGACAAACAGCACGAGAAAGCAACACTGAGAACCAAGGATATCTCTAGAAGAAGAGAGAAGAAAAAGGAACCCATTGCAAAAGAGCCCATGGCTCTGACTGGAAAAGCACCTGTATGCACAGCTATGGAGTGTCTGTGCAATACTTTCTCAGTGTGTAAAGGTGGATGGGAAAATTGTAAGCACGGATGGGAAAGCTAAAAATGGAATCTTATGAATGTATGTGAATTATGTGAGAACCTGTAATAACGATTTGGATCGTTCACATCTGAGTCTGGGTCTGGTTGAAACAAATGGCACCCTGGAGCAGGGACTTGAATTGGTTTATTTGGCTGACTGGTGGCAAGGCTCACTCAGCTTCAGTCTGCTGAAAGGAACCAGGATTGACTGCATGGCAATGTCATCCCTGGGAGATCAGAGGTGAGCAGTGGGGAACTATGGATGGGAAAACGTCCAAGGAATGTAAAGCAGTTTACCAGATGATGGAGGGTATTCTGCAGAAGCATCATACAAAGTGGGATGGTACTCTGAGAGACCCCTTTTTAGTACTGGAGTGGATTTGGGCTACTATGGGGAGCTCACTAACAAAGGTGCAATGAGTAAATCTCAAAGTACTACAGAGAACTTTAAAAGTTCAGAATTGAACCGTACCTACCTCAGCATCAGCTACTTTTCTTAAATGGATAACAAAAATGTCCCTCAGTTTCGGAAATCCGGGCTTTCATTCGATGGGGCAGTTTGGGACATAATTGGCATAAGATTCTGGGACGCTGCTACTTGCTCAGATACTGCGGCGCAAAGCCTTTTAGGGCCATGGAAAACTGTTTTTGAGACTTAAAGAAACATACGGGTTCGGCAGGCTCGGCAGAGTCCGCGGCACCTTCGTCGTTAGGAGCGACCTTAAATAATGGGCGGGATGGGTCAGAGAATCCGCTGGATCCCGGGCCGGCGGACCTGGAGAAATAACCCGATCCCTCTCCTGCAGATAAAACAGCTGTTAAACTTTTACCTGTTTGGCGCCAAGTTTCAGAAGCGCTCAAACAAATTCGACGAGGAAGGACAAATTCTTCCACGGTTCAGCATGGCATTCCCCGCCGTGCCCGCCGCTGCCACTCGCTGCGGGAAAGCAGCTCCTGCCCGGATCCGATTCACGATTGCAACCCCTCCCCCGACCGACGACAAGAAAAATCACTGCCCCAACGCTGCTGGGATGAGCCCATAGCCCCGCGGCAGCGGTCCGCTCCGGGTCGTCCCTGCCCCCCGCTCTCCGCTCCCCGCCATCGCTCGGCGCTCCGCTGCCGCTCGCCGAGACGCAGACACGAAATGGAATTCATGCAACTGTTTCGCATGTGAACAACCAAGTCGTTTAAGCTGAGACTGTCCTAATAAAGAGGCCCCCGGGCCCTCGGGACCGGAAGTCTGTCCGCTGTATTGTAAAGGACGGGCAGCCCGTGCGGGGAAACGGGGGTCGGATCTTACGGTGGAGGCACGTGACAACACAAGTAGACCCAGCGCAGACATCAACAACTTTAACATTATGGCCTGGACAACCATGCCCCAATGTGAAGTACCAGCGGGTGCTTGTATTGCCCAACTGATTCACTTTTGGGCACAGTTGGTGCTGGCTGTACCTGTGGACGGGGGAGGGGCTACAGGGTTTGGATCTACTGGGGCCCCTCAGATAGCATGGACCCAAAAGGTTTCAGATGCTCAGCCTAACTTAACCTGTACTCCAGAACTGGGCAATCCACCACAAAGATGTTTCAGGGATTTTGGACACAGGCTCAGATGTGACTGTGATTGCTCACCGTGCCTGGCTCACTACTGACTTAGAAGTCTGCTTTTTCAACATCCCCTGGATCTCAATGATGCTCTTCAGTTTGCTTTTTCCATCCCTTCTGTAAATGTGGTGGCACCAACCCAGTGGTATCACTGGACGGTATTACCTCAAGGCATGAAAAACAGCCCCACGATCTCTCAGTGGTTTGTTGCCAGAGCCTTAGATGCAAAAACTGTTTAATGCTGTTATTTATCATTACATGGATAACATTCTTGCGGCAACCAAGTCGACTAAAGAAATGCGATATGCCACGGCTGTAGTCCCTGACAACATAAGAAGCTGTGATTTAGAGGTAGCTCTGGAAAAGGCCCAAAAGAGTTTGCCACAGAAGTATTGAGGATGGAGAATTACAAATCAGACTAGCACTTCACAATAACTTAAACCGGATTTGGACATCCAAACTCTAGATGATATGCAAAGGCTGTTAGGGACTATAAATTAGATCTGTCCTCTGCCGTGAATATCTAATGAAATCCCACACCCATTATTGTAGTTATTATAGGGCGATCCAGCTTTAGATTCCAAAAGATCACTGACACCTGCAAGCTTTGCAGAAGGTTGCCACAACCATCTCAGCAACAAGCTCAGCGATACGACCTTGCCCTTCTTTTTCACTTAACAGTGCTGAATCCAGATTTTCAGCCTTAAGCTCTTGTCTTTCAGTGGAATAATACTTTGTAGGATCATCTTTTAATACTGGAATGGATTTTTTTTTTGCCTCATCGGTTTTCTAAAACCATCACCACGCAATTTGAAATGATTTCTGCTCTTTTTATGTGAGAAAGACCAAGGTTGTTATTGCTGACCGGGTCTGAACCTTTAGTAATTATGTTACCTGCATCTACAAACATGTTGCAATGATTGTTTCATTGTTCACTGCTGTTTCCGGTAGCAATGGAGGGATTCACCAGAGCGACGTCAATACACCCAAGGGGGCATAAATTGCTACAAATGCATTTCATCATACAGGAGATGGCAAAATGTTCCTTGATACCCTTAGCTGCCTTGGCTGTATTCATGGATGGGTCAGGGAGAACAGGTCAGTCAGTAATTGTATGGTAGCACACATCCAGCTAACGGCAATTGGACATTCAGACAATAAAAGGCTCTCCACAGATTGTAGAATGGGCTGCAGTCGTAAGTGCATCTCGAAAGTGGTCCAGGCCATTTAACATCATCACTGATTTAGCCTATGTCACAGGAATAGTGACTAGATGGAAGGATTGTATCTAAGAGACATTTCTAATTGAAAACTGTTTGTGCTTCTGTATACTCTTTCATCTCTAGTTGATTCTAGACGGGAACCAAACTTTATATAACACACATCTGATCATGTACCACTTTGCCAGGACCTTTAGCAGAAGGAAACAGATAAGCAGATCAGTTAGCTGGTGTTATATATTATTCATTTGAACAGGCTTGACTGCATGCCATACACATTCCACCACAGTGCCATAGCAGTGACAGCACATACTGGAGAAAAGGCCCATGACATATGCAAGCATTTTCTTTTGGCCTTTGCAACTCTTGTGATACCAAAAACTATTATAATATATAATAATGGCCTGGAATATATATATACCAGAAAGTATTACAGTTTCTTCAATCATGAGAAATCAAACGTCTCACGGGCATACCACGCTTACCCACAGGACAAACCATAGTTGAACGTACTCACGGCACCCTTAAAGCTATGCTACTTGAGCAAAAAGGGGGAATGGAAAAGGGATTTCCAGCAGAAAGGCTCGCTAAAGCTACACATGTATTGAACTTCTAAAATCGATGGTGTGATGAGGGAGGACCATCGACAGCCCGTCATTTTGTTTCAGTTAATGAGGAAAGAATGAATATTCATGGGAAAAGCTACTGTATGAGTAAAGAATCTGGAACTGGGTCAATGGGACAGCCTGTTCTTACTGATAACTTGGGGGAGAGGTTATGCTAGTATCTCCACAGGTGCAGGACTGTGATGGATTCCAGCAAGGGCAGTATGACCTCTTCTGTGGGCATCACCTTCATGTGCTGCACCATCATCATAAATACTGCATGGATACCTTCACATCTTAAGACTAATGTGTGGGTGATGCCAATGACACTGGACAGAACACTCACTGCTTATCAGTGTCATCCCCTGACTCTCCATTTACATTTGCTACATGTCTGGCAGGACTTCCCCTTGATCAAGGGAAATGGGAACAACTGGCTCACAGCACTAGTGCTTCCTCAGCTGTGCAGGAAGAGGTCTGGGGAGGCAACTGGATAGTGGACATGTAGGACCAGTGGGTACCCCACCTGCCCCCAGTATTGCTACCCCCACAGGAGCTAGACTTTTTGAGATCAGTAAAAATGGATTAGTGTGTATTTTTCAGTCAGTCACTGCTACAGTGCTGGCGTATAGAAATGCATCAGCCTGGTGTGATTACACATCTTCAAATATTTCAAAATCAAGTAATTTACCCCTTCAATTACTCTGAGGGGTATTTTTAATATGTGGAGATTGCACGTGGCCAAACATTCCATTGTATATTAAAGGAGGGCATTGCTCCTTGGGCAGGTTGACCTTATTAAATGACGAATCTGAATTATTGTCCTTGCAAAACACCAAAATCATGGTAGAATATGAAGAAATATTCATGCTTTTGATAAAATTGCAAAGACAAGATTGAATTTTGGAACAGGGAATCAATTGTGTTTGCCTCACTCTTCACTCTAGGGGTAGCAGCTGCTAAAGCATTAGCTATTTTAAATAAGCTAGGATGCTGGCTTAGCAAACACAACCTCACAAGCACTTTCAGACCTGTTACTGGATGTTGACCCTGTTTGTCACTCTGCATTACAGAACAGAGCTGCTATTGACTTCCTGCTTCTCACACAAGGACCTTGCTGTGAGGACACTGAAGGACTGTGCTGTATGAATGTATTGGAACATTCTACCTCCATCCATCAGAGCATTCAGCAACTGCAGGAAGGTGTGCAGAAATTACGCATGGGAACTTCATGGGGGTGGTTCTGCGTGTGGTTTCAATGTCAGGGCCCTTGGATTCAGAAACTAATTAAGTTAGGGCTAATGTGCCTCCTGATTTTTGTGTGCCTTTTATCTGTGTTCCTTGCATTATATCCTATGTAAGAGTTTTGATTAACAAAGCGATAAATCAAGTACTTGATCAAGTTAATAATGACTTGGGCAATGTGGATTCAGCCAGCAATATGTCGGTAAACGACGATGGCAGTGTTCTCACTTTGGTCAGCAAGAAACCACAGGAATAAGCAGCTGTGACTGTAAATACTTTCTGCATGGGTCTTGTTTTGTAGAGAGACAGCTAGCTTCAGTAGTTTGTTTTACTTTATGAGCAGGCATATGGCTTGGGCTCTGCGTCACACACTGGCCACAGGGATGGGGAGCACAAACGTAGTTGTGTACAAGTGTAGCATATTCCTTCTCTCTCCTTTCTGGTGGTTTGCCCTCTCTCAGGAGTCAATACGTAATAATGCTTAGCTTAGGGAGTTTCCATTTCCCATTCAAGGAATTATCCAAGATTGCCTGGGTGCAAAAAACTCACGACCTTCTGTGTAACTCTTTTCTTACATTTACTATGTTATCAATCGAGGCCCTGATTATGATTTGTACATTATTAATATAATTCGTGATATTATTTTATAGTGTGGTATAGTATGCTAATTAGAAAGGGGGTATGGTGAGAATACAAGACAGACTATTCAGAGCAGCAGCTGTGAAGCAAGACAAACAGCATGAGAAAGCAGTGCTGAGAACCAAGGATATCTCTAGAAGAAAAAAGCAAAAGGCTCTGACTGGATAAGCACTGGTATGCACGGTTATGGAGTATTTGTGCAATACCTTGTTGACATGAAATGGCAGATGGGAAAGCTAAAACTGGAATCTTGTGAATGTGTGTAAGTGATGTGAGAACCTGTAATAAATGATTTGATCATTCACATCTGAGTCCATGCCTCACTGCCAGAGTTCAGAATATGGCTCCTACGCTTTTGATTCACCTCATGGTATCCTAAATGTGCTTCCTATTATGTACTAAGGCCCCAATCTCACTCCAGCATCTGAAGAAACTAGTGAAAGAGTCCCATGTCATCCAAACAAAGCCACAAAACAACTAAAACAGGCTCATACATTCATTTATCAGCAAAGAGCACTGAGAATTTTAAGAACCTTAAAAGGCTTCCTAGTCTGATTTTCTAATGTCAAAAGTTTATCACCTGCAATCTCCCTAACCTGAACCTAGGTCACTGTTGTTCTTCATCTGCTTGCCATGTAAAACAGAGACATTTATCAGAAGAGAGAAAATGAAGAGAACCAGACATGCTCAAACTGACAAGGGATATCTCTCCCCACCAGCTACATTGCTTAAGGACCATAATTTCTCAAAGAGACCATGTATATAACCTCCAAGCAGAAAACATATTAGTGGCAATAATTGATAAAAACAGAAATAAATTCACTTCAGTTTCATCCAAGTGCTGATTTCCTAAACAATTTCTGAAGCAAGAAAAAATGATAAATGCTGATGTATCAATATTTTAATGCTGGGTATGTGTTTGCTACATGAATTACTGATAACATTTCTTAACAACATACTTCAACTTCAGTCTCATCAGAAAAGTTTTGAAGTTGTGACGCCTAAAACTTCATTGCTAGTTCTCAGGAGTGCAACAACAAAATTCCTCTATTTCCGGAGGACCTAAAATGGAAGAAGTCAGTATGGATTCTACAGCCTTCTATATTAATGCTAATCAGTTACTTAGCTACCTTCATAGGTTTGCCCTGAACGCTACAACAGTTATGCTGCAATGGAATCCAACCCCTCCATTTGTCCCCAGCCAAAAAGCTTGAGTTTGATAGGAAAAATCAGTTTTGTATTATCAATCCAAAAACGGCTCACAAGCTCAGTGCTTTCCAGTCAATTTTAATTTCCATCTCACAAAACCTCTTAAGAACCTGAGAAGGCTGATTGCTCTTGAGAAGGCACATCAGCTCTAGTCCACAAAACAGCAATCAGCTTCCATCCTCACATTTTTGCTTTTTAAATAGATGGCTTGTCACAGGATTTTAGTCAAAGTTAAGAGAGAAAAACATAAACGTAAATGTAAGATGAATACTTTTTCACATTGGGATGAAGTATCTGCTGTACACAAAAAACTATTTGAGTATTTCTAGTACTGGCTGTACCAGTAACAAAAGTGCCCAAGAGTAACTCCAGCAGGTTTTACCTAAGAAGACAAAGTTCAGAAGCTTTGGAAGCCACAGCAAAGATGAAGCCATTCAGAACTAGAGGAGACAACACAGACTACAGTCTTCTGATGCAGAATATTCTACAAAATATGGCTGAATTGCGCTACAGTGTCTAAGTACATAATATGTAGTACAGATTTGAATAAAATGTTTATTTAAACAACGATCTTTCTCAAAAATAGTACTGTAGTCCTTGTGGCAGCAACCAAAAAGAAAAGTAAGTACAAAACTACTCAGAATACAGATCAGGTAGAACACAAAGTTTTTTGAAATAGTACTGTTAAAAATACACTGAAATACGATTTTATTTGATTAAAAGCCATGGCTTACTGTCATCCATCCTTACTGGTTTCCTCAGATTGGTGTTATGCTTCTATCTATCTCTGACTACTGAAAATTACAAGAGCACAGAACTCCAAATATTACTAATTATGTTGGGGTTTTATGTGCACATATTGAGTTGCATTTCAGTAGCAGGTGTACCATCTAAACACTGTGAGTGTTCATCTCTAATGCACAGCAGCTGTTTAGAGCTACAACTTAATACACACCTTTTAGTGCTTCACAGCTGTTTGAATAAGCTAGTATTCAGTTGCCATTTCAGAACTTTGGTTCTTCTTCATGTCATTTATGCCCCCTCTTCAAAACAAGTGCAGAAAACCCCTGACTAAACATACTATAACGATACTGCAACACCCTCACAATTCAGAGTTTTCAGTTTAAGTGTTTCAGTTGATAAGAAAAATCTCACCCATAAAATCAAATATGCGTATTTACATATGAAATTGCAGTATGCAAACAGTGTGAAATATAAATTTATCATTTTAATAGCAATTATCTGACAAGGCATTCTGAGAAACTGCATTCAGAAATGGTTAAACAGATATAAACAAAGTAAGAACTGAAGTTCCCCCTAGGAATGACTCAATACAGCACAAAACTATTTCTTAATGTGTTACTTCTCTCTTATGGTAATATTAGGAACAGCCTATCTTCATTCCGAAAGCAAGTGAACTTCCTACATACTGAGATGTACATTTTAGATGTTTTGAGGAAAAAAATGAATTATATTCATATCTATTCGTATCTCATCTCTCTCTCTCTCTCTCTCCATATATGTGGTAACATTTAGGGGGCTAAAGAAATAAATTCAAGGCTTTTTAAGATGAAACCTGTAAAAAACTGCAAGCAACAGTGATACCCCATTTTTAGGAATGTTACTAAAGTGTAGATTTTGAATTTTAAGTACATTGTGTCATTCACCATTTCCAAAATTCAGCATTCTAAGCATCACTGTATTTTCACAATCCTGAAACAACCTCATTAGTTAGGTTTTAATGTCTATGGTGGATAAGCTTTAATATCTGAAGTGGAATTCACTACACAACATTAAACATTTATTTTCATAGTTTGAGGAAAAAGGAATCCAAAACTGTGGTTAATTCAGTACAGATGCTGCAGCTTCCTTAATAAGTGATGCAGCTTTGTCCAGTTCTTGTTCTGTTTGTTCCACTGTTACCACTACTCGAATACTAGAAAAAGAAAACCACAACGTAAGTACATATAATCCTTGTCTTCAGTTTTAGGCTTTTCCTGTACCTAGCTAACACATTATAACTTCTACCTCTAGGTAGTAATTCAAATTAAACCAGACACAAGACAGATGACTAAAATGGAAATGGTCAGAATATTCTCACCCTGTTCCCCACATACACAAGCTGGAGATAAATTTTACTGTTGTCTGCACATGCACAGCTCATGGAAAACAAGTGAAGACAGTGCCATGCTGATTGCTAGGATTCAGGTAGTTTAGATACAGTCGTTATTTCAGGGCATCAGCATCCTTTCTCAAAATTCTGCTGCATGAAAACACAGAGTCATATCCCATAAAATGAAATAATATATTGATTTTCTGCTTACCTGGGTGAAGGAAGACACTTTTCTTCTTTCTCCAGATAGCGGGCCTGAGTTAATGCAATACCACTATTTATGCACTACGGATGAAAGTACAGACAGAAGCCAAAGAGAACAAAACAAAAGGTTGAGTGTATAGATGAAAATACAGTTTGGGAATTTCTAAAGGTATATCATTTAGATCATCGAATGCATATAACTATTTTCACTACTTCTGTGTCAGGATAACTCTTCCCTAAATGGAAAGAGCTGTGCAAAAAGCATATTTAATTTTAATAAAAGGTAGCCATGTAAAATTAAGGAAGTTAGATGTAGCTTCTTCAACTTCCCTCTCCAAATAATTAGACAAAAATGCTATGTTCATTAGGCCATTCAAATAAAGTTAAGTGTATTTTCAAGGATAATCAAACTTCTGTCTGTGGTGTAGTCTTGTATATCTGCCCCATGAAATCTAAAATTACTTTCCATCTATTTTACACTAGAGAAAGTAAGTGAATGTGAAGATATGTTTTTAGTAGCCCTAGACTCAATGAATAAGCAGATTTCTTGCAGCATTCCTGCAACAAGTATACTAAACAAGTTACCCACAAGTCACTCTACATGTTTGCATTTCATTCACTGTTCACATTGAAAGGCAATGATATATTTTAGCTGTTAGACGGACACTTACATAATCCACAATTCTCTTGAGCAACTTTACATCATTTTCTCTAGATCCATAACTATCTTCCAACCTTAAGTGCAATGCTGGAGAAAATGATTCTCCCACTACTCTTAAGCCAGGAATCCTAAAAAACAAACAAACAAACAAAAAAAACACTTTACAAATAGATAAGTGTCAAAGTTCTAGAAGAGAAGGATATTTCATAGAAGACATTATTAATTTTTTATTCTTATTTTTTTTTACATTAGGAATAGCTGTTCACTAACAGTTTTCCATGCTAGCATTCACAGCATAAAAATCAACATGTACAGGGACATACTTTGTCTTAATAATCTTCACAGAAGCTACGAAAATACTGAAAATACTCACAAAAGTCCAAGTATATCTATTCAAATTACAGTACGGAAGCACTTTTTTTCTGATGCGTTCTATTACTTTCCCCTAGCTATTTTAGAGGACTTCCTCTTTCCTCTGTAACCATTAAATCTATATCTATACTATTCATCACACTACTGCAGGCAAAACATGTACATTTCAGTTTACAACAGGCAAAAATAACAAAAGAGCACCTTTCTTGAAGAGTTATCTAAATGTATTTTTAGCAAGTTTGTGAAAAAATAACTAGTTCCTCCTTCTGCTGAAGACTAAAAAACTTTAGCAGGATCCTTCCAAAGATATAAGAAGAATGTCAGGAGCATGTTACTATTTTACTAATAAAACCACAACTAGCAAACTTGAGGCTTTGGGGTCTAAGTTTGGAAAACAAATAATGGTAAAACCTTCTACCTACCTACATGATGATATGAAAGAAGGTTTATTTTTGGCAAAATTCTAAATTTTTTCCTACGGAAAATTTTCAGAGCACCTTCTGCTGCTTAATTAGAAGGACTAAACACTAGTAATTCTAACAGAATTGCTCTCATGTCTGCACCTGGAGATAACTGTTTATCAGCACCTTAGAACTGGTTGCTACAGACCTGACATGTATATAACCCTGGTCACAAGAGTTATTCTCCAGGAGCCAACATTGGGACCTGTTCTGTTTAATATCTTTACTGATATCCTGGATGAGGGAACTGAGTGTACCCTCAGTAAGTTTACAGAAGACACCAAGTTGGAAGGAAGCACAGCTCCGCCTAGGAATAGCAAGACTGTGCACTGAGAGATCTGAACAGCCTGGATCACTGGGCTGAGACCACTGGGATGAAGTTTAGCAAGACCACATGCCAGGCCCTGCACTTTGGCCACAACAATCCCATGCAGCACTACAGGATCCATGCCACAGACCATTCTAACAATAGAACAGAGAAGACAAGTATGATCCAGTGACCAGAGATGTCTCCTGACACTGATGTGCTAATGCACATGTAAGGTCAGCAAGCTCTCCCAAAAGGCATACCCAGGCTCTCTGTGCCTCAGTTACCAGCCTAAAATGGAGAACTGAATGGTGAGACTGAGCTCTCAGTTGTAGGGAATTCTGCATGGAAGGACATCCATAGGAAAGGAAGTTAACAATCGCAGTCAGTGTTGTGAACAGAAACTTAGAATGAAGTCTCACTGAGAAACCACTGAGCTTCAGCAGGAGGGGAAATCTTTAGAAATAAATCTGCTTTACACCAATGACAACTTTATTGAAAAAAAAAACCTCAGCAGGATAAGTCATAAGTAGTGAACTACTTAAAGGATACTATCTAATACTGTTAAGCATCCAGAACAGACAAAGAACTTCTATCCCCATTCCGTCCTGACTTCCTGCAAGAGAGCTTCTTCATATATATATATGAATATACTATATATATAATATATATATGAATATATATACACTAAGATACTAGACATTTTAAAATACAAGACAGAAATCCACATTATCTAAGATTATTTATGAAGTTAGGATTTTTTGTGAAAGGTATTCCATCTGTTACTGTTCTTTCATGGTATATAAACCACCACAGATAATAAGAAATTAATTCTATAAGGGTTTCAGAAGAATTCTTCCATTTCTTCCACAGATAGGCACTTAGTTGCTACTTGAAGGAAGCAAAACAAGTCATTCTCTTAACTTATGACACTAATGAATTTCTTCCTCCCACTGACCATATACAAACACTTTTTTAGACCATTAACCACAAATTGGTTCTTTAATATGTTATTGTGTTTGCTCTACATGAGGAAAGGAGAAGAGTTGTGTGTTCCTCCTCAAATTATCTGTGTACAGCTCTATTTTTCCTCTATACTCTCTCTTAAACCAGTAGTTCATCTCTGTCATAAGAACACAATGAAGAGCTAGAGTTGAGCAGGACCCATGGTCAGGCAAAGAAGATGAAAGTATTTAATGAAACAGTATTACAATAAACACACAACAAATCTTTCTCAAAACCTTGGCACCCATCTGAACCATTACAGACTTCTTCTAGCATGTTTACTGATTAAAAAAACAAACACATGATCCTGCAGATATTAGCTCAAGTCTTCCCTTCAGCATTGATTGTTTAATGAACTTATAATCAGCTAAAGACTTGCCCAATTGCCATGTACTGTTAAGTCCTGCAAGTTCTTTCTCAGAATGACCAAGAAGTAACTTCCCTTGCTGTTTTTTGTTTGTTTGTTTTTGTTTGTTTTTGTCTTTTTCGTATGTAAAGAATTTAAGTGATTAAGTAAGGTAGAATCAAACACAGAATTTTAAAAAATCAGCCATACCATCAAGGCTGTTGTTTTGCAGTAGATATTGATGAGTAAAAGGCTGATAAATTCTCCATGTGCATATACTCTTCCTGTACTTAAACATATTTATAATTGTTGCTTTGAAATGACAGGTAGAGGAAATATTACAGTTATTTTTCTTTTAGCTCAGTCACAACATTCTACTAGTAAGAAGGGGACACTAAATAGTTCTCAAGTGACCGCAAAATAATTCAAGCATAACAGCATGTGGGTATTTTTAATCTGAAAGCCAAAGTATTCCAAACAAATCTGAAATAAATCACAGTGGAAGAAGACCAAGACTACTCCAAAGAAGTTGAGCACAACTAAAGCTCTAGCATAAAACAAGGGGTGAAGAAGGACACTGTTACCAGAATACGGATGCTTATTTAAAATAACAAGTAGTTCATACAGAAAAAAAAATGGCCAACATTAAAAATAAATAATTAAAACCAGGCAGTATAATTAGTAACACACCACAGATTCTCTGCATGTAAAATTTTCTTCATTTCTGTAATGCACAATGGAAAACTGCAGAAGAAAATTAATTCTAAAATAATAAATACAATTTACAGGTGAGAATTCTTGTAGAAATTCAGTTTATATATTATTACTAATAAAATGAATCAAAAAAAGCAACTAAAATAGTCACTTCCTAAGGCAGTTACAGAACTTAAAACAGAAACTATTTTTCAGTAAATTCTAGCAGTTTGCTGTATGACTCCAGAATAATCAGTATTTTACTACTGTTTAAGATTCAAGTCTCATATAGAAGAACAACACAGTATTAGTTGATTACAGGATGCTTTGAGGCATCTGTAAGCTTATCTGCTAAGCTACAACCCAAACTACAAGCACACAATTATTCTACTTAGGCAGTTTTTTCAATATGCTTTGTACTACTGAGAGCTATAACACTCTTCTAGAGACTAAATGCTCTCTACTAGAAATAAGGAATCATGTTATTTTAACACCTATAAACAGGTTTTAAAAACTTGGTATCACTTACCCCTGTAAAGCTCTGTGAATTCGCTCACATTTAGTCCGAAGAGTCTGAAAAATGTCTAGACAAAAAAGAAAAAAAAAGCTTAGATCTCCTGTTTCTACTTTAAAGTTCTGTAAGTCTATAATTAAAAAGAGATATTTTAGAGATTTTAAAAATTTTTCTCATGTATGTAAATAGAATTTGTAACTCCCTTTACTCCTTTTGAAAATGCTCTTGATTCCCATTTCTGCAAGGAAATTACAGAGCTGACAAACTCTGGGTGAAGTGGTTCATGATTATAGTAAAACGATGTTACAAACCCTTGAGAAACAAGGTTGAATTTGCAGATTCAACTTATTTACAAATTTATCTATAATGTCTACAGTTATGAAGGCTCTGCTCCTTGATCCTCTCACCTACACACTGCAGATTCTTAAACAGAAAATTTTGACTGATGGATCTATAGTTCTTTATTTTCTCTTATTTTCATTTAATTTCTGAAGACCAGGTATGGGCTAAACAGACCCTGTGCTTTTTATTTGAGACAAACTAAATAGTATGTCTGTCTGCAGGTCTCTTCCAACCTGTTTACGGTAATAAATATTAAAACAAACACAACAAGACCTGGCCAATTTTGTCCTTATTATACATGTCTCTCATTCCCCAAAAAATCATTCTTAAACTCTAGGAACAAGAGCAATTCTGACTCTCAGAGCAGAAACTCTTCCCTGACAGCCTTATTTAAGTGTCCTGTACTCAAGTGCTTCCAGAACCACAGATATATCTCCAGCAGGACCACAGAATACACCTGTTTGGATGCTCACTGAGAGGAGAAAAGAACTGCCAAGAGGAAAGGAATGGATTGTCCAGAATGAAGCAAATACACTCCCATTTCTATGTCTGTACCTTTATTCATCTTCCTCTGCTTGCCTTAACAGTATTTATCTTCAAGGAAGAAATCTATTACAAGTCTACAAAGTAGAATAATTACTTATTTGGTGATTAATGACTACCACCTCTTTCCCTTCTAAATACATTTGACATGGAAAGGAAATATTAAAGATGTTAGAAGAAAAAACAGAATGTGAGATTATATAAACTAAAACTTCACAGAATCATAGAATGGCCTGGGTTGAAAAGGACCTTTAAAGATCATACAGTTTTAAACATGGGCAGGGCCACCAACCACTAGACTGGGCTGCCCAGAGCCACACACAGCCTGGCCTTGAATGTATCCAGGGATGGGCAACCTGTTCCAGTGCTTCACCATCCTCTGAGTGAAAAACTTATGCATGTAAAATTAAATAGCTGTAAAGAAGAGAAGATGTAAAAGAGTAAATGGGTGAGGAATTAAACTGAGAAGTAGTAGCTGTGAGTTTTGCCTGAAAAATGACTGAAGAATAAGACTTTTCTGAATTAAGTACCTGGATTATCTTCCATAATGTTCAGAGCCTCAATAGCAGCAGCAGCTAACAAAGGCGGCAGGGATGCAGAAAAGCAATAGCCTTGACCAGACAATCGCTATGGAGAGAAAAAAAATATATCTTCCTATTCATAGCAGCAATTACAGTATTTTTATTTGCACATATTTAAACCTGTTCTCCACATTGCTAAGCTAATGAAGTATTGAAAAACAGATTTTCAATTCATATACAACGTTTCTCAAAACTAGTAGGTTTCTAAACAGAATCAAATGTTGCATATCACATTACTCCTTAAAATTCATACCAGTTACTAACCTTTATGTAACTAACCTTGCCACATCATGTCAAAAAAAAAAAAATAAAAAAAAATCAACTTACTTGATGGTCAATTATAAAAGATCTTCCACAGCAAAACCCTCCAATAGAAGCCAGTGAATTTTCCATGTTTGCACTAATGAGATCTATATCATCAATCTGCAAGTTAAATTAACAAGTTATTATGAGATGCTGTTAATTACATCAAAGCAATACACAAGGTAAATATTCATCTTCTTCATATTTTCATGAATATTAGAGAAGATCCATCATGTTAACACATATTAGCATGAAGATGCAAGTAGTAAGAGAATCAAGAAAAGTTTTATCCCACTTTTTCCCCACAGGAAAAAACAGCAATAGAACAATATGGGCTTGCTGTACAGAGAGAGAATTTTCTGACTTAACCCTAAGATTCACATATTTCTGTGTAAGCATGATATTTTGAAGTGTATGGGGCAGGAAAAAACTGAAATCATTATCTCACTGAGTATTCAAAATGAGAAGAAAACTGTGAAACTATGGAAGTTTCTACAATACTTCTCACGAATACAAGATTTAGGGAAAAAAAGATTTGCAGTAAACAAGTGAAATAAAACTGCAGAGATCTGAACAGTTTAAGCTTAACTGGAAAGAACAAAAAAGTATGTTTAAGATTCTGTCATCCACTGGTAAGTATTTCAGATACCACAGGCATAAGAAACTAGTTCTGCAAATTGCTTCTGCACAAATGTCTTGCTCACAAGAAAAAAAAAAGGCAAAAAATATGGCACTTACATTTATTCCGAAGTGTTCAGTGATTCCTCTTCCATGTTCTCCAAGGACTCCAAAAGAAAGGCTCTCTTCCAAAAATATTCTAACTTTGTATTTATACTTCAATTTTATCTAAAACAGTACAAATTGTATAAAATAGAAGTCACAACCATTAGAATTTGGTCATAAAGTGGTGGGGGGTGACAAGGTAAAGACAGACAAGTACAACATCTTGAATATTTCAGAAATGTCAATTCTAGAGTAACATTCAGTTATTAAAAGCATTTAAAAAGCCTTCTAGATTGTTTTAACATTAATTCTCATAAATACCAAAGGCTGCATATAAAAATTTCTAATTTTGTAGTTATTATTTAATAGGTTGTCCAGTACATTTAATTCCACACACTCTCATGGTATTTCTTCCACTACCTGCCAGAATATAGTCTGAACAAAATTCAGTTTATGCTAAATTGCAAACATTTTCTTTGGAGGCCACTGTTTGATAGTTGCATGAGGATTTCTTTGTCAGTTCACTTTATTTTTTTTAAGCAACAACTTTTGCT